>NC_081808.1:1310833-2614166 GCF_030704535.1 Vitis vinifera | reverse complement strand
GAGTAAAATGAAAAAATAATTGGAGTTTTTTAGAATTATTAAAATTAATATTTTTTTTTTTTTGACATATTCTTCTTATTCTAAACATAAAAACATGGCGAATTTTTTCAAGCATCAGCTTGTAATTTGAAAAAACAAAAATTTATATCAATGTGGTTGGAACTTGAAAGGCAAGAGGGAAATAAAAAAGAGATTTTCGTAGAATGAAATTTTTTTCCAGAATCCAGTCTCTGAAAGTGGATATCCAAACACCATCTAATATAACCGGAGCTCCATCCGATGTGGCGGAAAAGAGACCATAGAAGTTTGATGTTTTGCCTAGAAAAGGCCATCTGGCTATAAAATCCTCCTTGAAGCCGGATAATATACCGGAGGTTTTTTCTATTTTTATTTTTTATTTATTTATATTTGGCATATGTACAATTGATCTGATCATTACCCGATGGCCCGTGGCTTTGTCACCGGACAAGCTTGCCATTTTCCATGGTTTGCGGCGGAAGAGCGGCGGTACCGGCAGTAGGCAGCTCTCTCTGCTTCTGTTTCAATCTCCAGGACGCTTGCGAAAATTCGGTAAATTCAATTTTCAGACACTCATAGTATTTATCTATTGAAAATTATCTCGGAGTTTTTATTTTTTCTGGAATAGTCTGGTTGATTTGTTTGCTTACTAATCATACTGTTTTTCATCAATACTTCTTGTACAAATAAATAAAATGAACAAATCAGACTTGGTGTTGTTGGAATGTAGGTTCAGGGAGTGATAATCTCTGTATAAATGTAGGGTGAAGATGGAAGCTACTGCTACGACTGGGCCTGCATTTCTATCTTTTGCTCTTCCCAAGCTCACCAGGTTGCTTCCTTTCTGTATTCATTTATTGTTCATTGTCTTACTCTGTATAGAAATTGTATCAGTAGAAGAAAGTGCTTGACATCAGGGGAGTTGTTTTGCATATGGGGTTTTAATTTTTGCCATATTTGGTTTTAATTTGCTTTAATTTGTAAGTTTCTTGCTAACCTTAAGCTTCCAGAGCTGCTTGCTGTTCTAACTACCTTATTCTGTTTGTGCTTCATTTTTGGTTTGTTGGGGTGTGTTAAATCAAACATTTTTTCAGGAGGAGAATCCAAGTCATCAAGGTACATAAAGCCAATTTGTCGGATTCAAAGCAAAAGAAAGCTTATTTATTTGCCACAAGGAAGGAAAGAATTGGGTTGCCAAATTATGATGTGGGTTCAGGGGGCAAGACCTTTCACATACGGGAATTTTTGAGTGACCCATCTGGTGTTGAAGCAATCTTGAATGCAAAAGCCTTGAAAAGTTTTCAGTCTCTTGGTTCAGACTTATACAGGTCCTTTACCTCTCTTCTTGTTTACATCCATAGACACAAATATGGTGGTGATATTCTAGTTGGAATTTCAGTTTTTGTTTCTTTAATCTACTTCTTGGGGAAGAAGAGGACCATGGAGGTTTGACAATTAGTACAGCAGTCTATTGCTCTATCAGTAAGCTTGGGTTGCATTTTATGCTCTTGCTTGAAGAATCTCTCTTCCTTTCTTTTACTTCCTTTTTCTGGTATAATAATATTATTTCTTTCTTCTCAAAATACATAAAGAAAGAAACAAAATACATAAATAAATTATTGTTGTTTTTTGACTAGCATTCCTTACAGGTGCACCCTGCCAAGAATTCAACTTCTGAACTTTGAAGTGGTTCCTGTGGTTGACTTACGAGTTACCTCAACAAGTGAAGTTTGTACAGTTGAAATGTTATCATGCACGGTGAGGCCCTATCTGCAAAGTCTTAAAAAAGTAGGCGGTAACAGAAGTATAAACAATTGATGAAATTGATGATCCATGCAAAGCTTTGAGTTTCTTCAATCCTCTTACTGTTTCTGACATTCAGCATTGTTCACATTTTCATGTTTTAGACTAAACAATTGCACCTTTTTCTCTTTCTTTATATTTGTGTGTCTGTTAAGTACTTGCATCATAGCATATAACAAATGATACTTCTAAAAGGGTCTCTGTTCATATTTATCCGTTTCCATTGTGCCTTGCAGTTTGAGGGTTCCGAAATCATGGAACGCCAAAATAAGCATTTTTCAGGTATATTTTCAGATCTACTTGGATGAAGAATCCTCTTTTCAGCTCTAACTCTTCCACTGCAGTTGCTGCTTTTCTTTACTTCAAAACTAGCTGCTTCAGCTTCAACCACTTGAATTTTCAATATTCTATTTTATTTCTTATCAAGCAAATGACATCTTCTGGAAATCCTAACAACTCTTGGTTACTGCTTATTAACTAAACAAGGCACAGATTTCTATTTGGTGAGTGAAATTTGATGTATGGAAAAGGAAATTTTTAGTTAGCTTCAGTTCTACTGATGTAGGGATAAACCGTTTTTTAAATTGGAGTGTCTGAAGAAAATAGACACCTTCAAATCTGTTCGACAACATTTGAACTGTTGGTAACCTCAAATTCTCAGTCAACAAGTTAAAATTTGCATATTATTTACAAGGGATTGACTGAGATGCCATAGTACCTATGGCAAGGTGGATAGCTTTCCCATTGAAATGGGAAGCCCTTTCTAGATCTCTTTGGACCCATATCCATTGGAGTTTCACCATTTAGTTTCTACCTATGAACCCATTCTATGTGCTATATGGTATTTATTTTTATTCTCAAGCAATAGGTGAGTTATGCAAAAGATTTTTACTTGATTTTTGCTTTCTACTTGCAGCATCCATGAGAAATCAAATTACATGGGACACAAATAATTCTGAGCCATTTTTGGATATTGACGTGGAGTTGAATCTCGCTCTTGAGGTTGTTTATATCATCCTTTATATTTTTAAAATTTATTTTTAAGCACTTGTAGGTTGTGGCCTTTTCAAGGCGGCATCCTTCCAGGATGAATATTATTTTGATGCTTTAATTTCAGTAAAAGCCCTTACACAGAGAGAGATGATTAAAATAACATTAACACTACTGAAACATGAAAACTAATATAGGGCCACCTTAATGCAATGGTTTGTAAATGACACGATATGGTTTCACATGTCATTATTCCTCTATCAATAGCTAGATTGCTTGAGGAAGTTTATTCTTGAACTGATGGAAATCCACATTAGAATTTGTATACACTCAAAAATTAATTTGTTATATAGTTTTGACCAATTGAATGATAGAGAAAATTGATATCTTAGAGCCTAGCGTAGCGCATTGTGATGTTATGTTTCAAAACCAGTAATATATCCGCTTCTATGCTCATCTAAGTTCTACCATCCAAATAAAAGTTTAGAATCTTGCTCCAAAAAGCAGGTATAGGAACAGGTATGGGAACATGAAAGGATAAAAATCTAATACTCTGAACGATAGGATGGTAATGGATGAATTTTGGGTCATTGAAATCTTAAGAAATAGATATTTATATCCAAGTATAAGATTATCATATTTAGGTAAATGTAGCTTGGAAAGTCCTTAGCTTTCTTAGATATGAGATCCTATCAAATTTGGGAAATTCTCATACTTAAGCGAGACTTTTTTAATCTCCTATTCCTAGATGATGAAGATAAAAGGAAGTTGGATGACTTATATTTATCTCTTTTTTTTTCTTTTTTTTTTAGATAGATCCAATTTTTATAGGGTTATTTGATTAAAAGGGATAAAATAATGAGACATTTGGTTAAAAGGGCTAAAATACTCTCGAAATTGGAAAAATGTCCAAAGAGGAATGGCACACATATCATCTTTATAGTTATGACAAGTACAAGGAAAATTGAGAATTTGTGGGCATGAGATACCAAAAAGATTTTATATAAGGAAAAAGTTACCATTTTATTCCAAGTGAAACAATTTGTTTATTTTAGACTTTTACTGTCCTCTCGTTATGTATCTTCATGAGCTTGTTTAAGCTTTCAATAGTTTTGACAATTATTACTAGCAATTCAATCATGTAACCACAATGTGCAGATCTACACTAAGCCATTTACTTTGCTGCCGATATCTGCTGTTGAGGGCCCTGGAAATCTGTAAGTAATGCAATGACTAAAGTTAAACAACAGTTTGTCTACTTAGGGATCTATTTACTGATAGTTGCTCAATGATGAATTTTGATATCTGTTGACTTATGTATTTAACCAGCCAAAGTGCTAGGTTCTAGATGCACAGCACAAAGCCATCAGCAGCAAAAAGGTTAAAAAAGGGAGAGGATGACCTTCCAAATGGCTGCAATTATGTAGACTGAGGTTTTCTTGATCAGATCTTCTTTAAAGGGGAAGGGGTGCATTTAGCCCGTTAGTGTTGCAGTACTAGTTAATGAGAATGGCAAAGGTAGGCTTGGAGCTTCCAATGAAATTCGCCAGGGTGATCCTCTTTCCCCATTCTTGTTCGTTATTACAATAGATCTGCTCACTAGGATGATCTCAAGGGCTGAAGAAAGTGGTCTTGTTGTGGGGCCTTTGAGGCTGGGAAGGATAGAGTGACAACCTCTAATTTTGTAGTTTACAGATGACACCATTTTTTTCTATACAATAGATAAAGAGTGAACAATATTAAGCTCATTTGTGAACTTTTTTGGTGTTTGACCTTAAGAAACATAGATAAAAACATGTCAGTGCGCATCAATATTGATCCACCATCATGTTAGAAGATTGGCCTCTTTTCTGGGGTAGCAATTTGTCCCTCTCCCTGTTCAGGCTGAAAACTGAGAGGTAATACCGTAATACTAGAGTCTCTCATTCTTGGGGTCCAGTTGTGGAGAAGATCTCCAAACAACTAAATGGATAGAAGAATGTCTACTTGCTTTTAGAGGGTAAGGTTACTTTGACTCCACGTGCTTAGCACAAATGCCTACCTACTTTCTATTTATCTTTAGTTTTCTGGTGAGGTTGGCCTCTTAAATCAAGAAAACTTAAGAATGTTTCATGTGGTTTAAGATTGACAATGGTTGGAGAGACCACCTACTTGAACAGGAATAGGTTTATAGGCTAAATTTTGAATGAGGTATAGAATTGGGACTCTACTTAACACACACAATTTTCTACTTTACCTACAGTTGAAATTCATGGTACTTTAGCCAATCATATCTTCCATCTCCTAGACTACTACTACTATTATACTAAAGGGGGTAAGCAAAGTCCTTCTTAGAAAGCAATTAACTCCTTCCTTGGTAGATTTGTTGAAGGACTTCTTTCAGAAAATGTTAACAATAGGGCAACTCCATTCAATAGGGAAGGAGGCATGGTATTGGATCCAAAACACCCTAGTCTAT
This sequence comes from Vitis vinifera, assembly GCF_030704535.1. Taxonomy (NCBI): domain Eukaryota; kingdom Viridiplantae; phylum Streptophyta; class Magnoliopsida; order Vitales; family Vitaceae; genus Vitis; species Vitis vinifera. Next base: position 2,608,897 of record NC_081808.1, on the reverse strand, counting down.
CCAGAAAGTGCCTTTGCATTCAATGCCATTGTCTGTACTTAGCATGTCATCGAGTCACCCTAATGTAATGGCTAAGACGATCAATTCCACGATTTACATTCTTCTTATGAGAGTTTCAGATTAAGGGGATGCGAGTCAGCAGTTTTTTATTCTAGTCTAGTTGAAGAGGCCTGATAGCTCTCTTGAGAAAGGGAATTCCAATAGCTCTTAAACTTCAAGCTATCCAGCTTCAAGCTGTGAAAGGGAAATCTGAGCCAAGTTGCATCCTAAAATAAAATCAAATAAGGAAGGGAATTGGCATGAAGTAAAGATGCTCTTGACTCATTGCGCTTACTAAAAACAATCTCTCACTAGTACTCACTCGCCTGGAAGAATTTCAGTGGGAGAAGAAGCAAAAGATTGGGCAGATTTTCTGGATCTGTTGGATGTGGAGAAGGCTTCCATTAGCAAATGGTTATGGTGGTTCCCTAGAGGAAATTGGTCCCTATGGGATCAGGTGATTAAGAATACTAAAGGTTAACACAGTAAGGAGTGGGGTTTCAACAGTGTGGTTAAGGGCTCGAATCAATATCCATGGAAAGTTAATGCTCAGTATTATCAGGACTTCCTTTTGAGGATGGCATCTATTCATTTTCCATCTTGTACTTCTTTGATTCCACTTGCTTAGTACAACTCCCTACCTACTGCCTATCTATCTTTAGAATTCTGATGAGATTGGTGTCTCAAATCAAGATAACTTAAAAAAATTTCCCTTGGTTTGAGATTGTTGAGGGTCGGGTCAAATGGGAATAGGTTTATAGGCTGAAACTTTGAATGTAAGTCTATGATTGTGGGGAATCTTTGTGAGGAATAAAGGTTCTATTAAAAAATGGTTGTAGCAGTTCCCTAACCGAATTAACATAATCATAGACATTTATATCCAATTTATGAATCGCTTTTGGCCTTGGAACTTTTTACTCTGGACTCAATGGCCTCATTGGTGAGGACGGCATGTAAAAATCGTCTCGCTTTCACAAAAATATTTTATACCAACTTTTTTGAGCCTGTTAGCTAAGATCTTAGCCAGTAGCGTATACAGCCTGCCAGCTAAACTGATGGGTTTAAAAGTCTTTAATATCCCCTGCTCCAACTGTTTTTGGAACCAACACAAGAAATGTAGCATTCAAGCTCCTCTCTAAAGTCTCCCAGGTGAATATATCCTTTTCATCAACGCCCATTTGAAAATCACCCATGGAATCACGTTCACCAAAAGAGAATTAGATACCTACTTAAAATTTTTAATGTAATGTTAAATTTGTTATTCTAATTTGCTTTGTCTCTTCTATCTCTCTCTGTCTTCCCTCTTTTTATCTTTATCTGGTATGTTAAATTCAACAAAAATAATATTTATGCTGTCATGTATTTATTTATTGACTTATTTTTCTTCTATGATTATTTTTAAATGTATGGTGTTACACCCATACATTCAAAATTAGGTCATTGCACATGGATTCAGTCCAGGGACTTTGTCATTCCTTATGCTCAGTTTGTTCTACTACATTTTTTTTCAAATCTAAACAGTGAAAAATGTGGTGACATACAGAGTGATGCAAGCGCTACTGGACAGGCTAGTTCCATTGCTTTTGCAGCAATTAATACGAGACTATGACAATTGGGTTCAACAGAAATGTGAATTTTCTTCCTGAATGCGGTTTGATGATACCTGCATGGTCAAGTAAGTTGCTTGATCTCATGGCAGTTTTTGTTTCATTCTCCTTGTTTGTTTTTCTAAATTTACAATGGACGTTGCAGCATGAATTCTGGCCCAATCAGGCTTACCATACACTACCACACAAAGAATAGGCGATGAATATGCTATAGCTCATTAGGGTGCATTTGGTATGTGGGAATAGGACAGGAATGGAGGGAAATCATAATCATGTAGAAAAGAAAAATCAAAGTCCTAGATAAAGTGGGATTTGGTTTCCGTAACAAACACATGAATGAATAAGAAATAGAATTGATTTATCATTCCTCTTCTTTATTCCAGCATTCCAAACATGACCTTATGTAATATCATATCCTCTCATTTCTCAATGTATTACCATTTCAATCAAATGCTGAGAACATATATTAGGATAGGCAAGTATCTATACACTGGACATACTTTTACTGATTAGTAATGATTGGACATAGAGTGTTGTCCTAGATACTATGGCATGGCATCTCCCAATAGGATTGTTGAAGGTTCTATGAATAATAGATAATGGTAAATGTTACAGGTCAGTTCTTGTCCTCATAATGGAAATAGATGAAAATGTATTTTTTATCTCTAAGAAAAATATAGCCTTCAGAAGAGACTGCATCACAGTAACTTCACCCCACTTATATTATGCTCTTGAAATTTCCAGGGTTTTTCATCATTTCGTAACCTTTATGTATGCATTCACAGATGACTTTTACTTCACTAAATGAAGATGGCCTATAGCCATGACAAGTCCTTTGTCTCGCAAAGGATGTGCCTTTTCCCCACAAGTTATTTGATGAAGCTGTGCATCAAAGGAGTGCCATGAGAAGCTATGCGAAGTTCACTTTCGGGTAGTACCACATATTTGGTTTATATATTGATTTACAATTCACATTCTGTGTATTGTTAAGTGAATTTCACTAGTCCTAAGATACTGTGTATTTTTAAGTGAATTTTACAAGTCCTGAGATATTATGATTTAAATAATAATAATAATAATACAAAAAAGAAATGACAGAGATATTTGCTGGCCAGAACAAGAAAACCAATCACAAAGTATTACGTCCCGCTTCCTATATAAGTTCAAGGGGAGGGTCATTTGGAGCAGGTCGTGCTTGCTGTAGCTGCCAAAACTGGCAAGTAAGTAGAACGGTATATTAACCAAAATTGTTTCAACAAAAAGTCACAGTTGGCCCCAGGAAAAGGCATTCCTGTGTTGCCTGACATGTTGGATGGCTGAATATGATGGCATAATCCATTTAAACAGGCCAGACTAAAAGGAGTTTCCCTATCATTTTATAAGAGTCACAAAGCAAGGACCAAATGAAAACAATTAATCTACATAGCAATCAATCCATTGAAACATTAAACGGCAAGATATGTTAACTCGCATTACAAACAGGTTTCAGAATTCAGAGAGGAGAGGGAGGTACGGAAGAGAGTCGCATTCATACATTCCCAACCTCACTCTGCTTCACACTGCATCACTTCGGCTTTAGCCAGCTTTAACACGGTTACAGATAAATCAACTCCGACCAAATTAAGAAAACTGCAACATCCAAAGAAAAATCACAAAGATCAGTATCATGATGGATCAATGGATTTGATAATCCGCATTAGGATAAAGAAGGAGATTGGAGATGTTCTAACTGAAAATCACAACACTTTCATGCTTATCAGAAAGACTTTCATCATTTATTGAGGATGATAGCAATAAATTAAAGCCAGAACACTAACCTACTAGAGACTATAGAGGTTGGTGTAATCACATGGCATTCACAAGGCGAAGAAAGTATTGTTTGATGGAATGCATGGTATAAAAATTCCACCAGCAATGTTAACCACTTAAGCCCACTACAATAAAAAGTGAACGCTGCTTCCCTATAAAATACATGGCCATCAACTGTTACTGCAAGTAACATGCTTGCGCTATTATTCAATAGGTTAGATAAACATTGTCATTGGTGGATAATAAGCAAGTGCTGACAGTGCTCAACCTAATGCAGAAACCTGATTCAGGGCAGTGGCAAGAACCCCAACAAGCTATATTAAATTGTTGCTGCTGCTACTTAACTTAAAAAGGTGATCTACACAGTTGTAGGAGGCACTCAAAATATTTATCTAGACAAATTTCAAGGACTTAGAAAAGAAAACATATTAAGTTCGCATCTGATCCACTCACCATGGATACCTCCAGATTGAAGATCAAGCAGTTTCATTTTCGACGCCTTGCCAAATCGTCATCGCTATTGTCACTCTCATACCTTCTTCTCTTACTGGATCGAGAATCATCATCCCTACCTCTCTTTGATGAATACATTCGTTCATCACTTTCATTCCTTCTGCTTGCCTGCCTTTCTTCCTCCTCACTTCGGTGCCTTCTACCTGCATGCTGCCTCTCTTCCTCATCTTTTTCATGCCTTCTACCTGCATGCTGCCTCTCTTCCTCATCTTTTTCATGCCTTCTATACTCAAGTCTCTTTTCTTCATCTCTGTTGTGTGTTCTCCTTCTATCCTCCTCTTCATCCCTACCATGCTTTCGTTTTCCCCCATGGTTTTCATGATCCCTGTCATTCCTCCTACTTCCATGCCATGGCTCATCATCTTTACCTCGAATTCTGCCTCCATCTTTTACATCATCCTGATAATTCCCTCCTCCAGATCGAGTCAACCTTGAATAATCTTCTCTCTTCTGATCATCCTTACTCTTGTCTGGTCTACTATTTGACTCAAATTCAACTTTAGTTTCCTTCCGATGTTCCCTCTTCTGCATCACCTCTTTCCCTGAATTTCGATTTCTAGACTTTGACTCTGGCTGCTCATCCTGTCCATCTTCAAGCTTTCTTTTACCTTTTGTTATTTCTTGATTTCCATAGCCAGATCCATGCATAATATTTCCCCTCGACTGGTACAGTTTGTTCTCTAAGTTCTTCAATGCACCCAATCCACCATCATCATCATTGTAGAGATCACTTCTTTCCTTTCTTCTATGATCACTTCCATACGCACCGCGCTCACCTTTGGCGTTCACATCAGCTCCATCACCACTTTTGCTTTTCCTCATGGACTTATTCATATCTTTTCTCTCATGTTTGTAATCACTACTACTGCTGCCTGAATCACTGTCGCTGCTTTCCTCCTTAGAATCATCACTGATACTGTCATCACTATCATCAGTGGAAGACTCTGGGTCCTTTTCTGTTGCTTTGCGCTTAGTAATTTTCCCATCATACCTGTCATCACGATCAGAGCTGTCCTCATCACTGTCATGCCTTCTACTCTTCCCTATTCTTTTTTCACTAGAATCATCCCTGCCAACACCATGCTTTCTATTTTTCCTATTTTGCTCAATGCTTTCCTTTGTGTGTTTTTTAGCTTTGTCAGAGCCAGAATCACTATAAGCAACATACCTTCCTCCACTCCCATGCCTTTCATTGGTCTCAATGTTTTCCTTTTGGTGTATTTTAGCTCTATCAGAATCTGAATCACTATAAGCAACATACCTTCCACCACTCCCATGTCTTTTGTCAGTCTTCTTGTGATCCTCCTTATAAGTACTGTTTCTCTCTGTTCTGCTGCGGCTCCCACTCAGCCGATTCCTCTGTTTTTCCACTTGGTTTCTTCTCTTTTCCTTCTCACTATCAGTATCATATTCATCATCAGAATCATGCCGTCTGCTTGCTTTCATATGCTGCTTCCCTTTTTGAGTTTTACTGATAGGTACACCATCATCAGAATATGAATCATCTGAGTCATGCCTTTTATGAGCTTTGACATGCTTCTCAGCTTCCTTTTTGGAACTCCGCACATCAAAATCATCATCAGAACCTGAATCATCACTGTCATGCCTTTTGCTTTTCTTAAATTTTGAAGTTTTTTGCTTCTTCTCAGTGTCAAAATCAGAATCAACTGAATTACTCTTGAAAGACTTCTTAATTCCTTTTTTCTGTTTTCCACCACTGTCAGTGTCAAAATCAGAATCATCAGTGGCACCACTCTTATGTCTTCTGTTTTTCTCAGACTTCAAAGTTTTTTTATTCTTCTCAGTGTCAACATCAGAATCATCAACTGAGCCACTCCTAATATAACTTTTCTTAATAGCCTTTCCATGCTTTCCACCACTATCTGTATCAGAAGGATCATCTCCATCTCTTCTCTTCTTGCTGTCTTGCTGCTTGCGTTTGGTTGTTTGTCTTTCCCTCATGATCTCCCTATCTTGGAAAGCTTCATCTTTTTCATAGTGCATGCTTTCATCATTTTCATCATCTTTTTGGGTGTTTCTTGGTTTATCATCATCCACCTCTTCAGTGCCTGAATCAAGGACTTTGTCCTGTTTTTGCACATCAACTTCTGGCATGCTTATACCAAGAGCAGCTCTCAAGGTTTCCATCTGCTTCTCTTTTCTAGCAGCAATTTGATGGGTCTGTGTATTCGAAACCCTGAAGAAACCACCATAGTCAATTATTAACATCAATTTTCTTTCCATGATCACAGAGTATAAATCATACAGCTATCAAGTGCATTAAATCAAAGCACAAAATGACGAAACCAATCAAAATTGTCAACTTTCACCAAACTCGGGACAAAAAAGCACAAGGAAAGCAGACACCATTCATATAGTTTCACATAGGACAATGCCTCAAAACCATTTGGAAAAATAAAATAAAGAACCAAAAGCCTAACCATTTAAGAATAGAAAGGAAAAAAAGTACATAGAAGCCTAATAAATAAATCCCAGCCTCCGCAGAAAACACTGAACAATGAAGAAATCTACCAGCTCCATAACCTAACCATTTTTTCAGTGTTCTTTTTTTTTTTTTTAATAGGTAAATTTTGTCCCTATTGGGACTTGAACCTGGAACCTTCCACAAACCCTCCCCCATCCCTTTACCACTTGAGCCAGGCCTCAAGGGCCCATTTCTTCAGTGTTCATGCCTGTTCCTTCTCTGGAATCAATCCCAGCATCCAGTAGTTTTAACCCAAGTGTGCTACTGCGCTCATCAGCTCATCATATTTAGCCAACCAGAATGGAACATGTAATCAGTCTACCAAGTCCATTGCATTGTGAGGCATATAATTATGATCACAGCATATATGATCAAGGCCAATATGGAGACATTACAATTCCATAACAAAGGCCACATTGTCAATCATAAGACCAGAGAAAGCATAATCTTGAGTAAGCCAAAAGGGTAGCAGGTTGTTGATGTTTCCTTGAAAATGGCTTCCACCCCAATGCTTGTGAGACATTTGTTGATCTGCATAATCTTTAATAGCATGCCTTGGCGTTTGTTTATTTACTTTATTAGCATTAAGAAGGTTCTGGAATGCCATTTTGGGTAATGGGGCATTTGAATATAAGAAAAGCAATGACATTGATGACTCACCTTGGCTACACGTGGCTCTCGCCGTATATAATTAGCATATTTGGCTTAATAGGGCATGCTTGATTTATTGGCTAAACTCATTTGTTTAAGCTCAAAATGCCTATATATAGGTACTGATGGGCTGCATAAACCATTAATTAATATAAAGGTTTCAAGATTCAAGGAAAGTTCATCTTGTAATGTTACTCAACAAATTTTATCCAAAACACATTTTTCCCAAAACTAACAATAGAAATTCCCAATTGGAATAGTTATATGCCTTTCCAATATCAAGATTGCAAGCCAACCCGTCACTGAGCAATTTTTTTTCTTAAGATTACCAGCCAAGCCCTCATTATTAAAATTGCATTCAACCTTCCCAATTGCAAGCCCATCCTTTGCTCCACCTTTCTTAAATACCAAAAACCAAATAAAATATAATTGGAAAATAGCAAAGAACTGGTGGCAAAAGGGAATGTTTTACTTCAATTTTGGGTTGTAAAGTTGAGAAATTTCCCCACAAAAATATAAAATTCATCATTATTATTCACCAAAACACTTTGCATCAAGCTATACTATATGATGGAAGGGAGCCTTAAAAATTTAAAATTCCAACAGAAAGACACCAATAGAGTTTGGATTAGAGTTTTCTTAAGCTAATAACTGTGAAAAAACAATTGTAACCATTTTTGGTTCAAAGAGAAAGAAAACATAACAAAGGTTTAAGTAAGCCAGTAACCTCTCCCCTTTTTTTACTAAGACAAAGGACAAAAAGGATGTAGAGATGAGACATAAACAGCAACGATTGTGAAATACTGATAATGTCAAAACATCAAAAACTACCCAGCAAAGGTGGTCAAACTTGCCAAATCTTCTTGAACCTACAAAAGCTGCTTCTAGCTTGAACAAAAACCAAAAGGAGAGGAGGGGATGGTGTTGTGACACACAAAGAGCTAGTCCATTTAAGATTAACATTACAGATCAAGTCCACAATAGATTCAATCAACCATAGCAAATAAAGTCATCAATGACATAGCAACACAAGAGGTAAAATAAAAAGAAATAGAACTAGAAACAAATTCTTAGATTCAGAATACTCACAATACCATCAAAGTATCATTGTAAACTACGAAAATTTAGACAATGAATTAAACCATCTTCTAAAATGACTAGTTGGAGCACTTCAATAACAATTTGAACTACTAAAAGAATAATATCTAGTTAATACAACAGGAATCAATTACTTACTTCTTGTCAGAGACACCTATGGCAGAGGCCCCACCACCAGCCTCAGACGCTGCAGCAGCTTCCAAAGTTTTTCTGGCTTCCTCAAGTTTCTCTGAGATTTCAGCATCAGTGTATCCCTGATCAACGAGCTTATCTTCAAGCACCACGAGCTTGAGCTGAATCTGACGTTTCCTGTCATGTTCCAATATATCTCTATTGGGCTTCTTTGTTACACCAGCAGTACCCTGGTCACCCTCAAATCCCTTGCCACTATCATAGGCAACCTTTCCACTCTTTGGTCTAACAAAGAACTTATTGGTTTGTATGTATCCATTGGTTCCCGACCCCCTTGGGGTTTGCAGCCCAATTCCGTTGTACATCTCACCCACACCTGTTGTTACTATTGATAACATGAGTATTTTATTCGTCGTACAACAAATTTTGATAAAAAAAACAAAAAAACAAAAAAATGAACCAGGAGATCGGAGGTCAATAATTAAAAAAAAAAAAAAAAATCTCCAGGAGGTAGGAGATCGGAGGTCGCAGATAAAAGCCCGGAGGTTGCATACGGGAAAACTCATATTCGGGTAAAAAGTTAAAAACCACAAATTTGAAACTGAAATGTTTCAGGAAAACCTAAATTCAAAAATTCCAAGGAAAGAGGAAAATATAAGCAATGGATAGAAATTTAACCAACCTTGAACTGCAGAATCAAATTAAGAACAAGCAAGCGTAGCCCACAGACAAAAAAAAACCTGCAAAAAGTAGGTAGGGTTAGGGGAGCGAAAAAAAAAAGAGATTTAGGAAGGAGGAGGAAGAAAGATTGCGATACCTGTATGGTTATAGCGACTGGGTGCGAGTTGGAGAACGAGATCGTAAATCCGTGATCGAGGAAGAGAAATTAACCTGCAACCCACTTCTTATCTGATAGGGTTTTGTGTTCCCACAATACCCCTCCCCACCGTTTCTTATTTTTAATTCTTTTATGAAAAAAAAAATTAAAGAAATAATTTCGGTAAGGTTTAGTCTTGATGGGTGTATAGGTAGCATTTGGATCAAATTAATATTTTATTTGGTTTTCCTTTTATATTAATTTTTCGTACGGAAAAATCCTATAAAAATATGAATAAAATCAATCACATATCCCTTTTTCAAGTTCTTTACAGTCCACTGTTTTGTACATCCCTCAAAACCCATAATGAGAATTTTAACCTTTGTTGAAATCTAAAGTTATTAATTTAATAACTTATATACTCATTTGATAACTTAATTAATTAAGTTATCAAATAGATTTGTGGTGTTTGTTTGTTTGGCTGAATACAAAAAGCTAAAATATTTAATTTTTTCTATTCAACTAAAAATAACTCATTAATATCAACCAATATAATTAGACTAAACTTATTGACAATAAGTTCACTTTAATTATATTGATTAATATCAATAAGATACTTTTACCTAAATAAAAAAAACAAAATATTTTAATTTTTTTTATTAAACCAAAAAACAAACACATGTATTTATTAAAATAACTTAATAGTTAAAATTAAAAATAATTTTAAATATTAAATTAAAATAATTTATTTATTCTTAATAAATCTAAAACTACACTTAAAAGAAAATTTTGAGATTGATATAAATTAAACCATTAAATTATTAAATTGATTTATGAAAGATTATGAAAATTTGAGAGTTAGAAGTTAAAAAATTTTATTATTAACTATGCTCTAATAGCACCAACCCTTTTAGAATTATGGAGAGATTCATAATTCTAAAATATTTTTAAAATTCTTTTAAAATCAAATAAGATAATCCCAATTTTAAAACTCACTAAAAAAAAAATTCAAAAAACTCATTTAAAATCATACCCAAATTTAGAGCTAAACATATAAAAAATAGAAGTATTTTCCTTTTACCCAAAAAATGGAAACCCTTTTGAGTCAATTTTGGACCAACACATTATCGTAAAACCAAGAATATAATTCAACCATCGATCCAATCAATAAACCTTGATTCCATAAATTTGTCGATTCAGTAATAAGATCAATTTTGAAAACACAGCATTTAGAAATAAAAGTAGTAAAAGTAATTACCTTAAAGAAGATTATGAATGTTTCTTCTTTTGGTTTCCCAGGTTTGAAACTTCTTGAGGGCTTACCTTAAAGGAGGATATGTTGTTCCATATGATAAAATGGATGCAACATGAACGAAAATAACTTGGGACGTATGCAAGGTTCTGTAGGTAAAAGAAACAACAGAAGCTGAGGAACATTGAGATTTACATCTCAAAGGGGAGAACTCCAAATTTAATGAGCAAGGCTCTTATACAGATTCCAGGAACCAAAAACAATCACGATGCTTGTCTTTGCATCACAGTCTACTAACACCCCCCAACCAACAGAGATAGAAGCCCAAAAGCAGGAGGAACAAGCTCTGGCACCCGATCCCTCACCCCAACATTTATAGGGTAAATGACCACTCACTTCACCGTAAGTTGCATTCTACTTCCTCTGTTGTAGCAGAGTCCAAACCTCTGAAACGCATTTTGTTCAAGTGGTGCATGGCATTGCTACTTTCTGCTCTGCTTCATATCTATCTGCCAATACATTCACAGATTGGGAGTACTAGAGTCCAACCCAATATGAACGACCATTCGAGTTGTGAATTGGAGAAGGGGTAGGAGATGTTACACACCATTCATACCAAACCTGCTCATGTTCCAACAACAAAAAGGTTAATGAGATAAAGATTAATTACACAACCCGAAAACACACGTTCAAGCATCATAGAGACAACAGGTCTTGTAGTTGTATTTGACATGCTTCTTGATGGCCCTAGGGCAAGCTCAACTGTTCATAAACGGTAAGGAGTTGGTGTGACCTATTAGTCTTAGGGGTAAAATAAGACCAGGAACAACAGATTGATAGCAAATAGAAACAGTTTTTGGCTTATGGGACAACTTCCCAGGAGGGTAATATTCTTCCTTCTAGGCCTATAATTAGGAAAGATTGGGCCATGGTTGCTTCTTCTTCCCTTTCTCTTAGGATGGCAAAATATGACCAATAGCTTCTAGACTATCATAAAACAAAATATTTTACCTTGGTAGCACCACAACAACGCCAAAAGTGAACTTCTAAAGTAGAACCTGGTTGTATGCAAACCGGTGTTCTCAGTGGAAAAAATATTGCAAACCTGATTTTCAGGAAAGAAACAACAAACGATATGCCATTATATTCAGCAAGACCTGTGGGATGATAAACCTGTATTCAATAAGTAAACCTTGTAAAAAAAAAAAAAGGTGTGAAAATTAGATTTTCAGAACTTCCAATCTAGAACAAACAAATATGAAGCTTTTTTTCTGGCAATTGGAACTTGGTAGGATCCAAATAGACCCATAACCCATTATACATTCCAAAAACATGAAACACCCAAACAAACATATCTGAGCGTGTGAACTCATTGTGGACCTCAACTTTGTTGCTAGGGCATAAAAACAAAGAGGATTGAATGTCATACCAGCTGAACATGTTTGGAGTTGCCGTCGATGGTTCAATACCAAGATGTACATCTTTGTAAAGAGTTGCATCAAAATAGCCAGCAAATCCTAGAAATCAGATGTAAAATATACAGTGATTATTATGATGAAAGTTTTTCCAGCAATGGTATGTATAAAAATAAAAAAATAAAAAAAAGCAAGCAAATAATCAATGCCCTTCCGGACATTGTAGAGAAACCTTCTTCACATATTAATGGCCAATGATCCAAGTATTCATACACCACATCCCCAAGTGCAAGGCTGAAGTTTCAGTTCAACAAGCTACTAGCATGTTATTTTTAGATTGAATTTTGTATGATGACACCCACTATATCAAAATTCAGGAAACTCAACAATTTTCTGTAATTTGATTGCATGGATGGTGAAAATTGAGTAGAAATCTTAAAATCATTTTGCATTTTCAGGCCCAATTATTTAAAATTGCTACATTATTTCTCCCCTTCATCATTTTTCCATTCCATACAGCACTGATTGCTGTGTCCTCTGTCCATTCCATTTAGCAATTCTCCAGCAATATGAAACACAACCACAAACCATTCAATCCCTGTTGTTCATCCCTCTCCATCACCTGCAGCGATGACAGAGTATACAGACTGACTTGCTCTCCAACTTCTTTCATTTTCTCCCCCCTTTGAGTAAACTTTTTTCAATCATCATCTTCACTACAGTTCTTTGAGACCACCATGTGCTAATAAACTATGCACTCCAAATATATGTGCAAGAAACAAAATGCAATTCACCATTTCATCAGTGAAATAACAAATGCTAAGCTATTGCAGGATAAAAGCAGACATAATAAATTCTTAATTTAGTTGGATGAAATGATAAAAAATATGTTATTGTCAGATAAAGACAGTGCCCAGAAAAACCTCTTTGCATAACAATCACCTGGGTAGTTAACTGCTCTCTTCCCATCCTACGTCCTACTTTTAACCTTCTCTACAATTTTGGCTGAACATCATTCTCAACTTACCAACACGTACATAAAGGGACACAAATAAATTTCCAAAGCACATGTTCTGTAGGTAAATGAACTTTTTACACATGGTTCCTGGACATAAAAAGCAAAACACCTCAATCCAACCCAACAACAAATATAACAACCCCGACACCCCCTTTCCCTTATTCTCGCAAACAAATAAGGAAGAGAGAGACAGCAAGAGATAAAGTGCTAAGAAGACTAGCACCCACATACCGTGCACCATGGCTGATCCAGTGTCACTAAGTGTCTCAAACTGTAGCTTCTTATAACGTTGATTGCTTTTCTCGGTTGAGTAATTCGGATGAGTAAATGTAAAAACCTAAGCAAGCAGAAAAAAAGTGCCAGTGCCTTAATAGCTTTCCAAAGAAAAGAACCAGAGGCTGAAACAAAGTTAGTTGACCAAAAGAAAAGAGTCAGTGCATGCATCATTAATTCCTAGAGGGAAGTGTTGAAAATGTTTTAACAAGTGTATATGCCAATCACCTACAATTCAAACCGCCAAAATGCAAATAGATTATTATACATGGACCTAAAACTTTTCATAGGATTGGGATAGGCATGACATCGAGAAGGATAACTCACCGGTTTACAAGGAGCAAGCCTTGCTACATTGTGCAGTTTGACAACATAAGCAGTTTCAAAGTGCACAAGATCTTTATGTAACTTAACCTACAACATAACGACAAGCAGTTAAAATAGCAGAACAGAAAAATGGTTTAACACACCAAAACAAAAAGATGTAGGACATACATCATTGTATAGTTTTGATGTAGTCACTGGTTGTATGAAACTTGTGTACCTGAAGTAGGCAGATCAAAGAATGTCAGATAACAGCATTAACGGAGGACTGGACCAACACAAAAATAATGCCATCATCATTGTTCACTCGGCTGACCACAACCCCGAGATATCTGAATGAATTTCCAGCAAGAAGTGACCTAAAGTTGGTGCACGATATGCCGAACTCATTTTTAATGCAAGTTATTGATGGAATTATGAATGTAATTGGTACCTGGAGTTTCAAACACATAACTGGGAAATAAGGCAATAAATAAGTGCTACTCTTTGCCAAGGAATGATCTACTTAAAAGATAATTTATTTATAAAAATGCAACTGTATGAAGACAATTACCAAGTTGCAAAAGTCATTTATAGAGACAGCACTTTACTGAGACCACCAAAATTCTATTTTACATCCCACTTGTTTCAGACAATAAAGGAAAAGAGAAACAGAGGAGAGCATCAAATTGAGAAGAAGAAAAAGAAGAAGAAATAGAAGAGGAGAAAAGGTGAAAACCGAAAACTCAGCTTGATATGATGATTTTTAAACATTGAACCCAACAACTCTTCCTTATGGCATACTCAAAAGTTATCCACCTTCAAAGAATTTAATCAAGATCAAACAACTAACATTTAATCAAGATGATTTTTTGGGACATTTTGTATTAAATAAGATATCTTATTATTGAAAAGCCTATAATACATTATTAAAATTGCCTATAAAAAAATAATTTATGAAACCCGATGAGCTGTGCAAAATGAAGTTGATGCCGATCGACATGCCATGTCATGAAGATCCCATAAAAATGTCAAAAGCCAAAAATCAAAAAATGAACTAAGGCCAAGGGCCATGACCAAAGGTTTGTTTATGTTTTCTAGATTAGTGGACAACTCTTCTAGGTCTGACCACATATACTATTGTCAAATAGATACCAAATGCACCATTCATAAAAAGGTGAGCATTAAGTCCTTGAACAATGTGCATGAATCCATCATCGCTCCACACTGATGTAGTATCAGTGGACATCAACACAAATTTTTTAAGCTGAAATACAGAAATACACTATTACATTTATCTTTCCAAAAAATAAATAAATAAAACAAAGTTACATACGATGATGGTATTGAAATTCCATCTTGCTTCAAAAATCTTTGAGCTCCATCAAGACACTCAGGAGACAGCTCATTGTCACCAAAAGAACCCAGCAACTCACTAACCTAAAATTCAATTTAGAGAGGAGCATAAGAAACAACAAAGAAGTAAGAAAGAATGTATTCACCACAAGAAAACCCACATACCAAAATGTCAGCTTTCTCAGGAGCATCCCATTGACGCATATCACAAGAAACTATGGTAACAATGTTTTCCCATCCCTCTAGTTTAACCAGACTCTGTCCCAAAAGATGCAGTGTTATCTCCAATATGATCAACATAACTATATTAAGGGAAAAAAAATTCAAAAAAATTCAAAAACAAAAAGGAAACAATTCAAAGGACCAGAAGGTCTTGACCACTTCTATGTTCTTGCCTTCTGCTCTGCCCTTGACCTCAAACCCAAAAGGTCTTGACCACTTCTATGTACACCAATTCTCTTGTAATCTTTCAGCATATTTAACACACCATGTTAACTTTGCAATTCACCACTCTACTTGATAAAGCAATTTGTACCAAGTACCTTTTCCATTCTAATATTAATTAGAAAAATATAAGCACCTAGAATCTCCAACTTACATCGGGTCTAGCGTGCATCTGGATTTCTCTCCCCAGCATAAATAATTTGTAATTTACTAGAACCCACAACTTAAACGGAGAATATGCATTTGGATCTTTCTCTACAGCATAAAATAGATGACTAACCATGATCTACAACTTACATGAAGTGTAACAACTGCATTTGGATTTTTCTCCACAGCATAAACTTTCAACTTACGTCCGGTTTCTTCAGCAGCCTAGTAAGAAAAGAAAAAGAAAAAGCAGATAAAGCACGTCCAAAGTAGAGTCTCAAATGAAAAGGCACAATTCACACTAGCAAGCAGAAGGTAAAGAAGTGAACCTGCAATGACGCTCTAACCAGAGGTCCACGACCTGCTCCCACCACCATCAGTACCTTGGCATGGGAAAAATTAATCAGATAATGTCATAGAATTTGACACTCTAAAGAAATGACATTGGAAAAGAGAAAAGAAAAGAAGAGAAAAACTTTGTGAATGTTCACTTACTGTGGTTACAATGGATGCTTTTTCATCAGGGACCCTATCTAACAAAGCTTTACAGACTGCTCTTTGGTACTAGAAAAATAAGTGAAAAAATTCAAAACCAAATCATTAACATCACCACCGATGGTCTTTGTAGCAAAATAGTCGTATGAACTTACCCACTCAAAGCCACAACACATTTATAAGCGATCAAAAATTGACAAAATATATGCATTTAAGCTAATACCTGAATGTATTTCATTGTATCTTTCTCAAATGTCTCATATGTTTGTGCCTCTAGATTATCCATGAGAGGCTGCATTAAAAAGTACAAAAGCCCAACTTGCTATTAAAATAAAGAGAGAGAAAGAAAAGGAGGGGGAAGGGGGAGGGGGGTGTGGTGGAAGGGTATTTACCATGTAAAAATTGGGAAAATTTCGTTGAATAGTTATAAGATAATATAAAAAGGTGTCACAGTGCATATAAAAGTTACCTGCAATGGAGACTGCAAGAAATCCCTATAACCAAGCTGGCATAAGAGACTGAATGGGTCAAAAGAAACATAGTAGCTGAGCAAAACTTAATAGACAGTTCTCATGTGTGTGCAAAGAGCAAGAGAGAGAAAGGAAAAAGCTACCTCAAATCGTTCTTGTTCAGGAAGAGGATCCATCCTCTGATAGAGATAACCAACATAGTCCAAATATGATCTCAAGGGATGTCTCTGAATACCTAAATGACAAGAACACCTTAAAACTATTAATTTTATGCATACACAATAATAAAAGATAACAGCATTGAAATGAAAATATAATAAGTGATATGTGTGAGAACATAGGGAAAAGGGAAGTACAATCAGACAGCCATGCACATCTATAACAGAAACAGAAAAAAGGAAGCTAATGGGGTGGCTTCTTCATTGCAAGATGCAATCATTGCTTAAAACAACCATATGCTAAACACTACTTTGCCTAGGAACTCACCATCAGCATCATTAGAACCTAGTTCCAAACTTCCCTTGGGGAGACTATGTACTGGTTTTCCAGAAAGCACCATCTGAAAAGATATTGACAAGAACATGATCGGTAAGTTACAGAATAAATAGGATGGAAAAATATATATATAAAAACCATTGTCTTCTTAACAGTGCTCCCACTACGAGATTTGTAACATTAATTGATTGGAGAAAAATATTTCTATATTCAGGCTACCACAATGAATTAATGAAATGGAACCAAATGCTTCACACATGCAGGAACACTGAGAATGAATTGGAGTCAACAACTAAGGAACCTTCACTACATTCCAAATAATAGGTGTTGCTATCAGCTTCATGATTCTATTAAATTTCAGAGCCCAAATGAAAATGAGTCAATGCCTTTTTGTATCAAGAACCATGGAGATACAAGGTGCCGATTTATGCCATTAATCCAGTATAAAAATATGATGCCATATAGAATTTTGATTCAATTAATAGCATTAAAACAGTTTGAGAAACATGAATTATTCACAGATCACTTTTGACATACAAACAAATCTTACAGCAGGAAAATCTAATAGGATCTAAGAATCAAAAGAATTTTAAGGAAAAAAAAATACAAGTTAGGAGCTTCATCCATACTTGGTAATATAGACCAAAAGAACAAAACATCACCTACCTGAATTGAATGGTTAAAAAATGCAGTCAGCAGCTTCTGGTGCCGCTTTGATAGACACGGATGTCCACGTGCATTTGTTAGAAAAGACTTGAGAAAAGAAGAGCAACACAGTCACAAATATTGTCTATCACAGAAGTAGAAAATGATACATTTAGCCTTCAAATGTACAACACTGACACCATAAAATATGATTAATAATTACATTGGTATGAATTATGGCTGCTCTAACAGGCTCTCCAAACCATCGTCCAAGTGAGTTTGCAGAAGGTAGTGAACTCCTGGTGAAAAAGCATTTATAATTAGAATTAAATAGAATAACTGGTAGTTCTCGTGCAATGACTAGTAAAAAAATTGCCTCACTTCAGCATTGATGAAACTTCCAAAAGGAATGGATTATAAGTTCATTTTAACTCACAAAACATCTAAGGCGATGAACAGTTGACTGTGATGTTCACAAAGAAGGCGAAATGAGTTCCATAGTTCCCAAGAATCCGTTTGCCCTCCATTCTGTATGGCAAAAAATAGAAAGGTCCACAAAGATAAGTAGTCATATTAAACAGTTACATCTCAATAAAGACTGATTCATTGTGGCCAAATGGTATGGCACTAAAAAGCTCTTCAAATGATCCATCAATTCAACTTAGACTAGAAAATTCATTATGTGCTTGAAGTCTGTAAATCACAAAAGTCAATCTTTCTGCAAGGCAGTTTGTGCCATTTTTCAGAAGTCAGAATTTTTAAGCAAAGAGGAAAATAAATCGGTCAAAAGATGATGGTAACAGGTACAAAAGAATAGATCTGCCAACAAGAACATACATTTTGAGTAACAAAATAATAACAGGAAAAAGGAGAAATCAGGCAGGTGCAGGGAGAGGGAGGCAGGGCAAGGAGAATTTCATCATAAAACAATTTTTTTCCTTTCATAAAAGTTAACTTCAATCTGCAATGGTGTGACATTTATAACCATTTTAACCATAAGAACCAATCATGATTAAGGGGAATCACTCACCAAATCATCATGTGTCCCATCCATAGCATCATCATCAGTCTTCTCCAAGGGAATCCTAAGCCACAACTTTAACATGAAAGTAAATAATCAGAACAGAGACAACAGAAAGGAGGTAAAAATTGAGTTCATAACAATTATATAAGGAAATGAGAGGCCAGAGCAAATGTTTGGGTTAAGAAGGCACCTGCATATTGTTTAAGCCCTGTAAAATCTGATTCACACACCTAGCATAATTAGCACAGGATGCTCCTCTTGGAGTAGGAAGAAGGCATGCCTGCAGTATAAATGTAAATAGTTAAATCGACAAGCATAATATGCAACAGAGAAAGAAATTATTTTCAAGCACCACAAACCAATATATCTCATTATCATATGCAGCAGTAAAATAACCTCATAATCATATACAAATAATATGTACAGAAGAACTTTTATCTGGCCATGGGTATGTGCAGAAATTATCCCAATATTATAAGATCTATGGGATTTTTATTTTTATTTTATTCTTTTGTGATAACCAAGGAACCTTCCATGGCCAAGCCCTTAAGATTCTCCATGGGGACCCAAACCTCGGGGTGCTAACCACCTCGCAACAACTAGCACCGGGTAAATTCAAGGTATCATTAGTGGTAGAATTCAAACCCAAGACCATGTATCATTTACTGGGACCACACTTCCCAGTGTTCACCCTGACCAACTGGGCTACCCTGGTAGGCAAGATCTATGGGAATAATACTTCAATAAAATAACTGATCCTTGAAACCTATATGTTTTCACAGGAAAAGAAAAGAATAATGGCAAAGGGAGGATTATCTACCAAAAAAAAATAATGGCAAAGGGAGGAATGTACAGTAACTGGACACCACCTGTAATTATACTAGCTCATGTTTCAAAAGTCAATTTGCAGTCTTTAGTTTGCAATGAATCAAATTTTGATAATTTTGGTGCACCCAAAGTCTTCATGGCAGGAATATATTAAGCACCTAGTTTTAACACTCAAAACCTATAGTATTTTCCCAGAAGATTCAATTTGCCATAAATGAAGAAAAGGCATGCTTTCCAGAATGGCCCATGCAAACAATCCAAGTTTTACAGCAGAATATTGACTGAAAAATTAATAAATGCAAACCTGTAGGGAGAGATGAGAAGCCCACGCTATTTCTTGCTTCAGAGTGATTTCAGAATCCAGCCGGAGTATCTTATCTTCTGAATCCAAGTCAATCCAAGAGCTAAGTTTTCCTGCATGAGATACAAATCCACTAGTTCAGGAGTTCCAGGGACAGCACTGCTAAGAAGATCAACATTTATACAACAAAGTTATTTGAAAGATATGCCCAGATATTCCCATCCATATCCAGTATGAAATTTCATGTTGAAGTCATAAATATCTGAATTCAAGACGTTGGTTGATACCAAGCCAGAAAGCATGCAGAAAAATACAATGATATCCTACTAACATACAAGTCAGTTGAACTTAGCCAGCTAACCACCTTTACTAGCCTGTCAGAGTATGACTCATAAAATACTAGCCTGTTAACCTTTGACATCAATGATGGCATTCAACTGTAAAAGAAATTTCCGTCACATATCAGTCAATCTAGGGAAACAACCACCAAGACCTAGTGAAAACCAAATTTAGAGTCAAATCTCAGTGCCCAAGCATCTTAGGTACTCTTAAGCTATGTTGACCTGTGATGGATGCCAAGGAGGTTCCAGGTGGACAAATTATTTGCTAATGAGACTCAACCAAAGACGTAAGGATTACCATCTAAATTTAGATGTAAGCAGAAAAATCTCAACCAAACGAGATTATTTAGGTGAATGAGGAGGCCATTCTTTATGCAATCTTGCAAGACCCTTCCCAATGGGACAAACTCTTCCAGAACATCCCTTGAAGGTGTCTTTTTCATGGCATAACAACAAAATGGTTTCCCACGTTGACAGCAGGATTGAGGAGTCCAATGTGAACTTGGTGATATCAGTGATGGGATCAACGCAATCACAGCAAACAATTAGGATTGAGGCTTGGAGGTTCCATGATGTATTTGGTGCACCTTAGTAGTGGACTTGACTATGCTGAAGATGGTTCATCAAACAATTTTGAATTAAGTTAATCATTGTGATCATGTGTGACAAAGTCTCTAGTTTGTATCAAGCACAAGAAGTTGTATATATCATGCATTGAGGGGCTGCAGCTCTATCCTACAATCTAAAAAGCAATTGAAACCAAGATAGAATCGCCAAACAGACAGTTTTTAAAATAACAGTTCAGATGTTAGTATCAAACAGATAGCAAAAATAACATACTTAAGAGTTAAAAGTGGTCTAAAGGGGATGTTCATACCCACAACATGACTACTCCATTGGGCAGGGCTCAAAACTAGGTCTGACCCTGCAACAGGCAGAACACCAGACCTGTTACGATCATTAACCATCAAGCTTGGTCTATAAGTCGGATCCATCTGTGTCATGAAGTTATATGGTAGTAAGTTCCACAAGGTGCGGAAATATAATAGAAAACTGTACCCTTTTTTGCCAGCAGTAAAGTTGTTTTACATTAAGGTAAACTTTATTGATTTAAAATTCCCCTGTGGTTTAACCCAGTACTCATATGTGTAGGGTTACGTGTTAACTAAACATTCAGACTACATAAGTCCAAGACGCTTTAGTCAATAAGCCATATACCAAAACAAATATAGCAAGCAAGGAAAATAATTAAACCAAACACAAATCCTGAAAGCTTTGATTTGGCATATCTAACCCTTACAAAATAGGCACTGACTTCAGCCTTAATGATAATTTTCTACTTTCACATTGTAGCATGAATATTTTTTTGTTAGAAAATACATTGTATTATTTTATACAAAAGAAAAATGTGTTAGAGGATGAAGGATGAGAAGCCCTTCAGAGAAATTAGAGTTTGTACAAATAAAAACAAAAGAGAAATACAGAGTTCCCTGCAACAAAAGACATTTTGCTTCCCACCCTCCATGTATAATACCTCTCAAAAACTCAAGAAGGTGTGAGATATCCAACAAAGTCAACAAGAGAAGAGGCTCTTCTCTTGATTGGCTTATCACTTCCTCATTTGAAGATCTAAGCTTCCATGAAAAAGAGTGATCCAATCCCTTGAGTCTTGACAACGTCCCTTTCAAAGGTCATATCTCCAAGGCTCTAACCATTAGTCATCCACAAAAAATGAAAAACAGAAAATGATACACCTAAGAGAGTCTAACAAGAGGGGTCACAACCCCGGCACTTCAAAAGAATACGGGGAGTACCTCTCTCCAGAAACATTATTACATCACTTTTTTATTTCTTCACTGTTCCATAACATCACCACTCAGGCATTGATCATAACTCATATAGGTACATTGCTTTAAAAAAATCATAATTCAAACAGAAAGAGTAAACGTTGTATCTATTGATTCTAAATGCTTTTTATAAGATCCACTAACTCTAAAATGTTGAACAGATCAGACTCATTCTTAATCCCAAATAGCATTAGAGGAAGGATTGAGGATGTCCTAGCAAAATGTGGCTAGCAGCCTTTGAGTGAAACCAGTATACCACTAGACCATCAACAGCCACAAACACATTGTTGCTTTAGGTGAGCTTACTGACCAGTCACACAAAAGAGCAGCCTCCAGACTGAGATGTGATTGGCTAATTGGCCACCAGAAACAAATAAAACATTTTATTACTTGGTGCATATGGAATCAGCAAACATGTAACTAAGGAGAACCATAAGGGATCTTAACCCCATGAAAGTTTTCAAACATATCTGGAGTCCCATCATATTTCAAATAAAATCAAGGTAAGTGGTCCAACACAGGGCACAACTCACTGCAAGTGCCTCAAAACTTATCAGGAGGTAACTATTGCCCTCACAGATGCTATATAGGTAGCATACTGTTTTGAAAAAACAATAAAAAGCATTGCACAAATAGAATAATAAAAATGTAGTCAACGGCCTATAAGTGAAGCATAAGGTCACAACGTCCACTGCAAAAGGCTGCTAACAATGAGTTATTGTAGGTGAGCTTACTGACCATTCACACAAAAAAATGACAGCTGTTCAGCCGATGTGTGACTGGCTAATTGGCCACCGTAAGCAACTAGAAGCAACAAAAGTACACAACATATTTTACCACAATTAGTTAAGCCCGCCAAAGTCCCAACTTCCATCATATTTTCTCACACTGGGTTTACAAAAAACTGTCATCCCCAAAACCAGACTGTTTTGTACAGAATGGTAAGACAGATGCTGAAAACTATTCCTGAAGTATAGCAGAATGAAAATCCCAAGAAAAAGGAACGGAAAAAACAAAAGAACGACAGAAGATAATGTTGGTGCTTTAGTTTGAAATTGAATTGGCAAGTTTGTTCAGATTATGCATTGGTCCGACGCAGCTTGCTTTCTTGGATCTTTAAAGATCATGATCGCCTTCAAGTTACTCAGGCGTTGAGTTTGGACTTTTATATCAATATAAAACGGAATGAAAATCAGACTGTTTTATACAGATTGGTAAAACAGATGCTGAAAGTTCTTCAAGTATAACAGAATGAAAATCCCAGAAAAAAAGAAAGAAAAAAAAAAGGTGGGGAACGCCAAGAAGGTAATGTCAGCGCTTTGGTTTGAAATTGAATTGGCAAGTTTATTCCAATCATGCATTGGTCCGGCGCAGCTTGCTTCCCGATTATGAATGTCTGTAGAAGAGAGACTCGCTTGGAGATAAAAATTGTATTTCACTATGAATTTTATACCAATATAAAATGGAAATGGATGCATTTCCAGATATTGACAACATTTCTTCTCTTGATTCATGAGGACGAATATTTTTCCCATGACATGAACGAAAACTGAAGAAATTTGAAAAGAAACTGGGATTTATATTTTGAATCCCACATAAGAAGGGCATTGTTACATCATTCTTTACATTATTTTTTTTTTTACTTTTTTAATTTTCTACTAACCAAACAGAGCATTCAAGAATCCAAGATTTGACGCGAGAGAGAAATGGTAAGACTAACCACAGGAGCAACAACGAAATCAAAGGCCGCAGATGATGATAGATTGAACGACAAAAGTTGAGGCATGTCCTCCTGGAACTCAGTCTCAACCCCACAAAATCTAGAATCGCTCTTGTCGCCCAATCTTTCCCCAAGCACCATTTTGCCTCTACGTCAAGTGACCCAAAAGCAATCAAGCGGAAAACGGAAAACAGAAAACAAAAAACAATTAACAAAGAACGGAAGCTTATCTCGGCTAGAGGTTTTGGTAGGGTTTTTGCACTGAGCTGGGCGAGTGGCGGGGTTTATATATGCAACAAATTTAGGGTTAGGGTTTTAGGAAAGACTTCCAATTGACCACTGCCCACAATGGGTTCGGGTCAAAAGTGGCTGATACTGAACCCGTTTGAAATTGAGTGGTACCCGTATTCCACGTAACTTGGGTGCAACTCGGGTGTGCTGGTGCCACCAAGGTTCGGATGAATTTAAGCAAATATTTTCAATAATTGCATTTGAGTTTTGGTTAAGTTTTCTCAATCTAAATTCAATTTGTGTTTCACTCAAATCAAGGTTCAAACAATTCGAATATGATTCAAATCTAATATTTTTATAATATTTATAATGTTTATTATTAGTATAATAATTTATTTTTTTAATCTCACTCGAATTTAATATTTTTATAATATTTATAATGTTTATTATCTTATATAATAATTTTTTTATTTTAAAAAATCAAACTATTATCATATAACGTGTTTTTCATTTTTTTTTATTTAGAAAAATACATTATTGTTATTTTTAAGTTTTCTCTTATTTATTGTCTTTTTTTTGTTAAAAAAAAAAAAAGAATTTTGAATCATATAATTTAAACAACCCGAATTTAATCCGATTAACCCTGGTTTAACTCAAATAACCTAAATTTAACCAGAGTTTTAAAAACATGAGTTGGTTTGAAAGTTTGATTAATTATTTTTTTAAATTTGGATTATGATAATATTAGCCATCAACGTGGTGAACTCATCAAAGTTGGAACCTTGATATCAGATGTGATAGTTTAAAAGGTCTAATTAAGTTCATAATTAACTCAAATTCAATTTATATATGAAATTCACTTATTTGACCACAATAGAATTTGAGGTTGAACCAAACTTCATTCAAATTTAAATAAATTAATAAAAATTATACAACCTTAACATCCATTTTCTTAAATATTTTATCAAATAACTTATATTTAATAAGTAAAAAACTATTTCATTTAACTAGTGTTCCATAACTTTATAAATCATCAATATATGTATTTGAGGTTTTTTTTTGGGCCCAAGCCCAAGTAAAAATGCAAATCAAGTCGTGGAAACCGTAGAAAATGGGTTTGGATTCGGTTTGGGTTGGGAGCCCGCTTAGATGAAAAATCAAAAGGGCAAAAATGAAATATTAGAAGAAAAAGGAAAAAAAAAATGGAAGCGGAAATTGAATGGGAAAAATACTTCGCTGGAAACAGACATGGGTCTGCATAGAGCTGAGGCAGTGGCAATTGTAGGAGGGAGAGAAAGAGGCGGTGAGGGGTGTGGCGTCAGTGGAAGGGCCGAACCCCTCAATCGAAGAGAGAAGAGGCAAAATCTTAAACCCTAACGCTGCAAGTCCGATCCATCCTTCTTTTACTTTCGTTTCAGAAGTTTCAGATTGAAGCTTTAGTGAAACCTTGCAATGGCTTCGGATGAGAATCCTTGCTGCGCACTGGTATTTTAGTTTTATTATTATTTTTTTTTTTTGGGGAAATGAAATCTTAGAGTTCCATCACTGGTTTCAATGTCTCTGATTAATGTGTTGTCTCGTGTTGCATTAGTTGAAGGAGAGATACTCGAAGTTGGAAGAGAAACGGAATGCTCTCCGGCAAGCCGTGAAGCTTTTGGAGCAACAAATTCAAAAGATTGAATCCGATAATCTCCGTCTTAAGAAAGGTTTTCCGATCTTGCTTATCTCCGTTGTTTTACGTTTTTCCTTTTTTTTTCCACTTTTCTTCAATTTATTATATCTGAACGTGGATTCCAGCCAACATCAATCCGATGAAATTGAATTCCTTATGGGTGTGTTTGGCGCGTGGGGATAAAAATGGAAATGGGATGGGAATGGAGGGGAATCATAATACCTAGTAGAAGAGAGAAATCAAAATCCTAGTGAGAGTAGGATTTGATTTCCGTAACAGGGAATCGTTGATTGCTATTCCCATTATAAAAAACCAATCCAAGTCATGAATCAGTAGGAGATGGAATTGATTTCCCATTCTCTATGTCATCATTCCAAACATGGTCTATGGGCATTGGAATTACCTCATTCCTTTGCTATGCTATTCTTCTAAATATGACATTGACAGGGTATATGTAATTCGCAATGCTGAGTACACATTGGATGATGAGAGAAACTACCTGATTTATTGGGTCTTAATTGGTGAATGTATTTCAATTTGTTGAATTGCATTTTTTATTTTTATTTTTTTGCAGCATTTGAAGAAGAGCACACACAGGCAGAATTTGAGAGACAGGAGAAACTGAAAGAATCATCCCTTAGAGTTTCTTTGGAGAATGAAATCTCTTCATTGAAGTATGAGATCTCATCCTTGCGGCTAAAAGGGGGCTCGGGAACTCAAGATGGAGATGGGGCTGAAAGGGGAGCAGAAATAAATAGACTGAACAAGCTCCTTGAAGAAGAGAGAATAAGGGCAGATTCAGAGAGGAAGAAAGCTGAAGCTGAGAAGAGTAAAGCTGCTGAGGCATGGAAAATTGTGAAAGCTGAGAAGGGTAAGGCTGATAAAGAAAAGAAGATTGCTAATCTTGAAGGGAAAAAGGCAGAGGAATACAGGCTTCAATTGGAGATATTAAAGAAGGAAGCTGATGAAGCAAGGTCCAAGGCAGAAGATGCAAATAAAAGGTGTGAAAGGGAAAAGCAGAAGGCGGCAAAGGAGAAAAGACGTGCAGATGTGGAGATTTCCAAAGCGGAAGAGCAAAGGAAGCTTGCAGAAGCAAATGAGAAGAAGGCCATGGTAGAAAAATCCCATGCTGATCATCTGTCTAAACAGTTGGAAGAGGATAGACAAAAGATTGAGAAATTACAGAAAGAGATAGATGAACTCGTGTCCTCTAGGAAACAAGTTGAGGCTCTTGCTGTTCCACCTGATAAAAGTGTGAATACCGAAACTTCAAAAATGAAAGCTAGGCAACGGTCAGAAAAGATGAAAAGAGAAGCTGATGATGGAAAGTTGGTCATGGAGTTTCTAAAGTCTGAAGAGGTAAACAAGAAAGTTGATGTAGAAAAACAGAAGGTGACCAGAGAGAAGAAACATGCAGATTTGGAGATGGCAAAAGCAAAGCTTGCAAAAGCAAATAGAAAGAAAGCCATGCAAGAAAAATGTCGTGCCGATCAGTTATCTCTGCAGTTAGAAAAACATAGATGCGGGATTGAGGAATTACGGAAGGAGCTAAATGGGCTTGTGCCTTCTGGAAATTTGGCTGAGGCTCCTGCTGTTCCACCTGAAATGGATGTCACAATTGGAAATATGAAGCTTCTCAAGAAAAAATTGAAGTTTGAAAAGATGCAAGTGAAGCATGCCAAACAAATGGCTAAGTTAGAAAAAGATCGTAATAATATAATGCAGCAAGAATTAAGTCACTTGAAGCAGGACTTTGTTCAATTTTCACATCGCTTGGATATGCTGGATATCTGTCTCTCACATAAAGTTGAAGGTACAAACGGCATAGCAAAGGTTGGTTTCCTCGTACAAAGTACTTATCCACAGTGTTTAAGAAAATGAGTTGCAAACATGTCTGGTTTGATGCCATTATGATGACATTGATTTTTGAAAAAATAGCATACAGATTCTGACATTTGTTAGTGTACTTTGCTAACCGAGAAGCAAGGTTGCTGAAGTATTCTTGAATATAGGTGTACACCTGATAACTGTTTAGTATACTAACCTGTTGGGTAGAGCATAAGTTTGCTCTTAATAATACTTCATACTGCATTGTGAGTTTTGTGATTATTTGCAGAAAAACATTTCTATGGTTTATTCACCAAAACTGTCATGAAATGGTCAACTAACATAAAATGGAATTTCTTTCGCTTTCCTTGCCTCTCCCTTCCTCTGGTTTTTGTTTTTGAAGCGTTTTAGACTAAATGCTGCATTCTGGCTCTTAAAGTAAGGTTGTTTTTTCAATTCTTAATGACATTGTCTCTGCCATTGACCATGCATTTCCATGTTGACATGCAGAGAATTTATTGGGTGGTTGCAGATACCTTTATTTTGGACATCTCTGTATACTTGGCTATAAATATAATGTATTTTTCTTTCCTGGGGATCAAAGCATGCACAAGCTTCTGCCCATGGTTTGTTTACTGAATTATTTAAATACTCTGCAGGATGAAGACTTCTCAAACGTGCAACAATTGAACTTGAAGAGAAGACCTTCTGGTGTAGAACCATTTCAGGCATGCCTCCCGAGGGAAAGCAGAATTGTAAATCATTGCTGCACAGCTATAAATTCTTCTGATCTTTTCAGGCCAACCCAAGAACATAATGTACCACTGCTTCCTATATCTGGAGGGAACTCTGTTGGGTCCATCTCAGGTATTGATTCTCAATCAGAGTCTCTGCTTGGAGGCTCTGACCAAAAAATGTTACAGAGTTCTGCCATAAATTCCAGTATGGCATCTTTTTCTGATAGACAGTTGGTGGGCTCACAGGAAAGGGGTGCTTTTTCTGTCACCACATCAACAAAATTAGCTGAAGAGAACTCAAATCCACGACCAACCAGTTCCAGATTTTCTCATGGAGCTACCAAAATGAGGTACAATGGAGAGTTTGCAGTGGTGGCTGAAAATTGTGTCAAGGGTCCTTTTGCTTTTGATGTTGTTGGAAGAGATATTGGGCGTAGTAGGAAGAGGAAGAGGGTTCATGCTGCAGTTGAATCCATTGAAAATTTGCATTCTGAGGATAAAAGGTTGCATCTGCAGGTAGAAGAACAGCTCTCTATTTTGGATGATGAGTCAAAGAGAAACATAAACAAACCATTGGAAGATGGAAGATGTTTGGTTTCTGACCTGCAAGGTGATCCTAATGCAAAGAATGGCTGGTCAAGTAAGAAACCAAGGGTTTCTCATAAAAAGGAAGTGGTTGTAAAGCACTTGTGTCATCCTGACAAGCAAAAAAAGGCAGAGAAACTTGGAACTGAAGACAGTGATGAGGCAAATCCCAGCACTCTAGCATCTGCACTTGCAGGTAATCATACTGGGGCTGCTCAGGGATGCAAGGATGGACTATGTACTTCTGATAGGAGCAATCAAGATGCTTTGCTGAGCTTTGAGGAACAAGTTAATGGGGATTATATGAAATTGCTGGACTTGGATAATGCTGTTGATGAGGCTTTTTATCGAATAGCAATTGAAACTCCTCTATCACCTACTCTTCCTGAGATTGAGATCCATGCTAACCAAGCATATGAAGTAGATAACTCTAATTGTTTGGAGGAAAGTTTTAATGAGATGTTGTCAAATGAAAAACACAATTCAGTGCCATCTCCTAGCTTTGATGTCATCAATTTGGAGATTAATTCCAATCAGTTCAAGTTCAATCTTTCAGATACTTCCCAAAATCCATTGTTGCTTAAGTGTGATTGTCTAGCTGATTCTTTTGAAAAGCCAGAAAATAGTGAGAATGCTATTCATAGTCCTATATATTGTGAGGGAAAAACTTGTTCTAATCAGATTTTTGGATCCAATGCTGAGGAGGGGATGCCAAATATATCTGTTTCTATAAATGAGGGAGCAAAATTTCTTAGTGAAGATGAAGTTGGAGCTCCTCATGATAATATTCCTGAATTCTGTATCGTGTTTTCAGATACCAAGGAGAATAGCTGCATTTCTAGGATATTATGTGCCATCAGGACCTGTATAGCTCACTGCCATTTGGTTTCTCGATCAGATTGGATGGTGGAAGAAATTATGCATGCTCTTTTAATGGAAGTAGATCTTCTGCCCAAGTAAGTGACTCATTGCTGTCGAAGTTGGCACAAGATATGCGCTGTGATGTCAATGCTACTAGAAACTTTATATTTGTCATTTACTTGTGTTTGTTTTTTGATATTGATAGTCTGCATTATCCCCATGATTGACAAATTAGCTTAAATACATGCTTTATGCTATATAATATTATGAAAATTGGAGATGATTTTTTTTTCTTCTTTTTTTCTGGATAAATTTATTTCAGGGAGAAAGCTTGTGTGCTCTTTTCGCTACTATTGCACAACCTTTCTGGAGCTGCGTTAAAGATATGCCAGAACATTTTAACTGGAGAGTCTATCTGCTGCTTAGACTCTTTTTCTGCACAGATAAACACAGGTCTGTCCATTTGGTGCATGATTGCATATTTACATGTCATTATTTTTTTTTTTTTGATAAGTAAGCACACATATATTAGCAAAGGCAAAACGCCGCAAAGCATACAGGGAGTATACGAGGCGACGAAGGCCTCACAACAAAGGACCACAAAACAACCAAAACCCACCAGCCCTCAACTGGAGGCTATCCACTCCAGGAAACCTATAAGGGAACGAGACTCCGCACCATTATACAATTTTGCCCACCCCCACATATTACAAACAAAAGAATACTTAATTTTCTGTATAGCTAACTCCCCCCCTCCCCTAAATGGTAATCTATTCCTTTCCTTCCACACCGTCCAAAAAATAAATAACGGTATGGATCTCCAAATTTTCTTCCTCTTTTTGCCCACAAAAGAACCCTTCCAGCTGATAATCACCTCCTTTACAGTTTCTGGAAAGACCCACTGGGCTCCAAACAGACTAAGAACCATCCCCCACAACACACTAGCCACTGTACAATGAATAAGAAGATGATTTACATTTTCCTCATCACTACCACATAAATAACACCGGTTAGGAATTTGTCATCCTCTCTTTTGAAGCCTATCAATAGTAAGAACCCTCCCCCAAGTAGCTTCCCACGCAAAAAACGCTAACTTGGAAGGAACGTTCTCCACCCAAATGCCCTTTTTGGGAAACAAAGGGGTACTATGGCTGGTCAACAGCCTATATGCATCCTTGACGTCAAACTTCCCATTTTTTCCCCCCTTCCATAAGGCCAAGTCCTCCTCCAAGGTAATTCTTTGACTCCTTAGGATTTGAAGCAATTCGTCAACCAAGGTCAGCTCCCAATCATTGAAGCCTCTAATAAACCTTAGGTTCCAGCCTCCTGGGCCAGCATTCTGGTCCCATAAATCCCCCACAGTGGCACTTTTTTGGGCAGCCACATTGAAGAGTTGAGGGAATCTCCGGGCCAGCTCCACATCCCCACACCAAGGGTCCTTCCAAAACCTGATTTTGGTGCCTTTTCCAACCTTAAGAATCATATTGTTCCAACACCAATCTGCTTCTTTCAGAATCTCCTTCCATAGCCCAACACCAAACACCCCATTTGCTTTTTTAGTTCTCCACCCAAATTCCTCTTGCCCATATTTTGCCACAAGAACACATTTCCACATCTCCTCCTTGGCACGAGCAAATCTCCATACCCATTTTCCAAGAAGGGCTTTGTTCAAATGGACTAGTTTCCTCAAGCCAAGCCCCCCCTTCTCTTTGCTCACACACACCCTCTCCCAACTGACTAGGTGTGCTTTTCTTTCCATACTTCCCCCTCCCCACAAGAAATCTCTTTGCAATTTTTCTAGTCTTCTCGCCACTACCTTAGGCATACAGAATAGGGACAGATATTTACATGTCATATTATGATATATTCTCATGTTTGTTTCCCCATAATGTTGTGGTTTGAATGTTTTGTCTTCAGTTTTCTTACGTTGACAAGTTAACATTCTTATGGTGCAGTGATGTCCAATGTAGAGATGAGAAGCTTGTTTGCAAAGTTATGTCATTTGGATGAGCTACTTAGTCTTATCGAGGAGTTCCTTATGGGTAAAAAAGTTCTGGTGTATAATAATGCATCTCCTGAATCATTCGTAGTATGCGATTCAAGATTCAGCATTCTTGTGGATGGGGTAGATAGAATTATGTCCTTTGAAACAGCTTCAACTCACCAGTTGGTGGCAGGGAGTATCATATTAGCATCAATTTGCACGGCTATTGACCACATCGGTTTTATCTGTGAGGCTTCATATGATATTTTCCGGATGCACAGATCTGATTCTTCATTGCTGCTGACAATTCTTCATGTTTTTGCTCATGTCTGTGGAAAAAAATATTTTACCTTGAGCAATTACTGTTTGATAATGACCGTTATGAAATCTTTAGTTACGATTAGTGAGGGACGGAATTTGTCAATCAAAACTACATCCTGTCTTTCATCTCAGAGTAAGGTTCAAAATGAGTTTCCTCCATGCATCAAATGCCCATTTTCTCAGAATGCAGCTTCTGTGGATATTGTCATATCGCTGCTCTTGGAGAAGCTTCAGGATTATGCCATTTCAGATGCTGTGGATCAAGAGCTAATCAAATCAGACAAGTCATTGAATTCTGGATCCCTGTCCAGCGAGGATAAAGCTGAAAAAAAATCTCATCTACAAGAGGCTTTCTGTGTTCACTCAATGAAATGTGACATGCCTTGTTGTTTTAACGACTTTGTGATGCCTGCAATTCAGTCAGGATCTGATTTTAACAGAACGTTGTGCCACTTCATTGATATCCTGTCATTGGTGGAGCTTGTCGCCAGCAGTATGGTATTAACTTTTTCCCTTTACTGGATACCTTAGTATTTGTTTCATTTTTCCTTGTTTTGGTGTGCTTATGTTGCTGGGGTGCAGCTACCCATAGCCTTCCCACGGTGCACTTTGCTTGACTAGGCAACCATGGAATCATGGTATTTATTATATTCTGATAAGATTTTCAAAACTTTGAATTTCATATTAGTTTCATGTCTAATTGTTTTTTTTTTTTTTTCCTTTTCAAATTCAACCTATTTTCTGAAGGCAAATTCTAGTGTTTCAATGATGTTTAGAAATTTTTGAAATTTTGCTCTGTTTTCAAACAGATTTGAGATTCATGAGAAAGCAGAAGTTAAATATTGGGGATATAATTTGTGTTGCAAATCCTTCAGTTTCTATTTCAAAAAATGTAGATTTCAAATTGAGTGCTATAATATGGAGTGTTAAATTAAGTAAAATTTGACCACAAAATGAAAGATACAGAGTAAGGTAGTATAGGTTTTCCCGTGAATAGCCAATGGAAACCATTTGAATCTTTCTTTTAAAAATAATAATGCACGAGGAAAAATTCTCTGAGCTTGCTTTATCATTTATCAGTGTAAGAAGGATGTTTCATGGATTTGACCCAAATGAATATGTATGTCAATTATAATTTTTGTCACTGTGTGTGTTATATCTTTCTCATACATGGTTTCCCCCCAGTTTTCTGTCATGGTAAATGGTTTTATAATATGGCAAAAGATTAGTATCTGACTTTATAACCATTTTCTTATTTACATGCAGAGCTGGGAGTGGACATGCAACAAAGTTGTCCCTCGCCTGCTGAAAATGTTGAATTTGTGTGATATGGATGACACTTCTGCAGCAATTGTCATTCTTCTTGGCCAACTGGGAAGGTAAAGTATGATTTTGATTTGGCATGAATAATCACTGGTGCTAGTTCTTGATTATTGTCTTTGTAATGGGGATCACTGTCAACCTTCTAAATAAGGGTAGGGGCCTTGGTATCTGCTTGGTGTTTGTTGAAGATTTAAAGCCAAGTGGGTGCTTAGCAGGAGAGTTTCGTTGTCTAGATCTTTGGACCAGATATAGTAGGTCAGACTTTGTGGGTGACCCATGCATACCCTAGCAATTTGGCACATATACAAAAACAATTTGAACCACCCTGGTTCCAATATATATGCACATTATTAGAACTTTTGAACAGGAGTAAAAAAAATAAATAAAAATTAGAACTTCCATGACTCACCCAACCTACTCCGTTTTATCATCTATGTGCCAACGGCCCAGTGGCAACAACTATTTGAGTAAATACCATTTTATCATGTTCTTGTTATTCCAGCATGTTCTAATATTTGCTTTAATTCAAATAATCTTTGTTCTAATATTCAGGATTGGAGTTGATGCTGGTGGGTACGAAGACACTGGGGTTGAGACTGTCAGATGTGGATTATACTCTTATCTCTGCAAGATAATAACAAGGAAAACCTGCCTTCCTCTTCACATTTCCACCATCACTGCTTTGCTTGGGCTTCTCTCGGTTGAGTTGAAAGAATTTGTTCAGACTGATGTGGTGGATCTCCCAGACGTCACTAGTAAGTCTGCTCTTGTTCATGATATAAGGAACTGTTTTTCTTCGCTGAGCAAGGAGCAACAGTCCTTCTCAGTTAGCCTTATCCAGTCCTTCGATGTTCATAAGAATGAAAATGCTCAATGTAGTTACAGAATTGGACATCTTGGTACTGCTAGTGCACTCTGATCCAAATTTTTAGTAGGGATGTTGCTAGCAGGTGCTTTTTTTAATTTCAATATACTCAGATGAGCATATGAAGTTCGCCATTTTTGAGAAAGTTGTTTTCTGGTTGTTAATTGTTTTACTTGCATGTTCTTTCTTCGTTTAGTAGAGCTCCCAAACTCTGAACCACACTTACCTGCTGCTGCAACTCTGCTCCAGTGTAAGAGCTGAAAGGAGAGGAGATGATGTGGTACATGACAAATGGGCAGTGGGCATTTCTTTAAAAAGAATCCTTTATATTTAAATATAAACCAAAAAATGTACTTTTGATAATATATCATATAAAAAAAAATTATCCATCAAGTTATTATTCAAAAATCCTTAAGGTTATGTTTGGTTCTGGAAAATATTAAGGAAAGAAAAAAATGTAAAGGAAAATAATTTTTTCATGTTTGATTGTCCTATAAAAAATATCAAAGAAAATAAAATATAATTAAAACTAATTAAAAACTTGTATATTTTAAAATTATTTAATCTTTATATTGATGAATTAAAATAAAGAAAATGGATTTAAAGTAACAAAAATAATAATTTATCAACTTTTAATCTATTTTTTTATTTTCTTTCACTTTTTCTTTTTTTTTTTATTTTTCTTTTGTATTTTATTTTCCTTGCATTTTTCTTCAAATTTTATGGGAACCAAACATAGCCTAAAGAAATTCTACGGATTTTAAAAATATTATAGGACCTTTTTAACCCTTTTCAAAATCACTTTCCAACGAGCCGTATGAATCCCACCGTCTAATGGGAAATTGATACTCGTATAGTCATAGCCCACCCGCAAAACTTTACAACCTGTACAAGCGGATTCCGCAAGTTAGACAGCCAGTAATAGAAAGCAACGGAGTCATGGACCGCAGACAAAGTGAAGCGTCCACTATCAACAAATAATCCCAAAGTAACTAGGTGAGTCTTTGATAAGAAAGGGATCGCATGGGGGTGACTTCAGAGAACCTATGAGAACAACTTGTAGGATGTGAACCCCCATGCCCTGGTAGGAACGGTGAGGAGTGTGAACAAAACAAAGATATTTCGAAACATTTGAGGTCCATTACATAAGTTGCTTCATTGCTAATAAGTGGGAAGTATACTAATAATATGTGAAGGAAACGTTTCCAACCCAAACAGAAAGAAGACATAAGTTGTTATGGCCATCAGGATTGGGGACATTTTAAGCAATGCCCTTTACAGGTACATTTGAACTATATTCATTTGTGAGAACCTCGCTTTGTTCACCCTTAGGGTCCTTTTCCACTGTTTCAAAGTAGTCCTCTCGCACATTGTCAGCTAACATTAGGGAAACCAACCAGAAGAGGGAAGCATCGAGGGCTATGAAGGCACCGCCACCAAGGAGACCAGTCTTGGCAGTGGGGCATGTAGTGTTCAGGTTGTGATGAACGTTGCGTATCAAGTGAAGTTGCTCTGTGATTGTTGGCCATAACAACATTGCTGCTGCCAATCCAGCCATACCCCTGTGGTTTTATCACCATCAAGAAGACAGAAAACACAGCTTAAATTTACAAATGAAAGTGATTTAATAATCTTTTTTTAGATTTTATCTAACATTGTGTGTGCCACCCCAATGTGTATTGGTGTGAGTTATATGAAGCTTGAAGACAGTTCTTAGGTGTCTTGCTCACATCACTAAGCCTTTTACTAGGGCTCTCTGCTACTTTCAAAGTCAATAACTAAAATCAGGTGAACTTGCAGTCAGTTTTGTTCTTCTAATGTTTACTAGTATTCTACATCAATAAAATCTTTATCTTCTCGGATTAGGGTTTTTCCCAACACCACCAATTTCACTTCATGAAGCTTCGCTACAGCATCATGACTCTGTTATGCAAATAGTTAGTGAAGGGTTTGTGTAGAATTAGCCAATACAATCTTTTTTGTTGCTTCCTTAGTTGGTGGATAATTGGGCTCATGGGTATTAATAAAAGACTATTAATAAAAGACTGCAATTGGTGACAGGAAGATCTCCAAAAGCCTTTCTAATATTCCTTCTCCTGAAAAGCTAGCATTACCATTTCCCTGTTGATGGTTGAAAATAACTTTACCCCTTATGAGCTCTAAAGGCCAAAAATGTATATCCCTAATTCTAGATATTAAACAGTAATTTCCTGGGCTCTTTTTCATTTTGAAGTCTTTTCTTACTCAGAAGAAGTAAACAGGGAATTTTATTAGATTTTCTTACAAGCTTTCTTGTTATATGGCCCTTCTAAACTCTTCAGTGATCAAAATGCAACACAGAAAACTGAGGAAAGTATACTTACAAAGCGATATTGAAGAATACAAGGAAGCTGGTGCTTCGAAACAAAGCAGCTTGTGGAATAGATCTTCCTTTGTACGGGTAAAATAGAGACAAATACCCAGCCACAGTAGATGCAACTAGAAACGCAACTGACAGATACCCCAAGACAACAGTAGGATCCGACGAATATTTGCAAATTACAACACCTTCCCGTAGAGTTGCAGTTCCAGAATCTGGCTGTGGAAACCCAAAATGGAAAGCAAATATAAATTGGTAATCAAGTCCATAGCTATTAGAATGAAAAAAACGCTTTCATGGACAAAAGTAGAAAAACAAAGGGTTTTGCCATTTGCATTCAACAATTAGTGCACTTGCAGCCATCCTTCAGAGCTTACACTCAGGCTATCACCAAAAGCTAAAGATGGTGTTCAAGTAGGGCCAGACAAAATGGAATTATCTACATTTCGGCCAAAAAGAAAAATGAAACCACTATATTCATTGTTTGTAGCTGGATGTCTGTGCAGACATGCCAACAGAAAACCATAACAGAAGAAAGTTCAAATACATATGTACTAGAATTTGGGGAGCGCCAACAGAGACCAAGACATTCAAATCCAACAATCAAGGGATCTCCCAATCTAAATAGCATGTTCTACTAAAGAATTTTGAAAATCTGTCTATCATATGTCCTCCACTAGCTGATTTTAGCTTAAACAGGTCCTTGAAATGACATAAAAATTGATGATCATAAACAATTGTTAAGAAGTTAAGTGAAATCCCGAAACCCTTTCAATCAAATAACATGATATCAAAGGTTCTTTACTTAGGAGTACCTTCTTATTTTCAGCAATTACTCCAAACATGAAGGACAATGTTCCAAGCGTTGCCACAATGATGGACATCTGCTTGATAGTAGCTGCCATCACACCTGAAGAAACAAATTCACAAACACCTTGCAACAAAAAAGCATAAAATTTAGGAGACCATCAAAGAGGATTCAAACGAGAACAATGAAATGGAAAAAGCGAAATCAAAAGGGTTCCAATCAGAATCAATCTTCAAATTCAAACAACTAAACCACTAGTTACAGGCTTACAGCACACAATCCCATGCTTTTAAGATCATATTAGAGCCTTTCCTTCACACAAAAACCTAATAACCCTAAGGAAGCATGGAGGAAAATCCTTAATAGAGCATAATTACCGATCTAAAACAAATTAAATGATAAAAAATCAACATGAAATTCTACAAAACCATACACAGTCTCTCAAACAAAGCAGAATATTTTTCCATTTCCTTCCCTCTCTAGCAATAATCAAGCACAGAAGCATCGCCACCATCAACAATTACATAGTTGGATAACGAAAAACTTGAAGCATGGAGTCAAAGAAATATCAAAACAGATAAAATTCAGGACTAAATATTGAAAAAAAAATATATATTAATACAGATTAAAATTCACTTCCAATTTAAAATTTTTTTTAAAAAAAAAAAAAAAACCCAGAAAGCAATCTATGTGCTAGCAGAATAAAAATGACGAAGAATTTCACTTCAGCTGAATTCAGAGAGAGAAAAAAAAAATCTTTATGGGGGGAAAGATTCCCCAGAGAAAAAAATAACCCAGAAAGCAATCTATGTGCTAGCAGAATAAAAATGACGAAGAATTTCACTTCAGCTGAATTCAGAGAGAGAAAAAAAAAAATCTTTATGGGGGGAAAGATTCCCCAGAGAGCAGATCTTCAGTGGAAAAAAGGAAGCGTACTAGCAAAATAAAATAATAGAATCAAAAGGAAAAGAAAAGAAAATAAACTAGGACAGCGTTTGGCAGATGAGAAAATAACATGAAAATTGAGAATTGAACTAAGAGATATTTTCTGGGCAACCAAAGAGAGGGAGAATCAGTGATTCAGATACTCACTTTTGCTTGTAGGTGGAGAAGAAAGAGGAAAGGCTCATATCCAGTTATACTGAAGTCAACTCACATATATTAGAATTCTAAGGGCCTGTCCTCCACGGGATAAATTATTATTTAATTATATTAAAAAATATTATTAATTTTGAGTCTTAAATTCTCCAAAAGGACCAAAACAACCAATAAAACGACACCTTAGAGTCTTAGAAGTCCATTCCCACCTCGTGGGTTGTTTTTTGATGTTGTGAAATAATGAAAGCAATTTATTAAAATAGTTTTTTTTTAAAAAAACAAATTAGATTATAATTGTCATTTTTTTTCAAAAAATATATTTTTAAAATATTAGAAAACAACTAAAATTTTATTTGATTATAGGATTTGGAAACCGTTTTAAAAATAACAGAAAAGAAAATATTGTTTGGTGAGATAATAGGCTTTATTTAAAAAAAATAAGAAATTATTTTAATAAATTATATTAAAATATCAAATAAATCCTTATATTAAGACTTTTTTTTCCAAATTTTGATATAAAAAATTTAAAATTAATTTTAAAGTGATAAAAGCTATCTTAAAATCATTGAAACATACAAAAATAAATAAATAAACTTTAGAATTTGTTTGACAGAACCCTATGAAGTATCCTCACCTTAAAAAGTGTTTTTGAAAAAAAAAAGTCAGACGTTCGATAAAATTTAGAAAATACTTTTAAAAATCTAAAAAATTATTTGTAGTATTGAAACACTTTTTTTCTAAAAACACTTCGAGAAACTAGTTCTAAGGCAAAATAGTCTTCTTATAGAGAAAAAAAAATATAAAGTTTAACCCCTTTGCAAAACTTATGTTCAAACTAGGCCACGTAAAAAAAAAAACCATGCCATAAAAAAATATTTTTTTTTTTTCAAAATTTAAGTTGAAACTTCAATTATTAACTAATATTTTATTTTCAAATTGAAGTCATAATTAGTAAGTGGCTTCATTTTTAACTAAAACCTTAATTATCAATTGAAACTTCAGTTTTGAATTGAAAGGAGGAACGAGATAGAGAGAATGAGGGAAAGGTGACGAAAAAGTGAAATAAATTAAAAAAATAAAAAAATAAAAAATTATCTGGCTAACATGGATCCAAATAGGCTAATTTGCACATAAGTTTCAAAAACAGTTCAATCTCCACATTATACTTACAATGAAGGCTGGTTTGACCCAAAAAGAAAAAAAGGAAAAACATGTGGGTGGAGCTCTTGTTTTATATAAAAGCAAGTGATGCCTTCAGTGAGCCTATGACCATGAGAAAAACCTCGTCTATAAAAGTGAAAAAGAGTACACTTAAAGGGAAGGAGGTATGGGTTGCCTTCACCTAGTCTCATTCATGTGCCCATAGTTATTATATACCATATAAAAGGAAAATATTTTGATAAATACATGATTTGGACAGTTTAAATATATGATAAAGAATTTGAATAATGAAAATACTATGCTATATACCTTATGATAAAATTGGTAAAATCTAAACTCCTCTTTAGGAACTATTTTTAAGATTGGTTTTTTGAATCTGTTTTCAGGGTATTTCATAGAATATAATTTAATTGTTTTAACTCTTTTTTTTAGAGCATTTAAAAAAATAATATATAAGTATAAAAAATATTAAAAATAAAGTAAATATTATCTTTTAAAAATGTAAGAAATATGTTACAATATTCCAAATTTCTAAACAAACTTTTTCTCTATGGGAAAATTATTTGAAAAAACAATTCATAAAAACTATTTTTTAAAACCTTCCCAAACATGTCATAAACTTTCTGTCTTTTGAACAGTCTAGTCTAATAAATGGCAAATCCATCAGTTTTTTTCCCCATTGACTTAAATAAACACCAAGCTGATTCCAGCTAATGATGAAAAAGACAGGCTGCTCCAAGTCTTGCTTTTTCCTTCCTTCCATGGATGACCAAAACCAGAAATTTAAGATTTGATTCACACCCCAGAAGGGGAGAAAAAAAAGACAAAACAATCTTGCTTAACCCAAAATTCAATATATTCCAACCCATTAACTCAACAGAAAACAAAAGAGAATCAAGTCCCAAATTCCTAATCCAGAAGTTGATAACCCAAGAATGATCAAACTGGCCTTTTTGTCTTCTCTTCAAACCTGGGTAGTGGTCACCTGGCCATACCCATACCCACCTTGGGGATCCATTTCTTCAAAGTAATCCTCTCTTACATTGTCTGTTAGCATAAGGGAAATCAGCCAGAAGAGGGATGAACAGAAGGATAGGACCCCACCCCCACCAATAAGGCCAGTCTTAGCAGTGGGGCACTCTTTCTTGAGATTGTCATGAAGATTGTGGACCCGGTGATGTAGCTCTGTCAATGTTGGCCATAACACGAAGGCTGCTGCCATTCCCACCAAACCCCTGTGGCATGGTTTCATAACAACATGGGAAAAATGAAAATGAAGGAAAATTCAGAGAGGATGGTGAGAAAATTATGCTTACAGGGTAATGTTGAAGAAGATAGTGAAGGTGGTGTTTCGGAATAAAGCGTTGTAAGGAATGGATTTTCCTTTGAAGGGGTAGAAAACAGAGCCCAGCCCAGCTGCAGAAGATGCAGCTAGAAATCCAAAGGAGAGAAAGCCCAAAAGAATGGTGTGATCTGACTGATACTTGCAAATAATCACACCTGTCCCCACAGTAGGAGTTCCAGAAGGAGGCTGTGGAAAACATGGAAATTATATCAAATTCAAGATAAAATTGATACCCAGGAGAAATTCTGAAGGGGCTTTTGTTTCTGTTTTTGTTTTTTGTTTTGTTTGTTATTTTTTATTTTTTTTTTTTTAGTCTTTTGCTTTGATTTCACTCTTACTGAAGAGTTTCCTCCCATGGAGTATGGTACTACACCTGTTCACACAGAAAGT
This sequence comes from Vitis vinifera, assembly GCF_030704535.1. NCBI lineage: Eukaryota > Viridiplantae > Streptophyta > Magnoliopsida > Vitales > Vitaceae > Vitis > Vitis vinifera. The sequence continues at coordinate 2,567,805 of NC_081808.1, read as the reverse complement.
TGCATGAAGTAATGCAAGGATTTTTAATAATCAGTACTTGCAATGGTGGGAAAGGAAGCAGAGGGGTGGATGGATACTTTTGAAGTCTTTCATTATAATCAACAAACAAGTTGAAATTTTCCAAATGGATTGGGAAGTCTTAAAAAATTATTGAACTTTTCCCTTTTTGAAAAAACAATTTTAAAAAAATTGTTTTTGACAGTTGCTTTTGAAAAACACTTTCTACTTTTGTATGATGTAAAGTTCCCAATCCTTTCTCTATATTTTAATTTGCTCCTCATGGTGTAAAACCAGCCAGAAAGACTATGACCCCAAACTGAAAACAGTTTTCTATCCTTTAAAATAGAAAAATAGTTTTTGAACTTAGAAAACACCTTTGAAAACAGTAAAACTATTTTGAAAAACAGGCTTGCACCAGCATTGGAATCTTCAAATTGATAAAGAAATATAGAAAAATTGATATTGAAAAGATAAAAATGCATCTCAAAACAAAAACTGACAACCCTGTAAGCAAAGGAAGGAAGGGTGAGGAATCAATAGAAACAAACCTTCTTATTTTCAGCAACAATCCCAAATATGAAGGAAGCTACACCTAAAGCTGTCACAATAACTGACATTTGTTTCATGGTAACAGCCATCTTCTACCCCCAAATCCCCCTGCAGTCAAAACACTGATAACCCTATAAATCTCATCCATCCATGATCCATACATGGCATGGATATTTTCCATTCATCCCCGTCATTAGAAAAAGAGAATAAAAACCAACCTCTCTTGCTTCCAGTCTGGCCTTGAATATTCAATCACTGAAAGGTTTGAAGGAATAGAAACAACAGAATAGGCACTGGGGAGTGGGGATGTCCCATATCAATGTGGACTGTACTCTGTCTCACTCCCAAACAGACCCCACAATTGTAGGTCCACTTTGATTTATTTTATTTTACATAAATTTGGATAATTATTCTTTGAATAAAACCTTTTTCCTTTTGGGTTCAGGGAAAGTTGACAAAGACAAAGGAATCCTACCTGTTTTTTAGCCTGAAGAATGTGATTAACTTTGACTTGGCATTAAGGCATTATAACTTATAAGGCAACTTTTATTTTTCTTTTACTTCCAATAAATAAATAAAAAAACCCAAATCAGATTTATACTTAGCTATTTAAAAAATTGCAGTAAAGCCTGGTGTTCATCTCTGATAAGTATAGATACAGGCACATCATGAACCATCATAAATAGAAAAACACAACTTTCTTCTTCATTTAAGCATAACTTACACTTAAAAAATGGAGATTATAGTTCTATATACAGAACTTGGGAAGGGAAACAGAGAAGAAAAGGCAGAGGGATCACAGGTAGATTGATAAAAGGCATAGCTGGTGCATTTTCATCATGAAGATAGTGGCATTTTAAGCCATAACCCCTGTAGTTACATTTCCAGGGGCACCAGCATAATCATCAAAAGGGATAACTTGGCCATCACCCCTATAATCTTGATCTACTTCTTCGAAGAAATCTTCCCTTACATTGCCAGTCAGCATGAGACAGATCAGCCAGAAGAGGGAGGAATCCAGAGCAAGAAATGCCCCACCACCAAGCAGACCGGTCTTGGCGGTTGGGCATTGAGTTTCTAGATCATGATGGACATTCCTAGACAAGTGGTAATGTTCTGTGACTGTTGGCCATAGCAGAAAAGCAAACCCCAGTCCTGCTGTAGCCCTGTCATTTTATCAAACAGTTCAGAGAAAAAATAATGAGTAATATGAGATCTGAGAAAAAGCAGAAGAATCCATGGTAAAGATGATACTTACAGAGCAATGTTGACAAAGATTACCCATCTAGTGCTCTCCAGGAAGGCCCCCTTTGGAATAGCCCTACCCTTGTAAGGGTAAAACAGAGACAGAAAACCAACCGCAGTCTGTATAACAGTGAAAACAGTAGCCAGAAAACCCAGGGCTACAGTTGGAGCAGATGGGTACTGGCAGATAACAACACCTTTCCCTGGAACTGGGGTTCCAGCAGGAGGCTGTGGGAAACCAGAAAAGGGAAATGAAATGGGGTTATTCCCATGTTTGGTTGGGGAGAAAATATAAGAAAAAGTAAGGGATTATTACCTTCTTGTTTTCAGCAACCACACCAAATATGAAGGAAACCAAGCCCAAGGCTACCACAATGGTTGAAGTCAGTTTAATACTCACTGCCATTGCACCTACTGCAGAAGCCAACCAACGCCCTGTGAATTGCTACAAAGACAAACACAGAAAAACCCATGAATATGCTGAAAAAATTTCATTACTCTCTCCATCATCTAGAGAAAAAAAGAGGCAGACCCATGTCTTACCTCCCTCTAAGCCACAGGAAATGGGGGGAGAGAGAATGAAAGAAAAAGTTGTGAATCTTGAGAATCTGAAAAGAAAAAAGAGAGGGATTAAATAAGAAAAAACAGCATCAAAGAATCGGTTTGGATTCAGAATCATGGCTGGAATCTATGCCCATAATGGACATGTTGTTGGCTGTCAATGGTCGGTATTACCTATTATGTTCCAAGTCCACCTGTGTAAAAAGAAAATAAATAATTTACCAATTTTAGCTATTAATTCAATTTTAAAGCATTTTTGTTTTTTTTATATTTGTCAGTTTCATGAAATTACTAAAAATATCATCTATTCCTCTTCAACCCATTAATGAAAATTAATGGTAACATTTTTTTAACAGCTATTTTTCTTTAGAGGAATGGGAAAAGAATCAAAAACTTCCTATTTTTCCTAAAATTAATTAATTCAGATACCAAAAACTCATTGATGGATAGAAATAGAATACTGGCAATTGGCTCTTTTCACATGTAGGGTGATGATTGCAGCATCTTTTTCTTATTTTTAATTTTTGTATTTTTTTTTTGCCTTAAAAATAAAAAAATCTCCTTTGAAATGTGACATAATTCCAAGTTTAAATAATTCTTTTTTTCAGAATAATATTTCTTATAATAAAAAATAAAAACCCATTTGTATTTTACCATATATGATCATTGAAAATCTTCTTAAAAAAATATTGATTCAATTTTTTTTTCAATTTCATATGAACTTTTTTTATATACAAATTATAAATAAAAATAAAATTAATCATATATTATAAGACAATAAAAAACTTTTAATTCTTGCTATAACATGAACTAGTTATAAGGATTACAACTTGGTCCTGTTAATAAGGATGATGGTTAAACTAAGCTTAACCTGAATTAAGAAATAATTAATCCAAATTCAATGCAACCTTTTTTTTTTTTTTTAACTTGAATTGAACTCGGGTTGATCAAGTTAAACTCAAATTTATTGAATTAAATTCGGGTTTATTTTGTGAGACTTAAGTTAATTGAATTGTATAATTCAAAATTCAATGATTTAAAAAAAAAAAAAAAATATATATATATATATATATATATATATATATTTATATTAAAATTTAAATAATAAATAACATAAAATTTCAAGATAACAATAAAAAAATTGAAAATAAATTTATATAAATATTTAAAAAAAAACTTATATTTATTTATACTATAAAAGCTGGAACGCAGGTGTTGTTTTGCAACTTTTTTTTACTGTTTTATCCTTCCTTTTTCGTGCTATTTACCAAACTGCCATCCTTCATTGTGAATGTTTTTAAACCTTATGGTCTTCAGATATTTACAATATTGCCATCGTTTCATTTGATACAAGGAGTTCATCCTCTCCTCTCACCTGAAAAAGTCTTTGGGTATAATTTCTTTGTTTGGAAACTCCCCATAAACATTGCATTTATGGCTTCTTGCATCAACTGCTTCAACTCCTCCAAACCCTCTCTCTCCGATTCGCTAAGATCCGCCACTCTGGTGCTCTCCTCCTTGAACGACACCAGATTCTGAGGCACCTTCTTCTCCGACTCGACCCCAGCCACCACCTCCTCAGGCAAGGGTTTTTACTATCTTAGAATTTAAAATTTTTGAAAATAATTTAAATCTATATTTTGTATAAAATATTCTATTTTAATGTTAATATTCTATCTTAGCTTTCTGTTATTTTTATTTTAAAAGAAAAATTTTCAATTTATAAAATTAATATATACATAATTTGTTATACCGTTTAAACAAAAAAATATATAATTCTCTTATTCCATTTTCCCAACCAAAGATATTCCTCTTTTAATAAATTCAAGTACTAATTATGAGGAAAATATTCGAAAATGCAAATATATCAATAATCAGTTAATATTTTGATAAAAATATCGAGGAGATAATTATTCAAAGGTCATGGAAATGATTGAAAATAATAATAAAATAAGTAAAAATATATAAATAAAAGTTATTATAAGTATAATTAACATGGTGAAGGATAATATTTATCAAATTTTTTTAGAAAAAAATATCTTAAATTCCTTTAATATATTTATATTCATTTATTTAAAAATTTAAAAATTGCTTTTATTAAAACTTATTTTTATTATATTTTAAATAACAATATTTTATTTAAGATTTAATTTCTAAAATTTTATTGCAAATATGTGGTGATAAAATTGGGTACAAAATCCATATTTTAACAAATTTTTCGATTTTTCTCCAATTGATTATATTTTGTTTTGTGCATTTTCATCCATGATTACTATTGTAATAAAACTACAAAATTCTATTCAATTCTTGTTTCTTTTTCTTTTTCTTTTTTCTAAATAATTTATTTATTTATAAATAATAAAATGTGTTTGTGTATTAAATAATAAAAAATAAATTAAATATATTTATATTCATTATGATTAATAAAAAACCAAAATTTAAATAATAAATAACATAAAAACTTCAAGATAACAATAAAAAAAATGAAAATAAACTTTTATATATATAATGAAAGAGCGTATGTTAGGATTATATTTTGATACTGGGTTAGGCTTGATTGTTCAAAACCTTGACTTGAGTCTAACCTAAATTAAGCTTAGGTGGAAAAAATTTAATTCAAGCTCAATAAAAAAAAAATGAAAGTATTTTCTAAGGCTACTCAAATTTCCAGTTTGATTATGTAAATCTCTGCAAGTTGTGATCATACTAGTTATTAATCATAATATTTTATTTTATATATTCTTTCACTAATATTTATAATGAAATTATTAAAAAAAAAAAAATTTCACTAAACCACTCTAGGTTTTATATTTTAGTATAATTTAAATCACTTAAATTCTAATGTTTTACATCTATATTTTTACTCATGATCATGGACTCCACTTAAAGTCATAACATATATACTTTTATGTGATATGTAAATTTTAAAACTACCAAAAAGGTCTAAAAGAAAATTAACATGTATATAATTAAAATTTAATTAATAATATTTATTTATTTAAATTAAACCTCAAAATTATACTAATTAAATTCATAAAATAATATAAAAATTAAATTAAAATAGTATGCCCTTTTTTTTAAATATAGATTAATTCTATTCCTAATTAATCCTATTTAAATTTTTTGTTAATATATTCATTATAATTTACTTCAAATGCAAATTAAAATCACTAAATCATGTTAAATAATAAAAAATAAATTTATTTTATAAATAATTTAATTAAATTTCCTTATTAAATATATTAATCCTAATTAATCTCAAATGGTTGTTAATAGAATCCGGAGAATCAAACAAAAAAATATTCGAAGTTTAGAGAATAACCTTTCTATAGGAAATCTAAACACAAGAAACATTCAAATAAAAAATAATTTAAATAAACAGGGCCATGTGCCATGTTTGATTCTATGATTCCTAACAAGGAATCATCAAAGTTATTGTGTCTAGCATCTCTGAGGCAGACACAAACTGGTTTATTTAACCCAAGTTTGGTTAAAGGTTTGATTGTGGTTCTAAGGTTGGGATAAAAGTTTGACACATGGTTTAAACTTCCTAAGAACCTTTGAAGCTGGGTTTTGTCCTTGATTTTATCAGGGAACATACTTCCAAATTCTATTGATATTTGAATAGGCTTGATAGTCCCTTGGTAGATTTCAAATCCTAAAAATCTAATCCTAGTTTGGAACATTTTAATCTTAGGGGCAGAAATAACAAGACCATTTTCTTTTACAATTTTTTGAAAGGTTTCTAAATGTTTGAAATGCTGTTCCAAATAATTTGAAAATATAAGAACATCACTAATGTATACTAAGGAGAAATTAGTTTAGGGATTGAAAATGTCATTCATTATATTTTGAAATTATGAGGGAACATTTTTCAAACCAAAAAGCATTACGTTCCATTCATAATGCCCAAATGGAACAGTGAATGCAGTTTTATATCTATCTTTTTCATGAAGTTGAATTTGCCAAAATCCAGACTTCATATCAAAATTTGAGGAAATTGAAGCATTATTCATTTGAGAACCTTATTCAAAGGCTTGTAATTTATAACAAGTTTGGAAGCACCTATTTCAATCTCCGAAGGTTTTTGAACATAGAAAGCAGCACATCTCCAAGGAGATTGGCTATTTCTAATAAGATTTTTATTCAATAAATCTTTAATATCTTATTTGCAATATTCAAGTAATTGAGTATTCATTTGAATAGGTCTTGCCTTGGTAGGTATTTGAGTTTCATCAAATCCTTCCACATAAGGCAAAGAAACTTTATGTTTCTTTCTATTCCAAAAAACATTAGGAACAAAAGAACATAAATCTTATTCAAATTGTTTTTTAATATTTTCAACTTTGATTCGAATATCTTTATTTAAAAGATTTTCTTCTATTCTTTTATGATGTATCTATTTTCCTAGAAATTTGATTTATTGTTTTTTCTTTTGAATTAAGTTTATTTGATTATCAACAGAGTTTAATTCTTTTATTTCTGGAGTATTTAGAAATAGAAACAAATTTATTGGTTTTCAAAAATGGTTTTGATTCCTTCTTTATCAACAGTTAGAGGATATAGAAGGCTCAAGAAAGGTGTTCCCAAAATCATTTATTTGTTCATGTCTTTGACAAGAAGAAGAGAAATTTTATAACAAATATTTTTGTTACAAACATGAACATTTGAAACTTTGTATTCTACTTCAAGGGCTTGTTTGTTTGCACCAACAATTCTTTGTAAAGTTTTTTCAAAGTATTTTGAGGGAATCGATCCTTCTTGAATATAGTTAATATCAGCACTAGAATCAACTAATGCGATAATATTTTTTGAAAAATCAGGCTTGATAAAAATTCTTATTTTGATGTGTCATTTTTGCCTAATCATTTTTGTTATAGCATTTACAAACAATTGAGAAGATTATCCCTCTTCTAATTGTTCTTCATCTTTTGTTTCTTCAATTTTATTTTTTCCTTCTTCTAAGACTTTCAGTCCTAAATCTAAATCTTCCTTTTGAACCAACATTGTATTAATTTGAAGTTTTATTTCACTTATCTCATGTTGGAGGTCTTGTACAGACTTAGGTTTACTAGAAAACTTATCTAACACAATTTTTAAGTTGTAGTTATTATTGTTTTCTAGACTCTTTTGATTACTTTGTTTTTGGATTTCTAAGAATTTTTTAAAGTATTCTTTTTGAAGATTTGGATCAGAAATATTTTCTATGACTTCTATGAGAAAACTATTTTCACTAGATATCATATTAACTTGATGGATTTGACAAAGACAGTTTTCTACTCAATCACAAGATGATTGGGAGGACGAACTATTTGAATAATTTGAAGAGTTGTTTTCAAGCAGAAGAAACTAATTATCACTAAACTCGGAGAACTGGCTGGATGAATCAAAATCTGTTTTGATAAGATTTATCATTGGCTTCTTAAGACGTTTTCCTATGTCTAGGTCAGCAATGATTTCTTTTACTTTGCAATTGGGAATTATATGCCCTTTCTTGCCACACTTGAAACATTTGATATCATCCTTATCTTTATTTTTAAAGGGATGTTTTTGATATTTTTTATTTGAATGTTTCTTGTGTTTAGATTTCTTATAAAAAGGTTATTCTCTAAACTTTAAATATTTTTTGTTTGATTCTCTTTTCTTTGATTTATAAATTTTTTCATGTCTAGCTGAAGGAGGAAGAGGAATATCATACCCATATTGGGCACAAAATGATCCTAACTCAATTATTCAACTATCAAAAAATAAATTTTGGCCATTGTTTCATGCATTCAAAAATTTCAAGAAGATGTTTTCAACAAAAAATTTATTCTTCGAGTGGATTGTAAAAGTGCAAAAGAAATTCTTCAAAAGGATGTTCAAAACATTGTTTCAAAACACATTTTTGCAAGATGGTAGGCTATATTGTTTGTATTTGATTTTGAAATCGAGTTTATCAAAGGAGATTCAAACTCTCTCCTTGATTTTCTTTCACGTGAGTTTTTATAGGGAAAATGAGCAACCAAAGGCCTAAAGCTACAAAAACTTTAAAATCTTCATATGCTTTGCCTCAGGCCCATCTGGAAAAGCCCAATTCTCAAAACCCTAATAGATTCCAGGTTCTTGGAACTTTTCCTCCAATCCAGCCCAAATAAACTTTTGCTCAAAAGGCCTCTTCAAGTCAAAGCCAACCTTATATGGATAAAGTCCAATCAAAATATGATGGAGATGACATCTATGAATGGAATATAGATGGAGTTAGTGATCATCAAGTCTTGAATATTCTTCAAGAAATAATCATAGTCTCCATAACCTACAAATCAAGAGGAAACCTTGATCCAACAATCTGCTTTCATTTGATCGTAGGATTTACTGGACAACTCAAAAGATGGTGGGATAATGCTCTCATAGATGAAGAAAGTAAATTCATTCAAAAAAGTGTAGATGAAAGTGGAAACCCTAATGCGGTCCATACTTTAATATATGCTATAACCAAACACTTCCTAGGAGATCCTCTTTCCTTTCAATCTCACTTATGATTCTTTGACTTATGGACAACTAGCAAATTTTGTTAGCCAAGAAGCACTAAACCTTTGTTCTTTGGCCAAGGTTAATGCTACCATAAAAAAGGACTTCAAATTTGCCAAGAAAGAGTTAAGATCATTTTGTGTCCAATATGGGTATGATATTCCTCTTCCTCCTTAGCTAGACATGAAAAATTTTACTGGGGCCGACTCCATATGCCAAATCGGATAATGGAGATTTTATTTTGAAAATATTGTTTGAGTATGCCACCATATCCTAAATTAGAGGCGTCCGTCTCTATGATAGGAAAGGCCTCAGGGAGGATTCCTAAACAATGAAGACTCTTAACTTGAATTTTGACAAGTTTGACTATGTTTGTGTGTTCCTGTGTCCAAGGCTTTGGAGTTTTCTTAAGGAAAAAATTTAATTCAAGCTCAATAAAAAAAAATGAAAATATTTTCTAAGGCTACCCAAATTTCGAGTTTGATTATGTAAATCTCTGCAAGTTGTGATCATACTAGTTATTAATCATATTATTTTATTTTATATATTCTTTCACTAATATTTAGAATGAAATTATTAAAAAAATTTGTTTTTCACTAAACCACATGTGGGTTTTATATTTTAGTATAATTTAAATCACTTAAATTCTAATATTTTACATCTATATTTTTACTCATGATCATGGACTCCACTTAAAGTCATAACATATATACTTTTATGTGATATGTAAATTTTAAAACTACCAAAAAGTCTAAAAGAAAATTAACATGTGTATTATTAAAATTAAACCTCAAAACTATACTAATTAAATTCATAAAATAATATAAAAATTAAATTAAAATAGTATGCCCTTTTTTTTAAATATAGATTAATTCTATTCCTAATTAATCCTATTTAAATTTTTTGTTAATATATTTATTATAATTGACTTCAAATGCAAATTAAAATCACTAAATCGTGTTAAATAATAAAAAATAAATTTATTTTATAAATAATTTAATTAAATTTTCTTATTAAATATATTAATCCTAATTCATCTCAAATGGTTGTTAATAGAATACTAAATAATTATATTATAAATAATAAAAATTCCTAAAATAAAAGATCATTTCCTAATTTTATTCCAAAATCATTCAAAATCTAATCCAATCCTAAAATTTCTCATTCTTTATCTTCATTTTTAATTTTTTTTTTAATCCTTATACAAGATTTGAAAGTGACTATCAGTGTAATTTTTCAAAAATAGAGGGGTTGTGGATGTAATTTTCAAAAAATTCAGAATTTGTAATTTGATGCGTAAACGGAGAAACTAAAACGCAGTCGTTTGGGATCCCATCCAAAGACAAAAACGACAAAGGCGTCTGTCAAGAAGATTGAAGCAGAGAACGCAGAATGAAACGACACCGTTTTGGAAGTTCCTCCGTTTTTCTTCCCAGAAGTCGGGACAACAAAAGGGCAGAAGATCCATGACTGCCACCCTCTGCTCCTTCAATTTAATGTTTTCTATGGAGAAGAGGGCATCACCAGAGATTTCATCAGCCGAGTCCCATCAATTTATCGAAAATTGGATCCAGTATGTCATCATTTTCCGTCAATTAATCTTTTGTTTTCTGATTTGATTACTATAAAGTAGTTTTGGACCTCCTTTCAGGGTTCAAGACTCTCTCAAGAGAAGATTGGTCACAGAAGATGATTTCACATGGAAACTGCCCAAACCCACATCGACAGCCACGGTCAGAGGAAGAATTGAAGAAGGTGACGACAAGCATGTGTTGAAGTATGTGGGTGGAGTTGATGTGAGCTTCTCAAAGGATGATCCGTCGGTTGCGTGTGGGACTATTGTCGTTTTGGATCTCGGCACTTTGGAAGTTGTATACGATGACTACTCTGTTGTTAGGCTTCAAACCCCATATGTTCCTGGCTTCCTTGCCTTAAGAGAGGTATGCCCATTTCCCAATTGTCAATTTCAACATGGAAAAAGAAAGGGTTTTGGTTATGAACATGTAGAGATAAGTATTCTGCTACTGGGATCTTAATTTTGGGGAAATTGAAGAATTATTACAGGAATGGAAACATGCTGAGGTTGGAAACTATAGACTGGATTTCTCTCCATTGTTTAGTGTATAGACATGATTACACCAGTTTTACTCAATCCATGCATAATTTTGGTAGTGTTTTGAGGCCCTCAAGTTCTGTGGAGTTTCCAAGGTCCAGATGTTTGGAAAAGGGATTTTCTGTCTTTAGGATGAATTACCTTAATTTAATTCAGACTTGTTTGGCTGTAATTCCTATATGTTTCATGCACACTTTTAGAATTCATATAGGCGATGCTGGTGAGATGGAGAGAATTTAGAGAATTCCTGTGGAAAGGTTATAACGAGCCCAAGAGAGATCATTTGATTGCATGGAAGCAGTGACTTCCTCTGAGCATGAGGGAGCGATGAAATTAGGTCAATGTAATGGCCCTATTAAATAAATGGTTTTGAAGGTCCCTCAAGAACAAGGGAATTTTTTTTATCCTTGCTACTCAGTGACCAAAGGGTAAAGGATGGGATGGCAATCCTGCTTGAGGGAATCCCATTGATGTCATTAGAGAGCGATCCCAAATTTTTTTGGACTTGGTAGACTGAAGGCGGCTTTCTAAATTATTTATAGCAGGGGGAGAGCACTTTTGAAATTTTTTGCCCCCTCTTTTTAAAATTTACTCCTTCTCAGAGGAGCATCTATTCTTACTCTTTCTTGGAACTTTTATATGTGTAGAAATCTTGATGATCCATAGGTTAATGATCTCTCTTTGCTTCTTCACTTCCATAAAAACCAACTTGTATGTATCTGTGTCTTCTTTTGACAGTGGAGTTAGTACTTTAGAAAATAATTAATGCCCCAGCTTAAATTCTTCTTATACTTCATCTCAAACTCTTCTTTCAAGCTATGTTTGGAGATGGTAGACTTTCCAGTTTTCCTATTGCTACATTCATTTGGAAAGCTAAAATCTCCTTCAAAGTCAAGGGATTTTCTAGGTTAATTGAACATATCTTCGTGTGTGAGGGGGCAGATTCTGGTCCTGGATATATGCATACTCGATTAAAGAAATTTGGGATTTTTTTATACTTGGGTGCATAGGCTTATTGCTACAGAGATGACTCAGGAAATAGATTGCCTTACAAAAAGGTGAACTTTATTTACCAGTTTATTCAATTTTTATGTAAGGTAGAATTATAAGAGAGGAGCTTTATATCCGGTGAGATTGATTCCAATCTGATTCTTTCTGCACTTTGTTTTGCTTTTGTGCTTGATGTTCCCTCTGTTTTTGTTTTCTCCTTTGCTTGTTGCTTAAGGAGTTCCCCTTACTTATAAATTCTTTCATTTCTTATTGAGAAAATTATATGGTTTGTCCTAGTCATTAGTTTGATTTATCAATTCTTGCTAGTGATTGGAGATTTTTTGTTTGATTCATGTGATTTTTCACTTTGTTTTAGGCTCCAGTTCTTTTAAAGCTTTTGGAGAAAATGAAGAACAGTGCCCATCCTTTCTACCCACAGGTGAACATTGTCTTTCAAAATATTTACCATGTCTATGATGGATGTGTTTTTAACCTGCATTTGCTTTACCTTGTGCAACTCTGTTCTATTTGAGATTTTCTTTGCTTAATTAATTTTATCTGATAATGTAAGAATGTTCTTAATTCAAGTTCTTTGATTGTGAGATGCATTTTTTAAATTATAATTTTGTTCAACTTAGTGTCAAAGTATAGATAAACAATATATTATCTATGTTTTCCCTTAATCCTAGGAAGCAGGCCTAGTGGATTTCGGTGTTATAAAATGAATCTTAGGTGAATAATAACATTACTATTTATTTTATGTTAGATTCCTAACAATGGCTCTCCCATATATGTCAACAGTTGCTAATGGTTGATGGCAATGGTTTACTTCATCCTCGAGGCAAGTGCACTTTTACCAGTCGCAATGGGCTATCTATTTCTTCTGAGCATTATAGTAAAGAAAATTTTCTCATCTGCTATATGGTTTAATGGTAAAATAACAATATTCATTTGTTGAATCCTTCTAAGCAAGTGAAGTATTAAGTGGACATTTTTTTTTAGTGAGCCTAAAGTGATATGCATAAATAGCTCCTTTTCATCTCCTCTTCAGATAGGATGCATCATAGCATTTAATGTATGTTTGTAATTATATATATGTGTCACAGTCGCTGATAGATCTGTTTTCTCACCCATATTTTTATTGATGGATGTGTTATCCTGTGTATATCTCTGTATTGCATGACTTATTGTCAAAGTCAATGAATCTATTCCCCATGGGGCCATAAGGAAGTTGTGGGGGTGGGGGGGGGGGGGGGGGGGGGAAGAAGAAATTTTTATTTTTGAGAAATCTGGGCCCTTTTTGGTTACTATATGCTTACTTTCGTGTTTGAAAGTCTAGTCTTGCCGTTTTAAATTTTCACGAGTCTGTAAATATGGTCCATTGTACCAAAAGAATAGAGAATTTGGAATGAATGAAAGTTTAGTTTGCTTTGAGTCACTCCCCTTGGAAATCCTAGGGCTACAGGGTATCCTCTCCCTCTCTCCTCTTCTTTTCCTGTATCGTTATTTTGTTCAAGCACTTCCTCTCCACTACAAACCTTAAACCCATCTACAGCAAACCTGAACCCTAATTTCTAATTTGAGTTCTGGATTTCAAAAGATCTTTGTGTCAGTTTAGTTGACTTGGCCAGTGCAGATGGGATTCGATCCACTACAAATTTAGTTTGCTTCTTGAAAGAGGTTATCGAGAGTAAACTTTTTGCTCACTACTCAACCATTGGGCAATTATAGTCTTAAGGGGTTATTAAGATGTGAAACGTTATAATTGGAATTAACATTAATTGGATGTGTGCTCACTATTAGCACTTGTTCTAAGTTATGAGTTGTGGTTGAGGTTGCTGCTAACCTAATGCTGGCATTATTTGTTACTCAACTGTAGGTTCTAAACTATGGGATTTCTTCTATAGGTTTTGGCTTGGCTTGTCATCTGGGCGTTCTGGCTAATATTCCAACAATTGGGATAGGGAAAACTGTGAGTTTTAACTCTATACCAATAAGTCCTTCCATGCTAAAGGCTAAGTCCTTAGATATGTCTCCTTTTAAGTCAATGTAATGAATAGATCTTCATTCAGTTCCACTTGATTGATTGCTGTCAGTTTCTTTGCTCATTTGAAATTCTAACAGATCACTGCCCTTTGTTTTATGACTGTCAGAATTTGGGCCTAGAACACTTTTCTTTCTGTGAAATTCATGCCTGATGTCAAAATATGATCTATTTCAGTTGCATCATGTGGATGGTCTTACTCAATCTGGAGTGAGAGAACTTCTTGAAGCCAAAGGAAACTTGACTGAAGATTTTATTGCTTTAACAGGATACTCTGGCCGGACATTGGGAGTGGTAAGACTTATAGAATAAGCCGGAGGGGATAATAATTAGCTAGGTTTAAAATGCCAACTTTAGGTTGCTTATGCCCCACAGATAATAAATGCATGTTCTGTGAGGTTCAATCTTTTCTCCATGATCTTTGAAGGGTGGCAATCTTAGGAAAATTTGAGCCCTTTAACAATGAGAGATAACCTCGAGATTGTATTAAGCACTCGATGTCAAGCTCAGACAACACCCCCATACTATTGCTGCACATAGGTGTCATAAGAGGTTCCTTTTGGACCTTTCTATTAGTCTCAACTTTCAACTAAGTGTTGCAAATTACACTGTCTCGTTTATGGCAAAAGAATGCAAGTGTGGTTCCATGGGTTTATTTGTTTAGCTTGCCAAAAGACATCTGCTTTATGTACTTGTACAGTTTGTGTCATCTTCCAAGCTTTTAAGTCTGTTTCAGACAAATGATGTTTTAAGTAAATTTTATACAGGCAATGAGGTCAACTGAGAGCTCATTGAAGCCGATATTTGTTTCAATTGGTCACCGTGTATCACTTGACACAGCCATCATAATTATTAAAATGACTTGCAATTATCGTGTGCCAGAGCCCGTTCGGCAGGTAAAACCTAGTACTTCTTGAAATTTCTGGAATGTCTACTTTAGTGGGCGGATTCCCTCGATTTACCTTCTCATTATCAAAAATAGAAACTACAATTCTAGCTGAGGCTATTGCCAGCGTCTACTATGTTGTTCTTGTCATTCTTTTGTTTCTTTTGTGTCATGAAATTTTTTGAGTCGAACCTGGCCGTCCACTCGAATTCTATATTATAATACGACCTGTTTATAAAATCCTATGTTCACTTTCCACAAAAGCTTTATCAACTATTCAGCCTCAGTTTTTCAATTACTGTTACATGAAATCCTTAATATCTCCTCTTCCATAATCTTCGGAGGCCAATTGCTTATGATAGCTACTGAATTAGGAAATCACTTTTATCAGAAATGATTGCTGAGATGATCGAAAACTTCTGTTTGGAACCGTTTCTTAATCTAGTAGGGGTCTTATCTGGTTGTGCCTCATAATTTTGATGCAAAATGAGGATTAATTAGGTTGGCTGTGAACAAGGAAGCCTTTTTCATTGTCTGGGCTAGTCACTACCTGATGTATCATTGCTTTGGTGTTAGTTATATTGTAATGGTATACTTTTCAATTAGAGTCATAGCTTTGTCTTGAACTGCAGGCTGATATAAGATCAAGACAATACCTCCAGAAGCATCAATGGCGTTAAGATAATAAATGGGACGTGATCGAGTCCTGCTTCTGGCATATGTTGCTTTGTGCTTGAAGAACATTGATTCAAATCAGATGATAAAACACCAGAGCTGTGGAAGCCCAGAAAAGCTGCTGCCTGCTGGCAAAAAGCAAGGAGGAACTATACAGAGGCATCATCACACACTGTGGTGCTCCATTTCAGCAGGCATCTTCTTCAGGATGCTGTTTGTGTTTTTCTCCAACTCCATCCCAGATATCAGAAACAGCTCTTATTCAGATCCTCCCCAGTCTGCTGTTGCCAAAGTGATGCTGGTTCTTCATTCATGGTACTGCATCTGAACAGAGTACATAAAGCAACTACCCCTTGAGGGGTTCATTCTAAAATTTATGAATTTCTTCATAGATTGAGAGGTGGGCGCCCAGGGGTTTGGTTCTTGATGTAGTTTTTGGGTTTTACTCTGATTTTTCCACAAGGATGAAGGATTTCCACCCAGAAGTAGACCATGGAAAAAATAAATAAATACATAAATAGATAAATAAATAATATTTAAAATTTTACAAAAATTTTAATCCTTCATTCTGGAAGAGATAAAAAATAAATAAATTTGAAAACGATTTTTTTCAAGTATAACTGTATAATTGTAAAATACGAAACTCTCATTCCAACCTATGCCCATTATGCCCTTTGAGTTTTTTTTTTTTAAATAATATATATAATTTAAACTAAATTTATATTAAAATTAAACATAATTTATAAATAAATAAATAATACTAATTTTTGTCATTTTAACGAGAAATATATGTTTTTTCAAAATTTTATGTATTTAAAAATAGAAAAAATAAGAAAAATTTTAAATTTTTTAATAATCATACAGCCATGCGGGACCAGGTAGGATATGATAAGACAATATCTAAATCCATCGTGAAATATTCCCAAAATTGCTTCTAACCCGATTACCATTTTTTCCAAATTAGTCCCATTAAGGGGGAGACAAGAATGATATATGAGAAATCACACTTTAATCCAATCAAATTCATTTTTGAGTTTAAGTTGATTGGATTAAACGTTAATTAATTTGATTAAATGAGTCAAAATTGAGTTTGATTATGTTGAATCTCTCCAAAATATTCTTTTAGAACATAATTTTTTATATATTTATATTAAAATTTAAATTATAAATAAAAAATTAATATATAATATATTTATATCAAAAATGAATTTGATATCTTTCCCTTGTAACAAGTAAAATGACTACAATCATATGTTGTTTGAACCCTGCCCCAAAGTCCAAGTTTGCCTTTAAGGGAATGAGCTGGACTTTTATCATTTGGGCCAACCAGGAGGCTGATTTTGATGCCCGACACAAATCCACCCGAAACCCGACCCGATATCGAGAAGTTTCCGACCCGTGAAGGGGAACAAAAACACTAGAGCGGAGCCCTTCTCTCTATTTCTTAATCGTTAATACCATTTAGCCCTCTGCCCTGAAAGAGGAAAAACACCCAAAATCAAAGCGGAAGCTCGCTTCATTGTTCTTCTTCTTCCTCTTTCTCTCTGTACACATCTATATTCATCATTGTTCATCATTTGTGTGGATTTTTTCATAGACACAGAGATATATTAAATATATGGAGGCGGCCATGGACGATTCTCAAGCATCCGCCGCTGAATCACAGGCTCCACCACCCCCTTCCTCGCCGCCAATCCAAGAGGAAGACTCCGGAGATGATGATAGCTTGCAATCCAAGGTTCAGAAGCTCATGGAGAAGATCACTTCTTCCCCTGATAACCCTAACCCTAGTGTCCTCCATGCCCTTTCTTCCATCCTCGAAACCCAAGAATCCAGGTACCCCTCTCCTCGTCTTTCTTCTTTTTCTATTTCCCCAACATATTTACTTACTACATCCGTTCCTTGTTTCGGTTATTTTATCTGGGTCGTTCTCGGTTTTCATGGCGCCACTGGAAATATACTGTCCAATATTCTATTTTTCTTCTCTTTTTCCTTGTTCACCTTCCAATTGGACCCAATTGGAGTCCCAGTAGTTTAATTATCATTCGGTGTTTGTTTTGCAATTTGGTTTCCCTTCTGTTTGTTTCCCGCGGAGCTACCGGAATTCAAAATGATGATAGAATCCCACTTCTATATGGTCAATTAATGGGTCATATTAGCTTCGATTGAATGGGGTTTTTCCCTTTCTGGGTTCCTGATGCCTTCTTTTCAGTTCGGGGTTCACATTTGATTGTTAATTTATGGATTCCACGTGCTTGAGGATAGAGTTTATTGTTCGAAGACTTGTTGAATATTATTAGATTGTGATTGAGTTTGGTCTTTTGCTTATGGAAACAACATAAAAAGTAGTTCGTTTATAAGACTTGATTTAAATTTATTTATGAATTGGTATTGAGTATATCAGCTACGTGAAGACACTATCATTAATTTCTCGTCATATAATTATCATGCAACAATGTCTATATTAATGTGCCTATTTGTTGTATACTTTTTAATTCTTTCTCATGCACTTCAGCTATATAAAGTATTGTTGTTGTTGTTGTTGGGTTTTTTTTTTTTAAATTTTTTTTTAATTTTTTTTAATTTTTTTTAATTTTTTTTATTTTTTTTTAATTTCTATTTCTAAACATATGTTATTTATCATTTTTGAATTTTCATACATCCCTGGATTTAAGGAATTTTCTCCTTTGTTTTCTTGTGTTCTGCCATATCCTTCCACACTTGCATGTATACACTTTTTTGTATGTATTTTCATTTAGCATAGGCATTCATATTAATACCCTGCTATTGATTATTTATTTATTTTTTCTCTATAAGATTCACACTTTTATGTTTGTTCCTTGTTTCCATTTTTTTTTTTTTTTGAATTTTCTTGAGTCCACTATCTTCTCCTGATTGTCTGGAATAAATGGTTGTTTATTTTCTAACAGTGCTTAAATAATGCGGAAGATATTCTCTAAAGAATGTCCTATTGATTACGAAGTATTGTGTTCTTAAGTCAAAATTTGACCTTTTTTTTTGTTTGAAAAAAGGTGAAATTATTCAAATTGTGTATCTTCTTTATGTGGTTAATCATTTTGTGTTTATGGCATGTGTCATGTAGTGTATCATATATAGGATGATAAATGAGCTAAGCATCAGAATGGGAATTAACCAAGCAAGCTAACATGGATACATTCAATGTAAATCTAAATCCTCATTAAACTCATGCAACATCCATTACAACCAAACCTGATTTTCTGGCTATGTTATTGAATATGTTTTGTGCTCATCTGTGTGTTTTATCCCAGTTTTTTAGTGAAGTTTTCATAACATGTCCACATGCGTGTATGCACAGGTGCCTGTGTGAATATAATACTAATTTAGATGTATAATTCATCTGCTTTTCAGATTGAAATGACTTCTCGAATCCTAACTTTAGAACTTGACCTCAAATCATTTCTTACTTTATTTGATTTTTTAAGTACACATAGAAGAATACCGCTAGTTTCAAAGCCTAGGTCTGGTTCAACTCCAATCCACTTATCTGCCACACGAGCAAGGTGCTAAGGGCCAAACTACCTGACCATTAAATGGGTTTTCATTTAAGATCAAAGATAATCCTCTGTGGTTCTAGTTAGTTTTTTTATCACTCTTATAATTCTAGTTATGAAAATTGTAGTTCTGAAATTTTTCATAGAGTAGTCTAGACAAAACCAATATAATTTTGGCAGCATTTAATCCTTCTTTTCTGGCTCTGGTGTCATGTGGGTCCTCCTTTGTTCCTTGGGAAGGTGTTTCTAGCTTTGTTTGTTCAAAGATAAACATGGAGGGCAGCACCCTTTTGCTTGGTGTGGTGCATTTTGGAAGAACAGAATAGGGTTTGGGAAGGGAATGAAATGCTGGGGAGGGAGTTGAAAGAGATTTCCCACCATTCCTAGCACTCTTGGACTGCCAAATCTGGTTTGATTATGATTTGGATCCTTCCCCCTCTTTATTGATATTCTAGGTCCTCAATGTTTTTCTGTTCCCTTTTTCCTTTTATTTTCTAGCTTCTTTGGCACTTGAGGGTTTCTCTGTATTTGGGGCCTTTATTATGGTGACATTTTTTTTTTAATCAGAAAAAAGATTGGTAAGATCTTAAAATGAAATTGCAAATAAGTTGATGGTTTTATAAATCTTGGAAAAAGAATAATTGAGTTTCCATTTTTACCTCCTAAGGTTTAGCTAATTGGTCTTCATAGACAGGTTGTTTAATCTTTAAAAAATGTTAGTGTAAGAGTGTTGCTTGAACTTCGTTCTCTTAGTTTGGGGTTGCTTGAATTTTGCTCTTGGGTTGGTTGAGAGTTTTTTGTTGCAGATTTGCTCAGAGGGTGGATTGTGTTCAGTCTAGGACTGGGTGTTTCTGTGTTTTGGGAGCTGTGGGTTAAAGAGGGCCTGCTGGGAGTAGCCCAGTTTTCTGGGGGTTTAGGGGGTTGGTTTTTGTTAGGGTGATTGGTATTTGTTGTTCTCTCTTCTTTTTTTGCTTGCCTTATGACATTATTTGTATACTTTGTGTGTACTTTGTTGCATCATTTTCCAAGTGGTTTTTATATATTTTCTAAATTTACCTATATAAAAAAAAGTGTCCCCTTCAGTTTTGTGACTGCTCTTCTTGTATGTTGCACAAAATTGTGCTGCTATTTTAGCATTCTTACGGATATTGCATGCTTTCTGCAAACATCTCCTGGAGGGTGGTTTTGTCTATCCTCCTAACTTTCTTTTTTTTTCCTGGAACTGTTTTTCTTTTTAACATGTAAATTATAATTTTGAAAAGCCCCATTTTTTTAGGTTAGGGATTATGTGGATTTAGTTTATGTATAGAATTAAGATTTAGTAGCTGAGTTCAAGGGCCCTTGGAATGTAGTTACGAAAGTTTGCCATAGCCTTTGGATGATTGTGGGATCATGGAAGTTTGGTGAAATGAGCTCTTGGTTGACTGTAGAGTTTAGTGTTAGTTATGGGGTGGCTGTTTGGTTAGGCGTCTTATTACGGAGGATAGGTGTTTGGAAAGGCGTCTTATTAAAAAAGGTAGTTGTCTGGAAAGGCATCTTGCTAGAAGCAGAGAACCTTCTCCCCCTTGTTAGGGACTTTTTCCCCCACAAGCTCATTGTTTGCTTTGTATTGGGTGTTTTGGTTCTTTGAACTGTGTATAGCTGCAGTTTAAGACTCTGCTGGGGCTTCTGCTGCTACACTTTGTTGCTGGTCTCTTTGCACACACTTTCTGTATGCAGGTCCCCTCATTTCCTTCAATCAAATCTTTTTACATGTTAGAATAAAACTATTGACATATGGTGCATTGAGGTTGAGCAAGTTTTAAATAGAGAAAGAAATGGGTTAATTATAGAAATGGTCATGTACTTTTATGGGCCTTTAGTGTGGGTGTATGTACTAAGAGCATTTTTTCTGCAAGAATCACCTTGAAAGCATTGACTGTATCCCCAAAAGGAGGCACTTGTGAGTAAACCAATTATTTTAGGCAAGAAGAGATAAAATTATGGGTTTTGGAGGTTTTTCCATGTAGAAACTTGAGATCATATTCTGTGACTTCCATTGGCTTTATTTGTGAATGCAAATATTTGGTTTTGCAGAATATGTTGATTGATGGGATATATGTCTTTAATTAATCTGTTGAGGATTCCTAGTTAGACTGCTGCTAGAAGTTTTACTTTCTTGTCAATGTTCAACTTGATCATTCTTTTCACTGCAAGAATGTTCAATTGTTTATGGGGATCTGTATAAGAGTCTACTGAGATATTTTTCTGTGCCAATCATGGCTTGTACTCATCTTCTTTTTGCTTGGTTTAGAAAATTTCTAAATTTTGTTTAATGTTTAATTTTTGAATTAAGTGCAGGTACATGGAAGAGACAGGTCATTCATCCTTAAATAATGGTCGTGCTACTCATATTATTGGACGGCTGGGTAGCCTAGTCCGGGTAACTGATCTTGATTGTGTTGTTCATCTTTTACACTTGGTTTGGTGATGAATGCTTTTATTGTAATTTGTTTAGCTGGGACATTTATTGGAGATGATAACACATGATTCCGAGTCGTTCCTATGTAATATCGAATTCTTCCCTTCCTGAATTTTTCCTTCTTTTCCTCAGGACAATGATGATTTTTTTGAGTTGATATCTTCAAAGTTTCTGTCTGAAAGTAGATACTCAATATCTGTTCAGGCAGCTGCTGCAAGGCTTCTTCTAATCTGTTCCCTGACTTTGGTGGTAAGATAATACATTTAATTTGTTACTACATATATTTATATATATCACATGTCTTCTTTAGTGTATATGTTTTATGAATATTTTTGATGAGCTATTTATGGGATACAGTATCCCCATGTTTTTGAAGAAACTGTCGTCTTGGAGAATATAAAAAATTGGGTGATGGATGAGAATGCCAGATTTTCTGGTGAAGATCGCAGCTGGAAGAATGACTCAGGGAGAAAGGAGGCCTCAGATTCTGAAATGTTGAGAACCTACTCTACTGGACTTCTTGCTTTATGTTTGGCTGGGTATGCTCCTGTGGTCGATGGACAATTTCTTTCCAGTTCAGATTTTTTTGTGCTAGTAAATTTCTTAGTTAACATTTATATAATATTTGATTGATGTTTCCAGTGGTGGTCAAGTAGTGGAAGACGTATTGACATCTGGATTATCCGCCAAGCTGATGCGTTACCTTCGTACCCGAGTCCTTGGGGAGACAAATACAAGTCAAAAAGACGGTAGTCATATAGCAGAGAGTAAGAATACGCCTGGTGCTACTTGCATGAGAGGTAGAGATGAAGGTCGCAGTAGATTGCGGCTGGTTCTGGAAACAAATCATTTAGATGATCCTAGGATAATAGACGAAGGGTCTTTACATGATCAGAGTGTTGAAAGGGATCATGATAGAAGCATTGGTTGGCAAACGCATGGAGAAGAGTCCCGGGTTGATGGTGGAGAACCACCCAACAGTTTGGATGAAGATGATATGTATGAAGTGGATGCTGACGGCGAGGACAGATGGCATGGTCGTGATTTGCGTGATTTGAAGACAAAATTTGGAGATCATGATGAAAATGTGCGAGATGACTCAAAACGCAGGGCGAACCGTGGATTGTCAAGACTTAAGGGGAAGGGAAGAGTCAATGAGGGGGCTATAGAGAATGAGCATGCTTTGACCTCTCCAGGATCTGGTAGTAGGCTAGGACAGGGGCGTAGTATCAGAGACCGGAGTTTGTCAAGAAATTTAGACACAAAAAGAGCACCAGATGCCAAGAAGTGTTTTGGCAGGACCATTGCTGATGGTTTTCCCATGGAAAGAGAAGATAATGATGACCGCTTCCAGGAATGCAAAGTTGGATCCAAGGATATCTCTGATCTGGTAAAGAAAGCAGTTAAATCTGCTGAAGCTGAAGCTAAAGAAGCCAATGCACCTCTCGAAGCCATCAAAGCAGCTGGTGATGCTGCTGCTGAAGTTGTCAAAAGTGCAGCTTTGGAGGTATGCGACATTGCCTCCCCTTTCTGCATTTATTTCTTGCTTTTGCTCTAGTTTCATTTTTGTTTTGTAAAGAACAAACGTCGTTATTAAATCTTTTATTTTTTATTGTTTGCTACACAGGAATTCAAAACCACCAATGATGAGGAAGCTGCAATTTTAGCTGCTTCAAAAGCTGCATCTACTGTCATTGATGCTGCTAATGCAATTGAAGTTTCAAGGTTGGTGATTTTATATAGATGTGTATAATGCAATACTTGAATGTAATTTCAGTTTGTGTGAGTACTAACTTTTTAATGAGTTGGTGACAGGAGCTCCAGTAATATGAATGCTGATCCAATGAATTCAAGAGGTACTGAAACAGAAATCAATGAAGAGGTTGAAGAATTTTTCATTATGGATGCTGACTCCCTTGCACAGTTGAGAGAAAAATACTGCATTCAGTGCCTTGAGATATTAGGGGAATATGTTGAGGTTCTTGGCCCTGTTCTACATGAAAAGGGTGTAGACGTCTGTCTTGCACTATTGCAACGAAGTTCGAAATTGAAAGAGGCGTCAAAGCTTGCAATGCTTTTGCCTGATGTGCTAAAGTTAATCTGTGCTTTGGCAGCTCACCGGAAATTTGCTGCAGTATTTGTGGATCGTGGTGGCATGCAAAAACTGCTTGCTGTCCCAAGAGTTGCTCTCACCTTCTTCGGTCTTTCTTCTTGCTTATTTACCATTGGTTCTCTTCAGGTATTCTTGTGTTATGCTAAATTGTTATTGTTAGAAGTTCTGTTTTCAAGTTTTCTTGTCACTGGTCCTTCTTGTATTAGTATTTCTGACCCCTAGATTCTTGCTCTGTTTCAAAAATTTTCAGGGGATTATGGAACGTGTTTGTGCTCTTCCTTCAGAAGTTGTCCACCAAGTGGTTGAGTTAGCTTTGCAACTTCTTGAGTGTTCCCAGGATCAAGCCAGAAAAAATGCAGCTTTATTTTTTGCTGCTGCATTTGTCTTTAGAGCAGTTCTTGATTCCTTTGATGCTCAAGATGGTTTACAGAAGTTGTTGAGCCTTCTACATGATGCCGCCTCGGTACGATCTGGAGTTAATTCTGGTGGGTTAGGCTTGTCCAATTCAGGGTCACTTCGAAATGATCGATCACCTCCAGAAGTATTAACATCATCAGAGAAGCAAATAGCTTATCATACCTGTGTTGCTTTGCGACAATATTTCAGAGCACACCTTCTCCTGCTTGTGGATTCCATTCGGCCAAATAAAAACAATCGAAGTGCAGCCCGTAATTTGCCTAGTGTAAGGGCGGCATATAAGCCACTTGACCTCAGTAATGAGGCTATGGATGCAGTTTTTCTTCAATTACAGAAGGATCGGAAACTTGGTCCTGCATTTGTAAGAGCTCGTTGGCTTGCGGTTGATAAGTTCTTAACCTCTAATGGTCATATTACCATGCTGGAGTTGTGTCAGGTATGCTGTTTCTAAATTTATTATAGTTCTAGGTTCCTAAACTTTTGGTAAGCAAACAACCTCTTATAGTTCTTCCTATTGCATACCCCCTCTGTGTACGTAAGCTGTGCCCCCCCTTTATCTTAAAAAAAAAAAAAAAAAAGAACAGAACTTTCCTATTAAAAAACCTATCATAACTCTTCCCATTCAGAATTGGAATTTTTTTTCTTTCTAATTTCTACCATCCACCAACTTAAGATGTTATAAGATTAATTGCCTGGTTTTATCTTTTTTGGATTACAACTCCCTTCTCTTCTTTTAGCCAAACAATCAATCAAACCTCACCACAGCTCACAGCTATTGTCTATCCAATCCATTTGAGCTGCACAATAGGTAATTTCCACTCTCAAATAGGTGCAGGTTTTGATAAAATAAAGGGGTTTATGTTTTGTTATTGTTTGAGTATTGAATCTCAGCTATATTTTTAAAATTATATTTACTTGTTATATGATTTTGGGAGTGAAATTTATTGATAGATATATATCTTCTTGACACACTTACACATTTTTATTTATTCTTCTTTTTTAAAACTAAACCACAATCCATAAATCATCTCTTTTATACCCTCTGTGCACATAGGTTTTGGTGGGCACTTTTTATCATTGTTTGTGTTTGCCTATCAAAAAAATATATATTATATTTGTGGCTTCCTAAATCAATCTATTGTTTTCCCTTTCTATTTTCTTGGGTGCTAATTTTGTTTATTGTCTGTAGGCACCACCTGTTGAACGATATCTGCATGACTTGCTTCAATATGCATTGGGTGTTCTGCACATTGTTACATTGGTACCTTACAGCCGCAAGCTGATTGTAAATGTCACATTAAGCAATAATCGTGTTGGTATTGCAGTCATTTTAGATGCGGCAAATGGTGCTAGTTTTGTGGACCCTGAGGTAAAAAATGCTTGTAAGATTTGTTTATGAGTATTTTATACTTAAATTTTCTCTTCTTGCCACTAGCAGACTCTTGATGCGAGTACTGATCTCCTGCTGTTGTTTACTGCTTAATGGTATTTTTTAACTTAAATTTGTCAGATTATTCAGCCAGCATTAAATGTGCTAGTGAATCTTGTTTGCCCTCCACCTTCAATCAGCCTTAAACCCCCTGTTCTTGCACAAGGCCAGCAGTCTGCTTCTGTCCAAACCTCTAATGGTCCTGCTATGGAGGCAAGAGATAGAAATGCAGAACGGAATATCTCAGATCGAGCTGCTAACATGCCTGGCCAGAGTGAACTAAGGGAGCGAAATGGGGAATCTGGTGTGGTAGATCGAGGCAGCTCTGCTGTACTTAGTGCAGTATCCATCAATAGTACTTCACAAACACCTATTCCAACCATTGCTTCAGGATTAGTTGGAGACCGTAGAATATCTTTAGGCGCTGGAGCAGGGTGTGCTGGTCTTGCTGCACAATTGGAACAAGGATATCGTCAAGCAAGAGAGGCTGTCCGAGCCAATAGTGGTATAAAGGTTCTTTTGCATCTCCTCCAACCACGTATAGTTTCACCTCCTGCTACCCTTGACTGCCTTAGAGCTCTTGCATGCCGAGTCCTGCTGGGTTTAGCTAGAGATGATGCAATAGCACATATATTGACAAAGCTTCAGGTAAGCAACTATGTTGTATGCTTTACACCATATTACTAATAGTCTGTATGTTTATTTTTTATTTTTTTATTTTTATTTTTATTGTGGGATGTTAATGCGTCTAGGTCTAAAACATTGTTATAAGAATACACAGAAATTTACGGATTAACAGTTCAGGTTTTTGAGGATCAAGATGTTCAATTTTCATTAATGTTCACCCCACCCCACCCCTCACCCCACCTTTTCCTCTGTGCCTAGTAATACCCTTTGCTCACCTATCAAGAAAGGGGAGTGAACAGTGATGCAAAACTGAACATATTGCTGCCAGAAAACCTGAACTTCTGTGCTTGAAGTGAATTCTTTTGTACTTATACATGAAATTAGTGTGGGCCTATTCAAACTAGAGGTATATTATGGTTTGCGAGGATTTATTTGGAAGATGCTGCATTCCTGTAGAAGGTTAAGATGTATTGGAATTCTTTCCATTCTGGGTTGACCTGCTGTATATTTCATTCAAAATTCTTGAGAGCCTCTTCAGTTTTCCTTACCTTATTTGCTTTAGTTTATACTCTGTATATGATTTTATTGTTATGAATATTTATTATTATTGTTGTTATTATTGTTTACTATATTTTTCTATTTTTTTTTGCATTAGGTTGGGAAAAAGCTATCAGAACTAATCCGAGATTCAGGCAGCCAGACATCGGGAAATGAACAAGGCCGGTGGCAAGCTGAACTTGCCCAGGTGGCAATTGAGCTAATTGGGGTAAGAAACATTTTCCATGCTGCCATTATGTTTTTACTGGAAAATTTATTGATCTCTGCAATGGCAATCCTATGTGTATATTCTGAGTGCACCTCTTCTGCTGATTCTGTTTGCTTGCCTTGCACGTTCTTCTGACGGCAGGGATACAAGTTGTACCATGGGATGTTTGGTAAACCAACTTAATGACTTAGTGTTAAGTCATTAAGTATATTAAAAATGTTTGGTCAATGATTTAATAGTATTACTCAAGTCAAAAAGTAACTTAAAGTGTATAGAGTTAAAAAGAAATCACTTTTTCTGAATTTAAATAGTTTATTGCCTTCATTGCCCAAAATTCTTTTATTTTATCAACTTTCTACCACAGCCATAATCTTTTCTGTCTTGTTTTTGTCTCGTAAGTTTATTGCTTATCGAATTTGGTAGTTTCAAAAAAGGTTTAAGTTAGGTTTATGAAATAATCTTAATTCTTAAAGTAAGAATTAAGTTGTAAGTTTTTCTATAAAATAGAATTAAGTAATGAGATTTAAATCAACAAATTAGCAAAATCTGTATTAAGTTATTTTAAGTCATTAAGTATTATGTGGTCAATGTTATCAAATGCCACCTAGATGCCTAGATGTGCTCTACAAGCAAGCCACTAAGTTTCATTTTTTCTTCTTTGGCCCCTTGTTCAATTTGTATAATCACAAGTAGCTTATGTTGGGCAATTTATGTTGCAGATTGTAACAAATTCAGGGCGTGCAAGTACATTAGCAGCTACAGATGCTGCTACCCCTACCTTGAGGCGCATAGAGAGAGCAGCTATAGCTGCTGCCACACCTATTACTTATCATTCCAGGTATTTGTTCTTTCTTTTTTTGGTGCTATTTTATAATCACTTAACTCTTTTTCTATTATTTCCTTTTCTTTATGTTTGTTTTAATGAGGTCTTATGTGGGCAAATTTCAGGGAACTCTTACTCCTTATCCATGAACACCTGCAGGCATCTGGTTTGAGCACAACTGCTGCTCAATTGCTTAAAGAGGCTCAGTTGACACCTTTGCCATCCTTGGCAGCCCCATCATCTCTCGTGCATCAAGCATCTTCCCAAGAAACTCCATCTATGCAACTTCAGTGGCCATCTGGTCGCATTGCTGGTGGATTTCTCTCCAATAAATTGAAGCCGACCACAAAGGATGAAGATTCCTGTTTGAATTCTGATTCATCTGTGTCTTCCTCAAAGAAGAAGCCACTGGTTTTCTCATCTACTCTCAGCTTTCAATTCAGAAATCAGCCTCAATCCCATGATGCCCAATCTCCAGCAATCAGCAAAGTTTTCAGTACTTCAAAAAAGTCTTCAGCACCTGCAAGTGTACCAGAAACTCCATCAGTAACTACATCAAAACCAAATTTGGATGCTGAGTCCCAATATAAGACTCCAATTATATTGCCAATGAAAAGGAAGCTAACGGAGTTAAAGGATGTCGGGTTGGCATCGTCAGTGAAGCGACTCAACACCAGTGAGCTTGGACTTCATTCACCTGTTTGTTCAACACCAAATACTGTCCGAAAAAGCAATCTACTGAATGATGCGATTGGATTCTCAACACCATGTTGTACACCAAGAGATCAATATGGGCGGCCAACACCAAGTAGTGTTCTAACTGATAACTTAGATGATAACCAATGTGGTATTCCTCATTTGGGTCAGATGACACCTTCTTCCTTCCAACTTGGATCTCTGAATGACCCACATACTGGCAACACCGAAAGGCTTACCCTCGACTCTCTTGTTGTCCAGTATCTAAAGCACCAGCATCGCCAGTGCCCAGCACCAATAACAACGTTACCACCACTCTCTCTCTTACACCCACATATTTGTCCTGAACCAAGACGAAGCCTTGATGCTCCATCAAATGTAACTGCCCGGCTTAGCACACGTGAGTTTAGAAATGTGCATGGTGGAATCCATGGAAACAGGAGGGATCGTCAATTCATTTACAGCAGATTCAGGCCCTGGAGAACTTGCCGGGATGATGGTAATGGCCTTTTGACATCTCTTGCTTTTCTAGGGGACTCTGCACAGATTGCAGCTGGAAGTCATTCTGGAGAGCTTAAATTTTTTGACTGCAACAGCAGCACTATGCTAGAGAGTTTCACAGGCCACCAGTATCCTTTGACACTAGTCCAGTCCTATCTTTCTGGTGACACACAGCTGGTGCTCTCATCAAGCTCCCATGATGTGCGACTGTGGGATGCCTCTTCGATATCAGGTGGCCCTAGACATCCATTTGATGGG
This sequence comes from Vitis vinifera, assembly GCF_030704535.1. Taxonomy (NCBI): domain Eukaryota; kingdom Viridiplantae; phylum Streptophyta; class Magnoliopsida; order Vitales; family Vitaceae; genus Vitis; species Vitis vinifera. The sequence goes on along the minus strand of NC_081808.1, from coordinate 2,538,608 downwards.
TGCAAGGCTGCTAGATTTAGCAATTCTGGGACCATATTTGCAGCGCTATCATCAGAGTCATCTCGACGAGAAATTCTTGTGTATGACATCCAGACCCTCCAATTGGATCTCAAACTGGCTGACACTTCTGCCAGCTCTGCAGGTCGAGGCCATGTGTATCCACTCATACACTTCAGTCCTTCAGACACCATGCTTCTCTGGAATGGGGTCTTATGGGATAGGCGAGGGTCTGGCCCTGTTCATCGTTTTGATCAGTTTACAGATTATGGGGGTGGGGGCTTCCATCCTGCTGGAAATGAGGTAAGCTGATCCTTTCCGCCACTTTTCTTTTGATGCAACAGTCATCTGCAGAATGCTATTTTGTTGCATAAATATCATTACAATTACTTTCCCTTAATTAACTTAATGAAGGCTTTTCCTTTTTAACAGGTGATTATAAATTCTGAGGTCTGGGACCTCCGGAAGTTTAGGCTCCTCCGAACCGTGCCTTCGTTGGATCAAACAGTAATAACTTTTAATTCTCGTGGAGATGTGATTTATGCCATCCTGAGGAGAAATCTTGAGGACATAATGTCAGCAGTTCACAGCCGCCGTGCCAAGCATCCTCTCTTTTCTGCATTTCGCACTGTTGATGCTGTCAACTACTCTGACATTGCCACGATTACCGTAGACCGCTGTGTGCTTGACTTTGCAACAGAGCCAACCGACTCCTTTGTGGGGTTGGTTTCAATGGACGATCATGATGAGATGTTTTCTTCTGCTAGAATGTATGAAATTGGGCGGCGCAGGCCAACAGATGATGACTCTGATCCTGATGATGCAGAAAGCGAGGAAGATGATGAAGATGAGGATGAGGATGCAGATGAGGACCCATTACTGGGTCCTGCACTTGATGGGGATGGAGAGAGCGATGGTGATGACTTGAGCAATGATGATGACAGCTTGGGTGATTTTGAAGAGGATGACGACGATGATGATGATGGGGATTTTGTGATGGATGATGCTGACTTTGATGGGGGAGGTGGAATACTGGAGTTAGTGACGGAGGGAGATGAGGATGACAATGACAGTGAGGTGGTGGAATCCTTTAGCAGTGGTGATGAGGAAGATTTTGGGGACAATGGTTTCGGCTTCTAGATGATCTCTCTATATATATTTACACATGATGAAGTGAGGAGCCCAGATCATGTAATTATTGTTTTTATGGGCTTGGGGGTTTACTCACAGAGAGTGAAAGGGGGGAGGGAAAAAGGGAGAATTCCTTTTTGGATTTGGAATTTTTTTTTGGGTTTTTACTTTGTTATATCTTTGCCTATGGCATAATGAAGGTTAGGGTTAAATTGATATTGAATAAACAGTCTGCACTCTAATTTTAACCTGCGCACCTGCATCAGAGAGTGGCAAGGCAATGGACCACTGCTAGCCTATTACAATTATTCAAGTAGTGTGATCAAATAAGTTAGTGTCTAAAGAGAAAGCTGTAGAAGATGGTCAAGGGCTCGCCTGCAAAGTCATTCTTGATACAAAGAATGTCACAAATTCAAGTAGGAGTTGTTTGGAGTCATCAACGTTCTTAATTTTGCCAAATGTCACCTGGACACCTAGAGCACCTTGAAGAAATCATCCTCTTAATGTCCTCTTTAATTCTGTATCGTTGAATTGCGTAGCTTTTTCTTGATTCATTCCAAGTGATCTTTTTTTTTCTTTTTTTAATTACACTAAACGTTAAATTAAAGGGCATTGATGGTCATTTCCTCACTCTCCATTTTCATCCATTCTACCTTAATTCTGTCTCTATAGGATCTTCTGTATTAGGTCAAAAAGGCACTTTTGAATGTTCATTTATTCAGGTTAGTCTTATTCTTCTAAATTTTCTCGGACTTTCTACATGGCTCCTTGTGGAGGTACTAGGAGGCGGCTTTCATCTTCGTCTATAAGTAGGAATCTAATGATGTTGGTCCATCTCAGGCTCGAGTTCAAGGTTCTAGAAGTTGGGCTTTAGGTCTTGGACATGCCACTACCTCGTTATCTGCTCGATCTAGTCTTCTAATGATCAAATCCCTTCCCCTATTAACTTCTTTTGCTATAAATGAGTATGTATGAGATATGTGACAACGACTGGCCTGAATAGTAGGCAAGCTTTTTGAGGAGTTGACTACAAGCGCTACCATTTATATATTCTAGGTTGTGGGTGATGGACCATTGACTTAGTTTGGTACAGTCTTAAGTTGCTTTGTAGTCCGGTCGAATCTCACATTCATTACCTCTATAGTTCTTACATGTTCCCGCCTTTCCAAATAGTCGTTTTTGTTATAAAAAGGATTCGTTGTATAATTTGACGATATTTGCATATTGGTTGAGTGTAGATGAGAGGTTTGTTGATAAGGGTATGGTAGTCGACTGTATGATGGTTAAGATGACTTTTAGATTAGGGTTCAATGAGGCAACGTTTAAGGAGTTGGGGGTTGGGAGGAGGAGAGGAGGGTGGTCTCATTGTAATATTTGTTTTGTCACCAACTATCAAATGAAAAGATTGTTTACGTGATATATAAGACTGACAATTTTCTTCTATCATTGCGTTGAAATTGACACATCATAAGTTCCAAGAATCTTATTGGTTATCATCGATTTTGACTTACTTTAGAGTTATGTTGGATGTGGTAGAGCATGGAAAATGACAATTGGATTTCAAGAAGTTAGAAATTCAAAAGTAAAAATAAAAAATGGAATTGAAAGCCTAAAAATTTTGATGGATGTTCAGATATCATGAAGGGGAATGTTCGAACATCCTCTAAGTGAGATGTTCAAACGTTCACTTAATGTTCTATAAGACGTTTAAACATTAATACTCTCCTTAGATTTTTAAGTCCATTTTCTTTATTTTTGTTAGGACTTTTTGGTAATTTTAATTTTAAAGGACCTACTTGGAATATCTATCTAGGGTTTTGATTTTAAAAAAAACCCTAAATTTCTAAACTAAAAAACTAGCATTTGCATTGGATAACCAACTCTCAACCCTAACACTCTTAATTCTTAGGTCTTTCAAGAGCATCATTAGAAACCCTTTTGACAAAAAGGTAAAATATATCGATCTGCTACTTTAAATATCAGGTTGAGTAGATCTATTAATGAGTATGAGGACAACCTACGAAGACAATCGATATAAAATCCTAAGGTGTAAGTGCGTCTGAATAAGATAAAACTCTATTACATTTATTTCTTATTGGTAAATTGATTTGTGATCGGATGATCCATGATTTTATCAAGTGATTTTATCAAATGTTTCTTTATGAGATTGTCTTATTGGTTATGGAAATTGCTAATGTAAGGAGTATGATTAAATTGCTTGAATTGTCAATTCATCTCTCCTCTACTCTAGGTGGTTTCATGATCACGAACCAAGTATCAAATTACTTTTAAAAATGTTGTGAAACATGCCAATTATGCAAGGGTAGATGCCAATCATGCTGTGGTAGATGCCAATCATGCTATGGTAGATGCCAATGGGATGGAATACCCAACATGGAATATGAATAGAGGGGAGAGGGGGAGAAAAGAATTCCCAACATGGAATATGAACAGAGGGAGAAAAGAAGGGATTGTGGGGAGTAGAAAGATATAGGAGTATATAAGTGAACTCTTTTAACAATAATCTCAGCCGCCTCACTGGTAGAAGCAGCTGAAGCAGTAGAAAGAAAGGAGAAGGCAGGAGATGTCATACTCGCTCATCCCTAAAACCCTATCACTCTCTTCTTCCTCTCCTTCCTCTCTCCTCCCTTTTCCTGATAAAACTTCTCCCCCATTTCTCAAATCTTCTCTCAATTCCACACCCAATAGACCCACCATTGTTCCTTCTATAAAGGCTTCTCTTTCAACCTCTCAGCCACCCATTTTAGAATCCTCCAAATCCGACTTAGCTGGTCAGCTCCGGGTCGAGATCCTCTCTGAATCCCTACCCTTCATCCAAAAGTTCAGGGGCAAGACCATCGTCGTCAAGTATGGCGGCGCCGCCATGAAATCCCCTGACCTTCAGGCCTCCGTCATTAACGATCTCGTCCTCCTCTCCTGCGTCGGCCTCCGCCCCGTCTTCGTGCACGGCGGCGGCCCTGAGATCAACCTCTGGCTTGGCCGCTTTGGCCTCGAGCCCAACTTCCTCAATGGCCTCCGCGTCACTGACCACTCCACCATGGAAATCGTCACCATGGTTCTCGTTGGCAAGGTCAACAAGCACCTTGTCTCCTTGATCAACAAGGCCGGTGCCACCGCCGTCGGCCTCTCCGGCATGGACGGCCGTCTCCTCACTGCACGACCCAATCCCAACTCCGCCCAGCTCGGCTTCGTCGGCGACGTCGCCCGCGTCGACCCCACTATCCTCCGCCCCCTCATTGACAACAACCACATTCCTGTAATCGCTTCCGTGGCCTCCGACGAGACTGGCCAATCCTATAACATCAACGCCGACACCGTTGCCGGAGAATTGGCAGCCTCATTGGGTGCGGAGAAGCTGATTTTGTTAACAGACGTGGCCGGAATTCTCGAAAACCGGGACGATCCCTCGAGCTTAGTGAAGCAAATTGACATAAAAGGGGTTAAGAAAATGGAGGGGGAGGGGAAGATTGGTGGCGGAATGATTCCCAAAGTGAATTGTTGTGTTCGATCTCTAGCACAAGGGGTTAGGACTGCTAGTATCATCGACGGCCGCCTTCCTCATTCACTCCTGCTAGAGATCCTCACTGATGAAGGTGCCGGCACAATGATCACTGGGTAACCTCACCTGTAATCGAATTTCCATATTTGCTTGTATTTTATCTTATTCAGTAAGATAATAACTCTCGGATTGAGTGGTTGGATTGCGCACATTCACTATCAGCATCAGTTTGTGATTTTTCCTGCCTTCTTGAGTTGAATCTCAAATGGGAATTAGAACTTTGGATGGCAATCTGATGGTCTCTGTCTTAGAATTTGCCATTGGTTCTGCATGAACTGCAACAGAATTATTAGTCAAGATGATTCTTGTGCTAGTACAATGCATTTATGCGGTATTCTTTTTCTCTGTCTTGTTCTTTTTCTTCTGCACAACACCCTCCATTCAGTTCCAACTTTCTCACCCCTGACAAAAGGAGATCAAAAGTGTGGTTTACAATTCTTGTGCTACATGGGTGTTTTCGGTCTCGGCTATAGTTATCTTTCGCTTTTGAATTTGAACTTGAATGCCTTGGCCATTCACAAGTCCATCCTCTTCCAAACCTAGTGTTGTTGAAACATAATTGAGACTAAACAAAAATGAGCTTAAATCCCACTGTGATGATGGAGTACATGTTCTTTTGTGTTGGTTATCTTAGAAATTTTTTTTATTAAGTTGATCTTCATTGTTTGAAAAACACTATTCAAAGGGGATTTCCAATTAGCGAGTGATTGTCGGTTACATCTACCATCTTGTGAATTCAGTTTTGGAGTATTATCATACATATGCCACGATGTATTAATATCTGTTTAAGATATATTGGGTCTGTAATGGAGCATGTTTCTCCAAGCATTTAGGACTGCTTTGGGTTTAACATTGATGGGTATTACCTTCGAGCAACTGACATCAAATCTATGTTAGATTCTTAACGACCATCAAATTTATATAATTGTTCGTGTCGTTTCTTTTCAGTAAACTAATTGGAAGTTTTAGTCCCTCTGAAACAGTCCTGATTTATACTTAGTAGTTTCTTGTTGAGTACCATTGTCCAATCTTTCCTCAAATACCAGCAGGGAATATGCCTCATGGCTTTTCTGAAAACCTAAATGAGGTGACAGGGATGCCTAGAGCTGAGATTAACAGAACCTCTTTGCTCAGTAGCTTATAGTAGCATAATACAAAGCTGCCAACTGTTGAAGATGAGGTATGGTGACAAATGATTTAATCTGAAAGTGAGAAATTACTCACTTGAGGTTGTCATATAGATCTTACAAAATGTTAAACATAAACCTCAGCAGAAGTACCTTCGCCTGTCATTCTTCTTGGCGATGATTTGAATTCTCACAGGATAAGCTTTTGGCTAAACCTGCTCTAAAAACTGATGCAAAGTCTTTATAGTGTTCCCAACAGCTAGACCTAGACAGTCGAGTAAGCCCATGTAGTGGTGAAAAGAACAGCCATTAAGCGCTAATCCTCTGGCGCGTTTCCATCTTTTTTTTTTTCTTCTCTGCCTTTAGTTTTATGCTTGTTTTTATGATTCCATTTGGATGACGACCAGGGAGATGAGCCTGGAAGATTTGAAAAGGTTGATTTGATTACAGTTAATTTAGTAAGAAATGGTGAAAAGCAGCAAAAGTTATACTATAATATAATTTTATAGAAATTGATGTTACCTAGTTCTTTGTTGGAATCATGATGCCCTGGCCTTTGATCCATCTGAAATTGAAGTTTAGGAGACAGGAGGCCAGGGGTTTGTGTTTTTTTTTACTCCTCAGCAGGCACAGTTGAGCTCTGGTTGAAGAAGATCTGAAGATGTGTCATGTTTGTACTTGTACTCCAAATGCCAAACATCTCTATGTGATTTCATCTCCTTTTTAGAACTTTGGGGGATTAACCCCATAAAAAAGTGAGTCTGAAAAACTTGGCAAATTGGAGTACAAGTGTGCAAGGATGCCCAGCATACTTGTTAAAGGCAACCACTAACCACTCCCTAGTTGTAGTGCTTCACTGACCCCCCCTCGTCCCCGTAGTCTTAAAAGGCACAAGGCGGCTTAGGCACAAGGCACACTCAGGCGTAAGATGCAACACAAAGTGTGTTTGAGTAAAGTGAAATGCACGTATCGATTTTATAAAATATAATTTAAAATCTAATCCAAGTAATTAAAGATTTTAAATTTTAATTATTTAAATGAAGCATTTAATATAAAAAGTAAAGAAATTATATAAATTTCAAGAATAAAAGCATTTAAAAAAGAAGAATAAAGTTGATAAAGTGTGTTCATGTCTTGGTAAGCAAGACCCTATAATTAGAGTGATTGCACCTTGAGTATAGGTGCACTTAACCTCGCCGTTTAAAACTATGCTCATGCTGTAGAGGTGTGATTTATTCATTTCCTTCTCTTTTACTTTTTTTAAAACTTCTAATTTTAATTTTTTTTTTAATGGAGATTGAAATTTCATATAATTTTGTTATTGAATTATATTTTATAAAAGCGAGATGTACCCATATCGTCATTCGGTTTTTTCAAATTATGCCTTGGACTTCGACTTATGTCTAAGTTCTAATGTATGGAATTCATATAGGCTATGTTTAGTTTTTGGAAAAATGCGAGGGAAAGAAAATAAAAGGGAAAAATAGAGAAAAAGAAAAATTAAAAGAAAAAAAAAGATTTAAAATCAATAATTATTTTTATATATTTTTTCAAATTGTTTTTCATATTATCTTTGATGATTACATAATTTTAAAATATGTAAAATTTTAATTAATGTTAATTATAATGAAATCAAACACGAAAAAAACTATTTTTCATAATAAAATTTAACAAATATTTTAAGCTTCACTCAAATTTGACAAAAATTTCATATCCATGGTGCATTGTATTTAGAAATTACATCCCAATATATATTAGAAATTTAGGCTTTTTTTTCATAATTTTTAAAAAACCCTTCTTAAATAATTGTTTTTAATTATTTGTAGAATAAATTTTTTTTTTGAAATCTAAATATAAAATAGTAAAATACTGTTTTTTATATATTTTTTTTCTATAAAAGAAAAATATCATTTATATATAATGTGGAAAAGGATATTATTTAATTAATTTTAATTAATGACGTGGCAAAGACGAAAATAAACATAAACTTATAATGATAGTAGGAAGAGCAGCGGCAGTCTGAGTAAGAGCGAGGGTGGTGAGAGAGAGAGAGAGAGACTGTTGGTCTAATCGTCTCGTCCTCTTCGTTTCTCCAGAAGGCGGGCTGCGAAATGGGAAACCCTAAATCATTCAAGATCCCTATAAATTCTCCGCTGGCAACCACTCTCAAATCTTCTATTTCTCACAAGCTTCTCGAATTCCTTGGAAACTACACCGATGACGTGCTCGCTGTAATTCTATTTCTCTCTTCATCTCTCTCTCTCTCTACTACTCCCCCCTACCCTTTTCATCATTTCAGGCTTTGGATTTTGATTATACTTCCCCTGACTCTGCATCCCGTTCCAGGCTCTTTCTTCATGTGCCGTTTGGATTCTCACTACTTCCATCACAATAACAAGATAAATTAAGAAAAAAGAAATCCGAACCCTACTTGTTAATTTTTTTTTCCTTGTTTTATTCTCGAAAAAATCTGGTTGGGTCGGCTGGGTTTTTATTTATTTATTTTCGTAGGAACCAAACAGTGGAAAATGCATGTAAAGGAAGTTTTCAAGGTTTCCACCGCCTGCCGTTTTTTGGCTGCTTTCAGCCTTTCAATATGCATTTTATGATTATTTTTTAAAAAATTTAAACTTATTTGATAGTCAGGGCAAGGGTAGGGTGGGGTTTAGAGTTTTGTTCTATCATTTGATCAGAATTTAAAAGAATTAGGAAAATATTCAGACCCATTCTCTTGGGTGCACTATTTAGTAGCTTTCTTTGGTAGAGATATCTCTAAAAGAAATCCTCCATGGGTTGGAATTATTATCTTATCATTGTGATTCTGTGCAAATTTTTTTTTTTTTGCTCCTGGAATTATAGTTTCTTTTTCTTAGATATTGTGGATTGAGTGTAAAGGATTCTTGGTTGTGGCTTCAGCATTATGTATCATGCTGTTCATGAAACCATCTATAGGTTTTGGCAGATGGGATTGAGACTGTTGGATTTGGTTCCTTTTTTCATGGAAAGCTCTGAAAATTTTCCAAAATAGATTTTTGAATTTTGGCAGGAAACTTGTATATTTTAGTTGAGATGTCAAAAGCTTATAATGAGCTTAGGTTATGGCATTGGCATGTTGACACCTTCACTTTTATAATACTCTTTATAGTTGAATAATGCTCTGAAGTTTTACTTCTTTTTAGGAGTATATTACAGTGCTCGTTTGTAATGGAAAGCATCGAAATCAAGCTAGAGATGATTTGGAGGCATTTCTTGGAGAACGGAGTGAGGAATTTGTATCATGGTAGTATGATTCTAGACCTGTTGCATCCTCATTGAAAAAACTAATAACGGTTTCTTTGAAACATTTTAAAAAAGTACTGCAACATTGTTGTTTGTTGTTATTGTTATTTGAATGCTCGGGTTTTAGCTAAAGGGGGCATTGAAAAGGATGTGTTTGGCTCACATATTGTGTATACAATGTAGCGACAAAAAAACAAATCCTGATTCAAATATTGAAAGTGTATCTTGGATACATGTGTTAGTTACTCTGATATTTATAGTCTGTATTACTTTTATCTAGGTTATGGGATCTTCTCTTGGACTATGCCAATCAATCAAATACAAGCATTGTCCCATTGGATCCCAAGGGTGTCACCTTCAGCAGTCCCCATGACAATGACGCTGATATGGAGTACAGAGCTAAAAGGTCAAGGAACTTTCATAATCATGGCACCAGCAATGATGATGGATCACCTGTAATATCGGTATGATGGATGCATTTCTTTGTTCAGAATAGTGCTTTCTTTGTTTGGTAAATTGGTGACATAAATTATAATTTCCCATGGCAGACTGAAGGTGAGGAGTTGCGCCACCCATCAACCTATGCTTTTTATACTCTTCCAGATGATACAGACTTTTCTGAGGGCTTTCAACGGTCTGCAGGTTTTGCTGCACCTTCAAATGATATTAATACTGAGAAGGTATCCTTACTGATGTCTGGAAATGGTATGCGAAGTGAACTTGAGCCAGTTGAGGACATTTATGATGATTTTTTGGCACATGGATGTTCTGGAAAGGATAGCTTTTCAGTGATGCCAGCTAGTGGAGAAGAAAGAATTCTCTACATGGATAAATATCAGAAGGTTGGCAAATGTGAACCATTTATTTGATTTCTAATTTTATCCCTAATGCATTCCATTTTCTAACATTGGCATATTGTAGAGCAGATTGTTGATAGTAAAGCCATTGACTTGCCTAAAAAACTTTTCTCACCCTCAAAACAGCCATATCCTAGAAGATTACAGTCTTCTATTGCAGGTATTGTACTTGTTAAGGCTACTGAAATATGTCTCGAAAGTTCATTAAATCCATGTATATGATTTACAAGCAAGCATATCAATTTTTGAGTCTATTCACGCTAAAGGTGTGAGCAGAAAAATTATGCCTTCTTATGCATCCGTGAAGTTACAAGGTTATCTATAGTATAAATTTACGCATTAAAATCTGCATTACACATGAGTTGATCACATTGAGGTGAGATGTCCTTTCTATATGCAGATAATCCTCTTCCCAGGCAAACATCTTCTGCCAATGCATATGGAAGAAGTCTTTCTCCCAAAGTGGTCACTGCAGTATCCCACCAGTATGACAAGTCACGGGGTAGTGTTTGGGATAGATTGGGCAAACCGCAAAAAAATACATTTGAAAGGAGCAAAACTGTTGATGCACCTGGTATTTCTATTAGAGAGCAAAATGGAGTTTTTCTAGACCAGAGTGTACCAGTGCTTCCTTCGCCAACTGAAAGACATAGTAAACAAGAAGCTCCTGGGCTTGGTAATGGTGCTTACAATTCTGGAAAATGTAAGAAATTGGAGAGTGGTGTGAGTAATACTGGCAAACTAAATGGTGCCAGTAATATCAGCCGAAAGAGGCACTTTGGTGAGAGTAGTACTGGCCCAGGTAACAGTTCAGTTTCTTTGGTGGACAAGGGGAACATGGATGTTCAATATAAAGAAACTTCAGGAGATTCCAAAAAGACAAAACTGGCCGAAGAGGTTTCAGAGGCAACATTTGCTCAGGTTTCTGGATGTTTTTATGTGGATGCTAAATTTGAGTTTAAGAAATGAATACATCACTGAATTTCAATCCTATGCAAGCTCTCAAGAATGACCTTATTCCAAATGCAACCATCTAGTATTTTCAGCAGCCATATATGTTATTTATTTTGTTTATCAAGTGAATGTTTGAGTTGATCCATATGTTGAAGTATTTGAGCCTTTTCTCTTGCAGAAAATGTTAGATTTGAAAGTAAGATTTCATCAACTTGAAAGGGAAATGTGTAAGCTTCGATCAAAGCACACAGATCTGAAAAGAGGTGGAAAGCCTGATTTATCATCTAGTTCTGGTGAGGCCATTCTGGAGCAACCTTTCGAAGTGAATAATAATAATGCAATTATTGGGGCTTTTCTTGTTTTAAGAGTTGCTAATTATTGTCAAATTTTGACAAGGTTTTCTCTATGATGTGTGTGGTGGTTTTAAGTAAAAAATAATGAAAGATTAACATCTTGAGAATATGGAAAGGAGCATGTGGAGTGGTTTCTGCCATTTTATTGTTTTTTCTCTATCTCATCAATTGTGATTCCACTTTTTTGTCTTCAGTATCATGTGATGATTCAGATTTGTGTTTTTTTGGATGATGAATTGAATAATAATTCTGTTTAGATGTTTTGTTTTGCACCCAATCTTTCTAGCTTCCCAAGTGTTGGATCCGTGGATGAGGCCATAAAAATTTATAAAACTATTTTGAGGTGGTTATAGACAGCACTTCTTATTAGTAAATTTCTGTTTATTTTTTTTTATTTCTAGAAAATCTCTGGCATCTATTTAAGAATCAAGATAGATAGGAAAGGGTCAAAGAAAAATAAATAGGCCTCGAATATGGAAAGGAATAGTTGCAAGGTTTATCCTCTCTTCCTTTACCCTCTTCCTCAGTCAGGAATTGACTTTTTAACTTCTGGTGTACTATGTTCTGAGGTAATTTTGTTTTTTACCTAGTGAACTATTTGTATATATGTATGTTGATAACAAGGAAACACCGTGCTAGAACCAGGACATTCGAGTTCATGGTTCAGCTCAGGTTTGCTTTTTTACCCCTGGGCCACCCATGCAAGTTACTGAATGAACTTTGATGTTATCATTGATAAGTTACCTGTCAAAAACTTAGTTGTTGAGGCACATTTAATTTTTACCACCATTACAATGTCTTTATTAGATTTCTTGTCAGTCATGGTGTTACCAGAATAGTTTACAATGATGACAATTGTTCATCATACTGTATCAAGAGGTAAGTGGTGCAAGAAATTTATTTACTTGTGCATTTGCAGGTACATTGAGACATCCAGAGGAAGATATCGAGCCAAGAACTGTATATGTAACAAATGTAAACTCCATGAAACATTCTATATGTTTTTCCAAGGTCGTATAATGAATTGTGTATGTTATTTTATTTTTTGATAGGTGTTGTCCCCATTGCAACTTGAACTTGGAACCTCCCACAAACTCTTCCCATCCCTTTGCCACTTGAGCTAGGCCTCAAGGGCATAATGAGTTGTTAATTTGAATGCATTTATCATGCAAATCCCTTTTGAAGTTTCTATGGTTTGTTCTTGCTAGTGAGGCTTGGTTTTGTTTGTCTTGTTGTCCTTAGCTTGTCAGGGCTTAGTGTTGTTGGTTTGGGGTGTGGTTTGTTGTTTTCTCTTTTTGCTTGTTTTTTGGCACTCTTTCTATACTCTGTGTACTTGGTGCGCCTTCTTGTGCTTTTAATCTATTTGCTTATTTACCTATCAAAAAAAAGTGAGGCTGACTGATGCAGGTTCAGTGGATTCAGGCTGTGCTTGGGGCAACCATCTAGAATGTTGGGGTACTAGGTTTATTATGGAACTTATTCAAACTTATGAAACATCTGAGGTTACAGGATTTATCTCATAATTTTTTTTTTCTCAAAAATTGCCACGGAATGGCAATCCAATTGGTGGCTATGGAATTCAAAATATGTATTTTTCTAGTGCTAATGATGTTGTAGATGTTTATTGTTACAATGGGTGGGCTCACTAGAAGCTTTGCCAAAAAATTATTTTTTTATTATACTATATAAGGTGCCTGCATCTTTGCAGATATATATGTGATCATTGGGAATGTTTGTGAGGTCTACTATGAGTTGATAACTATGATATGAATTACAAAGATATAGAAATAGATTGTCCTGAGTAAACTCTCTTGTGGGAAGAATTGTTAAAAATATTCTCTTGATTGGTGGAGGAAATGACTTGAAGACGGTAGGTAGCAAGGCTTCTAACTAACCATGAGTTGCTGCAACTCTCAAACCCTCCTGTTTTTTATCAGACCAAAAAATATAAGTGAATAAATGGAGAAACCCTCAGGAAGATTTATGGCTGTTAGTATGGCACCTGAAGACTGTGATGTGATCTCAATCTTCTGCAAACATGAAATCAAATATATGCCAGTTGAAATAAACACAATCTTTCAGTATTCTTGCTGTTGATGAATCCTTTCTATTTTAACTGGTGCTGTTAAAATTGGTTCGTAAGCTTGCTGCCCCTTTCCTGTGGAAAATATCAGGTACATTTTGCAGCAACTAAAGAAGCTTTATCAAATCACTTTGCCAAATGTGGGTTGGTGGTCAATGTTGTTATTTTGACTGATGAAACAATTGCCCAACCAAAGAGGTAAATATCATTCATTCAGCTATTCTATCGCAGTTAATACCATGGTAGGTGCCATCTATATATTGTGGCTTTCTGATGCAGGATAATGACATGTAATATTTCTCTTTTAGGTCTGCTTTCATTACTTTTGCCAGTGTGGAGTCTGTTAACAAAGCATTGGCATTGAGTGGGACCTCATTTTTTTCAAGAACTGTAAAGGTAACCAATTGATTAAAATTCTTGTAGAGGATCAATTTGATCATTGATATGGTAAGATGAAGCTGTGGTAGTGAAGGAAAACATGAAACAATGTTTTTATGCATTTCTTTATTTCTAATTTCTTTTTTTCTTATTTTTGGTTTGGTTTGGTTAAGTTAATCTTTGGAAAACCTGATGAGATAAACACATATGGCGCTGCATGTGGCAAGGCAAGGGAGTGTTTTAGAAAGTTTTCATGAGACAAGATTTACCTGGACAAGCTTGGGCTGGCTTATAGGTTATGATGACATCTCATAAAATTTCCATATGATATATATGAGTTGACCAGGGATGGTAGTTGTGTTGAAACTTTCTGATATATCTTCTGACATTGTTAGGTGCAGAAAGGAGAAAAGGGTGTGTGTGGTGTGTGGGTGCTGGGGTTGAGTTTTTCTAAATAGTCATAAGATGTTAGGAGACACCTTTAATGCCTCGATGATGGCACTCTATTTTACATCCATGAACCTTCAACTGTGATTCCCTGGCTCTTCTTATGTTTTTTTTTTCATCTGACTAGTATAGGGATCTGCCTTGAACAATTTCAACAATGAATATTTGGGAAGAAAACTTCCCACCTCAGTGTTATCAGGATCACTGCCTCCTAGATGCAAACGTGATATCATTAGTGTCTTGTACAATATTGGCTGACTAGAATGCCATGAGTGGTGCATCCTGTCAAGTGTTTGAATTTCAAACTAAATAAGCTAATAGTCAGTGGAATTGAGTTGCAATTTATTTGCATTTGTAGTTTTGGCTCACTTCTTTCATTTCCCTACCCCAAAACGTAGAAGGGAGTGACTGTGGTCAGGTACTGTCCCACTTCCAAGGAGTAATTGTTGAATTTGTCTCCTGTCATGTTTCCATTTTAAATATGAATCCATGTGCTCCCATTCATTGTTCTTTGGGTAATTTTTTTTTACTGGAGCAATATCTGATGGACTAACCTCAAATGGGAAAGGGGAAAATCTTAACTAATGTGCTCGATGTCTGACTCTGGATGGCTAATATTGATGTTGAATTCATTTTCATTAACTACTCTTGATTCACTTTTTCTACTGCTGTTTCATTGTAAATGTTGGACTATGTAGGTTTTTAGAAAGGCAGACATGGCCACTGGAAAATCTGCACCACCCCAGGATGCTGGAATGCCAGTGCAAGCACGGTTTACTCACATCAAGGGAAAGATTGCCGTTGACAGACCTCTCTATTCCACCCCTCATCTACAATGGCGACGAGAATCAATCCCCACTCCATCTGAACCATCAGCTTCAGCAAACATTCAAGAGAAATCCCCCTCTGAATCATCAGCTTCAGCAAATATTCAAAAGAAATCCACCGCAGGCTCTGGCTCCCAGCAGCCTTTTCCAAGTTAACTCTGCAGAGGTCAGTATCTGGAACCGGCTTCTTCATCGTTTTAGACCCCTAGAGCTGCTTAATTTCTTTGAAAAACAGATTCATAAACATGCACGAGCTGCTGTTTTGGTCATCTTCTTTTACCTCATGCACCATCTACTACTAATTGGAACCCAGGGAAAAGAAGAAGAATAAACAAAAGAAAGGAAAAAGAAAAAAATCCCTTGATGCAATCTCAGACTTTGTAAAGATGTTCTAAATGGCAGGCTACTGAAATGTTAGTGGTGTCCTTGTTACATTGACAATTTTGGAGGTGGCTCTTGTATATAGCCAAATAATAACAATTTCCAACATCCTTCTGTCAAATTTATTTGTGTTGCTGCACTTCGGCTCTTCCCTAGAACCAAAATTCAAATGTAGCCTAGAACAAAGTTATATATTATGAAAAAAAATGCTATAATCTGGGTTGTTTAAGAGTACGTTTGACAGTGATTATAGTAAGAGTTTTATTTTTAATCTTTCTAGTATTTGAAAGATAAAAAATTTCAAATCTTAGAAATGCTATAAATATTTTATAAAAATCATTGACAAACGCATTATAAGAGTTCGTTTGGCATTGAATTTATAAATGTTTTTACACTTTTTAACCCTTAAATTTTTTTATTATTCAAATGTTAAAAGGGTGAGAAACGTTTTTTATAATTACTATCAAACGCACTCTAAATATATTATATTCTTGAAAGCACTTTTAATTTTTCTATTACTTTTATAAAATGCGCACCATAGACACTCTAAATTGGATCATTGAATGATACTAAAAAGGTCCATTATTGATATAGGATCTGACACCCTTTTTGTTATAATGATAATTTGTGAGTGGGTGGGATTTTTAAATTCATGGATAATTTAAGGCAGGTTATATTTGCTCTTTGAAAAGTACCATGCTAAGACAAATTATTTTTTAATTAATTTTTGAATGAGGGAGAAACATTTTTATGTTTTTCCATTTTAAACCCATGGATGATAAAAGGCATTGCTCCTTTCAAAAATAATTAAGGAAAATTATTTTTCATATTTGATTTTATCATGTTGTTGGATGGTTATTATCCTTAGAGAGAGAGTCTTAAGGTTTGACAACGGAAAGTTTCTCGGTTATAAAAAAAACAAAAAATTGGTTTTATCATTAAAAAAAGAGTGAATGGTTTTATCATTAAAAAAAATTGTAAATAAAGTCGAATTTGATTAAAATTAGTAAAAATTTATATATTTTTAATTATTTATTTTATATAAAAAATATGAATAAGTAAAATAAGTTCAAAAAGAAGGGTATAAAAATATTTATTTAATTTTTATTTTTATTTTATTTACTTTCTCTCATGTTTTTCTCCCAAACATGAAATAAGGGTAACTAATGCAATACCCTTTTCTTAAATTTTATTTTGTTGCTTCACTTTGGGTATTCTCTAGGGTTATTTATATATTTTCAAAAACATGTTATAAATGGTTCATTTTTAGGAAAAATGTGAAAAATTAAATTAATAAATTTAGGATTATTTCATCTATTTTAATCAAATAACCCGTATTTTTATGATGTATAATTTAAGGATATCCAACAAGATCATGAACCAAATCCATATTTGGTCACAAAGATATGGGTTTTAAAAGACAAATACAATCCTGATTCCCACAACATCTAAATGAATCCTCCTAGTAAGTGAACAGAGATGTTATATTACCTTACCAAATTTAATGCCTCCAAAAAGGAAAAATAAAATAAAATAAAATAAAATAATAAAAATTTAATGGATAAGGCTCAATGATTTTGAAATTTAATTACAATTAAGGGCATAATTACATAAGACAAGAAAAAATGTACAAAATGACGGCACAAAAAATCGTGTGTTTGAGTTGGCAAAAATTTGAATGAATGGAAAGCCCAATCAGATGTGGGGAGGAAGCAGTCCAAGCAGTCCAAAAATAGGAAAATATTAATTGATAATAAATATGAAAAGATGCCATTTTTACACGTGGCAAATAGTGGAACAGCCGAACAGTACTTGTCGGATGTGAAGGAAAAAAAAAGAAAAAAAAGAAAAGAAAATAGAAAGATGGAGCAGCACACAGACTCAGTGGCAGATGTATTTATAAAAGCGACTGTATGTCTAATTAGAAAATTCGTAAATATAAAAGGGGGTTTGTTTTTTCTCTCTGGTCTTTGCCTTCAAGAGATAAAGAGAGAGAGGAGAGAGGAGAGAGGAGAGAGGAGAGAGAGAGCAGCTCACAGCGTTGTCTACGGTCGGGTAACCCTAACTCTAGCCCTAATTAATTCTCTATTTCTTGCTCATTTTCTTCTTCATATTCCTCATTTTCTCCCCAACCAAACGGTGGATTGGGGCGTGGGGGGTTGTCTTTTGTTTTGTTGGTTTTTTTTTTTTGGTTCTAGGGTTTTGTTTTACTAGTTGATTATGGGATGTGTTGGCGTTGATTTTGATTTTTGATCGTTTGGTTCTAGGTTTGGTGGCGTCAGATGAGCTTTGATTAATTCAATTTCTAGGGTTTTATTTTGCGTAATTGGAGTGTTGGAAAATGGTGGAGGGTCCGAAATTCACTGGAATTATTGGCGGAGGGGGAAATCACAACCATGATAACAATTACTTTGATTTCACTCAAGGCTTCTATCAGAAACTTGGGGAGGACTCCAACATGTCTATTGACAGTTTGCAGACCAGTAATGCTGGCTTGTCCGTGTCGATGTCTGTGGACAACAGTAGCGTTGGGTCCAATGATTCTCTTACCCATATCCTAAACCACCCCGGTCTGAAGCCTGTGGCTACCCACAATTATTCTGTGGGGCACAGCGTCCTTCGTCCCGGGAAAGGTAAGGTCACCCATGCTCTGAATGAAGACGCACTTGCTCGAGCTTTGATGGATACTAGGTATCCAACTGAGGGTTTGGAGAATTATGATGAATGGACCATTGATTTGCGCAAGCTCAACATGGGGACGGCTTTTGCTCAAGGGGCTTTTGGGAAGTTATACAGGGGAGAGTATAATGGGGACGATGTGGCGATTAAGATTTTGGAAAGGCCGGAGAATAGTCCTGAGAGGGCACAGGTGATGGAGCAACAATTCCAGCAAGAGGTGATGATGCTTGCGACACTGAAACACCCCAATATTGTGAGGTTTATTGGGGCATGCCGTAAGCCCCTTGCTTGGTGCATTGTGACTGAATATGCCAAGGGAGGGTCAGTTCGGCAGTTCTTGATGAGGAGGCAGAATAGGTCTGTGCCGCTGAAATTGGCTGTCAAGCAGGCATTGGATGTTGCAAGGGGGATGGCATATGTGCATGGACTCGGGTTCATCCACAGGGACCTGAAGTCAGATAACCTCTTGATTGCTGCTGATAAATCCATTAAGATTGCTGATTTTGGTGTTGCCCGGATTGAGGTGCAAACCGAAGGAATGACACCAGAGACAGGGACGTATCGCTGGATGGCCCCGTAAGCATTTTAACCGTCTTTTAAGTTGTTAAGATTTCTTCTCCTCTATATTTTATGCTGGATGATTCTTCACATTGTTCTTGCATTCTGAATTGGGTTACGGTGTATATAGAGGATCACACTTTGTCTTTGATTGACTTTATAGATTGGTTGTTCGTTAAGTAAGGGGAAGACCTTTTTTTGTCTCCTTACTACCTAGTTTTTTGGGCGTTGTTTGTATACTTCATATGTATTGTTTTTGCAGATTCTAGGTGTTTCTAATGCAAGCACTTATTTGCCTATCAAAATAAATAAATAAATAAAATATTAAGACTGAGAGCAGGCCTTTGCTACGAAGTTCTGATCGATCTTTTCTGTTTCAATTCCCTTTTGAAGATCATTTATGTCTTATAATAAATGCTATCAAATATATTAAAGACCTTTCTACTTTATTCTAGTTAGGGTTTACTTGTTCCTTAGAGGCTCTCCCTTCAAACATAGAAGCAAGCATTTGATGAACTCTGGAATTGTTGGAGGCTGTTCTTATGCAGACATCCCAATTTTCACACTTCTCTTTCCTTCTTTCATCTCATTAGGCTATGAGAATGTACCTGTTTTATGCTGCTTTGTTCCATATGACATATTTATCCATACTCTTCCTTTGTGCATCTTGGATTTGACCTATTACCTATTCATTATTGTTATTTTTATACTTAGTTCTATCAGGATGTAACAGTCCTTATTGAAATCTAAAACCTTGAAAACCGATGGTTGTGCCTTGTTGTTGGGTCTGATTCTACTTCTGGGCATTGGTAACAGAGTGCACATGATGTTATTCTTGTCTGGTGGGTCCAAAATATGCTGATTGTTATGAAGGTTGAGGCAGAAGCAGCACTGGATTCACTTAATTCATCCTCTTCATGTCCTTTATCATGAATAGTGGTGATTCTTTGTTGGGGCTAATGTTCCAAACAGTGTTTGACCTCAAGATACTTAAATGCCACACATAAGCAATGTTGTTATTTTGGAGTGTCTCAATTGTAGTTTGCTGCCTCTGTTTTGCAACTTGTTGGACATACTATGTTTCTTCGTTTGTAGTTTGTGTGCATGTGTATACATATATACATATACACGCAAACATACACACACACACACACACACACTTTTTTGTTTTGGGGTTGTTAGGGTTGTGAGGGGTAGATCCGTGTTTATTTGGGTGATTGTCCTGGTGTTGGGAGGGGACTCTTGGTTGGTTCACAATTGATATGTTCCTCTTCCACGTTCTTCCCATCTTATTATTCATTTACTACTAGATGTGCCCCTGGAGAATTGTGCTAAATATTGGCCATAGTGTCATGGCCTCTAAAAGGGATCGGGTGCTAATATTTGGTTCTTATTGAATTGCACAGCTAAGAAACTTTTGCATACGCTTGAAAGTTTATGTTGGTTTATTGATATGATATCCTAGTCTTCTCTTTAAATGATTGTTTTGTCATTTGGGTCTTCCTTTGGTGCTCCATTCAAGTTAGATGCAGCTTGGTACTTTGATGAATAATGGTTTAAGAGAAGATTGGCTTTGTGGAAAGAAAATTCTTATCTAAGGGTGAAACTTGCGCTTATTAAAAGTACCTTCTTTAACTTAGTGTCTATTTTATGCATCTATTTGTGGTCCCTAGCCAGAAACGTATTAGGTTAGAGAAGATTCAATGAAATTTCCTTTGGAGTGGGGTGAGGTATTACTTGGTCAATTGGTCATAGGAGGGGTTGGAAGGTATAGGAATTAGAAGCCTTGTGGTCATGAACGACCATTTTTTGGGTAAATGGCTTCAGAAATTTGCTATTGAGATGGATTACTTATGTGAAAGAGCCATCAAAGAGAAGGTTAGAGAATTAGAAGGGGGATGGTGGTCTCACTGGGAGGAGTAGGGATGGAATGGTTTCTGTTTTAGGACATAGGTCTGAGTTTTGAACTTATGTATGTAGTAGTTATCTCTATTGAGTGTTATGTTTGCTTCTTTATTCAATTATGATTTTTTTATAAGATTGGCTACATGGTAAACTTCTAAGTAGAGTGCAGTAAGAGGGAGTGATTTTAAGTCTTACCTTAAGGCTCGTCTTGGTAGGGGTTCAAGTAAAGTGCCTTGATTTACGTCTCAAAGGCTTGGATATTGGTGCTTTGACTTCATAGAATGAGGTGCATCTTTTTGCTTAACTAGCACTAGAGTGGGTATGGCTATTGAGGGAAAAAACAAGCTCTTTAGAAGGTATGCTAAGGGCTAAAGCTTTTCAGTCTCTCAAATCTGTGGGTTGATGGTGACTCCATATTGTCATTTCTGGAGAGGTAAAAAAGGATGGAGTTTATAATTATGATTGGTGTATCCATCAAATTATTGATGTTGGATGCAACTGGAGATGTTCTTGTTATTGGGTTCCTTGCTCAACGAACCAAGTAGCATATCTTTTGAGTGAGAGGCTTATCAGTTGGTATTTTAATTTCCCCTAAGTCGTACATACAGTTTTGGGTGTATATTATTTAAGTTCCCTTTTTAAAATGTGCAGTTTTGTTTTGCTTTTCTTAAGAGTGACAGGCATATAATTCCATATTTTTTTTTACAAATTTTTGTAAATTTTGGAAAAAATTTTCATTTTTTTTTTGGTACTTACTAATTCCAATGTGATGAAGTAGTTTGTTTCTAATATACTTTTTTATTTTTTTATTTTTTAAAATTTTTTTTATCAATAAGCAAAAGAATTGTATTACGAAGTGGCACTAAAATAGAGACCCACAAAAGTACAGTATAGAGACACTCTCCCTCTTACAGTTGGACCCAAAACAATAAGAAAAAACAAAAGACCTTCTCCCTCATCGCGAACCCACCCAATCTATAAAATCTATTAAGGTCGAAGGACCATCTTTTGTGACATATATTAGAAAAGTTTGTTTCTAATATACAACCAAAAAAGGTACATTTGTGACATATATATATTTGGTATTTAAACCTCTACATTAGCTAAAACTTATATTATTTATCTTGAATTCTAAGTATTGCGCCTATTCATGACAATAATGGCCCTAATCAACTTAGTTTTATAATATGACTAGGATTTGATACATTATAGTATGCGATTCTTCTACTTATTGATAGTTGACACTTTGAAGCTCAACTTCAATGAATGTTCCTTGGGTAATCTTAGAGTAGATGGACATTCATAGACTCTTGTGTGATCATAAGGGTGGGGATTTTCTGTACTTCTTTTTAAGGAAGCAATTTTGAGCCAATTTTTTATGTGGGTAGCATCTTTAGTTGAAGCTCTCAAAATTATAAGAGTTGGATCTCTCCAGTATCCTAATGAAGGCGAATCTAGTGGCAATTCTATCATTGGTGGCTAACAGGCGAATAGGGTCATGGAGATGCGACTATTTATGTGGAGGGTTGTGGACCTCATTAGGGTGTTGGGTAGCTCTTTCCCAGAAGTGTAAATCGGCAAATTGGAAATTTGAGAGGCTATTTTAAGAAAAAAGCCTCTTTTCTATTTCACTTTATCAAGGACACTAATCCTTGGTGTTGGGAACCTGTACGGGATTTCTATAGGGAGTTTGTATTTGTCTTTTGTATGCATGTATGCATGGATTTCTTTTTGTTTCTTTGGTAGGATTTATCTTTTGTTTTTGGTGCACTTTTTTTTTTTAATCTATTAAAATACAAGTGTAGTTTATTATAAAAATAAATAAACTATGGTGTGGGAGTATTAAGTAAGTTTGAAAGAAAAATAAAATATAATTATAGACTTGAGAATAATGTAAGGTAACATGTAGAGTTACTTGCTCTAGCAACATCTAAAGAGGCTTGGGTAAATGAAGTTTGGACAGCCGAGGGGGAAAGGAGGGGAAGTTGGACTTTGTGTTTCAATAGACCTTTTAATGATTGGGAGATGGAAGAAGTGAGAAGGTTGCTTTGTTGCTTGGATGGGAAGAAGGTTAGGGTGGATGAGGAGGATAGTGTGAGGTGGATGGACTCAAACGATGGGGTTTTTTTTCGGTGAAATCTTTGTTTAGGGCTTTGCAGCCGATGTCTCTTGCTTCTTTTCCTTCGAAGATCATTTGGAATTCTTGTGTGCAGCCCAAGTTAAGCTTCTTTGCGTGGGAGGCTTTGTGGGGAAGAGTTCTAACCTTGGACCGTTTGCAAAAGAGGGGTTGGGCTTTGACAAATAGATGCTTTCTGTGCCAAATGTGTGGGGAGTTGATCGACCACCTCCTCCTTCATTGTGAAAAAACAAGGGAAGTGTGGATGTTGCTCCTTTCGTTTTATGGAGTATCTTGGGTTTTTCCTTATTTGGTAAAGGAAACCTTTGTAGGTTGGAGGGGCTCTTTTGTGGGAAAGAAGAGGAAGGTGGTGTGGCAATTGGAACCGTTATTCCTGTTTTGGGTTTTTTGGAAGGCTAGGAATACAATGGCTTTTGAGGATGGAGTGCTGTCTATTCAAAGGCTGAAAACTTCTTTTGTGTATTTACTTTGGTCAGAAACCAAATTGTGGATAAAAGATGGTTCTTCGACTTTAATAGATTTTATAGATTGGGTGTGTTTGCGATGAGGGAGAAGGTTTTTTGTTTTTTCCTTGTTGTTTGGGTCCTTTTGTAAGGGAGTGAGTTTCTCTATACTGTATTTCTGTGGGTAGCTACTTTAGCCTCCCTTTGCAATACAATTTTCTGCTTATTGATAAAAAAAAAAACATGTAGAGTTACTTCACATGATATATAATGTTTTCAACAAATCTTTCTACTCCATTTTGGAGTTGAGGCATGCAATTCCCTTCCCCATGGCCATCACTTGGAATTCTTGGGTCCTTTCAAAAGTGTGTTTTTTTGCATGTGAAGCTAGTTGGGGCAAAGTATTGACCATGGATCATATTCAAAAGAGGGTGGGTGTTGGCGAATAGATGTGCTTTTTGCAAATGCAAAGAGGAATTGACAAATCTCATTCTCATTCATTGTATTGTCGTGAGATCGTTTGACAGCTTCTATTCTATTTGTTTGACATTGCTTAGGTCCTTCCATCTTCGGTATGGGATACTATATTAGGGTGGTGTAGTTTTTTATTGGGAAGGAAGTGTAAGAAGGTTTGAAGAATGGGCCCCCTTTGTTTTTTTTTTTGGATAATATGGAAGGAAGAAACCAAAGAGTGTTCCAAAGTAAGGAGTAGCTGGTTCAAGCATTGAAACACTCATTTATGTCATGAGGTAGCATGTATATAGAGGAAGGACCAATGTCTCTTATTGATTTTGTAGATTGGGTAGGTTCTTAGTGAGTGAGGGAATGGTTGTTTTTGGTTGTTCTCTCCCTTTAGGGTGGTGCCTTTTCGTACCCTCTGTGTATGTTTTGTATAGCATTCTTGTTGGATATTTATAAAATTTACCTATTTACTTATTAAAAAAAACAAATATTTTCAACAAATTCACTATATGAGCTATCCCTTTAAAGACAAAAACTAAATGAACTATTTCATTTGTCCATAAAACTACTTTATTTGGTTAGGATACCTCTCATAATGGAATTTACTCGATTAAACGCTTTTTAAGGCTTTGGTTTCTAAAGTTGCTTGGACTTTTCCCTTGAGGGAAATTTGGACTCCTAAGGCACTTGAGGCGAGTTTCTTATGTAAGAGGGTGTGTAGAAGAAGAATGGATTAGCTTATAAGAGGAGGCTGGACATTGGTTTTTAGTGTAGTCTTCCAAAACATATGGAGGAAACTATTCATTAATTTTGAACCATTGTGAGCAAAATGTCAAGGAGCTTGGCATTTTCCGTATTTGGGATGAATTGACTCTGAATCACTTGCAGAGGTGGGTTTCTTCATATAAGAGGTAGTTGTGGAAGAAAAATGGATTAATTGATAGGAAAAGGTTAGATGTTGGTTAGTCAGCATTAGCTTTGCAAATATTTGGAGAGAACGATTCATCAATTTTGAACCATTGGACGGAGCTGTCAATTTATGGAGCTTGATATTTTCCCTACCTGGAATGAATTGAATCCTTCCTAGCACAGTCAAAGATTGCATAGTTGGCATGGGTATTTTGTGGCTGAGAGATGAAAGGTGGTTTGGAAAATGATTTCGCTTTGTTCATGTTGGACCATGTGGAAAGGGAGAATATAAGAACTTTTGAAGGCTTTGGAGCTATTGGAAATGGGAGTGGATGATATATTTCCCAAACTTTGCTTGAATGATTGAACCTCAAGATGGGAATAGATGATTTGTCTATTATAAATGTTGCTGGTAGTTTGACCGCGGATTAGTCAAAGTAGTGTAGTCTTTTCTTTTGTTGGCCTTGGCATGCCCTATGTACTTCATCTTTGCTAGGTTGCACCCTATTTTTATTAAATATCACTCTTTCTTTTACTTCTTTCTATATGGGCACGTACAAACACACATATGCGTTGTTGATTTGCCTATGAAATAAATAACTAACTATATTCAGATGTTAAATGTATAATACCTTCCTGTAAGTTTGTTCGACTAACACAGGAAGTTGGTGAAGATAAGGCTGTGAGTCTTACTCAAGGGTGTACATAGATGATCATTCAATAACTATGATAGGTTTTGCAGACTGGTTAAGGTCCAAGTAAGGGGAAGAAGCTTTTTTTTTTTTTTTTTTGTGTTCTCTTTTTTCTTTTGCTTACCTTGTGGTGCTTTTGGTATACACTGTATGCATTTTGGTGTGCTTTTTTCATAGGTGCTTGTAATATAATTTCTAACTTGCTTATCAATTTTTTTTTTTTTTGAAAAAAAGAAAAAGTCTTACTATAAGGTTCATTTAGGGTAAGAATCAAAGAAAATGCCTTAAACTCAAGGATAAAATTATCGGTAAACATGAATATATTGGCACTTGGATTTTACGGATATATATATATTTTTTTTTGATAAGTAAGCAAGAAATATATTATAGAACGGGCTAAACGCCACAAAGCATATAGGGAGTATACAAGGCGGCTAAAGCCTCAAAAAAAGAAAAAGGACCAGAAAGAAACTACCTCCCCTTAAGTGGAAGCTATCCACTCCAAAAAACCTATGAGGGAGAAAGACTCCTCACCTAGATACACTTTGGCCCAATTCCACAAGTTACAGACAAAAGAATACTTTAATTGCTGAATATTCAACTCACCCCCCCTAAAAGCTAACCTATTCCTCTCCCTCCAAACCGTCCAAAAAATACATAACGGAATGGATTTCCAAATCTTTTTCCTTTTCTTCCCTACAAATGAGCCCCTCCAGGAGATTAAAGTCTCCTTTACAGTTTCTGGGAGGACCCACTTAACATCTATCAACCCAAAAATAATATCCCAAAGGGCTCTAGTCACTATACAGTGTAAAAGAATATGATTTACATTCTCTTCTTCACAACCACACAGAAAGCAGCAATTCGGGAGATGCACCCCTCTTAACTGGAGTCTATCCAAAGTAAGCACCTTCCCCCACGTAGCCTCCCAAGCAAAAAAACAGACTTTAGTTGGCACCCTATCCACCCATATTCTCCTTGCGGGAAATACTGTGACATTAGGCTTGTCCAACTGCCTGTAAGCTTCTTTGATTTTGAAAATACCATTTCTTCCCTGCCTCCACACAACTGAATCATCCTCCAATGAGGGCCTGTAGCCCCTCAAAGTATTAAGCAGCTCTCCAACCATATCCATCTCCCAATCATTGAAGTCCCTCACAAAAACAAGCTTCCAATCCCCTTGGCCCGAATCCTGATCCCACATCTCCTCAATCGTAGCATCCCTATGCACGGCAAGGACAAAGAGTTGATTGAAGCATTGGGACAACGGAATGTCAGTGCACCATCTATCTTTCCAAAATTTGATTTTGGAACCCTTCCCAACTATAAATGCCAAATTTTCCCAGCACCAATCAGATTCCTTCATTATCTCCTTCCAGACCCCTACTCCAGCCGCACCACTAACCTTCTTTGGCCTCCAGCCATAATCCTCTTGCCCATATTTTGTAGTGATCACTTGGTTCCAGAAATTATTCTTTTCACAAGCAAACCTCCAAATCCACTTTCCCAGCAAGGCTCTATTCAGAGTGGCTATTCTCCTTAATCCTAGCCCTCCCTTGTGTTTCTCTGTACAGACCGCATCCCATTTAACTAGATGAACTTTTCCCTCCAAGTTTCCTCCCCCCCATAGGAAATCTCTTTGTGTTTTTTCCACTCTTTTAGCAACAGACTTAGGCATGCGGAAAATAGACAGTTGGTAAATTGGCAAGCTAGCCAGGGTGCTTTTTATGAGAGTGATTCTCCCCCCTTTGGATATGTACTGTCTTTTCCAAAGGGCAAGTCTCCGCCTGATCCTCTCTTCCACCCCATCCCACATAGAAGTAGCCCTATTGGGGACCCCTAAGGGGAGGCCCAAATAATGAGAGGGCAAAGACCCCACCCTGCCACCTAGCTCAGCTGCCAACTCAAGAATATCCTCCACGTCTCCCACTGGAATGATCTCACTTTTGGCTAGATTAATCCGAAGGCCCGAAGCCGCTTCAAACCAAAAGAGAATCCAGCTTAGGTGAGAAACTTGCTCTTTGCTTGCCTCACAAAACACAATTGTGTCATCAGCAAAAAATAGGTGGGAAATATTCAAGGATGTTCTACTGCCACCCCGTATATTGCACCCTGAAATATAACCCCCCTCCACCGCTCTCCTGATAAGGACGTCCAGAACCTCCATTCCCATAACAAAGAGATAAGGGGAAAGGGGATCCCCTTGACGAAGCCCTCTAGTGCTAGGGAAGAATCCAGCTGGCACTCCATTAACAAGAATGGAGAATTTAGCAGAGGAAACGCAACTCCACATCCATTCCATCCACTTGGGCCCAAAACCCATTTTTTGGAGAACCTTCATCAAGAATTTCCAATTGATGCTATCGTAAGCTTTTTCTATATCCAATTTGCAGATAAGACCCTTTTCTTTCCTCTTCTGCCACGAATCTATCACCTCATTAGCAATTAAAGACGCATCCAGAATTTGTCTACCCTTTACAAAGGCATTCTGAGCAATAGACACCACCTTACCAATCACTTTTTTGAGCCTATTAGCTAAAACTTTAGCCAACAGTTTATAGAGCCCCCCCACCAGGCTGATAGGTCTAAAGTCTCCAAGATTCTCCGCCCCACTTTTCTTAGGAATCAACACCAAAAAGGTGTTGTTGAGGCTCTTAACAAAGGAACTATGCTCATGAAACTCTTTAAACATCTCCATGATCTCCTCCTTGGCAAAGTCCCATGCATCTTGCCAAAAGGCAACAGTGAAGCCATCCGGGCCAGGGGCTTTATCCCCATTCATCTCCATCAACGCCGAGTGAATCTCATTCTCTGCAAATGGGGTTTCCAGACTCTCTGCATCTTGCAGGCTGATACAACCCACCGGAATGCTACCAATATCCGCCTGCCAACCCATGTCTTCAGTAAGCAACTGCTGAAACGAGTTCACAACACCTTCTCTCACCTCCTGCTCCTCTACTAGCCACTCCCCATTAACCTTAATTCTATCCATAGCGTTGTGTCTTCGATGTGCACTAGCCATTCTATGGAAAAACCCCGTATTTTTGTCCCCGTCCTTTAACCAAAGCTCCCTTGAGTGCTGTCTCCAATGGGCTTCCTCCAACAGGACCCATTTCTTAAAGGAATCTTTAGCTTCCTTTTTTAGTTCGGCTTCCTCCATAGACAAAACTCTCTCACTTTCCACCCGATCCCAAAAATCTACCTGATGTAAAGCTGAAGCTTTATTAGTTTCCAGCCTCCCAAAAACCTCTTTGTTCCACACTTTCAGCTTCTTTTTAATTTCCTTCATTTTGACGGCCAATCTATAACTAGCGCTGCCCCTGACTTCAATTCCTTGCCACCAGGTTCTAACAATGTCATTAAATCCCTCAACCTTAAGCCACATATTTTCGAATCTGAACGGGGTTGGGCCTCTTCTTATCCCACCCCCCTCTAACACGATTGGAAAGTGATCAGAAGTTGGTCGAGATAACCTGCCCTGCGTGACGCCACTAAACTGATCTAACCAGCTAGGAGAGACTAAAAATCTATCTAGTCTCGCCCACGCCTGATTATTCAGCCCCCCACTCCATGTGAACTCTCCCCCCTGAAGGGGCAAGTCCACCAGCTCTAGATCATCCACAAACTCTGCAAATCTCCGCATGGCTGAGCTGGTTCTTCTTTGGCTGCTCCTTTCGTGTTGGAACAGAGTGATGTTAAAATCCCCACCGAGACACCAGGGATCATCCCAAAGGCCTCTTATTGCCCCCAGTTCTTCCCACATACCCTCCCTTTCCACTTTGGTGAGAGGGCCATACACTCCCGTAAAAACCCAAGTAGCCCCAGGATATATCAGGAAATATCAATGGATGTTTTGACAAAAAAATTAATGAAATAAAGATTGATTAAAACTCATGGAAGTATTGGAAAACTCCAAAAATGATAGAAAAACAATAAATTTGAAAACACATTAATAAATTTGTAACATTATGCAATAATAAATGAATTTGAAAATACATTAATATTAAAATGATAATATGTTTAGTTTAAATATATTGAAGGACAAAAAGAAAGGATGATATTTAAATAAATATTTTTTATTTAAAAATGTGGATAACTTTTTTATAAACTTATATTTAATTAGTATATAAAATACATAATAAGATAATTAAATTTAACTTATTTATATAATTTATTTTAATTAATTTATAATATAATATATATTAATAATTTATCAAAGATGTTATGACTTATATATATAATATTTCATACACATATTTAAATCACATGAAGCTATGGTCAAATGGCATAGGCCACCCTTGAAGTAATTTTTTGAAGAGTAAGTGCACTCCCACATCGGAATTTGGAGAGAAAAACAATGTCTATTTAATAGATGTTGCCCCTTCCACCCGCACATGAGTTAATGGGTGGGCTAGGTGGGCTAGATGGGCTGATTTTCAACATTGGACCCTGTATATTGGAATAATTGCTTTTTGGCATTAAATCCAAAATTGAAAAGGGTGTGAAGTGGCACCAAAAATTTCGTCGATAACACTGAAAGGGGTGTGATGTGACATTGGGCCCCGCATTTAGGAATAATTTCTTTTTGGCATTAAATCCAAAATTGAAAAGGGTGTGACGTGGCATAAAAACTATCATGGATAACATCGAAAAATCGATGTGATATCAGTATATTGCCGATGGATCGACAAAAAATGTGGAAAAAACATGAAATTTCAGACTAATGAAATATTTGTGGTGATTATCATGTTGGTGCCGCTCGATACTTGAAATATCAATGATATTTCGCCGATATATGCCGACATTTCAAATCTTACTTAAACTACATCCCAAAGGCTTAATCATGGTCATTTTCTAATGTCTTTATTTGAAACACATTTGCCTTGGTGCAACATAGTTTTGCAATATGACTTAATGTGGTTTGATATAGTATGATATGTGTAATTTTAAAATTAAAGAGGGGAAAAAAATGAAATATAATTACACTTGGGAGCAATGGGGCAGAGGATATAGAGTTTGTTAAAATTTATGATACACAATATGATATATTTTTATTTTATTATTTTGTGTAGAAGCAACAAGTGATTGGTCAGCCATATCCTCATTTATTGTGGCATAGTGGAAAGTTTATTGTAGTTAGTTTTTGCTCTTTTTGGGTTCTCCTGGGTGGTGCCAAGATTGGTTAGAGAGGTTTTATTGGGATATACTAGAGTTTTGTGGGAAAGAAAAAAAGTAAAGCGTGAATAATGACTCCTCTATGTTTGTTTTGTACTATTTAGCAAGAGTTGAACCCACCTTTGATGGGGTGGAGTGATTAGTTCAATATTTGATTTTTTTTTTTTTAAATATAATTTATAGGCAAACAGAAAGAATATATTGACAAGTGGCAATCAAAAGATAAAAGGGGCGTGCAGCCTTAGTACATTGAGAGTATATAAAAGGTGTCATAAGGCTAGAATGAAACCAACAAAAAAAAATGTGGGACCCTATGCAAACAATGAAGTTAAACATTTATTATTAATTAATTAATTTATTCTGTAGAAGCAATGAATAGCTAGTCATCTATATCCTCATTTATTGCAACATAGTGGGAAGCTTATCACAGTTGGTTTGTGCTCTTTTTGGGTTCTCCTTGGTGTTGCCAAGATTGGTTAGAGAGGTTTTCTTGGGTGTATACTAGGGTTCTGTGGGAAAAAAAGAAGCAAAGCATGAACAATGACTCCTCTATGTTTGTTTTGGACAATTTTGCAAGAGCTAAACTCACCTTTGATGGGGTTGAGTGTTTTTCCATTTTATTACAGTGTATATTACATAGTGTACCATAAAATTTTCCACATATTAAGGAAGAAAAAAAAAAGATACGTATATTTAAATGCAAACATATTGCCACAATGGAGTAAAGAAATAGATGACAAGCAATTTCATGAAACATAGTAAGGTTAAAGGAAGTAAATATAGGCATTCTTTAATATTAGACATCGATATTTCAACTCAACAAAAATATGATGTCTTAATGAATGGATATATGTTAAAAATGATACTCAAATTGAAAATTTCCATGTTTGAATGTACCACTGTAGAAAGAACTTTTGATGGTATGAGACAATCAAGTGTTTCATGTTATATACTCATCATGCATTCTTATATAATGGTATTGAATATTTAATATCCAAATCATATATGTTAGTTTTATGTTCCAAAGAAATAGTCTATCTATTGTTGAAGAGTTTTCCCCCCCTTTCTACCATAGATAACTTAAATCCTGGGATGCTTGAACTTAGGAACTGTAGTTTGTTGTTAGGGATTTGTGGATGTTGGAGAGCATGACATATATCTGTGGACCCAAAATCCTAACAGCTTAAGCTTTTAAAAAAAAATTGGTTACTCAACATGCTATCAGAGTCTCATTTGGCGAGATGTCATGTGCTCAAACCTCACTGCATGTTTATTTTTCCAATTTATTAATTCCATGTGTAAGTGCAAAGGAGGCCATTTTTGGTTTGTTTGTGGGTATAGGGCCTCATGTCAATGAAGGTGTTAAAGAGATATACATTTTGAGACCAAATTCTAGTAGCTTAAGCTTTTAGGAAAATTGACAACTCAATAGCTTTCATCACTAAATTGAAAAAATGTTTACCACTCAAAAAAATCGAGAGAGAGTGATGAGGATAAATCTCCAAGATATATATCAGGAAAGAGAGTTAGTATTAGTGCAATTAAAGTAGAATTAGTCTTAGTTGGAATTAAATTAGGATTAGCATTTGTTGGAGTTAAATTAGGAGTAGCCAATAATTAGAATCATAATTATGTTATAAGAGAATTAGAATTAGAATCATAATAGGTTATTAGAATCTTACTAGACTTTGGATTTTTTAAATAAGCTTATAAATAATGTTAATTGATGTAGACCAAAGTATTAATTAATTGATGATTAATAACATTATGTTTTCTTGCATACTATGCAATTTTCAATGGTGAGACTCAATTGATTTCTTCTAGGTGAAACTCTTAAAAAGCCTTAATGCGACTCTAAGGTTTCTATCCCTTCTTCCCCTTATCTTCTTTCTCTATATTTTGTTTTATTTTATTTTGCTGCCATAAACTTTGTCCCTTATTTCTCTCCTTAGACCCTCAAAGATAAAAACCTTACCCCACCTATTTGATTGTAGGCAACCATCCTAGGGTTGTCCTACATCAGAGACTGACAACTGGATTTGCAAAATCATAGATGTTGCTAGTGAGGTGGGATGCTATTTTTCCTGAGTTCCTTATTCTGCTAGTCAAGTTGCAGACTAGTTAGCCAAGGAGCAAAGCACTTGGTCGCCTTTGTTGGAAATTTTCTTCCCCCTTTAGTGTATAAAGTTTCCCTAGTGTGTGTGTGTTGCTTCTGCTTTTGTTTGTGCAAATGGTTTTAGCTTTTTTATGGAACAAGATACTTTTTTTCTTTCTGATCAGCAAATGTACAAGGATTACTCATCCTCCTTCTTGTTTACCTTTCAATGAATAAATTTGCCTATTTCTGATCCAATAATAATAATAATAATAAGTTGTGAATTTCAGCTTCTCTTCTAATTTCAAGATTTCTGCTAGTTGATTCTTTGGAGGTTTTCCTTATTTCTATCTAGTGGGAACATTATACATATTATTTTTGTGGATATTGATTTTCTATTAGTTCCTCATTTCATTGGCTTATGCTCATTGCTCTAGAAAACATTCAATGTTTTTGTTGTCTGTAAATGCCATTAGTTTCCAATACTGATATTGAGGACCTGCAACATTGTTACTTAATTTTAGGTTATCTTCTCTTTAACTGCATCAATGTGATTTGGAATTCTAACAGATCAGAGAAGAGTGCTAGAGTGGTGGAGGAGGGGTTTACTCCGTGTGGTAGTTTTGCTTTATTGGACTTCATTGCTGGGCTTGGGGTTCTTGAATTTCTGTTTTGTTCTTTGAGTTGGTTGTCACATGTATGCTTTTGCGTGCATGGGTTCTCTTGCTTATTAAAGAGGGGGGGAATCAGAGAATAGAGTTCCCCTAACTTCTCCCCTCCTACTATAAGCTTGTTTGGATAGCGCTTGAAATGTTTATGTATTTAGTGCTTCTATGGAAATATTTTCAAGGGAAATAATTTTTAATAGCCATTAAATTCATTTTAGTTGCTTGTTTTAGGTGTGTCCCATTTGAAGGATTGAAGTAAATGGTCAAAGTTCATGTTACTTTAGATGAATAGCTTTCTTTCTTTTTTTCTCCAAAGAATCCTCATCTCACAAGTAGAGTGGGGGGCCAACAAATTAATAACAATAACCATCTTGCTTGGACCGATATATATCATTATTACCATAATGGTAGTAATTGTTCAGAGCCCATGGAAACTATTCATGTTGGTGGTCCAGTTATGCTGTCATCAAAATTAAAGTATGGACTCCAAGCAGAGCCCATTTAGTTATTGTCACATTGAATGTCTAGTGTCTTGAGTGCCCTTCCATGCTTAGTGCTTAGAACCAATTTTATTTTACATTCGGAGCAAATGTCTTTTGTAGAGAATAAAATTAACTAGTCAAAGGAGCATGGTCCAACTAATGAGGTGGGAGTTGAAATCTATTTTGTCTGGGACCTTTTTCTGATCTCTATGGTTATCCAAAGAACTTGTTTAACGTATAAACTGGTCTAAAGACACTGTCTGTATGCCACTTCATGTTACCCGACTACCAGATAGGCTGCTTGGTACTATTGTATCATTTTAACAAATCTGTTCTCTCTGGCTTGTACTATAATGCATGGTTCCAGTACTGGTGATTAGGATGGTCATGGAGATGGCTTTTTCTCATTTTACCAATTTGAAACTGTTAACATTTGGTCGACATGGTTTAAGAACAGAACATGAAACAGGACCACCTTGTAATTTTTGTTGTAGATTCTTTTATATTTATAAGTGATTCATTGGTTTTGATTTTTTGATGTGCGTTACTTTTCTTGCAGAGAGATGATCCAGCACAGGCCATACACTCAGAAGGTAGATGTCTACAGCTTTGGAATTGTCCTGTGGGAGCTCATCACAGGCTTGCTTCCCTTCCAGAACATGACTGCAGTGCAGGCAGCCTTTGCTGTGGTGAACAAGGGAGTGAGGCCAATTATCCCAAGCGACTGTCTTCCTGTTCTAAGCGATATCATGACCCGCTGCTGGGACGCCAATCCTGAAGTGCGTCCTCCCTTCACTGAGGTTGTCAGGATGCTTGAGAATGCAGAAATTGAGATCATGACAACTGTGCGGAAGGCACGCTTTAGGTGCTGCATGACCCAGCCTATGACAACCGACTGATCCAGAGAATAGAGGACAGAAGAACAGATATTACTAAAGATTAAAAGAAAAAAAAAAGGGATATAAATGAAAACTGAAAAGGAGAAAAAGGAGTAAGAATGTTAATTATCAGTGTTTTTGTGTATTTATCAGTATTTTCTTTGGGTAAGATAGGGAAAAAGATGACCATAAAAACACTTGGGCTTGTTTCTGGGTTTGGTATCTTTTGAATTGAACTAGTGGTGTTGAAGGTGTAATAGTTGTAATTGTAGTTGTAGAGGAGCATTGGTATGTATCTTCCCTATCTTCTAGTAATATATATTTGGACCCCCTGTATTTTCTGCTGTTGGATTTCTTAACCAAAGGCAGGTTTCCTTCTATTGCATTAATTTTCTTCCCTTTTTCTCCCTTTCTGTTTCCCCTTTAATGCATGCTTGAACATCAAGGTGTTTCCCATCCATCATCCACAGCATGACTGCAGAATTAGGGATTCAGCCTATTGTTTCAGAAAAAGAATGATCACAGGTGAGATTACCTTATGAGTGCATGTTCTTTGTTTCTTGAAATCAGGTGTAAAACGGTGTGCTTCATTTGGTTTTCTCAAAGAAAATTTATTAATGTCAGAATGAGATTACTTCTATTTGTATTTTTAGTATCATGAATAGTAAAAGTTAAGTCATAATGCTAATAAGACTTAAGAGTGTAAACGTTTTTAGTTTTTTTAACATTTGAATGATAAAAATTTTTAAATGTTACAAATGTTAGAAACGCTTTTTAAAATCACTAGCAAACGGGTTCTAAATTCTCGTGTTGGTTTAGTCTATAATTATATATAAATATATATTGAAAAGAGTTAATTGAAAATTTTTAAATAAAAAAAAAATTGTAATTAACAAAACAAAATCTTGTCTTTCAATGGGTCTATGGTTTGGTTCCAGTGAAAACTAATCCAAAGAAGAAAGAAGAGGTAAGAATAAGAATGATCCTGGAAAGCATAAATTCGGATGAGAATACTATTCCTTCGTAACCAAACAGGATAAATGGAGTATGAAAGAAAAAAGGTTGAAGGAGAGGATTCGGTCATTCTCCATATCCAAAGTTCCAAACCCTAGACTTTTCTATACGTGAGACAGCAGTAGCGGCGGCTGTTGCTCATTTCCTCGTCTTTCTTCATCTGCTTCATTATCTTCTTCGATCCCGATAAACATAGTGAAAATTTTGAGTTAAACACAAATGTCATCCGAATCACAAACCCCCAACCTATCCGTAGAAGACGAAGCCAAGGCCCAGAGCAAGAAAGCCGCCAAGAAAGAGGCCGCCAAACTTGAAAAGCAGCGCCGCCGCCAAGAAGCAGCCTCCTCCGCCGCCTCTGCCTCTGTTGCTGGAATTTCCATAGGTGACACTCCCGACCCCCTCGCTTCCAACTACGGCGATGTCCCTCTCCTTGATTTACAGTCCAAAGAGGTCACCGGTCTCAAATGGACGGACATTGGGGCTTTGACCGAGGATCTCAAGGACCAGAAGGTGTTGATCCGAGGGCGAGCACAGACCATTCGGGCCGTCGGCAAGAATATCGCCTTCTTGGTCGTCAGACAGATGGGTTTCACTGTTCAGTGCGTCTTGACGGTGGCTCCTGATCTAGTCAGTCGCCACATGGTGAAATACGCCACGGGATTGAGCCGCGAGTCCCATGTTGACATTGAAGGGATCATTTCTGTCCCCGGCGTTCCCATCAAGGGCGCTACACAACAGGTGGGTGTGGATTTTTAAAAATTTTTAAATTTCGATCTTTCTAGTTCCGGGAAAAGTGTTGGTAGAAATTTATTTTCCTTTGTTCAGGTGGAAGTTCAAGTGAGGAAACTATATGGCATTAGCAAGGCTGAAAATCTACCAATTAATATTGAGGATGCTGCTCGAAGCGAAAGCGAAATTGAGAAGGCTTTGCAGGTATATTTACAATTATTCTATTTTTTTTTTTTAGTGAGACTATTTTCCGTCTTTGTTTTTATAGAGTTTCAATCAGCGATGAACATCGTTCTCTTTATATCCACTGATTTGCATTTTTTCTTCTTACCCTCATTTTGTATATTAATTTGATCATTTGGGTTTGCAGGCTGGAGAGCAGCTTGTTCGTGTTAATCAGGATACCCGATTAAATTATAGGGTTCTTGACTTGAGAACCCCTGCTAATCAAGCAATTTTCCGCGTCCAGTGTCAAGTTGAAAACGTAAGTTCAAGGCTTTTGAATTGCCTTTTTCCATTTCTGTTGGTCCACACTTGATGTGTTGTTTGGTCATCACTATGTGGCATAATCTATTTCAAAAAAGGATTTGCTTCAAGTTTTTTGTGTGTGTGTGTTCAAGGGAGGCTTTGTGAAGGAAAAAAAATGGCGCCCTCCGCCAGTGAACAAGGGTGGGTGAATTAACTACTATGCTGCACTGGGAGGTTTTGCTTGTTCTTGCCTCCCTGAACCAAATTCCTAAATCTTAACTCCCCAAATCAATTTCCTGACTTCACCAGTGACACCACCTATCACTAATATTAGTTTAATAACTAAATAATAACTACTAAAAACTATGAAAGTTGAATTTTAAGTGCAGAAAGCTTTAAGTATTGAATTTGCACTGAGTGTTTTTTCACAATTACTAATCTTGCATATGTTTATTTTGTTCAGTTCAAGAATGATTCTTTTATGCTTCATTAGATGCTTTTCAAATGAGGGGTTTTGAAATTTGTTATTTTAAAATTTGTTGCTAGAGAAACAAAATGACACCATAAACCTTTTTTTCCAGTCCAACTGGACACTTTTGCAATCGGTTTTCATGTTTTAGCCCCTGTACATGTCAAATCAGAATTGAACCGTTTGGACCGGTGGTCCAACCATCAACCAGATCAAACCGGGCGGTTATGTATATCTTCACACTTAAATATCATGCATGTTTTATTAAATATAATTTAAAATATTAATAGACTTATATTTTGAATTTTATATTTGTATATATATATTCTTAATTTCTTATAATTACTTTTAATTTATATAATATATAAATTATATGTTTGTGACATCATTGATTTGACCACAGTTCAAGTATTGGTTTGACTAATGAATCGTGAACTGTTAACTTTTTAATTTAAAAATTGGAACTTTTCTAGTTCAATTACTGGTCTAGTTTTAAAAACATTGTCTTTTCCCCGTATTTTTGTTCCCATAAGTATTTTAGTTTGAGTCTTGTGTCAAGACTCTTGACAGTGCCCTAAATTCATCTTCCATCTTCATATTGAAGATGCTAATGCCCTTGTATGTGATTTTTTTTTATTTATTTTTAAATATACAGCTCATCTCATTCAAAGAACAAGATCTGTCTGCTTGTTATTAATTTTGTGTTTCAGTTTTCTGGAATGAGTTTTCATATCATGGTCTTTGTATTCTTAATGGTGACAAGACCCTTTTCTATTTGTAAGTTTTAGTTATTAGTTATTGAATTTATTACTTAAGATATAATAGCTATGCTGAACTACCTGGTCCTCAATTTAATTTTCATTTGCAGATATTTAGGCAGTTCTTGTTATCTGAAGGTTTTGTTGGAATCCATACACCCAAATTGATAGGAGGCTCTAGTGAAGGTGGTTCAGCTGTTTTCAGACTGGACTACAAAGGGCAACCTGCATGTCTGGCACAGTCACCTCAGCTTCACAAGCAAATGGCAATCTGTGGTGATTTTGGGCGTGTTTTCGAGATTGGTCCTGTTTTTAGAGCAGAGGACTCTTTCACTCATAGACATCTGTGTGAGTTTACAGGTCTTGATGTTGAAATGGAGATCAAGGAACACTATTTTGAGGTAGATTTGATTTCTGGGGTTGGTCAGCATGAGCACATGAAGTAGATGATGGGTCTACATGTTGATAAGAAATTGTTTATGCAGGTGATGGATATTGTGGACCGGTTATTCGTTGCAATGTTTGACAGTTTGAATGAGAATTGCAAGAAGGAGCTTGAAGCTATTGAGAGGCAGTATCCATTTGAACCTCTAAAGGTTATAATTCTTCTGAAACTTAAATTCTCGAGTATTCATGTTCGAGATATTGCATTCTATATAATGAAAAAGCTTGTAGAATGTAGTTTACATGGCTGTGGTTTCTTCTATAGACCAATGGTTTTTTTTTTTTCTGATTATTGACGTCTTACGGAATGTGCAGTACTTGCGAAAAACTTTACGACTTCCATTTCAAGAAGGGGTTCAAATGCTCAAGGTAACAGAAATGAATTTCATGTTCCAATAACCAGCACCATTACTTACACAAAGTTCAGCTCCTTCACAATATTTCTCGTGTTTGCGATTGAATTCAACTTGTTTTTGCAGGAAGTTGGCATGGAAGTTGATCCTTATGGGGACCTGAACACAGAAGCAGAGAGAAAACTTGGCCAGCTAGTTCTGGAGAAGTAATTTAATTTTCCTTACGATCTTGCACATACCTTTCTTGTTCATCCCTTTTTACCTTCCCTTTTAATTTAATCTTGAAATTTAAAATTCTGGTAAATGTGTGGATGACTAAACCAAAATTTTCTTCTCAACACAGATATGGCACTGAATTTTACATACTTCACCGGTATCCTTTGGCTGTTAGGCCATTTTATACCATGCCTTCCTACGATGATCCATTGTACAGTAATTCATTTGATGTCTTTATTCGAGGTAATTGAGAAATCATTTTATCAATACATAATATTTGTTTATCCACTTGTGTTTGAAATTATTTGTTATGTGCCCGTCTTGTTTCTGGTTTCTACAAAATTTCTCAATTTTTCTTTTTCATATATATATTTAGGTTGGGGGTTTGGGATTGCCACATTGCAAGCTATTAACTCTTGCATCTATTTATTGTTTTGCTCAAAATGTTTATGAACTTTTTCTTGGAAATATAAAACACACCATATCTTTTGCTTACTCATTTTTTATGGCAAACAGACATCGTTTTTTGTTTCATCAGGATTTATTTTTAAATTCCCTTTGTGTTTAGGTGAGGAGATCATCTCAGGGGCTCAGCGTGTTCATGTACCTGATTTCTTGGAAAAACGTGCAGAGGCTTGTGGCATTGATGTTAAGACTATATCAACATATATTGATTCCTTCCGGTATTTTTCTTCTTTATCGACAAACTTATTGTTGAATCCTTGATTTTCTGTGATTGTTGCTTTAGTCAAAAGCTGCAACTGTTAGGTGATAACCACAATTATCAAATTTTGCTTAAGTTCTTGTAGTAGTTTAATTTGTAGGAAAAACATAAAGCAGTTAGGGTGCATTTGGATGAGGATTTGGAAATGCCATGAGTTGTTTCAGAATGAAACCATTTAGTATCAACAGAAATTAAAATACTAGGGTTTGTCTTTTCTATTCTCTCTCTTGGGTAGTTGAACCAGTGACTGTGTTAGCATGTATAAAGAAAAGAGAAAAAAAAAACATGATTACACTCTTAGGATGTCTGAAATGATTTATATTTTATTTATCAAGTGGTCAAAACAGCAGCTGAATCAATGACTGATCCTCCTGAACTGGCTGTCAAGTGATGTCTGGTCTCTTTGTGATATCTACTCTGTTTCACTTGTTTCCGAACTTTATCTGGCCATTCATCATGCATTTTGTGTATTTATCGCTAAAAAATATTGTTAATTTCTAAAGATCCCTAGAGTTGTGCTTGTAGAATAATGCTTGCTTTGAAAATTCTATGCATTGAATAAGATGAACATTGGAATACATTGACCTTGATTGCCCGTTATCACTTGTGTTAACCTTAATAAACTCCATGCTGCTACAATAACCTAAGATTTTCAATATAATCATGTGATGTTCGGGCTACTGCAGGTATGGTGCACCTCCACATGGTGGGTTT
Source organism: Vitis vinifera (assembly GCF_030704535.1). Lineage (NCBI taxonomy): Eukaryota > Viridiplantae > Streptophyta > Magnoliopsida > Vitales > Vitaceae > Vitis > Vitis vinifera. The sequence continues at coordinate 2,498,242 of NC_081808.1, read as the reverse complement.
GGAGTGGGTTTGGAGCGAGTGGTGATGCTCTTCTGTGCTCTTAATAATATTCGCAAAACTTCACTTTTCCCCCGCGATCCAACCAGAATTGCCCCATGATCAAGATATTGACTTGTTAGTGAGTCTCTTCCAGGCAGGCAGATGTGAAAACATATCAATTATTACTATACTGCTTTTAGAAAACTACTGGTTGTACATTTGATACTTGTTTTTGTCACAATTTTGGGTCACTCTATTTTTGAGATAACCTACTATGCAATGCCTCTCCATTCCTGGAATAAAGGTATCGAATGGGTATGAACTCAAAATCTGGGGATTAAAATGTACTATCAAATCTGAATCATGCATGAAGATACAAGGAAATGAGATTGGTAAATAACATCCTTTTTAATGGCAGGGGTGATTTGCGGTTGGGTGCCGTATTGAAAAGTGGTTTTGGGGTATTGTAGGAAGACCCTTAAAAAGAAGAGGATCTTAGATAAGTTTGTCATATTTCCAACTGATGACCCAACAGATCTTAGATAAGGTGGTGAAAATCTGGAACTGTTGCCTGTTGGTAGGGATACCAACCAATTCAAGCTTTGATTCATGTTAATGAAAGGTACTGAGCTTACCAAGATTTATTGTTTGCTTTCGTTCTTCTTTTGACTCGACAAAGTTGATTTGCTTCCAACTTGTCCCTACACTATTCTTCTAGGATGAAACACACTAAGTGTGGCCGTTTCATTATACGAAAACAATATTACCACGTCTTTCCTTTTTCTCTTTTCTAAATCATGTAGGCTTTTAGGGTTTGTTTGGTAACTATGTTGTAAACAGTTTTTTATTCTTCAGAATAAAATAAATAAAAAAAACATGTATGAAAATGGAAATGAAAATAATAATAATAATGTTTTCAAAGAATATATTTTAATTATAGATATTTGAAAAATAATTAAAAATAAAGTATTAAATACAACAGTTATTTTTAAAATATGGTTTAAAAATATAGAATAGAAAATAGATTGAAAACATTTTAAGAAAACATAGAAAAAAGGTTAAAATCATTTTAGGTTCTCAAATATGATCAGGTCCAGTTAGGCTAACTGAGAAAGAGAGAATGTGGAGGTTGAAGATTGCACAAGGTGATGACCCCTACCTATACTCCACCAACAACTTTGTTGGACGCCAGACCTGGGAATTTGATCCCAACTACGCCAACTCTCAGGAGCTTCACCAGGTTGAGATTGCTCGCCAACATTTCCTTGACAACCACTTCCATGTCAAGTCCAGTTCTGATGCTCTTCACCACATCCGGGTAATGTTTGGTTTCTCAGAAAAACAAATGAAGGAAAAGAAGAATTTGGTACAGTCATGGTTTGGTTGATAGACAATATATTTTGGCTTGGTTCCTGACTGGCCTCCATGCATTTTGTGATTTCCAAAAACCCCTGCAGTTACTGAAAGAGAATAATTTCCAGCAAACTATTCTACCAGTGAAGATTGGTGAGAATGAGGAAGTAACCCATGAAGTAGCCACTGCCACATTGAGAAGGGCCATCCGCTTCTACTTAACCCTGCAGGCCAGTGATGGCCACTGGCCTGCTGAGAATACTGGCCATTTGTTCTTCCTTCCTCCGCTGGTTTGTCTCCATCGCTCTCATTTCATTCAATTCTTGGAATCTACTCATTTCCTAAGTTTCAAAATCTCATGCTAAATGCAGGTCATGTGTCTATATATAACTGGGCATCTCAATACAATTTCCATCTCAACATCAGAGGGAGATTCTCCTGTACATATACAATCACCAGGTGCCAACATACTCATTTTCTCCATCACTTTTTCCCTAGATAATTTGTTGATTTACCAGGTAATGAGCTTCAATTCACTTTGCAGAACCAAGATGGTGGGTGGGGACTACACGTAGAGGGGCATAGTACCATGTTCTGCACAACACTTAACTACATATGTACGCGCTTGCTGGGGGAAGGGCCTAATGGTGGCCAAGACAATGCAGTGGCAAGAGCCCAGAAATGGATCCTTGACCGCAGAGGTGTAACCAGAATACCCACTTGGGGAAAGACATGGCTCTCGGTATGCTTAGCTTTGGACTTAAAACTCTACTCCACATTCCCATAACCTAAGTTCTAAGTAAATATAAGGGTGTTTCTTTTGTTGCAGATACTTGGTGTGTTTGATTGGTCAGGCAACAATCCAATGCCCCCAGAGTTTTGGATGCTTCATTTCTACCTATGCATCCAGGTATGGACAACTGAATTGATGCAGTCCTGAAATCCACGTCTCTTCAATTATATATATGTTTTGCCTAAATCATCACATCATGTGTCTTCAATTATGTGCAACACAGCAAAGATGTGGTGCTACTGTCGGTTGGTGTACATGCCAATGTCATATTTATATGGGAAGAGATTTGTCGGTCCAATAACAGATGTTGTTCTGCAACTGAGGGAAGAGCTTCATGTTCAACCTTATCATGAAATTAACTGGAAAAGCGTCCGCTACTTATGCGCAAAGGTTTGTCATGTGTATGCCAATGTGTTCTAAAAAGGGCTTTTGTAAGAGTATTGCCTAAAACACAAGTGATTGTGTTGCAGGAGGATTTGTACTACTCACACCCCCTAATACAGGACTTGCTGTGGGATAGTCTTTACATAATGATGGAGCCGTTGCTTATGCGTTGGCCCTTTACATAAACTCAGAGAGAGGGGATCCAAATGGTGACCATTTCAAGTATCATCTTGCTAGGATCCCTGATTATATCTGGGTGGCTGAAGATGGCATGAAAATGCAGGTTAGACCCAGCCTTCAAAAGCATGTAATTGGATTTATGAGTTTGTTTTTAGCTTAAATATTTTACTTTGTCCTTGAAAACTTGAAGGTTCAAGACAACCCATCTGGTGACTTCCCAAACATGTTTTGCCACATTTCCAAAGGATCATGGACTTTATCTCATCAAGATCACGGTTGGCAAGTCTCAGATTGCACTGCAGAAGGGCTCAAGGTAATTGATTTTCCCTGAAAACGATTCAAAATGAGAAGCAGTTCTCCATGTGTCTGGTTGGAATGGTCTTGGCTCATAAATTCCAAAATGCATAGCATTTTCCCTTATGATCTAAAATCATGGAGCTTAGAATGAATTTTTTTCCTCTGGACAGTGTTGTCTATTGCTGCCACTTCTTCCACCAGAAATTGTTGGCCAACAATTGCAACCGCAGAGATTGTATGATGCTGTCAATATCCTCCTCTCATTTCAAGTAAGAATTATTGTGGTTCTTTGAACTACCGATTTCTACTAAATCACTTGATCTCTGTGGTTCATTGAACTAAGCTCTCCTTTTCTGCCTGTGGTAAAAATGGGAGTTTAGCAGTTTGGGAGCCAGCAAGAGCATCAAAATGGTTGGAGGTAATATTACCTAGATGCTATCAAGCTGTACATGATAAGCATGCACATACTCTGCCTGTCCATAAATGAATTAATGAGGGTTCTACATCTTCTCTTTCGAGCTTCTTAATCCTACAGAGTGTTTTGCAGATGTTGTTATTGAACATGAGTATGCAGAATGCACTTCATCAGCAATCCAGTCTCTAGTATTGTTTGACATCGTGACAAAGACATAGAAACTTTCATTGCCAAGGCAGTCCATTACCTCGAAAATGTTCAAATGCCGGATGGCTCATGGTATGGGAGCTGGGGAGTTTGCTTTGTTAGGAAGTGTCCCAAATTCCTAATTAGTATAGATTCCTTTTTTTGTAAAGAATATTATATAAAATATTTTTAGGTTGATATATTATTGTAATATTAGACTTCCTTATAGAATAAGGAAGGTTGTTGGAAATATCTCTATAAATATTCTAGGTCATGAGGGGAAAAAGTCATGAGATGGAGATGGGCCTATAGAGACTATACGAGGTGGATAGAGATGTGAGGAAGAACGGGAGGTACCTGGTGGAGCGAGAGAGCTCGTAGTAAGGTATGGATACAAGGAGTGGGGAAACATGGGATGTTTCGGGAACCCAATAGTTGTATCTGGTTCTATCCTCTGTAATATTCTCTATTGTATAGTGAAATTATTCTCTCTCATCCGTGGACGTAGGCATGGTTGGCCGAACCACGTTAAAACCTCGTGTACCGTATGTGTGATTGTTTTATCTTTGTGTTCTTGAACTAACATCGTTGGCATCAAAGCTTTCGTTGGCACAACATGCTTCACTTATGGTATCTGGTTTGCACTGAGTGGGCTAACAGCTGCAAGGAAGACATATTACAACTCTGCAACTGTTAGAAAAGGTTGCAGTTTTCTGCTCGGATCAAAGCGAGAAGATGGAGGTTGGGGGAGAGCTATCTTTCATGTCCCAAGAAAGTAATGTTCAACATGGCCAAACTCTCCATGTAGTCATAGTAGTCCTGCTTAGCTACAAAACCCTAATTCATGATTTTAATCTTTGGTGAAACAGGAGTATGTGCCTCTGGAAGGCGAGCAATCGAATTTGGTACAAACTGCATGGTCATTGATGGGGCTAATTCCAGCTGGACAGGTGAGATTTCGTGTCATACTAGGCATTCATGGCCACTGAACAAAGCTTTCTGATAAAGTGTCCTGTTGGAACTAGGCTGAGAGAGACCCACCACCTCTTCATCGTGCTGCAAAGCTACTGATCAATTCACAAATGGAAAATGGAGATTTCCCACAACAGGTACTTCAACCCTCGACCTCAACACTATCTTCTTTTATTTTCCTCCATCTGGGTTCAATCATAGGAGGTCTGAGTTACAAGAAAACAACACAACATAAGCTTTCTAACAGAGCGTGTGTTCTTCACAGGAAATTACAGGAGCTTTTCTGAGGAATTGCATGCTACATTATGCAGCATACAGAAGCGTCTTCCCTCTCTGGGCCATAGGAGAATACAGATCAAGGGTTCCATTTCCTTCTTAAGATATCTAATTCAAAGAAACTAAGAAAATTTCATGTATTATCTTTGGGAAAAACCAGTAATCTCATAAGAATTCAGATACAGAAAAAAAAAAAATGTTAAGTGAAATACATAAATACTTTACTCTGTGTCTTTCATGGTATTAGAGCAGACTTAGATCAACCACACCTATTGTTAAAAATCTCACCTCTCTAACAATGGCGTTAACAGCTTCATCCTCAACCACAGTAGGAGTTTAATCATCAACATCTCAATATGATGCTTTGCCACTTCCATCGTTGAATCAAGCCCTAACCATGCAATTGGCTTGATCGAACACAACGAATGAATGTCATTATCGCAAACGGCCTCAAATTCCTTATTGCTGGTCTTCATCCATGTCCTTCTGTGATACTAAATGCGTCAAAGGTTAGAATTATGTAACCGAGATTACAACTTCAAACTACAAAGAAAGGTGGACAATCAATGTCCTAATATTTGTTCAAAATCAAGAAGATCGTTGATAATCTCTCTGCAATTGGAGAATCTGTTACCAAACAAGATCAGATTTTGTATATTCTTGGAGATTTAGGACATGAATACAATTCATTTCTTATCTCTTATCACTTCTTGCACAAATGTACCCAATCTTGATGATATCAATACTCCCTTGTTGGCCTATGAAAGTCGCTTGGAGTGGCAAACTTCAACACAAGAGATTTCTTTAATTTAGGCAAATATGGCAAATGTCCAGAACAATTTTAACTTAAAAAAAAAGTCAGAAGCCATATCAAAACAACTCTTATGGCAATTTCAATCACCTATTATACACCAATCAAGGTTTGATAAACAACTCTTGGTAATTTTGGATGGGGTCATGGTGGCAAAGGCCTTAGTCAAAATTTCTCTAGTCAAACGGGATATTCTAGTGGTAGAGGAATGTCAAAGTCTCATTTCCAAAATTTTGGTGGTAATTACATGAATAAGCCACAATGTCAGGTATGTGGCAAATTCAGTCATATTGTACTTAATTGTTACCATCAATTTGATCACAATTACCAAACTACTCAGTCCAATCCCACCGCTTACTTCACTAACTTCACAACTTCGTCTATACTTGGTGATGTTGTGTGGTAGATAGATTGTAAGGCTACACATCATCTAATCCATTTGTGGGTCCAAACAAGGTTGTTGTTGGAAATGGTAAAGAACCTCCCATTCTAAATATTGGTTCAACTTCTTTAAAATCTACTTCTTATTCTTTTCACCTTAACAATGTTCTTCATGTTCCCTTGATTTCCACCAATTTAATTAGTGTTCAAAAATTATATACTGATAATAATGTTTTCCTTAAGTTTATCCATTATTTTTTGTAGTGAAGAACCTATCTTCAAAGAAGGTTCCTCTCCAAGGACCAACTAATCACAGTCTTTACAAGTTTCCACAAAAAAGTATCCAAAGTAGTACTACTAACTCTAGGGTATCTTGTTTTTTTTTCCAATGTAACTCCTCTTCCTACTAATAATGTATTATTATGGCACAATAGGTTAGGTCACCCTACTTTGCCTTTTGTAAATAAAATCCTTAGTGCCTGTTCTTTTCCATAAAAGAGTATCCAAAGTAGTACTACTAACTCTAGGGTATCTTGTTTTTCTTCCAATGTAACTTCTCTTCCTACTAATAATGTATTATTATGGGACAATAGGTTAGGTCACCCTACTTTGCCTTTTGTAAATAAAATCCTTAGTGCCTGGTCTTTTCCACAAAAGAGTATCCAAAGTAGTACTACTAACTCTAGGTTATCTTGTTTTTCTTCCAATGTAACTCCTTTTCCTACTAATAATGTATTATTATGGCACAATAGGTTAGGTCACCCTATTTTGCCTTCTGTAAATAAAATCCTTAGTGTTTGTTCTCTACCTACAATATGTTGTTGTGATTTTTGTGTTTCATGTCAATTGGCCAAGAGCCATAAACTTCCTTTTGTTCAATCTGCTTCTTATGCAATAAAACTGTTAGAAAAATTAAGCTAATCTAACCTATGACAATCACCTTAGAGGGGAGATGAATAGGGTGATGGTCTCTTTTTGCAAATTTAAATTATGTGAATGCAAAAAACAATTATATGCAAATATATAATAAAACAATATAACAACAATTGCATATTAAGTAAAAGAGTATGGAAGGGGGAATGCAAACACAAGATTTTTATAATGGTTTGGTGCAACCCAGCCTACGCTCACTCTTCTCTAACTTCAATTCCAAGCTTGAGGTTCCACTAATTCATGGCTTCCAAACCAGAACTTCAAGCAATACAATTGGATTATGATTATAATATACTATCTTGGACTTTTAGCTCTAAACACCCTTTACAATTTTCAAGAGAAACCTCACTCTTGAACAACCCCTCAAATGATATCCCACACTTGAGACTCCCTAAGTGATACCTCACAGTTAGACTTTTCTTTTCAAAAATTTACAAATAAAGATAAAAAATATTCTCACAAAATCTTAATACAAAACTTTAAGCTCAAATGTACAAAAAAAAACTAAGATTGAAAGGTGCATTAATGATATGCAAGTTTTAGAACAATGGTGTACTAAAAATACTCTCATAAGGCTCAAATATATTTAAGAAATATTTAAAAAGGTTAAGCTTTTGAAACAATGAAGATTGAAGTCTTTTTATAGAGGAAAAATGTCAAACTAGCCATTGAAGATTTGTCCGATTGAGCTTCAGTTCGACTAGTTGACTAGCCGTTAACATTTAATGTTTGACAGGTGGCCATTGGACCTCGACCACCCCTCGACTGAACCTCAACCAGTTAAGGTTCAACCTTGATTGATTGAACAAGCATTTTGGAATAGAGATATGGTTTTTGCACCCCTCGACCGATTGAGTTGAACAGGTCAACAGGTTCCTAATCCAGTTCAACTAGTTGAACCGTTTTTGGCTTAACAACCATTTTTTTCAACTGAAAACATTTTAAACAAGTTTGGAATGATATTTAATACAAGATTTTAGTTGAAAATATGAAATCATCCAATTTTAAAATATTTAAAACAAAATAACTCTTGGATGATTTTGGTGTATAAGTAAAAAATGTAATGCATTAAAAGATTAGTGCGCCAACAACCTTACAAAGAGATCTTATGAAGATTAAGTCTTGAAAAATATTTCTCTTTAAGGTCTTTTTTTTCTTATTGATTGCTCTTTGGCTTGATTTTGTCTTTGTAATTGCCACTTTGGAAATTTTCTTATATAATCACACTTGAAATATAATTATTAGTTCCAAACCTTATTTTGTTATCATCAAAATTGAGAATAACCAAACCTTGGTTTCACAAAAACCATTTGAATTAGCGCACTCAAATCTTTGGGGATCTTCACTTGTTAACTCGGTTAATGGAGTTAAATATTTTTTACTTTTCATTGATGATTGCACTCACTTTTCTTGGATATATTTTTTAAATTCTAAAGATGAGACTACCAAATACTTCATTTAATTCAAAAGAATGGTTGAAACTCAATTTAGCACTAAAATCCTCACTTTTCAATCTGATTGGGGAGAGGAATATCGTCATCTCTCTACTTTCTTCTCTCATTTTGGTATTCTTCATTGTTTCTCTTGTCCTTCAATTTTTGAACAAAATGAAAGGACTAAATGTAAAAATAAACATGTAGTTGAGGATGGCCTAAGTCTTCTTACTCATGCTTCTATGTCTCTCAAATATTGGCCTTATGCCTTTCAATTTGCTATGTATTTTATCAATCATTTGCCCATATGTCTTGTACAAAAATCTCCTTTTGAATGTTTATGTCATTGATTACCAAATTACTCCATTATTCATATCTTTGGTTCTTCTTACTTTCCTCTTATTAGACCTTTTAACTCTCATAAACTATAGATGTGTTCCACTCATTGTTGTTTTTCGGCTTAAGTTTTAAATACAAAGGTTTTATTTATCTTGATATCAACATTAGTCAAATATACATCTCGTCATGTCATATTCCATGAATCTGATTTTTATTTTGCCTCATTACAATCATCATCTCATTCACAATTCACTCCTGTATACTCAACCTTACCCTTAATATTTCCATCCGATCTCGTGTTACATTTGTTGCATCCCATTTATCTGTGAATCATCCAACTGTTTCAACAATTCTTTTATCCATTGATAATCGTCTTAAGTTACCAATTGCCACAACTCCATTACATCTCTCTTCTAGCAATCATCACCCTATGCTTACACGTTCCAAAATTAATCATTCTAAACCCAAGATGTTTTTAGTTTATTCTTCTACCACTACTATACCATCTTCTTACAAGGAAGCTGTTAACACTTCTTAGTGGTAAGATGCATACTAGCTCATTCTTGAAGATGTTTCTTGAAAAATGATTGCATGTGGTACCACTTGCTCAACCATGTCCTTCTTTTCCCCTAGTAAAGCTAATAAGATAGTTGGATTCTTCAAAGAAGTCACTGCATGAAATGTAGAGTTTGATTAAAGGAATAAACAATTTAAATTCATTGTTAAGATCTAAACTATATATATATATATATATATATATATATTTGATAGTCTTCAATTTATTTCTTAACAAGACTTGATAATTATTTTTTCAATTATCAAACAAATTATTATTTTATTTATTCTAACAATTATATTTCTTTACTTAAATTGAAGACAACTTGTTGTCCTTTTGTGTGAGGCCCATGTGACATTCCTAATAATTTAATTTAAGGATGTTATTTTTACGTTATAATCTTTATTTTATCACACATAATATTTCATTATGTATTTTATGGCATGTGGTGAATTTTAGTTAATCACAACTTAAATTTATTATAAATATTTAATTTCTTATCGAGTCATAATTAATTTAATTTGAGTATATAAGGCAAAAATTTTAGGTTGTTGAAGAAGGTCACATGTTTTTCTTACATATTTCCAACTAATGGCCCAATGGTCTTTAAAAAAAATGGTAGAAGGTAGGGATTAGAGAAAATGTTAGAAGATAGGGATACCAACCGATCCAAACTTGATTGATGTGAAATATATAGCCAATAATGTACTATTCATCCAATAATGTAAATTTTTATAATACAATTTAAAAAAATTAATATATGTTATTATTTTGAAAAAAAAATGTATGATTTGTAAAATATTAAAATATATAATAAAATAAAATAAATTCAAAAATTGTACATCACTCTTTCACAAAAAATATTACTACTAAAAAATAGATTTGATAATGTTAGTAAAATATGTTTGCAAAATACTCATTTGTTACATGATATGTCAGCTGATATCATAAAGTTTATTGATGATAATAAATTTAATTTTTATAAACTCAAATAAAATAAAATTGATAATAAATTTATTTTTATAAAATCTGAAAGTGAAAAGAAAAAAAGTAATATATAAAGTTTAAAAATTAAGCTATTTATTATTTATTATATAAATAACAAAATCATATAAAATTAAATTAATTTCTATTTATAACTATAATTAATTAAATTAACTTAAAGATAAAATTCAACACAAAGGCTAAACTATTTTTTAATCAATATCTAATTTAATATAAAATAGTATTTTTTTAATATAAAATGCTAAACATAATTTATACTTTTATAAATATTATTTTTTATAAATAATATATTCACAATAATTATAATTATTTTATACATTGAATTTAGTAGATAAAATTTATTAATGTTATTATTAAAATTTTCCAATAGTTTAAATATTATTAAAAATAAGAAAATATGTAGGATCAAAATTTCTTTGGAGAAACTATTTTTTTTTTAAAAAAAAAAACAATTATACTTTTTATAATTTTTTAAAAATTAACTCTTCAAGAAACAATTTTGAATATATTTTTTTATTTTTAAAATTTGTCTCTTAAAAATAAGATTTTCTTTAAATTTTTTTAATAATCTCTCCATTGTTCCCGACTTTGAATTTCTAATCATTTTCAAATAATCTCCTATTATTTTTGGCAGTGTGTTTAATAATGATTGTGTAAAAAAATAAAAAATAAAAATAAAATGTAAAAATCCAACGCATTTTAAGAATGTATTTAAGAATAATTTTAAAAAGTGTATATAATATTTTTAATATTTAAATGATAAAAAATTTTAAATATTAAAAATATTAAAAACATTTCATAAAATTACTATGAAATGGTTCTGACTTACACCCTCGTACCCAATAAATGGAATCGATCAGAAATGAGGGAGTAGCCCTTGGGAAAGTCCATGGCATACAATCAAATATTGGATTTATCATTAATGGAATTCTATTACGACCTAACCAAAACCCAAATAGACCGAGCAGAGAGTAGTGGGGAAAGTCAATTTCTCAACTGCAAGTCTTGCACTACAACTCCCTGCGCCTTACTACTACCATAAAGAATATGAGCATTTAATGTCCCACAAAAATAACAGCTGTTTCATCGAATCACCCCATTTCCCACTTTTCTTCTCCAAATCTCACAATTCTTGTGGAAACCCTTGGCATTAAATTGAGGTATCGGTCCCAATGCCACCATTTTGCTATTGTTATTGTTTTTGTTATCCACATATATTTGCTGGGTATTCGTCTGCGTGATGTGATCCCATCGTTTGTTCCGCCCAGATCTCACGTTTTCTGTTGTATACGGATTTGTTATGTCTGTTTTTGATTTTCTGGTTGGTGGGGTTTGTTGGGAAATTGCAGAATACGATTCGAAGTATGATGGGTGTTGTTTCTGATTTGAATTGGTATAGGTTTTGGGAGCGGAATTGAAATTTATGAAGAAAGCTAGTGGGTGCAGAGATGGTGCAGATGCTGAGGAGTCGATCGACTACAGATTCCGAAGGGGAACTGAGTGTTGGTGAGGTTCGCGCAAATGGGCTTTGTATGAAAACTACTGAAGTCGAGGCCAAACTCGACGAGGGAAATATTGAAGAGGCTGAATCTTCACTAAGGGAGGGGCTATCACTCAATTTTGAGGTTGCTTCTTCTCTCCATTCCCACTTTTCTTTACACATTTCCATCACTTGCCCATAGGTTTCTTGTGTAATTAGTCACACAATTGATGAAATAAAAATACAGAAATGTTTTGTTTGTTGTAGTCAGTTGGGAATTGGGTTTATTGTTAGCCCATCAATGGGTAACTTACCTATTCTCAGAGGTTTTTGTTATTTACTTGTTTCTACAAGGTCAAGGAATGGATGAATATTGGGGTTGTACTGCTGAGTTTCTTTAGAGTTCTTAAAATCTTGTTAGAGAAATCAAAAGTAGTCGACACTAAGGAGTTAAATGTGAAAAACTTTGGTTTATATCTCATATCTAGTAATAAAAATTGTTCTGAACTATTAAGGACTGATAATATTTACAGCATTTTGTCACTGCATAATCATTTGTAACTACAGGTTTTGAATAGACAGTGCATTGAACTTTCCTGTAGATGTTTGGTATCTGGTGTATTTGAAATGCATGGTGTTTATGGTGTCTGACAATGTGATGGGAGCCAAGTTGAATTCTTTTGATGCTAGGTTATATATAAAAGATTATCATCCATGATTGTTCCTCCTAAGTGCCTCATTTAATTGAACTAAACATAATGCCGGCCTTTTGGGATAAAAAATATCAAGGTTCATTCTTCCTCTTGGATCATAAGGTTATGGCTCTTTTCTTGTTACCCCAGTTGATGGTTTCTTCACATAACCTTTACCTTTCACTTGAATTGTACCACTCCTTGCTTGTGAAGTCACTGGTTTTGTAACACATTACAAAATCATCTTAGGCTTTTGAATTTCTGTCATTTTTCATGTATTGCCCTATCCTATCTGCAGGTTCTCACATCTAGTCAGAGTCTAACTTCAACAACCGCATTAGCTCTCACATTGAGCTTCCCATTGTGCTTATTTATTCTTTTTCCTTCATGGCATATTGCTTTTATATCAATTTTTCAATTAACAATCGGAATGTTCTTTGTGTTGATAACCAAATAAGACTCTGTGGGTTGGTCTGCTTCATAAATTTGCCCTTCTGTTTCAATGGATATGATTGCAGGAAGCTTTTTGAATGAACCGACCTCACGTAATTATCCTTATTGACATTAAAATGGAATCCACTGATGTAACTTTTATGCTGCCTATAATATCAGAAGCATATATCAGATGCGACGCCTCATGGTTTCATTTGTGTAAAAATTTACAGGAAGCAAGAGCTCTTCTTGGGAGGTTGGAGTATCAAAGAGGCAATGTGGAAGGCGCTCTTCGTGTTTTTGATGGTATTGATCTTCAAGCTGCTATACAGCGGTTGCAACCTTCTTTTTCTGAAAGGTTACATCCTAGGAAGGGACGCTCTCGCATTGAATCACTTATCACAGTCTCACAGCATGCCGCTGGCCTAGTGCTGGAAGCAATATACTTGAAGGCCAAGTCTCTTCAAAAGCTTGGACGGTTAACTGGTACAAAGCTGCTCTAATAATTAATTTGATAGTTCTTAGAAGATTCACCTGTCAATTTTAGTTTTTTTTTTTTTTTTTTTTTGTTCTCCTAATATGAGTACCTAAAGGTATCTTTTCTTGCTGGGTGCAGAGGCTGCTCATGAATGTAAAAGTGTGCTTGATGCTGTGGAGAGGATATTCCATCATGGCATACCCAATGTGCAAGTGGACAGTAAGTTGCAAGAGACAGTAAGCCAAGCTGTAGAGCTGTTTCCAGAACTTTGGAAGCAGGCTGGTTGCTATCATGAAGCGATGTCTGCTTATAGACGTGCACTGCTAAGTCAATGGAATCTTGATAATGACTGCTGTGCAAGGATTCAAAAAGGGTTTGCAGTGTTCTTGCTCTATAGTGGAGTAGAGGCTGCACCACCCAGTTTAGCTGTTCAGATGGATGGTTCATATGTACCAAGAAATAATCTGGAGGAGGCAATCCTACTTTTGATGATTCTTATGAAAAAAATTTACCTTGGTAAGACCAAATGGGATCCATCAGTTATGGAGCACCTTACATTTGCACTCTCTCTGTGCAGCCAAACCTCTGTTTTAGCAAAGCAACTTGAGGAGGTCATGCCTGGGGTATTTCATCGTGTTGACCGCTGGATAACATTGGCTCTTTGTTACAGTGGAGCTGGACAAAATAGTACTTCCCTGAATCTGTTAAGGAAGTCCCTACACAAACATGAAAGACCAGATGACCTCATGGCATTGTTATTGGCTGCCAAGATTTGCAGTGAGGATTCCCTTCTTGCAGCTGAAGGAGTGGGTTATGCTCAGAGAGCAATCAGTAATACTCAGGGAACAGATCACCATTTTAAGGGTGTAGGTCTTCGCATGTTGGGTCTTTGTCTAGCAAAACAGTCAAAAGCTTCTTTATCAGATGCTGAGAGGGCCCGTCTTCAGTCTGAAGCATTGAAGAAATTGAATGAGGCAGTTCCTTTTGAGCGTGACAATTTAGATTTGATTTTTGAGTTGGGAGTTCAATATGCAGAGCACCGGAATTTGAATGTTGCCTTGCGTTATGCGAAGCGGTTCATTGATGCAACAGGTGGGTCCATATCGAAAGGTTGGAGATTACTTGTTATGATTTTGTCTGCTCAACAAAGATTTTCAGAGGCTGAAGCAGTAACTGATGCTGCTTTGAATGTGACTGCAAAATGGGAGCAAGGACCACTACTTAGACTGAAAGCAAAATTGAAGATCTCTGAGTCATTACCCATGGATGCTATTGAAACTTTTTGTTCCCTCCTTGCATTGGCTCAAGCCCAAAGGAAATCGCTTGGTCCTCGCCCAAGTGTTCATCAGGTTAGATTCTGTGTGGACTGCATTCCTTTTTTTGAGAGGAATAAGGTGCATCTGAATTTTTATCCAGACGCATTACCGTCCATCTAATTTCATTAAAACAAGTGGTGTGAGAATGATAACACATCATAATCTTGAAATGTGTTAGGAGGAATTATACCACCTTAAAATATCTTATATTGCTTGTAATTGATAGGATATTCATGAGAATTGGAAATTTATGAATTTTTAGGGTATAGCTGGACATTGGGGTAATTTTATGTTGTTAACTGCTTCAATGCTCGTGGCTTACCATGAATGGTGGATACCTGGGCTCTGCTGTGTAATACTTTGTTCTCAAGTTATTAATGAAATAGTTCTATGGCATAGATAGATTGGTTAGAGAAGAAAATATCCCCCCATACAGAACCTAAAACAAAGCTCTGCATAGCTCCTTGGGATGCAGCTCATCAATTGTGCCCTTTGGAAATGAAACAGAGCTCGTGAGTTTGAGCCTATCCAGTATTTAAGTGATACAGAATCAAGGGGTGGGCCAATATCATCCAGGGTTTGCTTTGCCAGCATTTGGGTAAATACATTGGTAACAAGGTGAATTTCCTGTTTTATGTCTGTGTATATATATATATATATATATAAAAGGCCACAGTAGTGAATTACTGTGTCACTATTTGCATTACTGTACCAGTATTATTTGTGATAGTGATACTATAACAGAGAACATGTAAAGAGGGTTTCTTGTGGTCATGTTTTAGTTGATGGTTAGGATTGTTTGGTTCAAAAGCTAGGATTTATTGTTTAGTTTTTTAGTCCCTTTGTCTGTGTTTTTCTTCTTCTCCTCCCTTGAATGTCCTTATCATTTCACACTGTTTTGCTGTTTGTTAAAAATCAAACCTTAATTTAACCATTCAAATGGCACCAAAACATAATTCTACTCTACAGACCTAACCTATCCTAAATCTAAAGGATATGGTATTCTACTCCAATGACCTAACCTATCCCAAATCTAAGGGACAACAGACCCTTGCCCTAATCCCCAATTATGTTACTCAGTTACTGGATTTTGAAAATCCTGCATTAAATATTTAATACTTAACTTCCCCACGAATAAGTAGAGTTATAAGGTGTGCTTTTGGAAAAAAACTAAATAGGAAATAAAGTGGGTCATCATACATATATTATATGTAGAAAGATGGATAAGTACTTTTATTAATCCTATGTTCCTTGCATTTGTTCTATATATATACTAGTTACACATAGTGACATGGATGTACCTTTTTTTTCCTGATAATGAGGAATCCACTGCGAAAACGAAGCGTTTATCTCAACTTCTGGTGAAGCAAGCCCTGGGTGATATGGCTTGCCCTGCTACCTTACACCACTTAAACATCGAGGAGACTTGAACTCAGTACCTTAGATTCATTGCCATTGGACACTACCATTCAACTACATCCTGTGGGGCTTATATATACTCAGTATAGTATAATTATGTACAAATTATATACTAATTATTCTGAATACCTCATATGGTTCCCTCCTTACAATATAGAAGTGGCTTGGCTTATATAATAGAATTTGTAGATAGGAGGGCTCTTGGAATAAATAAAATTTAAATCGTTTATTAGAGCAGTTTCCTGATGATTATTTTTTGCTTTTAATACGAATTATGCTGGTTCCCTGATGATTATTTGTTGCTTCTAATTTTTATCTTCATTGCAATTGATATGCATAACTTGGTGATTTTTAGGGGCACCCTTATATTTCCTTATCTGAAATTCCTTCCTGAATAAGCAAAATTAAAAACCATGCAGAAAAAGCCTGTTCCTGATTCTTAGATATTGCTTCTGAATTCATTTTTAACTTTCTGTTTATTATGATAGGTTGATGACGATAGAGTCAATGAATTTGAAGTCTGGTATGGCGTCGCGACTTTATACTCAAGCCTTTCACATTGGAGGGATGCAGAGATATGCTTGGGAAAAGCTAGAGAGTTGAAAGAATACTCAGTGGAATTACTGCATGCAGAAGGCAAGACCTCAAACTTTGTTTACTACATGAACAATCTTCTGAGGCTTTGGGGTGGTTGAGTGACATGGAGTTTTGGGGCACTTAATAATTAGTCCAACTCCTAGGGGTCATGACCATAAATATGATGCTTGATAATTGGTCCTGCTGTCACAGGGTTTAGCATGCTTAAATGTGATGCCTGTAGATGCAGTAATTTTGCATTGTTGCCAAGATGGTTACCAATACACAAGCACCATGTTTGAGGCATCATGAAAGTCCCATGACATACAGACTAATATTGGGTGTCATGTTCAATAAAAATTCCATACAATATAAGCACCTAGGGGACATCATGCCAAATAGATCTCTGTATCTCCATGCTCACCTCCTTGGATGATTCCTGAAAGATTTATGTTGGCTTCTTAGTAACAGAGCAGGTCAACCTTGGGGTGTTGAGGTGTCCAAGTCTGAGGGTAGAGTAGAGCAGCTTGAGAGGAGGGATTGCAAAATATGATGAGAATCTCAATATAAATCTTACTAGCAGAGAGCTTGAGATTCTTAGATGGTCTCAAATGGTGGGCCTTGACGATTAAGATGTCTAGGGAGTAGTCTCCAATTACGATGCAAATAATGGATTGATATCCTTCTATGGATTCAGAGAGTTGTAGTTGCCATTAATAATACACTAAATTTGCAGGCACTGGTACGTGCCCCTAGAAACTAGTGGGGGGCCCTTTTCCTCTAACCATGACAGTTTTAATACCTCTAGTCTACTTGTGCATCAGTGAGCTCTCAACTCTGTCAAACCAACACCCTCAAACTAATCCAATATAGCAGGAAAGTCCTACCTACCTACCACCAACACGATAAATCCCCTAACCCTGCTTTTAGGTTAGGAATACTAGTATTAGAATGCAATGCCTACATACATTCAAGGAGATATTTATGGAAAGATATCTGGGTCAAGGTGATATTTATGGAGAGATATCTGGCATAAGTCTAGCATCTATTTCCCTACTGGTGTCTCCAAGTTTGTGAAATATGGCACTTAATGATTAGTTAACATTTCCTAGGACTTATGTGGCATTCCTACCACTTGTTTATTGATTCATGTATCACGCTGAAGTGGGACACCAGCATTAGGCAATCATACCTTCTGATTAACTAAAACTTAAAATTTTCATCTCTGAACTTCAATCTTTTTAAGCCATGTGTCTTATTCATAAACTCTTAAGAACTTTCTGTACAGGTACTGAAAAACTTCTAGAAGCATGGGTATAAAATGTAAATAAGACAGTTCATAATGACGAAATTGGCTGCCCCATAACCCAATAAAAAAACATCTAATAGCTCAACCTAGAAACTCAAATAAATAAAAATCATAAAAATAAAAAATAAAAAGTTTAACAGAAGTAAGAACAGATTAGAAATATTAGATTTCCTGCAAAGAAGGTTTGATGAAGCCTAAATAATAAAGGAAACCTGATCCCAGCCAGATTCCAATCCAAAATTTTAGGATGATCAAAACCCCTTTAACAAGCTAAAATTCAGTAGGACTATGATAAACTATGAAAGAATTCTAAATTGTATCTGGATTTTTTTTGTTTAGTGTACATTTGTACATTTTAATAAATAAATTGTTAAAAACAATCTTAAATCTAGTAATGTGAGGAAATATTCTTAAAATATTATAGATGGGTCATCATAGATTAGAGGATATTAGCAATAAACATGGAACCAAGTTGGTTTACCAAAAAAAAACTAATTAACACTATGAGCTATTTACTTTTAAAAATATCAATTTTAATGGAGTCCTCTGTAATATAGATAATGCATTTTTCATCATAATAAAAGTTATTTTCCTGTGTGAACTAGGTGTTAAGTTTGAAGGTCATGGACAAATCCAAGAAGCTTTGGCTGCTTATATCAATGCCCTTTTACTAGATCCAGGTTATGTGCCTTGCAAGATCTTGATTGGTGCTCTATTGTTGAAGATGGGCTCGAAGGCATTTCCTGTTGTGAGAAGCCTACTTTCAGATGCATTGAGGATAGAACCTACCAACCGAATGGCTTGGTATTACCTGGGAATGGCTCACAGAGACGATGGACGAATAGCTGATGCTACAGACTGCTTCCAAGCAGCCTCCATTCTTGAAGAATCCGATCCCATTGAAAGCTTCAGCTCCATTCTTTGACCAATCGTCATCTTCCAAATACCGTCGTCTATCCATCACCAAAATAGCAGGCATACTCAGAGAGCTAATGTACTGAAGGGTTTCAAAATTGTGTTCCATTTGCTATTTTCTTAAAATATTTAGTTAGTTCATCTGTCACGTATCCATCTGATCATCATAAAAGGATGGACCAAAGAAATGATAGCAGAACTGAGTTACTGGTTTTGAGATTTAGAAAAATAAGAAGAAAAGAATGAAAGGGGGGGAGTCTTATTCATTCGATTTGATTGTAGAATGCTCGAGTCATAGAGGCTTAGACTGGTGGAAGTCTGTAAATGTACCCATTGTTCTGGTTATCTTGCTGCTGTTTTAGTTTATATCATTTTCAACTGAGCATTACAGTTGAAACTTGAGAGTATTGTTTATGTTCTTTCAGATGTATCAATGGAATACAGCTTTACTTGATTTCCCTGTATAAAAGGCACCATTTCCTATATCATAAAGTTCCCTTCCTTTCTCTTTTCTGCATATTCTTCATTTATTTCAATGGCCTTAAGAGTCCTAATCATGAGATTGGGGTTCTAGCAACATTACTTGGAATTCAGTTAGAGCATTTGGTTGTGTTCAAAATACTCTCTTTCAGCATTTCATCACACACACTCTCTTCGACCTTTAAGAAGTCGTTTTATCTCTTAAGCTGCTTAATCTAATCCTAAAAGCTAATTTTAAGTGTCATACTGTAATTAATATTATTTTGGTTGCATGTTTTTGTTGCGATTTTTCCATGTATAATTACT
This sequence comes from Vitis vinifera, assembly GCF_030704535.1. Lineage (NCBI taxonomy): Eukaryota > Viridiplantae > Streptophyta > Magnoliopsida > Vitales > Vitaceae > Vitis > Vitis vinifera. The sequence goes on along the minus strand of NC_081808.1, from coordinate 2,478,546 downwards.
TCATAAGCTACTTTAAGTCACTGTTGAGAGAAAATATAGGACCATGGTAGCAAGACGGGCAGCCACCACCTTTTTAATGAGATGGGTACCCTTACAATGGTCCCAACCATGTGGGCTAGGAGCCTAGGACCGCTAGATGGGTTGGTCAGGCCTCGACTCTTTGGCCATTGCAATTAATGTGAAGTTTTGGTATTAAACAGAAATTAAATGAAAAAATTGGTAATAAATCTCGAAAAATCCGCGAAAAGAGATATTGTCGGACGGGCAACACAACAAAAAATCCGCAATGCTTTTGTGCTTTAGCCTTGAAGACTTTGGATGAGACCTTGTCCTTTGGATCTTCCCCAATCCCTGAACTACTTCTTATAATAAGACAATGACATGTGGCCAACTTGCTAAACAATTTTTCTATGTATGAAAACTTTAAAAAAATACAATGACCCAAGAACTATTAAAACATTTCTTATTCTTGACTTAAAAGGGATTTGATCATAAATTTGTATTTCAACTTTTTACCATTTGGTCAAAAATATTTTATTATACTAACGTTACATTTTTACAATATATTTTATTAAATTTTTTTTAACATTTATAACTTCAAATTTTCATTTATACACATTTTTAATTTTTATTTATTTTTTATCATAAAGTGTCCTAAATTTTCAATTAGTATAAACTTATTTTTATAAAAAATATTATACAAAATTAATATTTTTTTAGTTGATATATTGTTATAATAATAGATTTCCTTGTAAAATAAGCAACGTTATTTTGAATATCTTTATAAATATTCTAGATCATGAGGAAAAAGTCATAAGATGGAGATGAGTTTATAGAGACTATATAATGTGGATAAAGATGTGAAAAATAATGTAGCAAAAACGTAAAAAAAAAAACAGAAGATATCTAACGGAGTGAGAGAACTTGTGGTTCAGGTATGGATATAAAAAGTAAGAAAACATAAGATGTTTTATATGTTAATTATTTTATCTTTATATTATTAATCTAATTTTATTTGCATTGAAGCTTCCATTGGCACAACATACTAGTATTAGAGCTCCGAATGAAAGATTCTTGGAAGAACAAAATATTACAAAGCACACAAGATGAAAACAAAAATAATTTTAATTGAAGGTTGAGTCGATTGCTCTCTCGTCAGGATATGATAAAAAAATAGTGTATCATAGATAGATGGAAGATTACCTAAATATGATTTAATTATTAAATAGTTAAAACATCATATAACCTATTAAAAAATTAGGTCCGATTTAATAATTAGGTAAAGTTAAATCTTATTCAATATGATTAAATTTTTAATCTTATATGTTCATGATGTAATTGATCTCGTCATTCAAAATCAAATTTTAAATGAGTCAAATGTAGGTTAAATAAGTTAGGATTATAATTGAGTTAATAGTATGATTATTATGTCAATTTGAATTAAATTTCATATTATATAAATTGATAAAAAAAATATTTATTTATTAAATGAGTTATACACATTATCGACACAAATTTGACTTAAATACAATTATAATCAATTCAAATATAGGAAAATCTTATCAAATTCAAGTTTTGTCAACAAATCACAACTTTAATTCCAAATGGGATTTTCCCCCATTCCTTTCTTTGATTTTAATGTTGTGTTTACACACACGTGGCAGCTTAGTCACCAAGGAAAGTAGTATATATATTTGTTTGGGTAGTAGGAAAGGAGTGGAATGGAAGATAAAACAAAAATTATCTGTATTTAAATATATAGTTTTGGAGTATTGACCAAATGAAAACGTACCAAAATTAACTTCCCTTCCTATGCATATTTTTTATTCCCATGGTGGATGAATGTTGAATTTGTTCCAATTATTAAGTCTTATCTCTACTATCTCTCGTTATTTTCTATTGAATAATTTGGACATGTCACGTGATTCAATTATTTGTAATTTTGGATTCCTCTTAGACTCTTCTTCTACCTTGCTTGGTGCATGGACTTCAAAGGATCTTTATTCCCTTTTTACATAACTACTTACTAAATATGATAGTCATTGCCTAGAGGTTATCAAAGCTATCCTTGAAAACTATGCCAAAAATGATGTTATTTTTTAAAATATGAGGAAAAAAATTGATTTAAGAGTTTATAAGTTGGGTTGACTCAACGATATTTTACAAAATTAAGGTTTTGTTTGAAAAGTGTTTTTGACAATAATTTTGAAAAACAATTTTTATTGATGTATTAAGGTTTGTTTTATAATTATTTTTTAGAATAATTTTCTTTTCTTCATAACAAAAATCAAGAAAACATATTTAACAATTAAAAATAATTTTTTTTTCTATTATTAAGAACATAAAATAAGTTGTCTTTAGAAAACATCTTTTAGTTGTTTTCTATTATTTTCATTTGTTTTATGAGGGCTGTTTTAAAAAATAATTATATAAACATATAAAATAATTAAAAATAAAACACTAAACATAAAAATTATTTTTAAAATATTAAAAAACATGTTAAAATATTGAGTTTCCAAACAGACTTTTATTTTATAAAATATCATAAAATAATTTTCAAAAACTATTTTTGAAAATAGTTATTAAAGGTGCTCTTATATTTTGTTGAACAAAAATATGTTTGAGAAATTAAAATATATCTAACTTGTTTTTTTATGTTTTAAAGTACTTTTTAAAAATAATTTTTATATATGGTGTTTATTTTTATTCATTCTCTATATTTCTTATAATTATTTTTTAAAATTACCCTAAGTGAAAACAACTTAAAACAAATAAAAATGTTTTTTAAAAATATTTTGTTTTTTGTTTTTAAAAATAGAAAACTCTTTTTCTATTTTTTTTTAATTATCAAACGTATTTTTCTTATTTTTGGGTGTTAAATAACAAAAAACCGTTTTCTAAAATAATTACCGAATCAGATATCCAATTTTCATATTTTTTATATTTAGGCCTATCATGCATGTACATATTTCAAGATGAGCTACACAATACTTCATAAAATTCTAGTTCTTATTGTTTTTAACATCACATCATAGATTCATAATACTCTTGGCCACAGAAGTTAATGAGAGTTTGAACTTGACCAACATTTATTTCAACCATTAATTGAGTTCATTGCAAACTCACAAGATTGCTTTATAACCCATGTCAGCTTAATTATTAGTTGCATGCAAGTCTATAGTAGTAATAATTAGAACATGGATCATTAACCAAAATTGAAAGAAGACATACAGACACATTCTGAATGCTACAATATCATTGAAGAGAGTATATATGATGTTCATAACATAGGTCTAGGGTTGGTGATGATGGAGGCGAATGGGAAGGCCTTTTGCAGGAATGGGCATGGGGTCTACTATAATCTTCTCATCTGGCAGCAGCTTCTCCCATTTGAACCTTCTCACTAAATTGTGCATGAACACTAGTACTTCCAATCTAGCATACTCTTTGCCAGGGCACATCCTGGGTCCTCCTCCGAAAGGCACATAGGTGTAAGGGGCTGGTCCCTTTCCGTCAAACCTCGAGGGGTCGAATTTTTCCGGCTTGGGGAAGAACTCCGGGTTCCGGTGGGTCGAGTGCGTGCTCCAGTACAGCTGATTATCGAAAGATTGAAGACAACACATGTAAGTATTGAAGTTGTTTCACAAGCATATATGCATGTGGATAAGACGGGAGAAGTGTATGTGATACATGAAGCAACTGACCTTCCATCCCTTTGGAATGGAGAAACCCTCGAAGATGAAGTCATTCATGGCTTCTCGGAAAGCTCCTTGAACGGGTGGTGCCAGTCTCATCACTTCACATGCTACATTCCATGAATACCTCATCTTTGGAATGTCCTCCCAATTCAACAGCTCACCTGGGGCCTTTGATTTTGCTATCTCCATTTGTTCTGTTAACCAAAACATGACAAGCTTATTACCTTGGTACTGCTGATAATTAAGACCATTCCATTTTGATATATGATTATATATATATATATATATATATATATATATATATATATTATATTATAATATGTAGATATGTTTTGAAGTCGTAAAAACCTTTTGATCCTAATGGACTAATATCTAAATATTGAAACACCGAGACGTCATGTTTGTATAAATGATGATTGATTGTTAGACATTTTTTAAGTGATTAGGCCTTCTTAGACTTGATCGGAATAATTAGAATTTTGTACTTGACTTTTTCTAATTAATTTATAGTGAACATCTCTAGATGAGTGAAGATCCGAATATCAGAGACGGAGGTGAACATCTCTAATTTATGGTGAACAGATCTCTAGATGAGTAAAGATCCGAGATATCAGACATTAAATAAAGAAAACAAACACAAAAATAAGGCTATTAACAGTGGGAAAATAATGGGTTTTGGGTGACTTACCCTTGAAAACTTCATCGTAAACATGAGGCAGCTCTGCAAGAAACTTGACAATAAAAGTAATGGTAGCACTGGCTGTGTCATGACCTCCGACGAGCAACCCAAGAATTTTATCAGCTATATCCTCTTCATTCATGTACTCTCCATTCTCATCACAAGTGAGAAGCATATGTGACAATATGTCCTGCGTCGTCGACGCCTTGTTGTCCGCAAGATTCATCTTCCTCTTCTTGATTATTGCATGAAGCTCCTTTCTGACCAGGTTTGAAGCTTTGATCCCCTTGTTAAATGACGTCCCAGGCAAATCAATAGGTAGGGCTATGATTCCGGCGGCCAGTTCGTTGAAGGGCTCTGCAAGCTTTTCGACATGGTCGGGGTCTTCTACGCTCAAAAACAGACGACAAGCCAGCCAGAATGTGAACATCTTGGCTAGCGGGAAGACTGTGACTTCTTCCTTGTTGTTCCAGCTGGACTCAAAGTGCCTCTGAGCTATCACGTCCATGATACTGATATATCTTTGGAGGGCTTCGGGTTTGAGAAAGCCCGGAAGCAGCTTTCTCATTTTCTTTGATTCTTCCTGCGAGGAGGTTTGCAGAGAGGAAGGGAAGATTTTGTTTACGGAGCTCGGCCACCATGCGGTCACAAGCTTGTTCTCGTTGGAGAACAAGAACTTGTTCCCGGCCGAGCCACAGAAGACTGCAGCAGTTTCTCCGAAGAGTGAGGTCTTGAAAACTTTGGATGAGAACTTCAACATTCTCTCAGAAATGAACTTCTCGGGATGACCCTTTCTGCCATTGGAGAGGAACTGGATGCTTTCTCCGATATAGGGCAGACCGGTATTGCCGGACGGAAGGTTTCTGGGTGTGCCATGGGAGATGATCATGAGCTTGTAGATGAGGAATGAAAGAGAAAGAGTGGTGAAGAGGGTGGCCCATGGAAGTATGTGGAGTAAAGAGAGCTCCATGATGGGTGTCTGTGAACGGTGGAGGTGGAGGTGGGGGGAATGGGGTTTAAATATAAAAAAATATCAGATGGTATTGAACGAATCCATGAGCACTGCACTTGATTTGTGAGCTGAAATAGGGGCCCCTTTGGCTTGGGGTTTGAATATGGATTTTCTATTTTCTCGGTCAAGAAAATCAGGGAAAAATTACTAGAAAACTAGTGAAAATTACTGATGTATGTATGGGATCATATAGGCCGCCATACTGGACTAAGAAATGGGGGTGACATGAAAATTAGAGTTAAGTGTTTACACGATCATTTTAATATTTGACATAGACTTAGGTGGTGTTTGTTTTTTGGTTAAATAGAAAAAATCAAATATTTTGGTTTTTTCTATTCAACTAAAAATAACATATTGACATCATTCAACATACCTAAAATAAACTTATTATCAATAAGTTTAGTTTAATTATATTAAATGATAACAAAAAGTTAATTTTAACTGTTTGGCTTTTTCTATTCAACCAAAAAACAAACACCACCTTATATTCTTTTCACACATGAACCATTAGTTTCAAATGTGTGTTTCATGTGTCATATATAGGTAGGGTAAACTTTATCTTCTTGAAGTAAATTCAATTATAAAGCCATGTGTAAATGTTAAATAATCCCTTTTGTTACCGTTTTCTTTTATACAAAAAAATAAGAGAGAAAATGGGAGAAAAATATGGACATTAATTACATGTTATATAGACAAATTTTATTTGATATTGTAATTTTTACCTGTCTAAATTGTATGGATTGTTTCATTTCTATTTATTTCGTGGTGGGGTCAAGTGATTGGATTGTTGATATTAATGGTCATCATTTATATCTTGGATTATTTATATCAACAAATAAATTGGATTTAAATAAATGGGTAAGGTAATATTTTGCTGGCAGGATATAATATGAGGTAGGATAATAGGGGGATATTATATTCTATCCTATGTTTGATTGGTTGATGGGATATGATAACTTATCCTATTACTTATCATATCTTATGTTTAATCAAATATGAGGTAAGATATATTATTGACATTTTTTATTTATCCCTTTTACATATTAATCTCATAGTAAGTAGGAATGGCAATGGATCGGGTTTTTTCGGGTATCCGTCCCGTCCGTAATGGAACGAGTTTCAATTTTAATTAACGGGTTTGAGATTTTTTTTTAAAACCCGGGGCAGGTTCGGGTATTGCCCCATCCCGCCCCGTCTCGCCCCAATTATATATAAAATTAATTTTAAATTTAATTTAATTTAATTTTTATTTTACTATTTTTAATATATAGATAATAATAAAATAAGTTATAAAAAATATAATAATTTAATTATTTATAAAATATATTTATTTTAATGTAATTAAAAATTTTAAAAGTAATTTAAAAAAAAAAGTTAAATGGGCGGGACGGGTGAGTATGAGAATTTATCATACCCGCCTTGCCCCGTTTAATTTTTTAAATAGGACGGGGATAAGAATTGTTTTAAATAAACGGGGTGGGGTTGGGATAGGGGCTACCTATCCCGAACGCACCCATTACCATTCCTAACAGTAAGCTATGAGCTATACATATCCTATATATGATAATATATTTTTTTTTAAATACTCATTTTACAAAAAAAAAATGTTATAAATTAAATTTATAATTAAAAAAGAAAAACAAAAAAAATATTTATAAAATAATATTAATATATATATATATATATATATTATTTTTATATATTAAATAACATAATATAAAAAAAATATTTGTAAAGTATAAATAATTTAATCATGAATATTGTTAAACATGACAAAATTTTCATTTTTTTAATTGAAAATATTTAAATATGATATAATTTTTATTTTAAATATTGAAAATAATATATATTTCATTTTTTTTTATTCATTTCACAAATTAAATATAAATGTAATATGATATATAATATATTATTTTAAAATATCATATATGTAAAATATGTATATCTAAGGATATCATATTCCATCAGAAATCATATTTTAAGATATGTATATCATATTCAATGAGATATGATATCTTAGGATATATATATATATATATTCTACTCTACGCCTAAATGGAAGCAATTGAGTTAGCTTTGGGTGCCAAGTGGAGTACTATGGGGTGATTGGATTGTGAATATTAATAGGCATTGTCGAGGAACCCCACACCTATATTGCATATCTTGGCTTATTAGCCTTGTGAAAAAAAGTTGGAATTTGGATTAACCATTAAATGTATGCAATGGGTTTGGCTTTAGGTGCCAAACAAGGATAAAAAAATCAGTAATCATGAATATATCAATAGTTCGATTTTACAAATATATCGATGGATATTTTGATACAAAATATTAATTGGTTTAAAATTGATCAAAACTTTTGAAAATGTAAAATAAAACTCTTAAAAATGAAATTAAAAGTATAATAGACATTTTAAAGTTGTTTTGTTGAAGAAATTATATATATATATATATATATATATATATATATATATATATATATATATATATAAGTGTACATTGATTGTTAAATTACATCAAATATTATTCAATAATAATATTGTGATATTTGATTATAATATGTTTAATTTTAAAATATATTTAATATTAAAATTATAATATATTTAATTTAATGGTATTAAATGATATAAAATAAATGATGATAAATGTATAATTTTTAAATATTTAATTAATATATTAATGATATTAAAAACTTTTTGTTACTCAATTAAATGAAATTTTTTTTATTTAATTATAAAATAATTATAATTAATTTATTGTTTAAATATTTTGTGTATATGAAAATTTTTAATATATATGTAGGTGCAAAATGATTAATAAGAGGCAAACTTGCCCCAATGGTAAGGTGAGTACTCAACCAACCTTTTAGTCGGGGTTCAACTCCCCCGGGCGGCTGAAACAACAAAATATATCATAATCAATGGGGTGGGGTGCGGTGATTGAATTGTGAGTATTAACGGGCATCATTAAGGAACCCCACACCTATATTGCATGTCTTGGCTCATTAGCCTTGTCAACAAAAATTAGGATTGATATTTTAATCAATGGTGCCAAGTGGGGTGGGATGCGTCGCGGTGATTGGATTGTGAATATTAATGGGCATCATGAAGGAACCCCACACCTATATTCCATGTCTTGGCTCATTGGCCTTCTCAAACAAAAGTTGGGATTGAGATCAACTATTAAATATGCGCAATGGAGTTGGCTTTGGGTGACAAATGGGTTTACTTTACTTGAACTGATAAGCAGAACACGAAAAAGCAATTTTTAGGAGTTTTAAAATTGCGTAAAAACTATCCCTATTTAAATTAAAAAATACATGTTTTTTTTTCTCGATTTGTGAGAAGACATGCCTCTCAAAAAAAAAAAATATTCTACTTGTATTTTTTTTTTCAGAAAATCATAAAGAAGTTTTTTCTTTATCCTACCTCGAATATTTCCTCTTTTTTTTATGAAAACAAGGGTCAAGATTTCGGTTTTTATATTTGTAGTTTTATTCACGACTTAGGACAAAAAAATTGACCAATGAGTATTTTAAAAAACAACCCAAAAATCTTATTTTTCATCAATACATTAGATACTCATCTTTTTCCACTTCTAGATCACCTCCTTCTATATAATATAATTTATTTGTGTAAAACATTGCTAAATAAATTTATTTTATAATAATAATAATAATTAAATCTTTAAGAGTACACCAGAACCTACTTAATAATATTAACAAATTATAGCAGAGTTGAATGGTATTTTGAGAAGACGGTTTGACTTTGAATGCACCCACCTACTTATTGATTCTTTTTGTGTCCTTTTCAAACTTTTCTATTACCAAAATACCCTTAATGATAATATGGAAATGCCCTTCTTTCAAGCCTTTCCCACTCACTTTTTGTCCTCCCTCCGCTAGAAAGCCTTTCCAAGGGTCGTGCTATCGTGACAAATCGATTGCCTAATGGAGACCGGCACCAATCGCAATATTTTTATGTATACAAATGGGTCTATTCTTTTGCATCCCATCTACATTCCATTTTTTGTACTCTTTTTTATTTATTCCATTTTTTGTACTTTTTATTTATTTATTTATATTTTATTCAATTTCACATTATTTGTATCATAATCCCGTACAAATATACACTCTATCCAACGGACTAAATTTGATCATACATTTTTAATAGTCGAAATTATGAGTATGGTAAGTATCAAATCGATATCCTAACATTTTTCCTCTTTAAAACCTTAAGGTTATATTTGATTTTTAAAAAATTTAAGAAAAGATATGAGAAAATGTAGAAGAAAAAAAGTAAAAGAAGGAAAATAAGATTAGATTTAGAATTAATAATTTATTTTTATATGTTTTTTTAAACTTATTTCATTTATTTTTTTTTATTATATAAAGATTAAATAATATTTAAATATATAAATTTCTAACTAATTTTAATTATATTTACTTTTTTTTCGAAGGGTTTTTTTAAGTAAAACCAAATATAAGAAAACTTTCGTTAATATTTTTTTTTTATTTTCTTAATAATTTATAAAACCAAACATAATCTAAATCTTAAATTTGTATTTTTAATATAATTGAAAACAACTTCCACGATTATTATAACGACGCATTCCTAACTCTGTAGATATTGTCTATTTTGAACCAAAATGAGTCTTTACAACTTTAAAACACATTTACAAGATTAAAATAATCTTATACTTATATATCGTTAGAAAACTTTCTCTCATATTTGATGTGAAATATCATAAATATCCTCTTATGCAGACAAAACGTCATCGTTGTGTCTCATGGAATTACGAGACCAAACAGATAAACACCTTCTATAGGCTAAAACAGACCTCCACATCAAGATCAATAAATATCATCCACTCTAAAATCAAATAGGTCCTCATGACTTTAATACACACTTACAAAGTCAAAAGAAGTTTATATTTATATAATATTATGAATTTTCTCATTTGACGTGAGATAACATAATCATCATAAAGATTTTAAAATATATTTATAAGATTAAGAGGAGTTCATGCTTATATAATATTATAAACTTTATCATTTAACGTGGGATACGATAATCATCATAAAAAAAAATAAACAAATAAATATTTTCCTTCAACACCGTGAAAAAACAACTTGTAGTATGAGTTTTTTATTAATAAAATAATACCTTGTGTAGCACAACCTGACCTAAAAAATGACAAGTCGACTTATATATATATATATATATATATATATATTAAAGAATAATATTTTGAAAGATCAAGATTGCGAAATGTGGACTTTTAAATCTCTCTAAATATTAATTTTAAATAAATTATTATTAAAATAAAAAACTATTCAAATATGGCCTTTTCTATCTCCATAATATTATTAATTTTAAGGCCTTCTAGAAGATAAATGAAAGACAATTCAAAAGATAAAAGTCGGAAGGATGAAATCATGTTTTTTTTTTAAGGCTGTGTTTGATTTAAGAGAAGGAAAATAGAGAGAAATAGTTAAAGAAAAGAAAACTAGAGGAAAATAAAAAAATAAATTGAACGATAATAAATTATTTTATATACTATAAACATATTTTATTTATTTTAATTTTTTATTAAATAAATTGAAAATATGTATTTTTAATTAATTTTAATTATATTTAATTTTTTATAGGACAACGAATATGGGAAAATAATTTTTTTAAATTAATTTTTTCTTTAATGTTTTCCTTAAACTAAACCTAACCTAAATGTTAATGGGATTTTGACAACTCTTCCACTAATATCAAGGTCCGAGGTATTTTTTTATTTATTAGAAAAAACAATTATATTAATTGAAAAAAAAAACATGAAATGTCTTCCCTATGATGTACAAACCTTACCAAAAGAACCGAGTAAACCTCTACTAAACCACGAGACTATACATAAAGGACAAAAGGTTTATACAAGTATAACAAACTTAAACCTTATAGACCAACTCCTTGGGTGTACAAATTAGGTTTAAATTAAGCAAGCCCATTTGAGGTCAAGTTTCTCCAAAGGTTAACAATACAAATTAAAGTACAAATTCCCATATCACTTTTCAAAGCAATAACATAGACACATTCCCTTTTGGTCTTTGCAATCATGGAGTTAATTTTGTATAAATGTTAGTAAATATCAGTTATTATAATTGTATATACTGTGTTTACTATTATTACTCAAAACTTAAGATTAGGAATGATAATGAGATGGATTCGGAATGAGCCATCTTTAACCTAATCTTGTTTTGTTTATTTATATTTATTCTCATTCCAAAAATAATAAATAAATAAAATAAAAAGAGCAAAGCAGATAAATCCCATCCCGTTTAATTTAAAAAAAATTAATTATAATTTTTTTAAAAATAAAATTAATTTATATTTATGAAAAGTAATATTTTATTTATATTAAAAACGATAGAAAAATGAGCAAAACTAATTTTTTATTTAAAATTATATATAATCGGGACAGGAAAAGGTGGGATAAAATTATACCCAAACCCACTCTTACTCTCATTCCGAGTTTTTATTGACTTCCTAAATCCATTTGGAAACTGTTTATTTCTATTTCAAATTCTTCCCATTACGGGCTGGATTTGCCCAATCGCGATCCTACTGTATAAAGGCAACTCAACCCAACGTTCGGGTGGCCCAGGAAAAACAAGGCCCAGAATTCCATGGAATGGGCCATGTTAATGCAGGCCTGGCCCACCACTGAATCATGTTAGAAGATATTGTGCACAAAACCCTGAACTTCCCAAAACCCTGAGGCGTAAACCTCCTCTGCCTCTCTCTCTCAATCCACCGCCACTGAAGATTATACCAGAAGACAATTTACAGCAAAAACTGAGATGTTGGGGCAAAAGATATTGTATTAATGGCGAGCATTCAACTACAGAGGAGCTACTTCTTGTCGACTACTACTGCTGCTTCTTCTTCGCCTTCACTTTCATTCCTTCCCTTCATGGCCAAGGTTCTCCCTTTTTAGTTTTCATTGCAGGCCCATTTTTCTGTTTGGTTCCTCTGAGAATGTAAACCCCAAGAAGGAAAAAATGGAAATAATTTTTTTTTTTCAATGTTTCTTATGTTTGGTCCTAATTTAATTTATCAGCTGCCAAATGGGGGGCTACCACACTTCTTTCTTGATGTTGTGAAGGCTATGTTTGGTTCGCGGAAAATACAGAGGAAAGGAAAAAATGATTGAAATGAGTAACATATAAAATAATTTATTCACTTTAAATCTATATTTTCTTTGCTTTAGTTTTTTTTCTTCTTTCCTTATACTTTTACTCTTCATTTTCTCTCTCTTGCATTTTCCCTCGAGTTTTCCGGGAACCAATCATAGTATAAGTGCCTATTGTTCTAGAAAATGCTCTCTAAAAAGGGGATATCGCAATACATTTTATTTCAGTGAATTTATATTCTATGGTGATAGTTTCTTAATGAGAAACTGTTTAACATGTTCTTTCCATGTCCCTATGCATTTTGGTTGTTGGTTAGGTGGTAATAATTTGTTATTTTGTGGAATTTTTGTTACAGTTGCAATACAGGGGATTTCAGAATTATCCTGCTACTTCCTTACCATGCACGAGGCTTAATGGGGGAGATAAATTCGGGAACTTCTCTCAGATTAATTTTAGAAAAATCGGCATACCTGCATTGGTCAATAACATTCAACCAAAGATTCTTAGATTAAATGTTAATCGGAATTTTCATATTTTTGGAAGCCTTACTGATAGTTCCAGGTTTGCGGTGCCTGTTCAGTCCCAGTTACGACTTGGGTTTCCTAATGCTGTGACACCCATTTATGGGACTTTGGACATTGGTATCAGATTTAGTTCACCTTATTACAAAGCTCTTGCTAAGAGGCCCTTCTCCCAGGTCCCAAGAGTAAAAAATAAAGGTGATAACTTGGGTATAAGGGATGGGACTGCTGAGAATACTTCACTTTTCAAACCTTTTAATAAGCATAGGAAGTGGGAGAAGTCATTGACTGCTCACAGGAGAAGTTTTAATGGTGCGGTGCGTGCTGCAGGTTCAAACCAGCCCACAAAAGTTAGTTCGTCTAGTTCTAGAAGATCAGCTCTTGGTGATGGTGACATGATGACTCAACAAGAGCAACTTGTTGATAATGGCAGGAAGGATGCGGATTTAAGTCCATCTATTTCAACTTCACCTGTTAGCAACAATAACCGAGGCTCTAAAGCTACAGAAAAACAGAGGAAGCAGTCAAGAACTAAGAAAAATAAGGAACAAGTTACTAGCACTGATGCAAGCTCTGATGTCGCTCAGAAGAAAAGTACTAAAAGCAGCTCTGAAGCAAATAAGTCCAATATCACTAAAAAGAGCCAGTCCCCACAGGCTTCAAAGGTGAGACATGTGTCCATATGTATATATGAATGTAAGCATGTATTTATCTAGATTTTATGTTGGAGAATCAGGTTTTGCTCCTTTTATCTCATTGCAATATTTTAACTAACACTGCAGTATTTCAGAATAATTCAACTGGGAACAAGCCTGTGGAGGCGCTTGATAGTTCTGTTTCAACGAAGAGCCAATCCAAGAAGGCAACTGGCAGCTCTAATAAAAAGGGAAAATCTCCAAAAGTGGCTAATGAGTCACCAAAGAAACAGACGGTCCACACTATGGGCAAAATTAAGTCCCTGGAACAAAGGCCACTGAAGAAATTATATCCTTCTTCTGGGAAATCTGTTGTGGTGGTGGAGTCTGTTACAAAGGCTAAGGTCATTCAGGGCTACCTTGGTGACATGTACGAAGTCCTACCTAGCTATGGGCATGTTAGGGACTTGGCTGGAAGGTCAGGATCTGTGCGGCCTGATGATGACTTCAGCATGGTTTGGGAGGTCCCATCTGCTGCCTGGACTCATCTTAAGAGTATTAAGGTTGCCCTAGGCGGGTATGATCTTTTCTTTCCTTTTGATTGCTACCAATTTATCTAAACCAGCTGTATCCATGAGGCAATAAAAGTATTTTGGAGATCAAGTGGAACAAGTTTATATGTATTACTCCAATGTTGAGCTATTAGATACTGGGTGTTAAGCTATCATTACATCTTATATGGTTCTATGTGATCTGTTTCTAATTGTGTTTCTGCATTTTCTTATCTTGTTCTGCCTTGTTCCTCAGAGCAGAAAATCTTATTCTTGCATCAGATCCTGATCGTGAAGGAGAGGCTATTGCTTGGCACATTATTGAGATGTTGCTGCAGCAGGATGCTTTACATAAAGATTTAACTGTAGCAAGGGTTGTTTTTCATGAAATAACTGAGTCATCCATCAAAAGTGCTCTGGATGCTCCAAGAGAGATTGATGTAAACTTGGTTCATGCTTACCTCGCACGACGTGCTCTTGATTATTTGATCGGATTCAACATTTCCCCACTATTATGGAGGAAGTTACCAGGTTGCCAGTCAGCTGGGCGAGTCCAATCAGCTGCTCTGGCTCTTATATGTGATAGAGAAATGGAAATTGATGAATTTAAACCACAGGAATATTGGACGGTTGAAGTTGAATTTAATAGGAAACAGGGTTCCTCAATGAACTCCAAATTTTTTCCATCATACTTGACTCATTTCGACTCCAAAAAGTTAAATCAATTTTCAATCAGCTCTCATACAGAGGCAAAGGCTATTGAACAGGAGATTAATTCATTGGAGTTCAAAGTGATTGGTTCTAAAAGAAATAAAATGCGGAAAAATCCTCCCACACCATATATAACATCCACACTTCAGCAAGATGCTGCAAACAAATTACATTTTTCAGCAATGTATACAATGAAGGTTGGCATAATTCTCTAACTGTTTATGTGTATTTTTATAATTTTCCCTGTTAATTCTTCTTATTTTTCCAAATGGATGAAGTCATAGTCGGTTCCCTTTCTATTTGAGATTGGTGAGATTTGTATAAAACATTTTTTTATTTAATTTTCACAGCTCAATTATAATGCCTGTTTATTGAAACAAGCTAATATATGATTAGCTCCTTACTAATTCTCTTTTGAACGTTTAAGTGAGTGATATTGATGATGCACCTTAGTGTAAGATAAGATTGCACATTCCTTATTCTTGTAGTAGTGGTAGTAATTATGACTGTCCTCATCATCACTATTCGCAGCAACACATTTTTAATTTTGTCGTTATAATCATCATCATCATCGTTATCATCAATGGTATTCTTTTCATTAGTTATTCCATACGCATGACAAATAGGCAGTGTTCATTGTATAATTTTATTCTCATTTCTTATAGAAGAAAAAAAAAAAACCTAAATGGGAAGTGTCACTATGCATTACACTGTTTTATCGTACATCCAAGGTTGCGTGATCCACCACGAAATTAAGGTAAAACATTTTTGTTACCTGAATGGTGTGTCATCATTTTGGCTTGAGTTGTGCTGAAGTGCCAAAAGAACATGTGATGTGTTGAAATAGTGTGGCTTTCATGAGATTCATGTCAATGCTTGTGTTGATAAAGGAATTTTCAGCGCTTTTGTGTGAAGATGCTCCCGTACTTCTATATTCCTCAACTTCACTGATTTGCTGTACCATTTTTTGTATGATGTAGCCTCATTATTTTATGCTTTAAATTGTGTTTTTCTAGCTTAATATTTTGTTGTTAGTTTGGTCTGGAACTTACGTGACAATATGAATGCAGTTAGCACAGAGACTTTATGAGGGGGTTCAATTATCAGATGGGAAGGCAGCAGGATTAATAACATACATGAGAACAGATGGACTACATGTAGGTAGCAGCTTGGTTGCATGAATATTTCCCTGCAGTGCTTGGTTGTTTGGATGTACCATCTTGAAATGTTTTAATGGTGCCTAAGGTCACGAGATATATTAGTCCATGTGTCTGTGTGTATTTTTGTTATTTTGCCCTTCAGATGATTAGCATTTAATGATTCCAAAGGTCTTTTTTTTTTTTTCTTTTTGCTTATTGCTTAGTTTTTTAATTGTCTCTTTTCTGTAGTAGTTATAATTCTTTCTTTGGTATTCCTTGTGGGTGGTTTAAGTGTTTGGGTGCCAATAAGCTTGTTCAGTAAGTTAAAAACTGGCTAATTCATCCATTACAATTACCAGCTGACATTTGCAAGTCTTTATGTACTTGAGCTGTGGAAGCACTCTTGGTTGACTGAGTCTTAATATTGCTATCCTGTGCTCTAATTTATTTATTTACTTTTCATAAAACTGTGCTTAATTTTCTAATTCAGTGGCATGTCTTGATGAGTGAAATTATGAGTAATTCTGATATTTAAGTTTGTTTGTCTTTTATTTTCTTCACTTGAATTTCCTGATTTAAGGACATATATTGTTTTTTCAGCAGGCTTGTTTTGAAAATTGTTAACCTAGCTGAATCATGCATAGTCTCTAACAAGTGTGAATATATTGAAGATTATTTTTTTTTTATAAGGAAAAAGTAAGTATATTAATCAAAAAGAGGAAACACCAAAAAACCAGTGCCCTCGAAGTATACAGGGAGTATACACACCGCCCTCCCTTACTAGGAGCCTATCCAGTCTAAAAAACTTACAAGAGAAGAAGGGCTCTCTACTAAGGAAACCCTGACCCAAGACCAAAGATTACATACAAAAGAATATTTCAACATTTGAAGCGAGAGTTCCTCATTCCCAAAAGCTAGTCTATTTCTCTCCTTCCAGACTGACCAAAATATACATAAAGGAGCCATTTGCTAAGCCCTCTTGCGTCTTTTCCCCACAAACACTCCATTCCATCCAAGAAGGGTTGCCTTCACTATACACGAAAGAGTCCAAAATACACCAAAAAGGGAGAAAAGAAGGTTCCACAGGACCCGCGTCTTAACACAATGAAGTAAGAGATGGTCCACCATTTCTGCTTTGGATAGACAAAGAAAGCACCTGTTTGCCAAAGAGAATCCCCTCCTTTGAAGTTGCTCCAAAGTTAAGACTTTACCCCAGGAAGCCTCCCAAGCAAAGAAAGCTATCTTTGGAGGCACTCTTACCCTCCGAATTCTTTCGCTAGGTAACATAGAAGAACCCCCCCGCTCCAACATAGAATAAAGAGACTTAATTGAGAAAGCACCATCATTTGAAGCTGTCTAGATCACTCTATCTTCCTCCTCCCTTTTAACCCTGAAGGCATGGATCTTCTGCAACAAACGCTCCACCAAATCGATCTCCCAATCATTAAACGCCCTTGCAAAAAGAGGAGTCCAACCATCCCCATCTCCAACGGGGTTCCAAACCTCCGAAACCCAAGCATTCTTAGACATGGAAATGGAGAAAAGAGAGGAGAAGGACTCACAAAGTGGCACAAATTACTTTGATTTGTTCAGAATTACTTGCATTTAGTGGCACGAATTCTTAACCATTCTCACATTTGGAATTTTCTGTATCCGACCATTATGAGTAAGAGTATTAGCTGATGAAAATGTCAGATTTTAACTCTTATACTTTTCTTTATGCTCATGTGTATGCTTATACCACTTAATATTATATCAATACATTTGCCCGTCAGGTTGCCAGTTGGTTAGGGCAAGTGCTGGGATGTGTGATGAAGTGCATAGTCCCAGATTTGATTCCTGCTGCTGGTTGAATGCCCTAAGATTATCCAGTGCTAGTTGTGGCGGGTGTGGTCAGCACCCTGAGGTTTAGGTCCTCATGGGGAGTTTGAAGGGCTTCCGTGGAAGGTTTCTTGTTCATCAAAAGAAAATAAATAAATAAATAAATAATATCAATACACTGAAGGAAATGTGCTGCGACTGCGACTAAATTATATTTATTCAGCTGGTGTTAAAAATTCTGTTTGAGATAATAATCCTTTTGTGAACTTCTAATGCTTCACCTTCTTTTTCTTTTCAAGGTTTCTGATGAAGCTGCGAAGGACATACGCTCCTTGGTTGCAGAAAGGTGAAGTTTATGCATACCTAGATCTAAATTTTATGTTACATCTATCGGACGCTATATATGCTTTTGATGTACTTTTGGAGCCATGTATAATTATTTGTCCTTTATTAAGTGCTGGTTTGCAATGTGAATGGTTATCTTGGTTTCTCCAGATTCTGAAATGTATAATGTATAGGTATGCACTTTGATAAGGTATTAAGGTCTTAAAATACATGACCTACAATTTTGAATCTTGTTGCTTTGTCTTTTCTGCACTCTCTTCTCACTCATCTTCTCTTATGCTATGGAGGCCCAGAAAACTACCCTACATTATCTTTCTTAACTTTGTCTTCCTCTCTTTTTCTCTTTGATTCTTTGTTTCTCACTATATAAAAGAAAATGGGTGGAGGGTTTTCTTTTCCTCTCATTTTGAAGAGTGCGGCCTTTGTATGTATTGTTGCAAGTGTTGTCAATTTTTGTTATTAGAGGAAGAAATCTCGTGTATTTGCTCGAATTTCTTCCTTTATTATGTTATAATTGCATTTCCTCTACCTAAACAGTAAATATTCTTTCTTTTATTCTTTAGTTCTTGGTGACAAACAAAAAACTTCTTGTTTGTAGGTATGGGTCCAATCTTGCATCAGATGGTGTTCGCAAATACTTCAAGAAAGTGAAGAATGCTCAAGAGGCCCATGAAGCTATTAGACCAACTGATATTCAGCGGTTACCATGTAATAAATAATTTTGTGGGCTATGTGGCACTTTATATAATCTGTTTGCTGATTTGAATTTTTAATTATCACACTTCTTTGTCTTCCAATAAAATTAGGTTTGACATCTTTACTTCACCGTTTGAATGACTCGTATGGCTATTTAACTAAAAAATGTCTTTTATTTTTTTAATTTAATTTTAGCAATGCTTGCTGGAGTACTTGATGAAGATTCCTTAAAGTTGTACACTCTTATCTGGTCTCGCACAATGGCATGCCAAATGGAACCAGCTACAATTGATCAGGTTAGGATGTAAATTTCCTTTATTAACTAAACACGTTGTGCTCTGCCAAGTGAAAAAACATCTATTGCTCTCAAGCAACTTGGTATTGGTTGCCATGTTTTGGTGATTGCATTTGTTTCACCCAATAGCATTTGCATTTAAAGTAGCTTCTTTTTTTTGTTTGTTTCTTGTTAGGGAGTATTTCATTTCTCCTTTTTTTTTATTGTTTGCTCTGCATTTACACTCACCTGACATTTTCTTTGATCAAACTAGATCCAAGTCGATATAGGGAATGCCAATGAGTCTGTTGTGTTTCGATCCACATGCTCAGGAGTTGAGTTTTTTGGATACCAGGCAGTCTATAAGGTATAACCTTATCTATTTATTGTTCTTTAAATCCTTTTCTTATTCATTGGAGGTGTAACCTAATTTTGTCTTTGAGTTTCTGTTTAACACTAATTTTTTGATTTAATACTGCTGATCTGTCTTTAGTAGATTGCTTGGATTTAAGAAAGGCCATATAGGGGGCAAACCTTAGCACATGAGATGTATGCAAGGAAAACCCCATAGGCTAGAAAGAGAAAGATCAAAAGGCCCAAAATCGGACACAGGTACACTTTAGGCCATCCACAACCTATCCATGAACTACACTCCCCCCTATTAGAACCAAAACTTGTGAAAGGACTCTTTCGAATTTGGACTGACAGCTCCAATCCTTCAAAAATATGTCTATTCTGCCCTTTCCAGTCGCACTAAAATTGATAAAGGGGCACAGTTCTCCAAACCTTCCTTGTCCCTCCATTCTTGCTGTTTCCTGCACACCTTAGATAAGGCATGTCAAACCCATACCAAGGATGCCAAAAAGGAAAAAAGTAGAAGGCAACAGAATCATGTCAGAGGAAGTTTTTACCAAGAACGCCCCCTACCTAGATGCCTTCCATGACAGATGTTTCTTTTTTTTTGAATAGGCAAAGATCAATTATATTAATAGCACCTAACAAAGGGGCACACCAAAGCCTTCCATGACTGCTGATATTCTCTCCTTTTTGGCACTACACTGTACATGATACGCCATCAACTCTAACTTCTAATCATAGAACCAGTTTAGAAGAATTGGGATCTAATGGCCCTGCACCTTTGTATTGGCTATTATTTCTACTTGAACAACATAGGGTAGTGGATGTGCACATACACACACACACACTCATCCACATACATACTTGAACAGTGTTTCTCAGTTTCTGGTTTCTTTTTTGTGTTTTGAGTTGCATTTTCTTTAAAAACATTATGAGAAAATAAAAGAGACACTGCGCATATAAATGATAACAATTGACTAGAAATAATATCTTCAAACTTTGTTATTCTTTGTATGGTAGATCTTGTATGGCTGGCTTGCATTCATGTGCCACAACAATCATGTTTTGAATATTTATTGTGATTTTGTCAAGGTGAAAATCAATGTAAAAGTGAATTTGGATTTTTTGGTCAAGATCATGCTGGCTTAATCAATTCGCCAAGTGTACCTCCTCATTCATTGCATGGTGGCTCAATTTTCCCGTTTTGTTTGTTTTGTATTTCATGTGTCTGTCCTTGCTTGGTGATGGAAACCTTGTCAATTTGGCATGGTCATGTTAGTGGCAAGAGAAATGAGAAAGTGTGGGGGGTGGCTCCATTATGCTTCTGTAGTGTTGGAAGAAATTCAACTGCATGATTTTTGTAAAGAGATAGAGCTGTTGGTGTTGAAACTTAAAGTTGTCTTTTTGAAATCTGTGCTTGAATGGTTGAAGGCCTTTGTGTTGGTTACACATGGGGGAGGCTTAGAGCATCTCTGTTAGATTTTATCAATAGGTTACATTTGGTTATTGGTGAGGGTTTTGTAAACTTGCTGTACACGCTTGCTTTCCTTTACTTCGCCTTCAGTGGCTTAAGGACCAGAGTGTTAAGAACTTGAGACTGGGTCTTTTTTTCCACTGTTCTCTTTTAGGGATGGGGGTACCTTCTCCATGTCCTGTGTGCTTAGATTACATCCCCTTTTAGTAGGCGTCTTTTTGTCATAAAATTCTTTTTTACTTATAAAAAAATAAATTGAAAACAGAAGATACTTTTGGATGCTGTGCTGTTGTCATTTAAGCTACATTCAGTTAAGCTGTACCCTATTCAGATAACAAGGATAACTGAGAGATTGATTGTGGCGTCTCTTTTTAATATATATACTCTTCTTTACTTATAAAGAAAAAATGGACAACTGAGAGATTGAATGTGAGTGTCATTTCCAGGTTACGGTGTATCTGTGTGTTTGTTCTTTGATGACTTTTGATGTCACAATATGCAATTCAATATGGAATTTTTTATTCAGAATCACATAACAAGGTGACATAATTTGCAGACATTATATTTTGTTCTTGTGGTTTTAAATTTAGGATGTGGATGGTCAAAGAATGGGATTGATACCTCGTTGCAATCTGGCACTTTGTTGTATCTTTTTATTTTTGAGGCTTTCCGATTTTTATATGCTTTGAATTTCTAGGATGTGGAAGCTAAAGCAATCAGAGTTGATGAAAATGAAGGGAATGAACGTGGTGAAGTCTTTAAGGCTCTCAGTTCATTGAAGGTACTGACCATGTTATTTAAATTGTGTACATAAAAAAAAGGCCATATTTTTCCTTTTTAATATTATGTCAATAGTTTCATACTCCAGTGAGTCTAAGGTGGTTTTTCTGTTTTTTTCCTTCCCTCATACTATTTCTTTCCTGGGATACGCCAAAGGCTGGGCTGTGCTGTGCTGTGCAGTGCTGTGCATACTGACACTTAATTGGCACCTAATAGGGAATGCTATAGCATGAAAGAATTTCTTAGAAATGAAAAGATTTGCCTCCATTGCTGGGGTGTAAGCTGATTATCATTGGACCATCACTAACTCATATGTTTTATAGGCAGGGGATCCATTGTATCTTAGTTTACTGGAGCTAGAGCAGCATCATACCCTTCCTCCATCACGGTACTCAGAGGGTGCCCTGGTACGTCATTGTATTCCCCATTGTACTTTTTTTAAGACTATTTTCTTTGAAATAGATTGCAGTCAAAGGAGTCAAAATTTCAACTTGCAAAATATTAAAACACAAAAAAAAAGAAAGAAAAGTTTCTATATGGATGTAAAATATTTTTATTTGTTTTCTTGTCAAACACATTATATTTTAATCCTTTAAAAAATATTATAATTTATAGAAATAGGTAAAGATTTCATTGTACAACACATGCGACGAATATTATTTTATACATAAAATGGATATTGATTTCTATACTTCTATTTTCTTAATGAATGTGGCTTGTAGTAACTTGCTTTTATGTAATAGGAACAATGGAAATGATTTGAATCAAATCATTCTTTTGCCACAAATGCATATGCAACTATTTTTATAGGTGCTTCTGTGAGTGCTCAATCTATGAATGGAGAGTGGGAGGGAACTTCTTTGTACTTTTGTAAAATATTTGGTCTTTATGCTTGCTTACCTTTATGATGTTGCTTGTTACAGGTTAAGAAGCTGGAGGAGCTTGGGATTGGAAGGCCTTCTACATATGCAATCACAATGAAAGTTTTACAGGTAATAAATGGTGTTCAGAATCTTCATGTTGTGTTGATTTCAAAGTACATTAATTTTGTAGTTTAGTTAATATCTAGAACTGTGAAGGACACAAAGTTTAATCTCAAGTCTGTTTGATCTGTATTTACCTTTCTTCTTCATTTACTTCTAGAATATAAATCCGTCACATTAAGCAAAATGAAAAAGAAAGAATATAAGAAGGATGAGAGGTCCTTTGAGAAAGAAAAGAAGGAGAGAAAATGTACAAGCAAATTTGAAATGCAAATAGCTTTCCTTGTGAAACCATGAAATGTTTTTTGGATGTCTGGAAATTGATTTTCAATTTAGTTCAAAACTAGAGCTTAACTATAATATATCTTTTGGCTCTTTTGTAGTGGGGACGGATGTTCATTACGTTACACTTATCTGAACTTGTGAAAACTTATGGTTTTATTTGTCTTCTGTGTCAAAATTGATTGAGAGAATATTGATATCTGCTTTCCCTGTGGCATCAGGATAGAAACTATGTGACAGTCAAAAACCGAGTATTATATCCGGAATTTCGTGGTCGCATGGTATGCTCTCACTTTCTTACTGATTTGACTTTGATTTTCTCTTCATTCAAGTATCTTGTTTGCAACAACTGTCTAATTCAGTTGAGCAATATTTAAATGGTCAGATGCTGTAGCTCTTTCCTTTAATACGTGCTTAATGAAGAAATCTTATTCTAGAGCAGATATATTAATTGTATTTTCTTTCCGGAAGAAATCTCATTCTAGAACAGATTTATTAATGTTGTTCTCCCTCCAAGAATACTGTGGTTTGTTGAACAAGTCAAATTGCCCTGTCTAAAGATGCTAACCCAATGGGATCTTGGAGCCAAGTAGTGGGTTTCCTACATACTGTAGACAAATTTTCAATTTCTGCTCTGCTGAGTGCTAACTTCTGTGTTAAGATTTTTTCACTTGCACATTTGCATACCCTTTTTAGGTTTTATGGGGTGAAAAAAAAATTGTATATTTTCCCTTTCTTAACCTCCTACTCATTACTTTGTGCAATTCTCTTCATCTGTTTTATTTTTATTGATCAACAACCATTAGTTGAACACATTATCTAAGATTTTTTTTTTAATATTAACTTTCCTCCTAATGCTCTGTTGGTTTACAAGAAATTTGACAATTGTAGCTGCCTCTTTCATTGCCTTCTGTTATTTGTGATATTTAGGTGTCGGCATTTCTCTCTCACCATTTTTCAGAGGTCACAGACTATAGTTTCACTGCTGATATGGAAACTGAGGTAAATTTATTAATGATTTGTTTCATATATTCTTTTAGGTTGCTGTCTTGAAATTTTTTGTTATTTGGATACTGTAGCATAATGTTATATTACCATCCTCATCAACAAATTGATATTGTTTATCTGCCCCCTTTAGCTTGTTGATGCTGTTTACATCCTTCCCTGTAAAGTTGACATGTGAATTTATTAACTTGTGAACCGTTGTTTAACTTTCTTCTTTCTTTTTAGCTCATACGATCTAGTGGTTTTAATTAGTTATCACTGATTTTCTTTTTGTTTTCATGCATCACCTGTCCCTGCAGCTTGACAATGTTTCTGCTGGCTTGACTGAGTGGAAAGGTCTCCTCAAAGATTATTGGACACGATTCAGCATGTATTGTAATCGTGTTAGTAATGTCCACATTCATCAGGTAGGGTTGGGTTTGTTATTAGATTAAAGCTTTGAATGCTGCACCCTAAGAGATGTAAGTTTTTATTTTTATTTTTAATATTTTGTCATAGAAATTTTCATGTTTAATATTTAATTGTATAATTGCAGGTGGAGAAGATGTTGGAGAAAAAATTTGGGGATTTTTTGTTTTCCTTTCTTCCCGATAAAAGTAGGACATGCCCAAGGTACATATATATGCCATTATTTCTGGGTAGTTATTGATGAACTCTGTTGTTTGCAAAGAACTTGAGAGCTTGCATTTAGAAAGATAAACCTAACCTTAATTTGGCCAAGTAGTTAACCCAAGAACCTGATGTGATTTATCTAATGCATGCTTCTTTGCAGTTAAACATGCTATCTTTTAAAGCCTAAAACTAGGATTGTGTACCCTACTCCTATCAAGAAACTTTTTGTGTTGGGAAAGGTGCCCGAGTTAGATTTAGTCCACAGTCTATATATTTTTTACATTTAAGTTAGGAAAACTAGTGGCATTGTTTGTGCTGATACAGCAGCAAGTTATTGTTCACATTATTCCAGCCCGATACTGTTTTGCAGCAGTCAGATGGGTATTTTTTTTAATAAATCTTTGTTTTTTATTTATTTTTGATATTTTAATTGATGGTCAAGATTAGCTTGGTTCAAGCTAGGTTTAATCATTATTAGGATTTTAAGAAATGGCTTTTAAAATGAGAATTTGAAATTTATGCCTTGGTTCCAAGCATGGTTTCAGAGATCCATCTTCCCTTCCTCTTAACTTTGTCGCTTGTTGTAAATACATACAAATATACACATATATGTACATATGTACATACATATTTTTAATTTTTTACACACTTCTGGTATAACTTTCACTTAAATGTGCTACAGTTGTATGGAGGGCACATTGATTTTCAAAGTAAGTCGATTTGGTTCAGGCTATTTTATAGGTTGTGATCAACACCCAAAGTGCAAGTGAGTATGAAATATAACATGTCTTTATCACTTCTTTATAATTTTATTTACTTATTTGACTGATCCAACTAAATGTTAAGTTTAATAAAGCTTACACTTTTTACTTCTTTATTTGAAAGATATTGTCTAATAGGCCTAATTTTTGTAGGATATATTGAACTTTAATGGTTTCTTTTTGTGAATAGAGAGAGAAAAGGGAGAATCCCTAATTATTGTTATTGAAAAACTGTAAAGAATACACATTGGACTTAGGTATATATATACATGCTAGTGGGACCCACAATATAGTAAGGAAAGAAAAGGAAAAAGAAAAGTAAATAACCTAAATAACTATACATTATCTAACACTTCCCCTCAAGATGGAGCATATATGTTATATGCACCAAGCTTGTTACAAATGTATTTAATTCTAGGACCTCTGAGAGATTTAGTAAAAATATCTGCTAGTTGATCATTTGAATTGACAAAACTAGTCGCCACACATCTTGATGCGATCTTCTCTCTAATGAAGTGACAGTCAACTTTAATGTGTTTGGTCCTTTCATGGAAGACTGGATTGGATGCAATATGCAAAGCGGCTTGGTTGTCACAGATGAGCTTCATCTGTTCATCCTTTCCAAATCTCAACTCCCGAAGAAGATGTTTCAGCCATATGAGTTCACATGTTGCCAGAGCCATAGCTTGATACTCGGCTTCAGCACTAGATCTGGCCACTACATCTTGTTTCTTACTCTTCCAAGATATTAGGTTACCCCCAATAAAAACACAATACCTGGAAGTGGAACGTCTATCTGTGGGTGAGCCAACCCAATCTGCATCTGTGTAACCAACAACTTGGGTATGACCTCTGTTCTCGTACAACACACTTTGGCCTGGTGTGCTTTTGATATATCGAAGAATGCGGATTACAGCATCCCAATGGCTATCACATGGTGACTGTAGGAATTGACTAACAATACTTACAGGAAAAGAAATGTTTGGACGAGTAATGGTGAGGTAGTTCAGTTTACCTACAAGTCGCCGATATCTCCCAGGATCTCCTAAAGGCTCCCCCTGTCCTGGTATAAGTTTGACATTTAGATCCATAGGAGTGTCTACCAGTTTACAGTCTAACATACCGGTTTCTTCCAAGATGTCTAAAGCATACTTCCTTTAGGAAAGAACCACACCGGAACTAGATTGAGCTATCTCAATCCCTAAGAAATACTTGAGTTTCCCCAAGTCTTTAGTCTGAAAGTGGGTGAAAAGGTGTTGCTTTAGGTTCTGAATACCATTCTGATCACTGCCTGTAATGACGATGTCGTCCACATAAACTACCAGATAAATACACTGCCCCGAAGAGTTATGATGATAGAAAACGGAATGGTCTACTGTACTGCGGGACATGCTAAACTCCTGAACAACAGAACTAAAACGACTAAACCATGCTCGAGGAGATTGTTTCAAGCCATATAGAGAACGACGTAACCTGCACACTAAACCAGACTCCCCCTGAGCAACAAAACCAGGTAGTTGCTCCATATAAACTTGCTCAGCAAGATCCCCATGAAGGAAATCATTTTTAATATCTAACTGATAAAGAGGCCAAGAACGCATAGCAGCCATGGAGAGCAATAGACGAACAGAAGCTATCTTGGCAACAGGAGAGAAAGTGTCACCATAATCAGAACTATAAACCTAAGTATAGCCTTTAGCAACTAAGCGGGCCTTAAGGCGATCAACCTGACCATCAGGGCCAACCTTAACTGTGTAGACCCAACGACAACCAACTGTAGATTTACCAGAGGGTAAAACAACAAGATCCCAAGTGCCATTGGAGTGTAAAGCAGTCATTTCATCTACCATTGTCTGTCGCCAGCCTGGATGGGAAAGAGCCTCAGGGGTGCTCTTGGGAAGAGAAACAGAAGATATAGTAGAAACAAATGCAGAATAGGGTGAATCCACTCGGTGCCAAATGTTGGAAAGGGATGGGAGGAGGAAAATTGGGAGGAGAGTGAGTTGGCCAAATTCAGTAAGTTCTTGGGCTTCTCTACAGAAGGTCTGGAGAAAGAAATCTTGGAGTTTATGATTAAGATTCGGAAGAGAAGGGAGAAGGTCCACAGCAAAAACATGCTAGAGAAATCCAGATTTGAAAGGGAACTGAAAAGGCTGGAATGCTCTATTAATTACGAGAAGGGGAAGAAGCAGAAGGGTGAAATGATAGTAGGAGGGGGTCAGTTTATGGTGGACAAATGAAGCTTAGAATCTTAAGCTGGAATGTTCGGGGAGTTAACGACAGTGCAAAAAGAAAAGTGATTAAGGCCATGATCAGGAGTCAAAGAGTGGATATGTTCTGTCTCCAGGAGACTAAGATTCAATCAATGACAGAGGGGTTGGTGAGGAGCTTAGGCACTGGCAGGTTCCTTAATTGGGGTACTGTGGATGCCCAGGGGACTGCGGGAGGGATTTTGATCTGCTGGGATAAGAGGACCTTGGAGTTAATGGAATTGGAAGTGGGGTGCTTTTCAATTTCCTGTAGGATGAGGAATGTGGATGATGGAAGAGTCTGGATGTTTACTGGGGTTTACGGGCCATTTTCTAAAGAGGAGAGGGAGTGGATGTGGGAGGAATTAGGTGCAATTCGTGGCATTTGGGAGGATCCATGGTGTATAGGGGGTGACTTCAATGTCACTTTGTCACTGAGGGAAAGGAGTAATCAGGGGAGACTAACGAGTGCAATGAGAAGATTTGCTCAAGTTGTTGATGAACTAGAGCTTATTGATCTCCCATTACAAGGAGGGATGCTTACTTGGAGTGGGGGGAGGAACAATCAGGCGTGGGCCAGATTGGATAGGTTTCTGGTGACTCAGGGATGGCTTGAGCATTTTAATGAGGTCGTGCAATGTAGGTTGCCAAGACCGACCTCAGATCATTTTCCTATTGTGCTGATGGGGGGAGGGATAAGGAGAGGTCCGTCCTCGTTTCGGTTTGAAAACATGTGGCTTAAAGTGGACGGATTCTCGGATCTTCTCAGGGGATGGTGGCAAGAAATTGAGGTTAGAGGGAGGGCCAGTGTCAGACTAGCTACTAAAATGAAGGTGTTGAAGCAGAAGATTAAAGTGTGGAATAGGGAGGTTTTTGGTAGGCTGGAAGTTAATAAGAATTCAGCCCTGCAACAAGTGGAGTTTTGGGACGGGGTGGAAAGGGAAAGGAGCTTGTCTGAAGGTGAAACTGAACTGAAAAAGGAAGCCAAGGAGTCCTTTAAAAAATGGGTTTTATTGGAGGAGACCCACTGGAGACAATTGTCCAAGGAATTGTGGCTTAAGGAGGGAGATAGAAACACTGGATTCTTCCATAGAATGGCTAATGCGCATAGAAGGAATAATTCTTTGGAGAGAATGAAAATTAATGGGGTTTGGTTGACTGAGGAGAAGGAGATGAGGGAAGGAATAGTGAGCGCTTTTCAGCAGGTGCTCTCCGAAGAGCCAGGCTGGAGGGCAGATGTGGAGGGACTGCACTTTAAATGTCTAAGTCCCAGTGAAGCTGAAACTTTGGAGGTGCAATTTTCTGAAGAGGAAATCTACGCAGCCTTAATGGGTATGAATGGGGATAAAGCGCCGGGTCCGGATGGGTTCACAATTGCGTTTTGGCAATCAAGTTGGGGGTTAGTGAAGGAGGAGATTATGGATCTGTTTAGGGAATTCTATAACCAACGTTCGTTTGCTAACAGCCTTAACTCCACCTTTTTAGTCCTCATTCCTAAGAAAGGAGGGGCTGAAGACTTGGGTGATTTCCGGCCAATCAGCTTGTTAGGAAGTTTGTACAAGCTATTGGCTAAGGTGTTGGCGAATAGGCTAAAGAAGGTGCTTGATAAGGTGGTGTTAGGGGACCAAAACGCCTTTGTGAGAGGCAAACAGATCCTGGACGCGTCTCTTATTGCCAATGAGGTGATTGATTTCTGGAACAAGAGAAAAGAGAATGGGCTGATTTGTAAATTGGACATTGAGAAAGCCTTTGACAGCATTAATTGGAGATTTCTCATGAAAGTTCTGGTCAAAATGGGTTTTGGGTCGCGGTGGTTGGAGTGGATGTGGTGGTGCATCTCTACCGCCAAATTTTCAGTCATGATCAATGGGGTGCTAGCTGGTTTTTTCTCGAATTCTAAGGGGCTAAGACAAGGAGATCCCATCTCCCGTATCTCTTTGTGTTGGGGATGGAAGTTCTTAGTATTCTTATTAGAAGAGCGGTTGATGGGGGTTTCTTATCAGGCTGCAACATTAAGGGGAGAGGGGAAGAGGAGATGATAGTGTCCCACCTACTCTTTGCGGATGACACAATCATCTTTTGTGAAGCTAATAAAGAACAAGTGTCCGCTCTAAGCTGGGTGTTGGCTTGGTTTGAGGCGGCTTCCGGCCTTAGAATCAATCTTGATAAAAGTGTCCTCATTCCGGTGGGTGAGGTGGAGAATATTGAGGAGCTGGCTGTGGAACTTGGCTGCAAAATAGGAATGCTGCCCACTGTGTACTTGGGGCTGCCCCTTGGTGCTCACCACAAAGCTGTTTCCATTTGGGATGGGGTGGAAGAGAGAATGAGGAAGAGATTAGCCCAATGGAAAAGACAGTATATTTCAAAGGGAGGGCGTCTCACCTTAATCAAGTGTACAATGGCCAGCCTTCCCATGTACATTATGTCCCTCTTTCGAATGCCGAAGAGTGTTGTAAAAAGACTCGAAAAAATACAAAGAGACTTTCTTTGGGGAGGGGGCAGCTTGGAGAGGAAGGTGCACTTAATTAAGTGGGAGGTGGTGTGTACTAGCAAGGAAAAGGGTGGCCTTGGCATGAGGAGGATTGAATCCTTAAACAAAGCGCTGTTGGGTAAATGGGTTTGGAGATTTGCTGTGGAAATGGATAATCTTTGGAGGGTAATGATTGGGGTGAAGTATGGTCAGGAAGAGTTTGGGTGGAAAACTAAAGAAGGCCGGGGAGCATACGGAGTAGGGGCATGGAAGGAAATCATGAAGGAAGCTAATTGGTGTTGGGAGAATATCAAGTTCAAGGTAGGGAAAGGGACTAGAATAAAATTCTGGTTGGATCAATGGTGTGGGGATGAGAGGTTGTCCCATGCTTTTCCCTTGCTTTATGAGATGGCGGTCAACAAGAATGCAACGGTTAATGAGATGTGGGACCATAGCAGTGGTCCAGGTGGCTGGAATCTCAGATTTCATAGAGACTTCAATGATTGGGAGCTGGATTTGATTAGAGGATTGCTTATTAGGCTCAGGGACGTCAAGCTCTCTTCAGAGGAGGACGGGGTACTTTGGAAAGGGGGGGCCATGGGAAGTATGGGGTGAAGCAGGCCTATAATGGGCTGGTTGTTATCAATGCTTGCGACTTTCCGCATAAAGGAGTTTGGGTGAACAAGGTCCCTACCAAAGTGGTTTTTTTTGCTTGGGAAGCTGCATGGGGGAAAATTCTTACCTTGGATAGGCTTAAAAAACGGGGCTGGCAGTTCCCGAACCGTTGTTTTTTGTGTGTTTGTGAAGAGGAGAGTGTAAATCACATTCTTCTTCATTGTACGGTGGTAAGGGCCTTATGGGATATCGTTTTTGCCCTTGTGGGGGTTCATTGGGTGTTCCCAGAGCTGGTGAAGGAGGCTTTATTCAGTTGGAGGGGCCCCTTTGTGGGGAAAAAAAGGAAAAAAATTTGGAATTCTATCCCGTTGTGTATTTTTTGGACGGTATGGAAGGAAAGAAATAGGTTAGCGTTCAAGGGAGGGGTGTTAAATATACAGAAACTCAAAAATTCTTTTGTTTGTACCTTGTGGAGTTGGGCTAGGGTGTATATTGGAGAGGAGTCCTCTTCACTCTTAGGTTTTTTTGAGTGGCTAGCGACCACTTAAGGGAGGGTAAGGGTCTTTGTTTTTGTGCTCTCGTTTTGAGGCAGATTTGTATACGTCCTGTATGCTTGATGGCCTTTGCCCTTTAATATATTTGCGATATTTATAAAAAAAAAATGCAGAATAGGGTGAAGATAATCGATGGTAACTCAAAAAATTGTAAATGGGATTAGGATTACGAGTAGATCGATTACTTTTCCGAAGAGCAATGGGTAAGTCAGCAAAAGGAGGCAGAGTCGGGGCAGGAGAAGGCGAAGGGATAGGAAGTGAGTCAGTAGGTACCTCGGCCAAAGAAGGAGGAACAACGACACGATGACAACGATGATAAACCTGAAGTGGGCGAGAAGACACTGCATCAGGTGGGGAGATAATGGGAAGGGGTAAGACTTCAGAAACAGGAAGAGACTCAGAGGTGGAGAAGAACGGTGAGTCCTCAAAGAAAGTGACATCAGCGGAGAGAAAGTAGCGATGAGTCTTAGAGGAATAACAACGATAACCCTTTTGAAGTTTGGAATATCCCAAGAAGATGCATTTTGTGGCTCTGGCAGAAAGTTTGTCCTGTCCAGGAGTGAGAATATGAACAAAGCAAGTACAACAAAAAACACGAGGAGGAAGGACATAAAGTGGTTGGTCAGGGAAAAGAAGGGAATTAGGAATCTAATCGTGTAATACAGATGAAGGCATACGATTAATGAAATAACATGTTGTAAGAACAGCGTCCCCCCAAAAACGAAAAGGAACATGACTATGGAGAAGGAGAGTACAAGATGTCTCAACAAGATGTCGATTCTTACGTTCAGCTACCCCATTTTGTTGAGGAGTATGAGCACAAGAAGACTGATGAATGATCCCATGTTGGGACATAAATGAAGTAAATGGTGTAGAAAAATATTCCCTGGTATTGTCACTGCACAACACACGAATAGAAATATTGAACTGGGTTTGGATTTCAGCATAAAATTTCTGAAAAATAGATAATAACTCAGCTCGATTTTTCATTAAAAATAACCAAGTACATCGAGAATAGTCATCAATGAAAGTGACACAATACTGAAATCCTAAAGTAGACGCGGTCCGACAAGGACCCCAAACATCAGTGTGGACAAGTTCAAAAGGAGACTTTGCCCGATTATTCAAACGCTTTGGGAACGAGACACGAGTATGTTTCCCAAGCTGACAGGACTCACACCCAAGCGACGACAAAGATGAAAAACTAGGGACCATTTTCTGGAACTTGGATAGACTAGGGTGGCCCAGGCGACTGTGGATGAGGAGGGGAGCATCAGTGGAAATACAAACTGCAGGAGTTGAAGGCGCGGTGAGGTGATAGAGGCCTTGAGACTCACGTCCTATGCCAATTGTCTTCCTCGTACTCCGGTCCTGCAAGGTCACAAATTTATCAGAGAAAGTGATAGAACAGTTAAGAGTGCGAGTTATTTTGTTGATGGAAATAAGATTAAAAGGACACTCATGGGCATAAAGGACAGAATGGAGAGGTAGGGAAGGGAGAGGATGAGCGAAACCAAAACCTTTAGCCATAGTTTGGGAACTATTAGCTAAAGTAACAGTAGGTAAGGCAGAGGTAGTAGTAATAGAAGAGAAAAGATCTTTATTACCAGCTATGTGATCAGAAGCGCCAGAATCTAGAATCCAAGGTCCAAGAGAAGATGTGTGGGTAAGACAAACAGAAGCATTACCAGTCTGGGCAACAAAAGCAACAGAAATTGACTTGGTGGCCTGATAGCGGAGATAGTCATCATACTCACTGTCAGTGAGGGAAATACCCTGAGATGTGGAGGAACTGGGAGGTTGAGGCGACTGAGGATCATATGACTAGGCCATGTGGGCAGTGCGGGGAGGTCGCCCATGTAATTGATAACACCGATCATGAGTGTGGCCAAGCTTATTGCAATAGGTGCAATGAGGACGTTGGCCTCTACCTTGGTTACCACTGCGTCCTCCTCGAGAGCTAGTTTGAGAAACTAACACAGAAGAATCTAAAGTGTTATCAGATGGCAAAGTCTGAGTGGAGGAGATATGGAGGAGGCGAGCAAACACATCATCCAAGGATGGAACGGAGGAACTGCCAAGAATCTGATCGCGGACGGTCTCGAGATCTGGACGAAGGCCAATAAGCGTAAAAACCATGAAAAACTTGTCAATCTGTGTTCGTTAATCCCCAACATCAGTAGTAAGAGGCATCACAATCAAGAATTCCTCCTTAAGAGAGACAATCTGGCCAATATAAGTAGATAAATCCATGTCTTGTTGTCTGATATTGACAATAGAAGAAGCCACCTTATAAAGATGTTGGATATTATTCGTGTATAGCCCTTTTGCCTGATTCCAAAATTTAAAGCATGTTTTGTAGGCCCGAAGATGAAGTAGAATCTTAGGATCAACTGATTGCCATAACACACTACATAACTGTGCATCTATCTTCCTCCATTGTACTCTATCAACCTCAGGGATATCTGTCTCCTGCGTAACAAGGTGATCCTCATAACCTTGACCCATAAACCAAAGTTCCACAGAGGCAGACCAGGACAAATAATTTTCACTGCCAACCAATTTCGCCGAAGTAATCATAGGAGATCCAGATATGACAGAGGAAAAAGTGGAACTTTTAGTAGCCATATCTACTTATCTAGTGAATGAAATACATTTGGATCGAAGAGAGCCCTAATACGGCTTATCGCGGACTTCCCAAGACACGTGCAGGGCTCGGGGTGGAGAGGAAGTCACCGGAGGTTGCTGGAAAGGCTGTTTAGAGGGCCGGAGGAGACGAAAACCCCAAAAAAAATGCACTTTCAGGGCTCGAATGACACAAGCAAAGATGGAGGGTGGCTAGACGGCGTCAGGCGAGGCTGGAGGTGGAAGCGCGTGGGCGGAAAGTGACCCAGGCGCCCTCACGCGCCGGTGAGTGAGATTCAGGCCGCCGGAGAAGAGACGCGCGTGACTGAGATTCTTCCTCCGGTGCTTTGAGAAAAGTTGAAGACCTCCTCCTTGCGCACCTGATGGTATGGTCGGTGTCGAAAAAGGATGTCGCCGGCGGTGAGGGTTTTCTAACGGTGATACGGTTGATCGAAAAGCTTTAGGAGATGGGAAGGGTGACCGGAATGAAACACGGTCATTGAAAGATTTCCCATAATGGATTCACGGATAAACCGGAAATAATTAGGGTTTTTTTTTCTCCCTTGGCTCTGATACCATGTGAAGAGAGAGAGAAAAGGGAGAATCCCTAATTATTGTTATTGAAAAACTGTAAAGAATACACATTGGACTTGGGTATATATATACATGCTAGTGGGACCCACAATACAGTAAGGAAAGAAAAGGAAAAGGAAAAGTAAATAACCTAAATAACTATACATTATCTAACACTTTTATTAATTTGAAATAAATATGTGGTGCTAAAAACTTATGTGGTTGTTCCAATAAAAAAAAAACTTATGTGGTTGGTAAATAGCCCCATAACCATGAATGAGGTCTCTATGCTTCATTTTTAAGTAATTTTCAAAGAAGAAACAGAGACCTAATCATGGTTCTTGTAATTTCAAAAAAGAAGACAGAGATCTAATTCATGGTTCTTATATTCTTCTTTCCAAGGGGAACATAATAAGTCATTGTTTATTGATCTTTTATTTATACTCTATTTCATCATAATTCAAGAAGTAACATGTGAAATTGTTGAAGTACAAAGAGGCTCAGTATTTTGTTATATTTTCCCT
Organism: Vitis vinifera; assembly: GCF_030704535.1. Lineage (NCBI taxonomy): Eukaryota > Viridiplantae > Streptophyta > Magnoliopsida > Vitales > Vitaceae > Vitis > Vitis vinifera. The sequence goes on along the minus strand of NC_081808.1, from coordinate 2,443,423 downwards.
TCTGTTATTTTATGGATTTCATGGGAAATAGTACAGTTATATCTAGTTCACCATTATTTGAACTGTCAATACAAAGTTGTCTAAGTTGAGACTGCACAGCTCTTGCTATTAAATTATCTGTGGTTCTCTTAGTTGCTTAAGTAGCTGTCTGGGTTCATTCACAGGTACATTGCTAAGATGTTAGATGGTGATGATGATGAAGAGGTTGCTTCTCAAGACAAAACATTTGAGGAGCCAAAGGCTCTGGGTCTTAGTCCTGGTTCAAGTGAGAAGGTTTGGTTTTTATTTTGGTGTATACTGGTGTTTGTGCATGGGTTGACACTGAAATATTCTGTTTTTTTTTTTAATTAATTTATCTTCTTTTTTTTCTTTTTTCGGGATTTCAGATTCTTTTGAAGAATGGTCCATATGGATTCTATCTTCAGCTTGGTGAAGACAGGAAAGGATACTTGCCTAAAAGAGCCTCTGTTTCCCATGTATGTAGAAAATTTGGCTGTCCATTTCTTTTGATATCTTGTAATCATATTTAGCGGTCTTGCTTTTTTTTTTTTTTTTGATAGGTAAAAAAGAGATTGTATTAGTAAAGCCTAGAAGTGGTGAAAAAAGTACACACAAAGTATACAAACAACGCCCAAAAAGCTAGGCAAAAAGAAAGACGAAAACCTTTCTCCTAACTAGACAAAAGCCACTCTATTTAGCGGTCTCTTGCTATTATTTTTGTCAATATGAATGTTTAAGATACCCATACTTGCATCTTTCATGCCTGAAGTGAATTAGTCATAGCATCTTGCAGTGTTACTGCCTCAAATTTAGCTTATTCTCCATGGGTCTAGATTTTGTTAACATTATTCAAAGATGATCTCATGGAGAATATGTAGGTGGCCCTGTATCCTTTTTTTTATTTTCTCAGTCTTCTTCTTCTTACTCATCCACAAACCAGAAAAGAAGAAGAAGAAGACGATATGAAAGGTTTATGATGCAGCAGATTTCCAATTGAGGCTTGAAAGTGTAAGACTGATGATGATGCAGTTTAATGTTTAACAAGACCTTAGAGACTAAGAAGATGCCCATTAAATGGATGCAAGTCACTCTGAGTAGAATCAAGGTGATACCCAGAGCTGTACCAACTATAATGCTACTAGCTTGTAAATCACAGATGACGTTTTTTAAATCATCTTACAGATGAAGTTTAGAAATAGATATGTGTCCTGTGCTGTGGGAAGGAAAGGATGTGGGCTTTTCTTTATCCTTCATCAATTGCCTTTTATTTTTCTATTCTTGGTTATGTGGTTATGCTAATTGCCATTCTTTTAGTTTGAATGTCTAATCCATATTTAAGAGATGGATCTAATTTCTCTCTTTCAGATAAAGGATGTGGGCTCTATAACACTTGAAGATGCTCTTGAGTTGCTACGCTATCCTGTGACATTGGTGTGTCTTGATCTAAATTAAGGTCTTTTTCCTTTTTTTAATAAATTATATTTTAACTCCTTTAGTTTGAATTCCTCTTAGGGAAACCATCCAAATGATGATCACCCTGTAGTCCTAAAGCTGGCAAAAAATGGATTTTCCATTAGACATCGGCGAACAATTGCTCCTGTGCCTAAGGTATATTTTTGTTTGTTTTACTTGTTAACATGTCTCTATAACATTTATGATTGAGTTTCAATTTCTCTTTGTTGTTAATATTGGCTCATATACGGGTGAAAAATGATTCCTACCGCTTACCGGTTTGTGAAGCTGTCTTAGACTTTGACATGGAGACAGCAGGAAATGTGCTCCTGTGTGCACACACTGACACACACACTTCTATGAGAAAATATGAGTTGAGACAATAAAATCTGATAATGGTAACCTAGGTTAAAGCATGTTAGTGTTAGATACATATTTATAGACCTGAAACTCCCAACTTTCTATTATGGAAAGATGAACTTTGAAAGTCTATTAACTAAAATTTTCACAGGGGTTTTTCTTTCAGTCCAGGAGTGCACTGGTGTTTTGTCAAGAATAAAAGTTTCCCATTCCCATGGTTTATAAAAGTTCTGTTTCTGTAAGCCTTTTTTGGTCACCTTAAATATGTAGATTCTTGAAAGCTTAAATGACATAATGGAATGGTTTAATATTTTTGGAAGAACCTAAAAATTTTCATGAAACATAGAAGAATACTTATTATATGTGAAGATGAAACCTATAAGCAAATTCAGTTGATATCCAAAGCCTTGTCAAGTGTCCTGAGATTGTAAGATGGGTTTAATTTTGCCAAGATAGATTGAGTTCAGATTTGTTAGAGAGTTGTTGACTTCTGAAGCTCTTATGTATAAACACAGCCCACACACTTAATAAAAAATGACACAAATACGTGCCCAGGAAAGAAACCTTGAATTGAATATGCTGGACTCCCATGGTAGGATGTAAATTGGTACTTAAGAGAAAGAAGGTGCTGGCATGCACCAGGAGTTGCAGAAATGTTCCATTTTATTGGATTTTTTTAGATGGGCAATGTTCCATTCAAACTGATGGAAACTTTGGGACCAAAAATTAGAATAAAGAAAAGAAGGCAAAATCCATATATGTACAGGGAACAGAGATGTTCCGACATTGTAACTCTCCATGATACCCCACTAAAGGAAAAAGAATTTTCTTTATTAGTATGAGCTTTAACTTCTCCAAAGTCATGTTAAGGGTTCTGTGTATAAATGCAATTGGTGAAAATAACCAAAAGAACCTGTGGAGTGTCTGAATTGAGGGGGAGTGTTGAATATAATGTATGTATAGTATACTATCTTTCCTTGTTAATATAGGTCACATGTATGGTAGTTAGGACTCCTAGCCTTGTATATATATATCTCTCAATTGTAAGTAGAGATTACAATGAATGTGAATAAGGTTTTTCTCCTTTCTCTCTCTCTCTCTCAACATGGTATCAGAGCCAAGGAAGAAAACCTAATTCTTTCCTGTTTTCCGTATCATCAACTCCGGGAAACCTTCCGGTGACCGTGTTTCTTTCCGGTCACCTTCCCCATCTCCCAATACTTTCCGGTCAGTCGGATCGTCATTAGAAACCACTCACCGCTGGCAAATTTTCCGGCGAACTTTCTGGTGAAATTTTCCGGCGACCTATTTTTCCGACACCGACTATACCAGAAGGAGCGCCTGGAGGAGATCTCCAACTTTTGTGAAGGCACCAGCACCAAAAGAGCAGCCACGCGCCGGCCACGCGCAATTTTCCGGCCGGCGGTTGAATCTCACGCGCCGGCGCGTGGGGGCGCGTGAGAGCTTTTCCGGCGACGCGCCTCCTCCTCCAGCTTCGCCTGACGCCGATCAGCCTTCCCACGTCCCTGGTTCTCCCATCCGAGCCCTGCACGTACCTCTTTTGGGGATTTTTGTCTCCGTCGGCCCTCCAAACAGTCTTTCCGGCGAAGCTCCGACCACTTTTTCTCCACTCCAATCCCTGCACGTGCCTTGGGAAGTGTTCTTCTCCCTTTCTGGTGGTACCACACCGCGATCTGAGGCCGTCTCCCTTTTTCGGTGGTGCCACGCTGCAATCTGAAGTCGTATTAGGGCTCTCTTCGATCCAAACATACTTCATTCTCCAGATAAGTGGATATGGCTACTAAAGCTTCCATTTTTTCCTCTGTCATATCTGGATCTCCTATGATTACTTCGGAGAAATTAGTTGGGAGTGAAAATTATCTTTCCTGGTCTGCCTCTGTTGAACTTTGGTTTATGGGTCAAGGATATGAGGATCACTTGATTACACAGGAGACAGATATCCCTGAGGTCGATCGCGTACAGTGGAGGAAGATAGATGCACAGTTGTGTAGTGTATTATGGCAATCGGTTGATCCCCGAATTCTTCTTCATCTTCAGGCCTATAAAACTTGTTTTAAATTTTGGACTCAGGCCAAAGGATTATACACGAATGATATCCAGCGTCTTTATAAGGTGGCTTCTGCTATTGTCCATCTCAGCCAACAGGACTTGGATCTATCTACTTATATTGGCCAGATTGCCTCTCTTAAGGAGCAGTTCTTGACTGTGATGCCTCTTACTCCTGATGTTGGGGCTCAACAAACACAGCTTGACAAGTTCTTCATGGTCCTTACTCTTATCGGCCTCCGTCCGGATCTTGAGCCTATTCGTGATCAGATTCTTGGTAGTTCATCAGTTCCGTCCTTGGATGATGTGTTTGCTCGCCTCCTCCGTATCTCGTCCACTCAGACTTTGCCATCTGATAGCGCTTCAGATTCTTCTGTGTTAGTTTCTCAAACTACCTCTCGAGGAGGACGCAGTGGTACCCGAGGTAGAGGCCAACGTCCTCATTGCACCTATTGCAATAAACTTGGCCACACTCGCGATCGTTGCTATCACTTACATGGAAGACCTCCTCGCACTGCCCATATGGCCCAGTCCTCTGATTCTCCGCTGCCTCAGCCTCCGAGCTCCTCCGCATCTCAGACATCTCAGGCTTCTATTGCCTCTGTTGCCCAGCCTGGTAATGCCTCTGCCTGCCTTACCCACACATCTTCTCTTGGACCCTGGATTCTAGATTCTGGAGCATCTGATCACCTATCTGGTAATAAGGATCTTTTCTCCTCTATTACTACTACCTCTGATTTACCTACTGTTACCTTAGCTAATGGTTCTCAAACTGTGGCTAAAGGTATTGGTTTGACCCTTCCTTTGCCTTCTCTACCTCTCATTTCTGTCCTTTATACTCCTGAATGTCCTTTTAATCTTATTTCCATCAGCAAAATCACTCGTACTCTTAATTGCTCTATTACCTTTTCTGATAAATTTGTGACCTTGCAGGACCGGAGTACGGGGAAGACGATTGGCATAGGACGTGAGTCTCAAGGCCTCTATCACCTCACCTCAGATTCATCTCCTGCAGTTTGCATTTCCACTGATGCTCCTCTCCTCATTCACAATCGTCTGGGCCACCCTAGTCTCTCCAAGTTCCAGAAGATGGTTCCTCGTTTTTCCACTTTGTCGTCGCTTCCGTGTGAGTCATGTCAGCTTGGGAAACATACTCGTGTCTCGTTCCCAAAGCGTTTGAATAATCGGGCAAAGTCTCCTTTTGAGCTTGTCCACACTGATGTTTGGGGTCCTTGTCGGACTGCGTCTACTTTAGGATTTCAGTATTTTGTCACTTTCATTGATGACTATTCTCGATGTACTTGGTTATTCTTAATGAAAAATCGAGCTGAGTTATTCTCTATTTTCCAGAAATTTTATACTGAAATCCAAACCCAGTTCAATATTTCTATTCGTGTGTTACGCAGTGACAATGCCAAGGAATATTTTTCAGCCCAATTTACTTCGTTTATGTCTCATCATGGGATTCTTCATCAGTCTTCTTGTGCTCATACTCCTCAACAAAATGGGGTAGCTGAACGCAAGAATCGACATCTTGTTGAGACAGCTCGTACTCTCCTCCTCCATAATCATGTTCCTTTTCGTTTTTGGGGGGACGCTGTTCTTACCGCTTGTTATTTGATTAATCGTATGCCCTCCTCTGTCTTACACGATCAGATTCCTCACTCCCTTCTTTTCCCTGACCAACCACTTTATTTCCTTCCTCCTCGTGTCTTTGGTTGTACTTGCTTTGTTCATATTCTCACTCCTGGACAGGACAAGCTTTCCGCCAAAGCCATGAAGTGCCTCTTCTTGGGATATTCCAGACTTCAGAAGGGTTATCGTTGTTATTCCCTTGAGACTCATCGGTACTTTATCTCCGCTGATGTCACCTTCTTTGAGGACTCACCATTCTTTTCCACCACTTCTGAGTCTCTTCCTGTTTCTGAAGTCTTGCCCATTCCCATTGTCTCCCCACCTGATGCTATGCCCCCTCGACCACTTCAGGTTTATCATCGTCGCCCTCGTGTCGTTGCTCCTCTCCCTTTTCCTGAGGCACCTGCTGACTCACTTCCTATCCCTTCGGCTTCACCTGCCCCGGCTCTGCCTTCTCCTAATGACTTACCCATTGCTGTTCGGAAAGGTATTCGCTCTACTCGTAATCCTCATCCTATTTACAATTTTTTAAGTTATCATCGATTATCTTCACCCTATTCTGCTTTTGTTTCTGCTATATCCTCTGTTTCTCTTCCAAAGAGCACCCATGAAGCTCTTTCCCATCCAGGCTGGCGACAGGCAATGGTGGATGAAATGGCTGCTCTGCACTCTAATGGCACTTGGGATCTTGTTGTTTTACCCTCTGGTAAATCTACAGTTGGTTGCCGTTGGGTCTATGCAGTTAAGGTTGGTCCTGATGGTCAGGTTGATCGCCTTAAGGCCCGCTTAGTTGCTAAAGGCTATACTCAAGTTTATGGTTCTGATTATGGTGACACATTCTCCCCTGTTGCCAAGATTGCTTCTGTCCGCTTGCTTCTGTCCATGGCTGCTATGTGTTCTTGGCCTCTTTATCAGTTGGATATTAAAAATGTCTTCCTTCATGGTGATCTTGCTGAGGAAGTTTATATGGAGCAACCTCCTGGTTTTGTTGCTCAGGGGGAGTCTGGTTTAGTGTGCAGGTTACGCCGCTCTCTATATGGCTTGAAACAATCTCCTCGAGCATGGTTTAGCCGTTTTAGTTCTGTTGTTCAAGAGTTTGGCATGCTTCGCAGTACAGCAGACCATTCAGTTTTTTATCATCATAACTCCTTGGGGCAGTGTATTTATCTGGTTGTTTATGTGGACGACATCGTCATTACAGGCAGTGATCAGGATGGTATTCAGAAACTAAAGCAACATCTTTTTACCCACTTTCAGACCAAAGACTTGGGGAAACTCAAGTATTTCTTGGGAATTGAGATAGCTCAATCCAGTTCTGGTGTGGTCCTTTCCCAAAGGAAGTATGCTTTAGACATCCTGGAAGAAACCGGTATGTTAGACTGTAAACCGGTAGACACACCTATGGATCCGAATGTCAAACTTGTACCAGGACAGGGGGAGCCTTTAGGAGACCCCGGGAGATATCGACGGCTCGTAGGTAAATTGAACTATCTCACCATTACTCGTCCAGACATTTCTTTTCCTGTGAGTGTTGTTAGTCAATTCCTACAGTCACCATGTGATAGCCATTGGGATGCCGTAATCCGTATTCTTCGATATATCAAAAGTACACCAGGCCAAGGTGTATTGTACGAGAACAGAGGTCATACTTAAGTTGTTGGTTACACAGATGCAGATTGGGCTGGCTCACCCACAGATAGACGTTCCACTTCAGGGTACTGTGTTTTTATTGGAGGTAATCTAATATCTTGGAAGAGTAAGAAACAAGATGTAGTGGCCAGATCTAGCGCTGAAGCCGAGTATCGAGCTATGGCTTTGGCAACATGTGAACTCATATGGTTGAGACATCTTCTTCAGGAGTTGAGATTTGGAAAGGATGAACAGATGAAACTCATCTGTGATAACCAGGCCGCATTACATATTGCATCCAATCCAGTCTTTCATGAAAGGACCAAGCATATTGAAGTTGACTGTCATTTCATTAGAGAGAAGATCGCATCAGGATGTGTTGCTACAAGTTTTGTCAATTCAAATGATCAACTAGCAGACATCTTCACTAAATCTCTCAGAGGTCCTAGGATTAAATATATTTGTAACAAGCTTGGTGCATATGACGTATATGCTCCAGCTTGAGGGGGAGTGTTGAATATAATGTATGTATAGTATACTATCTTTCCTTGTTAATATAGGTCACATGTATGGTAGTTAGGACTCCTAGCCTTGTATATATATATCTCTCAATTGTAAGTAGAGATTACAATGAATGTGAATAAAGTTTTTCTCCTTTCTCTCTCTCTCTCTCAACATTGGTGCTCAACTCTTATAGCAATTTCCTATCAACACATCTTAATGCAACCCTTTTTCCAAATTCCGAGTGGCAAGTGACCTTGCTTATATCATCCATAATCTTCAAAATTAAATAAATAAATACATAAAATTGGTGATCACTTTCTTCCTTGTTTTTCTTTGTTTCTTATTTTCTTTACAGACATAAGTGCAATTTTAGTAGCATGGAATTTTCCAGGGAGGGTCTATTTTCTCTCCATATTTTACTTCGTTCGCTTTACCTTTGTATCCCACTCTACCGCCCTAGTCTACTTACAATATAGAGTATATGTGGTTAAAACACATCAGAAATAAACATACCCTTATAATAAATTATAATGGGCTACACTGTCTTGTGAACTGATCTGCCTTCCTTGAAGTCAAGAGTCTCATGCAGTTGGATTTGGAAATTTGAATATCATTTTCCCGTTTGCCCTGTCTGTTTCTCATTGAACTAACATGCGATCACCTGCACACCATGAAGCAGTTAATACCTTTACTTTCCTCTTCCATTTATATGTTTTTCTAGATATGGTACTGGTTAATGTCTTTTCATTACATCGTTAACTTACCCGTCATATGAATTTTTGTGTGCAGAACATAAAACCAAATGACATCACTCTAGAGAAAGCATTGAAGCTACTGTTGGGTAAAGATGTAAAGCAGTCTGGCCGGCCCAAGAACAAAAAGAAACAAGAAGTGTATGAAGCCATGTAGCTGATAAATATTGTAGCAGTCCAAAGCTGCTAGCCATAGATGTTTTGATTTGATTTACACAAGCATTCATTCAAAGGTAACTTCATTCCTTCCACCTTCCAATCATGGGTGTTGTCAGTGTTGAGCCAAGAAGAGCATGCACTACCACATGGGCATTCTTGAATTCTTTTAGAAGGAAAGAACACGTGTACAATAAGTATAACAATAATAATTTTTGTTATAATTTTTACCCATTTTTGTATGTTATTATTATTATTTCTTTCCTGGGGAATTCTTGTTCATGTAAGGTCTGGTGGGAGCTTCATATTTTTCTGAAGATGGAATGATGAAAGCTTCTTTATATGCTATGAGCTTCATATCATTCAGCCTGTTGAATCCTCGGTTTCCGGAAGGATAACCCCTGGATCAAACCAAGTCTCATGATCAATATTAGAATTTAGAGTGTGCTTTTATTGAAAGTGCTTTTAATGGAAGTGTTTTTTCCAAAAATGGTTTTGGGAGAATCATCTATTAATTGTTTTTCTAAGACATATTGCAAGTAATTTTTTAACTTTTTAAAAGTGATTTCTAAATTTTATCAAGCGACTAATTTTTTTTTTTAAATGTTTGTTATCTCTCTTGCCCAAATTGTTGTTACTTACCTTAAGCAATCAATGAAGTGATGTAGGATGATAAAATCAAATAAAAACAAAATATTTTTTTAATATTTTCTTTTCTTTCCTCCAATCAAACATGGTGTAAGTCTCATATGTTTCACTAGAGAGATTTTCTTCCACCAAGATTTTTGTAACTCAATCTTGCTCATCCAAGGTAGATTTTGGATGGAGACTTAAAATGCAGGTTTCATGGTTTTTGATATTCATAGTTTTGTTAAGTATGGTAATAGTTGTATAATAATATTATAACAACTCACATCCTCGTGTAAATATCATGTTTTTGTTATATTTCATGAGATTATGGATTCATTTACAGAGAGTCTCATATTAAGATCAAAGTTCGATTATGATACTTTTTTGTATTGACATAAACCCTTATAGCTTTTAAAAGTTGTTTATACACAATTTCCACTTAGACATACAAAATCCCTTTACAAAACTACATAGAGTCCCATGTCGGGATCAAAGATTGACATACCATTTGTAATAATTTATTTCTTTTTATGTAGATATTATTTATTTATTGTCCAACAAACCCTTACAACCCACTAAATCATTATGACTTTAAAATGTGTTTACAAAATTAAGAAGAGTTAATTTCTTTTTCTTTTTTTCCTATTAAAAAGTTATCAAAATTGGTCTTAAATAAACTCCTACAATCATTATTTTTTGTTTGCAGTTTTAATGGATTTCACTTTTACTATTGAGGTGCCCTGAAGGGAGCTTAGTGGGAAAGCACTCACCTCTCTTTTAAATTGGTCCTTGTGCCCTAATTGAATTCTTGCTTCCATAACCCCATAAAACTCATCATTTTGCAAATAAAATAATAGGGAATAAGGGTGATAAGGAGCCCCTTTAAACAAAAATTTAATTCCTTAAATAGATATGAAAAAACACTAACCGGTTCGTGTAAACAATTTTTATTAAAAGAGTGTTTGATAAATTAACTTAATGACTTAAAATGATTTAATAACTTAATTAAAGTTATTAAATAAATTAAATATATTTAATAAAATAATTTGATATCATAATTTAAAGTTAAATATAATTTTAAATATTAAGTTAAAATAGTTATCTTATTACTAATCCTAAGCTCTTTTCTTATCTTATTTGTCTACATCTAATAAGAATATATTTAATGGTCATAACTCCACATTCATGACTCATTTTTTTATGAAAATAAATATTAACTTTATTTTTTAATAATAAACATTAATTACAACTAATGAGGATATATATATATACATACATGTGTGTGTGAATTTAATGATTTAAAATAAAATTTAAATTAATTTTACTAAACAACTTTAATACTTTAAACAAAAAGTAATAAGTTTTAAGTTAATAATCTGGCTTAAAATCACCTTAAATCATTAAATAATAAATATTAAAATTTACCAAACAACTAAAATTTTAAGTTGAATTATTATTAATGAATGCTTAATAATACTCAATATTTATTACTTAATGACTTAAGTTGACTTTAAGTCAAATGATTATTAAATTCTTAATTTAAAACTTTTTTTTTTCATTTTTGTTTTAAGTATTAAGATTGTTTGATAAAATTAATTTAAAATTAATTTGAAATCATCATACATATTTATCCTTATTAATTTTAGTTAATATTTATCCTCATTGATTTTAATTCATATTTATTTTCATTAATTTTAAATAATAAAACATATACATTTAAAATATCGTAAATATATAAGATAACCATAAATATTTATTATAAAAAATAAATCATATATAAAAAAAATTATAATTTTAAGATATATTCTATCTTGTGTAGGTAAATGAGAGAAAAACAATTTGATAAATTCATATTTTAAAAAAATAAAATAAATTTCTTATCCTCCATATAAAATAAAATTTAATTAAATAAAAAAATCAATAGTATGAACAACTCAATTGGAGGACAAAATTTGGATGATTAAATGAAGTTATAAAGATATGAGATTATAATCAAGGTATCAATCATAAAAGTGATAGGATTAAGGTGGGACCCATATGTGTATGTATATGTATACGTGGCACCTTTTACCTTTTTCAATATGATAAGGAAAATTAGTATTGGGTATCATGAACAAACCCTAATTAATTTTAAGCCTAACTTTGAATTATTTTTAAAGCTAAGGTGATGTAACCACTTGGTGTAGACTATGGTATATAGCAATAAAAAATTTTCCTTTCCTTTCATAAATACTCATATTAGTCTATTCTCGGATTGGGTCTCTCTCTCCGACACAACAAAAATCGAAAATACAGGTACACGAAATTCAATCCAATTCCACCCATCATCTCTCTCTCAACTCAGGTTTTCTATTTTCCTCTTTTTTGGTTTTTGTTTTTGTTTTTGTGATCTTTTCTGTTTTGTATTTTGATTGTTAGATCTTGTTTTCTTCTTTGCCTCAGTTGGGTCTAGTTTTCTATTTTTGGTTTTTCTTTTGGGGTGTGAGTAATCCGCAATTTTGAGATCCATGGGTATGGTTTCTCTCCCCCTTTTCCCAATTTTTCTCAGCAGCCAAATGGGTCCTTCTCGGATTGTGGTTTCGTTCACAAAATTGGCTTCATTTCCTTGTTTTCTCTCTTTTTAATGTTCCGTTTGGGTGCTGTGAAATTGTGGGAGAAGATAATAATTGAAACTTTCAGGTCTTAGATTTTCCGTGTTTGGGAAATCTCTCGTGGGTGGGGTATGATATTCTATTGACATTTCAAATTTTTATTTATTTTTGTTGTCCCATATTTCTTGTTAACCAAACAGGGGATCAATTTTTCAGGTTGTCTGATCTATTGGGATCCCTAGGCTATGCAGCAGAGGTTTAAGCAGCAGCAGCAACAACAACAAACCCTAATGCAGCAAGCATTGCTTCAGCAGCAGCATATGTACCACCCGGGTGTACTCGCTGCGGCTGCCATGTCTCAAGTAACATACTCTTCTCCCTCTATGTGGATACTAATCGATAACCATGAAAGAATCACTGGTTCAATTTGACAAGAGAGTTATATGAAGCTTTATATATAACTAAATTTTGTTTTGTAAGAAATAGCTAACTGTTTTTGGTATAATGTCAATATTCTTGAATGTATAGGGTTGGACGGCTTCAATTTGGGTTGAAATAGCCCGTGTTCATGTTTTAAAAGAAATTATTGAGTTGTAAACTTGACAAAATGCAGAGATATCCAATTTTTAAAATGCATTTAAGGTGTGTTTGGCACACAGGAATAGGAATGGGTGTAGGATTATGAGTGGAGGTGAATCACAATACCATGTGGAAGGAGGGAATCAAACTTCCTACAAGAGTGAGTTTTGGTTTCCATGATAATGATCTCTTTTTCCTGTTTCCATTTCTAATAAGTAATCCAAAAGTGATAATGAATGCAAAATGGAATTAATTTCCCATTTCCATTCCCTTTTCCAGTGTTCCAAACATGCCCGTAAAATTGATGGGTTGGCTTGTGTGTTTGTTCTGTTTTGTTTTGTTTTTTTTTTCTTTTCTTTTGTTGCATTATAGCTTTGGCTGCATGGAATTGGACCCTTGAATTTGGAAATGAAAGCCCCAATTCCGTTTCCTTGGTTTGGTTGGTACTCTATGCTTGATGAAGTCAGACCAGATTAGTAAGATCATGTCATGTGTTTATTGCTCTACTTTAATTTTTTATTATTAGAAAATGGTGGCAATCACATTTTTCTTCAGTTGGAATTGCTTCAAGGATGTGGAGCAGAAAAAAAGAATCAGAAATAGATATTTGTGGTTGTATAAAGTATGTTTGCATTCTCACTCTAACCTCTTTAGGAAGCTCTCCCTTGACTATAGTCCAATGATGTGACCATGGAAGAAGCAAGGTTGAAGAAGGGGTCTCTTGTCGGAAGGAGTTGTTTTTTAATGTTGAATCAAAGTCCTTTGAAATCTTTTTGGAGTCAGTTAAATGTAGTTGGTGGGGAAGATTGTAGAAAGGAGACGGGGGTTTTCCTCCTGGATCAAATTTGGGGAGAGGGGTCTTTCTTGGCTCCTTGGGGGGGTGGAAGATTGCTAGGAAGGGAAGTTCAGGAAGCCTTTCAAAAGGTTGTGGAATGAAGGGGGAAGGGGCTACAAGTTGGAGTTGCACTACAACAAAGCTGGAAGGTTTTTGTTGTGCTCGGTTGCGTGCGTAGAGGAAAAAAGGTTTTCTTTAGTTTTCCCATAAGGAAAGGCTCCTCAAGGGGGTTGGAAGATTCTTGCTACAAGTCTTAGAAGTGTTGGGGTAGTCCCTGTGTCTAGGCCTTTGGAGGAGTCAAAGGAGCTGGTTAGGTGTTGAGAGGAAAAGAGAGGTGACAACCTTTGCAGAGGTGTTGAATAGAGATAAGAGGGAGTTAGGCAATGATGTGTGGATAGAAAGTGAGTTAGGAGGTTTTAAGTAATTTGGGGTTCCTCATGAAGTGTTTGGTGGGGAGGTGGGATGGTTCTTCTGACCGATTGCTAGCTCTGGACGTGCTGAATTTGTGGGCTCGCCAATCTTGGGGTTTGAAAGGGGATTTGAAGCTGTCTTTTTTGGGAGACAATCTCATTATTTTTTAGTTTGAATTTGTTTTTGAGGCTGAAAGAGTTTTGATTGGAGGGTCTAGCTTGTTTGAGGGAAGAAGTTTGCAACTGGACTGGTGGGAGTCGAATGCTGGATGCTTTGGAGAAGGTGCCTGCATCGGTGAAGTGTGGGTGAGTGTTTTGGGTCTACTGGTGCATCTGTGGGGGAAAGAGTTCTTAAAAGGGTGGGGCAATGCCTGTGGAGGTTTTGTGTTGGTGGATATGGAGACAAAGGAGAGGTATCACCTGAAATGGGCTGGGTTACTCATTAAATCTAGTGGGAAAAAAGTGCCTAATCTGCTAATGGTTGTGGACTGAGACGTTGTCTTTGCCATTCACTTGTGGTGGGAATTTCTGCCATTGTTTTTAAAGTCGGTTTCTAAGAGGAGTTGCAGAAGCCCAGATGGTAGGGATAACAGGGAGGGATGTTCATGCGTGGCTGGGAGAGTGGAGGGGAAAGAAGGGAGGCGTGATGCAGTGGACTTGCAGGCAGAAGCATTTGTGCAGTTGGCTTTGGGGGCCGTGCCTGGTCGCAGTACACAAGTTTTGGAGGACTGTGCGCAGTCAAAGTTAGTCAGCGGTTTGGGTGGGGCATTTTTTGGGCCCCCTTATGGGTCGCTCAGCTGGAGGGCTTTAATTGAAGTGAAAGTTGGTAAGCCGCCTTCTTCTTAGGCTGGTCCAAACCCCCCTTGTTAGGTTTGTGCAACAGAAGCCAGTTTGGGCTTCATAAGTCTGGGCCACTTGAAACTTGACCCATGTCTCTTGAAACCCTGGTTATTAGTTCCCAAGGGTTCAGAGGAACCCTTTCGATGGCTACATTGCTTCCTCATTAGAGCTTTTTGGCGATCCTCTCCTAAAGGTGGTGAAACAGGGGCTGGCAAGGTGGGTTTTGAGGGTGAACGAAGCCCTTTTGGCTGAAATGATAGGCTTCGAAGCTAGGCTCACTGTTTCGACTCTTCATCTTTGGCTGGGCCTCCTGCTGTCATTAATGGGTCAGCAGGTAAGGCAAAGGCCACACCTCCCGTGGGGACTCTTTCTTCTGGCTCTTAGCCGCTCTGAATGTTGCTCCAAGATGGAAGGTTGTTGGATCTTATGAGAATTGAGAAGTGAAGAAAAGTGTCTTCAGGTAAGGTGTTGGTGGGTAGGGATGAGGGTCTAGACGTCAACAAAGCCTTGGAGGCCTGTTGCTTGTTGAAGAGGGAGGACCTTAGCTTTTCTGGTAAGTTTGTAGAGCTCAGCAGTTTTTTGGGGTTGCTTGTGGTGGGGTTTGAAAAGGAAATTAATTCCCTTTTGAGGAAAATGGAATCAAGAAAAGGGCATGGAGTTGAAGTCTCAAAGGGAAGTAGAAAATTTTCGCTTACTCGCCTGGTGAGGGAAATCTGAAAGCTTGACTGTTTGGTGAATTACAATTGTTCTCCTCTCTCAGTTAGGGCGAAAGAGGGGAGCAATGGGGTTACAGTTCTTTCGTTATGAGGTCATTTCCTTCATTCACAGCTTGGTAGTTGGTGTTTGGTTACAGAAGGGCTCTCGAGTGGCTTCTAGTCCATCCTAGGCTTTTACCTAGGTTTCTAGGATGTTGGGGTTGGTTGCTGTTGGGTGGTTTGTTTTTGCTTTGCCCTTTTTCTCTTGCTAGCATTTAGGTCTTTTTTGTATACTTCGTGTGTATTTGATTGTGCCTTTTGCTAGTGCTTTTTAATATATTATTCTATTTACCCATTGAGAAAAAAAAATGTTTGCATTCTCAACTCTCCATCTCCCAATTCAAGTTTTCATCAATTTTGATCATTTATTGCTTGTTACTCCATACTATGTGTTGTTTCCAGCTGATGTCAATGAATACAAAAGAATGAGGCGTGTTTTGTCTAAGAAGACAAAAGAACAGATTTTAAATGAATATAAAATTTTAAAAATGGTAAGGGTTCCCAGGTAAAAGTTCTCATATTTAAAATTCATTGACTAAAAAGCTTGCTGAATAAAGCCATGCTCTTTTGAAATTACTTTTCATTGGCAGTCTGCAGGAACATATGGCACAAGAGACAGATAAATATTTGACTGTTAGGACTATCATTAAGATGACTTTTAGATACTTTTTCCCATGGAATTTTTGGTTATCATGTTTTTCAGTTTTTTATTTATAATTTTTTTAAGGTCTCTCTGCTTCAAGCCTTGTATGCGTGATCTTCATTAATGAGACTAAACATTCAAAACCCATTAAAAGAAATCAGGGGAAAAAGAAAACGAAATAATTTGGACATGAACTTCATTCCTTTTATTTGACCAGATATATCTTTTTGATAGGCTTCTATTTCACCATATATGTTCTGAAGTAGCAGGAAATATGTGTACTTTTTTCTAAAATTTTCAACTATGGTCCAATATTTCTTTTTGCATAACTATGGCTTAAACATTGTGTCCATTCTTTTTTCTTCCTTTTTACCTCTTCATTGCAGGCACATGATTTTGGGGCCTTGGTTATTTAATCGGTTAAAGAACACATCTTGAGCCCACATCTCTTTTTTGATCCTATGGTGTTTGCCTTGTCATGAAGTATCCTCTGGTTTCGATGTATACCACCATATATGTATGCATAAGCATGTGTACATGTATGTATATACATGTTTATATGTATTTGTATATGTGTGTATATATGTGCATGTCTGTATATGATGCCTACTTGAGCCTGTTTGGAATAGCTTTTGAGGAGCCAAAATTTGCTTTAAATGGAAAACACCATTTTGACTCATTAGATGCATTGTGGAAAAGTTGTTGCCCCTCAAAACTTGCATTTGCCTGAAGCAAGTTGCCCCATGCTTCTTGTAAAACACAGTGCAGCAAGCAGTGGAGACTCTTAATGAAGTTTTAAAATCCCAAATATGCATTTAAGGCTTCTACAAATGTCCTCGCTTACATAAAGACTGTTAGTGATATTCAAAATCATTATCCCACCTGTACTATACTGTTTTCTCTTTTCCTCATTATTGTTCCAAATTCATACCCAAGAATCCACATGTTCCCCAATATCCCCTTTACTTTTGCTAGGCTTTTTTTTTTTTTTTTTTGATACGTAAACCAAATATGTATTAAAAAAGAGGCCAATAGCCACACAACATACAGGAGATATACAAGGCAGCTATAGCCTCTCAACAAAAAACAAAAGAGACCAAGAAGACCTCACCCCCCCAAGTGGATGCTAGCCACTCTAGAAATCCTAGAAGGGAGAGGGAGTCATCTCCAATATCCAATCTAGACCAACCCCACAAATTACAAACAAAAAAATTCTTTAGCTTCTGAATATGTAGCACACCCCCCTTAAAGGCTAATCTATTCCTTTCTTTTCAAACCGTCCAAAATATACATAACGGGATGGACTTCCAAATCTTTTTCCTTTTTTTCCCCACAAAAGAACCTCTCCAGCTAAATAAGATCTCCTTTACAGTTTCTGGAAAGACCCACTTTTGCTAGGCTTTAGTTGCTTATTCTTTCCTTTTGCTTCTATATTTTGCAGATGGAGCCTGTTCCAAGCGGCAACCTGCCTCCTGGCTTTGATTCATCGTCATGCCGCAGTGTGTGAGTGTTAAGGGTCCCTTTTCCACGTTTCTTTTAAAATGTTTTGGGATACGTATCCTTTTTAATTTAATTTTGGCAGTTATGTGTTGTGAACTGGTAGTTGCATGCATTTTTCACTTGAGAAGACTTTCAGTTTGGAAATTTGTTACTGGAACACGATTGATTTTTATTTTATTCTTTTACTGACGCAAGTATTAACTTCTTTTTTTCATCATCTTGGCCATCAAGTCACCAAAATAACATGCATGGTTGGAAGTGTGAAATGGTATCATGTGCGTTATCTTGAAGATGTGTTTCATTTTTTGTTTACATGTGTGCTAATCTTATAGCATGATTATTTCAGTTATGTAGGTAATATTCATGTAAATGTCACTGAGAAACTTCTTGCAGAAGTTTTCCAAAGTGCTGGTCCTCTTGCTGGATGCAAACTCATTAGAAAGGATAAGGTTTGATACAGTAATCAGCTTTGCTTTTTTTGTATAGTATTGTTGGCTTGGTTATCACATCACTTGATCTTTAGTTTATTAATGCACTTTATTGTAGTACTAATGTTTGTTCATTCCTTAACATCTTTTAAAAGTTTATTTCATTATAGCGGATATGGCTAATGGCTCTAGATAGAGCTGAAATGGAAATAGGATTCATGGAGCTACATCAAACACCAAACTAGAACTTTGTTTAATCTCATTACTTACTGGCTACCAAGATGCAATTATGAGATTGGAAGTCATTGTAACCTCTTCTGATAGCTTTCTACAAACCTGTCTCAAATGCCTCTTTGCCAGCCTTGGAACACTAACCGTCAACCACCAACAACCAACTTTCTCCACAAACTTTCCTATAGTGACCCTCTTCTACAAATTAACACAATCAACTACACATATATACACCCATCACCAGTGAGGTCTTGCTTAGAATGAACATTCTTCTCTTATATATATATATTTTTTGATAGATAAGGAAAAGTTGTATATAAAGAAAAGAGGGGACACCAAAAACAGTGCCCTCAAGAGTATATAGGAAGTATTCAAAAGAAGCCAAAAGTCTTAAACCAGAGAGGGAGGGATAGAAACAAAAAACATCACCTGCCCTTACTTAGAGCCTAACCAATCAATGAAGCTTACAAGCGAAAAAGGGCTCAAATCTATAGACACCCTAACCCAAGACCATAGGTTACATCATACATGAACATTCTTCTCATATCCAAACCACATTTATCTTTTCGGAACACCAATTGCTTAATTAACTAAATTAATTTTTCCTTTTTGAACCCCCATTCCACTACAACTAAGCTCACTAAATCTTTTCAAACGTGTTACAAACTTGACATCCCAAGGATGATATAAAATAGATTTTCAATTTGGATAGAGTGCTCTTTGAATGCATGACTTTGCCTCCCTTAAAAAATTATTACATTTTCCAAGAGGTAAGCCTCCTCTTGCACCATATCTAAACAGAGTGCTAATCTACTTTGACCTGAAAGAGGGTGTTTAAAGGCAATCCTAGAAAATTTGGTGGTGGCTTACCTGCCCTAGTACCAAGGATAGACACTAGACCTTCTAGATCCTCTACTTCTCCAACTAAGATTAGCTTACTTTACTCCATCTTAATTTTCAATTTAAAAACAGCCTCAAAACAAAGGAGGATCCACCCAATATACAATGAGTCGTTATTGTTTGGCTCACAAAATAAGAGGGTGTAATCAATAAATACCACATATGAAATCTCTAAACCCCCGACCTGAATCCTAGAAATAAAATACCCCCTCCATTTCTTGAAGCTACAAAGCAACTCAAGGCCACTATCACCAACCTATAAGATAGGGAGAGAATGGTTCTTCTTGTTTCCTCTTGAATTTTCAAGAAGTCCTATCAGCATTCCATTAATCATCATAGATAATCTAATTGTGGAAATATAGAATTTTATCCAATTGAACTACCTCTAACCAAATCTCATCTTGTCCATAACTTATAACAAAAATTCTCTATTTAGATGATTATAAGATTTTTTATTTATTTTTTATTTTTTTTATATCCAAGTTACACTTGAGCTCAGAAGTTTAGAGTTTATAGATTTATTAGCTATTAGAACTGCATTTAGATCAACCTCCCTTTGAAATTCCAAAATCACCTTATCAAACCCTGGATCTCTTTCTGGCAAGAATCGATTGAAGAAGAATAATGCACACCGTTTTGCTTAGTATGTTGCCCATTTATGCACATTCATGTTTCTAGAGCTCAATGTGGTTGGAGATGGTTTGTTCTCCTTTATTATTATCTTTTTCTTGCAATTTATTATTCTTCTGGGGTGAGCTTGACATATTTTTTTGTGTGCTAATGCTTCTCTAGCCCCTTGAGTTGATAGACTAGGAGATAGTAAGAACAAATAGAGAAGAAAAAGGAAAGAGTAAAAGATTAGACAGATTAGAGTTTGTTTCTCTCTCTCATTATTATTAAATTAGTCATTTGTGTTGGCAGAAGTACAAGTTACTTCATAGATAAATAGGAAGATGATATTAATCATAAACACCGTATTCATCCGATACTTCCCCTATGAGAGTGTTGGATTTAGAGTGTATGAACATGTATTATTAATATCATTAAGGAGGAATATCCTTGGTGATTAAAGCATCTAACCAAAGCAAGTCTTTTTCTTCAAATCAAGGTATGATTTTCAAAATACAATGATTTATGAATGCATTGAATATTTACTCATAAAAAATGATTGTATTGAATAATAATTATTAATAAATTCTAATCACCAAGATAAGTCATTACACTATATGGTAGGTGATGCACTACGACCTTTATTGAATCGTCTAAATTATCGTGAACAGCTTATCGAGTTACAAGAATCCTATGGTTTGTGTCTTTTATATACCCTCATATACCCAAACCAAGTTCAATGTAATTGATTAGGTAGAATGCTTATAAAGACAATGCTCAAATAAATTCAACATTCATAAAAAATTTTCAAAAATAAATTATATTGATATAGTTAATAACATTTATTTGTTTCAAAAGTCTTACTTTCTAGGGCTGATTCTAACAGGTGGTTCATAGATATCTGACATGCTCAACTTGCATAGAATAAACAAAAAGAAGAGTTTAGTCATCCAAATGAATTTAACATAAAGAAAGAATGTAATCATCCAAGGGCCAATTAGCCATGTAGTGTTCTCATGGCTGTGAGAGGAGGGAGGTGCTGGTTCGCAATGGACTCTTAAGTCTTTTGATCTTTCTGTAGAGGTGGTAGGGGAAAAGCTGAGAGGTGTTATTAAGGAAAGAGGCTGAGGCTTTTCTGCCTGGATTAGGTATGGGGATCTGAGCTTACATTGCTTGTTGGAAGGGGTGGAAGCTTGCTATAGAGATGAAGATTTGGTGAGGTGGAGCAAAGGACGGGAGGAGGGTGGGAGGAAGTTCAAGTTGGAATGATGTTCGAATAAGTCAGGGAGGCTTTTATTTTGCTTTGTTGTGGCTGAAGTGATGAAGAGATTTTTGTTGATCTTTCCCTAAGGGAAGGGTCTACAAGGGGTATTGGCGGAGAAGCTTCATCATCTAGGAGTCGTCTCCTCAATGGAAGTTAGGAAAATGGTCTACCCTGCAAAGGTAAGGAGTACATCAAAGGAGTTGACAGAAGATGGGACTGTTGCAAATCTGGTCAAGAAAGATTTGGGTGTGATAGGAGAAGCAGTTTGGCTTCAGCCTAGGGAGAGCGACGTGCAAATTAGGGAGGAGCATTTAAGTCGATGCTTGGTCAGGTGGTTTGGAAAGGTCTTAGACCTGTTACTAGGGTTAACTTTGATGGAAAAACTAGGGACTAATTTGTGGTTTTTGCAAAAGAGGGGGGAGGGGGGGCTTTGGGGGAGCTTTGCTTTTATTTGATTTTGATGTTAGCTCTGAGGCAAAGATGGTTGCAAGAGGTTCAAGAAGGCTTAGAGAGAGAGTTTTGCATATGGTAAAATGGACACCCGAGGTTGGTTGTTTGTGACTAGGGGGGTTTGCTAAGGAAGTGTGGGTAAGGGTTTTGGGTCTCCTTTTTCATTTGTGAAGTCGGAGGGGTGTATAAGAAATTAGGAGATTGTTATAGTGGTTTTGTTGTTGTGGTTGAAGATATAGCTCTTTTGTCTAATTTACAATAGGTTAAGGATCTTGGTAAAATTTGATGGGAGTGTCTTGTCTAGTTCGTTGCAAGAGATGTGGAGGGTTCTACTCGTGCCGACAAAGGGATAGGAATTGGTGTGCAGCCCTTGCAGTTTGCAAGCGTTGAGGTGTTGTTCTTTAACAGGAGAGATATGGTAATTGAGGTTGCAAACTGCTATGGTGCAACTATTGGTAGGGGGTTGGGTTCCCAAGGTAGAAGCATGAGGAGTACAACTGGTGATGGAAGGGTTTGTTTGGACAAGTCCAACCTTCAAGTTGAGGACGTTTGGGCTAAGTTTGAAACCTAGGCCTTGGGCTGCCAGGTATTGGGTGAGGTCCATGTCATTGGAGGGCTGTTTTCTTCTAAGGACCAGGAACCTAGTAGTTCTAAGGCTCTTATGGTTTCAGGTTTCAATGTGGAGGCTTTAGGCCAGGCTCGAGATTTTTGTGTGTTGATGAGGCCCCCTTGGCTATAACTCTTGAAGTGGGGCGTGATTTAAGTTTGGGCCAAGCCCAAGGAAAGTCAATAAGAAGGGAGGGCCAACATTTAAGGTTAATTTTGAGAAAGCAAAGGACTTGTTAGGGCTTCACAAAGGGAGTGGGGTTCTCGCTAGGTCTTTAGCGTATGGTCGAGGGAGTTGCAAAGGAGTCGGGGTTGAGAGGTGAGAGTTCTTTCTAGGGTCAGTGATGGTGAGCTCTCGCATTGCGATCACCGATGAAGCACTTGTGGCGGAGGCGATTAGGCATCCGCTTCCTCTACCATTTTTATTTTTTTTGGTAGATGAAGACAAATTGAATTGATAAAACGCCAAAATAGGGGGCACACCCTACGTATATAGGCAGTGTACAAAGAAAGCCAAAAACAAGACTGCAAAAAGAAAGAAAAAAACTAGAGAGGTAAAAAGCTAGCCATCATGCCAATCACCCAAAAATTCAGAAAATAGGGAGAGTCTAAATCCAAAAACTGTTGAGACCACTCTAGAAGAGTCTAAAAAAAGAGGTTCCTCAAGCAGGGTCTGACATCTCTTCTTCTTAGAATGTTCTTCGATTTTGCTCTCCCCAGATACACCAAAAAGGACAAATAGGCGCCAATCTCCAAACTGCTCTCCTCTTCTTCCCTAGCCCCTTAACTTTCCATTACAGAAGCAGATTTCTCTTTGAGGCTGGGAACACCCACACCAGTCCAAAAGAAGATAGTAGCAAAGTCCATAACTCCCTTGTCCTGCCACAATGAATCAGAATGTGGCCCGCCGATTCCTCATTGTCTTTACAAAGGTTGCACCTGTTAATCATGGACCAACCCCTCTTCATTAATATGTCTACTGTTAAAATTTTTCCCCAAACTGCTTCCCAAGCAAAAAAAAAAAGAGTTCTAAGAGGGGCATACAAACCCCAAATCTCTTTGGCTGGAAATAAAAGGCTATTCTCAGCCCTTAAAGACCTCTAAGCCGTAGTTGTTGGCCTCTTAGGCTGATGCTTCATGATGGCAGCTTACTGGAGCTTTTGAAGAGTGTTGTGAAGGGGCCTCAAGGAAGGAGTTGGTGGTAGAGATGAGGAAATGGTTTCCCCTTTGGACATGGACTCCAGATGTGTTATGGAGGGAGAAGATCGTGGTAGTCTTCCAAGCGAGTTTGTCAAGCTTGGTAACTTCGTAGGGATGCTTGTGGTGGGTTTTGAAAGGGAGATCATTTCTCTTCTCAAGAATTTGGAAGCAAGAAAAAGTCGTGGAGTTAAGAATCTAGGGGATAAGAGGAAACCTCCTTCATCCTGGTTTGAGAGGGAGATATGAAAATTAGAGAGCACGGTCAATTATAAGAATTATCCGCTCATTGTAACGGGAAAGGAGTGGAGAAATGGGGATTAAGGGATGCAAGTTGTAGATGGGCTCAAGAGCGGCTTTTGTGCCTGGGGCATTTTATGTTGTTGTTTGTTAGGGGGTCTTTTTCTATTGTGGGTTCTCCTGCTAGGGTCTATCTGGCTCTTCTGGGGGTGGATTTCTGTTAGGGTTGTGGGTGTTTGGTTTTCCTTTTCTTTTCCTTGGCCTAATTGTATACTTTGTGTGTACTTTATTGTGCCATTTTGCAAGTGCCTTTAATATATTTTCCTGTTTACCTATCAAAGAAAAAAAAAAAAAAAAAAAACAAAAACTTAAACTTGCCTAGAATAACTTGAAAAATTTTACTTGTCTGCCCCTAGTGGTTGGGACATCATTTTTTGGCTCTCCCTGATAAAATGATGGTCCACCTAATATTTTTCAATTTGTCATGTTAAAACTGGATTATGAGCAATGTCTTGGTTGCTCTTCAACCAAGTCAACCTATTACACCAAAATAGGGAAAAGAAAACCCGACGTGACCTCCCAATCATACCAGAAACTTGAGGAGCCTTTTAGTGTCTATATTCATTATTGATAACATGAAAACTTTTGTGTACTGTAATTTTTATGCTTACCTTATTCATTTCCAGTCAACCAAAGCTTTTGCTAGCTATTTCTTTAATTTGCTTGGTTTTGATGCTTAGATTATTCCATTATTTTTGCAGTCGTCATATGGTTTTGTGGACTACCTTGATCGAGCATCTGCTAGTCTTGCAATAATGACATTGCATGGACGTCAAGTGTAAGTATTCATCTATCTTGCATCAAGCTTGGCTATTCTGTGGTCTTTTTTTGGGCATGTGATATGACTATTTTCACTTTGCCATGTGTGCATTTTTTTTGTAATACTTCATTCTAAAAGATGCATCACAGTTTTGCTAGTAACATCCTAAATTAAAATTGGTGTCTAGAATTATCCATCTTTTTCAATTCCTCAGTCTTTGGGAAATTTATTAACTTTATCAAGATCAAGATTAAGACGGATAGCTCTTATGTGGTTTTTGATAATTCAATCAGGATCTTCAGGCCTCTGCCTTAAAGTAGTGGTTTTTTATGGTTTTTGATTTATTCAATTTGCAGTTATGGTCAAGCACTTAAGGTGAATTGGGCATATGCCAGTGGCCAGAGGGAAGACACGTCAGGTTACTCTGAGCTTTCATAGCTCTTCTGCTTCCTGCTAATTTTGTTGCTTCTGAGCTGCATTTTCTTCTAATATTCTAATGGGTCATTAATGATCTTATGATAATCAGGGCACTTTAATATATTTGTTGGTGATTTGAGCCCAGAGGTTACTGACGCAACTTTATATGCCTGCTTCTCAGTTTTTGCTAGTTGTTCGTAAGTTTCTTGTATCTCTTGAGGTTTCCTGGTAATCCATATTTGGAGCGAATCCTTACTAGGATAGAGGTACCATGTCATATATCTCCTCTTGAGTTGTGACTGTAGTCAATGTTCATGTTATTGTTGTCTTGGTT
The DNA here is from genome assembly GCF_030704535.1 of Vitis vinifera. Lineage (NCBI taxonomy): Eukaryota > Viridiplantae > Streptophyta > Magnoliopsida > Vitales > Vitaceae > Vitis > Vitis vinifera. The sequence goes on along the minus strand of NC_081808.1, from coordinate 2,418,589 downwards.
TACTAATTGCTTCTCTATTTCAGAGAAAAATTTAGTTTTTATTACTCCTTAACAACGTTTTGATCCATCAAAATCCTTCCTTTTGTGTCACTCTGTGTGTGTGTGTGTGTTTGCACTCATTTTTTTTTGTGGATTGATTTACAATATTTTCAGTTTAAAAAATGTGGGCCAACTTTTACAAACAACTTGTACAAAAAAGTGTCTAGACAGTCAGGTCATGGTTAGGATCTGTTATATTATCCTTTTTGTTTTGATCAGGTCATGTAAATTTGGAAGGATTTCTCATCCTTCATTGTACTTTAGTTCATTTCAATGAATTTGTTGTTTCTAATAAAAATAAATAAATAAACAAAACAGCCAATATCAATACTGATACAGGAGTGGATTTATAAACTTGTACATTAAATTGCTCCATTTCTTGTCCCCTTCCCTGCATCGAGTATCAGTATGGAACTCTTTTTTGGTGTGATACTTATGCTGTTTGTTTATTCATATTTTATTTATTTAAGTTCATTTTTTAAAAACATTTCCAGAGATGCAAGGGTCATGTGGGATCACAAAACTGGACGGTCAAAAGGATATGGCTTTGTTTCTTTCCGTAATCAGCAGGTATTGCTTACATAGTTGAAGTTTAGAATATTTCCAATTTTAAACCTAATCCTTCTCAGAAATTCAAACTTCATCATTGAAGTCCTTTTCTAAATATTTTGCTCTGTTTGGTTGATTGGAGAACATGGAATCACAAAAAAAAAAAATTCTTCAATTTTTTTTTTTTCGATTTTCATTTTTATTGTGGTTAAGAAACAATAATTTTTGCCTTTAGTAGATCAGAACCAAATCCAAGTCTGTCTAGAGTATCTTCAGGATGAGAAGAACCAGAAATCTTATTAAGTGCTTTATTTGATTGTTTTGCAGGATGCACAGAGTGCCATCAATGACTTGAGTGGTTGGGCATCTAACAACTTGTTGATCTCCATTCAGTTTTATCTGTCTTGAGTGGTTTGGGAGCTATCTCTGTGGAACGTCTGATTGGTTTCACACCCATCTTGTAGGTAAATGGCTTGGGAATAGGCAAATAAGATGCAACTGGGCAACTAAAGGTGCTGGCTTTAATGAGGACAAGCAGGTTAATGAAAATCAAAACGCAGTTGTACTTACTAATGGATCTTCAGGTATTGTAAATCTCTTCTACTCATCAGACCACAAATCATGTAGGATGGCAAGGGAATTGAACGTAGGTTGCTGCTATTCTTTTGTTACCCCAGGTTTAGGTTTCCACTTACATGGAGATATCTGCATGTTTATAGAACCACAGATACCATGTGGACTAAGTCCAGTCAATTTGAAAAAGTAGAGGCATTATTCAATTGCGTTTGGATTTTACAGAAAAACAATTGATGAGTATGCTCAGAAAATTGACTAGTTGGCCATGTTGTCAAAATGCCTAGGTGATGTAGATGGTGGGCCTAGTTAGTAGGTAGCTTGGTTGACTAACATATTTCAAAAGGGCCAAGTTGTTTCAGGTGTGGTGCTCTAGAAAATCTTTTTATTTTTTTGAATATTTTCATTTTTACTTTTTTTTTTTTTTTTTGATACGCAAGCTTTATATGTATATTTTACTATACACAGCCCTTATATTGAGTGTGAAACATGGTGGACCCAGGATATTCATACTGAAGCATTTTGGACCTAGTTTGTCTGTTTGCATTGCAAATAAACATGCAAAAATGCACATCTTGTTTTCTTTTGCCAATAAGCCTTGAACACTTCATAAGACAAATCAATGAAGCCTAGGATAATATGAAGAAATATTTTTAATGTATTGATAAATCAAAAAAGAAAGAAAAAAAAAATACATGATGTAGTTAACCGATATGATATATTGTTGTCATATGGGCCTCTTGATCTATGATAAGTCATTCGTAAATCAACCACTAACCACACTCAAGCTTGGTTTTAGGAGGAACTTCAGACTTCCAAATGGAATTAGATTGCCAAAAGGCAATTGGAGAATCATTGTTTGAAAGATCATGGAAGGACTGAGAATCTGAAGGAACCAAAGTAAAGTTCTTTAATTGGGAAAATGCTGGAGAGAAGTAAACAAGTTAAAAAAAGTGAGCAACAATGAAGGTGACCCATGCCAAGGTAGGTTAGATTGAGACTGGAGAAAATTCAGAGGGATTTTCTTTGGGGTGGTGGGGCTCTTGTGCAGAAACTCCATTTAGTTGGATGGAAATCAGTCTGCTCAGAGAGAAGGAAAGGGGGCTTGGGTGTGAGGTGTCTTTTAGCGATGAACAAAGCTCTTCTTTGCAAGTGGAGCTGGCACTTTGCCAATGAAAGTGGGGCTCTTTGGAAGCAAGTCATTATCCAAAATTTCGGTGAGGATGATGGGATTGGTGTTCCTAGGAGGTGGGTGATAGGTATGGTGTTGGCCTTTGGAAAATCATAAGAAAGGAGTGGGATCTTTTGAGTAGCAGAATATCCATTTCTGTGGGAAATGGTTAGAGAGAAAAATTCTGAAAGGCCAAGTGCTGTGGATATGAGCCACTTTGTGTTACTTTCCTTTCCTTTCCTTATTTGGCTTAGCCACTTTTAAGGATGCGTGGGTGGCGGATGTTTGGAACTTCGAAGGTGAAAGGGATGGGTGGGCTCCTTGTTTCTCTTGGCTGTTGAACGATTGAGAGGTGGAAAGAGTGGAATGCTTTTTGTTGAAGATTCAAGCAAAGAGGGTTCATAGGAATGAGGAAGATAGGATGCTTTGAACACCTTCGAGATGTGGGGAATTTTCGGTTAAATCCCTATACTCTATTTTGGAGCTTGGAGATCCTACTTTGTTCCCACGGAGTATCATTTGGAGATCTTGTGCACCACCTAAAGTGGCTTTTTTCATGTGGGAAGCAACTTGGGGGGAAGCCCTTACTTTGGATCAAGTCAAGAGGAGGGTGTTCTCTTTGGCAAATAGATGTTTCCTTTGCCACGTTGAAGAAAAAACTGTTGATCACATTCTTCTTCATTGTGCAAAGACGTGGGGTTCCTTGGCAGCTGCTTTTTTCTCTTTTTGGTGTTTCCTAGGTCCTCTCCTCTTCGGTTAAGGAGGCGCTTCTTGGGTGGTATGGGCCTTTTGTGGGTAAGTAAAAAGTCTTGGATGACGGCCCCATTATGTATTTTTTGGACAGTTTAGAAGGAAATGAATATGATAGCGGTTGATAATGTGGAATTGTTGGTTCAAAAGATGGAAAATTCTTTTGTTTATAATTTGTGGTCTAGCTCTAGGGTGCATGTAGATATAGACCCTATTTCCCTTGTTAGCTTTATTAATTGGCTTGGTTCTAAGTGAGGGCAGGTGATGTTTTTTGTTTCTCTCCCTCTCCCTTTTAGGTGAGCCTATTGGAGGTCGGTATATACTTACTGTATCTTTGAGACGCTGTTTTGGCGTTTCCTGTTTTTAATACACACACACTTATTTATCAAAAAAAAAAAAAAAACAATGAAGATAACCCATCAATTTCCTGATGTGGTAAATTACTCCGGAAGTCAATGTTGCAGGAAAGGAAATGCTGCAAGTAATCTAAAAAAATGAGATATAAGAAGATTTCTCCCCCTCAAAATGTGATGAAGATCAGAATAGAGAATACAAAGAGGTTAACTAGCCTACCAAGGATCCTCCTGAAAATGAATTCTCAAACTCTCTCTCACCAAGAAATCAACAAATTGATGAAAAAAAAAAATCTTAAAAGCCTTTGGAGATGGCTTTCTAGGATGTAACCACCTATATATTGTGTTTGCATCTCATCCATTTGTACGCACCCCATAGATACTTGTAGTAATAACACAATGCCACACCAAGCCATTCTCTATAGGAGATCTCCAAAGCCACTTACCAAAGAATGCTCTATTCCTACTGAAAGCCCCCTCAAGCCCTGAGCACTTTTCAGGCTCTCATTTGTGTTGGCTTGCAAAATTGATTCCAATTTATAGTATGATCTCTGCTCCCTTTTCTAACATCTGAGGAAAGAAAATCTTGTTGATTCCTCTCAAATCGTAAAAGCAGCTACCATTGGGGTTTTGAATACCAGCAGGTAATAAGTGGAGATACTGGCTGAACAATATTGGATTAGGGTGATTCTACTTCAAGGGATAGAAAGTCTTTCCTTGAACCATCCAAGCTTCTGGAGATCCTATCAAGCACGAGGTCCCAAAATGAGGTGGCCTGGCTTCTTCCCAAAGGATGGACTTAGGTAGGAAAGGGCCAATTAGAAGGAAGTCAGGCTTTGATCTCTGCACCCCTCTCTCTCACTACCTCTGTCTCACCTCTTTCTTTTTTTGTCTTCACCAGTTGTGGTCCAAAGTGTCTGCACCAACTAAAAGTTATGCCATGCACAACACTGGCCAGGAAGTTTTGGGTGCTGATTGCTTTTTCCTGTTTTTTCTGTATTTCACAGATGGAAGTCAAGAGAATACAAATGAGGAGGCCCCTGAAAATAATCCAGCATACACTACTGTCTATGTTGGCAACCTTTCTCATGAGGTAATTAGAAGAATGAAGAATAAAGGAATCAAAAGATTTTAATCTGGTATTGTTTTGCTTAGTCAACCTGTGCTCTTTCTATACATATGAACTTTGCTTCTTAGATTCCATTTCCTAATCCAGTTAGACATTTATTTAAAATTATAGTGAACCTGTTTCTATTATTTTGGAAGGCTCTCAAATACTTTTTGAGATGCTAAAGAGGTGGCATATTCCTACTGGAAATATTTTTTAACTTTTCAGAATTGAGTTTCTCATGTTCTTGAATTATGTAGTTAAATTTCTTTGCAAGCTTTCCTATTGTAAACTTCCTTTGTAGCATCTCATGGGGGAAATTTTGAGGCTAACATGGTTAGAATAAGCTAAATTTAGGGAAGGATATACAACATCTAATACAAGCTTCTCAAAAATTGTTACCTGAATGTCTTCTTTGTGAAGTTCTTCATTCTAACGTACTTTTCCGCTTGTTTTCTCTGGCAGCTTTAAATTATCTTAGGTTACCATGTTTTTCATATTTCCTTATTTTCCTTCCCATATCTTTTGCTGCTTCTGTTTTCCAAACTGGTGGCTATAGTTTCTCACAGAAATCATCATATTTTCAGGATTCCTATCTGTTGTTAGGTCTATATTTTCCTTAACTTTTGATCTCTGTGCTCAGGTAACTCAAGCTGAACTTCACTGTCAGTTTCATGCTCTTGGAGCTGGGGTTATTGAGGAAGTGCGCATCCAGAGGGATAAAGGTTTTGGGTTTGTCAGGTACCACACCCATGAAGAAGCAGCCTTGGCCATTCAGATGGCGAATGGAAGGATAGTTCGTGGAAAATCCATGAAGGTAAGAAAAATTCTGCTAGTTTTTTTTGTTCAATTGCTTCCTGTTGGACTGTGTAGTCTTTTTATTTGTTGTTATGTATTGCCTTTATAAATGTGTTGGGGTACCTTCTTCTTGCTGAATAATCACTCACATAAATGGTATGAGAATTTCTTTTTCTTTTTCCTTTTTCCCTCTCATCTATTCTTCTTCTTCCACTGAATGTTCACACACACAAACACAAATGGTGGAAGATACTCTTTTTTATTTGCTTTTCTCGCCATCAATTCTTCTTCTTCTGCCAAATGTTCACACACGCACACAGATGGTGAAAGATTTTTTTTTTGTTTGCCTCTTCGTCCCATCAATTCTTCTTCTTCAACTACTGTCTGAATTACTAATACACGTAAGTGGTGTCAGGATTCCTTTTTCTTTTTTACCTTGCTCAATATTCACACACAACGATGGTGTGAGAATTCTTTTATTTATTTATTTTCACCTGACCAATCTATTTTACCTGTCAAATAACGTTTTATGAAACTCATAGAGAAGCTCCACTCCAACTCCTCTTTGCCTGAATATCTCACACACATGGTGTGAGAATTGCTGTTTCACACTGTTAATAAGTTCCGTTCTCAAAGAAGGGTTTGTGCCACTACTACTTCGCCAATCCGCCATTGTCCACTATTGTCTTGGAGGCTAAATATCAAATTGACTGGATATAGGTAGTTGATTCATAAAAATGGCCATTCTTTTCATGAGAAAAAATGGGACAAAACTCTAGCTCTAGTTCCCAGTGCTATATGGATAGGATAGGTGCTACACAGAGGACAGGTTTCAATCTCCAATCAATATCCCATTCATAATTTCCTCTTCTCAAAGAACATTTATTGCAACTCATATTTTACCAGTCTACCTGTATCTTGGATGCTAAATACCAAATTGATTGGATATAGGTAGTCTTTTCATTAAAATATCATTTCCTTTTAAAGAAAAAAATTACAATAAAGCTCTAGTTTGCAATGCTATGTGGATAGAATAGGTTTAGATCTCATCAACTTGACATTTGGCATCCATGAGAAACATGAGAATCTCAGATTCAATGCACATCTTGTCTATCTACAAGTTGTAAACTCAAATGTATTGATGAGCTTATCTGAGCAGTTGAAAATAAAAATGGTTCTTGCTATTATTTGACCAGTTCTTAACAATGTGGTTCATCCTTGGTGATGCCGAAGCAAGACACTCCCAGAGATCAATTATATTATGAATATAATAGATCTTCATCCTTGGTCATATAGATTATAAATGTGACATATTTTCCATTAGAAAAGAACATTCATTGAAAAGAAAACTGTTGTGGATCCCATTTGAAGAACTCATTCTTCATTTTGTGCATGCATGCAGTGCTCATGGGGTAGCAAGCCAACGCCTCTCGGTACAGCTTCTAATCCCCTACCTCCTCCAGCTCAACCATATCAGATCCTTCCTACTGCTGGCATTAACCAAGGCTACTCACCAGCAGAGTTGTTGGCCTATCAGCGCCAGCTTGCCTTAAGCCAAGCTGCTGCATCCAGCCTCTCGGGCCAAGCTCTTATGCAGATGACTGGACATCATGGTCTAGCTGCAGGTTCCATGGGTGTGAGCTCTGGTGGCACCCAAGCTATGTATGATGGATATCCCAATAATTCATCAGGCCAGCAGCTGATGTATTACCATTAACAATGGGGCCATGAAAGATGTGAGCAGAAATGCTTTCTTTTTGGTGACCTCTGTAATGTTTCCCCTTCGTTTGTCTCTATTTCTTCAATATGGGTTTTCTAAACAAAACGAGCCTGTTTTCAGTTACAGAATTTTGGGTATTGTATTTCACGTTATGTAATATTTCACATCAAACGCGCATCTAATGAGATTTAAGCTCTGATTTAATATAGATTGAGGTCCTCTGTTAATACATATAATTACATTTGTGTTCTACTCCTAATCACACCCAAACCCATTATGGAAATTTAATGTGAAACAAGGCCTAAGAGCATTTTCTTCTGAAAAATTAGTTGAAAGGATTAACATCACCCATAACTTGTTCAAAAAGTTATGGAAAAGGGTGCTAGTAAAACCCTTGAATATAGAAAGCGGGTGGCCTCAAGCCCACCCAACTTTCCCTCATGCCTCAGTTTACCTACCCAACTTTGCCGCATGTGGGAAAGTTGGGTGGGTCAACTGAGGAAACTACCAGCTTTCTATATATCTGATGGGCCCAAGGTTTGGTTAGTAGTCAAGTGTTTTAAGGCATGTAGACGTTGTTGATAGCGATTCAACAACAGCAGAGCCAAAGTCTTGATGCTGATAGTTGAGTGTTTAAAAGTTGAACAACTTAGCCAAAGACTTTTGCTAAGGGAGGATCCAAGGAAAATATTATATCATAGTTATCATTAAGGTAATTAATGATATTTTATATTATTATTAACAAATTAAATAATTTTAAATATTAATTATGAAAATGTATCGAATTAAACAACCTTAGAATTAAGAACACTTAAAAAAGAGTTTTAGATTTTATATATATAAAAAAATTATCAAGAATATTTAAAGGAAATTTTCGAAGGAATTAAAAATAGAAAGAAAAGTCATTAGAAAATTTCAATATATTTAATCATTTCGTAGCAAAACCCTTTAAAAATATTTTAAAGAATTCAATAATTTATGTTATAGATATGTTTTAAATGAAAGAGGTGTTCCCCTTTTAAGTCTCATTGTTTTACAATTTGATCTCATTTATTTATACCTTAACTCATTTTTTATACTTACGTTCAAAAACCTAGATTTTTTTATATACTTTCAAAAGTGGAGATTAGGATTTCCATTGATACCAAATCAATACCTTGATTTTTTTTCCCTTTTTTAAATAACTAAATATGAGATAGTTGAAAGTGAAGTTTTTTTTTTTCATATAATAAATCACTAAAATACTAGTAGTTTAATGGTTAGATTTTGATGAATTTATATTATATTCTTACTTCCAAGTAATCCACTATCACGGTAGCCCTGTTAATATAGGTAAATACTAGAAAGTATGGTCTTAGTACTTATTATATCTTAAATTTACTTAGTATTGGTTATTATGGGATGGTTTACCTTGAAGTTTATGGACCACCTTCGAGGCATGGGTTTCCATGGATAATCCTAAAGACTTGGTCATAAAAGGTTCCTCAATTATAATAATAATTTAAAAAAAAATCTTACTTCCAAAAAAAAATATAAATAGTTAATAATAACTAAATAAATATTATTTTTTTATGATTTAGTTAAACCAACCATAAAAAATAAGTATAAAAAGGAAAAATAAGTATGAATAATATTAAATAAGATTTTTTATTTATTTTGGTTTAATCTTAATATATTATTAGTAATTAATGGTAAATATTATGTTTTTGGTAATATTATTTAGTCACCATTATTTTTTATTTTAAAAAATTTTTAAATTAAATTTATATTTTTTTTTAGAGGGACAAATTTTCCATTTTGGTTTTTTTTTTTCTTTTTTTTCTTTTTTTTTTTGGAAAATTGAGGGGGGCCGTGAGCCTTGGCTGGCTCCGCCAGTGACTATAAATCACCTTAACTTCCAAAGACTCACTTCGAGCTACCTCTTATCTGTATTGAGCTTGCGGTTCTACTTCTCTCTTTTTCAACAACTCACAATGGTTGTTACCTTCCCCACCTCCCTAGTTCTGTTAATTTTCATGGTGTCTTGCAGCGTCAATATTTTCATGGCTGACTCTGAACCTGTGTGCCAGCCCGCATACCCCGCTCATGCAATTGCGGTAGATGAAGGAGATGTGAACTTGCTGCAATTTGCTGAGAACCTTGAGCACTTAGAGGCTGATTATTTCTTATGGGGTGCACTGGGATATGGCCTGGATGAGGTGGCTCCCCAGTTAGTGATGGGGGGCCCTCCTCCCATTGGAGCTAAGAAAGCTAAACTTGATAACCTTACACTCAACATTATCACAGAGTTTGCCTATGAAGAAGTTGCTCATCTCAGGTTTTTTTTATATGTATCCCAATTCTGTTTAATAAAATCTTGTTTTTAGTTTGTGGGTGTTCATTCATGAGACTCTGTTTGATTTGATCATCTGAAGGATCCTCAAAAGAACTGTCGGTGGGTTCCCAAGGCCTCTGATGGACTTAAGTGCTGGTAACTTTGCAAAACTGATTGATTCAGCATTTGGATATGCCCTTGTCCCTCCCTTCGACCCCTACCATGACAGCCTCAGTTACATGATATCTTGTTATGTGCTCCCCTACATGGGACTCGTAGCGTACGTAGGCACGAACCCACTTCTCATAGGCTATTATTCAAAGAGAGTAAGATCATACATATATCCTGTAATCAATTTTTGTCTTCCTTGTGATATTTCTTGTAGGCAGGCACACATCACTCACTGCTTTGCTCATTAGATTTTGTATCCTTGCCCAGCTCTTGGCAGGACTATTAGGTGTTGAATCTGGCCAAGATGCTGTTATTCGGACGTATTTGTATGAGCGAGCTAAAGAACAAGTACATCCATACAAGCATACAGTTGCTGAATTCACAGCACGCATTTCAGAGTTGAGGAACCGGTTAGGAAAGTGTGGTATCAAAGATGAAGGCATCATAGTCCCAAAAGAGCTAGGAGCTGAGAACCGGACCACGACTAATGTCTTGTCATCAGATGCTGATTCCATCTCTTACATGAGGACTCCAGCAGAAGTACTAAGGATTGTGTATAGCACTGGGGATGAGCACATTCCTGGGGGGTTCTACCCAAAAGGGGGAAATGGGAAGATAGCAAGGGGATTTCTCAAAAAGCCTTAGGGCATCATTCAGTATTTTCTACTCTTAACTGTTCTATGGTGTTGTTGTTGCTGATAAAATTATGTAATCCATGTGGCTGTATCACCTGTCAGTTATTATTACTACTAATAAAGCAATAAATGCCATGATCAAGTCTTAAGCTCCAATGCCTCGTGCTAATTAGGAAGCCCTTAACAAAACTAGTTTGGCTTTCAGGACTCTTGGTTCAGGAGGGTAATGTTTTCAAATGATGAATACTACAACAACCATCTGGTGATTACATTTTACATTCTTATAGATCATTGTACAAACAGCAAGCTCTTTACATGAAAAGAAACATTCAGGTTATCGAGAGAGGCAAGGTAATACTTCCGAGTAAACATAGAAATATACGCTATTTGGTAGCCTTCTTCCTGGCATACTCATCTTATTTGTCTGCAGGGAAAGAAAGAAATGATAGTTCAAAAAGGTCACCTAACTATTGAAAAAGGAAAAGGATAAAACAACAAATGCATGCATGGGAACTTCTACGCCTCCTCTGGATTCTTTGTACAGGATGGGAATGAATTTGAGTCTTGGAGACCAGAAAAAATGTGTCTCTATCACAACCTGTTTCCTGACCTTCCAGAAAAATATGAGGTTGATCGGCTCTTGGAGCTAGCTTCAGAGTATCCACGCTGTCCATGCAGAGGATCACTTGCGACATCCTGCAAAATTCACATGAAATTTTCTTAGGCCTTGCAAGCTTATCAGTATGGCAGATTTTTTACGAAGTTAGTAGACTGTTAGTAGTATCTGATTTATTGATGTTTGTTGTAATGTACATGAATTTACCCGACGGAAGGAAACTTGGCTGTGGTTGGTAGAGTGGTACTGACTGCCACCCATCATAGTTGGGTCCAAATGTTCCTCTGAAAGCTCTCTCAATCTGTTGAGTTCTGGTAACACAGCCTTGCCAAGATCAGGTCTGTCTTTCCGCCTTAGTTCTGCACACTGGAGGGCTATCTTGGCGAAGCTCAATGCCTCTTCAAGTGGCCAATCAGGCACAACTGGATCCAGCATCTCTTCAAATGTATCTTTTTCAATAGCTCTTTCAACAAGGTGAGTCAACCCCATTGGTGGCTTGGCTGTTATTATCTGTAGAAGCATGATGCCAAGGGAGTAGACATCAGATTTTATGCCCAGCATGCCTGTTTGCTGATACTCTGGATCTATATAGCAGAAAGTCCCAGCTGTTGATGTCATCCGATACTGGGTCACATTGTCAGCTACAGATGGGGGAACCAGCCTGGCCAACCCAACGTCACTAATCTTGCTTACGTAGTTGCGGTCCAGCAGGATGTTGGCTGGTTTTAGGTCACGGTGCACTAGTGGCTCTGGTTTAGTCTGGTGGAGGAACAACAGTCCAGTGCCAATTTCAGCTGCAATTCGGAACCTCAGCTGCCAAGACAGAGGTGGAGAGTCTCCTCGCCTGAAAAGCCGGTCTTCTAAGCTCCCATTAGCCATGTACTCATAGACCAAGCATCCATACTCTGGGCAGGCTCCCAGGAGGAGAACCATGTTAGGATGGCGTATGCAGCTGAGAACTTCAACCTGCAAGCAGAAAGAAACATATATACAGCCTTGCTAATTCTGAAACAGTTCTAGTAAGAAGCTCAGTTTGCTGTTCAGAATCAAATTCATAGCTTGGAATCAAGGGTGGTGTCACATAGTTTGAAATTTGTTTCCTTTTTAGTTCTGAAACATGTACAAAAAACCAATGTATGAATGATAATTTGATTAAGTAAATGAATGTGTTTCCAAAATCGCATACCTCCTGCTGGAACTGTGACCTTCCTTGAGCGGCATCTGGTCGAAGAACCTTAATTGCAACTTGTGTATGGTCCAGATTACACTTGTATACTGGCCCATAACCCCCTTCTCCAATCTTGCGAGATTCTGAGAAGAATTCTGTTGCAGATTCGATCTCCTCAATTGTATACTTCCTGTACCTGACATCGGTTTGTGCCAGGGAATCCAGGACCTTTTTCTTCTCTTCTGCTTCTTTAATTGCTTTCATTTCTGCATTGATTCTCTTTTGTGCTTCCAGTTCTGCAATCCTCTGAGCTGCTTCAGCATGCTCAATGGCTGCCCTGGACTTAGCTTTTTCCCTTTCTGCAATTGCCAATGCAGCTTCTTCAGCAAGTCGCGCCTCTTCTAACCTCTGTTCTTCTTCTAGTTTCCAGCGCTGAAGCTCCCTCGCCTGTAATGAAAGATCTCCTCAGAACTTCCTGCACTGGTATGAAGGAAAAGAAAGCAAATGGTATTTCATGTACCTTCTGTTTCGCTGAGAGTGCTTCTTTGCAGGCTGTACTGTACATATCCATTGTCTGCTTGAGCTCCAGCTTTAGCCTCCTCATTTCAGCTTCCACATCTTCCTGTTAGTTTCATTACTTTATCATACTTGGTCCCTCCAAAAGTTGATAAATCCCCATAGAAAAATCTTCTCAATTGTAATGGAATTTAGCGATCAATTCATTAAAGTAAATAAAAAGTCTATTCATCAACCAAACAAGATAGTATGTGATGAACATAAACATCTTCCATGGATGGATAAAATATGCTTCTTGGATTATTTGCCTAGTTAAATGATTCCATGTCCTTACCGCCGACTGCGATGACCATGACGTCCTATCATTTTCCTGGGAAATTGCTAAGAATTCAGGTGGAGAACCAATTTCCATTGATTTTCTTCCCATTTGTGATGACTCAAAGGTTTGGTTATCCATGTCAGAACTGTTTGAGAGCCGTGGGTTGCTCCTGATTATGTCAATGTTGCTGTCATAAAATGGAGGAAACATGCGGTCAGTGCTTGGCCTACCAGAGCTGACAAAGGATATATCCGAATCCGGTAATGAAATTTCCCCATATGATCTGCCATTTGGGCCTCTTGCTCCTCTAGTGAATGGTGACCTGCCCCCACAAAGATTTTAAGTTGGTCATTTCAGAAAGTCCATAAAGCATTCTCCCAAAATCTGTTTCTAAATTGAAGTCTTCCCCATTCATTTTCCTCTAAATGTATAGTGTGACTTACTTGATGTGTTCGAAATCATCATGTGAGCTGCGTGGTGGTTCCACAGGTGGCTTTTCAACTGCTGATATAGGATCATCACTTATTGCTCATTTCCATAAGAGTTCAAAAAAGAAACAGATACTTCAGGTAAACCAACCTCTTGAACTAGGAGCATGGGGAATAGGCAAATCTGATGGATCCGGTCTGATGCTCCCTTGGTTCATAATTTGGTTACGCAGAGGGGATATGGCTGGGGCTGCACGGGAGGCAGATCGTGTGGATGAAATCTTCCCTTTGGATATGACATATACAGTACAAAAATCTGGTGCCCCTTTTGTTATACTTCCAGGGATGTCAATTGCCTTGAATCTTCTGTAGATGAAGGTTTCTGAGGTTAAGAAATTTCAAGACTAATGCAATGTGATAACACATTTGGAAATCATTTTAAGGCAAATACAGGTGACTGAAGGACACACACACCTGAGAAAGCCACCTTTTGCAGGGGCACCAACAACCAAAACCTCAATTGCTGAATGAGAAACATATTCAATCAATGCTTTCACTACATCAGTATCTTCTAGTATCACATCTTTGCATTGTATCTGATGTCGGATTTTTCACATTGAAAAACAGAAAGCATGTTAGCAGATGAACACATATCCAATGCTTAGTATAAGATTTATGTTTCCTCAGCATAGTAGCAGTTGGTTCAATACATTTTTTTTATAAGAATTAGAAGTTTGGGTTACCAAAGCTTACATCTTTTCTGGTGCAAAAACACCGAAATGGAAGGAACAACTCCTTGGTATAGTGATCAAGTTTGGCCACCTCATCACCGGCTGCAGGGCAAAAGCAGAATGGAAGTCAGTTGTTTGACAAGCTAATACAAGACCTGGCTGTGAATGTAAGCTAGTAAACTAGAAAGGAGATGGATAACATTAGTGAGAAGAAATCAAATCTTAGGAAAAAGTTACAAGGCTTGTGCTGAAAATGATTTGAGGACTGGATATGAAAATGGGAAAGTTCCCCACAAGCCCTGAGTTGCTTCAATTAGCAGTTCTGCATATGGGTTTAAGCTGTGTGACATGATGTTTGTAAGATAGGATAAGCATTGAACCCCAAAAAATGTGGTCATGGGCAATACATTTTTTTTGAAAGAAGAAGCCACTCCATGAACAAAAATGGGTAAAACATGCCTGAATGACTACTGCCAGATTTCTTAGAGTAAGAATTCAGAGCATTAAGAAACACCAGAATTCTAACCCTGATCCTAACCCCAAAGATATTACATGATCATAATATACCTAGTGGTTAGACACGGTTAGAGATGAATTTATGAATGAAGGAGAGAAAGAGATACTTGGATAAGAATGACTATGACTTTGTTTGAGTTTGACATGGATGAGAACAACAGTCTGGCCTCTGTTGAGGATATTATCAATAGCCCATTTGAGAGCCGATTGGCTCCCTTTGTCCTTGTCTATTGCCACTGCTACCAAAGGATTTCCTCCTTCCTTCTTTTCTGTATTTCCTCTACCCAGCCACATTTCTCTTGGACTCTCTCTCTTTCAACTCTCTTCCTTTCAAGAAAACAAGCACAACCCAGAATTCACCAACTCTCTGAATCATCAACTGCCAACAAATGCCACCTTTTCTCTCTCTGGAATCTCAACAAAATACACATGCCCCAGTTTCTTTTCTCATTTCCTCGTCTCCCAAAGAGACAAAGAAGCCACCCACATTTCTTTTTCTATTTTATTTTCTTTCTTTCTTTTTGTTCTTCAGTTTCTGTGTTTTTTGTCTAACAAAGAAAAAAGAACCACCCCACACCATACCCATCTCTCCCTAAATTAGCTATTTTGATTCCTTCAAAGTAGAGAATACACGACTTTCTCTCCCTTTCTCTCCCCCCTCCGTTGTGGTGTGGCCTCTGAGAGAGAGCTCCCATCATTTTCGGGTGCTTTGGTGGACCATTGACTTATTTGTTGTAACAACCCAAATGAAGATCCTTCTGTCAATCTCATAGTTTCATTAGAAAAATATAGCATTACCCTTATCATAATAACAAAGTTTTTGAATGATAGGATCAGTGAGGCAAATTCTTCATTTTAGCATCCTCCAACACCCCAATCTAATTTTCCAAAATCTTTCCCTAACATGGCATAGAAAGAGTTTAGAGAGAGGAGAAAATTATTATTTATGGAAGCTGCATGAAATGATTTTGAGTTTTATGAACCCTCAATTCCTCACAAATTTAAAAGTGTTTATATGATTACATATATAGTGTCAGTAATAAAACTTACATCAAGACTTTCACTCTTCCTTAAACACGATGTAGGAAGCCAATTTTTATTTGATTAAAATTTTTAAAATGATGATAAATAATTTAATATCATAACTTAAAGTTATATTACGTGATTTAATAGTTTAAATTAATTTTAAGTTAAATTATTTTTAAGTTATTGATTTAAGATTGAGTAATAAGTATTAAGTAAAAATTAGTATGAGCAAATGAGGAAAAAATAATTTGAGATTAAGGATAAATTAACTATCTTACCTTAATACTTAAAGTTAAAAATAACTTTAAATTATAATATTAAGTTGTTTTATCAAACATGTTTAATTTACTTAATGATTTAAATTAAGTTATTAAGTCATTAAGTTGATTTACCTAACACCCTTTAGTTGTTGATAAAAAACTTATTACTCAATTTTTACTTTGAGTTAACTTAAAATTTATTTTAAGTCATCAAATTAACATATTTGCCCTTATTGATTTTGATTAATATTTATTTTTATTAATCTTAAATAATAAATTTGTTTGTTAAATATCCATATCTCAAATATTGTAGATACATAAGATAACTATAAAATATTTATAACAAAAAAATAAGTCATACATATTGATTAATATTTTGATTAGTGTGTGCAAATGTGATAAAAAATATTTAAGATTTTGACTTAATACTTATCAAATTAAGTCATTAAGTTGGTTTACCAAATAAACAATCTTAATTTCTGAATGCAGAAACTATTAAACCCAAAAGCAAAGGTATAATCTTTGTATATAGACCATATGTCAGAAGAACTTCTGCAGAGGCCAAGATTGTAGTACAGTGATGATACAAGATTTTGAGGCAAAGTAGCAGTAGATATAAAATGAGATTATTATATAATATGTAATTGGGGGTACACTGCAAACAAGAGTTTCAAATGATTATGATTTCAAACTAGGACATGATCTCTTGAAAGATTGAAATTCATACAAGCCCCATGACTGGATCTTCCAAATAAGTTTCTTGTTTTTCTTCTACACATGTTGGATGAAGATCATAGTCACATACATCACAAGAGAATGCCCAGAACCTCCCTAGCTTCTTGCAGGAGTCACATACATATGCTTTGGCCATGTCCAGCTTAAGTATATGTTCATGTTTCAGGTCCTTTACCTGGCGAGGCAGCGCGTCTCCTTCCTCTTTCAAGGCTGCTTCAATCTCAGTAGTCCTTGACTCGGTAAATGGAAAGGCCATGGCACCATAGGAGGAAATAATGGCCCTCCCATTTGTGCTAATTGTCTTCCCATCAGAGCCTAGTAGGACCAAAGCTGGAATCCCTTTGATGTCAAAGATCCTGCAAAGGTCTTGTCGCGCCTTGTCCTCGTATGGGATGGCTAGCCATGGCATGTTACTTAAGCTGAGATCAAATTCTTGGTGGTCTCGATCTGTTGAGACAAATATTATTTCAAAGCACTGATTTCGAGTGGCCACCAGCTTGTTGTAAGCTTCTATAAGTTGTGCAGTGAAGGCGCGGCAAGGAGGGCACCAATGCGCAGCAAAGTAGAGGCCTATTGTCTTCCCAACAAGTTCAGATACTAATATCTGCAAAAGCTCAAGTCTGTGAATGTTACACCCTAATATGCAAAAATTGAAGGACAAAAACAGGTAGAAACAAGTTAATACCTCTCTACCACTGCTAGAAATCACATGGTTTCGTCCTTCATTTGCCAAAAGTTCTTCTAGTTTTCCTCCCTGACGCTTAGCATTATCCATAGCCTTCAATTCCTCCCTTCTCTGGCTTGTGAAGGGAAATGCACTTGCACCATAGTCTTCAATCAACCCAATTGCATCTTCTTCAATTGATTTTCCATCCAAGCCCAATGGTATAAATGATGGGATGTGATCAACATGGTAGTGGTCACTCAATCGCCTATGCAAATCTACATTGAACGGAACTGCAAGCCATGGCATGGACTTAAAGTGCTCCCCAAATCCAGTCTCATCTCGGTCAAAGGATATGAATATAATCTCTATCATTCTACCAGTCTTTATTAATGAATTATAGATTTGGACCAGCTGTGGTGTAAAAGTTCTACAAGGCCTGCACCAGTTGGCTGAGAAGAAGAGGCAAATCATCTTCCCTTCAGTTGATGATAAAGAGACCTATAACAGGATCAAAACATGAGTTATTTTGCTTCAATTTCATATATATATATATACAAGCAAATTTCACATCATGGCTCTATTGGGTTCCTGAAAAGATCCTTCTATTTCTTTTATCCATCTTCTCAGCAACCAAACAGATTGATTCAGAAAATACCCCAAATAATGGTTCATTCCAAAGCATGTAATAGGTAATAAGAGCTTAAATTTGGAATTCTAGTAGAAGTCACAACAAACAACAGGGCTGAGAGAATAGACAAAGAATTCAGAGTTACATGGCTACCTTTCCTTCACCAGATAAAAGGAACTCAATCCCTTCTGATGCTAATACTGTTATGATGTCGTTGCTGTCTACACTTTCCACTCCAAGATCAGGCCCTGCCATTAGAGCTTGAAGCAAGAACTGCCACCCACTCTTTTCCTCTTATCTACAAAATAGTAAATGTCAAAAAAAGAGTTTCCGTAACCGTACAAGTAACTTCAATCTTGGTTTTTTGCTGTTATCTGCTGCTGCTTTTTAAAGGTATTGGAGGCAGGGCATTCATGATTCCACAAGGGAATTTCAGTCCTTTTTCCAATATACAAATTGAAGCTAGCAATATTCTTTTACATATTCTCCCCAATTGAATTCAATGAAAATGGAATTGCAGAAAGTTAAGATTCTGACACCAGAGAATCTTGAATTCCGGAACAGTATGTCTCAAACTTCTGGAGTTGGAGTTCGTACAACTATATACGTTAGTTGGTGTGGGCTTTAACATTTTTAGGATCCCATCTACTTAATTACTTAATCTGCAGTTTTGAATTTTTAGGCTTCAAATGCAAGATTGAAAGCCAAGAACGGGTGTGGTATTAACGGGTAATCGAGAATTGGAAAGAAAAAAAATTAAAATCACCCTCCTCTACTTGGTTAATAAAAGCAAGGTGCTTGCTCTTTTAATCTTAAGATGCCCTGAACTTTTTCTAACAATCCTCTTTAATTTAGGAGAAAGGCACCTGTAGAAGAATAATCAAAAGAGGGGAATTGAAGTAGCCCTTGTGTGAACAAGGGCAATAAGGATTCCTAGCAACAAGGTGGCCATGTACAAGTTGATTGGAGGTGGTGAAAGGTGCCAATACTTTTGACATAGATGGTTCCTTTTCTTCCCTTTGGGCATGTTAAAGTAATACTCCTACAAGAAATGGTTCCTATCTGCATCCATCCTGCAGCCCATCAGGTAATATGCCAAGGAGGGGAATAGATTAGAAGGAATCAGATTCCGGGAAAAATCATGAATCTTGAGTGCAACATGTTTCACGCCCACACCTAGCACAATATCTTGGATCAGGTTTTGATCATCTCATCTGAAAACCAATTGGAGTTCGACCCATACCCGAGATTAAAAGTTGCACCCCAACAATTAAGAACCATTTTTGGATTTGTCATTTAACTAAACTCAATTTATCAAACTCACCCACGACCAAGAAGATGTCATTTCTTGAACACAACCTCATGATTTCTACACATAATATGAATGATGGTATAAGCTGGTTTCTTTTCAGGGGATGCCTCAACACAATTGTACAGAAACCAATTTACAATATGCTCCAAACATAATGCAAACAGAAGACAACCAAGCCCTTCAATCAAGTTGGGGGTTTGGGTGATTACCCAGTTCAGATTTTGCCAAATCATACTGGACCCACCATTTGGGGGTGCCCCAATGCAGACTTGGCTTGATCTGAGCCAGTTATCAGACCTCTAGCATTGCAGAGAAGATGAGTATAACTTCAAAATTTTACACAATATATACACCACACTAACCCTTTCAGAACAGAGAAGCTCCAGCTCTCAAGAAAAGTACACAAGAATATTGTACAGCCCATCATTTCTGGGCCAGAAAAATGGTATATATGAAGAACAAAAAGTACCTTACAGTTGTTGATTATCCTTCTTTCATGGATCAACCCTTTGTTTTGAGAGATTTGCGAAAAGGAAAAAGGGCGCAAGGAGAATAAATTTAGTGAGGAGAGGAATATCCACCCACATGAAGTGTAGGTGAATATGATGATAAGGGATGAGTCATTGTTGCTAACGTATGTTATGGCTAAGATGTAGACATTGGTGATGTTAACCTCACAGTACTGTATCACTGCTGTGCATGTCCTGAAATCTTCTCTTTTTCCAAACTTTTTGGCTATCTTCACAGAATTTTGAATGTCTGTATATAGATTTTGGCAATTCAATTGAATAAGTATAGCTTATAGAAGACCCATGAGTCGTTATTTTCTAAAGAAAAAAACCAGTACTGTAAAAAGTTTTAACAAAATATAGTATTCGAAGTTTCGGATTAACTTTGTTTTTATTTTAAATCATAAAATTATCTAAGCAACTTCTGACTTATTGAAAGCCACTTCAAATCAAAATCAAAATCAAGATCGATTGAGAAAAGATATTGTAATTTATAAGTTCTTTTTTCTTTTTATTACTAGACAAATTAGAAAGGGGTGAATACGGCTTTGTTTTATAATTGTTTTCGAAAATAATTTTAGTTCATTTTCTCTTATTTTCTAAGAATTGTTTTAAGAAAATAATTATATAAATATGAAAAGTAATTGAAAATAAAACATTACATATAAACGTTGTTTTTAAAACATAGTTAAAAACAAATAAAACACGTTAAAAATATTTCAGATTCCCAAACAATATTTGCTTTACAAAATATTAAAAAACAATTTTCAAAAATTATTCTCAAAATTTTATTCTTGAGAATTATTTTTTAAAACAATTACCAAAAAAAGACCTAGGTAATCCAAATAAATTATACACCAATTTTTAAATTTTCTATCAAGGTTCTTTGAATTATCAATT
The DNA here is from genome assembly GCF_030704535.1 of Vitis vinifera. NCBI lineage: Eukaryota > Viridiplantae > Streptophyta > Magnoliopsida > Vitales > Vitaceae > Vitis > Vitis vinifera. The sequence continues at coordinate 2,398,077 of NC_081808.1, read as the reverse complement.
CAATCAATAAGAGATAATAAGAAAAAACATAGAAAAATCTATAGACCTAAAAAATCATAGGTCAATTGACAGCAAAACAATCAACTAACTTGATAATAAGCCATCAAACCGTTTATATCATTGGATATCACAACTAACTTGGACCTATATTTCAGAGTCACTATTTAAGCAAAGCAACATTGATGCAACTCCAACAATCTTGGGGCAGCCCATAGCAGAGACAGAGAAGATTCATCAATCTCTTGTTTTTTTTCCTTGGTACATATATGAAAATGGAGAGACATTGGAAAGATTAATGAACAATGCAAAGGAAAGAAAGAAAATACCATAGAAAATATTTAGCCAGTTTGATGTTGTCTTATCTCTCTCCCTAACAATTAATAGAACTATGCACGAACAAGTATCACCAAAGCATCAACAAGGTTTTCCCACTTTTAACGGGCCACAAGAACCCACCAAGTAGAACCAATTTAACATTGATTTCCAGATTGAAATTCTTCAAAGTTAAAGAACTCAACTCAATTGTTAACTGAGAAAGAGAAGTCATCATCAGTCATAGCTCTAGAAGAGTAAATGTCTCCTTCACTAGCATATGAAGAGTTGTCTTCATCTGAATCCCTCTCCTTCAACTCTTCAATCCTCTTAACAGCCTCCTTCAAATCCCACCTCTTCTCCATATTCCATTCACAGCAACTCATTCCAATCTTCAACAGCTTAAGCATCTCACCTTCCCCATTCCTTGTGCCCTTCATATCTTTATCAAACACCTCACCAGTCCACTCCTCTCTTACAACAGAGTTCACCCAGCTGAGCAAATCAGAATTAGCACCCTTACCTTGTTTCAGATAATTTGCCGGGAACTTACCTGTCAGCATCTCCAGTATTAGTATCCCAAGGCTCCATACATCTGTCTTCCTCGTTGTTCGATCATACTGCATAAACTCTGGCGATTTATACGCCACCATGATCTGCTGAGCATGCTCTCTGTTGATTGCAGGCACAAGTGCATAGTCTGATAGTACTGGCTCAAATTTGTCGTCTAGAAGCACATTGGAAGACTTTAGGTGACCATGAGGTAGAGTCAAGTCAGAAAGCTCTTTGTAGAGGTAAGCTAAGGCGTGGGCCACTTTTTGTATGATCTTCAAGCGAATTGGCCAGTCGAGCCCTGGCTGGCCAGGAGCGCGTTTACCTGAAAAAGACATGATGGATATGTGAATTGGGATTGAGTTTGGGGGTGAACTGTAAGACATTATACTGGAACCAAAAGCTTACTATGAAGATGACTAGCCAAGCTGCCATTAGGCACAAAATCAGAAACCAGAAGCTTTTCTTCCTTTTTATAATAGAAGGCCACAAGAGAAAGCAAGTTGGGGTGTGACAACCTTCCTAGCCTTCTCATGTGCTCATGGAAATCGCCGCTTCCCAATCTGTTCATTTGCTTAAACCTCTTTACAACCATGGCTGGTCCACTGAGAAGAACAGCCTTGTAAGAAGACCCAAAGCTCCCACTGCCCAGAACCTCAGCAGAAGCTCTAAGCAGGTCTTGCAGCTCAAACCTCTCCCTATCATTCCTTACAAAGTATAACTGTCCTTGTTCACCCTTCTTGTAAACCCCAGTGGATCCAACTTCCTTGTGTTCGGCCTCATAGACAGCAGCCTCCTTATGGGCTTTTGCTGATGAGGGCTGCCCCAATTTGGATGCTTTGCCCTTTTGCCTGCAGATTAAGAAGACAGCTGCTATTATGGCCGCCAGTACCACCACCCCACCAACAACTAGGGCAATGATGAGGATACTCGGCTTCTTAGATTCCTTGCATGGCTCCAGAGGCAGACCACATAGATCTTCGTTGCCTGCTCATCCAAAAGATATACATCAAGGCCTGAGTTTTGGCCTAAAAATGAAGACTAACTGGTAGACTTTACAGTAGAGTGCAAAGGTTATCAGCCTTAGTACTGAAAACGAAAGGTCAAAACCAATGACAACATCCTGGGCAGCAAACAATTGGGTAGATGAGATATAAATATAGGAAAGAGCTGAACAAAGAGAAGACCATAGGCTACCAGTTCTTTGATGTTTCAAGTCAATGTCCAGCAGGTGATCGTGCAAACCACATACAAATATTCTTAAAAACCAGATACCATTGACCAAATCCACCCATTGATTTAGTTTTTCTATTTCATTTCTTAAAGCTTATTACATTTTTTTATTCTTGGTCATTCCATGTTTCCCTAAAATTCCTTGCTGCCCAACCTGCTGTCCGAACTAATAGCCCAATCAAGAAGATGACCCTACTATGCTTACATGTTTACCGGAGGCATTTCTCTGTAAATTCGCTAAACCCCGGAAACAATTTTCAGTCTTATCTAGACCTAATCCCAGTCCTAATTTGGTGAGATTTTTCCCAGCTTCAAGAGTGAATTATAGAACTGAATTAATCTATGCATCTGCTCTTTGAATTCACTACACTGACTTACAATAAACTCTAGGATCTTAGCATTTTTGTTAAAATCTGGATTCTGAGCTGAAATTGTACTGATTGAACAATGATGATGCTGAAAATGAGACCAAAATCTATAAACTCAAATAAAGGTTTAGGGGTGTCTGTGAAAGTGAATGGAAGATACAAAGATGACAGCATACCATCAAGCCAAAGAAAATAACTTACCAATGAATGAGCTCCTGTCCATCTTGCTTAGGCTAGCTGGTATACGACCCTCCAATGCATTGTTTGACATGTTCACCATTTGCAGTTCATTCTGTGGAAATTTGGGTATCTTTCCTTCAAAATTGTTGTTCTCAAGCAGCACCTCCAAAAGCCTTGGCAACTTAGCAAGAGACTTGGGGATCTTGCCAGTAAACTCATTCTGTGCCAGATGAACTTTCTTCAACCAATTCATGTGAGCAAAAGCATCATGAGGAAGCTCACCAGAAAACCGGTTGTTGGACAAATACAATGATTTCAATGCAGCAAGTCTCTTGAAAGCAGGCATTGGACCACCAAAGCTGTTGCCCATGATGCTTATAGTTCGCAACATTTGTAACTCCTTAAGTGATTCAATATCAATTTGGCCTGCCAGTCCCATATTTTCTAGCTGCAACGTCCATACTTTCCCCTCAAAGCACTTTACACCTGTCCAACCATTGCCATCTGAACATGGATCTGAAGACTCATTCCAATCGCGAAGTGCTGAGGCATTAAACAAAGAGGCCTTGAACTTGACAAGAATAGTGGACTCAGGCGTATCTGCTGATACCATGATGCATAGCAGCATGAGAAGAAGGGAGAGAAGCCAAGTCGTTTCCTTACAAGCCATGGTTGAGAGGCAGAGCAGGGGACTCAGGCAAACATGGAAGAAAAGGACTTTGATGGAAAGCACTTATTGGAATCACAGAACGAAAGAAACAATGGAAGCTGCGTTGAAATACCATGAATGAAAGGGAAAGATTAAACGGAAATGGACAAATGCAGGGTGGTGACATCAACAAAGTCCTCCTAAGAATGAGCTGTTATGGCCGGCCTTCTTTAGTGTTGTTTGGTTTCTTATACTTTTGTTGCATAATCTTTTGTTTTCTATTTCTTGTTGGTTTGGTGCTGCTAAACTCTTCAACAATTCATGATATTAAGTCTTGTTGCCACCCCTTTCTATATAATAATAATGACTATGCTTTGTATATTAGGCTTCTTCCCCATTTTTTGGCAGGCCTCCATGGGCTATCTGATATAGTCCTTGACTAGAAATCATAAGTATAGACCTGGTCACAAAGCTCCTAATGAGAAAAGGGCCCTCTCATTCAAGGGTTAAAATCTAAGTAAACACTCTGTAGTTTTACAATCCCAAGAGCCAAAATGCAGCAATTTTAGACATACCATTGAAAGTGTCTACTAGTGAGGGTATAAGTAGACATCAAGTCACACATTTCCTGGGCACTTTTTTTCTCTTTATTTAACTCAAATTGTGAATCTCCACTGGATAATTTTATAGTTTTGGATGGTAAATAATGAAGCTGAGAACCGATAATCTTGATGTATAATTTAACAGTGAACTGAATCTGTGTAAAGAAGATCCTTAACCTGATACTGGAAATACCTTGTAGAACTTCCAGAGGATGATCTTCTGGCCAGTACCAAGTCCTTGTACACCTAAAACTTTCTTCTCAAAACACGTAGTTCTTGTGGCCACTATGAAAGTGCCCATGAAACATATAAACTTTCTCATTGAATCCAATTTTTTGGAACATTTCAACTACAAGTGCCATGTCCCTTCCCTCTTTAATTTTGGTCATTGATCAAGTAAAGAATATGATTAAGCCAGAGCCAAAAGGAAAGCAGCTAAAAAGCCTCTAATTTCTGCCACACTTTATTCTTTAGTCCTGGAAACCTCTGGTGGAAGGCAAAGAGAATTCACAAGTTCCCTGCTTTTGCCTTTTCCTTTATAATTGAGAACTTCATTTGTGAATCTTTACCATTTCTTTGTGATTCAAGCAATGGGAATATGAGCTCTTATATTTGAGCCATGTAAATGTTTCATTTAACCTATTTATCATTCCATTTTCCCTGAAGTTTCCTCTCATCCAAACATGGGATATTGTCATACCGAACTATATAATCCTTAGAGTATCACAAAACCCTATATTGATCACCCCCATCTCAGTTATTTCCCAATTTTCTCGTTAGTATTAAACCAATGAAGTCCTGTACCAGCCCCTGTGACACCCATATCAACCTTGAGTTCTCAGGCAGACATGCCTCAGTCCCTGATCAGGTTGATGAACCAATTCAGATCAATGTCCCTTTACTTCTACAGCCATCCTATGCCAGATCAAAATCAAGCATCTTTGATGAGCTTCGCCACTTCAGAATGAGCCTAAAATGGTGTGCTCTTGATCACTCTTCATGGGCAGGGAAGTCCATATCATGCCTCACATTCATAGTCCTCGCCATCATCGTCCCCATCTTGAGCTCCCTGTTCATTGAACCCCCATCTTCTTCATCAACTAAAGACCCAATCTCATTCAACAAACTGGTGCAACTGCCTGAGTCAGGCTTAGCTGCAATAGCCTTTTTCACACTATCCCGCTTCTTCCAACAGTACGGCCTCCGCCATCTCCTGTTCCTGGACGACCTTATGGATGACTCATTGTATGTCAGACGAGGATACACCCGAGAGCTTGACAAGGCCTTCAGATTCCTAGCATTCATACTTCTGCCATCCCTTTTTGTAGAACTTGCACATAAGATCTTATTCTTCTCAACAGTGAGAATTTCTATACCACATATTCCCTCAGGGGTTCCACTAAATTCCATTGCGTTTGTACTGGTTTTGGCATCATGGATTTATCGAACAGGCTTGTTCTTGCTAGTCTGTGTTCTATTCAGGTTGACATGTGAGCTCCAAATACTCAGGTTTGAAGGGTTCCAGAAGCTTCTAGAGGGATGTGGGTCAGACGCCGGTGTCATATTCCGGGAACATATGAGGATCAGAAAACAATTATCAGTCACCAGCCACAGATACAGGTTCTTCATCATCGGATGCCTGATTACAATCACAGTGAGCCAACTGGGAGCCTTGTTGATAGTTTTGGCATCAAAATCAAACAAGACTTTCTTCAATTCTGGAGACCTTGTAGTAAGCAATCCTAACATATACACACATTTTGATCTTATTCACCTCACATTTCCACATAAATGTATACAATTTCGACAACTACCCAGGTTTGCTCAGCTGTTCAGCTAAGTGGGTTCTTGCTATGTCTTCTTGGGGCTGCAAGAATCACACACAGAGCTCAAAGGATGGTGTCTGTCGCAACCAGATGGCATATGCTAGTAACATGTGCCACCATCAACCTTCATCCCGATGCCAGTTCAGACCAGTGGAGAGGCATAATCCAAGGGCCTGATCCTGATCACACCCTTCTGCCATCAAAATTCGACGACACCGTTTCAGATTTGTCACAAACTCTGATCACAGTCTCATCACAGGATCTATCTTCCTTCCAAACTAGCTGGCAAGCTTTAGGTCAGTAAGCAATGTGAATTTTTACATATGGGGTTTATGCATTGAGTTAATTAAACTGAAGGTGTATTGGAAATATGCAGTTACATACTTGCAACACAACAGTGGGGGGATCACACTGTTTGGGTTTACTCTTGATCGTGGGTTGCTTCATACTATCTTTGCGTTTGAGTTCTCACTGGTAATGTGGATACTGAGTAAGGTGGTGGTTCTGTCTTAAGAGTGATATTCAGTCAACTATAGGAGGCCATTGTTGGATGTTGAAGAAGGTCCATCTTCAAATGTAATGGTTTCATGATCAATCTGAAGGAGAAGGAATAAGCAGCTTTGTTGTAAGGAATTACAATTCAAGTAGTTTAGGTTTCCACATTCAATTCTTATCATTTTTTTTTTTGTCAAACTTATAATTTGTGTTTGTTCCTTCAATTATTTACACATCAATAATTTTTATTTTTCCTTCTATTCCTTCTAAAGCTAAAAATATTCCAAACTGGTCCTAACATATGAAATCTGTTAAAGAGTTTATATATGAAGAATAGTTTTCTAAATTGACTCTCCAATACAATTCTGTACAATATAAAAATCTATTTTCTATTTAATAAATAAATAAACAAACAAAGAAGAGGTTTAGCAAACTATTTTGTAAGTTCATCTGTTGAATAATTTTGAATAGACCCTTATTTATGAAAGCATTTTTCCAGTAAGTAGTGAAACGAACTTTGAACTTCTTTGAATCATCACCATTCATAAAATTAAATCTGTTGTTTTTTAATCAAAAATCATGTCCAAGGGGACTCAGTCATCCGACTCCATGGCCCAATGGATAAGGCGCTGGTCTACGGAACCAGAGATTCTGGGTTCGATCCCCAGTGGAGTCGCCCTCTCCACAAATCTCATTTTCCCCCTTTTTCAATACCATGAACTGGCCTACCTTTCCATAAATCCCTCAATCAAATCTCAAGCCCTCTACCTCATTGCCAAATTCAGTCATATATTGATTGCATCCAAATATTAACAGTTAAATGATAACATAAAATAGTCAGTCATATATTGATCTTCCCAAATTCATCTCTATGACACAAAGAGCCATTGTCTACAAGAAAGAAGCAGGAGGCTTGTTCAAAGGCTCCTTTGGCCTGAAATTTTTTTGCGGCAACCCTTTTATGAGAACTATTCACTATCCACATTTCTGTACTATATCGCGAAGCTGGTCAAGGGTATCAGCGATGTCTCTGAGGCAGGCAATAAGCTTGTCGCCTTGACGTCTTTTAAAATCTGCCTGGAGAGTCTCTCGATTCTTTGAACCCCCCAATCCAAAGTCTACACTGTCTACCAGGTTTCCTTTAACTATTGCATCAATAAGATCTGCATTCTCGCGCAGCTTCATAACCATCATTTGCTCTTTTTCTTCTAAGCTGGTGGTTTTTTGTGGCATTTCTCGGCGCTTTTGCTTCTTGGGCCCTGGCAATACAAAGTTATAAAAACTTGCATTACTTAAAATTGACTTGAATGCTTAGACCAAGCATTTTAATACCAAGAAAGTAATGATTAAGAATCGGGTCATTTCTAGCTTCTTGACATCTACAATTCAACTATTTTGAACTTTCTACCATACCACTTCCAGCTCCAGCCAGTTGATCAAAGCTGAACATTATATTTTTACATATTTGGTTTAAACCACAGTTGAAAAGACTCACTACTGGATCCATTGCACATAAACACACATCTAAAGAACGGAAAATAATTTTCCCCTGAAAATCTACTTTCTGTCATAGCCCTTTGGAGCTCTGAATAGATCGATTCAAATATTCTAACAACCCCAGAAGAATCATAATCTTCTATGGGAATCATGCAGCATCCCAAGAGCAGTCGGAAAATCCTATATATATATATATTGATGGGCAATTTTGTGTCCCTATTGGGACTTGAACCTGAAACCTCCCACAAATCTTCCCAAAGCTTTTACCACTTGAGCCAAGCCTCAAGGGCTCAGGAAATCCACAAAACTTATCATCACAGAACATTCAAGAACCTGTTTCAAGTGCATTGGTATCACAATTTCAATTAGCATGAAATAACAGTTGCAATCCATGGCCAGATAAATACTTTAAAGCACATTTTAGAGAAATCAGTTTGCCACAGGGTTTGGATTAAAATGTAGACTACTTTAAAGGACAATTTGTGCAATTTAAGCTGTACTCAGATCAGAAGCACAATAGAAGACTATTTGTACTCAGACTTGGTGAGTGAATACATACCATATTCTGCAATCACCTCAAGCCTATCATCTTCTGCTTCTGGGTCGGTACCCGGGTCAGTATCAGATCGGACCTCTTGTGAAGACACAAGATCATCAATTGCTTTGAATAGCTCTCTCTCAAAGTCAACCGGGAGACCAAGCTCTCTTCTCCTTTCACTTTCCAAAGTCCAAAATGAAACATTCCGAGATCTTGATTCCCATTTCTTGATCTTGTTGTACTCAAAAAGCAATGAGTCCCACTTCCTACGACACTGATTGAAAGTCCTGCTTACATCCAAAGCAGTACAATTTTCTGCTATTATTTTCCATTTCTGATATGTGGACAATGCATTTAAACATTCCCCTTCAACAGCAGCAATCTCGTTCACAAGAATAAGCGAGTCATTTATAGTCCAGTCAGGAGCCAACTGGGAACGAGTACGTCTCGAACTAGAAACACGCGATTGATGACCCTCACCCTGTTCCATCCCATACTCAATCTCTTCCTTCTTGGGCACTCGTGAGTTTGCAAACCCTCTACCTACCCGGGTTGATTCCATTTTTCTATTCAACTCAGAAAACGGCTGCAAAACACAAGAAATTTTTTTCTTGGACTCCTAAATGCTGCTAAAAGTCTGAACAGAGGACAAAATTAAAATCCAATAAATTAATTTTAGATTCTGAAAATTTTGAGACCCAAGAAAACTAACACCTCCACTCAATTGAGCTTCATAAGATTCAACATTTGTTCCTTTTTACTCCACTTTATCAGCAACCCAACAGATAAAATGACAGCAAAATCATACCAAAAAAAACCATAATTCTCCCTATAATAAAACTGCAAAAAGTTCACAATAATTAGGGTTTTTTTCCCTCATTTAGTAGCAAAAAAAAACACATGAAGAGAAAATGAATGAATTTGGTTTAGTTGAATGAGCTTCTTTTTTCCTAATAAACCCAAATAACATAAACCATAAGATTCAAAATTTCAACATCAACACAATGCATGAGAAAATTTAAAGAAGAAATCCAATCCATCACCCGACAACCAACCGAATCACAACCCAATATTCACAATCACATTGCACCATAACACAGAAAAAACCTCCTGAACTAATTTCTCAACAACCAAACTGAGCGTAATCCGCACTCATTCGAAAAGACACCCGAAAAACAACAAATTCAAAAGGGAAATTGTGCAATGTTAAAATCTAAATTCTAGGGCAAACAAAGCCCACTAAATCGGCTGTTGATGAATCAATTTCATGAAGGAGAAACGAAATTATTGAAGACATGGAGCGAAACTGAGATCGAAGAGGGAAAGTTTACCTCTAAATCCACCTCTGTGTCTTCATTTTCATCCCAATTTTTGGACTCTGCCGTGCGACTTTTATATATACACACATCATCGAGACGCTGGAAAATAGGAAGTTTTTTTTTTTTCTTTTTTACTAAATTATTATTAATTTATTATTACTTAAAAGAAATTGTCAAATATTTGATATTTTAACATTAAAAATAAATAAATAAATAAATAAAAGTGTCATTTATTTGAATTTAAATATTTTTTATTTATAAGTACATTTAAGAATTAATTGATTAAAATGATGAAAACATTCCAAATATATAAATTTAACCTCATTCACTTTCAAAAAAATTATTTATTTTTAACTTGATTATTTATTTATATATCTTACCGGATGAATTCATCCCTTTTTTATCTTAATCTTATTTTTTGTTGTCTTTATTTAAGTGTTTGAATCTGACTTATTAATGAAGTAAATTTGAATTCGGCTACATACTTATACATTTTTTTGTGGGGGTAAGGGAAATGGAAAATAGGCTTAAATAATGACAAGTATTCTTGAGTTTCAGGTTTGTATTAGGGGTGTAATTTATATAGTTTGATTCAACTCAAATTCAATCTGATATTTGGGTAGATTTGGACAATTATTTTTAATACATAAATTGAGTTTGGTTTTAAGTTTTTTTTAACTCAAGCTCAATTCACATTAGAAGCAGACCAAGGTTAGGACAATTTTACACTAATCTGATCACAATTTAATGTTTTTATAATATTTATAATATATATTATTTTGTTTTTTTATATTTTTAAGAAAAAATATTAAATTATATTATATTATATATTTTTCTTTTTAAAAAAAATAAGTAAATTTATTTTTATTTTTAATTATTATTTTTAAATTTTGTTTTATTTACTATTTAAATTTTCATATAAATATATAAAAACAATTCAAAAACATTATAGATGAATTTTAAATTATATAACTTCATCAACTCGAGTTTAATCTAACCAACTTAAGCGGAAAGAAATGAGATTAATTTGGATTTTGGTTACTAGTTAAATGTTGGATTGACTTGTGTTTGAATTGATTATTTCTAAATTTGGGTTAGGCTTGGGTTGGCCATTAACCTAACCAACCGTCTAAGTTTCAACCCTAATTTGGACGGGAAAGTGAAATAAAAAAATGAATTAGAAAATAATAATAAGTTTAATTAAATAGACACATTAATAGATTTTTGAAAGTTTTAGTTTAAATAAATAAATGAAAAAGAATAAATTATGAACTTAATTGGGAATAAGAGTTTTATATAAATTGCACATTGTAATACCTAGCACTAATGAATTAAATAGGTAATAATGATTATCTTAGTACTTAACTTTAAACGTGCTTAATTAGATGTTAAAATTAGTTTAGTGTTAATTTTGTTCAATTATGAATTAAACTTTTATTAAGGTTAAGTGGAATTAGTTAATAACTTAAGCATGTTTATTAGGTTCTTAGGGGCTTATTAGAGTTATGAAAACCTAAAGGACTAATAGGCAATTGTAAGTTTAATATTGGTTAATTTGGAAGACTGATATGCAATATGGGAGAAGTTGGGTTTGGTGGCAGCCATGTGGCCTACCACCTCCTACTTGGTTGGGTTGGTGGCAGTCATGTGGCCCGCAGCTCATTTTGCACCATTATACCTGCAACAACCTAGGTTAGAGAGAGAATCCAAAGAGAGAAAGTAAAGATTTGAGGTAAGAAAGTTGTTTAATTTAGTAATTTTGGTATATTTTGGTTCCTAATGGTATGTTGAAACAGATTAATGATAAAGTTTGTGTAAAAGTTGGATGAAATTAGTTATAAACATGTTTTTGTTAAAAATCACAATTAATTAAAGATTAAAGTATTTTAACTTAAGTATTTTATTAATGGTAAGATCAACATACATCTTTGTTTGGTTTGGTTTGATTGAAAAAATAGATTAGTAAAACATGTGATTAATTAGGTTATTTGAACGCTTGAGACTTGTTAATTGGTTAGGCTTTAAGAAAATCAAAACGATTAGTGTTTGGTAATTAATTGGGAATATTAATATGCATTATAAAGATTATTTAATTCAATTCAAATTTGATTTGAAAACCTGTGGGCATGTAGATTAGAGAATATGAGAATTAAAAATTAGCAACAATAAGTTAAAAAAAATAATAAGAAAGGAAAATGTCATAAGTTTTAATTGTATAAATTTTCATGGTTAGGAAACTTAAATTATGTTGTTTCATTTCAATTCCTTGTAATAGGTAAAGATCGCCTATATAGAAAAATCACAAAGGGGAAGTCGGTATAAGGTAGGGAATTTTATGTTGTTCCATGGTGTATTTGATTTCTTTCCTTAAAACATTTATTGGAATTTCATGTCATTTCTATGATTTCATTAAATGTTTTAATGTGTCATTGCATCTCGGTTTATTGTATTCAAATGTTACAACAATATTGGAACATGTATTGGTATAAAGATTCATGGTTTTGTGTTGTGGAATGGTTCATAGTGTGGTTGCATTGCAATAAGGATATGGAATAATCATAAATGATATTCATATTGATTGGTGGGAAGTGTTTATGTGATGTTACAGGCATTATCCTTTGATATATTGTTTATGTGGGACCATGGTTCCTTGGGTGAAAGTCCATAAAGCCCTCAAGAAAGACACGGGGTTGGTCCTGCCCCTGGATTTTAGTCCCTAAAGACATGAGGTTGGTCCTGCCCTTGGGTATGAGTCCCAGAAGACACGAGATATGACTTACCCTTAGGTGATGTCCCAGAATAGTCATTATTATATTGACCGAGTATTTTGTGGAGCACTAATATCTGATATGTAGATTGATGGGGGTTAGCAATTTATTAGTTGTGAAATGATGGATAAGGAAAAACAAAGATGAAACCAACAAACACATGCATACATGTTTGACATGATTGCATATTTGTTAATGGTTATAAAATGTTTATCATGCATGCTATTATACGTTTAATTCAATGTTTTTAAGAGTATGCCTATGATGGTTATAAACTTCCCTACTGAGTTGTGAACTCACCATATTCCTTCCACCTTTAGATGCAGGTCAAAAGACCTATGTTGGAAATAATACTTGAGCATTGTTTTACTATTGATTCGATGTTGTATGCTCACATTGGAAGTGTTTTGAGCCTTTGCCTTTGTATCAAAGACTAAATCTTTTTGGAAAAATAATGTAATGTATATTTGTCATGTTCACTTGTAGTATGGGCTACCCGTAGTGAACCATGAAGTTTTGGTATATGTAAATTAACATAGTACAAATTCTTTTTTATGAAACGAATCATATTTTGTTAACTAATAATTATAAAGTTTAATACAGGGATGTATACCTCTTTATAACAAGTTTTCATATTCTCTTTAAGCATAAAATCAAGCAGGAACTCAGCATTTAAATTTTTGTATCCCCATATTTTTTAGATCACTTATAATGTATTTGAGTATTAATTGTTAAGTTTGAAAAACCTGGGTGTGACACACATTCACTCCAATTAAAATGACATTAATAATAAAGAAAATTACGAATCAAAGTATTAACCAAAAATCTTAAAAGAAAATAACATTAACACATAATATTATTAAGAATATCATATCATAATTTTAGATAAATTGCCAATCAAAATAATTATTTTAAAACTATGTTATATTAGGTGTGGAGTATGTTCTTCGAGGTCAAAGTGCTTCGAAAATTTGAATAATTCTTTTAGGTATAGGTTAAGTCCTTCCTAAGTCGGTCTCGGATCATTTTCCAATTCTTTTAGATGGGGGAGGAGTGAAGAATGGTCTGATGCTTTTCAGGTTTGAGAATATGTGGTTGAAGGAAGAAGGGTTCAAGGAAAAAGTGCAAAAGTGGTGGGCAGGACTCAATTTTAGTGGGTTTGAGAGCTTTGTGTTGGCTTCTAAATTGAAAGCTTTGAAGCGACTCTTGAAATATTGGAATAGATTGGATTTTGGTAAAGTGGAGGTCAATAAGGCTTAGGCCTTGAATCAGGTGGATTTCTGGGACAAAGTGGAATTATCTTAGCCTCTTTCTGTTTAGGAGGTGGATACAAGGAGAGGAGCTAAAGAGGATTTTAAAAAGTGGGCTTTGTTGGAAGAGATTTCGTGGAGACAGAAATCAAGGGAAGTCTGGCTAAGAGAGGGGAATAGGAATACGAGTTTCTTTCATAAGATGGCCAATGCTTGTAGGATGAGGAACATGTTATCCTAGGTCAAAATAAATGGAGTTTGGTTAACAAAGGAGAATGAGGTCAGAGATGGGGTCGTGAATGAATTTAAATTAATGATGTCTGTTGTTGGAAGTTGGAGACCCAACATGAAGGGGATGTCTTTTGAGAGGTTGGAGGCTATGGATGCAGCTAGACCGGAAAAGCCGTTTTCGGAGCAAGAGGTGCTAAAGGCTCTTAAAGGTTTTTGTGGGGATAAAGCATCTGGGCCTGATGGATTCACTATGGCTTTTTAGCAATCATTTTGAGAGTTTGTGAAAGAGGAGGTCATAGGGTTTTTTAAGGATTTTCATAACCATGGTTGTTTCGCTAAAAGCCTGAATGCAACTTTTATTGTTTTGATCCCAAAGAAAGGAGGGGCAGAAGACTTAATGGATTATAGGCCTATCAATTTGGTGGGAAGTCTATATAAATGGTTGGCTAAAGTTCTAGCCAATAGGTTAAAGATGGTGGTGGAGAAGGTGGTCTCCAAGACTCAAAATGCTTTCGTGGAAGGAAGACAAATTTTGGATGTTGCCCTTGTGGCTAATGAAGTTTTGACTTGGTTTTAAAATGCAAGGATGGGGTAGTGATGTGTAAGCTGGACATTGAGAAGGCATATGACCATGTGGAATGGTCTTTCTTGTTTTCAATCATGAGTATGATGGGTTTTGGGGGAAAATGGATTAGGTGGATGAAGTGGTGTATCTCCACAATTAGCTTATCCATTTTGGTTAATGGGTCTTCCTCGGGCTTTTTTCAAAGCTCTAGAGGTTTAATGCAAGGGGATCCCCTCTCTCTGTACCTTTTTGTGATGATAATGGAAGCTTTTAGTAGTCTCTTAAGAAATACAGTAGATGGGGGTTTTGTGTCAGCTTGTAAGGCGAGGAGTAGGGGTGGTGAGGGAGCTAAAGTGTCACACCTTATGTTTGCTTATGACACTTTGGTTTTTTGTGGAGCTTCCAAGATCAATTGTTATATTTTAAGTTGGATTTTAATGTGGTTTGAGGTCATGTCGGGTTTGAGAATTAACCTTGATGAAAGTGAGCTTATTCTGATGGGTAGTGAGGAAGATGCAGTGGAATTGGTTGCAGCTATTGGTTGTAAGGTTGGAAGTCTTCCAACCACTTATTTGGGATTGCCTTTAGGTGCGCCTTATAGATCATTAGCTGTTTGGGACGGTGTGGAGGAGAGAATGAGAAAAAAATTGGCCAGATGGAAAAGCCAATACATATCGAAAGGAGGTAGGATTACTTTGATTCAGAGTAATCTAACAAGTATGCACATTTATTTTATGTCCATGCTCTCCATGCCTAGAAAAGTCAGATTGAGATTAGAGCGAATTTAGAGGGATTTCTTGTGGGGAGGTGGGACTCTTGAGAGGAAGCTTCATCTTGTTAGGTGGGATTTGGTTTGCCTTGAGAAGTGTAATAAGGGGTTAGGGGTTAAGAGCTTTTCTATCCTCAACAAGGCTCTTTTGTATAAATGGAGTTGGAGATTTGCTATTGAGATAAAGGCTTTTTGAAACCAAGTGATTAGGGGAAAGTATGGGGAGGAACAAGGGGGATGGAGTTCAAAGGAAGTAAGAGGGGTGTATGGTATGGGGTTGTGGAAAACTCTTAGGAAAAAATGGGAAGTTGTAAAAAATAGGCTATTTTTTGTTGTGGGGAATGGGCAAAGGGTAAAATTTTGGAAAGATATTTGATGTGGGGATGAACTTCTTTGTGTTTCTTTTCCTTCCTTATTTGCGTTGGCTGTTTTTAAGGATGTTTGGGTTAAGGATGTGTGAAGGTGCAATGAGGATGGGGGAAGTTGGAGCCCGTTTTTTTCTAGACCGTTTAATGATTGGGAGTTGGATGAGGTTTGCAGTTTTTTTGTGGCCTTAAATGGGAAGCGAATTTAGCAAACAGTGAATGATAGGGTGATTTGGAGATAGACTAAATGTGGGAAGTTTTTAGTTAAGTCTCTTTACAAATCATTAGTATCAAGTCATCCAATCTCCTTCCCTTCGTCGGCTATTTGGAAAGTCTCGGTGCAACCTAGAGTGAGTTTTTTTGGGTGGGAAGCAACTTGGGGAAGGCCCTTACCTTGGATTAGCTTCAAAAGAGAGGATGGGCTCTAGCGAATAGATGTTACCTTTGTCAAAGGCACGAAGAATCAATAGATCACATTCTGCTCCATTGTGAAAAGGCAAAGACTCTTTGGGTGTTATTTTTCTCTATGTTCGGGGTGCAATGGGTGATGTCAGCCACTGTTAAGGAGATGCTTTCTGGGTGGAATGGGACTTTTGTGGGTAAGAAGAGGAAGGGTGTTTGGAGAGCAAATCCTTTATGCCTCTTTTGGACGGTTTGGAAGGCAAGGAACAAAGTTGCTTTTGAGAAAGAAGAGTTGTCAATTCAAAGGCTTAAGTCTTCTTTTGTTTATTTTCTTTGGTCGGAGATGAAGTTGTCTATAAAATATGGTCCCTCGACCTTAGTTGATTTTGTTGGTTGGGTGGCAACCCATTAAGGGTGTGGGTTGGGCTACTCCTCGGGCCTTAGCGTTCTGCTAGGGTGTGAAGGGTGTTTTTCTGTCTTGTAATTTAAGTCACTACTTTGGTGGTTTTTTAATACAATCTCTTTATTTATAAATAAATAAAAAATAGTAGAATAAGTCATTTTATAAATTTTTTATTTATTAATATTTTTTAAAATATATCTTGATTTGTTCCTTGAATTATATAAAATAAATTGGAAATATTATAAGTGAATTTTACCTTTTAATTTACTATAGTGTTTTTTTAAACTTTGATTATTAATAGCTCATGTCAACGCAGGATAAGAGGGATAGTGATAGTGTAACTCTAACCCACAAGAGTGTTATTGGCTTTTGGTATACCATTAATTGAAATTGTTCCCCTCATCAATAAGAGCATCAAAATGAGGAACAGCCGTCAGAGGAACAAATTGGACGCAAATAAACATCTCATTTCTTTTTTCATCAATTCATACCTGTCGATAATTTGATAATTTATAGGATGATAAGAATGAAATAAAAAAATGATTATAGTAAAAATAAAATCCCATTTGGAAGTTGAACAGACGGACTTAATTTAAGCAAAAGAAAAGGAGTGAACACATTGAAGATTGAGTCAAATTTGGGCAGATGCTATCAGGAGCTTGGCTTGACTACTTGACCAACATTTGAGGCGCTCACCGGCCAATCCCTCATTTTCCATGTTGCCGGTGAGAATCCAAATACTACTATACTAAGTCAACGGACCACTAGGTCTAAGAAGTCTGTGCCACCCACTTGGACCATTCTTAAATTGGAATGGATATATTTAATTAGGCCTGGCCATGCCAACCAATTTCAAAAATCATGTCATGGTTGGCTTGAATATTTTAAATTTTAATGAATTGGAAAAAAGGGTTTTTTTTTTTACTGAATTATTGGAGTAATATGAAATTACATTTTTCTTTAAATTTTTCATGAACCAAATACAGTAAATTCAAGCCACTCAATTTCATTAATTTGTTGACTTTTAGGTTTGATTGGACGGATTAAAAGACTAATATGCATCAAATTCACCTCGTGTTAAATGCATATTGAGGTTGGTTTGGGAATTTCCCTTCCACATCAAGTCCCCTAACGACTTGGGTTTAGCTCTCATAAGTTACTATTCGAAAAAACCTATAATGAAATTTTGTAATAAATAAAATGATTAATTTCATTTACCTCCCCTCAAATTTTGGTTAAATGCACCTAACCCGTTGGTTTGAAATTTCATTGCATGTCCCCCCTACCCTTCTCATTTTATACTTTCACTCATCCTTTCTTTAATCCAAAATAAGAGAGGTATTTGATGAATTTTCAAATCAATAGACACTCATTATATTTAACTAAAATCTTAAAAGAGATGAGCAAAATCAACCATAAAATATCATTATATTCATAAATAAAAGTTGTATTTCCCACGAGGCAAAGTAGAGAGTCATTCAGATCAACTCTTATTTTATTGGTTTGGTAGCAAAAGCAAGTAATTAAACAAACACGTTATAATTAGTGGAATACCTACTTATTTTTTTGTTTTAATTGAAAAGTCAAAATTACAATTTTTTAAAAAATATAATATCAATAAAAGTATATAGGTTATTGTATAAATTAAAATAGATTTTTATTATAAGTTTGACAAGATAACATTATTTTTCCTATTAAAAGGGCAACAGTCAACAAATTGATGAATGAGTGAGACCTGGCTAGATGATCAACATGTGAGTTGTCGACCAACCAATCCCTCATTTTTCATGATGTTCATGACAACCCAATCCTACCAACACCAATACAATGGACCACTTGCTTTAAGAAGTATGTGCTATCCATATGGGTCATATCTTTAAATTGGAATGTGATGGGTAGGATGCAACTTGGAATCCAACCCAATCCTTCAAGTAGCCTTGTCATGGTTGGTCTGAATTTTTTAAATTTTTTATGTAATAGAAAAAGGGTAAATTGTTTTGGTTCTTATTACTCAATTTTGGAGTAATACGAAGTATAGAAGCTTGGGAAATTTTTTTATTTCAAGAAAAATAGAAGAACCTTTTTTAATTAGCAACTTAACTCAACTCAACCCATGGACACAATCCAACTCAACTTAGATATTACTCCTTCAAGCAACTCAATATTTTTATTTTTAGGTGGATCAAATATTTAAGGATGACAATAAAACTAATTTTTTCGAATATCCGTCTCATCCCATCATTATTGGGATAGGATTGAGATAAATATAAATGCTTTGGACAGATTTAAGAATTCTTTTAAAATTTGTCTTGTCTCGTATTATATATAACATTGAATAAAAATAATTTTAATTATTTTTTATTTTCAACCATATGTGTGTGTGTGTATATATATATATATATATATAATATTATTTTTCATAAAAATAAATTATTAATATTAATAATATTTATTTAGATATAAATTATGTTTATTGATTGATTTAAATGAATGAAATGAGATTGGCATAAGGGTGACTTATCTCAAACCGTCTTAAAATGAATTAAAAGATTAATTCATGTTGGACTCATGTATCGATATATTGAACCTAGACATAATGTAAACTTGAAATTGAGTTGAGAATTTTCATAAAAATAAATTATAAATATTAATAATATTTATTTAGATATAAATTATGTTTATTGATTAATTTAAATGAACGAAATGAGATTGACAAAAGGGTGACTCATCTTGAACCGTCTTAAGATGAATTACAAGATTAATTCATGTTGGATTCATGTATTGAAATATTGAACCTAGACATAATGCAAACTTGAAATTGAGTTGAGAATTTTCATACATTAAATGATTTGAAAATTTGGATTCCTACGAGTTATCATGAATTATTAAATAAAAGCGCATAATTAGGGATGGCAACGGGGCGGGTTCGGGGCGGGGCGCCCCCCTCCCAACCCCGCCCCGTTTATTTAAACCAATTCCCATCCCGTCCCATTTAAAAAATTAAACGGGGCGGGGCGGGGCGGGGCGGGCGGGTATGCTACATTCCCATACCCGCCCCGTTTAACTTTTTATTTAATTTTATTTTTATTTTTTTAAAAAAATTACTTTTAAATTTTTTTAATTATATTAAAATAAATATATTTTATAAATAATTAAATAATTATATTTTTTATAACTTATTTTATTAAAAATAATTTATTATTATCTATATATTAAAAATAATAAAATAAAAATTAAATTAAATTAATTTTAAATTTTAAATTAAATTTAATTTTAATTTTAATTTTATATATAATCGGGGCGGGGCGGGGCGGGGTGGGGCAATACCCGAACCCGCCCCGGGTTTCAAAAAAAATCCCAAACCCGTCCCATACCCGTTTAGAAAAATAATATCCCACCCCATTAGGGGCGGGGCGGGGCGGGTACCCGGAATGACCCGCCCCATTGCCATCCCTACGCATAATGAAGTTTCTTGATAAATAAAATAATTATTTGAAAGTCATATATTAATTATATCATAGGATAAAAGGTTAAAAGATATATCATTAATCAATAATTCAATGTAAAATGATGACTCTTAAATTCACTTTAGTAATAAAATAAAATCAATAAACTCGTCAACTTAATACAATTAATAATCAAAAAGGTTATAATTTTATATTCTCATAACGTGTAGATTCGAATCTAGGTGAGTTTCTCACACATTCAATCTATACCAATCATATTATTTTTAAATTAAAATTATAGAATAAGAGGTTAAAAGATATATCATTAAGCAATAATTCAATATAAAATGATGACTCTTAAATTTACTTTAGTAATAAAATAAAAACGATAAACTCATCAACTTAATATAATTAATAATCAAAAAGGTTATAATGTTTTATTCTCATAACGTGTAGATTCGAATCTATGTGATTTTCCCACACATTCAATCTATACCAATCATATTATTTTTAAATTAAAATTATAGAATAAGAGGTTAAAAGATATATCATTAAGCAATAATTCGATATAAAATTATGACTCTTAAATTCACTTTAGTAATAAAATAAAAACGATAAACTCATCAACTTAATATAATTAATAATTAGAAAGGCTATAATTTTTTATTCTCGTAACGTGTAGATTAGAATCTAGGTGATTTCCCCACACATTCAATCTATACCAATCATATTATTTTAAAATTAAAATTATAGAAGAAGAGGTTAAAAGATATATCATTAAGCAATAATTCGATATAAAATTATGACTCTTAAATTCACTTTAGTAATAAAATAAAAACGATAAACTCATCAATTTAATATAATTATTAAATCAAAAAGGCTATAATTTTTTATTCTCGTAACGTGTAGATTAGAATTTAGGTGATTTTCCCACACATTCAATTTATGACAATCATATTATTTTAAAATTAAAATTATTCTATCTCAAACCCAATCCTAATCCGTTCAAATTTTGTCCATACCAATCTTAAACTCTGACTTTGACACGAATAGAATAGATGTAACCAACCCAAAATCCAAGACTAAACAAGGACTTCAAACTTACGCAAATAAAGTTAGGACTTAATTTATATCATAAGCTCTTAAAAAATTAATTTGGTATCTAGTTGGCATACCTGATTCATTCCATCCACTTGTAGGCCAAAATTGAATGACTCAACCTTTGGAGGGTGGCCACCGGAGATTCACCGGCATCCATCCTTCTAGCAGTCCTTGACTCCATCTCCGGTCAAACAAAAGAAGTCAGATTTCATGCTTTGAAAGGTTAGTCTTTACTCCCAATCTGAAAGGTCAAAAAGCCGCGTCTGATTCTCTCAGACTTTCTTCTTTCAAATTTTCAGTTCTTGGCCACCGGCGCCACTCCCAAAAATAATAATACCTAACGACTGTGGCATAAGAATGAATAAATCCCTTTTTCCGTCCGCATTCATTGAAACCAATTTTCTCCTTTCTTTCTTTTTTATTTTCTTTTTTTTGCCTTTTTTCCTACTCCACCCGCACATTCAGGATTAGAAAAAAACAACATCGCTATTTACCTGTCCAGATTCAATGCACCTAGCCGACTGTCCACATGCGGACATCATGCGACATACGGGCATGGGTCATGGAGCCATGTATCTATGACCATAGCATGCATGCGTGGCATTCGAGATCTTTTCTAATTTTATTTTGGAAGGGGCTATAAATAGAGGACCGTCTGCTGCGTGAGATCTCGCGAAGCAGATAGAGGAGAGAGAGGGGAGAGAGAGAGAGAGAGAGAGAAAAGTCCTAATTTGAAGCTTGAGGGTTCGCAGAAAACCCTAGTTTTCAATTCCTTTTGCATTCTCTCTTGTTTCTCTCTTAGCGTCTGCGCCTTCACACTCTTCATCACAAAACCTCTCTCCTTCGGGCTACGTTGCTGATTTTCTCTACAACCCCTTTTCTTGTAAGTAGTTTTCCTTTTTTGGTTTTTTGGTACTTGTTTTGCCGAAACGAAGGTTTTTTGTTAATGCATTGTGAGCACATGCGTTCCGTTTGTTTTCCGAGAAATCGGAGGGAATGGGAATGCAGGATTGTCCAGAGTCTTAATACGGAATGCTGCTAAACTAAATCGGTGTATTTGATTTTATTTCTTTCTCGGAGCTTAAAATCATGAGGAAATCCAGTAAATTTTGATTTTTTTTTTTAATTGCTTTTGGTACATTTTTCCGGCAAACAAACGGAAAGTGTATTCAATACAGGTGGGTAGATGGTCTAGCATCTCCAGTTAAACCGTCTTTTTTTTTTCTCCTGTTTCCATTTTTGGTTGGTGATAATAAATAACCTCCTTGTGAAGCCTGAACGCTGCTGCTTTTGGAAATTCTTTAATGTTTCTGGAACCTTTGTGCCCAAAATGACCCATTAGCAATTTTTTTAGATTTCTTTAATTTGTATGTGGTTCGCTGTTAGCCATCCTTTTCTTTCTGTTTTTCATTCAAATTGATCTTTATCAAAACTTCTCATTGATTTTTCCGACAATGGGGTTTTTACTAATTCCAAATCAATTTCCCTCTTTACATTTCCTTGTGATTTGAATAGGAGGAAAATTTAAGTGGGGTCACCGAAACATTTGTGCTCCCTTATTTTTATATGCATAGCGGTCATGGATGACGACTAGAGTGGTTGTCCTTAGATGGAATCTGACATGAACCCTGTTGAAAGTAAGAATCTGGTTGTAATTGCTGAACTAGTGTCAAAGTCAGATACGTGGGAACTAGTGTCAAACACTATAGTGATCGGTGTTTGACACACCAATTTTTGGTAATATGAAGAACCTACATGACATAGATAGATTGTTTGAGTTTGGATTTTTAACGGTTATAGACACACCTTACCCTGTTATCAAACTTCAGAGTCCACTACTCAACATGTGATTCAAACTTGGTTTCAATGTAGTCAACACGGTCCACCATTTCAGCTATCTGCAGCTGAAGTCAACCTTCATTTTGGCCCAGTTCATTTGTCTTTGAATTGTGTAGACCTTCTCTGACAGTGTAGTAATGGAACTATAATTTTCAGGAGTTATATACAATCATGGTGTTGTGGGTTTTTGGCTATGGTTCTTTGGTATGGAACCCAGGATTTGATTATGATGAGAAGGTGATTGGCTTCATCAAGGATTACAAGCGTGTTTTTGATCTTGGTAAGTTGATCGTTGGTTTATGATAATTTGTTACGATTTCATTCTGAAGTTGGTATCCTATGATTCGACCTGGACTTATCGTTGCTGATATGCACCTGTCTTTTTATTGGCAGCATGCATTGATCACAGAGGTACACCAGAACACCCTGCAAGAACTTGCACATTGGAACAAAGTGAAGGAGCCATATGCGTAAGTAGAACCTAGTAATAATAAAAATTGTTCAATTTTATTTATTCTGTGACAACGATTTCTTCTCTTATACTGATTCATAAATTCTTCTATCAGTGGGGTGCTGCTTTTTGTGTTCGTGGTGGCCCTGAGAAGGAGAGACTGGCTATGGAGGTACACCAATTAAATAATTGGTAAAATTGGAGATGAGCAGTGTGCGAGCCACATTTAAATTTACCATGATTGCTCTAAGGACACCCAGCACTATTTTCCTCTTAGATCCTAAATTGCCTTACCTTTTTGGCTCTTCCCCTGCATGCGCAAGTGACCATATATATATATATATATATATATATATATATATTCGCCTAGACAAATAAAAGGACTTGTGTCTTTGTCATCCTTTTTCCACCACATGATCAAGTGGCGAAGCATTGTTCATCTTTTTTGAGTCATGTCATATTAGCTTTTAATTAAGAATGACATATCCCTTTTTGTTTTGTAGTATTTGGAGCGGAGAGAGTGTGAGTATGATTGTAAGACTCTTGTAGATTTCTACAAGGTGAGGTCATGCTTTGGTTTATTGGACCTATGTATTTATTTCTTCTTTGTTCTGGTTTCCTTACATACGGTTTCTTTAATTCAGGAAGGGAATACCTCGGCTCCGGCTTTAACAGGAATTATAGTGTAAGTGAACCTTTCTATGATTCCTCCCTTGCATTTCACTTCATTTGAAGTAGAGAGCAGTCCCTAAATGTGTCCTCTTTCACTATTTGCAGTTTTACTTCCACTCCTGACAAGGTATCAAACAAGTACTACCTTGGCCCAGCCCCATTAGAGGATATGGCCAGGTAAAGTCCATCTCATGTTTGCCCCCTTCCTCTTCAAGCTTTTTGTCTTTAATAATTCTCTTCTGATTTCTCAATAAACTTTTCAGGCAAATTGCAACTGCTGTGGGGCCATGTGGGAATAACAGAGACTATCTTTTCTTGTTAGAGAAGGCCATGTTTGATATTGGTAAGAATATGAATATGAATTAAGCACAGGCATATCCCATTAGTATGGTTTTGTACATGAGTGAGTGAGTTTGGTCAATGGATGAACAGGTCATGAGGATGACATGGTGATAGAACTGGCCAGTGAAGTGAGGAAGGTGCTGGGAATGGTGGGAAAAGGATCAGTCAAAGAGAAGAAATTGGTAGGGCTTCCTCATCTTCTACCAGCTCATATGTCGGCCATTCAACTGCATCTCCTCCCAGAAGTCATTACCCTGGACTCCTAATTACACAAAGCAAACAACTGAAGAGAAGGATCAGAAGTAGAAGAAAAGAGAAAAAGAAAGCGGCTCTCTAACTGGACTTTTATCCCTATTCTTACACCTTTTTTTCTGAGTAGAGAACAATATTTTCTGTTGTTTGGCAGTCTTAAGTTACTATTTAGATTAGGTGTGTGGGGGTGTGAGACCCCAAAAGGAAAAAATGTTTCTTTAAATCAAGAGAATTACTAACCTCACCAATGAACTGTTTCATGCTACTTTTTCTCATTTGATGGAAAATGAAGTCTACAAAGTTGACAAATAAGTACTGTCCAAAGAAGAAAATGGATTGAGACTTGAGAGTAGTTCACCGTGAGAGAACTAATACAGATTATTTAACAGCCCTCTCTTGCAGTTGCAGTAAATCAATTAAAATGATCTATTGGATCTAACATCTTGTTTAGGGAATGGTTACGGAAAGTTAAGTTTGAAGGATAATGCTCTAGGCTATGTGAGAGAAGAAGATAAAAGAGGAAAAATAAAAAATAAAATAATTATTTTTATATATTATTTTAAATTTTTTTATGGATTTAACTATTTTATATAAAGATTAAATAATTTAAAAATATACAACTTTCTTAATAATTTTATGTTATTTATATTTTCATAATAAAACCAAAGGTTAATTTCGTTGAGACTCTTGAGATATTTTTTAAAAAATAAAATTTACTTTTTAAAAAATTATTAAACATTCCTATCTAAAATATTTTTATTGAAATTTTTTTCAAAAAAAAATAATTTGATAAACAAAATAAATTTACAAGAGTACAAATTTTGAAATTAATGATGGTTAAGCATATTTATGTCAAACATACAGATCTCAATGAAATTAACCCTAAAACCAAACATAAGAAAATCATTTTTCTTACCATCTTATTTTTTTTCCTAATATTTCCTGATTAGTATTTCTATAACGTTGATTATGTTTTGACAGCGTATGAAAAACAGTCTTGAGGAATGGGTAACCAATTTTCTAGAGAAATTTTTTTCTATTTTAAGAATTTATATAAAAGAATACTTTTCTTGATTTTATGAAAATATTACGTACTAATAATCTAATATATAATTAAAAAATTCCTAACCTATTCTTCTTGTTTCTAATTATTCCTCAAAACACTCTTCAGAAAATTCTTAAAAGCACTTTAAACTTATTTTTAAAAATTCTTAAATTCTTAGAAGACCGTTTTCTACTTTAAATAAAAATAAAATAAAATAAAAAGACCTATTTTCGACAGAATATGTTCTTAGTTGATTTCCACGCGACACCTTATGACTTTTTGTACACCTTTCGGCTCATGAGAAGAACCCGGCCCACCTGAGGAAAAGAAGCCCAAAGTGACTTGTTCGAGAAGTCAGTCGGTTCTCTGTAAAATGCGATGAAAGCGGCTGATTTCATTTAATTCTAGTATTCTAGGCTGAGTTAGGGTTGTGAGAACTGAGAAGTGAGTGAATTTTGAAAGTTGGGTGAAGTTGAAAGCAAGAAGGGTAGTAATGGACCTGAATGCACCGCACACCATGGGAACGACTATCATTGGAGTCACCTACAATGGTGGTGTCGTCCTCGGCGCCGACTCCAGAACCAGCACTGGTACCCTCCTCGTTTTATTTTCTTAAATTCTCTGTTTGGTTGCTGAGAAAAGAAAGAGAATATATAAAACAAAAAGTTTGGATTCTTTTTTAAATTTCTTTGTTAGGTGTATCCAAAAAAAACAAAAAAAATCCATCCGACTGAAAACTAATAGAACGATTGGGTGTTGTTGATTGGGCTCTTTGATTTTCTAGCCAGGAAAATTTATTTTCCCGGATAAAAAGGATAGAATTCCAGGTCAATAGGGATACGCGTAATTTTCCTCAATTTTCCCAGTCAAATATCCATTGTCTCAGAAGCATCCTAGAAGAAGAAGGAGAAAAAAAATGATTTTCGGGAAAATTTTCCGTTTAAACAAACATGGCCGGAGTGAAATAAGAATTCCAAAAAAATAAGAACAGACAACCTAGAACCCAATTTTGAATGCAAGATTCTGTTAAAGTTTGGAACTTTTCTGTAGCGTTTGATGTTTGATGCAATATATTTATGTTGGGGTTGCTAGGAATGTATGTCGCTAACAGAGCATCGGACAAAATCACACAGCTGACAGATAATGTCTACATTTGTCGCTCTGGATCGGTACTCCTCTTTTCGAATCATTAACTTGCCCTACAGCTGTGATTGAATCGTTTAACTCTCTATAACATTGAGAATTGATCTAAAACATGTTTAATTTCATGGTGATTGTGATCTGTGTGACCTTGGTTTCTAAGTAATCGTAGTATTATTGAAATCTGCCCTAAGGAGACCCTTGGGTGCTTCAGAATGTCTATCAATTTGGAATCATCATGAAGGGACTTTGAGTACTATTAAGTACGTATACTTCTTGGAAGTGCTATTCTGATATCTGGGTTGTTTCCATACATGCGCTTAACAGGCATTGTAGCTCATCAATATTCACATTTCTGCTCCATAACTGAGAAATTTGGGGCCAAGAGATTTGAACTGTAGTTGACTTAAGCCCTTATCAATTCATACTTTCCTCTTAAACTAGCATGGAATGAACACCGAGTTTTTTATATTTGTTCTGTGTTATGGAACAATAACATAACGTAGTTTCTTTTTTGTTCCTCATGCTAATAATGTTTCTGTTGGCTTAGGGATGAATTTCATGTATTATATTTCACCCATGGATTATTTACACATCTGCCTTTTGCAGGCTGCAGATTCTCAGATTGTCTCTGATTATGTGCGTTACTTTCTTCATCAACACACGTGAGTACTTTTCTTCTTCCTCTTCAAAGATTGCCTGCCTAATGTGTTTCTAGTTGAATTAGTCATGATTTGCTAAATTACTTCTCTGGACTTCTCCCTTTATTCAGTTTTATGGTTTGTTTTCATAGGGTTTTTTTTTTTAATTTCCCTTTTCTTTTCTAATTTGGGTAAAGTAAAACTTGTCATGTCCTGAGAGTTATTTGAGATGATGTTTCATTTGGTGGGCTATATCCGCCATTTAGCCATACTTGCAAGAGTTAACTAGGATGTGTTTCACCTTTCTTGAAAGTTTAGAAGTGATTTTCTAGAGAGAACTATGCAATGATATGATATTTTATCTATTCTGTAATGGCTATGGCACTAGGTCATCCAATGTTGCACTAGCTAGCAAGAAAATCCATGTCAGTTCTTGCTGCATCATTCTATATATTCATATTGCAGGCATTGATTCAATCCCGTAGAATTAAGTGGCATTGGTTTTTCATTTTGTGTTATTTATTAGAGGCTATGCATCACAAGTTCACATGCTAATATGTCTGCATTTGGTGAAGATTGGAGATGTCATTGTGCGTCATTTGGCATTTATTGCCATGCAATATTTGGGATATTAGCTAACTTGAAGCCACAATCATACCTGTTTTTAAGTAAACAATTATCTTCTTGTGCAGGATACAGCTTGGGCAGCCTGCGACTGTCAAAGTTGCTGCAAACCTTGTCAGGCTTGTATCATATAATAACAAGGTTTGAGTTTGAATTGAGAATGTGTCTTATCTTAATGGTTGGTTTAGGGGATGTGTCTTTGCTTTTATGATCTTATAACACAACTGATAAGATACTGAATCAAAAATTAGGAAAGAGATACACATACACCCAATGATAATATATGCTCAGGATATTTGAATTTAGATTGTAAAGGGATAAGAATTGGCTCTATCATTGATGTTTACACTTGATTTTATTGGTGTTTTCTGGGCTTGGCAGAACATGCTAGAGACTGGCTTAATAGTTGGTGGATGGGATAAGTATGAAGGTGGTAAAATATATGCAATCCCTCTTGGAGGAACAATTATAGAGCAGCCTTTTGCTATTGGAGGTATTTTTGTCTATTTTTAAACTTCTCATCCTCTGTACCTTCTAGTGGAGACGATTTGGTTTCTCACACACTGGCAAAACATGTTGCAAGGGAACTGATATTATTTGAGTCTTCTCATATGGTCTTTTGACACAGTTCTTTTATTTATTGTACTATGGCATTTGCAACTCTACTTTCATATTTTTGCCTGAAATTCTATGCTTCAGCCTAATAACAAGCCCTTTCATCACAGGTTCTGGCTCCACTTACTTGTATGGATTTTTTGACCAAGCATGGAAAGAGGGAATGACTAAGGATGAAGCTGAGGTATGCAGGTTCTACCAATACATTTTTTTCCATGGATTTTAGCTTGAATCCAAGTTTTTGTGTTTAACAAATACCTGGTGTTTCATTGCAGCAATTAGTGGTTAAGGCTGTCTCTCTTGCCATTGCTCGTGATGGAGCTAGCGGTGGTGTCATCCGCACTGTCATTGTAATAAACTATTTCATTATTTGTATTTCTAAATTCCAAGGCGGCCTTGCTTAAACATGCTCTTAACCCTCTTCCCTCTCTACCTTATTTGCAGATAAACTCTGAAGGAGTGACAAGAAACTTCTACCCAGGTGATTCTCTTCCACTGTGGCACGAGGAGTTGCCACCTCAGAATTCATTGCTGGAACTACTGCACTCTTCTAGTCCTGAGCCAATGAACGTGTAATATCAGACCAACTACATACCAATTACTGTCCGCTCACCACTTGATCATTTTAATTTTACCAATTGGGACAGTAATTGTATATGCACTAGCTCTGCTTTATATCCATAAATATCAAATTTGCAGTTGAATGTTTTGTGTGGTATGTGCATTTTATCATGTTCTCTCCGTTTTATCAGGTTTGTATGGAATATTATTCCCAAGCTCCTTAAGTTCCCCTCCCCTTTAGATCCTGCCAATTGTCACTCATAACGAGTCATTACCAGTGAAAACAGTTTAAGAAAAATACCCTAGCTTTTCAAAGTGCAATGTTGAAAATGGATGGCAACATACCAAGACATAGTTTAGAAACATTTTTGAACTGGGAAATAAACAATGATGTTAAGACATGGGGGGGTTGTCACTGCCCTGCTGAAAGAAGGTTTCATAAGTGGTAACTCTTGGCATTGATTCAGGCAGCTCTAGTTCTTCCACAAAACTCATGGTCATCTTCACAAAGTTCTCCATGTGTACACCTTTCCATTGCTTGAAAATTAAAGACACAAAATATAGAGAAAAAGTCAGTAGAAAACCCATACATGAGGTTAAACAATCTCTTAAGAACAGAACTAAAATGGATATGAACCCTAGACCTCTGTGCTGTTGACTTCATGATCATGCAAATTCACCATTCAGTAGTATGGAAAAGAGATCTTCATATATATCTTTCAATTACTAATGAATGAAAATTTATTTTGGAATGGATATTCGTTTTATTTATATGGCATTAAAAAGTATTAAAATGTTTTAATAATTAATTCACTGAATTTAATTTTACATCAAACTAGGTTGGATGGAGCTGCTAGAACCCAATATACATAGGTTCATTTCTGCCCTAGACCCCAAATTCAAGCATTCTCATTTCTGTACTATGCATCAACTTGATTGTCTGAGAACGTTGAAGAAAGAAAACAAATGAGGGTGATATAAACAGCTAAAAAGAGTGACCACTTTACCTCAAAATCCCAATCTCCATACAGGTTTGTATCATTACTATTTCGCCAAACATAAGTTTTGGCCTGTAACTTCTCAGGACCATCCTGCAAACCACATCCCACAGTTCACCATTTTTAGCAATGCTATAATAAGCACGAACACCTTGAACAAGTAATGAATATCTTACAATATTTTATCAAAGGCTAAAATGGAAGATCATATCAGCAATTCCCACGCAGAGTTTTGCATAAGGAGTTTAAATTCCAAAAATTAAAATTCAGTCAGTTTTAAACTCCATTGAGTAGGGTCATCCACCAAAGGGCTCCATCAATCAATAGAATGGTTTCCCATTGGTAGGAACTAGAAAGGTTTCAACTTGTTCTACATAAATCCTCCATGTACTACTTCCCATCATGCTATTGATGCAATATTGGGGAAGATGCACACAAAGAATTTAAGACATAGTTCAAGTCCGCTTACCATCAAAGAAACCTCCACAGTGCGCCGGTCATATTCAACATCCTCAAATGTATCTAAAATATTCAATTCAGGATCTGTGACACCCAAAAGGACCTGCAGCAAAATTTTAATGACAAACTAATAATAATCAGTTTTGTAAGTCATATTAAGTTTAGCTAAGCATGTAAGTCAGATTTGCATGAACAAACACCTAACAACTATGATTCCTGTTCAGATATGGAGCAGATCAGATGGGGCTATTGGAGTCTTGAACTACTTGAAAAAAACATTCAATCCTAGGCCACAAATGGATTATTTGTATATTAAAGTGCAGAAGAAAATAAAACATTTCCTCATTGGCAATTCAAGGTATTTAGCCCTTATTTTATGGTTCTTGGTATAGATGAAGTCTGCCAATGCCAAGCCACAGAATCATGTATCAATTTTTTGGGGGGAAATTGAGAAAGGACTTTGGGTAACATTTGAAAAAACTAAGGCTACATATGGTTCCAAGAAATTTTCCAGGAAAACATAGAGGAAAGAAAATTGAGATGAAAAATAGAAATTATAGGAAAATTAAAATAAATTTAAAGTCAATAAATTATTTTTATATACTATTTCAAACTTATTTCACTTATTTTAATTCTTCCATATAAAAGATTAAATAATTTGAAACTAATATGAAAAAAATCATTTTCCCTATTTTTTTTTTTCCTTACTACTTTCCTGGAAGCAAAAACGAAGGAAGTGGTAAAAATTATTTATAACGTAATTTATTGTGCAAAAACATGGAAGGCATGATGTAATTTCATTTCTAAACATCAATAAGACTTCAACAAAATATAGCAAGCTCACATGAATGGATTTCAATGATAAAGATAGAAATAGGAAGTTAGGTCTTTAAAATTAAAGTATACTTTATCTACTATGCAGCTATTAACCAAAATGGATGATTCCACAGACCCTTCCTGTAACTTTCTTGTTCTCTACTGGTAGAATTGCAGGATAAACACGTCCTTTGATGCTAAACCTATGGCTGCAAGTTAGAACCAATTCAAAGTGAACCAGAGAGAGAATAAATGACCTTACCAAGTTACATCTGGAAAATGATAATAGCTAAAGAATGAGGATGCTGGAGCTATGCACAATCACTTCATACATGATAGTAACAATTCATGTTTCTTGAATTCTTTAATTAAAAAACAGAATCAAAGGCATCCCAACAAAGGGATTAGATATCCTTCAGAAGAAGCCACGCCAAAAGAGTTAAAAGAGCTAAAACAGCAGAGCAGTGGATACAAAGCTAACCCAACAAAAACTACCAACTCTAGGGGGGAAAATCCTTTGGCAAAGCTCATAAGCTGGCCACTAGATTAAAGGAATGCCTCTACTTCACTCAATACCATTTTAGAGTTCCCCAATATCAAAATGCAATGACCCAAAGGTGCAGGAACACAAGATCCTGCCTTTTCATCCCTCTAATAAAACCCCCTGAACAAATAATAAAGAGTGAGGAGATAATTTTTTCTGTGATTACCTTTTCCTCCGGTTTCTCAGCAACCAATCAGATAAAACAAATAAGGAAAAATCAAACAGACAAGCTTAAGGCTATCCTCAATTTCATTTTTTTCTGAAAAACACGAAATCGGTTATCAAATCAAGGAAGTGTAAATCCAAACAGTCCCTAATCGATTCTAGAACACGAGCTCCATTTCTTGTTTGTAAGAGCAAAAATCGAAAATATAGCAATATCCATTCAAATTATTCTCCAAGACCAACAACAGCGGTATGAAAAGCAAATCAAATGAAGCTAAAACCAGAATCGAGATTGAGAAATCACAAGTCCAAAATCCAAACGAGAAAACAAGAGAAAGAGTGAATGGAGAGACTGACAAGTTGTGGAGGACGGCAGCGGAGGACTGAGGAACGCGGTTCAGGAGAACAGCGACGACCTCGTCGGCCAAGAGGCTTCCGTAGACGAAGACGGCGTGAAGATTCTGAGGAGCTGAAGAAGCCATAGCCATTTCCTGAATGTAATCTCCTGATTCAGTCCACATCCTCCATATTTATAGGAATCCCAAAAGATTCCCTACGGCCTCCTACACGTCATTATTTGAAATTGGAAAAGTCCTGAAGTACTGAATCCGAATACATCGAACCTTCAATCAGGACCGTTGAAAGTTCAGATTAAAGAAATACATGATATCAAAGGATCATAATAAAGAAATGAAAAACAAAAACAAAATAATAAAATTTTTGAAATAATTTCTTTTTTATATTTTTAATTTAATATTTCGTTAAATTTCAATCAAATTTTTATTTCTATAATATTATATAGTTTGGGAATTATTGAAGAATTAATGTAAATTTTTGTACACAACATTACAAAAATTAGATCAACTTATATTTGGACTATTTTTTTATTTATGTTACTTAAGAAAAAAAAATTGGGTTAATTTCATTGATTTCTTTTATATTTTGAATTTTTTGGGTGTATTTAGTAAAATTTAATACTTATTACTTAATAATTTAAGTTGAATTTAAGTTAAATTATATTATTAATTTAAAATTTATTATTTAATTTTTACATTAAGTATTAAGATTAATTGATAAAATTTATTTTAAATTATCAAATTAACATATTTTTTCTCATAAATTATAATTAGGACAAAGAAAGTCGAGTAACAGTAGAAATCATAAAATAGCAAATAGCACAAATGAAGACAAAAAATTAAAATAAAGATATAAACTTAAAAAATAAATTAATTATTTTTATTTATTACTTATTACTTTAAATCACATCATTAATTTATTTTTATCAAATATTCTTAATTTACTTAATAACTTAACTATTAAGTTGGTTTATCAAATCCCAAGTTATCACATTTTATTGCTTTTTAACTTGAAACAAAAAAAAAAAAATGGAAAAGGAAAATGCCTCTATAGAAACCGCATCTTATTATACATTAAGAAAGCGCGTTTTAAAACTTTGGTTTCCAATTTATAAAAAATTATATTTTTTAAAATAAGGTTTTAGACTAAAAATTAAAGGGGAAAAATTACTTTTGAAGAATTGTTTCAATGTCTACAAGTTATATTATGTTTGTAAAATGTCCAATTTGACCCTAGATTCTGGAAAGAAAATATGAAGGTTTCAGCAATGTTACTCATTGTCCTTTGACCATCTGATCATTTATGATTGGATGAATTTTTTCGGTGCAAAAACAAAAACTAAAATACGAGGCTAATTTTATGAATAAATGAAATCAGTTCAATAACAGTCAGTCTCCTGATGGAAATTTTATCATTCCTAAGGTGTTTTCAGTGACATTGAGGAATAAGAATCGCCCAGAAACTTCATCTACTACCCTTCGATAATTCTGGTTGCTGTACTTGTTATTCTGTAATATGATTGCTTCATCAATTGTAGTTGCTTTGAAGAGAGACGACACTCTGCTTTGGAGGGAATCGACGGCGGATTCTCAGATAACCGAACTTCCCTGCACCTGGTGATGAGCCCTCAATCACCAGAGGTAAATAGCCCGTTGCGCCTTTGTATCTCTGCTGAATCTGGATTTTAAGTACCAAATAGCCTGTTACTACTCCAGCACAATGTATTGGGTGTCTTGTAAAAGAACAGAGCCCGGAAATGAGGAATGCAAGACCATGCTATAAACCAGTTAAGCAATCAAAGAAGAATACGAGGAACAATTCTGGAGTTCCAGTGTTTAAATAAAATTACCTCGAGGATTTGTTGGCTGCTCCTTAGGCAGTTCCTGCCTATCACACAAACTGTTCCACCAGAGCCCCCTCCAGTGATCTTTGCCCCATATAAGGTTCCATCTTCAAATTTAGACACTTTATTGTGCTGCATTTCCTGGACCAATTGTACAAGCCTATCTGTCCCATCTGATCCGAGCCCACAATCACTGTAACTGTAGTGGCACTGCAAAACAGGGATGAACATCAACACAAACGATATTTCCTTTTCCTTTTTGTTTTACCCTAGAAGGTATGATTGATTTGATGAACATGAGTAGAGGGATGTTTGGTGCATGGATTTCACTAACAGATGTTCACCAAGTGAAAAGCAGCTCAATTGAAATATGTAGGAGATTAGGCACTTGTCTAATATTTACAACAATATGCCCTTTATTGATTATAACAAAAAGAAGATCTTGAACTGGTCTTTTGTCACAGAAGTCTTTGAATTTTTTACATCGTGGCAATATCACCACATTGAAGAACATGGTAGATCTGACATGGAGGCTATGGCTTTTTATCCCACACAGTGACTAATGGATTGTTTCAAAAAGTCCAACCTGTCTTTTTCAGTGATTAGAACACAAAATTCTCTCTAGTTTGTTGTGTGTGTGTGTTTTGGTTTTTTTTTTTGTTTGTTGTTTTTTCCCACTTCAGAAGCTCTACTACTATATGGAGATTATGAACAGGTAGCTAATAGTTTTAATTTACAAGTTCATATTATTTCAAAATGCAGCAGCAATTGGATCGGCAGGAAAGGAAATAAACAGACAGGCATTCTGATTCCTCTCATCGTAGGATGGCCATCATAAACAAATAGAATCATCAGAGTATCCCATTGAAGAAAGCAAGTTTACAGAAGTATATATGCAGAAATAGATTTAACATAAAAAGCATTTTAGTGTGAACTGGAACACTAGTACAAGTACAAATACCTGATACAGAAGTTCTCCAAGAGAAGTAAGTTGCTCATCCGATGCTGCAGAAGTGAGTAGTGCTTTGAAGGCCTGTTGTCAAGTTATAGAGGGAAGTGTGATTCAGCTTATCAGGAACAAAGATGGAGGTAATACAGCTTGTCAGAAATAAGGATATCTTGCTCCATATTTTTAAAGATTTTCAATACAATCTAAAGGATTGATGAGAAGCCATGGTACAGAAATAATTCTTCGGTGTAGTAGAAACATTAGAATTGAAATTTTCAGTGTTCTAGAAAACAATAAAATTGAAAAATTCACGATAAAAAAAAATAATAAAAAATCAAAATGGATCAGTTGCTTTGGCAATTCAGACTCGTGAATCCATCAATCTATGAATCACCTATGAGCCTCTTCCCCATATGAGTAAAGGTCCCATTGTTTGGTGATTTGGTCTGTGTCTTTGCTATTTTAATTTGCAGCATGTCATTTATCAATGGAACACCTAATATCGCTTTGTCTTCCATTTATCAATGAAGCCCCATACCATGGACATATCCAAGCATTATCGCTAACAATATCCAAATATTTTAGCTCTACTTCCTTTCCTCTTCATTTTAGCTCTAAATTGAACTGGAATATAATGACAGACAAAACTTCTATGCATATGAATGATCCAGTTTCATAAAGTTCTCTTTAGAAGAAAAGAGTTGTGGAAACCAGATTTAAGCTCTCTTTATTAACAAGACTACCTACAAATTATGCAATCTCTAAACATAGAAATAATTTATAAGCCAAGTACACAACAAAATCATATACCCATGAAACAGATTCAATACCACAATGCTGTCAAAATGAATTACTAACCTTCACTCGGAAATTTTCGTAAATGGGATGTCTAGCATTTGCTCTCACTCCATAACTCCGCTTGTGATCAATTACAGTGACTGAATCATTGTGGTCAGCATACCTCTCCAAAAATGTCTCACCAAGCATGGATTCAGGAAGCATCTTAGCGTAAAGAGCTTCATATCTGTATTTTGAGATAAATACGTAATGGACAATTTAAAAAAAAAAAAAATCAGATAAATAAACAAGAATATCACAAGATTTCAACCATGACAGTTTCACAATGATTGAGTTCACTTAATCTCTTCACTCTGAGATTTAAAAAAAAAAATTGTTACCATTATCAATAACCTTACATGGAAACACTGTAAAGGGGATCTTACCTATGAGGTGCAAGGTTGCATAAATAATCTAACGAAGCTTCCGCTTCAAGTAGTTCCCCGCCTTCCTCTTCCAACTCATAATGACTTATCCCATTAGAACTTGGCAATGATCTGGACAACACTGCAGCTGCCATGGACTTTATCATCTTTCGACCCATAAATGTACCAATTCTCACAGATCCATAGTCTGCACCTCCAACACTGCAAAAAAAGCCCAATCAATTTCAAAATTCAGAAAAAGTAAAACAATTACGTAGTTTATTCTAACCAAATATAGAACATGGTATTACTCCAAACTTCCATAGGATGGTCAATATAACAGGTAAAGTAATACAGTTAGTGATTTTGGGCAATTTGAAGATAATCAATAATGTGAAGGTAAAAAGACAGAATCTAGCCCTTGAAAATATAGTGCTCTTTAGAAGTGAAATATATGATTCCATAATTGTGTAGTAAGAAGATGGTACATGAGCAAGAACAAAAATTACTCTTAGAAATGACAGGACAAATCTTTTTGTGCTAGTGAAGTACCAGTATCGAACATGACAAGACACAAATTCAGGTATAAGATATTTGGCTAACAATGCCTAATTTTAAGATAGCTATCCAGTAGGTGATATGTCCAACAATTAAAAAACAAATTTCTATCCCATTGCAAGTTTATATTTATATCAGACAGTGTATCTTAAATATACACTTACAAATTTGGCCCAAAAGATCAGACAAAAAGAAATGAAAACTAATTATTTAGCCATGTCCCTATGTCCTAAGATTTGTGAATTAAACAAATCTGACACTCGACTACACACCAGAACCCAAGAATTTACCCTAATCCATGAAACAGATTTTAAGAAATGGGCAAAAAAAGATCCATCTAAAGACTGGATACAGAGACAGTGAGGGAACTTGATGGGGATAACCAGAATCCTGTAAGATTTATCTGAAAATGGAAGAGGATCATTTGGATAGATAGGTGACGTAGACCAATAATTACAGGACTTGGAAGAACATCCAAGGCTTGATGAAGAATGAGTTCCCTAAAAAAATTAAGAAAAAAAGAATGAAAAGAAGAGGCTTAGAATGGATATATTCATTATGATTCCCCAAACTCATATAATTTGCTGCTTTTCTTGTTATCAATTTCCATCCTCAATATTCCAGTCCTCACACTGAAAAAAACAGCATAGGTAAATTCCACTTAGCATACCTGTGCCGTATTCCTGAATCAATTCCCCAGAATCGTATATGGCCAGGAATTTCCACATGTCCTACTACCTCAGCAGGCTGCATGAGTTACAAGCAACAATTTTGAACTATTTGTCAATTTTTCATAACATAAATGGAGTTGTTTATTGTTGGATTTTTGATACATACCTGGCAGATCATTGCAAGAAGTTTATTGGTTTCACCGCATGCTGAAGTCATCTGATCCATTACACCACATGGAGCTCCAACAATGTGGTTCTCTACCTATCAAATAGTTTTAAAGAATAAACTAATAAAATAATGTGCAATGCATTGTCAGAAACCAAATGTACAGGGAACAGGAAGCCTTCCATTATGAAGACTGTGCTCATGGTCAAACCTTTTGGCAGAGTAAAGCAAGATCTCTTGGGCTGATGTTCAGTCCTGGAAAGTACAACAAAAATGCAACTAAATTGTCTCTCCAAGAAAAGTAGAATTTCATAAATGGATAAAATGATTCAATCTAACAACTGGATGACCAAGCTAAAGTTGCAGTTTCACATAACCTCATCATAGAATTGGGAATATTTCCCAGCAGAAGGAAGAAACTGGCAAGTATTTGTGTCAAAGTAAAACAAGCTTTCTTCATAAACTGTCAGGTTTTGATCTAAAGCACAATAGTATGTTTGAAGCTAAAATTAAAAAAGAATTCATTTTCAATATAACTGCATAGTGAATCAATTGCCAAGATCACCCTTCACACACTTGCACATGATAGCGTGCTTTAATTTCAGGTTTTTATTATGAGAGTAATCAATTTACTAGAATTTATTGAGGATAGGAGGAAAGATAAAAAATGATGTGGAAATTGTTCTTGAAAAGGAAACAGAGAAATCAAAGCCCATCCAATATAAACATAACCATACAAAAACGTTAAGCCATTCAACCCTAGCCAAATGTATTGAAAGAGTTTATCCATCTAGATCTTATAAAAGGAAAACAAACTTAGGATCAGGTTTGAGTCCTTGATATACCATACAACCAAAGTACATAGCTCTTTTCATTTATTTGTACTATATCTACAACCCATAAGAATATAACTTCAGGTCCCTAAAGTAATAACTCTGTAAAAAATAACCAAGGAAAAGCCAAAGTTCTAAAATCTAAAGAATGAGAATAGTGTAATCACCATGAGCAGCAGCAATAGCAGACATGCTAGCAACCTCCACAGATGCCGAAGAAGAAACACCCTTGCCTTCGGGGACTGCAGAAGAAACCTGAAAATTCCTAGGAAATAAGTTTCCAGCAAACAACTGAACCATGTGGCTGAAGTAATGGATTCTGTCAAATTATGGATGATATTTGTAACAATGACCATTGACATAAAGTTTAAAACATCTTGAGCACTCAGGGCACTGCAACAAAGTGCAATAACTGGTATAGGTCACAGGCACTAGCACTGCAGAACAGTAAGAGAAGGTGATGCCACCAATCAGAGGACTCAACCCAATGAATCATATAGATTATTTTATACAGCACATAAGTGATGAATACAGAAGAGAAAAAATGCAATGCCCATTAACAGGACAACACAAACAGTATTGTGTTACAGCATTTTACCAGTAAAAGCCAAATCTTGGTTCCACTTATCCTACTAGGAGACAGAAATTGTAGAGCTACAAATCATACTCCCAATAAGCCATAACCTTTTTCAGTGATAAAGGATTCAGATTAATCCACATTTAGGTGAAGGTGACTATGCAACTCTGGGTTATGGGGACAACTGAGCAATGCCTAGGTGATGCTAAGATGACAAAGGAACCCATCAATTTGCAGTGACTTACATATATGCTTAGTACTGATAAATGCAAAATATGAAAAGTGAGGATGTTTAATGAAGTTTATACCATGGAGGACTACAATGTGATTTAACTTGGATCAATAGGAGTTTTTTTTTACTATAATAGCAAATACTCATTTATATATAATAGCTGGTTATTTTATGTTAAATGCTTTCATTTTTCTGGGATTTATGATTATCCTCACAATGTGTTAGTTTTCCACATCCATTTAAGTTATCACATGCTAGACACATGAAAACTGAAGTGCCAAGGCATTTTGATATTTAATGTTAAAATGACAGACAATTGATGGAGCTAGTATCTTTTGGGTATTGCAAAATACAAATTTTATGCTGGATTTTTTGTGACTTGATCAAAGATTGTGTTCCACAATTCACATTTTGATATTGTCAAGAATGGAAAGAGAGATGATTGTACCAGCATGCTGATACTGTCTTCAAAGCGAACACCTAATTCTGTCATTAAAACCAGGATCGACCCTGCAACATATGCTGCCCACCTGAAATAGAATCCACATAAAACATCAGTTGCATGCAAAATTGTAGATAAATTGGATAAACCAAATAAAGAAGAGTGACTCACTTTTGTGATGGATCTTGGGCAAAATATTTTTTTGCCTTCTCATATGACATTGGCTGATCTCCATCCATGAAATCGGATAAATCCATGTCAAAGGTTGGACCACGGTTACTCAATTCTGACCCATATGATACCTGATATGCTCAAAATGCAGAGCAAACAAATAGATTAGCAAAAGTATGTATTTATGCATGTTTGTGTGCAAGCACATAGGCACACATGTAGCCATTTATCTCTGATTTAGATTATCACTTGGTGGTGACACCAAAAGAGAAGAATGTCAAATATATGTTGAATCTTCATTGTGATTCCAAGACATGCTCAAGACATACAATTTGCAGAACAGGTGTTGGTCCTTGTCCCTTTGCATGCTGCCGAGCCTGGGCATGTTTCCAGAGCCTCTGCTTGCTTGGATGGTTTCTTTGAACAGCAACATGGCAGGCTTCTCTAATAGGCATCTATAACATATTAGAAAATCAAACCAACAAAATTCAAAGGCTATGTCACAACAGGGTACATAGAAGATATAAATGTCAAGAAAGCAACAAGTCAGCAGATGGGACTAGCAAAGATAAAATGTTGACCTGCAAAACAAGGCTTCCTGAATAGTCTGCAATACCTCCCATTACATCCAACCTTCCAGGGGCTCTTGCTACAAAGATTTCTTCCTGTAAAAGATACTCCAATAGTGAATATATTGATGCGGTTGTTAACATTCAAGAGGACAAGGAGAAGGCTCACAGTACTGTCGTCTACTATATCCACTAGATATAGACAAAACCAAAAAAAGAGGCATGTAGTTTTGTCTAATCTGTTTAAGTAGTAAGTTTATAACATAAGATACATCAGCATTAAGTGTTTCGTGTCTAACAATACCAACAAAATATAATCTTCTTGGCTATTACTCGTATTTGGAAGTCAATCTAAAATTGCCTCAAATTAATAATAAAACAGCTTCTCTGAAGCGCATCTTAATAGCATGATTCATATATGTCAAACTTTGTAATCATTAAAAGTATAAGACACAAGCATGTCCTTAAAGCCCACTTCTCTCTAATGTATATACCAAAAAGCAGCCATGCATTCACATTGTTTACTGCATTTAATATCAAATTATTAATATAAACATTTGATTATAACTTATAAGTTGTTTTCACTTCCTAGGTGAGAAAGATTGATGCAAATAGAAATTTCTTTCAAATAGATTAGGTGCAATTTAAAGAATATACCAACTCCATGTCTTATGTAACATCATATTTCTGAATAGTTTCCAAATGAAACCGAACAGAAAATGGTGACCAGAGAGACTCAATGAGTTTCAGAACAGAAGTGAACAGGACCTCCCAATTGAACAGTCCAGCAGCAGCAACTCGCTCCCGTATCTTACGCTTCTCAGTATCCTTTCCGGAGTCATAAGCAGCATCCAATTTCACCAAGCTCTTTAAGAAATTCATTGTATCTGAAAGGCCCTGAACATCTCCATGAAGAATATCAAAGTCTTCGGTGCACCTAAAAAAAGAAAC
Organism: Vitis vinifera; assembly: GCF_030704535.1. Taxonomy (NCBI): domain Eukaryota; kingdom Viridiplantae; phylum Streptophyta; class Magnoliopsida; order Vitales; family Vitaceae; genus Vitis; species Vitis vinifera. The sequence continues at coordinate 2,356,521 of NC_081808.1, read as the reverse complement.
AGAAAGATGTCAACAGAAGGATGCATTGGATACTTTGGACAAGACTGGTTAAGAAAGTGCCAAGAGAAATTAGAATCTCACGAATTCATGAGGGAGCTATCATCGTTCATTTCAATGGTTGGCAATCCAGTACGCAGACCAAGTTCATTTTCAGCATTTGCATACCAATCAGGGATGCAGACATCTCTACCAGGTGCCCTTTGCAGTTGATAGCCAAGAACTATTGCATCTCGCAGTCTCCTTGCACCACTAAACTGTAGTCCAACAAGGCAGAAAAGCAACCATTGAGAGGGAAGAATCATGCATAATATATCTCCAGTTATTCTGTGATTACTAGTGTTCCAAAGGTCAAACCCAAGTAGCACATACAATTGAATTCTGATATTTTATTCTGTAATACTTTAAATAAGGAAACAAAATGATGTGAAACCCTATGGACCTGCTTGGAAACGTTTTTACAAACAGTTCTCAAAGATCAGTTCTTAATTATCTTAAAAAACAAAATTCTATTCAAAACCCTAAATATGAAAAACAGAGTTCTAGGCTTATTCTCCTTGAAGATACTGCTACAATGCAACAATTCTCAAAGTATTCTCCATGTTTTCAATTGTTTTGCCAAATACCATACCAAAAAAGCCATTTAAAAACACCTCAAATTTGTTCTAAAAAATAACCTGCTTTTGGAACAAATTATTAAAAAACTATTTGTCATTTGTAATTTTTAAGTTAGTGAACTGTTTTCTGTTCTAAAGAACAAAAAAAACCATTTTCAAGAAGCCCTATCTCTATATTTTTTATTCCTGACATAGATGGCACTAAATATAGATTTTAAACATTTTTGTAATACCAACCAGCACCAACTTCCAATTAGATCAATGATGAGAGAAACATAATTTTCAAATTTGCACCTTAAATTATAAATATGAACAATATTAAATGGAACAAGATCATATCAGACAAATCATCAGAACTTGATTTACCTTATCTGATGCATAGTTTTTTCCTATAGCAGTATCCTGCAATATTCGAGCTGCCACCTGATAATAACATTGCATTAGGGGACACATCAGCTTTTTTTTTTTTTTTCTTATGAGTGAGAGACACATCAGCTTTATTCTAAGACCAGTATGGAAATTGTAGTCACACCAGCTAAAAAGATGACAGAAGACTACATGATATGAATCAAAAAGCAGAACCTTGCCAACTTATGTTTTATTTATTTATTTATTTTTGGAATTGGATCTTATCCACCACCTAATGAAATGAAGAAGAATACAACTTCAAAAATTCCCTTGCAAAACTACAGGCTTGAAGATTGGGTTTTGAAGGTAAACTTAAATCAGGAGAAATTTGATTTGTCCTTCCAGACTAAGAATTTGCTAATTGTCCTTCTCGATCACTTCTCTTGAAGGATTAAGATTTTTGTCCTTCTTAATTCATATATTTTAGTAAAGTCCAATTAATAATCCTGTCTGATGTGCACATTATATCAATATATCACTTATAAGTACCTTATATGTGGGATCTTAAAACATAAAATAAGAACAATAACACTCCAGAAACACATCTCCTACCTTAGCCACTGAGTTTTTTTTATTTCTAGGAAAGGTTCTCTTCAAACTCTTCCTAATCATGTATTGAGCTGCTTAATTCACAAGCTTGCCTCAGCCAAGGCCCCCTATACTGGACATAAGTGCTATATTCCTTCCACTCTAATTCACTCAAAATTGACTTACGGTTACTGCAGATACTTCTCTTGACTCTTAATGCCAATGATTTCCATACTAGTTAGCTCTTTTTCTTACATGTCATTAAGGAAGTTAGTGTGTTGGAATGCTAATTTTTCACCCTAAAACCCAAGAAATCAACTTTCGTGCAACCTTACCCCAAAAACACCTTCCTGACACTATTAAACAAATAACAAAGAAAATGAAATCAATCAATTGAGACACTACAAGAGGCAATTCAATGAGATATCCAACAGAATAGGAATTAATCCAGTCTTATGCAATTTCATTTGAACCACAGAAGATGCATAAATAAAATATTTTAGCAAAGAGCAATACCTCACCACCATCAATGCCACCCTCATAGCATGGTTTCAAACTAATGGCACGTTCAAGGTAAGGTAACCAATGACCAGTGAGCAAATCTCTCCTAATCATCTCAACGCCACCTTGATAGTACTGTTAAAAATAAAATAAAATAAATCAATCCTTTTGTAAAGGCAAATGATGATTATTAACCATGTTTCACACACTCAGCTGAGGAGGAAGTCAGGGAGGTGAAAAAGAAAAACATACCTCAAGCATATTTCTCAAAAATGGTTCCTCATTGAAATAATCTCTACGAACAAAGACAAATGGTAACTTGAACGCCAGAGCTTCACTTACAGTGCCATATCCAATTTTTCCTGAAATAGTGAAAATGCTTCTGGAAATTAATTTCCAGTCATTGACTCCTTCATCTTCCAACAAACAGTCCATTACTTACCAAGCATACAATCAGATGCTGCTATAAGATCAGGTGTATACACATCTTTTGCAAGCCTCAGAAAATTTGGAGGAAGTTCATCCTTGTCAGAAGCACCACATACCTGAACCATAGAACAAATAAACACCTTTTCCCAAAGCATGCAGGGCACAACAGTCTAAGCAGATCTATAGATGATATAAATGATACAGATGCTAGAAAAGGTACCAGGCAAAGCCAACCAGAAGGCAAGTACTCCTCCTTTAACTTCCAGCCTGCTGGCTACAAATGATAAGCAACAATAAAGAGATGCAGTTGGAATTAGTTGAAATGACTAATACCCAAAGGGCCAAAACATAAATTCAAACTTTATAATGAGGACTATTAACTGACCAAGCATAAAAGTAAAAAGGTTTATACCAAGACACTAACCAAATATAGAGTTACCAATTTGCACAAGAATGAGTCCTGATAGAGTTAAGGTTGGCTAGAAAGAGCCACACCTAAGCTATGGCCATGCATTCATTATCAAATTCGGATCAGAGTCCAAAAACTGGCCCATTGAGGAAAAAATCAAGACCAAATTCATTTATTTCAGACAACAGTATAGACCTTAAAAAGGATGTTCTCACAATGAACTCATTCATTTTTATATTTTTCTCACTTTTTAATTTAAAAATATTTTAGACAAGCAATTGGCTTTGGGTGGAGCTATGTCAAACTCGATCACTTTTACTCTTAAATGTATTCTAAAACATTTTAAACTCTTAGACTATTATTATGATAGTTTTTAATAAAACAGGTCAACCATTTGCTTCAGGTTAGACAATTTCAGACCCTTTAAAAAAACAGCTTTACTTAAACCCAATTTGAGGTTGTATTTACTTGTAGATAATGGCTGCAATAAGATATCAGTAATCAAATGCCATCAATAGCTCAAACACAGGATTTTGGCAAATCCAATGCTTATAGACAGACATTTGGAAATTCTGCCAATAGTGTCATTCAAATTCCATAAGAATTTTAAATTCCCTTGAATGGTACATAATGAACACCATCCATGGTGAATCCTAGAATTAGAAATAAATAAATAAATAAATAAAAGTCCCACATTGAAATCATGTAAAAAGAATGCTACCTTTGTTGGCAATTTAAACAAACCTTTTAAACTAAGATGAAAAACAAAATGAGAAGAGAGACAGCCTGACATATCACAACAAACTAACTCACCTGTCCACCAAAATTGAAGATAACTAGCTTCACATCCTCCCCAATTCCAAGCTCCTTCCTCACCTGGAACACGAAAAGGTTATGGAAAAATCACATAATGAATTAATTCCATTAAGTGGTTCTATCAAGTTTCATGAACTATACCTCCTTTCGGGATTTATGCAACCTCCTCACAACAAGAGGCACATCAATAACATCACGGAAAGCAGGCACTGCAAGATTAATAACCATATTGAATCCAATCATTAAAAATTTCTAGCACCAGATATGTAGTTGAGAAGAGTAAATGAACCAAAGACACGTTGCATTAGGGTGTGTTTGAACCAACATACTTGGGCAGTATCCTGGAAGGCGGATTAGAAATTCACAATGAGAATAATCCTCTGCTATCTGTATCAATTGTCAAGAGATTGGATGATTTATTATACTATGAATTGTTTGTAAAAAGGAAACACAGAAGGCAGATCTCTATAAACTCCAAGCGCCTAAACAGTTTAAGAACAAGCAAGATCAACTCATGTTTTATGGTTTGTAAAAAGAGAACTTGACAATAAGCTTCATGCTCTCTTGCCAAAGAAACAGTTGAATCATTTTCTCAAATAAGAACCTATACTCATATTGTATTAGAAAAAAGTATCGCCAACCAATCAGCTGTCTTAAGAGCTGATCTAGGCTTCACACAAAAAAGCGATTTGATTGATCCTACCAATGCCAATGCCCACAATCCTCCTCATCCGATGATTGTCTCCAATACCTTCTATAACCACCAGTTAAGCAACACCAAACCATCATTTAGTTTTGTGCTGGTGATACCCAAGCACCTTGCAACTTTGAGATCCCTCAAGTAAAGCAATTTTAAAACCTTAAAAGGCAGCACAAACTTGGCCCTCTTTAAGAAAGCTTGAATGTCGTTACATCTATGTCCTTGAAGGAATCCTCCAATACCCATCTCACCCAAGTGACATCCATCAAAATTAAGCCTCAGGACACCATTAGGGATCTCAGATATAGGAGACTGTTAAATTATCTTCATTAGGGATATAGCCCAAATGAACTTGAGATACATTATTGACCCACTACCTAATAGCTAAAACCTTCAAGAACTTCTTAAGCTCACTCTTCCCTTAAGCTTCATCTGACATTTAATCCCAATAGAAACCAACTCACAATCCTTAAGTACAATGATAGACAATGAACTACTTAACAACATGAACTAAACCACCATGCCTTTCAAACACTTCAGCCTTACCTTTGCAACCCAACAAACCTTCTAACCATTTAATTGGCAAATCAAATGGCCTCAAAGAATTTGGTTTCCACCCCTAGAATTTTTTATTGGATAACCTAACCCCAACTAACACCCTTACATCTAGCACCAACACACCCCCAAGCTCACTCTTTCCTTGGCACATGATGAACTGCCCACTTCACCCCAAACCTCTAGTTTTTTAGACTTTTGCATAGAAATCTCTCAATAAGCACCAAATCACTACTTGATATTGATTTCAAACTACAGAAAAATAAAACCAAATGAAAGAACACAAAAGACAAGGGTTTTGTTTCCCAATACAATACACTCAAAATGAAAAATAGAAGCATAATTCCACTAGGATAAAAATTCATTATAAGACAAGTAAATGGTTACCTGCCAAACTATTGAACGATGATGATTTCCAGCCACCATTACATACTCAGCATATATGAAGTCCCAACTGCAATGATTAAGATAAATATAGAATGAAGTCTGCATGAAATTTCTAGTGTGTGATATGGTTGTCTGACAGCTAATTGTCACTAATTGTTATTTAAAACTACGAATCATGACATTTTGTTGATATTTAGGTTGACATGCATACATGATCTAAAGTAAGCTGTGAAGTATAGTTAATAATTCAATGTGAAAACCTCAAAAGAGAATAAAAAATAAGAACCCCATATATAACCAAGATTGATGACCAAGGATTATTTTTTTCCAGTTATAAAGAAAACTACATAACAGTGCAAGATATAGGAAGACTCGTGGAAAAGTATGACACAAACTAAAATTGTTGGCTTAAATCACAACCTGCAAGGACCTCGGGTCTACAGCAAGTTTTCATCTTTACCCTCGTCATTTGTCAACAACCAAAACTTCTGCTCACACACTCAGGCATAAATTATAAAGGGGTGATTCTTAAACACTGAGCACCCATCACTTTTCGGGTTAAAAGACAAGAATTTCTAATTAAATTTTGCCTTATATTGAGCTCTTTGTAAGAGCCCTGTTTCAATTGTTTAGGAAAGCTGAGAGAAAATAACATAAATAGTAGGAGCTCATTATGCTGATTGGAAAATAAATATATTAGCAATGAAAAGTTACCTGAAGTTAGTGACACAAACAGACCGAATTCCTGCATCAGCTGCTGCACGGCATGCAACAGGAACAACATCAGAAACCTGTTTTCATTACAGTAGAAAAAGTCACCAATGTACCTTTCCTTCCAATGGTAAATATATTCTCAATAGAAGTCCGAGTTCATAACCAAACCCTTACACGCCCTTAAGGCTTGGCTCAAGTGGTAAAGGGTTTTTTTTTTTTTTTGATAAGTAAAGGATATGCATTAAAAGAAAGGCAAAACGCGCTCAAGTGGTAAAGGGTTGGGATGGGTTTATGGGAGGTTCCAACTTCAAATCCCAATGGGGACAAAAAAAATAAAAATTTACCTATCAAATTACAAACTAAAAATATTTAGCTTTTCTTTTTCTTTTGGTAGGCATTACAAATTTAAAATATTTACCTTGATATTTGGTTAAATACCTTTATTATTAGAACTAATTAAAATTATCAATAATGGATTAAAGAGATGAATGAGGCAATAAACATTTGCATACCACTAAGTCAGCCTTGATGGAGTTCAGCCACTCTATTTCTGTTGCCAAAATAGAAGCTCGAGGTGCCACAGCTGTCTCAGAATACTATATTTTCATTATAGAAAAAAAAAAAGGCAAATTAATAAATCAGAAAAATACTACGATAAACCAAAAACCAGAATGACTTTTTCTAAGAAATTTGGCAGCAACACTAAATTATCTCAAGCCATTGTCTGCAGACATCATAAATATACTAAAAGATGCTACAATTTTTTATATTTTTATATTTTTTTTAAAAATAGGAAAACTTTGTTTAATTTATTACAGTGTTTAGCTCATACCTTCTCCAGGGAGGCAAGCCGATCCACTGTCAATGCATCGGCTTGAACAGCTCCACAGTCTAGCAATACCTGGAATGCACCAAAAGAATCAAAATAATAAAATAGCATATTTTTAGAAACTTAGATTGATCTACATGACCAATAAAGGTGAAGGATCCAACCTCAATTAATTGGAGTAAAGAACCTGTATAATTGATGAATTTTTAGACACATCCATAGAGTATGATTTCCAGATTTATATGGTGAACAACCATGGGGTGTAGAGGAAAAGAACTGTATTATGCACAATCCCTCATAAAGAATATGTCCTTTTATAGAAATAAACTTCTTCCACTAAGCTCCTACAAAAGATCAAAGATAATTTTCCTTTCCAAGGTCCCACTAAAATGAATGGGAGAGGCGACAGGAAAAAGCAGCATCTATTTATAAGAAACAGAAAATATATATATATATATATATATATATATATATATATATATATTCAAAGCATCGAGTGTAGGATCAGTCCATTATGGTGTCTCTCAATTCTTTCCCTTATGCAGCCATGACACATTTCTACTAGGAACTCTACAACCTCTGCAGGTTGAACTGTACATAAGTCAAGTTTGAATCATTAAAATCTTCTTGGATTCATCTCAGTTGGTTAACATGGAATAAAATTGAGATGATATTTAGAACCCTAGGAATATTCAAGAAGATCAATCAAATAAAGGGTTTCAATCCTTCTTCACCATGCAAATATGACATGAGCACTCTAACATACTCTGCAGTGGGAACTTTAAGTAAGTCATATTTTAATTTCCCATGGTCCTTTCCTATACTGTTAGGAAGTAACAAAGAAAAAGGAAGATATATCAAGCCAAAGAAAAGTACAACTTGTTCACACTCAAATCAACATGTCAGCACCAAACCAACCTTGCGAATGAAGAGCCGAGGGGACTGTACTTCAGAAGTAAAAACAAAGTCTGGGGCTGCAGAAACAACATGAACATCATGTCCTGCAAGAATGAGGTGCCGAACAACCTAAACAAAACAAAAAGAAACTCAGACATGACCACCCACTGGAAAAGTAGCGAAATTAAACATAAAATTGAAATTAAAACCATAAATAAATGTCTGTTTGGATACACACCCAATTTTTTATTTTTTAAAATAGAAAATAGCAATAAATTCTATATAAAATGCAGGACCTTTTTTACAAAATGTACAGATGCTTTAAATATCAGTTTCAAAAATTTTAATATTTGAGGTAATTTTTTGATATCTCAATTTTTCAAAATAGTTTTTAAAACTGGAAGCTTCTATAGGTTCTTGTGTCTTATATAAAAGTTGTTACTATCTTCTGATTTTAAGAGAAGAAAATAGGAAGTACACCCAAATGGATGCTAAGTTAATTAATTAATCAAAAAAATTGAATCTTCATTCTAACATTTGAAGGCACAAATCCAACACTTATGGAGGCCATTGGAGCAAATGAAGTAATCGTCAAAACCAATGCTATGGATTCATTCGGAATTTTAACCAGAACCATCATTTTTCCTGTAATGACCCCATTATGGATACATGGAATAAACAATGGACGAGTAATTTCATGTTTGCAGGACAACCAAACTTCTCGGAGGGATTTTGACACAAAAGAACAAACAATCAGACATCAACAATGTGTGGAGATTATTTGCTCAATTCTTCCACTAACCTAAGTTGAATTCGTACTCCTCGGTTTTCTCAACAACCAAACAGTAACTCAGAAAACCAATCATGATCACCACAAGCAAACATCAGAGTTCTTTCACATTAATTAAAAAATATATATTTTCATTCAAAAAATTGAGCAAAGAAAGAGAGACCTCAACAACACGAGTGGCATGGCCGAAGCCGTGGCCAGTGACATAGTAAGCAAAGACCAGATGCTGCCTGGACGCAGAGACACGATCTCCATCCTCTTCTATCCTCATCTTAATCGGCACTTGCTATATATCACAACTACAGAGCCCTAGCGAAGAAGAGAGTAGATGAAATGATCCTAAACCCTAGGATAGCAATTATAGAAAAATGAAGAAGAGGGAAGAGAAGATCGGAAGATAAAAGCCGATGATTATGATGATGACAATGACGATGATGGTGATGAAGAGGATAAATGCCAATGGCTGTTGCTGATGCCAATCTGACTCTGCAGCTTTCCAAGTCGGACAAGAAAACAGTTAGAGATCTGATCCTCTGCTCCTCTCCTGTCCTTATCAAAACCTACAATCAGCTTCCGTCGTTGATTAGAATTAAAACTCCTACGTGGTCTAAAATTCAAAGTAAATGTCAATGTGAATTTCCTTTATAACCCCTGGTATCTTTTCATAATTCCATTTCTAGTCCTTTCTCCTTTTCTGTTGGAAACTTGGAATCGGATAAGCGCGGGATAAGCGCGGGCATTTATATGGGAGGTTGAGTTGGTTTCAACTGGGTTTTGCTCACGTGACATGTGCCGCAGTTCACGTGACCTTACATCACCAAATTAACAAAAATATTAGGATCCATTTGGGTATATTCTCTTTACTTCTTTTTAATAACTATTTTTCATTATTTAATTTAAAAATAATTTTCAAAAACAAATTTCAAAAAATACGGAAAATAAGTCCATATTTTCTTTTGAAAAAACTGATGAAAATAACTCCTATTTTTCAAAAATTATTTTTTATTTTTTTTAAATTATTTTTAAAAAACAATGATAAAATGATATTAAAAATATTAAAAACAATTTTCTATTTTCAAAAATAAAAACTGTTTTTAAATCACACAACTAAACATACTCTTGATATTTATATTATTAGTTATCGCTTAATTATTTACTTATTTTACTTTAGATAAAACTTTTTAAAAAATATGTATTTTTAAAAGTAAGTTATTGTTAAATTTAAGGAATAAAAGTAAGGTGAACAAGTTATTCATACATAATTGGATATTATTTTTATAAGTAAAGTTTGAAATTCCATTCCATTACATTTATTATTCTCAAATATAATTAACCTTATCCCATAAATAAAATATGACATCTTATGATAAATATTTTACAAAATAACTTTCATACCTAAATTAAAATTCCACTATGGAATGTCAATTAATTTTTTCTTTCAAACTCTTTAATTTTTTTCCTTATAATCACATTTCTATTTCATTTCAAAGTTTGTTTTATAATTTTTTTAATTGATGCTTTTAAAAGATAAAAACTAAATTTAAAAAAATGTCAATTAATACTATGTTTCTACCCTAATAAATTAACCCTATTTTTTTAACATGATTTATTTTATTCCATAACTTTTGTTATATTGATTAACTAATATACCGTGATATTTGTCTTAGTCTTAACATAAGATATTTGATTTGGTTTAGGGGATGTCACCGTCACTAGACCTTCCTAATAAGTAACATCCAAATTAACTAAAATTTTGGATAATTATTATTTAGGGTTAATTAAAGCAAATAATGTATTTTAAGATCCACATATTTAGCTTAATTGATGATATGGACATGAAACATAAAGACAAAAATATATTTGAAGAAAATTGGGAAAAATGATTGCTGTCCTGAGTCTCATTCTTGTGAATGTTTGTCTTTTTCTTGACTCTCACTCTTTTTTTACTCCCCATAAAATATTTTAATAATTTTTTATTTCTCTTTTTATTAAAAAAATATTGAAAAAGGAAAATATAATAGACATATTAATAGGCTTTTTTAGTTATATTTTTTTAATATTTCTAATTTAATTTATTTTTTCATATCTTATAATTGAATAAATTAAATGTTAAGTGAAAAATAGATATTTTATATAATCGAAATTTATTTTTAGTTTTATTTTATTGTATTATTAATAATATAATATTTTAGTAACATTATTGAGAGTAATTAATAAAACTTTAATATTAATATAGCATTTTTAAAATGTAATTTTTATATATTTGAAAGAGAACAATTCATTTTTTTAATAGATCTTTTGCATATGTTTTATAATTTTCAAACGATATATATTGTTATTATATGAAGTAAAAAAATTTAAAAATAATTTTAATATTTCCATTTTAAATTGTATTTTGAAAAGCTTCTCAAATCAATATTTTACTTTGCACATGATTTTAATTTATTTGTTTCTATCATTCAAAAAAATAAATCATTAGAGAATCAAAAGTCTAAAGAAAAAAAACAAGTAGGGTGCATTAATAGTAGATGATACAACATAGTCACATAACATAAATTTAATTTATACAAGTTTCATGCCCTTTGGATATTTTTGGCATTATTAGAAAATTATATCCATTAACTCAATTATAAATATTTGTTAACCTTTAACCCGAATTTTACGGTAGATCTTAAGTCCATTATCAATTTTATTTGCCCCTAAAGCATAATTACCGTAGGCCTACCCTAATATATTAACCCTATTTATTTTACATGATTTGTTTTATTCTATAACCTTTGTTACAATTAACTAGTTAATTATGATACTCATCTTAGCATTATTAGAAGAGATTTTGATATAGTTTGAAAAGAGTATTATGATTCATTAACTTAATTATCGAGCTAACTCAAATTTCATAAACATATTGTTTATGTTATACCTTTCTAATTTTATTTGTCTTTAAAAATAAAACAAAAATAAATAATGACTCAAAACCTTCTCTAAAAATCAATTGATTTAAAAAAGAGATTATAATTAACTTTTGCATTAATTTTGTGTTATTTAGAACTATATTTTATAATTTTTTGCATTAAAAATAAAAATAATTTTGATATCTTAAAGTTATAATTAAATGAAAAAAATTGATCAAAGCAAGAATCATGTTTAAGGGTCCTCCAAAATCACATACAATCAAGGCCAATGATTCAAAACTTAAAATTATTATTCCTGGTAGTAGAGTTAAAAAAACATATATTTATTTCGAGAGTTATTGTAAATAATTAATTATTATTAAAATAATATGAATAAAAAAATGTGTATTTGATACCATGGTTTACATAAACTCTCGCAAGACATCTCACTTATTTAAAATTTAATTCATTTTCCTAATTCTTAAAATATTTAAAATCTCACTTATTTAAAATTTAATTCATTTTCCTAATTTTTAAAACATTTTCCCAATTCTTAAAATATTTAAAATTTTATGCATTGTGGCATCATTTTCTACTTTTTGATATATTTCCCAAAATATCCTTCCAATCATCTCATTGAATTTCTCAAAAAGGGTAATAATTTGTAAATATCTAATTTAAAATGTGTATTTACTAATTACTCATCTCATTTTTCTTAACATCAAACTCAAATTGATTCCTTTTTATATATATATTTTTTATTATTTCCCAAACTACCCTTTTCCAATCTAAAGCAAGACAACCTACTTTTTAATTTTATTTCATAATTTTCTTCATTCGATACTAATTTTAAATTTAAACGCATTATTAAAATTGGAAAAAAATGAGAACATGGATTTAATTTTTTGAAAATAAGATTAATCTCAGAAATAATTGTCAGTTCTGTTATTTCTTTCAATAAAATGTCGATTTGCACGAAGATTAATCCGGTGAAGAATGTACTTATGCTTACTAGACCAGCTTCAAGAATGATTCGGCAGGTCTGAAGAGCAAAAGATCGATATCTGAGAAGAATAACACCTCCCTTGCCATGGCTAGGGCTAAGGGGGCTGCCTGAATGACTTCTCAGATTGAAAATTTCAAAATAACCGAACATGTACATTAAAATTCCAAAATTTTCTCAGCAACCAAACATTACGGGGAGGAAAGTCAGTTGAAGATTTAGAGGAATCAAAATTTTCCCGACTTACCGATTAGCTCCGCTAGATTTAAAGGAGATCTTAGCGAAATATAGTGGGAAGTTGGAAGATTCGATATAGGGAGCTATATTCATCTCAAAGGCACTGTTTTGATAAGCCAAAGAGCCAAACTCCAGCCCCATATGCATGTTACCAACAACAGCACAGTACGAGGAGAAAGAACAGAACATCGAGATAAGTAAATCCCTAGAAACATTTCAGCAAATCATAAAAACCCTAACTTTGTCTCCCAGGAGAGGCGAAAACCCTAACCCTAGCTAGATGATGCAGCGGGTTGTGGGGCTTTAAGCCATATATATAGCCAGAGAGGGCCATTGCTGGATTTACGCGTTTGCCCTTCACATTTTTCTTTATTTGCACTTCGGACAAGCCCGAATTAGTGTATTCGTTTGAAAAGAGACTAGAACTTATACTATATACTTAAGTGTACACGTGACAATGCACGTGCAAAAAAATGATTGGGATTAGATACAAATAAGATTACTTTTTATGGCAAATTTTATGATAAAAAATTATTTTTTAACCAATTTTCTTAGATTAAAGAAATGAATACCACCTTGTTCCTTAGTTATAACATTTATCAATTTTAATTTAAACACATTATTTATTTCTTTTACATTAAATTTGTAAAAAAAATTATGTTAATTATTTTACATATAGATTGGGTTTGGTAGTGATTTTAAAAAGTATTTCTTATTTTTATAACACTTTAAAATTTTCATCATTCAAGTATTAAAAATACTAAAAACACTTCCTATAATTACTGTCATATCCATTTATAGTTTAAATACTCTTTTTCCTTTTATATAAGAGTTTTTTTAATAAAAATAAATTAATTTGAGTAAGAAATTTATGGATTAAAAAAAAAAAGGAGAATTATCTTTTGAGGGTAGATGGGCCCTCAAATTAACAAAAGGTCCATATAACTCTTCAAATTGAGTTGAAGGATATGAAATAGTAACAGACAAATATACCCTTTAAGAACACATATAAAATATTTTATAAAATTAAGTTAAATATTTTTTTTTTCAATAATTTTTTTTTCAAAAATACTAAATTAAATAAAAGTAGTTTTCAAAAATATTAAATTAAATAATTTTTTTTCAAAAATATTAAATTAAATTTATTTTTCAGAAATATTAAATTAAATTAAAGTATTTAGAAATAGAGAATGAAAAAAATAAATTTAATTTAATATTTTTGAAAAAAAAAATATTTTAATTTAATATAAATAGAGAATGAAAAAAGAAATTTAAAAAATTTCAAACTTTAAAGATAATAAAATTTATAATGGATGAGAATTTTGAAAAGTTTTCAAACTTTTAAAAATAAAATTTTATAACATTAATTATATTAATAGTATGGTTTTAAAGATAATGAAATTTATAACTTTAAAACATTTTTTAAATGAAAAAAATGAAGAGTAAATAATTTTAATGATTGGTTTTCATACACTTTCTTTTTTTAAAAAAAAAAATTATATTAAATTTAAAAATTCTTATAGAAAAATTATTAAATTATATTATGTTGTTAAAAAATATATATTTATTTGTTTATATATATATATATATATATATAATATCAAATTATTCAATTTATCGGAAAAAATATAAAGGAAAAATAAGTTTTGTTCTAAAAATATATTTTTTTTAAATCAAAATAACTAAAATTTCAATAGAAAAATTTTCAACATTTTGATAAATTTTATGTCAAAATCTTAATATTTTAAAAATAATGTTGTATTTTTCTTAATAAAATTTAAATTTTTTTAAATAAATAATGTAAATGAATTATGAAACTTTTTATTCGATAATTATCTATAATATAAGTGTTATTATTAATTTCTATTATTTAATTAAATATACAAGTTTAAAATATTTAAATATCTCAAAATGAATGAAAATCACTATTACAATTATAAAAGTAAAAAACTTCATATAATTTAAAAATATATATATTTCATCAAATAAATAAAAGATAGGTGTAGACCCCCTCAACTGGGGGGCATTAGTGGGTTTTTTTTATTTATTTTCATCCATTTTCTTTTTTCTTCTTTTTTTCTGCTTTCTTGATCCACCCGAGGATGGCTAGAAGTGAAAGGGGGACTGATGAGGATAGCTCGGGCGGCAGATGGGACGGGATACGGACATGGCTTGCGGATGAAGACTAAAAACAGGGAAAAGAGAAAAGAAGAAGGGGGGAGATATCTGAGGGGCGGGAGGCTGCAGGGGGGCCTTGGCTGCCACACAAAAGAAACTCTCTGGGTTCATAGGTATGATTTATTTTCTGTTGATCGGTTTGGGCACCAAAAAATACTGATTTGTTTTGCTAAAGCTGTTTATGTGTATGTATGCTCTATTTAATTTTTCTTTGGCTTCCTGGGCTTCCCCTGCGAACATTTGACGCGTGACTTCAGTCACGAACCTGATATGGATAAAAGAATCATGCTCTTGTCCCATGTTTATGATGCCTGCCCCCAGCTCTATTGACTACCCATGAAATATAGCTAGGTTCACTCTATATTTCCATGCTTTTCTCCCTCTCTTTATCACTCTGTTTTTGTCTGATTGGTGGAACAATGCCTTCACTAACCAACCTGCTGAGGTTCAGTGAACCAGGTCGTTCATCCACCTCCCATCCTCTCAAAAATCTTCATGCACTTCTCACTTGCACTTACCGAACTTATCACACCCGCTTTCTCTCATTAAACTCCTCATACCCATCCCACCACTTTGTGATTCATATCTCCATTATCACCAGCCGTCCATGCTATCAATAATGTCCCCACCCATCTTCATACCCATTTGTTTCACCATCTTGGATTCCCATGCAAGCGGTGCCCCATGCACGCGAGTCGCCCCATCCTTCATTTTTTTTCTTTGCTGCAAGCACCCCGGGACTGCCGCCACTGCTCCTCACCAGCCGCCATCACCGCTCCAGCCATGTGGGCACTTGCACCAGCCACCGTGACGGCGGCACCTTCTGGATGCCGCCGGACCACCGCCACGACTTCTCTCTCCATCTTACCGCCGGTGGTGGGAGCTCCCTTTGAGGATGATATTCGGGTGGAGAAGGAGCTGTGGAGAAGATGAAGTTTGAGCTTGGGCTTGAGTTGGGGCACTAGGCCCAATTTTGTGATGGAGATAGGTTTTGGGTTGGTGTTTTGTATTGGGCTAGCCCATGAAGACTTTGGGCTCAGATTTGAGTTGCAGCCCAAGCCTAATTTTGTGTTTAGTTTTGGATTCGGGCTTGGGCTTATAGATTGGGTTTTCTTTATGTTGGACGTGGGCTTGGGCTCAAGGGTATGGGGTTTATGATATTATCTCTATTATTATTATTATTATTGTTACTTATTATCATTATTACTATTATTATTATTGATTATTACTATTATTATTATTACTGTTATTATTATTATTATTATTATCATTATTATTATTATTGTTACTGTTATTATTATTATTATTATTATTAACTATTATTATCATTGCTATTATTATTATTGTTATTATTATTATTATTATTATTATTATTAACTATTATTATCATTGCTATTATTATTATTGTTATTATTATTATTATTATTGTTTATTATTATTATTATGGTTACTATTATTATTATTATGGTTACTATTATTATTATTATTGTTAATTATTATTACCATTTTTATTATCATTATTATTAATCATTATTATCATTTCACACAATCACCATCCATTTATTATTATTATTATCATCATTAACCCAAACTTTCAAAAATCTCATTATTATTATTATTATTACATCATCTTTCAAAATCTATTTATTATTATTATTACTATCATTAATCCAAACTTTCAAAACCCTATTATTATTATTACTAACCCAAACTTTCAAAAATCTCATTATTATTATTATTATTAACTCAACTTTCAAAGTCTATTTATTATTATTATTATTATCATTAATCCAAACTTCCAAAAATCTCATTATTATTATTATTATTAACTCAACTTTCAAAGTCTATTTATTATTATTATTATCATCATTAATCCAAACTTTCAAAAATCTCATTATTATTATTATTATTAACTCAACTTTCAAAATCTATTTATTATTATTATTATCATCATTAATCCAAACTTTCAAAAATCTCATTATTATTGTTATTATTACCTCAACTTTCAAAAAATCTCATTATTATTATTATTATTAACTCAACTTTCAAAACCTTATTATTATTATTATTATTATTATTAATTCAAACTTTCTAACTTCCAATTTCCAAGCCCAATTTATAAAAATTCAACCTTCAAATAATATTTCAAAATTCCGATCTTTAAAATTCAATTCCAATTTCCGAAAATTCTCATACTCACTTTAATCTATTTAACTATTATTATTTTATGTATTATAAAATTCCACTTTAAACAATTCTTTAAAATTTCCGACTTTCAAATTTAATTTCTAATTCCAAAATTCCAATATTCACATTAATCTATTTAATTGTTATTATTTTGATTATTTATTTCAAAACTCCATTTTAAATTAAATTCTCTAAAACTTCTGATTTCCGAATTAAATTCCTAATCCCAAAAATTCTCATGTTTCCACTAAATTATTTGATCATTAGTATTTTATTTATTTATTTATTTCAAAACTCCGTTTTAAATCAAATTTTTTAAAATCGCTGATTTCCAAATTAAATTCCTAATCCCGAAAATTCTCATATTCTCATTAATTTATTTAATCATTAGTATTTTATCTCCCTTTTAAATCAATTCTTTAAAACTTCAGATTTACAAATTAAATTCTTAATCTTGAAAATTCTCATATTCACATTAATTTAATCACTAATAGTTTGTTTATTTATCTTAAAATTATATTTTAAACAATTCTTTAAACTTTCTGACTTCTAAATCTAATTTCCAATTTCAAAAATTCCAACATTCCCATTCATTTATTTAATCATTATTTTCGTCCTTATTATTATTAGTCCATTTATTTATTTCAAAATTCCATTTTTAAACATTTTTTTTGAATCCCAATTTTCGAACTTAATTTCCGATTTCTAAAATTCTAATTTCCTTCAAGTTTGACATCCTAAAATTCCAACTCTTAAATTTAATTCTCAAGACTCCAACCTTCAAATAATTTTCGAGACTCCAATTTCCAAATAAATCTCAAAACCCAGTTTTTCTCTCGAACAGTTTTAATTCCACTCCCATTTTTGAATAATGTTCTATTTCTTTTGATTTTTACACAAGCAAAAATGATGAATCTTCATGATTCCGAAATAATGGGATTCGTGAGATTAATTCATGCAATATAAATCGGGCTTTGGCGGGGGCCCGACATATGCGATTTCTTTATGATGGATTGATTGTTTGTTTGATTTAATTGCCATACATGATCGATTTTATTTTGTTATATGACATGCTTCGAAATTATTCCTTAATTGTACGCTAACCTCACTTCTTGATAGCGCTTTATGGATCACTGTCCAGGTACGCATCCACACCCGCTTGGGTCATTTTTTGTATGCATGTTTAGATTCCCACATGTACACGATCACTCTGAGTATTCATTGATTCCCTTATCAATTGCCATTGACTGCTTCATTTTATTAGTAGAGACCCGACTTTAGGGACTTAGAGGAGTGCTATGGTATTTTACCGTACCTTCCCGATAAATAACCTAACCCCCGAGCCCGATCCGGTTTTTCGTAGATCACTTTTTCCAAAATAAGGAGTCGCACTTAGGGTTTTTCTTTCTTATTTTGTTTACCCTTTAAAAATAAAACAAAAATAAGTGGCCATCGAGTGGGAAACGCATGAGCCGAAATGCGGGGTCCACAATAGGTTAAGATAAAAAGAAAAAATTAATAATAAATATAATAATCAAATAAATTTTATTTATTTTATCAAAACATACTCATGATTTAAAATACTTCAAATTTGTTATTAAAAAAAAAAAAAAAAAACTTGATTTGTGGGAGAGTCCCAAAGAAACCTTAACTGTTATTCATCTCAATTCCAAATCCGAAATCCAAAAAACACTTTGCGATTATCTCCTACCATAATAAGACTTCTCTCTATACATATTATAAATAAACAAAAATCAATAATTGAGATTGATAAACATATTGTTGATGGATCATAGGACATTTTGTCAAACAAAATAGTTGTGCCAAATGAAAGATTTCTATGTAGAAAATGAATGCCTAATTCGAGAGATTTCCCACAATCATTAATTTTTTTTTCCTTTATAGTTTATTAAGGGTAACTTCAAGATTGAATTTGAATATAAAATCAAAATAAAGTTATTCATTAAGTCAAATAATTAAAACCTTAAATTAATTCCTTATTGAAACAATCCATGAAATATAAATTGAAAGCAAATGAAAAAATTAAAAATTTCACTACCTTTTAGGTTTGTAATGATAATTTCAGGAATGACTTTCATTAAGTTGATTATGAGTATGGAAAATATTAAATTTTGAATTAGTTTGTGATGGTAATTTCGGGAATGGTTTTCATCACGTTAAGTAATTAAAAACCTAATTAAATGAAAAAATTAAATTTATATTTAAGTTGATTATTAGTATTGAAAAGATTAAATTTTGAATTACTTTTGTTTGGTATAATGATTTTAGGAATGACTTTTGTTACGTTAATTAAAAATAAAAAAGATTAAATTATCATTTAAATCGATAATTAATATTGATAGGGATATTTCTGAAAATAAAAAAAATGAAAAACAACTCGTAAGTACAGATATAGATATAGATATTTTCCAAAACTATCTATGGCCATTGATCACAGAACACTAGCTTCCCATCTTTCATACACAAACCTTCCTCAGCAATGGAATTAACCACCTTCCCATAACCATACCTTAATGGCATTCTTCTCAAAATCCTATGAAAATCCCCTATGCACCCCCCTCTCCTCTTCCTGTGTTCCCCTCTCCTACTACTCAACCCCACCTCCCTCTCCTTCAATCCCAGCCCTTCATCATTCCTCCCGTCTCCCCAGTCTCTCACCTTCTCCGCTCCCACCAGCATGGGCCCCGCATTACCTTCCTCCGCCACCACAAAATTCATCAGTATGTCCTCACAGTTTTGCGCCATATCAACGGCCTTCCTCGCTTCCATCATCCTGGCCCCACCTTCGCAACTGTACTTGTACAAATACTCGGTTTTCAGGACCATGAACTTGGTCAACACGATCGAGTACTTGTCCGGATGGACGGTGTAGATCCACTCCCGCCTCGACAAGTCCAGATCGTGTGCTCTCGCGAACAGCCCGATCAGGCGGTGGGGGTTCGCGGCCCAGACTCGGAACGCGAACTCGATAGACTTGGGGTCCACCTCCACGTCGTCGTCGCATATGATCACCCCACGTGTCGTGATGAACGGACGCGGGAGGAACCTCGCGTTGAGGCTGTCCGATGCCTGGCGGACCAGAGAGATCGGTGCCGCGCCGGTGTAGGCGATCGTGAAGTTGTGGGAGAGTTCCGCGAGGGTTCGCGTTGGAGTGGAGGGGTTTCCCCAGAGGATGACCACCGCCGCTACTGGAGGGGACGCGGCGTACGTGGCAGCAATCGAGCGGAGGAGAGGGATGCGGGACTCGGAATAGCCGTTCATCAGAACCGTAATCTGATCCGATCGGAGCTTTCGCGGGTCCGGAAGCTTGGTACTGTCGCATGGGTCGTCGGAGAGTGTACGCAGACTCAGAGTTCCGAGATGTGCATAGACAAAGAAGAAAACGACGGCGAAAACGGTTCTCATCGGAGCCGGACTCAGATTCCGGCGTCCAATGGTCTACGGGTATGGACCGTATCTCACGTGCGCGTGGGAGAGATCTGTAATTATACGACATAGAATGAGTGGCAATATCGTAATTAACAGAAGATTGAGGTGCATTTGGCTTTTTCTAGAGCATAATCGGATAATGGAAGAGAATGTGGAGGAGAAAGGTTGATTTTGAGCTCCAATGGCGATGCCTATTGCCACTGCAAAGTTTAGTTTTTTACCGATGCTGCCATCATCATCATCATCGACAATGGGAATGCGTTTTTTGAAGCCACCGCACTGTGCACCACTTCAGCAGATCCAAGAACAGGTGCGTATCATGGATTTATGAAATTAGTAGTGGAATTGGAAACTCATGGATTTGCGGTAAGCATCAATGTAGCTTTCCAACTCTTCTGTTTTTGAAGATTGATGTAGGGATTATGTGCGAACCATGCAACGGCAAAGGATGGTTGCTTTGTGATTTTTGTAAAGGACAGAAAACCAATGTGAAAGCCGAAAACAATAGGATCTATCGGCGCTGTCCGTCTTGTAGAGCTGTAAGTTGTCTACTGATCCACCTCTTCAAAGGGTTATCGAACAGAGTTTATTTGTGAGACTGTAGTTTATAACTCATCCTGTCAATAGACACATAGGTAGAGGTGGCATAGTGTAGAAGAAATTGGTGTCAAATTGAAGAAATTGATTCATTACGCTTTTGTGATTTGCACCCACATTCTAATCTGCATGGTTATTTCAAAATGAGTGAATTATTGGTCTCAGACACACAATGTTTCATTTACTTTCAAGTGCAAAAGCAAAAGTTTTGTTTTTTATTTCTTTTGGGAATATTTTGTTAAGTCAGCATGTTTCTGGTTCATAACATCCGCTTGGATAATGCAATCATGGAAACCTTCCCCAATTTAGGAGATCTCCCATGAGTGGATAGGTGAGTCCTAGGTCCCTTGTTTGTGATACATCCATAGTGGCTGGCATTGTTAGTTCATTTGTGAATGTACCTCAAGATTCCATATGGTATACGAGAATTGATCCATATCATGAAAGCTTATTTAATCAAGAAATCTCACTTTCAGACCTATCACTTGGCTGCAGATTGGATACGTCCTGTGTTCAAAGTGCAAAGTTTTTAAATGTGTAACCTTTCCAAATTATGATGACGGTGAAGAGCTGAATTTTTGAGCCTCAGGTTCTTTCAGTTGCTATCAAAATCAGATAAGAAAGCGAAGAATCATCTATCTGCTGCAGTTTCCAGGGCAGTTTTGATTATTTTTGAACAGCTTTTTCTTCTTTTCATTCTGTGTATTTCTCCCTGGGGGGAGTTTCCTTGAAAGGCATATGTATAATTGGATATTATGTGTAACAAAATGATTGAGTGATAACCTGTGCATTTTTTTGTTGATTGTAAGTGGAGTAAACCACAACTGAAAAGTTAAATAGCTTCCATTCTTGCTTGCAGAAGGTCATGTGTGTATTTCACTGTGTTTAATTGGATCTTACAATGTCTTTTGAATTTAAATCATTAATTTACACAAGGTTTCTTTGAATCTACATTTACATCTGGTTGCACTTTGTGAAACTTAAAATATAGGGATGCATGTGAATGAAAAGATAAGAATCGTGAAATATATGCTACTATTATTTAATCCAACTCAATCTGACTGCAAATGGCTGCATATGATATTGTTAACTTCATAGTGTCAACATTATAGATACACTATATTTGTTTCCATAATTAGGCACATTGGATGCTGTACAGGGATTATAGATACACTATTTTGCACTTAGATATTAGTAGACTCAAATAAATGGTCAACAATGGTGCACTGCATTTGGCCAAACCATTGAATTTCATAGGCTTCAATAGGAAGACAATTCTATAACTGTTCATTTGAACATTATTTGTAATGAATCTAGCTGTCTCTTTCTCCCATATATTGCATTCCATATATAGGCATTCTTGAAGCTCTCTTGAGCTCATCTTCTAAGATATGGTTAAAATATTCATCAATATCATTTGTGGTTTTGGTCCCAAAGGCTCCTTCATTCCAAAGGAAGCCATATCTTGATAGAAGAATTCATGTTTCATTTACTTCTTATAAGCTCATTTGACTGCTGATGGCAAATTGAAATCTAGAACCTTTTTTCAGATTCTTTTACTTCGAACCCTAAATTTATCACTTTTTTGCATTAATCTTGGAATTTTTTAAAGAAGTTTTGGTGGAAGAAATGTACCAGGACTAGGGAGTCTCAAAGAAACTATTTTTCCTCAGAAGTTTTATACTTTTAGTTGAAACACATGCAGCCTGAGTTTCTATGAAGTTTCTCTTCTTTTAGATTCAGAGTGCCTTGTTGGAAATCATTTAGAAATGAATGTTATGACTAGTAAGATGCAAGAAAACAAAGTTTTTGTTGGTGTTATATTCCTAAGGGTGTTGGATTTACTATAAATATAAAAGGAAGCAACTGGGAAGTTGTTCCCATCATTTTTGGGTGGCTTGAAGTGTCCTCCTCTGGATCTTCATTAAAGCAAGCATATGGATCACCATAACTTGGTGCTGTTTGTAGCCCATTTTGCAATATGCTTTGCTGGAAAGTGATTCCACAAAGAGAAAATAGAAAGGGAAATAAAAGACATTTGGAGCCATAGGAAATATGAGAAGTCACTTCCTTAAAAACACAGTAGGTTGTGATAAAATCTACATTTAATAAATAATAACCTCTAATGTTTGATCTTTTTTAGAGGAACCATCTAATTTTGCTGAAGATGCATCATGAGAATGATTGGAGGATGACAGGGGAAAACAAATAGCTATAGATACAGAAGATTCCTTGATCAATATTTGTGTTGTTAATATCTTTTCATTGATTGAAGTATAGAACATCTTATTAAAATCTCCCCCACTCTCTCTCTCACTCATACATTTGCCTCATACAAAGGAATGAAAAGGTGTTAAAAAATCATGTGCACATAGGACTTTGTGGATGGTAAGATTGGTTTAGCTGGCTTTCTGATGAGCAGCATCCTATAGCATCTTCTCCGAGAAACCTGAAATCCTTCTTCTCAACCACCTTCAAGATGTTCTCAAATGCAGAAACTTCACAAGGAATCTGCAAAACTCCTGCTTGTTGAAACCCAAATTCCTCTTCTGCTTCTCTGAGTAGGATGATGAATGCTTGATGGCTCAAATACTTGGTTGGGATCACAAATCTCTTAAGCTCTTCTCCAACACAAACTGCCAGGTACCCTTTAGGGACAACATCTGATTTCTCCGACAGGGAGAGTGTTCTCCTTAGAAGTTTGCCCTTATTGCTGTTGTTATTGTTGCTGTTCTTTATGCTGCTGCTATTGCCACTGCTCTTTGATGTATTTGCAAGTTTTCTCCATTTTTTGAGGATCTGTTGAAGCCTGACAATCTCAGTGATCTTGTTAGACTTCTTGGAATCCATTTTGCCTTTTGAAGCTGAAATGCCTGCTAATGTCGATATTAGAAGGTGAGCTGAACTTTATAGAAGTTGGAACCAGTAAGTTCTGATATTAGTTATTACTTTTTTTTTTTTTTTTTGATAAGAAAACAAGATATGCATTAGAAAAAGGCTAAAATACTTTCTTTAAAATAATGATTATTCAAATAGTTAAATTTTGTACATTATAGAACCATTTCACACCAAAAAAGTTTGTTTATTGGGTCTTCTATCATATATAAAGTTGGGTTCTTTTGGGTTGGTCTCTCTCCTTAATTTATCATTTGGCTTTTGATGCTTATCAGTAGTCAAAACCTGTGGGTAGAGGGACCTCGTACCTTCCAATGGTACTATTACAAAAGCTACTTTGTCATTAAATTTTGGCTGCCTCGATGGTGGAGGCATGTGGAGTAAAAGACTTTTAAGAGACTGCCATGTGAGGATGTCACATGGCTTCCTATTGCTTAGCATGTTCAGGCAAGAGAGAATTCAGTGGCTTTGGCTTGAGTTCTTAAAGCTTGTAGAGCCATTGCCCTCAAACCAGTATAGGAAGAAAGATTAGATATTGCATCATCTTGACTATGGAAGAAGATCACTAAAGTGATTAGTTGCATTGACTGAACCAGTTCTATTAAGTTCTTATAGGTTTTGTAACATAGGTTATCTAATTTTTCTTGTCATACATTCATTCATCAATCTCTCTTCTCATTGTTGCAGGTTCTGTCTAGTGCTGGTGCCTAATATTACAAAGAATGTATTATCGTCTAAGATATTTTCAATAATCTTTTAGTTAGCCAAGGGAGAGACTTGACCAAGCTCTAATAATAGATTATGATTGAGAAAATTTTTAATTACGCGTGCTACGTGATCTGCACTCCAATCCAATTATTTTTTGTACTTGACTTTGAGAATCATCAAAACCATTAATATATGCCAGGGATGGCAGGTACATCCAATGATTATTGGAAGGTGAGAGATTAATTATTCTATATGGGATAAGCTGGCTAATTTTATTTCCATTAGAAGAACATTTCTAGTCCTCTATGCCCCCCCTTTTATTAACTTTTCACTGTTTTGTTTGCTGCAGTGTAGGATCTTACCTATGTGGTGTTCATTTCAGGGAGAAGAAGACGATAAACCGTCCAAAATCGAGTTGTTATTGTATAATATCAGTATGGATTGAGGAGATTGCAGCTAACTTAATGGTGGGTCAAGAGCCACATCAAGAATTTGCAAGGTACAACCAAGATTTCTTATAACCAACTAGTTCTGCTTAAAGATTCTACATATGGCCTCCAATTCCCCAGAAATTAGACAGCTTTCCATATAGTTGCAAATAAATATTTTCCTGGAACCCCTCCCGGAAAGCTCTGCAGTATGCTCAAATCATTGAGCCAGCGAAGAGATGCCCACTGATACTAAAATATCAGGGTGAATTAGCTGTCTTTTATAAAATGCTAGCAGATGTGAATCTCATATAGGTCATGGATGTTGCAAAATTTTAAAAATGGCAGCATTGGGGGTTTTGGGTTTCAACTATTCTTTCTCTTCTTTTGGTATAGTTTTGTGTTGTATATATTAATGGGTTCGATTGTGGTTGTAACTGCCTAGAATAATCCTATTAAAGTATGTCTTTCAAATTTTCAAATGAGTAGGTGTAAAGGAATTTGAAGAGGTTTAGTCTTAAAGTGCTCTTTCTATGGGTTGTTGTTCTAGGTCTTGATTAGCGGCTTTGAAATGGGGAGGGATAGTTGGTCTCCATGAGTTATTTTTTGTTCTTTCTCAATTCTAAGAGCTTAAGACAAAAGGGAACCGACAAAGTTTTTTTCTACTTATAACGGTAAATTCATCTTGATAGTGGGGTATTTATCCCAATAGTAACCATAAGGTTATATTTGGCTTTGGGACTATTAAGATAGAAAATGTTGGAAAAAGAGGAGTTTTGAATGTGGGGGCTGTTCTTATTTTACTTGAGGGCTTTGAATTAGCCCCATTTGATTATATTTCCCCTTAGATGGAAGAAAATATAGACAATCTATCTTTTCAAAACTATTGTGCTACTAAAAAAATATTCCTTTATTTCCTATTCTTTCAAAATTATAAAAAAGATTAAAGAAGATAAAATATAATTAAAATTATATATATTTAAATTACTTCACATAAAAATAATTCATTAAAGTAACACATAGAAATAATTAATTAACTTTAATTTTTATTTTTTTTGTCTATTTGTTTCTCTCTATTTTCTTTCTCTTATTTCCTCTTACTGAAAAGGAAATATGGTCTTTTTTACGCAATCTTTAAGTGAAGCAATGCACTATCCAATCTTTTAGAGACTCCCTCATTGCTAATATCTATATGTGGTCTTGTGGGCTTTATTTAGTTTAATACTCACACACACACACACATATATATATATATATATATATATATGGAATTTAAAATGAAACCTAATTGATATCGAAAATTCATAAATTGAAACTAATCCAGGATAATTTTAATGATTTATGTTTTGTACATGGTTAATACTTTTCAAAATTCTTTAATTAGGAAAATAAATATCAAATCGAGTGAGATTTAATACATTTGAATCATTAACGAGTATGATAAATTTTCAAAATAGTTTGATACAAATTCAAGGGAAAAAATAATTTAGAATGATTTGTTTCTCCTCCGCACAACTCTCATGGAACAAATGGATTACACATCAAGCTAGAGTTGTTTCATACTAACAAGTCATTAATTTTTAAATAAAAAATTTAAAATATTTGATTAAAAATGATGAGATAATATCCATACTTAAAAAAACAATTTTTATATATAAAAAACTACACATATAACATCATTTTGATATTTTTACCCTTCAACTTCTTACCCACAAAATATTTGATGTGAGATAGATATAAAAAATTTATTGAAAAGTAATTTTGTCTAAAAATATTATATTTCATGTTTGTAAACTATGAAAGTTAATTTCCCAAATCCACATTTTCATTTATAAATTAATATAATGAATTCATAAAAATAAAAAAAAAAGTGAAAATCAAATTAAAATTAAGCTTTAAAAATTATTTGACAAATAAAATTGGGATGATAGATTCATTAAAAAAAAAAAAGTGAAAAAATGATAAGGAAGATAGGTATAAAAAAAATGCTATTAATACAATAATTTTTATAGAATTCTAATTTTAAATTTATTTTTTAATCTATATATATTTTTTAAGAAAGGAAGCTCCGATTAAAAGCTTGTTTGAAAATTATTTTTAAAAACAATTTTTTATTCTTAAAACAAAAAACGAGGAAAACACACGTTTTTAATAACCAAAAACATTTTTAAGAACGAAAAATAATATGGTTTTAGAAATATAATTTTAATTGTGTTTCTAATAATTTTTTTAAAATAATTATACAAACATATTAAATAATTAAAAATAAAATAATAGACATAAAAATTATTTTTAAAATATTAAAAATAAGTTAAATTTTTTTTAAGTTTTTAAACAATTTTTTAAATTTTATTTTATTTTATATAGATCAAATAATTTTAAAAAAAATATTTTAAAAAATTGTTTTTCATAACCATTTTTAAAAATAGTTACAAAGGATCTAAGATATGAAGTTTTTATATATAATTAGATATAAAAAAAATATAAGAAAGAAAAAATGAAAAGACAAATATAGATAAATTGATCATAGTAATTTTAAAAAGTCAAATTCATCTTGCATATACTTGTTAAGATATGAAATTTTTACATATAATTAGATATAAAAAAAATGCAAGAAAGAAAAAATGAAAAGACAAATATAGATAAATTAATCATAGTAATTTAAAAAAGTCAAACCCATCTAGCAGACACTCGTAAAAGAGCATATTATAATATATATGAGGATTGTTTTTTAAAATAGTTTGATGCTTTTTATAATAGAAAAATAAAAAGTATATTTGATAACAAAAAATCTGTTTTTTTATTTTATAGAGTGTTATAGGTAATATCTTTTAATTATTTTTAAATAATTTTTTAATCTGTTTAAAAATATATTTATACAAATACGTGATTATAAATTAAATATCGAATATAAAAATTATTTTTAAAATATATTAAAAAATATTAAAAACAAGTTAAAATTACCGAATTTGTACCATTCAAAAACTAGGTTCCACGGCGTAATTTTTGAGATTACAAAAGGTTAAAAATGATCTCACTCAAAATTCCAAATTAAATTTACCTATGCTTTATCGTCGTCCTACACGTCAAATCTCCTCCGGCAGGGCCTGAAGCCACCATCCCCAGTATCCCGAAACCTAGGGCGCTTCTATTTCCATATCAGGGTCAGGAGCTCCACAGTACTTCGCAATCGGAGACGATGATCCAGGCGAAGGAGTTGAGAGAGGTTTTGCATTTCGTATTCTCACTACAATTCCTAAGAATGGCTCTGTTCTGGACGCTCTCACTCATCATCTCTTACTTACATCTCTTCATTCAAAGATTTCCATTTTCTCGGAAATCCAACTCCTATCCGCGCTGTCCTCCGGCAAACACTGCTACTTTCAGGCCTCTCTGCATCATCACCGGCGTAATTCATTTGGTCCCTACTGTCAATTCTTCCGTGTGATTGCATGTGGTTTGATGTATTTACTTATTATTTGGTTGTAGGCTACATCTGGTTTGGGTAAGGCGGCTGCATACGCACTTTCAAAGGAAGGCTTCTACGTTGTTCTCGGTGCTCATTTAATCGTAATCCTATTGCTGTTGTTTGTTTCTTTGTTTGTTAAGATAGATGTAGGATGTTTAGTTGCTCAATTCATCGTGTTACTTCTGTCTCCATGGGATTTTTATTATTTATTTATGCTTATTATGATGGGCATAGGAAATTTGGTTGTACAATGTGTAGTGTTGCTTAGTGTTGCTGCTCACATAATGTGTTGATGGCCCATTTGTGGTTCTTTATGAAGTTATAAAAATGTGACTTTGTTAAAACCAATGCATGAGAGTAGATTAAGGGAATACTGTAACCCAGATTTGCCCATAGGAAACTTGTTACGGCTGATTAGGTACGTTTTGGAGGTTTGCTATGCATTATCAAACTTTATTTTTTTCATCCTGGAACCTGATTCCAGGGGAGCTCCTTCATATATAGATATTGTTTGCCTTGAGCTCAATGAGTCCTCATAGCTTTAAAACACATCTACATGGCTAATAGAAACTTATACATATATAGTGTTAAGTGGGAATATCTACATGAAAGGGAGCATGTCATTACAATACTTTCCCTCCAACTTTGATGTGCCTTAGTTCTAACAGACCAATCTTTATTTTTAGCCTTACAATCTACTTGAGCAATCTCCAAGCTCTATTCTTTTGATCCATGATTGCGCCTGGAATTTAAAGTGGGCTGTTTTATTCCATTTCCAAAAAATAAAATTTGGTATCATTCACTGGTTTTTTATCCTAAGTAAACCATGCAACTCCCCTCTATTAGAGTAAGATCTGTTTTTTTCAAATAAGTTACCATTATGAAGATGTATAACTGTATTTTATACTGTGTTTGCAGTTGGGAGGTCATCTCATTTATTATCAAAGGTAAGCTCACATAATAACCTTATTGTTGTTTGTGCTCCTTTTTCTTTATGCTTTTGTTGATCTTTCTCTCTTGTGGTTATGTAACAGACTATGGTAGAAATCAAGGAAAAGAATAAAAATGCTCATCTCAAAGGTTTTCAGGTAGACTTATCATCCTTCCACTCAATCCTGAAGTTCAAGGGCTCCCTTGAGCAGTGGCTTGCAGATTCAAATATGCATTCTTCTATCCAACTTCTGATAAACAATGCGGGGATATTGGCTACATCTTGTAGACTCACAACAGAAGGCTGTGATCAGTAATTATCTCAATTTATTACTTTTTTTTTCCCTCTTCCCTCCGAGTTTGGCTTTGATATGCTGCTAAAGCAATATTACAAGTTTATGATGTTCAGCATCAACTTGACTTAATATGAAAGCCATGTGGAACCAACTTAGATGAACTTCAGCATGCTGTTAATTCGTGTAATTTTTTGTGTGGTAAGTGATACTGGAAACTTGGTCCCTCTAAACCAACACTGGCTGGCTTAATCACACTTCACCCTTTATGAAATTGAAACCCTGATAAATTGAAGAATTATATTTTCCTTTGCATTCTGTCCTTCATCTTCAGTAGATATTTTTTTCCTGTCTATGTAAACTTTATAATTTCATCGTGTTTACATGCTACTGTTACAAGCATGCTGGAAAGTTTTAACCGCACGATAAAGATTAAAGTAAATAAAACTTCATTCTTCATAATGCTAAGTTTTAAACAGAAGGGCTCCATGGTATCTGGAAGAATCATGGATTACATTTGCATGTTAATAAAGTTTCTCATGTTCCCAGGATGATGGCAACAAATTACATGGGTGCTTTCTCTTTGACCAAACTTCTATTACCACTTCTAAGAAGCAGCCCTGTTCCATCAAGGATAGTCAACGTTTCATCCTTTACACATCTAAATGGTGAGTACAGATTAATATGGTATTTGGGAAAAATTATTGAGGGTGGATTTGATACTTTAACTGTATCTTCTATTCAAAGTTTACTTTAGAAAGATGGCCTTGCATTCTGCCTTGCATTCAGAGTCAGTACAACTGCACCACTGGGATGTGGCCTAGTGATATCACTTTCATTCCCATTAGGGAATGTGAAAGGCTCCAGTCAGGATTGGGTTAATTCTAGTTTATGGTCTAGGCTTGGGTTTCTCTTACCAAAAAGTGAAAAATTGTAGACCTACCAAATATGCCTCTCCTGTAATGTGATGGAGCTTGTTCCCACGTGCTCATAGTATGTAACCTAGGCAGTTGAGTGGGTGTCTTTGTTTGACATATACATCTAGCATAGCAACTGCTATAATTAAAAATTGTGGCATAGATTTGAGATCCTATAAGTACTGTCTGACACGCAATTGTGCTTGATCCTTTAGCATTATAAACTTTTATTTTATTAAGGTTACATTATTCTAGTGGTTTAAATTAGAAAGCATAATTTTGGTGGACAAGTTTGTGACAGAGTATTTGACATAAAATGTAAGTGTTTTTTAATTTTTTCCCCTTTAGTATTTGATATGCAGGTTGACGAGGGTACTATTACTGGGAAGTGTTTCTCAAGGCCAAAACAGTATCCATGTGCTCATATTTATGAGTATTCTAAATGTAAGCCAAGAGCTGCTAAATGAATTAATTTTTATTATACATCTTTGTTCTGACTAGCATATGCCATTTTTCTGTAAATAGTATGCTTACTGCTGTTCGCCTATGAGCTTCATCGACAACTTGGTTGTATGCACAACTCTCGCCACGTTTCTGTCATGTATGCAATGAACTTCTCGTTGTCTCAGTAAATCTTTGGAAACTATGTCAAAAGCGAAAATTATTTATTGAACTTATCATCCCTGTTCTGTTTGTTTTTAAATGTAAATCATTTTATGATGGAAAAAGAATTGCTCAAATAGGATTTACTAGTGAAATAATGAATTTCCATTTACTTTTATGTTACTTTGCTGAAAGTATAAACTACAAGATGTAATACTCTCTTTTATATATTCACATGTTTGTGTGTTGGAAAATAAAGGAGGAAAACAAAAAGGATGGTGGCATGATCTTGCTGTCTATCCTTGTAGGAGTGTTGCTTTTTATTTGATTCATTGTTCTTAAGTATCCATTTCAAAAGTGAAAATTAGTTATTGATCCCTGTTCTGTTTGTTTTTAAATGCAAATCATCTTATGATGGAAGAAGAATTGCTCATATAGGATTTTTCTAGTAAAATAATGAATTTCCATTTGCTTTTATGTTACTTTGCTGAAAGTATAAGCTACAAGATGTGATACTCTCTTTTAAATATTCACATGTCTATGTGTTGGAAAATAAAGGAGAAAAACAAAAAAGATGGTGGCATGAACTTGCTGCCTATCCTTGTAATAGTGTTGCTTTTTATTTGATTCCACATTCTTAACCATCCAAGCTTGATGTAGGACAACCCTAGGATGTTGCCTACTCTCAAATAGTTGGGTTAGGGTTTTTACTTTTAGGGTGTAAGGAGAGGAACAAGGAATAAAGTTTATGGTAGAGGAAAAAAAAACTAGAGAGAAAGAAGATATGATGAAGAAAAGATGGAAATTTTAGAGTCTCATTAAGGCCTTCAAGGAGTCTTACCATTGAGGATTGTAATATTTGCAATAAAAAAAAAAAACATCATATTATTAACATCAATCAATTCATCATTTTGATTTACATCAATTAGCTTTATTTATAAGCTTCTCTAAAAAATCCAAAGTTTACTAGGATTCTAATAACCTATTATGACTCTAATTTTAATTATTTTATAACTTAATTAGTTAATCCTAATTTAACTCCAACAAATATTAATCCTAATTTAATTCCAACTAAGACTAATACTAATTTAACCCCATCTAATACTAATCTTAATTTAATTCTAAATAATACTAATCATTCTTTAATTGAACAAATTCAAATTCCCTTTCTTGATGTATATTTTAGAGATTCATCCTCATCAATTCCCTCCGATTTGAAAAAAACTCGATCTTGAGTTTTAGTGATTTTGCATGGTCAATTGAAATTCCAAGCAATGCCTTCCACTCTTTCTTTCTTTGTCAACTATTTATCACGATAAGACAAAATGTCGAAAAACTTTCCAATGCTTTAAAGCAAGTTGATAGTTCTTGAAATAATTGTGTCATCAACAAGCTTGTAGAGAGTTGCTTCCCACACTCTTCTTGTAAGTTGTCTTGTGGAAGAATAAGATTCTTGAATTCCCTATATTCAAAAGAAATTTCAGCAATTCTTATTATATCATAGGATTCTTCATGTTTGCCACCAATCATGATAATATTTTGTCTTGGAAATTCAAGCACCGGTTCTTCTGAAGCTTTTACAACTTCTTTGAGCTTTCCTACAAGTTGTTCTAGGATCGGTTCCATCACCTTTTGCATTCTAGATTCATCATTGGCAATTTCTTCCTCCTTACTAGTAACTTTGAATTGCTTCTTAGTGGGAGTATTTGATGGTGCTCTTGGTTTCAAGGAGGCTAATTTTTCCTCTGATTGCTGATGTGGTGGAATTTCCTTCATTGGACGAAGGATCTTCTTACACCCATTGTGCACAAGTGTGTAAGTATTCTCATATCCGTCATGTTGGACCCTTTCATAAAAAGGACATAGTCTTCCAAGCACAATATGGGCAACTTTTATGGGAAAAGCATCATAACATGCTGATAATTCCAAAATCATTACTAAAATTAGATGTCACCAAACAACGAAAACTCACCAAAATAGATGTGTTATTTACCCATACTATTTTTCATTTACCCATGCTATTTGATGGCGATTTGGATGCTCATTTGTCTTTAGATTAAGCTTCTCAACAAGTTCCTTTGAAGCTAAGTTGGAATTACTACCTCTATCAATAATCATAGTGCATAGTCTCCGTTTGCAAGCAACATAAGTTCGAAAGATGCTAGTACATCGCTAATCCTCCTCTTCGTTTAGCCTTGGTATGTTTACCGATGGTTGCATAAAAAAGTTGTAGCCTTCAACCATGGTTGCATCTATTGTTGTACTCCTCAATTGCATACACCTTCAAGCCAAGAATTTTTGCTTTGATACCAAAACTAGTGTATGACAACCTTAGGATGGTTGCCTGCACTCAAATAGGTGGATTAGGGTTTTTATTTTTAGGATGTGAGGAGAAGAACAAAGAATAAAGTTTATGGTAGAGAAAAATAAAATAAAAAAATGGAGAAAGAAGATACGACGAAGAAAATATGGAAACCTTAGAGTTTTACCTAGAAGAAAATCAATGGAGTCTCACCACTGAGGATTGCAACACTTACAATAAAAAAAATAATATTATTAATATCAATTAACTCATTACTTTGATTTACATCGATTAGCCTTATTTATAAGCTTCTCTGAGAAATCTAAAATCTACTAAGATTTTAATAACTATTATGGTATAACCTAATTAGCTAATCCTAATTTGATTCCAACAAATACTAATGCTAATTTAATTCCAACGAAGACTAATACTAATTTAATTCCCACTAATACTAATCCTTATTTAATTCCAAAAAATACTAATCTTGCTTTAATTACAACTAATATAAATTCCCTTTCTTGATGTATATCTTAAAGATTCATCCTCATCAAAGCTCCTCCTTCAACACTTTTAATTTGTTTGGTGGGAAATTAGACAAGACTAGAGAGTAATATCACACTCAAGCAGGGGTGCAGAGCCAATACATAATAGCTCAATGCCATTTCACTTCTATATAGAGGGCCTTGTGCTGCTATTCACTTGTTTGTGTGTCTGAAAATAAAGGAGAAAAACAAAAAGGATTGTGCATGATCTTGCTGACTATCCTGGTAATAGTGTTACTTTTTATTTGATTCATTGTTCTTAAGTATCCATGTCAAAAGTGAAAATTACCTATTGAACTTATCATCATCCCTGTTCTGTTTTAGTAAAATAATGAATTTCCATTTGCTTTTATGTTACTTTGCTGAAAGTATAAACTACAGTATGTGATACTCTCCTTTACATATTCACATGTCTGTGTGTTGGAAAATAAAGGAGAAAAACATAAAGGATGGTGGCATGATCTTGCTCCCTATCCTTGTAATAGTGTTGCTTTTTATTTGATTCCACATTCTTAAGTATCCAAGCTCCTCTTTCAACACTTTTAATTTGTTTGGTGGGAAATTAGACAAGGCTAGAGAGTAATATCACACTCGAGCAGGGGTGCAGAGCCAATATCTCACTTCTATATACAGGGCCTTGCTATTCACTTGTTTGTGTGTCTGAAAATAAAGGAGAGAAACAAAAAGGATCGTGACATGATCTTGCTGCCCATCCTTGTAATAGTGTTGCTTCTTATTTGATTCCTCGTTCTTAAGCATCCATGTCAAAAGTGAAAATTACTATTGAACTTATCATCCCTGTTCTCTTTGTTATTAAATGAAAATCATCTTTTGCTCATGTTGGATTTTTCTAGTAAAATAATGAATTTCCATTTGCTTTTATGTTACTTTGCTGGTAGTATAAACTACAAGATGTGATACTCTCTTTTACAATTCACATGTCTGTGTGTTGGAAAATAAAGGAGCAAAACAAAGAGGATCATGGCGTGATCTTGGTACCTATCCTTGTAATAGTGTTGCTTTTTATTCGATCCCACATTCTTAAGTATCAAAGCTCCTCTTTCAACACTTTTATTTTGTTTGGTGGGGAATTAGACAAGACTAGAGAGTAATATCACACTCGAGCAGGGTTGCAGAGCCAATAAGTAATAGCTCTATGCCATCTCACTTCTATATACAGGGCTTTGTGCTGTTAAAGATTTTGTTCTTTTCCAAATTCCAAGGATCCAAGGGACCTCTGTTTTGGCATCTTTCATCTGTGTTGAGGGGTTGAGATGGAGGATGAAATATGGGGGAGAGGATAAAAAGGAGGAGAGACTGAGAAAAAGACCCTAGTTCAATGTCATCCCATTTTAAAATGTAGGGTTCAGATGTTGCATGCTTTTTTTCTTTTTCCTTTTTATAGTATCAAAATCATAGGATCCTAGGTTTTTCTTTTTTGACCTTTCTCATCTGCAGAAGATAGAGGTGACGTGGACTTCAAAAATTTGTCATTCTATGTATGCAATCTTGTAGTTTTTTCTAGGTGTCATTGTTTAATATTTTCTGCATTGTTTTATAGTAATTATTTGTATATAAATTTCATAATACTATTGACTGCTTGTTCTTGTCTTTTGATCTCCTGCTATATCATCTTGCATTTTTTTTGCTGTAGTTATATGCCAACCTTATTATGCTTCATCTAAGGAAAGAAATTTTAACAATATTTTTTCTCATGATCACTTTTCTTTTTTGGATCTTTTTGGTTTTGAAGTGCTGTGGACCCTGGAGCAGTGGAAACCAACATCATGCGAGAAGTTCCTTCATGTATTTCCCATATGGCATTTATGGTCTTGAAACTTCTATTCCTCCTGCAGTCACCTGAAAATGGAGTGAGCTCTATTCTTGATGCTGCCCTTGCTCCTCCAGTAAGTTTTCCTTTAATAATTTTTAACTGCTTCATGTGAATAGTATCATGTGTTAGTGTACATGGGCATAAACAAATAATATTTCCTTGGGCTTCCTGCATCAAGTGCCAACCATCTAATGTTTTTTGCCCACGTCAGTATCTGTACAACCATTTATGATCTAAAACAGTGTGCCGGTCCCACTCAAACAGTAGTCACTGTGTTTGGCATATTGAACTGCTGAGTTGGAAACCCTCAATTTCTGATGATTCCTCTTAGACAAAGCATCAGAAGTTGAAATTTATCCTTAACCATGTACTGAATTTACATGAACTATATGGAGGGAAACTTCCTGTGAAGTGATGTGTTTAAGATGGAGCATCTCCTCTATAAATCTACGTGTGTAATGAAAGTTTGTGCTGAAAATTTTGAATCAAATTTTGTTTCTGGAAGAGGGAATCTGAGTATTATTTTGTCAAATCAGTGAATTTTTGTGATGTTTGAGCAAATCAGTGGAGTGTCACCCCTGAAAAGGGAAATATGTAGCATTTGATAGTTCAAACAAGTGTATTATAGTTTTTAATCTAATCAATTCCCTGTTAATTTCAGGAAATTTCTGGTTTATACTTTTTTGGTGGGAAGGGCAGGACTGTCAAATCTTCTGCACTTTCTTACAACACAAAACTAGCTGAGAAACTTTGGACCACATCGTGTGATCTGTTCCTAAAGCTGTGCCTTGCATCTGAACAAGCTACCTCTTTGTTGTCAAATTGTGTATCATAGGAGAAAACACTGTTTTATGTGACCAAGTGTTAATAGAATCCTGATGGAGGATTGCTTACATGAGCCGGTCTACAACTTTTCCTTCCTATTTCCGGCTATATTATACCAACCAAGCAGGGAAAAAGAGAGCAAATCTCTGAAGAAGGTGAACAATGAAACTATGGCTCTTATCTGCTGTTATAACAGCTGCTGGGGAAGGAGTCATCTGCATCCAGCTTCTTGCATATTTGTCCGACTGCCAGCTCCACTTGTGTATGGAGGAAAAACCGGCCTCCTGCTATTGTTGTTTATGTTTTGATTGTTTGGACAGCTACAGTCGAGTTTTTCCATAAGGGTTGTTACTGTATTAGATCTCACTACAAAGCAATGATCCTCCAGAATTTCTTGGAAAATTTACCTTTACTTCTCGTTATGTCTCTAATAAGTGCCAGGAGCATGAATTTGGTTCCTGGTTTTGTAAACTAGCACTTGCCTTCTGCAAAGATTCTATATCCAGGAACAGCTTCACTCTTCTAGATTGAGGTGATGGAGGAAGCCCAACAGTGCTGCTACTGAAAGGAGCTGGATAGTGTCGGGCAAGATTTTATATTCATGTGCAGTGTTCTTAAATTGAAGAAGAGGAAGCCCCCTTTCATGTAACCAGGTTTATAGTCCTCCTTCCACTAAGATCTTGTAGACATAAGAATTTCCTTGCATTCAAAAGTCTAATCTCTTACAGTATTCCAATATGAGCCTCCCACATCGCTTTGGCATTAAAGCTTATCATGTTCCTTGTTTTATCATATATTTAATTCTGCGATGTTAATTTTTATATGAATATTCTTCTCTTTCTCCTATTCATGCTAAGAATGTCAACGACAAGAGTTGTTGCCTGTTCTTCTTTATTTTTTGAGAATTTGTTTTAAAAATAATGTAATTTTCTAGAAAAAAAAATAAAAATAAAGTATTTTTAGATATTTTCTGTAAAGCGTTAAGAAATAGTTGAAAATATCAAGAACAGGTCCGAAGCATTGTATTGCATACGTATATATTCCCTATATATCATTGTGTATACAAAACATATTTGGTAATACAAAACATAAATTTTTATTTTTTTTCTAAACTCCTATAAGGATGAGGATGGAATGGAGGGAGTGAATTTCTCATACTTTAGCCCACCCCCATTCAAGACATTATTATTATTAATAAATTTAGTTGTATCAAAGTAAACATAGTAAAAATAAATAAATAAATAAATTTTTATTTTTATAAAAAGCAAAGTTACATTTTTATTTTGTGTTGAAGATGAAAAAAAAAATAAAAAAATCACCCTCCATGTTGAACTATTATTGAATGAAATAGTATATGATATTCAAAAGATATTTTCTAATATCATATAAAAAATTAATAATCAACTAGAAGTTGTATAAAAATGATATTATTTATTTATACATATATTTTACTTGTGTTTAAATTTTTGTTTCTTTGTATTTTTATTAAGGGTTGGAATGATTACATCTTAAATAAGAGTGTTGGCTAAAGTGACTACATTTTAAATAAAGAATGTCTGTGTTTATATTCGAAATGTTTTTAGAGTGTGTTTTATAGTGATTTTAAGAAGTGCTTTTAGTATTTTTTTTAACATTTGAAAATTTTTATTTTTCTTATATTAAAGATGTTATAAATACTTCCTAAAATTATTATCAAACACATTCTTAATAAAAGTATTTTATCCAAAAATGTTTTTAAAATAATCATCTATGTATTTTTTTTTAAATACTATAATTGATTTTTGAACATTATAAATGATTTTTTAGATTTTTAAAAATGTTTTGTAAAATTTTTTAAATACCTAATTTATTTTCAAAAACATTTTTTTTTGACTAAAAAAGTTTCCAATACGTTTAATAGTGATTTTGGGAACTAGTTTATTAGTCTTTTAAATAGAAACATAAAAAATCTAAAGTATAAGAAAAATTAAAAGTTTGTTTAATCGTGATTCTAGAAAACGTTTTTACTCTAAAAAGTGCTTTTTAAAAAATATTTGATATTTAGTAAAATTAAAAAAAACACCTGTAAACTTTTTTAAAATTACTTATAGTATTAAAAAATCACTTATAAAATTTTATGAAAAAACACTTAACATTTGATCATCTTAAAAACACGTAATTTCATTAAAAATGTTTTGAAAATGAACACTCCAAAACACATTTTAAAAATTTGTTTGATAATGATTTTAAAAAATATTTTTAAAATGTGTAATACTTTAAAAATAAAAAATTAAAAATATTAAAAATATTATAAACGTTTTCTAAAGTCATTATCAAATTAATTATAAAAACACTTTATAAAATAACTACCAAATCCATTCTAAAAACACTTTTTAAAATAGCATCACGAAAGTGGATTTTGTCACTTGGATTAACATAAGAATGAAACAATTAAAAAGGAATTTATATTATATTATTAAATAACATTTTATTCCATTATTTCCACCTCATTTTTCTATCTCCGTAAATTCCCACTATTATCGATGACGTCACAAGATTCCATGTAGCCCGCCGGGTTTGCGATGGCCCCACCGCATCATATTCGGGCCGTTTGAGCTTACCCGATCAGAAACTGGCGGGAAATTTTGGCGGTAAGATAACTTAACGCGTGTCGGTCTAAGGATTGGCGCATGTGTGATGCGTGCTGGCTATGAACCAGAATACCAAAAGCATTACTTAAAAAAATATTCACACAAATTTATCAACAGAATTTTAAAAAATAACAATAAATTTCACTAAAAAGAGTTCAATAATTTTTCACTTTTTTTCTAATAAAAATTTTTTAAAAATAAATTAGAGTTCTTTTATCAACTCAAACGATATAAAATTTAATATAAAAATAAAATATGTTTCAAAATTTTCAAAAATTAAAATTAAGAAAACCTAAGTTAAGAGGATGAAATAAAAGGAAAAATAAGTATGAATATTAAATAGATTTTATAAAATACTTTATTTATTTTTCTAAATTTTATTAAAATCTTAATTTTCAATTTTTTAGGGGACAAAAATTTTATTTTGCTTTTCTAATTATATATGCTTGCTAAAAAATATTTGTAAATTTATGAATTAACATTTTTTTTTATGGATTTGTAATTGAATGATTCATTAATATATTATTTTTTAATTTATAAAATTATTAAATACTATTTTTTTTTTACTTTTTAAGAATTAATTAAACTTATTAATTTTAGTGGGTATTTATTCGAGTTATTTTGAAATTCTTATTCAAAAAATTTATTGAAATTGTTAATTGTTAGTTTATTTTTATTTTATTATATAGTAATTGGTTAAATTTTGTGGATTTATTATTAAAATAGAATTTTAAAAATTATCTTAAAATAGGTGAAAAATTTAGGTCCGATTAGTCATATTTTCTAAATTTTATTTTTAAAAATTAAATTTTATTCTTTAACTTAAAAACAAGCCTAAAAAAAAAAATGTCAAATCGAATCCACTATTTTTAAATTACAGGATAAAACAGACTCTTCTATCTATTTGGATACATTAGATGTATTTTCTTTTTAAAATTAGATTTATAAAAATAAAATATTTGAAACAAAAAATGCATATTAAAATTTATTTTTAGATGTTTTAAAATGGAAGACAATAAATTTTTTTTTGATACTTTAAATTCTATAAAACCGTTATATATTAATGTAAATGTCCGAGAATTCTTGTATATTCTATAAAATTTATTATTAATTTTCTATTTTAAAAATAAAAAATTATTAAAAGGACATGAAATAAATAATTCTAAAATCTCTTAATTCCTAATTATTAAAGTAAAAAAAAAAAAAAACCATTAAAATATTCGTTTGAGGGCCCGATTGTTGAGCTGGTGTTTGGCCCAACTATAAAAGCCCATTTTTCCCTCTCTTTTCCCAAAGGCATCATCGTCCCGAAACCCTTTCTTTCGCATCGACCTAGCCAAACCCCCATTCAGACCCTAGATCCGTTCGTATTCACCATTGGTTCTTCGCCTCAGCACCCATCTTTGCTGCTTCTTTCTTCTTCTTTGGACGCGATGGTTAAGTCTGGTTTGCGTTGAGAGCGCCTTCACCGTTGGATTGTTGTAAAATTTGGTCCAGTAGGTGGCTGCAAAAAAGTAATGGACGGCGTCAAGCCAGTTGCTTCGGCTGA
Organism: Vitis vinifera; assembly: GCF_030704535.1. Classification (NCBI taxonomy): domain Eukaryota; kingdom Viridiplantae; phylum Streptophyta; class Magnoliopsida; order Vitales; family Vitaceae; genus Vitis; species Vitis vinifera. The sequence continues at coordinate 2,315,476 of NC_081808.1, read as the reverse complement.
GCAAGGAGGTGCTGTTGAAGCTCGATTTACAGAGTTCTGCAAGGTTTTCACGGTTTCTTTCTTTCTTGCTTTTTTTTTTTCTGGATTTTGAAGGAATTTTTGTTTCCGTTTTTTCACTTTTTGTTTCTCTTTAATTACTTGATTTTTGCTTCAATGCGAGTTGTTTACGGAAATTGTCTGATGTTTTTTTTGGAGTGGACTGACTGAGAATCGAGATCTATTCACAGAATGGGTTACAATTGGATGAGAGCACTTTCGCACAAGCTATGAAGCTGTTTGAGGAAAGCAATCACCTACTGTCTACTACAAGCCTGTCTGCAATTGGGAATGGGGTAGTGTGTCTCCTGCTTTGTAGTAGATTGATGTGTTTTTTTTCTTCTTCTGTTTTGTAATCTTTGTAAATGGGGTTGTGTATTAGGGCTAACTAAATTGCTTCTCTTCTTATCAGCCAGAAGATTCTGAACGGTATTGGTTTGCATTCATTTTGTATTCCGTCAAGAGATTGAGTGAAGGGACTGCAGAAAATGTTCAGCAAGGGAATGATGAAAATGGGTTTAATTTGTGCCAGATTTTGAGGGTTTCAAAGCTCAAGTATGTTGCTTTTGAGCATGGTTATTTTTATATTTTAATGAGCTGCTGCTATAGCTTCTCTGCTAATGTTCTATGTGGTTTGCAGCATTGTCGATTTCTTCAAAGAGCTTCCACAGTTCATCGTCAAGGTTGGTCCAATTCTTGGAAATCTATATGGCCCCGATTGGGAGAAAAGGCTTGAGGTACTCCTGCGTTAGAGGGTTTTTTTTCCTGTTTTAAGATGGTTATGTCAATGTTTGAGTAAATTGGTTTAGCCTTCACTGATGGTTCTTTTATTTCTTCCTTTTTCTCTCATTAGGCAAAGGAGTTGCAGGCCAATTTTGTGCACTTGAGTATTCTAAGCAAGTTAGTACCCTTGCTGTTTCATGTCCAAGTTTTTTTTTTTTTCACCTTTTAAGTGTCTGATCCACATCCATTTCAATTTTTTGATTTGTTCATTATTTGATAGGAGTAGAGGTTTGGTACATAACACATCTTATTATTGTTGAGTATTATTCACTGAATAAGGGACATTTCCTTGTTTAGTTTTAGTCATGGGAGCCATGCCTCTTGGTCTGTATTGAATTTTTTGTATGATATTTTGATGCCAAAAGAGGCAAGACAGAAGCCATGGTGTTGTAGCAGTCAAGGAAGAGAGAGAAAGACACAGAGCTGATTGTATGAAGGAAAAACCTTTCTAGGACAAGGGGGGCGGGGCTGTGCGTCTGTGAGTTGAAAAAAGAAATTTTATGCGATTAAGGAAACCTATCCAAAGGATTTTGAATATAGAAGATTTTTCATTTGACAATATGTATTGGGATGTGGATATGTTTCTCAAACCATGGAGAGAGCATGGATTGATATGTTTTCTGGTGGATTTTGATTAAACTATAGTTGGATGAGCAGTGGGCATACTCAATCACTCACTGTTGAGAACTTGCCACACTAGGTGTAAAAGTAATATGGTATTTCCCTACAGCCTTGCTTAGTTTTTGGATTCTTCAGATATTCTAGATCTTATGCCTTTTTCTGAGCTCCCATATCCAGGATTTGGGGTTGGATGGATTGAACACCTGGAGCCTGGGCAGACACACACGGTCAAACAATCGTAACATAGATATTAGGTGCTCAAATGAAATTACAGAGGCACCCTTGATTAATATTTATAAAGTAACTAAATGTTCTAGTGGACTGGAGGCATATTTTGCTCTCCATCATTTTATTCTAGGAGTGGACTCAAGATCACAATTAGAAAAGTTTATGTTTGCCTGGTTTGGGACCTGAATTGCTAGCGAACAGGTTAGATTTTAACCTTGACCCAGCTAAATTCTTAGGGGTCAAGTCATCTAAGTATGTTATCCCAACTGCTTGGTGTGGGTCATTGTTTTCCATAATTATGTGAATGATACAGTTTATTACTTTATTGCATGAATGCAATATCACATGAAGAGGAAGAGAATGCTGATAATGTAATGGACACTTTAGTCAAAGGAAAACAACCATCCATGCTAGTGATTGGTTATGGAAATATCAGATTCTAATGCTTCATGAAAACAATATGAGCAGTGTGGAAATCATAGTGCAATTTATGTTAACTTGACAAGAAGGAAAAAGGAAAATTTACATAACATTCTATTACTGAATATCCATTATTTTGTTCAGTGATTTTCTATAGATCAGACATCTGCTTCGGTTTGTGCATTAGAAGATTTATTTTGGCGGCACGCTATTTCATTATAATATGAACTTAAGTTTTTATTTTTTTTTTGCACTAAATTTGTATTGCACTTATTTACACTGCATTACCATTTGCATTAATAGTACACTTGTTTTTCTGGTCATATGTGAAAGAGGTACATGGAATAACATCAAATCTTATTTTATTTAATGGCACAAGGTACTATAAGCGTGCATACCTGGAATTCTTCTCCACAAGTGGTTCCAACCTTGATAAGCAGTCGTCTGTTATCAGTGCTTCAGGCTATGTGTCAGACTATCATCGGTTTGGATGGTTACTGTTTTTGGCGTTACGTGTTCACGCATTTAGTCGATTTAAGGACCTAGTGACTTGCACAAATGGCTTGGTTTCTATATTGGTTGGTTACATTCCTGTACCGGCAATTGCTTTATTATTTTATACTTGCATTGTTCTATAGTAATCAAGATGTATAATATTCTTCTTTTTTCCTAAAAGGATAGATATCGTTAACTTAATTGTAGAAGGTATAAACTAAATGGATGCCAAAGAATTTAAATTATTCTCTTGATAATTCCAGTGTAGATACTGCTGTAGTGGTTATAACTTTTGTCATCTATTCTTTTTGAAGTCGTACTAAAAAAAGAATTAATTATTTTCCTGGCTTATTAAAAAAAATTTCTTATTTTCCTAATGCATTACAAAATCTGACAGGCCATCCTGATACTTCACGTGCCTATTTCCTTCAGAAGTTTCACTATCAACAACTATCCACGTTTTGGTAATTGTCTTGTAACTTGATGGATGTAGTTATATCTGTTTCTTTTTCATCCTTTTCTTTTTTGGTTGTGGATGGGGAAAGAAGTTTTGTTGTATTTCTAACATTTTAATGGGTGCTGATACCTTTAGTATGTTGTTCAGTTAAGAAAGGCAATAAAGGTATGGATCTGCTTGCATCCCTTTGTGACATTTATGAGACATCAGAAGATGAAGTAAGAAAAACAATGGAGCAGACCAACAAAGTAATAGTCGATATCTTGAAGAAGAAACCTTGTTTGGCATCAGAGTGTAAATCTGAAAACTTAGCGAGTATTGACCCAGGTTAATCTAGATACTTTTTCCATTATAATTGTTGATTAAGCTTTTGAGAACTCACGCTTAATTATGAAATCCCCTTCAATGCAGATGGCTTGGTTTATTTTGAAGATCTAATGGACGAATCATCTTTATCATCCAGTATAAATATTCTAGAGAAGGATTATGATGCTGCAATTCGTAATAAGGGTGAACTGGATGAGAGGGTATTCATTAATGGGGAGGATAGCTTACTTGGCTCAGGGAGTTTGTCTGGCGGTGCCATGAGTATAAGTGGTGCCAAGGTATGTTTGCCATAAAGATTTGCATTCCTCAAAATGCCTAAATAATTGCACTGTTTAACGTTCTGAGGCTCTTTCCAACTTTTGTAGAGGAAAATTGATTCACTGGCCTCCCCAGCAAAGACAATTACAAGTCCGCTGTCTCCCAACCGCTCGCCTGGCATTCTTGGTGGTGCTAACTCAAAGATGGCACCGACACCTGTGACCACAGCTATGACTACTGCAAAGTGGCTCCGGACGGTTATTTCTCCGCTTCCATCAAAGCCCTCTGCCGAACTGGAGCGATTCCTAACATCATGTGACAAGGATGTTACTAGTGATGTGATCCGCAGGGCTAACGTAATATTGGAGGCCATTTTTCCAAGTATTGCTTTTGGAGAGCGTTGTGTCACTGGAAGTGCGAGTCTGATGGACAGCATATGGGCACAACAAAGAAGAATGGAAGCAATGAAGTTATACTATAGGGTGTTGGAAGCAATGTGTACCGCTGAAGCTCAAGTTTTGCATGCAAATAATTTAACCTCCTTATTAACCAATGAGAGGTTCCATAGGTGTATGCTTGCTTGTTCTGCAGAGCTGGTTTTGGCTACCCATAAGACAGTTACAATGTTGTTCCCTGCAGTATTGGAGAGAACTGGCATCACAGCTTTTGATCTTAGCAAGGTGATAGAAAGTTTCATTAGACATGAGGAGTCTCTTCCAAGGGAATTGAGGCGTCATCTTAATTCCTTGGAAGAGCGACTTTTGGAAAGCATGGTATGGGAGAAGGGCTCCTCTATGTATAATTCTTTGATAGTTGCGAGGGCAGCCCTTTCGGCAGAAGTAAACCGGCTTGGATTATTAGCAGAACCTATGCCATCTTTGGATGCTATTTCCATGCATATTAATGCTTCCTGTGGTGGCTTGCCTCCTGTGCCTTCTTTGCAGAAGCGTGAGAGTTCACCAGGTACTGCTTTATTTTAGATGAGATTCTGGGTTAAGTCACTGAAAGCTGTACGCATTGTTAAGTGGAATGTTTTATTCCTACTTGTGGAAATTTTGTTTCTGTCCTCGATAAATCTTTGTGCTAAATTTGTTACAAAGCTGATGTAATTACAGAATGTTGTATTTCTTTTCTATTAACTCATGCTATTTTTATGTTAATTATTTTTCAGGTCAGAATGGAGATATTCGGTCCCCAAAGAGAGTGTGCCCTGATTATCGAAGTGTGTTGGTGGAACGGAATTCTTTTACGTCCCCAGTAAAGGATCGCTTCCTGGCATTAAATAATCTCAAGTCCAAGTTACCGCCTCCCCCCTTGCAATCTGCATTTGCAAGGTACTGTTTGGGTACACTATAAGGTTTTAAAAATTGCAAATCCAATCCATGTTACTGCTTCATATTTTCATCTAATTTGGAGTTCTTCTTGGATATTCATCTGCAGTCCAACACGGCCAAATCCAGGACGCGAAGGGGAAACATGTGCAGAAACTGGCATCAATATATTCTTTAGCAAGGTATTACTGGTCAATACAGTATTTTAATGTCGACTTTCTCTATTTCATCATGACTAGAATCTACTAGATTTTGCCTGGTAGATGTGTTGTGCTTTCCTTTTTCTTGTTGTTGGTTGGGAATTGGGAATATCCCTTTGCCCAGTGACATGTTTTATATATTGATGGCAAGTTCACTACCTACTACCATGGCCTCACTTTTTGATTTAATCTTTTTAGGATAAAAATCTGTTGCAATGCTTTTTCCCCCTGGATTGTGTTATTTGTGCCATTTCCATGCTTAATTACTGTGAACTTCTTGTGCTACCTAGATAATAAAGTTAGCTGCTGTCAGAATTAATGGTATGGTTGAGAGGCTACAACTGTCTCAACAGATGCGAGAGAATGTGTACTGTCTTTTCCAACAAATCCTTAATCGGCGAACGAGTCTCTTCTTTAACCGGCATATTGATCAGATCATCCTCTGTTGTTTCTATGGGCTTGCAAAGGTTTGCTGTTAGAAACTTGTGAGAGTTATTGGTTGTTCAACCATTTTCTTTTAATCCTTCTTTGCCCATGTTTTTGCCTGCAGATCTCTCAAATGAACCTGACCTTCAGGGAAATAATTCACAACTACAGGAAGCAGCCACAATGCAAGCCACAAATTTTCCGTAGTGTGTTTGTTGATTGGTCATCAGCACGCCGCAATGGAGTATGTTGCTTAATCTCTATTCTCTTAGTGTTAGCTTCTGTTCTATGGGAAATCTAAGCCTTTCAACTGATTTTGAACAGAAAACAGGGAAGGAACATGTTGATATTATCACATTTTACAATGAAATTTTTATTCCGGCTGTAAAGCCGCTGTTAATGGAGATTGGGCCTGGTGGTGGAACAACTACAAAAACTAACAGGGTTCCTGAAGTTAACAATAACAATGATGGTATGCTCTCTTTGTGATTTATATCTTGCCGAAAATTGCATGGTCTTTCTTCTTTCTTCCCTTCTTTTTCTTATTTTTTAAATTCATCTCTGTATAAGTAACCTTCCTGCAAGGTGCTGCTTAATATTTTTTTATATTTCCTGGCCTATCAGCTCAATGTCCTGAATCACCAAAGATTTCTCCTTTTCCAAGTCTTCCTGACATGTCTCCGAAGAAAGTATCCGCTGCACACAATGTCTATGTCTCCCCATTGCGGTCATCTAAGGTATAGTTTGTTCATTTTTTTACTCACTTGGAGCCAATTTTAATATTTGAAATGAGCATGTGGATACGTGATAATTGTGCTACTAATTTTGCCATCTGTAATATGAAATGATCCTACTTATATTTATCTAAAGTATACTTTTGATATTCATGATTGAATCCTAGCAATTTAGGGTTGATTATAAGAATCCTAGCAATTTAGCTTCAAATCATTATTGCTGTTAATGTTATATATTTGCTTTTATTAACATTCAAATTCCTTGTAACACTGTTGGTTATTGAAGATTGGGAACTTACAAACACCTTGCTCTTGCTCTCAATGTATGAACCAAAAAATGAAAATCATCTGATGTTGAAATCTCTTTTTACGTGATTGGTTCCATTAATAAAAATCATCTGATGTCTACAGATGGATGCTTTAATCTCACATAGTTCTAAAAGTTACTATGCTTGTGTTGGAGAGAGTACTCATGCTTATCAGAGCCCTTCAAAAGACCTAACTGCCATTAATAACCGATTGAATAGGTATGCGTATTTCCTTGTATTATTAACCTCTGAAATATGAAGGAACTCTCTTATTTGTGCTAAATTACTCACTTGTTTGTTATGTTTGCCTCTCACAGTACCCGGAAGCTCAGAGGCGCACTCAACTTCGACGATGTCGAGGGTTTAGTTAGCGACTCCTTGGTGGCCAAAAGCCTGTACCTTCAAAATGGGAGCTGTGCATCCTCATCAGGTGCACCGTTGAAATTAGAGCAACCTGACACGTAGTTCCATAGCTGTGCTTATCTTTGAATGTAAATCCTAGTTTTCTTAATTTGTCCTTCATTTTAATCTATACACACGTGGTAAGAGGGGTAAATTGTATGAGCGGTGAGTTATTGTAGAATGGCCGCCACTAACCCCCCTCTGTTATGATGATGTATGATCGAAGAAAATTGGGTTAGTCCTAATTAACTAACTAAATAAAATTTCTTTTTTCTTGTGATTTTAGTGTGAAATGGTCTCTCTTCAATACATACCATTTCCTGCATTAAGGCAAAGCATAGGGGAATCAGAAGAAACATTGTATTTGAGAAAGTAAACCCACTAGTCCCAGGAACAAGGACCAGCGTATGAACACCAAGCACTAAATCATTCACAACAAGAGAGTGAAATAAACTCTCAAAGCTCGTTTAAGAGTTGCTAAAACTGGTAGCAATGGGGATGACCACTATAAGAATTAGTATCAGCAGAAGTATAACACCCAAACACATGCACTTCCTGCTGCTCCTCTGGTAGTCTTTGGCAGTCTTGAGATTCTTCGTTCCATCCTTGACGTACTGGGCTGCATTCATCACATGGTGCTCAATGTCATCCATCTGCTCCCCCTGCGCCTCCACCATTATTGCCATGTCCAGAAACACCTGGTGCAGCTCCAACAAGCTCTTCTCTATCTCCTTAGCCGCGTCATGCCTGTCCTGTATCTCCACCACTGTCTCCAACACCTTCCCTCTTCCATGCTCCTGTATCGCCCTCCCCAAAAACTCCTCACCCCCTTCCCCATTCGATATAATCTTCTCTATCACCTCCTCATCAGGGTACTCCCCTGTCACTGTAAAATACCGCCTCCCCACCGTCTCCTTGTACTCCGTCATCATCCTCTGCCTCAGCCCCTGAAAGTCCATCATCAGCTCCTTGAGCTTCTTCCTCAGCCCATTCGTGACCGCAGCCCTAGTCCTGTACACCGGAGTACCCTCTTTGTAACCTGAGAGCCTCATATTAGCAGCATTGGCGCGGTCCATCTCCTCGAGCTGAGACTTGATGGCTCTGGCCTTCTTCTGCACCCCAATGATATCGGCATTGATTCGGTTCCGCAGTGATTTCAGAGCCTCAGGCTTGTGCAGGGACTTGCTCTCTTCATTGGCCTCATGCAGCCTCCCCAAAATCTCTCTAATCAAACCCATCTCCTGCTTCACCTTCTCGGCCTCCTCCAAGAACAAACCCAGGTTCCTGTCCATCTGGGTTCCGGACATCTGCAGATCATATTCAGGACCCGCTTCCAAGTCCTTCATGGCTTCCTTCTTCAGATCCACATAGCTGATGAACGATTTTGTCATCAGATCATTCATCTTCAAAGAATTGAATGAATTGAGAAGCCCGAAGCAAGATTCTCCGTAAATTGAGGAAGAAGATGAAGAAGAGGAAGATGGTCTTGACACAAGATTCAAAATCAAAGCTTAATCTTAGTGCAGAGCCTCCACAGATACTTAAAGAAGGAACACGTTCCGAACGTTTAAAAATTAGCCGTTGCTAATCCCAACGGCTATATTTTCACTGGATCCAGCTAGTCAACGTTAAATTACAGGCCCAACCCAACCCAGCCCATCCCGGATCAGCCCAAATAGTCTCTTTTCAAATCTGGGCCTGGTAGGGCACTGTTGAATGACCCAAACTCGTTTGCAAGATAAAGGCCGTGACTATCTTCACCGGCTCACCGGCGCCGTCGCCGGCACCGTCGATTCTGATTTCGTTTGCTGTTCTCACAATTTTCCTTTCGTTGAAGATGAATCTGATCAAAGTCTGTATTGCGTTGTTATGATGATTATATTATTTGGATAGTTTTAGCCATTAAGTAGGAATCGCTGTATAAATTAACAATTATGCGATTAGGGATTTGATTTTTTTTTTTTTTTTTACTTTCTCTGTATCTGTTTGAAAGCATATCAGGAAGATCATTTTGATTAATAATGTAGTTTTGGTGGATAGTCTAGTTGGAGTTAGCTTTAATGGACATTTTGAGGTGTCTTCTTTTTCATTTTTTATTGCTTTCATGGTGGATCCGAGGCGTTTGGCTTCTGTAAAAAAATACAGGAAGAAAAGTTGTTCAGGAAATAAACAAATGTGACACAACAAGAAACCACCCTCGCCAAAAAAAAAAAAAAAAAAAAACCCCTAGGCAACACCATCCCTTAGGCTGCTTAACGGTCAAAGCCTCCCCTCTTAGCTAGGATGCTGATTTTCTGGTCATTTTCAGGAAAGATTATGCTAGCTTCCTAATAAATTTCAGTGAATCCATTCACATAAATAGATGCCTGGGGAGAAAATTCAATCTCTGAGTGTTGAAGTGTTGTTTTGAAAAGTCTGATGAACCATGTATTTGTCTCGTTAGGAAGATACTTAATGGTTCTTTTGATCCTAAGGAAGTTCTGAAATGGGGTATTGGGGGGCGGGTGGGGGTTTTAATTTGGTTTTAGATGTTGGAAAGGAAATGGGGGTGAGTTGGTTTCTATGGACAGGCATTGGTTATTGGGTTCTCTGGTATTAGGATTGGCTGAAGTCTTCTTTCCTTTGATGTTCGAAGAGCCCCTATCTCATCATCCTCTCTTCCCAACTGTTTTTCATTGCCCTCCTTTTGATATATGCAACTCACTTCTATTGCTATTCCCGGTCGATACTTAGTTGCTTGTGAATGCAACCCAACCCTCATCTGCCAAATCCAATTCATCTTTATCTTCTAGCTCTAGAACCTTGTTGCTTCAAAGGATTTTTGGGAAAATCAATTTTTTGGACAATGGATTCCCAAAACTGCATGGGTTATTTTCATTCGTCTCCATGTCTAAATCTGTTTTCTAAATAATAGTGAAAATGGGGTAGGAGGAGTTCTTCAATTTCTGCAGACTTTCTTTTTTCATCTTTTTCAAGTTAAAATTGGCTTGCTTGATGTGAATTTGACTTTTTATTAGCCTCCAACGACGTCAAAATTTTGCAAAAAAAAGTGCATTTTTGTGTTTTTCGTGACTTCAGTTTTGAAGTTTCCTTTAAATGGCTCTCTTCATATGGTTTTTGCCGTCTAGCTAGTGAAATCATTTAAAAGTTATGTTAAAGAGGAAGAACAGGGATTTCAACTCTGACATGGATGTTTTCTTTTAAAATGGCCATCGTTGATGCAATTTTTGGCTTTTTATTAGCCTAAATCAGGCCCTAGGCTTTGCCAAAAATGTGCACTTTTACAACTTACATGACTTTGATTTTAATGTTTTATTTAAAATGGTCCTCTTCATGTGGTTTTGGCTTCTACTAGCTTATCAAATCATGTCCAAATTTTGCCAAAAGAATGAAATGGCCTTTTGGATGTGTTTTCTGGCTTCTCACAAGGTTAAATCATGTCAATTTTTTGCTAAATTTGAAGAATACCATCTTTGCTTTACATGCCATTGGTATCAAAATTTTCCTTTAAAATGATATCGATTTGGCTTTTAGATTTTAATGAACTCTGCTAAACCATGTCAAATTTTGCCGAAGATCAAGAGCAGTATTTGCATGTTGCGCATTTCTTTTACTTTGGTGTTTCCTTTAAGTCTGCCTTCTTAATGTTATTTTTAGCCGCTCACCAGAGTAAACCATGTCAACATTTAACCAGCAATAAACATTGATCGTTCCAACACAATTCGCATAATACTACATATATATCAGCTTACTATTTGATAATGGAATATCAGGCTCAATAGTTTCAATCTTCTTATTACTGGGGGGCTATAGGTTGTTCATACAAAGATTACTCATAGTGATATGATAGTTCATTTCAAAGCAAAATGGAACCTGTTACCCATCAATTGCGAGTAATTTCTGTTTCATTCAATTTGTATGAACTTTGATAAACATTTTTATATCTAAATTGTTTTCTCGTTCCTTTGCTCACCCCCTGGGACAAGGAGATGTTGCGTGCTTCTCGGCCAAAGTACGTGGCTGAGCACTGTCTCAGCTGTCCAGTTTGCTTGCCATGATAGAGATGTTCATTGATAAAAGCTTATTACATTCTCATCCATTGGTGGGTTGAATTCTCATATGGGACAAGGTGAAGGTGGCACACAGGAACCGCGTGAAATGGAAGACGTGGATTCAACTTTGCCAAATGACAAAATAGAAAAAGAGAATAATTCTGTGAAAAATCACAGTACATAGATTTTCTTTGATTATTTGTTTCTTGTTTGAAATATAATGTTCTCTTTCACTGGCTGGACAACATGGATTCACATATACCACTATATTGTTTACTTTGTAGTAACACAGAAACATTATGGACCTGAGATCGTGGATTCAACTTACCTAATGAAAAAGCAAGGAAAGGTGATTGAACATTTACTAGACTACGAAAAAGGATGATGTATGAAAATGAAAGAATAGAAGTTTCCTTAGATCATTGGTTTCTCCTTCTGAATGATAAGGGGCACATCACAGAGACTAAATGCTCTCTGTTGACATCTAATGGAGTCCATCTCCCCTAGGTACCAACTTATTGATTGAATGGTCGTTTTTGGACCCACATGGAAATCACTTGTTGGGATAGTTCACAATTGCATTTTTTTGTTGGCAAGACAGGTAAATGACATATGAGTCATCATCTTGACTCTTTTACATTTTGATTGAAAAGAATTAATTGCATGTGACTCAGCTGGTGCTAATTTTCTTGCTTCCCCCTGCACATTTATACTTTTCCTATTATACAATCATTTCTATAGTTGTTGGGTATGTGGATATCATAAATCCAGATGTTTCTACAAGTGGGATAGAACACATGCAATGTGACAGTCTAGATTTTTCATTTGAGTATTTGTAACCTTGCTAATGGAGCTATAAAATGCTAAATTGGCAGTCTGTAATTTAGCCAAAAGAGTGCATGAATTGATATATTTGCTTGATTTTCTTGCAGATTGATGATTCTAATGTGTACCCGTTGTCCTTTAGTTTGATTAAAGAATGAGTTATGAGAAACTCTTTTTAGTGTTCTTTTCTGTCAAACTTATACAGTCATTAGCTCTCCAAGATTGAATCATACTACCATATTCTTTCACATATAGAGCTTTTATGAAGTATGGCTTTGCTATTTGCAGCCCTCAGACATGCCCTTTAACTGATTTATACATAAATATTTTTTTCAATAGGAGGAAAGTTTGGATGGTTCAAAATAGTACGTTTAGCTCTACTTAACCATTCTCAACTCTATATGGTGGTAGGCATAGTATCAGAAGTAGATTTGTTTAAAACAATGGGTTGTATTATAGCATCAAGGAAAATTCTAGGGGTACCAGTTCGATACCTATCAAACTTGTAATCTGGGTCGTTGGATGATAGTACAAATGTATGGAATTAGTGTATAAACAAATAGGATTAGATATTATACAAAAGAATGAGATTAAGATATGAAACAATGTAATTTAAGTCAGATACAAAGCAATAAGACCAAATTATATATGTGGTATCTTGTGATTGATACTGCTCTTCTTAGATATCAATTTGGTACTATAGCAAGACCCTAATATCATTTTCTCAGCAGTGATGTCCAATTTTCCACTATAGACCTAACTACTATGACATATCTAAATAGTTGACTGCCTGTAGGGTATATACTTTTTAACTTACTAGTTAACAGCTTAAGTTTTTAAGTCAAATTTGTATCTTAATAGGATATTAGAGTCTTGATTTATAGGAGGGTGGGTCACAAGGCTACCAGACTGCCAGCACCATTGTTGTCATGACCACCACCCTAGGACAACTACCTGCAACACCCATACTGTACAACAATGGGGAAATATGTATGAGGAAGCTAACAGGTACACGATGATTGATAATGTGATTCCACAGTAGGGTGTTTAGAATATGCTATTCCTGGTTAGGTTTATTGCAGCACTAGACACAAAAATGGTCTTATGTGGATCTCACAGCCAATAATTCCGTAAGGCTGTTGGCCACCTAAGGCAGCCCCATTACCCTTTTGATTAGACAACCGCTTTGGACAATTCAATAACCACCCCCACGCTCTTAGAATTCAGTAGTTTTATATATATCTGCAAGATAAAGAAACTTTTTTTCCCTTATTGCTTGCTTTGTTGCGTGCTGCTTTGAATATTTTGTTTCTTTTCCTTCTTTTTCACGTTGCACTTCCCACTAACTTAACATTTTTGCATGGCTTACCAGGAGCGAAAGTGACAAGCAGTCCTCCACAATTGGCTTGTTGAAAGAAGGAGGAGAAAGAAGGAAGAAAATTAAATAGAGCTTCATCTAAAGTAAAATATTTCAACTTTTGGTTTTTGTTTTTTTGTATTTTTTTTGACACCCTTTTTAAAAGAGTCTTTCCAGATTCTTAAAAGTCGTTTGACCAATGTTAATGCTTCTACTATTATGGATTAGAGCTTGGCCTTCAACAATAACTCATTTATTTGTTGGGTTTTTTTAGTGGATGAAGCAAAATTCTATACATCAAAGATATTAGGTTATCTGATTATCTGATTAAAATGGATGAAAACATCTCGATTTGTAAAACTAAGAGCTTGTTTGTTAACTATTTTTTTAGAACAATTTTTTGTTTTTCAAGAAAAAAAATGGAAAACATGTTTGATAATTAAAAACTGTTTTCTGCTTTCTGTTTTTAAGAACAAAAATCAGAGTATTTTAAGAGAACATCTTAGTTGTTTTAAGTTATTTTTTTTGAGAGTTGCTTTAAAAAATAATTATACAAACATATATAATGATTAAAAATAAAGTTGTAGATATAAAAAAATTATTTTTAAAATATATTTAAAAATATTAAAAATGCGTTAAAAACATTTTAGGTTTCCAAATATATTTTTGTTCTACAAAACATTAGAAAACAATTTTCAAAAACAAATTTTAAAAACTATTTTTTAAATTGTTTTAAAAAAGAGTTACTAAATTCTTCATTTTTTTTAACCTTAAAAAGTACGAATTTTAGATAAGAATCCTCACACTTTTTCTTGTAAAAATAACTTTTTATTTTAAAACACAATGTAAATAATTAAAATGTTGAATGGTATTTATATTAAAAATGCGTTATTTAAGTTTAAAAATATGAGAGGTTGGTTTTACAAATTTGGGATCTTTTAATCCCTTTTAATCAATTAATTCTTAATTTTTATATGCGGTTTGTGTTGTTAATAATAAAAAAGGGGTCGTCATTTGGGTTTTTGCTAAAATCTTTAGTTATATTTTTAATATCTCTTGTTATTGAAATTGAGTTTGAACAATGACATATTCAATATGGGTACCAAAAACCCACTGAAGAATCAATTTTACAACAAATTCACCTTTTTGTATTAAAACTCATCTTTTTTTATGAAATTAAAAAAAATGTTTTAGAAATATTTTTTGGTAAAACGGTTTTTGAAAGATAATTTTAAAAGTTACACTAACAATGGAAAAAGATTCATTTCAAAAGAAACCTTAAATGATGAATCACAGATGTATAATGTGAGAAGATGACTAATTAAGTGGAGTTAAAAAAACATTTGCCCTTAGCAAAAGGGTAGTCATTTGGGTTCCTTAGTCATATTTTTCATATCTCTCATGATCGAATTGAGTTTGAACGATGACATATTCAATATGGATACCAAAAAGTTGACGAGTTCACTTTTTATATTAAAACTTATTATTTCATTTGAAATTTCAAAACTTGTTGGAGAATTATTTTTGATAAAATGGTTTTTTGAAAGATAATTTACAAAGCTATATTAACGATGGAAAAATACCAATTTCAAAAGAAGACTTAAATGATGAATCACAAATGTATGAGATGACTAATTAAATGGGTTTAAAAAGCACTTGCCTTTAGCAAAGGGGTCATCATTTGGATTCTTTAGTCATATTTTTCATATCTCTCATGATCGAATTGAGTTTCAACAATGACATATTCAATAAGGGTATTAAAAAGTTAACGAGTTCACTTTTTATATTAAAACTTATTATTTCATCTGAAATTTCAAAAATTGTTGAAGAATTATTTTTGGTAAAACGGTTTTTTAAAAGAAAATTTAAAAAGTTACATTAACGATGGAAAAAGATTCATTTCCAAAGAAGACTTAAATGATGAATCATAAATGTATAAAGTGAGAAGATGACTAATTAAGTGGGGTTAAAAGGCACTTGCCTTTAGCAAAGGGGTCGTCATTTGGGTTTTTTAGTAATATTTTTCATATCTCTCATGCTCGAATTGAGTTCGAACAATGATATATTCAATATGGGTACCAAAAAGTCGATGAGTTAACTTTTTATATTAAAACTTATTATTTCATTTGAAATTTCAAAAATTAGAAAAAGACCCATTCCAAAATAAGTCTTAAATGATGAATCACAAATGTATAACGTGAGGAGATGACTAATTAAGTGGGGTTAAAAAACACTTGCCTTTAGCAAAGGGGTTGTCATTTAGGTTCTTTAGTCATATTTTTCATATCACTCATGATCGAATTGAATTTGGACGATGACATATTCAATATGGGTACCAAAAAGTGGATGAGTTCACTTTTTATTTAAAACTTATTATTTCATTTGAAATTAAAAAAATTATTTTAGTAAAACGGTTTTTTGAAAGATAATTTAAAAAGTTACACTATCGATGAAAAACGTCACATTTCAAAAGAAGCCTTAAACAAAGAAGCACAAATGTATAACGTGACAAGATAATTAGAAAGCACTTGCCTTTTGTTCCATGGGAATCGGGAGTCCAATGACAGAACCCAACCATGGCATCATATGAAGTAAGGCTTTGAGGACCCATCTCTGATTTGATTCTATAGGATTAATAAATTAAAATTTCAAGGGTCTCGATGGAACCCCAATTCCCACATCTCTTTTTCTTGTGATGGATTGAATTTTCATGTATTTGTTTTGTTATAGAATTCTACTTTCTGGGTCATTTTTCTCAACAACCAAACGGCATGAAATGGGCAGATAACATTACTTATTGGATTTGTGTCAATGAAACAAATCTGAGTACACGTGTATGCCACTGTTGTTGCCAAAGTAGCCAAAAATTGTGGGCGAGATACGCCTCCCCACCTTAACGCTCACTGAGTCATGAAATTGGTGTGCTTCTGCCACCTCTTTTCCACACCCACAACCTCCACTACCCACTTTGTACCCATTTCTATATGGCCCTCCTTTTCTCCCATTTAACCTAAATGCCATTTCATTTAAAGAGAGCTATTTAAGACTAATGATATTCCCCCCCTCATGGGTTTTTACTTAGTGGGCATGTTTGAGATATTATGTCAATTCATTTTTGACTTAAATTGAAGGGTTTTATCACAAGAGCATTCAATCCTATCATATATCTCACATGGGTTTGACCATAATTTCGAAGGTCTATTTCCTATTGTCCTTTCAACATTGCCTTATTCCATGTATTTTATACCATTTATTTGAATAATTCAAATAAGTTGTTTGATACATTATCGAATGGGTACCATGGCATTTTCTATGATTTATACTTTCACAAGATAAGGGAAAGTGCCCATTTAATGGGCTCTTTTAAGACTATATTTGAAAGGTACCAAGGGGTCTAGCAAAGATTTTATAAGATTAATAGTTATAGTATCTATTTGAAGACTATTGCCACTTAAAACCCATATAGAATTGTGTTAGAATATTCAATTTTTGCTCCTAAGCGTTCAACCAATTCATGGGCATGTCAATAATGGACAGCATGTCCCTCAAAGTGGGCATATAAAACAAAACTCCTTAGGGTGCTAGGCTCCTTTTTGTAATTAGGCAACAAACCAGGGCCTTGCTTTTGCCTTCTCCTGTTTCTGAATTGGATTTCACTTCCAAACTAGTCCACATTCATTACTCCCCTCCCTATATATATATATATATATACATGTATATAAATATACATATATATATATGTATGTGGGGAGACGCTTGAAGGAAGAAGAGTGGTGAAGCCAAGAAGCCATAGAGGAAGAGAGGCAAAAAAACACCTCCAGGAAGAAGTGAATTGAGTGATATGGAGTGGAGGAAGTGTTACCTAGATGTTGTACTAGTGCCACTTGGGCTGTTCATCACCATGGGGTATCATGTCTGGCTATGGCATAAGGTTAGAACACAACCCCTCTCAACCTTCATTGGTATGAATGTCAACGGCCGCCGGTTCTGGGTGTCAGCCATGATGAAGGTACTAAACACTAATCACCCCCACCTCATATTTCCTTCTTGTTTGATCAGAACTTGATGCTTAATTAGTTATCACATTGTCCTTTTGATTATTTTGATGATTTTGGAAGAAACTATAATGAGGGTGTTTGAATTTTTTGGCAGGACAACGATAAGAAGAACATTCTGGCGGTGCAGACTCTTCGAAATGCGATCATGGGGTCGACCCTAATGGCAACTACATCAATCCTTCTGTGCTGTGGCCTGGCTGCAGTGATAAGCAGCACATACAGTGTAAAGAAGCCACTCAATGATACCATATATGGAGCACATGGGGAGTTCATGATGGCTGTAAAGTATGTGACAATCCTCCTCTTCTTCCTCTTCTCATTCCTCTGCCACTCTCTGTCCATCAGATTTGTGAACCAAGTCAATCTCCTCATCAACACCCCACAAGACCCCATGAATGTAGCCACCCCAGAGTATGTGACAGAGGTTTTAGAGAAGGGGTTCTTCCTCAACACAGTTGGGAACAGGCTCTTCTACACAGCACTCCCTCTTCTGCTATGGATCTTTGGGCCTGTTCTGGTTTTCTTATGCTCAATCACATTTGTCCCATTGTTTTACAACCTTGACATTGTGCCTCCAAGTAGAAAGGGAAAGATGAATGAGATTGAGAACAGCGGCTTTGAGTCAGTGTAAGAACGACTAGTATATTGTATGACACCAAATAATTTGTGATTTGCTTTGAAATGTATGCAATCTAAGGCTCTGAATACTGAATTCTAATTCAAAAATCAATCTACTCACAGTCTAAAGCACTCCCTCTTTTTCTCTATTCAAAACAGAACTCAAGGAAGATCCCATAGCCCATTCTATTTATGGAATATGGAAATGTGACCCAATGTTTAGGTGTGAATGGGGAAAATGTGAGTAATATCTTGGGGTGGATCTTGAAGAGGATTGGGTAATGGGGATATTGGATAAATTCTAGGTTTTTGAGTTTTATCATTCTTTGGTTGATGAGGAATGACTAGGGTTAGTGGCTGACACAGCAGATTTTCATGTGAAGATGGATGAATCAAGCATATGTCTTCATCATCAAAGGTAGGACTCACAAAGCAAGTGCATTATTAATTGAAGGTCGGACGAGTCATCACTTCACTACTACAAAGTATTGAGGTTGACAAAGGGTGGCTTGTGGTAATAAAATACCCTAAGATTGAGGAATGGGGTATCAAGATAAGAAAATGAAATAAAAAATTGGAGAAGTGGAAACGCGGTGAAATTTCTCCACTAAAAGTATTTTTCAAAATATGACAATTAAAATTACTTCTATTTCTATTTCTTCATTTGTGAAACAATGTCTCAATTTGAGTCAGGTATAAGACATACGTACCCAAAAGGTTCGTGAGAAATTTGTTTGTCTCCCATGACTTGGGACACAAAATATGTCTTTTTTTTTTATATACTAAAAATAGCATGCCATTTTGCTTATCTATTCATTTTGGCTTTTCTAAAAAAAATTGAAAAAGAAAAAAGAGGTTTTGAATATGGGAATAGAGTCGAATAGTAGCAATATGACTTAATGATGACGATGACAGGGGCCTTAACATCATATGATCTTACGAGAACATCACAAGGTGCAGTGAAGACTAAGTGAAGACTAAGACACCCATTTTGGAATGGATGATGTATTGTGGATTTGGGCCAAATTCTATGGTCCTCAAACATGCATTTTTTTGGCACATGGTAAATTTTGGTGCCACCATATTCTCAAAGCAATAATAATACACACACATATGTATGGTGACCACACCTCAAGCACTTAGGACTTAGGAGTCCCTCTTTTCTCTAAAGGCTCCATTAAACTTACCTACTTGATAGCTTGGCAAAAGAAAGCAATAGTCGTTTGTATTTCTAAGTTTCATTTGGTTTTAAACCTATCAAACCAAAACCAAAACCAACATTAAATTGATTTAGATGGTATTTTTGCACACCCTTTAGCCTTTACCTATCAAATGCTTTATTTTTCCAATGCAATTTTGGCATCAAAGCACTTCCTTTTTTGTTTATAAAGTTTAATAGTCATACAACTCCATTGGAGGAATCTAAAGTACGATAAAGAAATGTTACTTATTATAAGATTTGAATCTAGTTTTAGATACTTAATACTTAATGCATAATCTAAGTGTTGAGGCTTTGTATCTTTTGATTATTTAAGTGATTATTTAAGTGATTGAAGACTTGAAGTTATTAAGTCGGTCTTATTTAAAAATAATGTCGATCCAATATGTTTACAACACACTTTCTAATAATTTATTTATCTTTACTAAAATTCATCATTTGTATATTTTGATGCCGTGAAAAAGCTATTGAAATAAAAAATTAAATAACTTTTTTTTTTCAAGAACTTATAGATATAGGCTATACTTGATTCTAAAAAAATTTGAAGAAAAATATGAAAAAAAAAAAAATCAAATATAAGAAAATTATTTTTTTAGTATTTTTTTTTTCTTAAAAATAGATTTTTAGGGTAAAACGATAAGCCTTTTTTTCATCCACGTTGCATATCAATATCAATAAATGGTATCTCACACGTTATCATCACGTCTCAAATCGTAACATATTCTACCTAATATACGGTGGGCTGGCTCCAGCTGGGCCCGCTCCATGGAGTTGCCCCTCCTTTTTCTCTACTGGGCCCACTTCAAGAACTTGGGCTCAGTCCATGTCCATCAAGTTCGGTTTCAGACTGGTGGGTGATTCTAAATTACTAGTATCCTACTTCTCGTGAAAATATTTCCTAGCAGCCATTTTCTAGGGAAGCAAACAGAAAATTAGTTACTTTTAACTTAGCTTTGCATGTTATTTTCTCTAACAAATAATAAGGAAATATTTAGTAAAATTTAATATTTATTACTTAATGACTTAAATTGATATTAAATTAAATTTTATTCAAATTAATGACTTAAAGCTTGTTGCTTAAATTGTTTGATAAAAATTAACTTAAAATTTATTTTAAATTATCAAATTAACATATTTATTTTCATAAATTATAATTAGGGTAAAGGAGATCGAGTAACAATGAAGATTATGAAGTAACAAAAAAAATCGTAAAGATAATTAAAGTTAATAAGAATAAAAAGATAAAATGAATATATGGTAACAATAAGTTATACCATTAAGTTATTTTATGAAACATACTTAATTTATTTAATAATTTAATTTAAATTATTAAATCACTTTAAGTTATTAAGTTGATTTACCATACACCTTATACTAATGATTTTAAATATATTTTCACAATAATTATAATAAAAATGTCAACCTCCCTATTATATTTATTTTTTATTATTATATTCTTCCTTTCCAACTTCAACTTCTTCCTCAATCTAATAGAAAGTTGGAAGGATGAGAGACTAAGAAAAGGGAGTGGGAAATATTTATTTTTAAAAAAATATTAATAAAAGAGAATTATTTAAAAAATAAATATAAAAATATATTACTTTTGATATTTTAGAATTATTTTTAGTGGAATGATTTTTTATTTTTATTTTTAAATTGTTATACTTGTGTAAAAAGCCCATAGGGAACGTCGTGCCATATACCATATATTTCTTTTCTTAATAAGAAATAATAATAACAAAAAAACAATAAAAATAGAAAGTGTAAAGGTAGTGTAGTGGGAATCAATAAAAAAGACACAAAATGGGTTAGATTGAAACATAAAGTTTGCACTATCAACCTTTGAAAAGAATCCATTATTTAAACATATATTTAGCTTTTTATAATATATATATATATATATATATATATATATATATATATATATATATATATATATATATATATATATATATATATATATATATATATATATTCTTACATCGGATAGGGGGAAAGTTTCTAACGTTATATAAGTATGGACTCCTCGTAACTCTGTAAACGCGTTTTAAAACTGTGATGACCTCTTTGGATCTAAAACGGATAATATCTACACGATTAGGAGCAGACCGTTACAAATAGTATCAGAGTCGATCTCACATCTTGATGTGGGGGTTTGTTTGATCCCGTAGGGTTGTTCGTTTATTTGGCCCCGCAATCCCGTGAAACGCAATAAGGGTGTTGTATTTATACGAGGAGTGTTTGTAATATCTCATCCCATATTGGATATGGGGAAAGTTTCTCACGTATTTTTCATATATTTTTGCATGAAGTCAAATTGTTCTCATTTCAACGAGTAGCATAAGCACATATGGGGCAAGTGCCCCCAAAAACCTAAATTCCCACTAAAGTAAAAAGCAAAAAAGACTTAACAACTAAGTCAAATTTATTTCTTTATGTGAGCTTACGGCCTTGAAACCAATTTTTTCTATTTTGCAGCCACTGCACTCGTAATTTAATAGACTGGGGAGAATATCAATATAATATTCAAAAGATTTATTTGATTTTAGCAAGTTGATGAATGTTTTTTTGGCAGAAGTGTTTAGAAAAAGTGTTTTCAAAGAAAGCATGTTTAAGAAAATCGCTTATAGTGTTTTTCTAGAAAATAATATAAATAATTTTCAACACTAAAAGTGATATTTTAAAATTTTTTATCAAATACTTAATATTTTTTCAAAAACATTATTTAAATTAAAAACGTTCTTACAATAGCCTTCAAATGAACTCTAAGAGGAATATTTGAAATACAAATTATGAAAAAATGACATCTATTTTTTAAAAACATGAAATATAATTTTTTTGAATAAAGAATTTAAAGGTAAAATATCAAAATTAAGTTATATGTACAATTTTTTAAATGTAAGTATCATAACATCCATTTTAATCTTTTATTTAAAAATAGAGGTAAGTGTAATTTTTTCACAAAAAAAAAATCTAAATAAATTTAAAATAGTGTTAATTTAATGACAAATAAAGGAGGGTAGGTCCCAACTAATTTTCTATATTTTTGTATTGAAAAAAAGAGAGGCTGAATCTTGAATAGAAAAATCCAATTGAAGCAGTCAATTTCATTTAAAGGGAGACTCAAGTATTGAGAAGCACCTGTCATCCATGATTGGGATGTAGGCTATTGAACTATTCTTACACCAAGGACAAATTGTAGCTGTGGTTTGCACTACTAGCCCAAGTCATGTTTATTTTTATATTAATTTTTATTTTCTTCCTAGAGAAATGCCTAAATTAATTGTCAATTGTCAATGCCTTGTCACCCTTCCTTAAATTATTGGGCTCACTCATGTCTTGAGTCTTGACTTGTCACAAAAGACCTACGCACCGCCCATTCAACTAACATAATAAATTGTCTCTACTATTTGATTGTATGTCCATAAGCTTTTCTATGGTGGGTCTGAGTTTAATCCATCATTTTAATAACAAAAACTCTCATCCCTTTGATGTGTAATTGTTGAACAATCAAGCTAAACCTAATCAAGTCGAACTTTATAATCAAGTCATTAGTGATAGCAACCATCATTACTTGAATCATCCAAAATAAATTATAATTAAGTCCAATTTTGTGCACCATTAGTTACAATTATCATTATTTATAGGCTACTATAATTGTTATTGTTTGCATTTCCCTACGTGGTTAGCTCTTTATGCACCATTGGTTGTAAGCTTGACTCCTACATTCCTTAGAACGAGAATAACTTGGTTGAATTCTATGCATCGCTTATAATGACTTGTCAATCAAACCATACATACATGAATAGAAAATAAAGAAAAAGACAAGATTTTTAATGTGGTTTGACCATCAATGTCATTCCTATGTCCACATAATGTATCGGCACTCAATAATTCATTAATCAGAATGAAAGAGAAGAATTACAATGGTAAAACTTTTGAAAATATCTCTCAATTACGATTGTATTCTCTAAAAAATAAAATTCTAAATATAAAATGGTTAAATACATAATAGAGACAAACTCGTCAACTAACACATAATAATAAGAGCAAATTTGTCAATTGACCTCCGTGACCCTCGACATCTCGAGTAAAACACAACAAAACTGATGTAGGCTTCACAATCTAACATGACTATCGACATTCACATCCCTCACATGATCATGACTATTTTAGCTATCAGCATAATTACTATTAGTGTTCACATCTATCACATGATCATTACTTTGTTCTTGAGTTATATTATCTTATATGTGTGAAGTCAATTTAATTAACAAACCTAATAAATCATCCAAGAGAGGGGGAGAGAGGTGAATTGCATAAATAATTTTTAACAAATAGTAGATGCAAATGGTAATAATTAAACTAATTATAAGTAAAATAAAGAAAACTAATTATAAGTAAATTATAATTTGCCTATTTCCACTTACTTTAACTTCAATTCAAAGTCTAGGGTTACATTATCAACAAAGACATTCAATCCAAAGCTTTTAAACTTTTTATACTTGAATTCTCCGACTCCACTTGCCTTCAAAAATTCCTCTCAAGATTATTAAAAGATAAAATAATAAATAACCTTTTTTAAAGAGTAGATATATACAATAAATTAATTAGAGTAGAGTGAAATCAATAAATTTGTAAATTAACATTTGATACATTATGAAATATTGGTTTGAACTCAAAAGCAATAATGATTTGCTAGTTGTTAGTATTTTATAAATGAGTTCCAATAGTCATATTTAGATCTTCAACAAGTATTATTTATTTATTTTTTATTTTTATAAGACCTTTTAAACTCCTCATATGACTAATTTTTTTATTGACCCATGGAAATTTTCTTAGCTATCATACTTAAAATTAAATATTAAATTATGATTTTCCCTTTATGATATTAGCAATAAATAAAAAAATAAAAAATAATAAAGTTTTATTTTTGGTGGGTTGGATTTAATAATGCAAGTTATGGATCACACGTGGGGCTAAGTGGGAAATTCACTGTAGAAAGTTAGGTATTACTGAAAGCAGAAAAAGCAAACAAGTGATGCTTTAAACAAAGTAGAGTGAGACTCCTTTTTAGCCATCCACCGGAGCATCAGCCCCCGGACCCCCTCCCTTCCCTTCAGGTCGGTGTTCTTTGCCCCACTTTCCTCTCTTTCTACCCCTACTCTCCCCCTTTATTTACTTCTAATACCCCTACATATATATTATGGTAATAAAAGGAATTAAGAGCGTATTTTACCCCATTTTTACTAATGAAAGTATTTTTTCTAAAAACGTTTTTAGAAAAATTATTTATCAAATATTTTTTTAGAAAACATTATAAATAATTTTTCAATATTATAAATGATTTTTTCAGATTTTTAAAAGTGTTTTCTAAATTTTATTGAACATTTATTTTTTTTTTTCTAAAATACCAAAACTCTTTTTGTTAAACAAATTCTAAAAATCATAATTTTCTTTTGACCCTTAGATTTATTATGGTTTTCAAAAATACGAAAACTCTTCTTAAAATTATTGTCAAACAAAATTTAAAAAATCTCAATATTCTTTTGATTCTTAAATTTATTATGAGTTTTAAAAATCCAAAAACACTTCCTAAAATTATTGTCAAATAGATTTTAAAAATCACAATATTCTTTTGACCCTTAGATTTATTACGGGTTTTAAAAATACGAAAACATTTCATAAAATCATTATCAAATAGACTCTAAAAATCGCAATCTTCTTTTAATCCTTAGATTTATTACGAGTTTCAAAAATACAAAACACTTCGATTTTAAAAATCACAATCTTCTTTTGACCATTTAATTTATTATAAGTTTCAAATATATGAAAATACTTTTTAAAATCATTGTCAAACCGACTCTAAAAATCGCAATCCTTTATTTGGTGTTTCAAATGAAAATGATTTTTGAATTTTGACTAGAAGAAGTGGTTGAAATTAAGGTTACATTTCTATGTGATGTGGATATCACATTTCTCTGGATCAAAACGGCAAGACGATCACAGCTGGCAAACATGTTTTCCACGAAGGATCCAACTAATGACTTAATTCGATCGTTAAAACCAACCAGGAACAGTGCTTATGGTAATTAGTGGTGATGGCGAAGGGTATTTGGGTAATCTCACACGTAAAGCAACCCACCATGTTTCTTTCACAGACGTACTGTGCTTTCTCTCCTTCGAGTATATAACTCGATTAGCCTCCTCACTTGCCCTCCCTTTTCTCTCCCTCTCTTCTCAAATTCTCACTATTTTCTTCCTTCGTCCCTAAGAAACCTCCGCTCACCGGAGCCGCCTCCACCTCCGATGGACCACAAACCGCTTCGACACGACGTTGTTTCGCATCAATCCACGACCGATTCCATGAAGCGAAGCAACTCCGAGCTGGACTTTCAGGAGTTCGTCCGGCTCCCGATCTCTCCTGTTGCGGTCGACAACGGAGCTCCGACCTCCAAGCCCGAAATTCGGTCTCCGAAAGCCAGGACTTTCCCGGAACCGGTTGTGCTTTTCGGCGTCGACGAGGACAAAACCTTTGAGGATGTTTGCGCCGGCGATTTCAGCTTCGCTCTCAAGTATGGGGTCAGTTTCTTAATTTATAATATGATTTTTAGAGTACTGAGAAGTAAAGTTGAACCAATAATCACCCACCACTTGGCAAAAATTCTCAGTGACGTGTCAACCCAGGTGAAGTGGCAAACTCTGTGCGGAGCGTGGCAACTCTGCCGCCGTAAACCCTTGCCACGTGCGTGACACGTGACTTGCGGTGATGTATGGGAGATAGACACGTCACCAGAATTTGTCTCCTGGTCGCATGACCACAACAGTAACGCCGCACCAAAATTCTCTGCTATTTTTATTTTTGGCCCTACTTCCATAATTTGAGTGTCCGGTGTCCCAAATTTCCATAAATTTCTTCAATTATTTTTTAAAAAAATTAAAATTATTTTGAATGATCACAAAACGGGTCAAACAAAAGATTTGATTTTTGTACTTATTATGACGGTTCATATACAAAAACATAATCTGAATTTTGAGGTCAAAACTTGTGTGGCTAGATATTTATAACATTAAATTATATCAAATGAATAATTTAAATGGGATGATATCTCCACGTTTTCACGTTTTGACGTATGGTTTTATGGCATTACTGTTGGGAAAAATGTCAAAATAATTTTGGAAAACTTTCCCGTCACAATCATTTGTAGAAAAATGAATGAGGTTGATTTCACATAAATTATTGGACTTAGGCACTTTAGGACCTATGCTGTGGGAAGCCCACCATTGGGCTACATGTGAAGAGTTCATTGGGTTAAGGTTATGTGAGGTGTCTCATCCAGAAAAGTGAAAAGATTCTTGGTGGTAGGGAGACCACAGACAAGGACTTATACACACTGAATTGATCATAGAAAGGGGAGAGGGGGTAAAAGGAAGAACCACCACCACCACCACCACCACTAGGAGGAAAAGTGCATCTCTGGTCCACTTTTGTGTTGATGGATTGGCACATGGGTTGGCCAATAATTTAACTTCCTGTTCTTGACTGTGAAAACAGGACGCAATGACTGGCTTTTCAGGTTGTGGGGGACTCACGGATCTTCCCTGGTATCAAAACCCCACCCCCAGGAATTCCAGTGTGACAGCTACCATTGATTCCCAGTCCTCCATCTGTGGTATGGCCTAGGAACTATGTATCTGTACTATACCCATCTGTGAAATCTCTTTCTTTGTGGTTTAATTAACTTCTGGGTGTATTGTGGAATGGTCAGTTGGAACTCCAACTTCATGTAATAAGGCTTTGGGCACAGAAAATCAAGCAAGGGGGGCGACCAGTGGTTCTTCCAGGGAGCTATCAGATGATGAAGACATCGACACAGAGTCTGGTCCATGTGAGGAGAGCACAGATCCTAATAATTTGAAGCGCATGAGAAGGTGTTATATTGAATATTGATTCCTAAGAAACCTTGAACTTGAATATCTACCCCTGTATGACCTTCTTGTTGTGGTTTCAGGATGGTTTCGAACCGGGAATCTGCCAGGAGATCAAGAAAAAGAAAGCAAGCCCACTTGGCTGATCTTGAGTTGCAGGTATCTAATATTTTTCCTTGCATGTTTTATTTGATTGACCAGATCAAAATAGAGGAAAAGAATTGGAACCTCAAGAGCTATTTGTGCTTTGAGTATTCTCAGGTTGAACAACTGAGAGGAGAAAATGCATCTCTATACAAGCAGCTAACTGACGCTAGTCAACAGTTCGGTGACGCCAATACAAATAACAGAGTACTTAAATCGGATGTTGAAGCTCTGAGAGCTAAGGTACCATAGAAATTGACCTGTCTTTTATTAGCTCTACATATATGTATGTATCCATCTCTAAAGGAATTTGTACTGTGATCGTAGGTGGAGTTAGTTGAAGGCATGGTTGCTCGAGGCTCCGTCACCAGTAGCCTGAACCATATCCTTCAAACCCATTTGAGCTCACCCCAACTCCTCAGTACTCATAATCTCTGCCGGGTGGCTAATGTCTCACCAACAATCACTGTCCGTGGAGACGACGCCTCATATTCTGGAATGACAATTTCTGGGCATAATTCAGCCGCTCTTGGACTTGAAAATGCTGAAATCCGCAATAGCGAAATCAAGAACAGAGTTATGAGTGATGGTGTGAGCTGTGCTTCAGAGATTTGGCCTTGAAAATCTCCTCCTTTCTTCACTGCATCCATGACTACAGCCCATGTCTGTATGCCCTGGAGCAATTCCTTTAGCTATTATGTAAGAAGATGTTTCTTTTTTATTTTTCTTTTTAATCCTGTGTTTTAAACTAAGAATATTTGGTGGGGTACAGAAACTTGGTTGCTTTAGTAAATCTTAGAAAAACTTCTAACAAAATCATTAAATTTAAATCCAAAGTTGATCCTATCACCATACTGCTGAGAATGAATTATATCTCAGCATTTGGATTCTTTATTCTTACAGATTTCTCAAAGAATATACAATTAACACTCACCCCATCATCAATTCAAACTCACTGAAATCAACCTTTCCATCCAGGTTCAAATCCACAACCTGAACCATCTTCTCAATCTCCTCCATGCCCCATCCTTTATCCAACCCCAAACATTCAAGCACCCTCTTCAACTCCATGGCTTCTATGTATCCATCTCCATCCTTGTCAAAAACTCTGAAGGCTTCTCTTAGCAGCTCGACCCGCTCCGCCTCGTCCTTCATCCCACTGAGCACTTCCTCCACCTGCAACTCATCCCCTTTGGAGCCACTAGGCAAGTCAAAGCTGCAGTCTCCTTCCTCATTGTGCATTAGGCCTAGCTTCTCCACAACCAACCTTGCTTTCTCCTTCTTTATTCTTCCATTACTGTCCATCCCAAACACAGCCCTCAGAGCCCCGCCCACCAAGTCATCTAGCACTGGACCTCCAGGGTTGTGATCAAGCTCCATCGAGCTTGATTGCGAGCCGCCACCGCCTAATGCTTGCACCACCATGTCCCCAATGACCCGGTACCAAACTCCAGTAATGCCCATCTTAGTATTAGTGTTAATTACAAAAGAAGGAACTAGGGACAGGAAGAAGCTGAAAGAAAAGGACACTATTGCTTCTTTGCTTGTTCCCTCTGTCTTCAGTCCATGCCTGTCTTATATAGGGAGAGCCACTGCCTATGCCATAGCAATAATAGTCCTTGAAGTTGATTAGAATCCTTTATTATTTACACACATAGCTGGCCAACTTTGTATTAATCAAATCCCACTGACAGTGCTAGAAGATTAGTCAATGCCCATAAATTAGGCTTGATCACTTGAAATAATTATTGTCCCAAAAATAAAAAGAAGAAATTAAAAAAACATTATTATTTTTTGTAGAAGTTTTTCTACAACACTTCGACCGGGACTTGCATAAAAACATTTTTTAGTTATTTTCATAAACAAAATGTTTTTTATTAATGAAAACAGTTTTCTCAGGCTTATTCTCTACAGGATGTTGTAACCTATTAAAAATACCCGACAATTTTGTCATATTTAAGTTAGAAAACCATTTTATGTTTTGAAAAACAGAAAATTGCACTTGACAACAGCTTTCAAAGAGGCCCTTCAAATTAAATCAGCTACCAAATTTTTGGTCTAATTCCCCGACTTTTTCCATTTGTAATTTAGAAGTTTAAGTACCAATTACTAGTAATGGAGTGGATTAGAACAAATATTTTAATAATTGAAGAGGAAGATGGCATAGAAACCAACTCATTAATGGGTCCTAAATTAAATTGTGGAGAAGTTTCAGGCTGTCCCTGCTTAGCTAATATTGTCTGCAGTACAGAACCTTCCTTGAAGCATCAAGTATACTGCAGTACCCAATTACAATATTCCACGTTTCTCCTGGTTCCCTGATATGTTTCTGTGAATCATTGAGATCTTCACCAGATCAAAAATGGCAATGGAAAAATAGTTCTTCAAGTCGCGTAGGAAGCACATGAGCGTTCAGAAACCGCGTTTTATAGTTGTTCAGGTTAATTTCATAGTGTTTTCTTGGATCATGCGTGGTTGTTCATATCACGTGAATGATTAATACTTTTTTTTTTTCTTTGGAGGGAGAGTTGGTATTGATTTGATTTCCTAGCAACCAAACAGGTTGAAGAAGAGGGAGGAGTGAATAGCAAGCTGCACCGACGCTGTTTTTCACCCATGGATGAAAATAAGGAAACCTGTAGTAGTTGGATTTTTATGGCAGATTTATTGTGACACATTTAAGTGTAAAGATCTAGTTGCGAGCTTCTTAAGGCTATTTTTGAATCTTGGAAACTGCAAAAAATAAAAAATAAACATTTTTTTATATTTAATTTCACTCTAAAAATATAATAAAAAAATTAAAATTAATTAAAAATTTATACATTTAATGACTTTAAATCCATTTTTTATTTTCCTTTACTTTTTCTCCTCTTATGCTCTTTTTTATTTTTTTTCTCGTATTTTCCCTCAATTTTTTTGGCAATCCAAACAGTCTTAAGTGTTAAAAACAACTACCAAATAATCAAGAAGAGCAGAAAGGATGCCAAAACTTTCACGTCCCTGCCATAATTTCAACAAGCATATAAGAATATAACTACATGCTCTGCTCATAGCAGAACCTCCAGAAAGGGTTCAACAAAACAAACAATAAAGATAAAAAGATCAAAGCAGATGATCTTATATACTCTTTTAACATTTTTCTTTTTTCAGTCCAGGACTTTACCTATATGCTAGTGTGAGTATATCATCTTAAATATGTGTTCATTTTCTCTTGGAGATAAGAATGTGTACCATAAACAATTCCCAGTTTGGAGGTCTTCATATAGATCAGGTTACAGTAATGCAAGAAGTTCAGGGAAAAAAGGCCTTTCCCTCAATTAATAAGAGGCCTCCATACGTTTGACTGCTCTTCAGGTTTTTCGCTCCCGCTGAATCTCGAGTAATCCTCTGGGACAGGCAAGTTCAGCTCTGAACAAATGAATTGAATTATTTTTCCAGTCACACCCCCGAGCGACATCTTGTTCAGGGTCACAGCAATAGCAAACTTGTTATTTATGTCACAGTAGCCTGTAGATCCACCCATCCCTGAGTGTCCAAAGCCTAACAAAGTCCCATCCTTCGAGCTACAACTCTTGAACCCTAGACCAAATTTCCCACTTGGGAAACCATAATTCTCGTATTCGCCTACACCCAAGAATGCATCATGGATTCTGGGGTTGCTAAAAATCTTAGTGTCACTCTTTGGAGAGTCATCACCATTTTCAGTGCTGCCAATTCTATGCCCATTGTTGCTAACGGTACTCTCACTACTACTACCACTATCATGGGGAAACCTACCGTGATTATCACACCTAGCCTTTCTATTGTAACAACTATCCTTGGAACTTCTACTACCATCATCTGTGTTTTGTTCGTGAATATTGGTTTTGTTTGAAGCAGCAGCTACGTCCTTACTTTTGCCACCTTTCTGCTTCTTGGAGGTTTTCTGGGAAGGGAATGATGGAATGTGGGGGTGGCTGCCAAGTGGCGGCTTGGACGAAGTGGAATGTGGTGGTGGCAGAATGCCACCGTCAGCTAGGGTTGCATAGTAGCGAGCCAGTGCACGGGCTGAGCAATGTCCATTAGCAGAAGGTATGATGGAACGACGGATATTGAGTGTGTTGAATAGAGCAGGAAGAACGGTCACAAGCTCAGAGATGTTGCTCGTGAAACTTACGGGTAGGTCAGGACGATTGCTGTACACTGACAACTTGCGCACATCATCAGTATCCACTGTGAGAGTTGCAAGTCGAGATTCCACACCTGAAGAGGAGAAAAGAAAGCTATGATGATGATGACAGTAATTGTAAAATGAAGGGCAATAAAAAGGTTACTAATATATCAACCAAATTGAGGAAAGAATACAATCGTGTGTGCATGCTCGTGGATATTCCATCCATACATGAATGTAAGTGAGGAAATTAACAAGATGTAGTTTAAATCGTGCCTGGAGGAATTCCAACATATAGCTCGCCTTCAATCTGGAGGGGGCGAATAAATGCTTCTTCTAGTATCTCCTGGAATTTCTTCCCAGAAGCATGCTGTTATCCAAAGAAATTATTAGAACAGTTGAAAATAGGCTAAGAGAAATAGGGGAAGAACATCAAACATGGTATGAATAATATAAAATGAATCGTGTACTTATTCCCATTAATCTAACCACCATAACCATTTAAAACAAGCAAGAAAACAAAACTATAGTTCAAGATTTTAATGACACTTAATTTCAACTAAGAGTGGGATTTGGTAACATATATATATATATATATATATATATATATATATATATTTGAGTTACCATTTTTTCTTAAAGGGACACTTTCTATACAGATAAATAGATGGGGGGAGGACTTGAACCTAAGGCTTCCAATTAAATACATTTCTGATACCATATTGAGTTACTATTTTTCCTAAAATTTCAAGCTATGAGGATTTGAACCCACATTGTACATCATACTCTTCACATATGCTAAACTCCAATCCTATGGTTTTGAACTTCAGGATATTGGCCAGACTAAAAGTAATCAAAGAAAACCTATGAGGGACACTTAAAGAACTAAATGCCCTAAAAATTGATAAAAAAGTTAAAAAATAAATTCCCATATAATCACAAGATTCTGATAATGAAGCAATAATACCTCAATAATTCCACCACACAGCCAGCCAAAAGATAAATAATGATATAACTGCTCATGACCAGGTTCAGTCTCAGGGACTGACATAGCAATGCGATTTAAACATTCATCCCACTCGCACATCAACAAAGGATTTTCTCTTGAAATATCACCCAAGGCGTTTTGCAAACCAGATGTATGTGTAAGCACATGATGGACCTAAGAAGGAGAGCCAAACAAAAAAGAATAGATAAAACAAAGAACAGGACTAAGAATTGCAGTCTTCAGATGGTAATGAAAAAAATTCATCAGGACTTAGATGAAAAAATGTTGCACCTTTATTAGCTCCTTTTTATTTGATCCAAATTCTGGCCAAATATTTGCAATACTCTCCCCAAGCTTCAGTTTCCTGATGGATAAAACACTCAAAGCAATTACTTTCAGCTTCAGTGATGAAAAATTAAAATTCCATCTGTGTAAGATCATAAGTTCTTTACTGTCTTTGTTGATCTTGCATGAGACTCCACCAGGAAAACGAAAGTAATATTGAGCAAGAAAAAAAAATTTGAAGTGATGAAGAAAAAAAACATTTCCACAAGAGAATACAAAGGATAAGTAATTAGGACTAATTAAAAACAATGATCCATGTCCATGCAACTCTTGCTTTCCTTTATTGTTACTGCCCTTATTTTCCTTCAGGTTGGAGCTTTTGGCTTAGTTTCTTCTCCTTTTGGCTCAAATTCTGAATTCAATCAGAAACCATTCGCTTTCTTTAAATAATGTTTTAAAGATAGAAGTTGTAATAGATGTGAGTACCAAATCTCTCACTCACATACTTTCTACATATATTCTTAAGACACAGAACTTTTTTTACCAAAAGAAAAAAAAAAAAGTGGCACAATATGTGAATAAATTAGCATGCAAATTACAGAGGGTAAAAACATGTTCAAACACCAGGTATGCTACCACGACAAGCAAAGTGCTTTTGGATTAGCATTCAATAAAGTAATATGTTATTATAAGTGGCATAAATTAAAACAAATTGAAGAATCCAAGTGATAGGGTTAAGTATGAAAATGTCTCATAAGTAAAACAGCAAAAGGAATTATATATTTCATAAAATAGAATTAACCTCCACAAAGAAACTTTCTTAAGGTCCAAAAGGGCATGGGGAGAACAATCGATTCAATCAATTAAAATCTCCGAATAAGTTAAACTCCAGCAATATCAATATTAGTTTTTATCATAAAAGTTCTTTGATGCGTACAAAGATGATGCCCATCCACACCACCCATGTAATCAAGCTATTTGTAGGTAGGCCACAGCAATATAAAAGTAAGAGATTAAGCAATTGCCATGTTGGCCATGTACAAGAACATGGCCATGTGCCATGTTGGTGGCAGGATGGAGGTGGAAAGGAACGCAATTGCACTGAATGGATTCAAGAACATGCAACATTAATAGTCATAATCACAATTACATACCCTTTGTCAACCAGCCAATGTATCATTCCTGCTGTAATACCCTTTGTTACGGAGAAAACAGGAAATAGGCTATCAGGTTGAACTGGACGAGGATCATATCTTCCAAGCACTCCAGCAGCAGTATCAATAATAACCTCCCCATCTTTGTAGGCACATACCTTAAGGCACCATCAGTGAAGAAGTTATCAAGTCAACAGAAAGTTTGAGCCAATTGCTTGCTTTTGAATGTAAAAAATGCAACACAAATTAAACTTAGCAGACAAAACAGTTTCTTTACAATCTAACCAAAAATAAATAAATGTAATAAATCACGAATCACAAATGTGAAGCAACTAATTTGCCAAAGGTTATGGAATTGAATTCCTAAAGCACATAGCTGTTTCAATTTACAGTGTCATCTATCAAGGACATTTGTTCTGTATCAAACAAACAAAACGGATACGAGATTCTAAGAATATCTCCACAGAGAATATTCTCATCTTTGCACCCAGCTAGTAGCATTTGATGTATCCCTTTCCACTTACCAGAAAGGTAGGAAATGGTGATCCCTATAAATTTTTAAAAACTTGGAGATTAGATTTGACCACCCACTCATTAGAAACAGCTACTTCAAAATTAAACTTGATAATTTCAAGAAGACCATTGGTGAAAAATCGTCTAACCCCTAAACTCACCTCAATTCAACTCAAGAGGCCTTGCCCAACTATTTGGAGTCTGCTATACAATCAAATTTTATGGCACTTCTAGGGCTTTTACAGGTAAGTCTCCAATCCTGAAGACCTATCACACTCACATCAAAATGAAGATTCCAACATTGCTTCTAGTCTAAAGGAGTAGGTGATATTAACCTTGTTTGAACAATACATGCCAGTTAGCTATAATAAACAATGGATTATCATCCAAAGTTCCTTTATGCTCCATTTGATTACTGGAAAGATAAACAAAAACAAATGAAACTTACATCATATTCTAGGATAATTGAGAATTTAGTGAACATGATCCTTTAGGTTTTCTTGTAGGATTGAATTACACCTGGCAAAAGGACCAAGATAGTATATTTTTAGCCTGTTAATTTAAGTGAACTAATAATATGATGATTTTCATCCATTCACTTGAAATTTTGTCACAAACTTGAATATGTGAAAATGCACTCTTTTATCATGGAATTATTAGGTTCTTAAAGAATTATTACATTTTGGATGTTGCTAGTCTGCAGAATATAAAATATGAAGAATCCCACTCTACTGTGCTGGTGCCATGCAGTGCATTGGTGGCATTTTGAATCATTAAGTTCTATCTCATTTTACTCTAACAAATATGGAATATCTGGCCAAGGGAAAGTACTTGTTGCTTTTATTAGTAATTATCTTCTACATCTCCTTCTTTGTTCTTCCACTATCTTAGTAGAATGACAGCATTACATTTATTTCTTGTGCCTTTACATTCAAATCCACCAACATAACCATAGATGTCAAACCAGTCATTTAATATTTTTAAGGGCAACAGGAAATCATCAGACAAGGCAAATACACCCATGGAAATGAAAACTAACAGCTATAGAAATGGAATATGGAGAATGTATATTAGAGAAAAACCAATCAAGCTTTGAAAAATGTTACACAATCAGAAGATAAACAATGCAGGTTACCAAGCTATCATGTATATAGTTGTATAGTGGGATGCACCTGAATTCCCAGTATTTTATCATCATTCCCCAGCTCAACTAGGAGGCGCCTTAGCTTTGTCTCTACATCCGAATGGACAGGTGTATCATATATCCATTGTGAATTCACTGCTGGTCCCTTGTTAATGTATCTAACACAAAAAAAAAAATCCACAATTCAATGAGAAATGAAGGGCAAACAAAATAAACTACGACATAATACAGTTGAGGACATACTTACCCTTGTAGAACAGATTCAGCAAATGGTCTCATGATATCTAAATAGCTGATGCGAACATCCATTATGGTTGAAAGCCCTGAATCCATATCAATGAAAGAAAAAAAA
Source organism: Vitis vinifera (assembly GCF_030704535.1). NCBI lineage: Eukaryota > Viridiplantae > Streptophyta > Magnoliopsida > Vitales > Vitaceae > Vitis > Vitis vinifera. Next base: position 2,279,662 of record NC_081808.1, on the reverse strand, counting down.
AAAAAAACTATTAAATTAAATAGGCACAATAATTTGTTAGAATATCATTTTCCCCAAAAGCATAAACTTGAAGGAACTAGGCTAACATTATGCAACTTTAACATCACAGCCTATGTGTGGCTTCCCCTGATACATGAGTTCAATAGATAGCAAATAAACAATCAAAGATGTTCAAACCCAAGACTTCCAAGAGCCAAAACTCCAATACCATGTTAAATCATCAGTTTCCCAAACTCTTAAGCTTTTGGGAAATGAGTCGACAATGTATATCAAGTTGAGTAATATTCAACGACATTTGAAATAAAGAGGTTAGTGAGGATGTGCCAACTACAAACCTCTAAGAAGATTAAGAACCCGTGCGAATATCACAATATCCCCTGGAAATGCATCCACCTAGAAAACAAGTTTGTAGTTTCTTGGATATGGATGAAAATAAGCAATAAGTGTATTAAAACAACATAACCTAGAAGGGGATGATATAAGAACTTACGGGATTAAAGCGTTTAACTTCTTTTTTATTGAGTTTCATCTTTTCCTGTATGACTTTCATGTTCTTCGTTCGTTGCTTAGACAAAGATCTCATGTTTTCCTTATTAGAACAAAAGAATTAGTACAAGATAGGATTTTCAGTAATTGAATAGGCAACTGGCGAAGCAAGTAGGATATGCTTACAAGAGCTTCACTAGCTGGTGTTGAAGAACGGAAAAATACAGTTGCTACTTCCATCGCCTGATCTGGCAGGTCAAGGCGCAACCTAAGTCCCATTTCTGATAAGGCAGACAAAAGAGCCACATGATCCCCCTGTAACAATAAGCAGTGAAAATTCTTTCATCATTCACAAAGAACGATTTGAAGCAAACTTCAAACCAAAAATGATAGCAGCAAGCCATTGGTTTGGCAATGTACAACTAGAATTGAAGAATTATTAAGGATAAGTACTTACTTTATTATCATAAAGAAAATCAAACAATACACAAGAACCTCCAATTTTAGTCAGGGTACATCATTGCACATAATTAGGGTCATGAATCTTAAGAATAAAGTCAATTATCCCTCATTATAGTTACTTGTGCTCATCATCCATTTGGATCACTCAGTATTGTTTCTTTAAGTAAGTTCTATAAAGTAGTCAAACCAGTGGTAGAACATAAATGAAATGGTAACCCATTCTAACATTTTAAATATAGAAGACAAGAATGTAAAAAAAATGTGGCACAATGGAGAAGAATTGAAGATAAAGAACTAGAAAATGGCCGATCCTTGTAAAGAGTGACCATATACAGATGATAAATGCATGCAACATATAAATCCTAGCAATTTACATTCAACCATTAAAATTTTATCTTCCAATCATCTAGAACTCTAGCTTGGTATTATATTTACCAAAAAATCACAAAAAGGACCATACTAACCTCTGCAGATGCCAGAAACAATTTCGCTAGTGCTTGTTTCATAGAGCTTGATAGTGACTTTGTAAGCCCAAAGTCAAGCAAAACTGGACGATGTGGAGGTTCCTTGCTGACAAGAAAATTTCCTGCAGAGAATCATGTGGGAAAGCATTTATTCAATTAATTTTTTAGCAGTCATAACTAAAAGGTAGAATGGATGAATAGCCCATCAGGTAGCAAATTTACAATCAGAAATAACTCTATGACTGTAGTTACAATTCAACCAGAAACACAAAACAATGAAAGAGATTGAGGACCAAGCAGTGGAGGAGAGAAAGAATGAGTACCAGGGTGGGGGTCACCATTAAAAAATCCATCAACGTAAATCTGGTGGGCATATGCACGAGTTATTTCTTCAACAAGCTTTTGTTTGTCAATACCAAAAGCTTTCAGTGATTCACAGTCATTCAAACGAACCCCATCCATATACTCTAAAATGAGGACTTTTTCAGTTGACTGCCATTACAAATGACAAGACAGAGAGTAAGTTATGTGAAAAGGGAATGGCAACCTCCATGGTAATTAAGAATGGAACCAATCAGATAAAATATAATGATCAATCATAAATTTCTTGAGCTGGGAAAAGAAATGCACTCTTTTACCCACTTTGAGAAGTACAAACTAAATTTTGGCCAGATATTGAGGATTAAATTAGTCTATTTTGAGCTTCAATGATGCTAAAGTCCAGTTTATGATCTTCTTTTCTTTTTTTTTTCCATTCAAGCAGAGCTTCAGATGTTACATACTATATGATTTCTTTGTCATTCATTCAAACAAAGATGTAGACAGATGAAATTTTTTAATTTTAGAACCTGTTTTAGAAGTCTTATATGCTTGCATATTGTTCTAAGTTGGTTTTAAGTTAGGATTTTTTTTTTCTTCTTTTTTGGTCCATATGCCTATACCAGACCTTCAGTTACTAGCAACATTAGGAGCAACAAAAGATGAATTTTTTTTCTTGGGAAAATCATAGTGGTTTTTACCACTCAATGTCATCATGCTTCTTGTAAGGATCCATGTCTACATAGTCTTCCTTTTCTACATTAATCATCAATCCTCCATTTCCTTAAACGTTTTTCTGGAGCTTTTGTTATCAACTATGCCAACCAGCAAACAAGCTCTGAACATTCTCAAATGGCTGAACCCTAAAAAATTTCACACTCCTAAGCAACTGTACTCCTGAGTCTAAACTGAGATTAAGCAACTAGCTTTGAGTAGGATATACCTGAATAATTTCTGGAATCAACACATCCACTTGATTGCCAGGCATGACATCATTCTTGTTTTTGCAGCCTAGATTTCTGGAGACTTTTCTAGTGTTTTCTACAGGCACAGAGACAAGTGATGATATCAAGCTATAAAAGCATAGTGTAGTGAAAATCTAAAATAAATTTGCTAAACCACTGAAAGTAATAGAAAACAATCACTTGTTTCCCAATCACAAGACCATAAAAAAGCACTGAAATAAATATTCCATGAGACCAGAGCATACCAGCTTCATGATCAAAATCAAGTTCTTTAGGTGCTTCTCTGCACCATTCATCAATCATAGGGTTGAAGTCATATTGTGGTTCTGCCCATGCTATCCAGTCAGCTATTGACTTTGCATTCTTTAAGTCCTGCAACCAATAGTAAGCCCAACAACCATATAATTTTTTTTTTGATAGGATGCCCAACAACCATATAATGACAACAGATATTACTTCCTATCACAATCATCTTAAAATCCAAAAGCATGCAAAACCTCCAATATGACTGTCTTGATGCCCTCATGTTGAACTTTAACAACCACATCTTCCCCACTTCTCAGAGTTGCACGATGAACTTGAGCTATCTGCATGGAAGAATAGCAAGAGATAAGAATACCCCAGAATATCCTTAGTTTGACTATACTCACTATACCATGAAAGAAAATCCCAAATGGTGATGATGATGATGATAGCAAATATTTTAAATTGTGGAGATATTACTAATTGATACTGGATCATACTGACGCTGTCGCCAGAGGAGCATCAACAAAACTCGAGAATAGATCATCCATGGATTTCCCTAACTCCTTCTCTATAGTCCGACATACCTGTACAAATGAAACTAAAGCTAAATCATATGTCTATAAATGCTATAGTTGCATGTGTTTCTACACACATACATATATGCACTTCCACATCTGCACACAAAAAAAGGATGAGCAAATGAACTTTTAAATGCCAAAAACAACCAAATTCTATACATCTCAGCATCAGACTGTCAGAGGGCCTCCATAAAAAAACAAAAAGAAAAAGAAAAATCACAAATTTTTTTATTTTTTTTCATCTCTCATGTTCACAAAGCTGATAGAAGTAACCTCTTTCAAAGGCCGAGGAGGAAGAGAATCTTGTAACTGCTTGAGAAGGGATATATAGGCCTCAGGAAGCACATCTGCACGTGTAGATAAGTACTGTCCGAGTTTTACCCACAAACCTTCCAACTCTACTATCAAATTAAGCACACGTTTAGCATTGCGTTCATGAGCCCTTTCCCATAGAGCGGCTTTTTTAGATTTGCTACTCCATTTCTCTCTTTGCTGTAAAGCCTTCAGTAAAAAAGGAACAGGACTTAATGTGATTTCACACTTATATGAAGTGAAAAAAACATTCTAAAACCATGCATGTGCATGCACAGATGTATACCTTATAATCCAGGTAGATTATAAAAGCTACTGTGAATACTTTCACACGCCGTCTGTAGATGTTTCCCCATCCCATCAGAGGTAGTTAGTTGATGAAAGGAGGCAACCGACAATTACTCTCACAGACCTTCCTGTAACAATATGAGTAGAACAAATGATTTCATTTCCATGAAAAACTGTAAACATATTTGAATCATCCCCTCTACAGTTTTCAAAGTACCCACATTTTTTCACACAAATTCACTACAAATGATCAATTGCAGGAACATTTTCCATAATCAATTCCAATCAAATTCTCTTCAATTTCAACACATAGACAACATTTCTCATTTACATCACTCAATGATGCCCTCAATGTCTTCCATTTCCAGTATCTGGTTCTCAAGAGACCAAAAAATTAACTTCTTAGAGCTACACAATTGTAATAATAATAATAATAATAATAAATGATAAATAATATTAATAATAATTATTATAAAAAAAAAACCTAGCATGATCGATTTTTCTACTATTTTCAAGCCCCAAACAAACGGCAGGGATTAAATTCAAGCAATAAAGTATAAAATTACGAACAAGTACTCCGATTCTGGGCCTTACAGAGTGAATAGTTAAACTAAAAGCAAAAATTAATGAAAATGAAAATCAAGCATATACCACCAATAACAATCCAAATATCAATTATGCCTACAATCTGTAACTCGATCATCATATTGATGTAATTACCAGAAAATCAGCACTATAATTAATAAAAATTAACTGCTAATTATAACAAATAAATAAACAAATCCATACAATTCCCCTCACCAAATCGAAGCAAAATCAGAATCACATTCATGAGGATTTCGAGATTAAGAACATACAAAATAAATAAATCAATCAATTATGAGGAAAATTCAAACAGAAAAAAACCTCACCGGATAACGCGAAATGACCACGTCGAGCGGCGAGAGCACACAGCAAAAAAAAGCGTCTAGAAACGGTGCCGTTTTGAAGTTGTTTACGTGGTTGGAATCTTTACTCGGCTTTTTGGGTTTGGGCCTTGTAGGCACCGTCAACTGCAAGTCAAACTCAGGCCTTTGTGACGTGGGGTACTTGTGACGTGGCAGGTTGTGAGTGGGGGTTACGCTCTGGTTGGTGACGGAAGGCGGGGTGAGATGTGATCTGAGCCGTTGATCGTTTGAATGGCGTGGCTTGAAGCTAGCCTCTTCCGATAGGCCTACGTTTGTAAGACTGACCAGTCTCCTAAGCACGTTGTCGGTCCAATCCGATGGCCCACTTCTTGGCCCATGGGCCCAACTGAGTTTTCTTGATACCGAAGTTTTTCCTTTGACGAATATTAAGGGCCAAAAAGGAATATGTGCCGTGTAACAATATCCTCAATAATTTTAAAAACAATTAAGATAATTTTCCTTTTAGCAAAAATTTAAACATTTTAATAAATGGAAATAAAGGAAAAAAAAAAAGAGAGGAATATGTGCCACGAATAAAAAATATTGAGTCATTCAATTTTTTTCTGGATTATATAATAATTATTGATTAATTGATAACATCTATATAGTAAAAAAGTTTATTAAATATAAAAGTAATATATTTTCATCTCCCACAAAATAGATACAAAATTGATAAGTGAGATTCACGAGAAGGGGTTAGGGTTAGCTTGACTTTTAGTTTAGTAGGAGACAAGGTGGGCGGGGTAGGTTGGTTGCAACCGCCCCTAAGTAGCATTTATATCTAGAAGGGAAGAAAAAGTCATAAAAAGAAATTCATATACATAATCAAATAATTGATTAAAGTACCCGATAAAATTTAAATTATTGAATGAAAATAAAAACACCTAAGATTAAAATACAAAGTTAGGAGGCTTCGAATATAAAGCAATGAAACCTTATTAGGTATGTAACATTTTGTAATTAGTGGACGTTTTTCAATATTGCAACAAAAAGTACGATACATTACATTTATATAATGACTTTTTTTTTAAAATCAACCTATCTTTTGAAAATATAATTTCTATTTTTTATTATTTTTTAAATATAATATTAGGGTTTAAAAGTTTATCTAAATTTTAGATAGAAATTAATCAATTATCTTTATTTTATATTTTCTTTTATTATAATACTAATTTGTTTTATTTCATGAATGATTCCTTTCTCCATTGTGAATGAATTCTTAGAACTACCCTCAAAAGCTCGACCATCAAAAAAAAAAATTAAACCTCATTTTACATCCTAATTAATTATGCATTGGGTTTATTAAGGTTGATGATGTCTTATTTTGTACAATCATTTTTAAATCAAATATGTCAAGAATTCTACACTATTTTATAAATTCATACAATGTAGATGACAAGATAATTGATGGCATAAATATAGTTGCACTTATCGAATCGGTTACAATATAAACAAAATTACAAAATGGAGAGAGTTTAGGTATAATTTAACTACTATCATGAGAACAATTGACCATCAATTGCCATCATCTTAGAGTAATTTCACGGTCCATATTGACTTGCAAGTTGCAACTTATAATGTCTTCTTTCATGCATCCATAAGATTAGAGTTTCATCAAGCACAACAACATGTGACATAGGTAGAAGATAGGATTGACACAAAGGTATGACGTAGATGAAATAGATAACTAGAGTTATTGTAATATGTTTTGAGTCTAATTGATTTCGCAAATTGTGGAAGGGATAACATGATACTCAACTTGGGGTTAAGGCCAAGATAGACAATATAAGCAATTGTTGAGGTTTTATCATTTGGATTTCTAGTGGGGTTAGTATTAACAAATGCACATAGTGATAGGGAAGATGACCAATAAATATAAAGTCATGATGTATTGTAGTATTTTGGTTATTGCCTAGTGAGCAACATAATACTCCCTTAGTTACTATCTAGTGAATAAGAGGCAATTTGTTGACAACAAATGATATATTTGGGCGTTTCGATGAGAGATATTACATGGATTTAATAACATTTTTATATAGAGTGACATTTATTGGTCAGGTGCCATCATTGAGGTGGAAAGGCTCGATAGATAATGGAGTTGACACCTCTTTTGCTTCATATATGTTGGTTTTCTCAAGAAGGTCATGGATATACTTGTGTTGAGAGATAAAAAACCATGTTTGATTGGGAAAGCTTAATTCCAAGAAAATAACTTAATAAATCCAAGTCTTCAAAGAAAATTGAGTGGTTAATGATGAAATGAATTTATTTAAAACTCTTGTGCAACTTCCAATAATGACAAGGTCATCCACATACACTAAGATGTACATAGTGACAACTTCTTGACAATAAATAAACAATGAGATGGTAGATTAGGAGTTAATAAATCCACATAAAAGTAAGAAGCTTTTTAGTGTTCCATACCCAAGAAGCTTGGGGAAAGCCATAGATGGTTTGTTTTAATTGGCACACATGAGTTGAATATTGAGAGTCCAAAAAGCCTTGCAATGTGCTTTAAAGGAAGGCATTGTTTATGTCCAATTGTCTTAAGAGTCAACCATGAGTCACTACCAATATGAGAACCAAATGAATTGTTATTGGTTTTACAATAAGATTAAAAGTAGCATGGAATGGAAACTTTCAACCACTAATCTTACTTTGTAGTATTCAATAGAGGCATCCAAATATCTATTAACTATGAAAATCTAGTTACACTTCACAACATTTTCTAAAAAAATGAGCAAAAACTAAGTTCCAAGTGCAATTGTTAATGAGTGCGTTAAATCATCTGTTGATGGCATTACACTATTGGGGATGTTTAAGTGTTTAGATGATAGTAACGGTTTCAATGGTTTCAGGTGGTGGTGGCAAGGTTGTGTTGTTTCGACTTAATGATATTATTTCTAGATTGGGTAAGCATGTGGTAGTAGTAGGTGCAAGGGTTATGGAGTAGAAATGATATTTTGTTAGAGAGGATTTATTAGAGAAGTAGTGGAGGCATCACTTGTTGACAACATAGCAAGTCATGTGTATGAGGATAATCATCATTTGGTGGAGTGGCTTAGGTCGATGAGGTGTTAATGGAAAGCATATTAAAGTACAAAGGTTGATCAACTAAGGCCAACTTATCAAAGATATTATTGACTCATGACAAATGACACTAAGGTCTCTTAAATGGAAATTTGGTTTCCATAAAGACCACATGTCTTAAGATGAATAATTTTTCAATGTTGGGTCATAGCAATGACAAGCATTATGAGTTATGGGGTAGGCTAAGAGGGTGTAAGGACAAGCTAGTGTTTCTAGTTTATGAGTGGTGTATGGACAAAGGTAGGGATAACATAGGCAACCAAAGATATGCAATTTAAAATAATAAGAGAAAGTGAAAAAAGCTTATCATAGGGGAATTATAACTAAGGATTGATATAGGTAGCAATAAATTAGATAAATAGCCATTTGGAAGGTAATTGACCAAAAAATGAAAGAGAAGAGATGATTCAATGATGTAGTGATGATGTTGTTTTACCGTTCCTATATTTTGAGGTATATGAGATGGGAAAACTAGATGTTCGATGTCAAGTTTTTGAAGAGAGGAGTGAAAGCTTTAATATTCACCATCACTGTCTAAATAAATTGTGACTATGTTGGTTTTAAGGTAGTTTTTCACTATAACTTTGAATTTGAGTTTGAGAGGATGTAACCATAAGTATTTAGTGTAATGGTCAACTAAATATAACATAGTAACAATGCTTGTCAAAGGATGTGATAGGAAAAGGCCCGAAGCATCGGATAAATTAGGTTAAGGGAACAATGACTTGTGAGAGAGTTAATACCAAATGAAACAATGTTTTGTGAGACATGAACTCATTAGAGAAACGTGGGGCTCTAATACCATAAAACTTTGAAGGAAACTTATCTTATTTTTTATATTATCATTGATTCATTATCTTTTACATAGCATACATTTGAAGAATAAAAAGAGTTTGTTACAAAGATAATAGATGCTATAAACAATTTTAGTTGCTATCATCTTCGAACAATTTTAGTGATAGACAGTTCACTTACAAGTGAGGGAGTCTTCCTTTTAGATATTATTTAATTTTAACTTATTGACCTCCACAACTTGTGCTCGTTAGTCTTTGTCTATCAGAGTGTTGTGATTTTTTATTTATTAAAAATTGACTGATACAACGGATATCATTCTTATAAATAGTTTCCACCTTATATCAATTAACTCTTATGACTTTGAAGTATATCTATATACACGAGATGAGGTACTATTACAAATGTCGTTGTTATTAGTCTTAGGAATTCCCAATCAATGTAGGATATCACGTCACACTATAGACCTATGAAGGTCCAATTGGTTATCTTATATTTTGGGCCTTAATTGTAGACCCAAATCCAAATAATTAAAGAAAATGATTGACAAAAGAGGTATCACCGTCTCAATGAATGACCGCACAACCTTTTACCAAGCAAAAACAGCAGGAAATCACAAAGCAAACAAAATATGCTTTGAGAAAGAGCAACATCAAGGGACAAGCCCCTTCCTTTCCATCAAGGATGCCTGTCAATAAGGGTCAACACCACCTTTATTGTTCCCTTAAGCCAGCTATTCTCCATCCCGTTTCAATAAAATGTCCTTTGCATGTTACCCTACTCCCATGATTTAGCCTTCTAGTCCTTTACTATTAAAGATAACGATTATAATCCTTTATTATTAAAGATAACGATTATAAACTTTTTTATAATGTTTCATATTTTAAAATTTTAATATACATAGTATATGTTCCTTCTAATTTGATTTTTTTTACTCGATATGGGTAATTCAAACATGCGACCGTACCTTGACACTCAATTCCGGTAAGATCCAATAAAAAATTGCACCAGTGCATACCTTCTTTGCACCGTTAATGGTAAAGGTAGGACCCAAAAGTTTACCTGGTGCCGACATTCCCATGCCCAAATTGAGTGAAGCTTTTTGATTGAAATGGGAAATTTGGCACGCTTTGGCGGTGCTTTAGCTGTCTGGCCTTTGGCCGCCAGGTACAGTCACTTGCTACTTTTGGAATTTCATGCCCCATCAACTGGTTCCTCCCCCTTTTTTTTCTCTTTCTCTCTCTCTCTCTCTCTCTCTCTCTCTCTCTCTCTCTATATATATATATATATATATATATATATATATATCAAAATCCAGAGGCCTTGCATACCCACCAAGTATTCTGCATTCTTCTTGAGTGTATCGCATTGGGCTCCCTTCAGTGCCTTGCATTAAGATGTAGGGAGTAGAATGCAGCCAAGGATGACTTGCCGGAGATGGGGCATTCCTCGTTAATCCGGCAAGTTGTCCTTGGCTACATTGGGCTCTCTTCTTCTCATGTAAGGCCCTGCAATGGCAAAAGCCAGTATGTCTCGAAAAGCGAGAGTACTAGAGCGCAGGAGTCAGGGACACAGGGATAAGCATTAAGCACTCTCTGGCAATGCATTTCCCAATAAGCCATAAGCCCAGATTGCCAGCCTGCTTCAGCTGCAACTCTCTTTAATACCCTGAAGCAACCTCAGATGCCATGGGAGCAAGACCCGAATGGTTAGTTCCTCTTGTCACGACCCATGCCAGACGAGTGGTGTCTTATCGGGCTGGGAAAGAGCAGAATGATGAAAAACAAGCCATCCGTGGACGAATCCTCCTGGCAGGAAACCACCATTTCAGACACAATAATGGAGAAAAAGCAGAAGCAGCGTGGGGATTATGAAATCTACTGTCTCTGGACGATGGAAAATTATGTGATATGAATGATTGGAATTGGATGTATGGGTTCTGGGTAAGTTCTGTGAAGGTGCTGTAGAGCCCAATTCTTTTTGTTGCTTTCCTTATTGGATATGGTAATTGTAACTCATATGATTCACTCCATTATTGATTGATTTTAATGGGGAGAGATCTATGATGAAGATGAAGATGCAGAGCACAGCCGAATGCCCCATACCCCCTGCCTGCGATTGCGGTTTTCCTCATCAATTTTTTTTTTAATACTAATTTGCTAATATTTGAAAATAAGTCATTTTGAGAAACAAATCCTCCTCCAATAAGAATGAAAATATAGGCAAATTACCTTATTAAAAAAATAATTAATTTTAATGGAATTATTTTTTTCATTCATTTACTCATTCTCATGTTGTCCCAATGTTATTTGTTCTAAATATAGGCTTTTAACAAAATTCAATTAGTGGATATTATTTATTTGTGTTTCGTAAAAACTATCAAAATATTTTCAAGTCGAAAAGAGATTTAATTTTAAGTTATATTTGATTCTTGAAAAATGTTTAGAAAAATGTTAAGAAAAGTGATTTTATTATATTTAATTATTTTATAGAAAATAAAAAAATTAAATATAATTAAAATTAGGTGGTGTTTGTTTTTTTACGGTTGATTTTTTTGTTTTTATTATTAAGCTAAAAGTAACATGATAATAAATTTATTTAAGTTATATTGGTTGTTGAATAAAAAAAGTTAAAATATTTTATTTTTTCTTATAGAGTTAAAAATAAATATTAATTAAAATATGTGAAATGAATTTAAAGTAATAAATAAAAATAATTTATTGATTTTAAATATTTTTAAAAATTTTCTTTCCATTTACAATTTTTCTTTATTTTTATTTACATTTTTTAAATTTTCCGATAACTAAACATAGTTTCAATGAAATTTTGGAGAGAGTTAAAATTATCTTTATCATTTTATAAAATGTTTTATTTTCAAAAAAAATAATTATCCTTAAATTGAATGGTTATCATCATATTTGAATTATTTTAATAATTTTTTAATATATATGGATAAAATTTGTAAAGATGGTCTTATATAATTTAATATAATCTAATGTGATATTTTTTTTTTAAAAAAAAAAACAAACTCGTACTATTACACAATATATATATATATATATTAATATAAAAACAAGTTAATGAAAGATTTTCATATCAATTTAATATTATATCAGATAAAAAGAGATGATATTAAGTTACAAATAAATAAGATGATGATAAAAAATAATATGATAAATATAAAAATAATGAAATTAAAGTAAAAATTAATGAATTAATGGTGGAAGATAATTTTATTGGTCTATCATAATAATACGAAAAAAGTAATTACAGGTCGTATTAATTAATTTTTATAAATTATAAATTTAATAAATTAAGGGTTATTTGATTAAAAGGAAAATTGGAAATCCAAATTTGAAAATCTAATTTTTTATTTTTTTTTATTTACAATGTTGACAAAAATGTCATTATTTTTTATTATAAAAATAACTATTTTTTAAAATTATATGCAAATGCTTGAAATTATTAAGAGTATTTATATCAAAAATAAAAATTTAAATTCATAATAATTGATATTATTTCATCTTTTTAGCCAATTTAATTTATAAATTAAATTAATAAATAAATTCGAAAAATCATTTGTTTTTTTAATAGAAATAGCCGACTGTGACCTAGTTTAGTTGCACCGATATTTGATTTGGCAGGTGAGACATTGAGAGCCTCACCCTCCACCATCCACCGGATTCAATTCAATGCTATAGATCTCACCAAACCGCCACGGGTCGGTACCCGCCAGAGCATCAAAACCCTTCCAACACCGCCACGTGTCGGTATCTGCAAACCGACCCAAAGGGGGGGCAAAAGGAGAAAAATCTCTCAAAGGCGCTTTGATATTTTCCTCTGTGTTTTTTTCTCTCGTGTGTGCGCTTTTCCATGGGGGCCTCAAAGCTAGCGACTTTGTTCATCTTTTTTGCCCTAATTTTCTGTAAAATTAGGGCGGATGCTTCAATCGATGAAGTTGATCAGCCGCAGGGAGTCGTCTTATCGGAATCTTCTGAATCGGAGGCGTTGAAGATCGAATTGGCACTTCTCCAGGAGAAGATCCAAACGCTTGGTATTCTTATCCTCTACTTCTTATTCTTCTTTGCTGAGAGGAAGTTCCGATTTTGGATCTTTGCTGTCCGTTTGGTTGCTGAGAAAATGAAATTCTGAGAAAAATTGTTGTACCAGGTCCAGTTCGATAACGAAAAATCTAAGATTTTTAAAAATTAAAAATCTTATATTTTTCCTGTTCATTTTCTTGGCATCCAATCGGAGGTTTAAGACTTATTTATTTATTTGTTTATTATAAAAAAGGGAGCTTTGAAAAGTAAAGCCTCAACTCAACTCAACTGAGTTTTAAGATTGAGAATTTTGTTTTGCTTCGTTGATCATATCTATATATTTGGTCGATTCTCCTTTGATGCAAGGAGATAGCGATAATGAGTTTATAGTATGGGAGTGTTCTTGATGTTGCGAGTGGAGCTTGTCGTTGACTTTGTTAGGTGTTTCGTTTTGTATTTATGTACTATTGAAGAAACCCACATTGATGAGAGAAGCAAAGAATTGAAAAGCAAGGATGAGATCATTGCACAGAAAGAGAAAATTGTTCAAGAGAAGTCAAATAGCATTACACAGTTGCAAAATGAAATAGTATCCCTACAGGTGAGCCACTTGGATTCTCACTGCGTGTTCAGTTTCTTTGTTGTTTTGTTATTTATTTATTGAGAAAAAGAAAAGACTTGAAGAGAAGTTAAGCATTGTTTTGCTTGATCTTGAATAGTTTGCTTCTAGCGTTTGATAGATTTCATCACTATATATCTGTTTGGAGCGTGTTTTCCTTTGTAGAGTAAGGAGTTGTATGGATAAGGCATTATAGGGGTCATTTTTTCTCATTTTTTCATGCTTAACAATCAAAATGAGATCTTTATATCTTTAATACGATTTTTCTTTTCTTGTACCATTCTTAGAAAAAAGGGACATCAGATGCTGAGGAGCAGTTGGGAAAGGCTTATGCGAGGGCTAGTGAACTAGAGAAGCAGGTGGGTTATGGATTAACAAGATATTTACTTTGGGAAAACTGTTGCATCTTGTTAATGTTAAATTTTTTCCGCAGGTTGACAAGCTTAAAAAAGAAATAGAGACTCAACAAAAGGAGAAAGCTGCCTTGGAATCCCGAGCAAATGAAGCTGAGAGGAAGACACGTGAATTGAACTCAAAAGTAGAGAGTGTAAGTTCCTCTTTTGGTCTGACTTCTGGAAAGGGTTTATATGTTCTTATGCCATATGTCCAAATAAAGTAATGTTAAAATTTTTTTCTTTTTTGTTTTTACCTGTTTGATGTGGTTTTGTTTATGGTGACAAGATAAAAAGTTCAATGCGTTCTGTGTCTGAGGTCTTCACTTCCCTAGAGCTGTGCTTTCATGTTCCAAAATGCACATAAGAAAAAAAAAATATAGAAAACCCAACTATCATTGATATTAATTTGGCTTGAACAATTGATGAATCTTCTTCTCCAGGGTGGTGACGGAGGGAGATCAATTAAAAGTTTTTCCCTGTTTTCTTCTTCTCATTATGAATGAAATCTGGACTATTTATGTTAGATGTTTGTTATCAACTTGAATTTTGTTTAGATTGGTAGACTGCATTCTGCTAGTTTTGGTATGGTAATCTCTTTAACATATGTTCATTGGTCTGTTATGTTTCTATTATCAGCTTAAAAAGATCACTGATGAACAGAAAACGAGAATCCGTAAAACTGAACGTGCTCTTCAAGTAGCTGAGGTATACTTCTAGATGCTGCTAAGGCTTTTATGATGTTATATGCTCAGTGATGGTGCTTATGTGCAGTTTCATTCCCCTCTTACAGGAAGAAATGATGAAAGCAAAGTTTGATGCCAATTCAAAAACCAAAGAATTAATGGAGGTAACTAGTGCGATTGGTTTAGTTTGTCATGCTAGTAATATCTCTCTATGGTTATCTTCTTTGTGGGTTGCTAGGGAATTTCAGGACAGGTTTCCATTTGACTAATTGGGTCTTCTATGCTTCTTTGGGGTTGGAACCACTTCCTTTTCTTCTTTGTGCTTTTTGAAAGAAGCAGAAATAGTATATTTGAAAATAGAGCAAATGTATTGGGAAGGATGAAGAATCCTTCAAAAAGTACCATAGAAAGAAAGAAGTACAATGCTAGAGGAACTACATATGAGACAACACATGCAACAACCAACCTGTTCTCAAGGGTGATGCTGGCTGAACTTCAGTTGGCCTATTGTTGTAAAAATGTATGCCACAATGCCCTAGAGTTTGGAGAAAGCATCTCACAAGGGTTCAAATCTTTATTCCGGTCCATCATTTATGGTGTCAATGGTGGCTTCTGAACCCAGAATGTTTTGGATGGAAGCCCGGAGTTGAATCATATGATTTACTTTTTCAGATTGTGGTTTGTGAGTGATGCATTCTTGTAGCTGTAGATTGCAATTGGTGCATCAATGCATCATTGTGTATTCATGATATTATTTTATTTTTAAATTTGTTCTGTTTGTGTGTGTGTATTTTTTTTTTTGAGTTTTGTTGGAAGGCTTACACAGTTGGTTTAATGCAATTTCAGGTTCATGGTGCATGGCTTCCACCTTGGTTTGCAAATCATTTAATTAGTTGTCAGGTAAATCTGTAAGGTATAATGGTATTTGCAATCCAAAGCCCCTTCTCAAAATCTCTGATTATTTTGACTTGCAGTCCTTCATGGAGGTGCACTGGAACAAGCATGGGAAACCCGCTCTGGATACATTGACTCAAAAGGTAGTATTTTGGGTTGCTATGCGATTAATTTAGCATGTCTTACATGTGGTGGTCTGGTATCTTGCAACAATTGGTAGCATTGTCAGTATCATTCTCTTTTGCAATTCATTAACCATCTAGCTTCATGATTCAAATTTTGTTCCAGGCGCTGGAGAAAAAGGCCCAAGCTCAAAAATGGTCTGAACCCCATGTGGAGACGTTTAAAACTGTAAGCTATCTTTATACATTCTCAAATTTTGTGCTCTATAGCTGGGGGTTAATATGATTGTTTCATCATATATGATTTTGCTGTAGTGAGTGGTTTATCTCTTCTGGATTATCACAATACTTCCAAGCCTTAGTTCCTGGCAACAGGATCATAGATAATCATAATCTTTGTGGCTGAACTGCACTCTTCACTTCCATGTGAGCAAGATGATCCAAATGCTATTTGAAAAGAGAAGTGGTTTAGAATTGGATTATTTACTATGAGAAAAATGTTCTGTTTGGAGTGTCAGTCATTAAGAAATAGTTGATTCTCCAAGTATCTAATTTTATTAAATGGTATATTTTGATTTATTTGTCATGCCATGTGTAGAAATGGATTCCAGCTATAAAGGATCAGTGGTTGGAGATAACAACTTATCTTGAACCGCATGTGCAATTGCTCTGCACGAAAACTGTCGAGGCTTATGAGGCATCTAAAAATGCAATAACTCCTCATGTCATCAAAGTGCAAGAATTTGGCGATCCTTACTTTCAGGTAAATCTTTTATTATACTGTCTTGTTTGTTTGCTCTGTTGACGTGCAGTCTAAAGGAAACTTTCATGTGATGACAGGTAGCCAAGAAGGTCAGCAAGCCATATATTGATCAAGTTGCGGCTGTGACAAAACCACATGTTGATAATGTGAAAGTTGCCTTAAAACCCTATACAAAGAAAGTAGTTCGTGGATATGGCAAGTTCCTTAAGTCTGCAACTACTTACCATCAGAAGGTACCAATATTTACCATCCTGTCCTTTCTACATTGTAATACATACAATTTTTGTTTTCAACCAAATTTTATGGTCAATTCCTCTTTACAAGAGTTGGGAACCTTTTTTTGGTTAGAACACCACTTTTCCTCCCCTCTTTTTATCTTTTGGGAGGGTTTGGGGAGTAAATGAACAATTAAGCTTCTTAATTGTCTTTTTAATGCTGCACTGAAGGCATAATGATGAATTGATGGTTCCTCTGGAAAGAAGGAAAGAAGTACTGAAATTGTCCCTACAGTTATCTTAATAACTGCCATATATCATTTATAGATTATGACGAAGTTAGGAAAGATCCATGTTATTGCATCTTGTCCATTTTGTATTTAGAATTTTATTATATTCCTTTGTGGCTTTTGTGTCCAAATAGTGATTAATAATTTGATATTAAATTCGAAAACCTTCCATCTTACTTGCATTTTCTTTGTCAATTGCATTCTTATTCTTTTCAATTTGACTAGCTAAGATCTGTGCATGCATGGGGTGAGGGAGTGAGGGGAAGAAAGGAGGGAAGAACCATGGCCACCAACTTAACGCAAAGGGAGCAAGAGCTCATTAGTATTAAGAAGGTTCAATGTTGTGAATTCCTAGTTGTGATTTGGTCTTATTAGGTTTCAAGTTCAGTTGTATGGATATAATGTTACCTGCTACCTTTTGGAAATCTGCCTTTTGGTTTCAATGTTAAGCATTGTAGTAAAAAAACTGACTAGTTTCTCAGTTTAGTCATGGCTTTGAAGTGGAAATCTGAAAAGATATGAAATACAATGATGGTCTTTTAGCCTGTCAAAAGAAGAGGGTTATGTCTTGGTATGGTTATATGTTGCTTATACAATCGTACTTTCTCCGATTCCAGTTGCTCAAACTATTTTTTTATATTTTGTCTAGGTCCAAGACACTGTGCAGGAGAAGTTGAAGAATCATGAGCTTACAAAACCTCTTGCAACTAAGGAGTTGGTGTGGTTTGCAGTATGTATCTATTGATCGTATTTTTCTTTGATCTTGATTTGTTTGTCATCAAATTTCTTTGCTTGCTAGAAATTTTCTGTGTGCTAACTGATCTGTTTTTTTAATTTATAGGCCTCTGCTTTGTTGGCCTTACCCATCATCTTTTTGTTTAGAATTTGTTCAGCCATATTCTGGTTAGTTCCTTAATCTATGATTCTCTAGCGATAGAGAAACCTCTGTTTGTTTGCATAGAAAGTGCTAGAATTGAAGAGTGTAGCAGTTTTATTTCCTTCCAAATTTTTCTCATGGTCTTTCCTATTAGAAATCATAATTTTTTTTTTCCTTCTGCAGCAAGAAGGCAAAGAAACCCATTCGAAATGGTCATACAAACCACCATCCACGTCGCAAGCCAAAACGAGGGCACCCAGACAAGTAGAGTAGCGTGTGTTAGTCCGGTGGTGTTCATTTGGAATATGTTCACGGTATGCTTTGTTGCCATTTGAGGTAGCAGCATTCATGGTGTTCAATTACTAGGTAGAAAATTGAGATTTTTGCACGACCCTTTATTTTAACATTCCTATGGGATTGACATTTCTTGCAGATGGGGGTTTGGGTGGGCTCTCAGCTGGTGATTTTTGGGACATTTTAAGTTCAGTCTTTGCCAAAGAACTCTTTGACGTTTTTTTTTTTAAGCTCTTAACCTTTTTGTGAAAAGAGAAAAAAAAAAAAAATTAAAAAACCTCTCACCACACATGTTAGATATTTTACAGAGCTGGCAGTTCGTGTATCATGGAGGTGTGTTATTCTTGTTGTTAGTTGTGTATTTTTTTCTCATCCAAATTCTTCTAAATTAGAGCTTTGCATTTGTTTGTTCATTAGAATATTATTTGCTCTCATCGGGTAATGAACTTAGTTTGAATTTGAATTACTTTATTCTGTTGGATCTGTATCTCATATATTATGGATTTTAGGGAAAATTGAAGAGGGTAGTGTGGTAAGTGGAAAGGCCGTAAAATAATTTTTAAGGATCTAAAACGAGATTATTATTATTATTTTATAAAAAAAGCTATTGTATTTTATATAGAAGTTTTTATTATTTTCTGATTTTAAAAATAAAATACAAAAATTGAATCTGAGCTTTTAGCTTATTTTTATTAGGGGTGGTGAAGCTTGTGCAAAGTTTAAGCATCTTACTAAATAAGTTAATCTAAATACAGACATGATTAATAATGGGGTTAAAAGCAAGAAATTTTGTGTGTTATTTAACTATTATATAGGTGATATTTTGGTGAACACTAGAAAATGTGGTTTCAGTACGTGACATATGGTATTGGGTTTGAATCATGTTATTGATGATGTCTTAAATTTATTTAGTGTTGGTTGCGGGACTTTGAATTCTCATAGGGAGTTAAGGGTTTGATCAGGTTAAAATTAAAAATAAAAGAAAGAAAATTATATAGGGGACATCTTGTTTCTAGGCTCTCATTAGCTTTAGTTAAGTCTTGTGTAATATAATTGGTGTTTCAATAAAATATGTTGATAATTTAATTAATTAATTAATTTAAAAGCATATTTTAAATGAATAAAATGTGGGTTAAATAATTTAAAGTTATAATCAGAATGATTAATATGATCATTAAAATAGTCTATTCATGTTATGTGGTTGATTTAAAAACCATATATTTACTAAATAGGTAATACAAGTTGATTTGAATTTGATATAAACACGATAATATTAAATCTATATCCGTGAAAAGCATGTTGGGTTCGATTTGGTAAATTATGTCAAATTTTATCATCCCTATTTTACATGTTCTAGCTTATTTGAATTAGGATGGTTAGAATGGATTCTTTTTTTCTTTTTTTGTTGGCGGACGTCCTCTCCAATGTAAGTAGGTTCAAAATGACCCGGTCCTGGCGGACTTGGGATTAAGTTAAGATGGGTCACAAGGAGCCGATCCGACCAGACGAGTGAGATGCCCCGTTCATTCAGGAACTACTGCAGTCAAGCGCAGCGTGCCTTACAGTGCCCAGGTCTTGGTCCTCTACGATCTAAAATTAGCAGGTTTTGGTGGAGGTTAGTATTGGGCTAACATGCCCACCAGATGAAGAAAGAAACAAAAATACATGTCATTTTGATTTAGCATCGTCCCATGGCCTACGCTAAGCCTCCACATCCAAAGCACCTCCCAATATGGTTAGGGACATGCCTCTGTTGTAAGAAAGCTTCATTTTTATCAACGGCACATCCATAATCCTACATAAAGTCATTGATGAAAATATTAGTAATTACAGATATATTATTACTTTGATATTGTGGATGTATTGGATATTTCGAAAATATATCGATGGATATTTTGGAAAAAAAATATCAATAAACTTAAAATTGATCAAAACTTATAGAAATATAATAAATATAATAAACATTTTATATTTTTTTTGTTTAATAATTTAATTATAATGTCTAATTTTAAAATATATTTAATATTAAAATTATGATTAATTTAATTTAATTGTGTTAAATGATATAAAATAAATGATGATATATGTATAATTTTTTTTTTATATATTTTTTATATTTAATTAATATATAAATGATATAAAAAAAGTTAAGAAAATTATCACTGTAATTTTTATATTTTTAATGGTCAATTAAATTAATTTTAAAAATGAAATAATTAGAATTAACTTGTTTATTAAAATATTTTGTTTTTATCACTATCTTAGTATATATTCTTTTAGTGCACATCAAATACTAAAAGTCAAGGTAGCCCATTGGTGATGGTGAGCAAATCTCTTTTTGTTTGATCAATCAACAGCCCAGTCTTGCACCTGCATAATGTTTTTTCATTGATTTTTTTGCCAATGTCACCAAAATATCGATGATAAATTATAGAAATATCGGCGATATTTTGAGGTCTGAAGTGATTTTCTTAAAAATCGTCGATTTATCGATTCCAACCGATATTTCGATGATTTTTATTAATATTTCTTTCTATTTTTTGTATTTTGTATTTCCCCTCGTTGAAACACATACAATTTTTTTTTGGAATTTTTACCCATGCCTAAAGTTCAATCAATGATAATAAAGAAACAAGTAACACAAATTTTTTGATCTAGGATATAGAAGAAAAATCATTAATGAAGTCTCCTATAAACTTTGTAAATAAAAAAGCTATCAAATGATCATAAATTAATTTATAAAATACGTAAAGAATTCACAAAATTTTGTCCGATCTAAATATACATGCTCCTAATAGTTTTATACCAATCAAAGCTTATGATTATTTTCAATTCCTCAGCGCTATATCAAGGTTAGTGCGACGCATCTTATCTTTCCATGGAAAGAACTTTGAAAGAATATTCTTAAAAGATCTGAAAGTTAACGTGTTAGGATAGAGTAGTAACAATTAATCCTTTGCCTTTTTTTAAGAAAAGTAAATTTTTATATCAAAACCGTAGATGGATATTCAAATGGTCCAAGGAAAATATTTTTTTTAAAAAAAAAGCTTTTAAAAAAGTTGACATTCAAAAGTCCTCCAAGAACCTTTGAACATTGTATAGAATTTTGAATCTCTATAATAATAGTTTTTATATAAGATACAAAAACTTCTATACACTTACTTTGAAAAAAATAATAATTTTAAAATCGCTTTAAAAATTAAGAATTTTTTTTTTTTGGCTTCCTCATATTTAAATTTTTTAAAGTTATAGGGTCTTTTATATATATATATATATATAATGTTCTATTTGTATATAAAAATTTGAGAAAAAAGTATATTTTTATTAATGTTTTTAGAATTTGATTGATCATCGAATTGAAAAAGTTATCGATTCACAATTCACTGGTCGAACCGATGGTCCATAAATATATATTTTTATATATTATTAAAATTTAAAAAAATAATAAATTCAATCTAAATTTTAATAATATCTATTGAGTTTTTTTATAATGTTTTTTATCGGTAAATATCAATAACTTAATATTTTCACCCAATATTTTTAATAAATTAAAATTTTAATGTGCAATAAATAAAATAAAAATAAAAATTTTAAATATTAAACCTATCATTACAATTATAATCAACAAAAAATTAAGAAATTAAATATTAAGAATTTAAATATAAAACATAAAAATTAAATTTTAAAAAACAAAAATGGAAGGAAGGCAAGGCACAGGGGCACTGTATTTTGACTTTTGGGATCGACGACGGGGCTTTGCAGCGTTTTGGGGGCAAAGGGTTGGTTTCCAACGCCTTTTTGGGGGCCCCGCTGGGGGTGGTTTCCGGTGCCTTTGAGGGGGGCGGTTTCTAGCGCCTTTGGGGGGCGGTTTCCAGCACCGAGGGTTCTATCGGCAAGACAATGGTCAGCAACAATGGGAACAGCTGCGCGAATGCTGGGAGAAAGAAAAAAAAAAAAAAAATTGAACCGGATGTTTCATCTGATTCACCGGTCGGACCTCCAATTTGATCACTTTTCAGTCCAATTAACTGGATCAGATCAGAATTGTGATCAGGACCGGTCCAGTTTTTAAAACAATGGCTTTTATACACTCATATGAAAAAATTATAAAATAAGAATTCAAGTTTATAAAATACAAATTTTAAATTGTTATTTAAAAATAATTAATATTTTATGTAATTTTTTTGTCAAATCTACCTTTCAAATATTTTATTTTAATCATATAGGTACTATCTTTGACTGTCTTAGGTATTACCTTTGCTAGCAGAAAACTTGAATTATTTCTAGAAATTATTGTTTTATAATTATTTTTACATGATCATGAGAAACGTATTTTTTCTAAAAATTTTAACATTCGATCCAAACGCACCCAATGATACAACACCGAGGCCAAAACGAGGGAAACAATGAATGCTTTTTAATTTTGTGATCATATGAGAATTCAAATTAACCTGGGAGGTGGTGATGACTCCATGGCTAATCAAGATCTGGTTCTGATTGCTTGATAGCCACCTATGACACCCCATCTGCATCCGACCAAAAAGGAGAGAAAAAACGCCAAAAAGGATGAAAATAGCTAACAAACTTACCTATATTTTATGAGAAGTCATAACATCAATTTCTAAGCTTGAACGTCTTAACCAATTATTCAAAAAGACGAAACAGGCGTCCACCAAATTTTCTTATCAAATCCTCTCTTAATAGGGAGGCCAGTAGTTATCTAGATCCACACAATGGTCGACCATATTCATAAACCTACTGTTGTGTCCATTTCCATTGTTAACCTCTGCACCATACCCAGTCTGATCAGTAGGGATAGACCCACTAGTCAGCATGGGGGAAGTCATCATATGATCCTGTTGATTCATCTGCATGGGCTGAGGCAAAGAATTTGGCCGCAGAACTGGCTGTGTGGATGTCCCTCCAAGGTTTAAATTCAACCCGGATATCGTGAAGCATCCTCCTCCTAATGGGTAGTTCAATTGTGACTGGATTGGTAGGTTGAGACCCCCAGTTGATCCTCCTCTTAAGACCCTTGTAAGCTCAGCCAGTTCTGCATTACTTACGTAGTTTCTTCCCATGGGGAACTGGGAAGAATCTGCCTGCAGCATTGGTGGGGGCATGACGCTTGGACCTATATCAAGGCTGTAGGGATTCATCCCCCTTGATTGGTTTGATGGGTACTTCTTTCCAGCTGCACTCTTCTGAAACACACGGCAAACCACCCATTCATCCTGTTGAATCAACATGGGTTAGAATCGCAGTATAGTATCAAACTGCAGATGATAGACATAACTATTTTTTAAAATAATTTTCTATTTTTTAGATGAAAACATCAAATTGTAGTATACAAACTGCAAATATCAAGACTTTGGTAACTAATTTTTAAAATATTTTTCTACTCACCAAGATATAAAAAGGGGAAAATACATGTGGTTTCTAAATAGAAAACAGTTTTTAATTCTTAAAAAAAAAAAAGTGTTTTTAAATAATATCTTTTACTCGTTTTTATGAAATAATTATATAAATATAAAAAAAGTTAATTTAAAAACATGAATATTTTAGATCTCAAACACACTTATTTTACAAAACATCAAATAATAATTTTCAAAAACACTTCTCAAATAAGGGCATCCGGACTAAATTGAAAATGGTTGGGGATGACTATTCTTAAAAACTTATATGCAATTTTCTTTGATCTCTCTTTTAGGGAATCAAGTTTGGTTTTTTGAACAAGGGGCATTTCCATAATAGAGCTACTGCTGCAAATGCTATAACTATTGCTACTACTACTAAGTTGAGTGGTCAAATATAGTATGGGGTTGGGTGTGGGCAAAGTTACAGACATTTTTTTGGCTTTGTCATTTTATGCATGGATACAAACAAGGTCCTCAATTTTTTTAAATCATGGATTTACCGCAAATATGATACTGATGTTGGAAGAGACTTCAGAAAAAACAAGAAGTTCAGCTTATATGTTGGAATATGATATCTTACTATTATCATTGGTTGGTAGATTAATGGTCCAGTTCATTTATTCTCGATATCTTACAACTATATATGATGCCATTGGAAGCCAGAATGAATCGAAAATGGAAGTTAGTGCACCTAAAAACTAAGGGAAAGATGATTATTTTTCATCTTATCTTCATATTTATATTTTTCAACACCTAGATGAGTTGAACTTTACCTAACCCTAATTTTCTTTTGAAGACATGCATGTAAGTATGATAAGGATAATCTTACCTTGCTAGTTCTGAAGGCGGATTTTGAATGGATGCGATATTCGTGCATGACCCAATTGGTTTTTTCGCCTCTAGGAGCTCTTCCTCTGTAGAACACCAAGGTCTTCTTCATCCCAACTAGCTCAGAGGTCACGCTGTTGAAAATCTCCTTATCTTTCCCTGTGGTCTTCCAATAACCAGTGTTTGTGGCTCGGTTTGTTCTTACTCCAGTTGGGTATTTCCGGTCCCTGAGGCTGAAGAAATACCACTCCTTTTCTCCCATTTTCGCCTTCCCTAATCGAGAGAACAAAGATTAACTAGATCAGAAGATATAGGAAATTTTCCAAGTTTGTTTGGAAAATGAAGAATATGCTCTCTTTCATCACAAGAAATTGTGACTAACCATTGGTATATTTTATCATGATTTCCTCAGTGATTAATCAACCACTGTATTACTTAATTCCTTTTAAGGATGCAAAATCTGAGAGGTGTTCATGGAGAATATAAGATTGAAAACCGAAAAACTGGTTTAAGATGTTAGAATTGTGGTTGAATTGTAGACCTTTAAGGGAATATAGTCCTAATTAATTCTACATATACTTTAAGATTTGAAGTTACAAGAATTATATACCTGGAAGCTCCCATGGCTCACATTTGTTGAGATCAACATCTGCAATTGCCCGGCCTGTAAAAGTAGCATCTGATATCTTGTTTATGAGGTAACAAGTAATAAGCTCTTCGTCGGTGGGGTGAAACCGAAACCCTGGAGGCAAGGTTTCCTCCTTCCTCTCTTCCTCCATCTTCTCTTATCCTTGTCTTCTCCAACTAGCTAATAATCTTCTATACTACAAGAAGACCACATACATATACTGAAGAAACCAAAAGCCTAAAAACCACACAGAATCTGATCTGATGGAGTCTTCAAAATTTCATCTCCTGTCATGTGAAACACAATTGTCATCCATGGCAGACTCTGAACCTCTCTTTGAATTTTGATCAAACTTTCCTTGTGATTTCAGGTACTAGCTATATACCCCATATTAAAAAAGAAAAAAGAAAAAGAAAAAAGGAAAAATCATGAGCTTAGTAGCTTACTTGCATGGCGAGCTAGAAGAAGAATTCCTCCATTAGAAAAACAATGTTTTTGGGTATCTTTTCTAACATAAATTTCAATGGATTGCAGGGGTGATCAATATGGGATAAGGTTGGTGTGAGAGTTTATGAAACTAGCTTTTCTTGCTTAGCATGCACCAGACGTTTGAAATTTAAGCTTCTGGGGTTTGAGAAGGAAGGGTGTGCTTCTGAAGCTCTCACCTACTATGGGCCTTCACCTTCAAGGTACTCTGGCCAGGTCAAATACTAAGGCTAATAAAAAGTTAAACAAAGACTCATGGAAGAAAACCCAAAACCACTACTGTGGATGGTAAATTCATCATTTTGGACTTGATTATCTAGGGTTTCCATGGTCATGCCCTTTCCCCAAGAAAAATACACACAAATTAAATTCAATTCCCAAATTATAATTTTTTGTACAAAATAAAACCATGGTTCTAAATACAATTACATGCCAAATTAAATATGCTACTCCAATTTTTCAATGTCAAAACATTTCTTCTCACAATAAGAGTCCATTTTACAGTAATTTTAAAAAGTATTTTTAACTTAAAAAATGTTTTTGAAAAAAAAAATCAAGTGTTAAACAAAATGTAGGAAACGTTTTAAAAATTTTGAAAAATCATTTTATAGTATTTTTTTGGAGAAAGACTTAATATGCTTGTACGATTGTTCAATTCTCTCTTTTTTTTTTTGCTATTTTTTATATCTGCTCTTTGACTATCATACGAGATAAAGAAATTATTTATTATATTATATCATCAGGGTAATGATGCATCACTCGGTTGTTGCTTTTTATGAGGCACAAGCGAGAGAATTTATCACGGAAGCAAAAGAACTATTAAAATTGTACACTATCAAAGAAAAAACTTCTACTAAAAATGTTTTACGTAAAAACACTATCAAACCATGATTTTAGAAAACGTTTCTAACTTTTTTAATACTTAAAATATAAAAATTTTCATGTGCTAGAAATACAAAAAACGCTTCATAGAATCACTATCAAACGCACTCTAATAGTACATTTAGTAATGATTTTAGAAAATATTTTTAACATTTTTAATACTTAAAAGGTAAAAATTTTCAAGTGTTAGAAATATTAAAAACGTTTCAAGAATCATTGTCAAATACACTCTAAGTGTATATATATATATATATATTTTCCTTAGTTTAAACTAATTTGATATCGTATTAGGGTTTTAAATCAACTAATTTACACATAAAAGAAGAATAAAAAATAGAAATAATAATCTTTATTAACTAGCATGGAACATAAAATCATATATATATTTGAAAAGAAGTTTTTAATACTTATAAAGGATGAGACGACATGTTCTAATGTGTACAATGGTTCGATCAAAACAGATATTATTTAGATTGTTGTCATATGTAAATATACCAAATTTTAGTAAACAATTCTGTAATATTGGAGAACAAAATGTAAATCGAATGAATAATATACCCGCTTAGATTCGGACCAAACACCGCCCTGCCAGCCAACATGCCACGTGAGGGTGGGTCCCTTCACCAAGAAACCCGAGTCGTCACCCTCTCTCCTCTCACCAGTGAACTACTGCCACATAGGCAAAATCCCCAGCCACGTGGGACCAATAGACGAAGACTAAAGAAAAGATCCAAAAAGACTAGCTAGGTCACAGACTCACATGAAAGAATGGAGAGGATCTGGGAGTTCCCCTGAGACGCGGACCACGGTGATAATATAATGGGATCCGTATTATTATTTCAAGGGAGAGAGTCTCACCTTCCCTGACCATCTTCCTTGATTCCCTTCTCTTTTTGTTCTCTTGTTTTGGTTTCTTTTGTGTGTATACTCATTATTGCTATTATTCAAACCAAGTTGCATTCTCTCTCTCTTTTTAAATCTTCCTCTCATGTTCCCCAAGATTTGGTTCTTAGCTAGCTCTCGTTTGAATTTATCTCACCTATACCATTGCAGTTTGACAAAAACTTTGGTGAATCCAAGGCTACATTCACAAATGTTAACATAAAATATCAACCTTTTCTCTGCCTGGTTTTTCAAGCACTCAATATATATAAATCTTGGAGCAAAAGGGTAAGGATGAAAATGCATATTTGAAGTGTATATGTGCATGAAATGTGTGTTTAATTTCTTTGATGATATGGCTTTCGGGCTTAGCCCTTGATTGGCAGAGTGAGGGGGGACTTGGCCTTCTCCTTTGATGATATTACAAACTGGGATAGTTTACAATTCTACAGAAGATACAAAAGAGCCTAAATTCCCACCCATTATTCAATGTGTTTAATTTTCCTGAAGACCTGTCTTAGGACATATAGTATTTTTCATAGACAAGCATATCAGGTCCTGAGATGAATGGACAAGTATATACACCATTTGAGGATTGAGTAAGAAGAAGCTTGGTCACGCGTTCAACATAGATTTAGTGAACATTTAGTCAGTTATAGGTCTTGTTTGAATATCGGTTTTAATGTTGAAATGAGGAAGGAGACAGCAACCACCAAAGCCACCTTTTAAGGCTAAGGAACCATAAATTTGAGCTGTACTTCATTTTCCCTTCATCTATGCATCCTTGATATATCAGTCCTGAACACTCTAAATCTATCAGTACAGTGAAGCAACAAACACCAATCATCCCAAATTCGTAGTGTAGTGTCTTTCTTGTTGATCACAATCATAACATGTATATGTTTAATATTAATTAAGTCCTGCTCTAGCTGGGAGCATGGCTCATATTTAATTATACTTAATTTCAAATGTAAGTCTGTTTGGAAAATTGTGTTTTAATTTCATCTCTTTGAAAAGTGGATTAGTTATGATCTTGGAAAGATTTAGAGGTTTATATAGCTAGCAATGTATTATTGAGACATGGTTTCTAAGAAGTTATTAAAATAAATAAAATGAGTAGCCATCTATCACAATCTTCTGTTTACTTATTGAACACTTCAAACATCCAATTTCCATTAGAGTCTTGATCATGTCTAGCTTTTCTCCAAAGGCCACCTACCCTTTACAAACAAGTTGCACCCATCGCAACTTATTATACTAATTACTAGAAGAAATACGTGGTTAAAGGGCATGCTTGGAGATTTAACAAAAGAAGAATTATTCATGATCATTCACTATCAAAGAAATTAAAATCCATCAATGATGAATGGCTCAAAAACCCTAGATGATGCATGGTTCATAAACCATAGATGATGCACAAACGACTGTAATGAAACTTATAGATCAAACCATATATAAAGTTTCTTTCTGCTTAATTTTGATTTTGTTGGTGCCACCAATATTCTTTTGTGTTCAAGATCTCCAAGTTCCGTATGCTAATATGTTACTTAATTTGCCCTAAATTTTGTGAAGATGATAGTTGTCCATAGAGCAGTTGTTTGACGCTTGTCCATATGACTGTCCCCTAGAAACAAATCAAAGACCTAAATTAACTGGTTTGAGAAAGAAAATCATACACCTGCCTACTTGTCGTGCACTTCGAATTGTAAAAGTACATTTCAATTTTGATATTGTTGTTGAAATCTCTAGTAATATATATGAAATATAACAAAAATTAATCAAAACTAAACTAACCGCTGATTAAAAAATGACAACTAGGGTTATAATGCTTGAAATACTATCTAAAATAGTTAGGTAACGATAATTGAGGTATAAAGGGAAGCACGGAAAAAATGTGTAAGGCGACTAATCCACAATTAACTTTAATTGTCTAAATTATTTCATTTCTTAATGTTAGTTGCAATATGTTTAGTCATAGACGAAATCACTTAAACCACGTTAGAATCATCATCTTGGTAACGTAAATTATAAACTAAACTTGCGTGCCCGTTCATATAATTGACGTGTAAATAATAATAATTATTATTCAATACCTTCAACGACACGATAAAAGGAGATGTGTCATTTATCGTTTACTCCAAACAAGTCGCTTTTGAAATCCAATAATTTTGCAACGACTCCGTCGACTCCCATGATGAAGCAGTTGCAAGGCATTTTTCAAGAGAAGACTCTCTAGAAGAAGTAAGATCAAACCCTTGTTAGCTAGACATCTTACAGAGAGATCAATATTCATGCTTGGTAGGCTACTTCTCAAACACTTCAAAATATAAAACTCCATAGAAGCTGAATCAATAAGCTCAAATAGTATTGCATATTGGTACGTTTTTCTTGGTGAGCCAATTAACTTCTAGCCCTAAACCAATGATTAAGAAAATTTTGAAGTGTGAAAGAAGTTCAAGTGGTTGGAGTAAGGATGCAAGAAAGGGATTAAAAATGGTGAGAGTTATGTGTTGCTAATCTTTGTTTCCTAAAGTGGTGCAATATTCAAATGAGTAGTTGCATGTCAAGAGAAGTGAAGTTATATATCGTACCAATAGTCCTCGTTATATCAATTTCACTGTACTTCTACTTACTGTCCACGTAAGTTAGGAGTGTTTCTTCTACATTTCTTGTCCACAAACCCTAACGTAAACCTTTGATCATATATTTAGAAGCTGAAGAGGCCAAATTCTCTAGAACCTTTCAAGTTTCATTGCTCTGGGAGACAAACCCAGATATAGACTTTAACCAATATTCATGGTGTTTTGGTCATTTTCTTTGGACCATTCATCATGTTATGATTGTTTTAAGAGTACTCTGGTGTGTGAAACGACCAAGTCTCTATGTATATGGTGTATGGATGGAATGGATGGAACTCATGTTACTATTTCTAGTCAAGGCTGAACTCAGTTGAGTCATGTCCAAAATGGTTATTCTGATCAAGATGAGTGAGGCCATGTCACAAGATGTCCCAAGTTCGCCCATGATTGATATGACGAATCATGGTGAATACATTCGAGTCATGATGGAGTCAGCCTATATGTATATTTAAAACTCATATAAGCTCCAAAGCTTTATTTTCTTAAATATGGACCGTCAACAATTACTATCCCAATTTGCACTCACCTTAATAAAGTGGCCAAGTCTATATACACAAGTTAAAGTATCGTTGCAATTTAAAGTGTCTTTAGAGCCATATCTAGAACGATTATTGTGGAAAGAGGGCAAGTTACAAGATGTTCTAAATTCGATCATAATATATTTGGTCATATCTGATACAACTACGCCATGGTCTAACAATTGAGTCATGAATAATTTAATTACATCATAATATTTACGTTATATTATTAGAGATGATAATGGATGGGTATTTTTGGGTCTACCCTAATTTGGCCCTAAGCAGATGAATTTAGGAATTAAAAACTTAATTAGTTCAAGAATATTATTTAAAACTAAGCGTAGGTCAAGTATTATACTATCCCACATGCTCTACATTCTCTAATTATGTATAAAATTATTTTAATTTTTTGTTAAAAAAGAAAATTCTAGTTTAGTTATTGAAAAACAACTAAATATAAAAATAATTTATTTATTTATACATTATATTTATTTTAATATAAAAAAAAAAGATTTTGAGTTGTTATAAATATTGAGCTTATATGAACTCAAAAGTCATATTTTCCTAATTATAAATCATAAAGGCAATGTTTGGTTCTTGAAAAATATTGACAAAAGAAAAAGGATGCTAGAAAAAAATAATTTTCTCATATTTAGTTTCATTATAAAAAATACAAAAGAAAATCAAATATAATTCAAATTAGTTAGAAAATTATATACTTTAAAATTATTTAATATTTATATAATAGATTGAAATAAGTTAAATGAGTTTAAAGAAATATATAAAAATAATTTATAGAATTTAAGTTTATTTTTTTCTTTTTCTCTCTATTTTCTTTCTTTTACATTTTATCTTAAATTATTCTAAAACATAACATAGACTATACCAATCATCTTAACCAATAATGTTAGAAATTTCAACTCTCTACTTTTATTATGAAAATTACCATCCCAATTTCTACATTGATTAAAGGACTATAGTGACCTTGAGCCTCCCAAGCCTATGCATTCATTATTTGATGAGGAATTGACTATAAAATTATGTGTTTTTAGAACAAAAGCGATTTCACATTGAAATAATAGAATTTCGAATATCATAGACCAATCCAAATGCATACTTTTATTATATTTAAACAATATCAAATATGGTAAGTAAACCTTTTGTTTTATTAATTATTGAATCAATCATGTTCATAAAAGTTTTTTAACTTTTTAATTGACATATTATACGTATCGTCTAATACTAATTCAAGATGTCGTAAAAAAAAACTATCTTAGAATCTTTTAATCAAACATGACTATAATTTTGAGACTTTCTAATTCCCCAAAAAAAAAAACACAAAACATAACATGTCAATTTGCTTAAAAATATTGAAAACGTGACATTCCAGAAACTTCTAAGTCAATTGACTCTATAATTTTGGAACTTTCTAGTTCTCGAAAAAAACATAAGACACATTATGTCAATTTACTTAAAAATATTGAAAATGTGGCATTCCAGAATCTTCTTAATCAATTGAATCTATAATTTTGGAACTTTCTAATTGTCCAAAAAAACACAACACACAACATGTCAATTTACTTAAAAATATTGAAAGTGTGACAGCCCATAATCTTTTGATTCAATCATTGACTCAATTAACATTTGGAATTTTCTGAATCAATAAAAACCCAAGATACAACATATTAATTCTACTTAAAAATATTGAAAATGCGGTAGTATTATTTCTTTAATTAGTGGTCTAATCATTTGTTAAATTTTACTATCTTATTGAACAGATTTGGTAATTATAATTTTATTATTATTATTTGGTAAATTATATAACAAGAAGTTAAGAAGGAAAGAGAAAAAGACATTATCTATGATTTTCCAACCAAACCTACATAAATCAACTCCAATTTTGAGTCCAGTAGGGAGCGTACCTGGATGGGCTCAAAACCGTATGACTAAAGGCCCGAAGCTGGTAGTAGGCCTCACACTGGGCCTGGGCCCAAGAGTCCTGTGGGCCTAGAGCACAAACCAATGGTATTTGCAAGTTCTCTGTCCTCTGTAGATCGATTAGGGTTCCGAACTCTGAAGGGAGGGTGAGCCGCTCAGGCGTTCTTCTGAAGCTCCTCGTCGTCGTCATCGTCGACCATTGGCACAAGGTACAGAGCAAGCATGAGGCTGAAAATCTCTGGTTTTGAATGTTCCGTTTTCTTTAATTATGCGTCTCTGCTTCTGCTCTTCAACTTCAATAACAATGCGAATTGAGATGTAAAAGGCCACTATAACTCTTGCGCTCTGAAACTACTAGAGAACAAGAACATGCCAATCAGAATATTATTGTTTTCGGAGTCACAGCGGAAAAGATCACAAGATATCAAATGCATGTTACTCTCTCTACGGAGAGTTTCTGAATGTTTTTTGGTTATAAAGGGAAGGAATTTATTATTTTTTCCAATATGATTGGGCAGAATGATTTTTTTTTTTTTTCATTCAAGTTCTTTGACATTTGCCTCTCAGAATTTTCATTGCTGAATCATTTTGTGTTCTTTTTTTGGATTTTTTGGGACGAAATTTTCACTTTGTTTCTAACTTGAATGCATTACATATTTCTCCTTCCCATTTTTAGGGCATTACGTCCTGAACTGTTTCAGAAAAAGGAATGTTGGAGAAGGAGGGGCATTCGAAAATTAGCAAGTCTACTCATCTACCTCGGAAGCGATTCTACCGAGCACGAGCTCACAGTAATCCACTGAGTGACTCTCATTTCCCGGTCCCGATTTCCCCTTCTCATGTCGACTATTCTGTTCACTTTCCTCAGCTTTTTTCATCATCGGATGAAGGGGGTGATTCCAAAAAAATCGAGTTTGCGGATGTTGGTTGCGGTTTTGGAGGGCTTCTAATTAGTCTTTCCACCCTCTTCCCTGAGACTCTGATGATTGGGATGGAAATTAGGGATAAGGTGACGGAGTACGTCAAGGAACGGATCTTGGCCTTGAGGGTGGCAAACCCGGGTCAGTACCAGAATGTGTCAGTGGTTCGGACTAATTCTATGAAATACATCCCGAATTACTTTGGTAAAGGGCAGCTTTCGAAGATGTTCTTCCTGTTCCCTGACCCTCACTTCAAAGAGAAGAACCATCGTCGCAGGGTGATTAGCACACACTTGCTAGATGAGTATGCATATGTTCTTGGTATTGGTGGGATTATCTACACAATTACAGATGTGGAAGAGCTTGGAGATTGGATGAAGGATTGTTTGGAGGGTCACCCTATGTTTGAAGCCATCACAGAGGCAGAACTTGAAGGAGATCCAGTGGTAAAGCTCTTGAGTTCTGCTACAGAGGAAGGGCAAAAGGTTGCTAGGAATGGGGGACAGACTTTCCAAGCGGTTTACAGGCGCATTGCTCCATCCCTATGATGCAGAAGGACACCAAAGAATGTCAGAGCACTATAGTTGTATCGGCATGTTTGTCTAATTTTGCTGCTCCAAAAAGGCAAAAGCAATTTTTCAAAGAGATACTTCGCTTGTTTCTCAGTTTTCTTCTGTCAGAAGTAGTGTTAATGTGGATCGTAAACAGCAGTTTGGCTGCATTTTACCAATATTATAGAAGGAAAAGCCATTACAGTTAATTGAGAACCCACCAAAGAGTGATTTTTCTCTTTAACCATTGATTCTCATGCATGCTTTATTTTCCCCTCTTCCTGTAAAGCACTTTTCAATATGTGACAGCAGGGTGTAACAGCTCATTGTTTGCTAGGACTCGCAAGCAGACAAGGATAAATTAGAACCGGGAAGATCTTCTTTTTTAATTTCTCGGGTGACACTAGACAATCAGGTATGCCAACTCATGAGGCAGTTACAAGTTCTTTTTTCTTTGTCTTCTATGAATCTATTATCTATCGTTGTTTGTTCTATTCATGCCAATCTATTATCTAAAGTTGTTTGCTCTATCACCTCTATTCATGTCATGGGTTTCTTATTTGAAAAGGTTTTGGTTTTCATATACTGGCTTATTGATTGAATAATTTCATCTTTACTATTGTGATTGCACTAGTGTTCTCATATGTTCTTGTTCTTAGGCTGACAATTTCTTAGACCAAATGGAGTACATAAAAAGAAAATGAAAGTGAAAAACCATGTCCTAACAATAAGGATGACTCTTCTAATAGCAGTTCCCTCTGAATTATGAATATTTCCATGATCACAACCATTCATAAACTATGCCATATGAGGCGCATTGGACAGTCAGTCCATAATTCATGAAGTCCATCTACCAGAAAAGACCTAATCTTCTATGCACCCCTTCCATCAATTTCCATTTCCATGTGAAGTTTAATAGCCATCCATCAACTTTCCCCTTTTCATTTTGGAAGCTTCTTGCATGATTTCAGGGAGAATAAGTTCAAAATTAACAATGTTTCTGTCTGGCAGCAAAACACTTAAAAGGGGTTTCTGCTTAATATTATTTTTTATGCAACCTTTAAGAAAGAATGCAAAGAATGATAGTCCTAAAATGACTTGCCATTTGTGGCCTTTTGTTTTTAGGGATCAAAAGATGTTCTCAAACACCCATCATCATTAAAAGAGAGGCCTACCAAACCACGTAGTTATAAAACTTTCCACTAATTGATTTGAAACAACCACCATAATTTTCTCAAGTGGTAAGGCATGGGTTTTATGGCAGTTGTTGTTTGCCCTTTCTAATGTGTCTTGGGTTCTCTCTTATATGGTTAGAGAGACCCTTTTAGGTTGACATGGTTCTTTCGTGGGCAAAAAATGTAAGAAGTCCTGGAGGACAACCCCCTTATGTATGTTTGGACAACTTAAAAGGAAAGGAACAAATTTGCCTTTGAAAACGATGAGCTTTAGAACCAAAGACTAAAAAACTCTTTTCTTTGCAATTTGTGGTCATGGACTAAGTTGTTTATAGATGATGGTCCTTCGTCTTTAATTAGCTTTATTGATTGGTTGGGTTCTTGTTGAGGGTGAGCATTGTTTTTTGTAGCCCTTCCTTTTTCTTGGTTGTGCCCTTTGGTATTCAGCATATACTTTGGGATGCTTAGTTGGCAGCTCCATTTTATATATACACTTTAAATTTACCTATTTAAAAAAAATTCTCAAGTGGCTCTCCTGGTGATTGAGTTTTAGTTTATCCAGATGACAGGAAAAGAGAGTTTGCTATGTAACTGGAAGGGTCCCCAGTAGGTAACTCTTATCTTAATTATGGTAGTTGTTCTTTGAGTAATCCTAATTCCTGAGGAAATAGGAAGTGCAGAATCCCTTTCAGACCATGGACTGGTTCAATGTGAGCCTTCTTTGTTGGATATGAGTTTGTTATTGAGATTGAGTTTTCAACCTTACTTGAAGGTTTAAGTGAGACTCAAACCACGAAAGCTCTGAGTCCCATTATTGTAAAGAATTTCATAGATCCTTGCTGCTATGATCACTTGAAATTGGAGACCCGAGAAGAGATTTGAAAAGAGGGAGGAAAATCATCTTAGAATGTACTGCCCTGTTCTGCCTTCTAATCTTCTATTGGAATGGAATATCCCAGTTCTGGTGCCCTATCTTTTCACCATTGATATAGATCTATATAACCTCTCAAACAAAGACTGCCTTAACAATTTACATATAGTAAGTAACAAGTGAATTGCTTGGTTGAGGTTGTGATCTGCTTGGGTGAGGCTCTGGTAAAAGATTCTGAAATTTTGACATGACATGATACAACAGTAAAGGCAAGTATGCATTAGAAACACAACAGAAGTCAACGAGTAGTCTATAAACCATAAGATCCCAAGGGGGAAAAGGAAGAGAAAGAAACGAAACTTGCAAAAATATGCAGAGCTACCAAACAAGTGAATAGAAATGCATGGAACAATAAAGAGAAAATAAAAGTCAAAGATTTAATTACCATGTCTCTGTGTTATTTTTGCTCTTGCTATCCACAAGTCAAGCAGGTTTCATTTCCATAACTTAAAGGTCCTGTAACACTATGGATCTCCCTAACAGAAACTCAATGAAAGGAATTATTCTGAAATCTGATCACCCTTCCAAAACCTCGAACCAGTGTGCTCACCTGCACTTGAAATTCCGTTTTCCCCTGATGGTTGAGATGGGAAGCGATATTGGGGTGAGAAGGGAGAAAGAGGGTGGGTGGGTAGTGCAAACTGGGAGTTGGAACTTAATCCAGCATCCATGTTGTCATAGATACTTCCCTCCCTTCCTGGCTGGTGATGGCTCTCAAGAAGCTCCTGCAAATGGGAAACCCAATTCCAAAAAGGAGGAATCATTTTGTTAAATTAAATGTGAACCTCTGCATGTTATTCCCTACTTTTACATTTTTTAGGATTGGTTTAAGAGAGTAAATGTTGGTGGAGATCAAATTTCTCATGTTCTTGGGACAGGTTTAGCATATGCTAAAATGAGCAATCCATATGGTCTATCTAACCAGTAACTGCTGTCCTATTTGCCCCATGGAAAACTACCAGCTCCTGATAAATATTATATATGGGTCTAGAGAATACAAAACTTCCTCATAGAACAAAACTGTTCAAGATTAGGATGAAATCTACCTCAATGAGCTGTTGAGCTGTTTGGAGCTGTGAGGTTGTGCCCCTCACTTCTAGAATGTACTCGTCAGGTAGGCTTCTATCCTCTTCTATTGTGATGATGGATCCACTCGTCCGACGGATGTGGTCAATAGTTTCGCCAGCAATGCCAATGATATCCTTGGCAGCTGAGAAAGGGATTTTTATTCTTTCCGTTCTCTGAAACAAATGTTAAACGACTAGCTACAGCAACAACAAAATCAAGCCTGAATATGACAAGACACACAATTGCAAAAAGTACTTGTAAAGATGAACCAAAAAATAGAATTAGATAGGCTGAACCGCCAGGGAACGCTCCCTTTGGGTTGTGTCAGATCAAATTTTGATGGGTGGTCTTTGGATAATCAACAGGTGAAATTTGTCTCTAAACACGGATATTAGGGGGTCCAACTTGAGGATTCTAGCAACGTTTTGAAATGTTTAAAGCTGGCCAATGCTCAGTCTAGCATATCTTCTAATGAGGGATATTCTCTGGTTTTCCCATCTTGGGCGGCTAAGAAAGAAATGTGTCAAAAGATGTGAAACAACATATATAATTTACGAATAGAAACAAAACCCCAAGGCTTTGAAAGCTTGAGAAATATAGGACATGTTTGGAAACTGTTTTTACAAACAGAAAATGGTTTTTTAGACTGAAAATAATAATATTTATGGAACTTGTTTTGAAAAGCAGATATTTCCTAACATATTATCATTTATTTTTTGAGAATATTTTTTAAAAAAAAATTATACAAATATAAAGAACAAAAATAAAACACTACATAAAAGTGTTTTTGTTTTTTTATAAAAATAACATTTGGAATCATGGTAGAAATGTTTTTTAATACACTTCCAAATAAGCCCGAAACAACTTTAATCACCAGAACGCGAACAAGAATGAAAAAAACCAACCAACCAACCTGAGCAGGCGCAGCGGCACGGTCAGACCTCCTCAAGGGTAATCCACCAAGCACAGGCTCTTGGGCATACAATGAGGAATAAGAGCTAGGGATTTTTGCCTCCACCTTGGCTTCATGCCCCAACAAGGGAAGGGAATACATGGAATCAGCTCCAGGCTGATGGGCAGGGGTAGAATGATGCAATGAGAGGCTTTGATCGGCCTGCGAGATACCAGTCTTGCACTGATAACAGACCATCTATTAGTACCCAGAACTCATAAATATTAAAGTTAAACCCATCATCCTAAGTCATAAACTCACCTTTTCGCTGAATGCCGGTATGACACTGCTGTCTACTAAGTACAGCCTCAGATGATACAGTACTGCTTCCATTGCTGCCATCACCTTCAAAACCTGACCCTGAATTTTTATGATTCTTTCATCCGGGCTCACATAAAATGGTACTCCTGCGCAACCTAGTAAGAAAAAAAAAGGTAGTTAATGTTCGATTGTGAAGTCCGAATAAGTTTTATTACATTTTGTAGAGGATGTTGGAATCGAGCTCCCTATTGAGCTTATGGTGGTCAAATCACAAGTTTGCCCTTATTAGATTTTAAATCTTTTATAATTTAGGGTTTCGTTAGGGGGAGAAAAAGGGTTTGCAGCCACAATAGTAAGGAGAAAGAGAGTTTCACCATTATAGCTCTTTATCTTTGTTTTATTAGTGAATTTTCAAGTATTGGTGTGTTCCATGAACATAAGAATCACATTGATTGTCAAACCATGTTAAAATCTGTCTTTTTCTTTATTTCTAATCATGTGTGTGATTGTGTTTAACAGTTAAATCTAGTAACCAATAACTACAAGAGTTTGACAAAATTTGTTTAAAGCAAACCTCGTGATAAAATCCCTACTGTGGTGCCTGAGCTTTCTTCGATTGCTCTAACTCTTGATCCTTCTTTTCCTATTATCGAAAGGGCTTGTGAATACCCTACTAAGAATGTCACCGAGCTTAGTTTAACCTCAGAAGCTTTTGAGCACATCCCATTGCCATCAATGGGGTACAGCCCAGTAACTCGCTTGAATACTTCTATTACAGCTTCCATTGCTGGGGATAGCCGTAAGTGTGGCTGTTCCTTCGCCGATATCAGTACCTGAAACGAAGAGGAAAACTAAATATTTAAGATCTTGGTAATGGGGAGGCTGGAAACAAAGCTTAAAAAATAAACTATGCTGAAATCTCTCGTTTCTTGTTCTTTCTCTTCTCCTAGTATAATACAGAAGTCATAAAGAAGTCTTTCTACTATGAATCCTTTTTTTGATCATATATCCTTGAAAAATAAAATTCTGAAACTCATGTCTAACTTTAGACAATGATAAGTTTTACAAAATTGATATCCTGTGACATTGATTCATGGTGTGTAGGAAGAACTTTATCTCTTCCAATCTTCTGCTATAAAATGGAAACCATGTACTGCATGACAAAAACCATAGCAACATGACTCAAGATTGTGACATGTATGAAAAAGTTGGTCTGAGCTGGATGGCTTGTATGTATATCAACTTTAACCATATGCATGTGATCAATTGATGATCACTACTATTCAAAGCTAAATTTTCAAAAAATGTGATAAAAGCTTGGTCCACATTAAGATGGTGTGTTCTTGCATTAAAACATGTGACAAACCAGTATCAAATAAAGAAGAATTCAGGTTGTAACATAATGAGAAAGCTTTGATCATGGTGGCCTTAACCCTAAAAATTCTCTGGCTTAGATGGCAAACATTGATCAGTGTTTATGTTGAACTCTTTTATGAGAAGGGGTAGTTCACATGGATGACAAGGTGTCCCCATTAGAAAGGAAAGGAGAAGAGCATAGCAGATTAAGAGGTGAGTGAGAATGAATTAAAAAAAATTAGCAGGAAGGAAAACTCAAAAGATAATAATGAACTAAAAATTAAGAAAAATAATACCTAAAATAACAAAATCTTGAGAAGCCAAAATTTCTCAAATAATAAGCCTTTAACCTTATTTAAGTATGAGCATCTTTTAAATAAGAACTAAGAGATACAATATGACTAATGAAATGATGCTATATTATATATATAAACCAATGAGATGCCATTGTGTATGCACCGACCAATAGCATATTGTCATGTGTGCCCTTAGTGATTTTATATGAGAAGCATGTGGTGACAATGACAAATGTCCTGCTAAGTAGTCTCACATCCTTTTTTTTCAATCAAAACAAGCTCAACAATATATAGGTTGATATTGCCTCAATGGGTCTCTGATTCCAACCACCAAACAAAGATTGTTAAACCATTTCATAAACTTGATGGTTGGGCAAGCCTTGCCTACCACCAAATTACATTGACTTGTGTTGAGCTTATCATCAAGCTACATTGAGTCGAATTAGACTCCTCAAGCCCTACTCTTAACTTAGACAGACAAAAAGCAAACAAATATCCTTAAACTATTTCATAAGTTTGATGGTTGGGCAAGCCTTGCTCACCACCAAGTTACATTGAACCTACCGTGTCGAGCTTATCATCAAGTTACATCAAGTCCAATTAGACTCCTCAAGCCCTATCCTTAACTTAGACAAAAAGCAATTGACCACTTTGTTGCCAAGCTCTTTCAAGGAAAGTATTTACAATTCCTCCTCATGAATGAGTGTAAAGGTTATTGATAGGGATGATCCCTCCTTTTGTTACAATATATCAAGTGAGTGTTTCCACCCTCATAAGGGAATGAGACTTTCCTCAGCATCTACCATAGGCTAACAATCATAACAAGGACATTTACTTAAAGATAGAAGTTTGCACTATGTTGTCACCTTATCCTAGTGCAATGGAGAAATGGTAGGCTAAAGCTTCAAGAAACACTTCATGTAGGTAAAGGCATCTCCATTAGGGAAACCCATCAATGTCCAACATCAAAGGAAGTGTCCACACCATTAAGCAAACATGCCATAGTAGACAAGATACATTTCCTTGTAAATTCACATATCATTGATAAATTCCAATATCAACACCTAGAAACTAAATACTTTTCAAAGAAAAAAAAAGTATTAGTTGACTTGGTTTAATTAAATACAAATGAATGCCACATTTAGAGCTATCCAAAATAGAAGCTAGTAGATATATGTTTCCGTAATATTAAGTAATTATTACTTTCCAACTAAAGAAAGGATAATTTATGAGACAAATATTAGAATATTTTTTTGTGATTGGTAACACCAAATGTTCATAACCAAAATAAATTGGCAAAAGCAAGGTGTCAGAGTGTTAAAACACTTGACCTAGAAAGTCTTATGGTTTGGGTGCTGGAAAGATCCACACAATTTTGAAAAGATGTTTTAGAATTAAAAAAAAAAAAAAAAAACTAACTAGAAAAGATATAGTTAGTATGTAAAAACCTAATTTGGACGTTTGAGCAAGAAAGCGACTATCAGTAACATTTTTAAGTAAAATTTTGCATTAAAAAATACTCATATGTTTCCTTTACAATATTATAAACCACCTGATATGAGAATGTTATGTTTCTTAATAGCCTAATGTGATTTCAAGTTAGTTAGGGTTCATTATATTGGAGTCCTACGGAGAAAGATGTGTCTTACAAGCTTATAATTATAGAAGATAGTTGTCGAATTTTTAAATGGGAGCTAAACCAAGAATGAAATGACTAAACTTATGTTTCAAATAGCAAGGAGATTGAGTTGTTTTGGTTATCAATGTGATTGAGTAGTTTTACATTGGATGTAATGTAGGAGGATGCCTACATTTATCAGGGTAGGCCCTTGGATATTTTCCACTTGCAATTGGCTTATAATACTTTTTTTTGTGCACATTGGGGTGTGTGTTCTTATGTTTTGAACTAGTATTGGGTTTAAAAGTAGAAAAGTAAGAATATTGTGGTAGGGGAACATGAAAATTTTGGTAGTTTTGAATATTCTACTTGAGTGTAAATTAAGTAAATCAATTTCGGAGCAAAGGCAATTGGTGGATATTATCATCTTCTATTGTTCCTAATAGAAGGAGCTTCTCATAAGGTATAAATTGATTTAGAGCATATTTGTAATCTTTTTTTTTTTCTTTCTAAACTTGTTCAGATATTATCTTACCCTTACCCACACGCCGGTTTATATACAAAAGCAAATAAATTTTGTTTTTTCATTTTTCCTTTTATGAGCATATATTAAATAAAAATATAAGTTTAGTTCTCATAAAAATAACATACAAATTTTTATTCATTTATTGAAAACTTAAAAAAATTATTTGAAAAATTTTAAACAAGAAATGGAGGATATGAACATTTCATATTCCTACCCCACTATGCCTCAATTCAAGTTTGAGACCAAGATGTCAATGCATTTAAATGGTCATGACAAGGTCATGTCATATTGAGACATGTTATCAAGCTCTTCTTTCAAGACTACAGTTGTTCTAGAATTTTATATTAAAACTTTTGTGAAACACTAGTTTCTCTTGAGATTAAGGATGGTAGACTTGTTTTCATTAAAATTGCTCTTTCTATCCATCCAATCTAATTATTTAGAAAAGTATCAAAGATATTTTCTTTAAATGGATGGAAAAGAAAGGCAAAAGGTTTGTTTGATCAAATAGTCAATAGTTTAAACCAAAAGGTGGTCTAACGATTATAAACTTGTTTATTTCTTAATAACAACTTACTAGGTAATAGATTTAAAGATTCATAGATGAGAGAGATAGATTGCATCAAAGAGTACCTAACGATCTCCCTTAACTTGACGTGTGGCACTAGGCATGATCCTCATCCCAAAAGTTGTATTTATCAAACAAGGTAAGTCCAACCAACAAAAATCCTACTAGTGTTCAAAGCACAGGATGATTAACCATGTCATGCTAGTGTCTAGTTTTCCTTGTTAATTTTTCAAAAAGACAACTTATCGTTATTGTCTACATGTTCAATTCACAATGCAACCAAACTTGATGGTGTATCTAAAACTTTAGTTATCAATTTATATTTTGACATTTTTCTTTACTTCATGTGTCTTTATTGTTGATTTAACCGTCAAAGACTCCATATGGCAAGAGGCATATTTTATAGGTTTGGAGTCATTCCTTTTTTCACACATTGTCCAAAGCCTCACTTATAATTAAGTTTGATTCTCGATTTTAACAATATTCTTAGGAAGACATAATTCTAGTTAGTTAAGAGTTAAGAGTTTACTATCCAGAAGAGGTGGGATACTTTCCACGTTTTACTAGTATTCTCGTAGAAAAATTCTAACTTAAAACTTAATGTGAGAAAAGATCACTTAAGGATCATTTTCAAGTCTTCCCATCTTGACATGTTATCAAAAGAATTTTATTACTAATTATTAGAGCTTGTTTGGAAAGATCGTGTGAATATGAGTTTTATCATAACTTTAGAAGCTAGTAGAAGGATGTAGTAGGGTAGGTTCACGAGGATTCAAGGTGTGTCACCCTTCATCCTAACACCACCCTTGAAGCATTACTTACCACCACATCATTGATTTGTGGGACCATTAGTCTCAACAAGTGGGGCAAATCAAAGTAAGACAACTTTTTTCCTACATTGCATTTCAAAATTCATTCTCAATTTGATCAAGAATCATATTTATAAAATTTAGAAAAAATTATGAAAATTCAAATTTTCCATTGATGTGGTAGTGTACTATTTTCATGGAATGGTGGAATGATTGAATGATACTTGAATAACGTTCTAATGAAATGAAGAGTAAGAGAAAAGCTAGTTACATCAAAAAAGAAAGGTCTACTATAACAGTACAAGAGTGGCAGATAATAGGTTTTAGTTGAATAGTAGATTGGGAATAAAAAACGAAAGTGAGATGATAAAAGGAATAAGGCAATGTATACTAAAGCAAAATCCTTAACCCCTCGCACTACCAACTTATCCTGGGTTTTGAAAATTTCTCATACTTAGCCCTTTCTTGTGTATATTACCTAACAAGGTGAGTTATGTGAAAGCCAACTCCATTAATGGCAACATTTATAACATTTATAGAGTCGATAAGGATAATAAGATGTTGTAATTTAGAGGAATTTATAAAAGATAAACAATTTTAAATTAAATCTTTCACCAATTGTTTTTTTCAAAGTATTCATCTTCCTTCGTATTGATGGTTTAGAGATTTGCTTTTGT
Organism: Vitis vinifera; assembly: GCF_030704535.1. Taxonomy (NCBI): domain Eukaryota; kingdom Viridiplantae; phylum Streptophyta; class Magnoliopsida; order Vitales; family Vitaceae; genus Vitis; species Vitis vinifera. Next base: position 2,235,593 of record NC_081808.1, on the reverse strand, counting down.
ACTCAAGTTGGGGATTTTTTCCTTTATAAGCACTTTGAGCTTATTTTGGTTGTTGATAAGTTGATGCAAATGAGTGGGATCTAAATGAAACAATATACTTTATGAAAGCAAGACCTAAAGCAAACTAATTATATTATTCTCTAATGGCTTAATCTTTTTTAGCCTTACTCTTCTTTGCTATTATGACTTCCCTAGAGCCTTTGGTGGCATAGTCGAGACAACATAACCTTTATTTATACTTAGAGATGGCAATACATTTGACTTATAGGATAACCCACTCCACCTTACCCCTAATAGGACAGGTATGGGGAGAATTTATTCATATTCAAGATGGCTTTAAGAAGGTTTCGAAAAGATGAATTAGGTTCACGGTGGATTTGGTTTCATCCTAAACCTAGTTTGCACTACTTATATGCAAACTACACTTTTACCTTTCATCTTTTTACATATCCTTGGAAAACCCTTTATATAAACTCTTTGAGATTTCTTCCTACTTCATCTTTGTTTTTTGTTTGAACCATGCTTCCCTCACCTTCTTCTTCCTCCATAACCTACTCCAACTTCTCCTTATCCAAATCATTCTTCATTTATGATATCACAATCAGATACTCCTGTCTTTGCTTCTTCATCTCCACCCATGGTAGTGCCACCCCTCCTACCCTTGCCTTAGCAATGACAAAACACACCCATGTATAGTTCTTAACCAAGTGCTCCCAATCGCTTCGCTCGTTGGTCTACCGGAGTACTCAGTACTTGTTGACAATCCTTAATGGGTTTTTTTTTTTTTTCAAAGCAGTTGAGGTTTTTTTTTTTTTAATTATGAGAAAATGTAGGAAAAAGAAGTAGCACTAAATATCATAGATTTCACTATTTATCTTGATTGAGATAAGATTTTTAGATATTCCCCTTTTGTAAAATGAAACAACATAGTATAGTATTTGAGGTTTGCACATATCACAAATTGGTTGAAACCCATATTTAGTTTGCCTGATAAAGCAATAAAGTGGATGGTTTGGATTCAATTATGACCCTTGATTTCTCATCAAACAATCAAAGTTACATGTTTTTGCATTTGTTGAATATGAGTGATCTTTATTTCCTAAATGAATAGAATTTGTAATTAAAGATGTTAACACTTTTTGAATCACCCCCATTGTGTTCAAGGAAACTACTTACCTTGTGTTGATACATAAAAGAAGGTTCCTTTGAGTGGGCTATGACAAGAAGAGCACGAGTATCTATCAATATGAAGAAAAATCATGTAACAAAGGGGATTCTTATTTGTACAAATAATACTTTGAACTTGAAACGAGCATGAATAAATTAATGATGTTTCTTCATCTTTTAAGTTCTTTTGTTGGACTTGACGAAAAAAAATGGGATCACTTCTTATGGACTCATTGAAAATGATTTTGATTTAGTTCACGATCTATTAGAAGTAGAAGACGCTCTGATGGGATCCTCATGAACATGAAGGATTTGCAAATAAATTCAACTATCTCTTCATACTATGCCACAAGTTCATTTCAAGGATGAGATCTTTCATAATATATAGAGACAAGGTTGAAACAAGGGTGACTTGTCATGAACCACCATGGTGTTATTCCTATTTGTACTTGCACGAGGTTTCCACCCATACCAATAAGAAAAACTCATTGAAAGCAAACAAGTTACCGAAGATCGAGACCAATGAACCTTTAATGGTTAAGTCAACAAATGGTGATGAGTTGAGTTTAATGTTCCCTGTGTAGTATTGGAAGATAATTACCCTTCATTCATGAGTCTAACCTCCTTTTATACTTGAATAAGTATAAATTCGTGAAGCATCATATAATTATGATTGATTTGTCTCTTCCAAACTAATAAACCTAAGATGGCTTATATATGTATCCATATGAAGAAAAATCATGTAACAAAAGGGATTCTTATTTGTACAAATAGTACTTTGAACTTGAAACGAGCATGAAGAAATTAAGGATGTTTCCTTATCTTTTGAGTTCTTCTGGCGGACTTGACGAAAAAAATGGGATCGCTTCTTATGGACTCATTGAAAATGATTTTGATTTAGTTCACGATCTATTAGAAGTAGAAGACGCTCTGATGGGATCCTCACGGACATGAAGGATTTGCAAATAAATTCAACTACCTCTTCATACTATGCCACAAGTTCATTTCAAGGATGAGATCTTTCATAATATATAGAGACAGGGTTGAAACAAAGGTGACTTGTCATAAACCACCATGGTGTTATTCCTATTTGTACTTGCACGAGGTTTCCACCAATACCAATAAGAAAAACTCATTGAAAGCAAACAAGCTACTGAAGATCGAGACCAATGAACCTTTAATGGTTAAGTCAACAAATGGTGATGAGCTGAGTTTAATGTTCCCTGTGTAGTATTGGAAGATAATTACCCTCCATTCATGAGTCTAACCTCCTTCTATACTTGAATAAGTATAGATTCATGAAGCATCATAAAATTTTAAAAAATAATAAATAAAAAAAAATCCTAGACCACATGGATGTCTAGTTTGGAAATTATTTTAGTTGAAATCAACTACTCCAAACTCTATAAGGGTTGGTGGCTTTGATGAGTATGCCTCTACATTGAATTCTTAATGCTTATATGCTGTATTTTGTTCCAAAAGTTCACAAAAATTTGACGATATGAACCAGTATCTTTGCCCCTGCTAAGTAAAACCAGAGAAAAAAACAAAGAGGGAGGGAAAGAAAGAGATCAGAAATGATACAAATCCTTTCTTGCAACAAGCTCTCCACCGTATTCAATGAGATATCCACGCCAGAACTTTCCCCACTGTTCTTTGTTGATCTAAACCTTCAATTTATGAATATGTTGTCCAATATTTTCTCACTGCAGCTCCAATGAACTTCGAACTAGCCATATCACTCTTCACCGGCTAGCAAAACGACGACATAACCTTACAGTGATCTCCTTCATCATTGAATTTCAAGTAAACAAACAGCCATAACATTTTGCTAAATCTGAGAAATCAGAATCTTCCACACAAGACCCAAAAATTGGCCAAATGTTATGAAACCTTTCCAAAATTTGAAAATTTATTAAACCCCCTCAAAATTGTAAACCTTGGCCTATCCCACCAAAGTACAATGAGGGTAGATAAATTCTTAAATAATTTATAACCAATATCAAATGTTGAGGTACCAATACAAATTCAGAAAACCAGACCATTTGGTTGCTTTGAAATTGCAATGGAAACCTTAATTCCAAATTCTACTAAGACAATTTTCCTAGCAAACCATTGAGTTTGGTTTACAAGATATTTTTCAATTTTTTTTTTTTATTTCTTGAAAATAGTTTCATTTTTTATTTTAAAGTAATATAGTAAAATTTCCAATAATTAGTAGAATTGATATATTTTAATTTATTAAAATTAATTATTTTTTTTATAAAAAAAATGTCCATAAATAAAATACTTAATACAAATCAAAGTAATAACAACATTTAATATATATATATATATTTGATTACATCATCACATTCTAGAATAATAACAAACAAACCTTATAAAGAGAAAAATAAATATGTAAAATACATTGTATTTATTCCTAACAAAATATATAATATAATAGTTGGTATAAGATCATGATATCATTATTAATGTAATATAATAATTTGGTATAAGACAAACGAAATAATTTTAATAGATAAGAAATTAATTTCTTTATTGTAGATGAGGTAACCTATTTGAGTAATAATTAAGTTCCTAAACTTAATTATTAAATAATATAATATATGATATAATAAAATATAATTATTTAATTAATATTACTAAATATTTCATTGAAGCAAAGAAAGTTAAGTAATATTTTTATTATTTTTATATTGTGGGTCCCATGACATGAGTCATCCAACTCTCCGCAAACGTTTTTCCTTTTTCTCTCTTTAAAGAAAATTTTGATGTTTTCAATTTTATTTTAAACTCAAATTTTCCGAGAATGAAGATGGATTTTGATTAATGTTTTCTAAATCTAAAATAAAAAAAATCCTCAATTCCAAATCACATCCACACTCAACTGCAAACACCCTCGGTTTTGACGATCTTCACAGGTGAAATTAAAAAAGAAAAAAAAGGAAGGAAAAAAAAAACACAGACAAACAAGCGAAAAGAGCAGACAACAAATCAGTCAGAAAACAAACACAACAGATCAGCCAGAAAACAAACACGCAAGTTTTCGTACGAACCGATCGGAATCGCAAAAACTAAAAAGAAAAAAAAGGCGCGGAGAAACTCTCGATCCAAACAGTATCGAAAGGAGGAAACGGAGAAAATTCTAACGAAGGAGATTACAGATAATTAAGGCAGATAACGAGAGATTGAGAGAGAGAGCAAACTGACGATGCAATCAGTGGTTCCGGCGGGAAGAGAAATGACGTGGATTCGAGCGCCGGTTCCTTCGGAGATCCTCTTGATGATCTTCCCTTCGCGCCCGATGATGGAGCCGACAGCCGAGCCCGGCACGATGAGTCGGAAAGCGTTCTGGCCGGGCCATCCCGGCCACTTCTCCGCCGGTTTTCTGCCGCTTGCTGAAGCTGCTGTGGGATCCACCGAGGCCATTGACAGCGATGAGATGAGGAGGAGGAACAGGTGCTGTTGGTGTAGTAGAAGTGGAGAGTGTTGTGAGAAGAGTAGAGAGACAGCGAGGAAGTGAGAGTTTATATGGATTACTCTTGTAAGAAACGTGGCGGATGTGGGTCCCACTCCCCCACTTCGCTCATTTTGAAACTTTTTACGGTAACGTGTACGGGATGGGTCGGGTCGATAGAACCCAACGACCCGAAATCTCGGGTTACAATGAAAATGGGCTGTATTGTAAGGATAGAATCGCCTTTTGCTTTTTTTAAGAATAGAATTACTTAGCATGACGTCATCACATTAAAATTTTATTGACCGACCAACATCAATAATTTTTGCATTTAAAATTATTTATTATCACTTTAAAATTATAATTTTGTTGTAAAAGAAGAAGAATTGAATGAGAAATAATGGGAATAATTTGTGTCAATTCTATTAATAAAGCTACTTTCTTTAGAAAGTTGGAAAAGGTTATAAGCAATATTTAAAATATATTATAGAATAGACGATCATTCATCTTGATAGATTTGTGTCACAAATATTTTATTTCATAGCATTTTCTCTTAATTGATTCAAAGATTTTTTTTTTTTTATTCCTATGTAATTTTCATGTATGTGAATACAACTCTATCTTCATTTTTATCTAAAATCAATCTTATAATTTACAATCAATATCTTATGGAACCTTTTTTGGGCGAATATTTTTCTATGGAAAAATAGAGTATTTTGTTAAATTTTTTATTAATAACTTTCACGCAATCTTATGTTTATTCAAAAATTCTTTCATGTATTATATTAGGTATCAAAGAAAATCCATTTTGGCTTCAAAATGAGTGCTTATTCCGATGAATAAATGAAAATGTTATCTTGAATATGTCTTGTTAAAATCTTACTAAAAAAACTTAAAATAAAATATATATATATATATATATATATATATATATATATATATTATGACAAACCTCATCACATAGGGCCTTCAAAAGTAGATGAATGTTACAACCTCGAAATTTTCTATTATACTTAGAATCAAGTAAGTGTATGAACATTTCTACTTGAACTAGGTAAGTGCAATAAAATTTCTAACATTTTTACTTGAATTTGGTCAGTGCAATAAACACTTCTACTTGAATCATGATCGTACTAATAACTATTGTAAAAGAACATGCAAGAAGAAATCAAAGGATAAATAATGAGAATAATTTATCACTTCCATGAGTAGAACTCCATTTTATAATCATCTATCAATAAATAGATGATCATCCATCCTATTAGATTTTCGTAGCAGACTCTTTATTTTATAATAAAGTCAATATTATTTCATTTATAAATTCACTTGCCATTTTTTTAATTCATCTCCACCCATCAAAATTATTTTTTTAACCCATAATTTTTCTTAAATTTGAAATTTAAAGTAAAAAAAAAAAGAAAAAAATACAATGATTTAGTCATTTTCTCAATGAATTACACATTCAAATCCTAACTCTCTTTAAAACTTAAAAAGTGAGGAAAAATGGTGGGAAAATGCTAAATTACGGTAGGTACCACTAGTGATGCCTATTGAACAGAAGATTCAATTATTTGAGTATATACGATGAGAGTTAGGTTATTGAATAGAAGTATAAACAAAATCAAAATATAAGAATAAAAATAAATGAAATTAAAATACAAACATTGAGATCTAAAAATTTGGACATAACATCATGTGATTGGTAATTTGTTCGTAAGTATAATAAAAAAGCATACTTTAGTACTATAATCAAACCTCGAACGAGGAGATATTATTACCATGATGCATGGTTGCCATGAGATTGTTGTCTTGTTTCAAGTATTTATTTTTACACGCATAGAAGGAAAAATGAAGAAAATAAGATAAGGAATGCAACATAAGGAGCACATAATGAAATATGGTGAAAGAAGAAAATGTTTTTTTTTTTTAATCATTTCACTTCAACTTTTGACTTCTAAAAAACGAAGTTGGAGGAATATAAACCAATTTTATAACAAGAAAACAATTTTGACAAACTTTTACATGAAAACATCTTTTAAGAATTTGTTTTGTAAATATATTTTTTACCACAAATTGGAGGAGTTAATGAGTATTTGATAAACCAACTTAATAATTTAAAGTAGTTTAATGACTTAATTTAAATCATTAAATAAATTAAATATATTTGGTAAAATAACTTAATGATATAACTTAAAGTAAAAAATAATTTTAAATAATAAATAAAAATAATTAACTTATTTTTAAATCTATATCTTTATTTTACATTTTTATCCTCATTTACCATAGTTACCTTCACGGTCTCTTTTACGATTTCATGACCTTCATTGTTATTCGACTTCCTTTACTTTAAATATATCAATTTAATAATTTAAAATAAATTTTAAGTTAACTTTATCAAACAACCTTAACACTAAGTGATAATTAAGTAATAAGTTTTAAATTAATAATTTAAGTATAATTTAACTTAAATTCAATTTAAGTTATTAAGTAATAAGTATTAAGTTTTATCAAACATCCATTTAATATGTTATAGAAAGATAAATTAAAAAAATCATTTTTAATATTTTATTAATTAATTCTAAAATCTGGACAAATTCCCATTTTCTCTCTCTTTTTTTTTTAAGCAAATATCTTGTGACACCATAATTCATATGGATAATACTCTTTTTATGAAATTATATTTGTATCCATCATATTCATCTTTGCATCCATTTTAATAATAAAATTTTTAGGAAAAAATGCCCTAGATTGAAATTCCTAAATTACTCTTTTCTTACAATTTGCTTATTTTATTGTAATATCTCCGCAAGCCTAATGAAATTTATCAAGAAATTTATGTTTCTTATCAATGGATATACAAATAATCATCTTTAATAATGATACAGACAGAGGTATGTATGCCTTTTATAATATTATTTTTGCATTTCTTTTCATATTTTTAGGTAGGAAGAAGGAGATGTCATGAATGGTATTAGGTATTATAAGGTTGGACAATTTATAAGTCTTTGACATTATATGTCCGCCATACTTAAAATTGAAAATTTGGACACTTTCACAGGCATCTACAATTGTACCTCCTAATATCGTCAAACATTTCTCTTGTGTGAACTTCTCCATCGTGTTTGACATTTTAGATTTGAACATCATGGAATGATTTTTTTTTTTTTAATTTTTATTAAATTTGTATGATTTCTCACTTCTAAATTATTTCTATATTCTTCTTAGTTGTTTTTCAACTATTTTTGCAATAAATTTCTTATAAAAAAATTATAAAAAGAATAAACCCTAAATAATATTCAAGTAATATGCTATATGCATTCAAACAAAATGTATTAACAAAAAAATTAGAATTAGTTATTAACGTGCTTCAAATATTCCCATGTTATCAAATAAGTTTAAAAGAAGATAATTTTTTTTTTTCTCAGGGTTTGTGGTTGAGAATAAATAAGTTGAGAGAAAGATGAAGGAGGAGATGGGTGTGGGAAAAAAAATTGGGAAGGGTGTTTTAGGTATTTTTTAAAGTGTAGATGAATGTATTAACAAAGTTATTATCTTTTAAGTGAATGTATAAATAGGATGGAGTTTGATAAATGTAAATATAATTTATTTATTTTTTAAATCCTTATTTAAATAATATAAACATTTTCAATTATCAAATCACTCTGAAATTAAGTTCGAATTATTTTTCATCCAAAGAGGGGAAAAAAGTAATAAGAGAAAATTTTAATGGCTTGATATAAACAAAAAATAGTTTTGTTTTTATATTTAAAATAAAATATATTTTTTAACTTCAAAAATATATTTGATAAATTTTTAATGGAATTTTTATTTTTGAAAATCAACTCCCAACACTATCAAATGCCTTTTATTTATTTTTATAAATGAATGGAAGATGGAATAAATTGATACGTTATTTACCTTTTTTATTTTCTTTTATTTTTGAAACTCAGGTTAAAGCCGTTACCATCCCATCTGCCATTTCAGCTCTTTCCGTTTCAAATATTTGCCGTTACGAATTATTTGGAGCCAAGTCGTGGCGCCAAACCAAATTCAAAAATTCAATTCCTCCTTATACTCAATTCTTCAGATGATCAATGAATAAATAAATTTACGACCAAGAAGCGTCGAAAGCCATATTTTCTTCGCATTCTCCCGATTTCTGGTACAAATCTCAATCCTCACTTCTCTGATTCAAGGGGATTTTCTGTTTTGTTTTTTATTTTTTCGATGGTCATGATATTGAGTACACAAAGAATCCGAATCCTTGCTTTTTCTTTTTGATCGTTTATTATAATTGCTTTATTTTCCTAGGTTGTGTTTGGACCTTAGAAAAATTGGACGGAAGGGAAAAACGATAGATGGAATTTTGATTTGTGTCGTTTGTTCTAATGTAAAATGGGAAGAAAGAGAAAAAATGACGGAGATTATGAGGAAAGTTGTACATTTTTGGAACTCCTGAATCTTCGATTAAGAAAAGTGAGGGAAGTTGAATGAAGGGAGGAGAAAAAACCAAATTCACTGGACTCGAATTCGCGTTTCATTTCATTTTCCGTTTTCGGATTCAAATTTGTGTTTTATTTCCTTTCTCGTGTATTGGTATGATATATTTATGATGATATATATGGGATTTATAGGAATACTTCAGATTATTCTTTTACATGAGTGCTTACAGTTTCTGTGTTTCTGAGGATTACATGTCTCTCTGATCTGTTTTAGCTGTAGTAACTTCTTTTTCTCCTATTGGTTACAGTAGGCCAGCATGAGCACTTTTTAGGTGATTGCTGTGCTTGTAATTTGTTTCGGAAATCGGGAACAGCTTGGTTATTGGCTTGATCTGCAAGCAAAAGAACTGTTGCTGTATATACTAGTAGTGGAGACGGGTCGATTGCTCTATCTTTCGCCTCTAAGAGAAAATAGTTTTGTGAGAAGATGCCTGCTGCTGAAACTCGGAAGTGCAGTACCAAATATGATGATTATGGCTGTGAACCAGTAGTTGCTAGCAGTGCATATGCAACCTCCGGACCCAACCCTTTGTGCAAGCGAAGAAGGCTCCAGAAAAATTCTGTTGTCATTTTATCAGTGGAGGCAGAAACAAATGAAGGGCCTATATCTACATATGAGAGAGGCACTCCGGATTTGGAAATTGACAATTTGTCAATCCTCAATTGTGATCTTTGTTCACCAATCAAATGTACGAAGAGTCTAGAGGCTATTTCATCGTTAGAACCTGTACCTGTTAGTAATGAGCATAGGCGTATATGGTCAAACTCAGAAATAGTTGTTTCTGCCATCTCAAAGACCGATTTTTCTGATGCTACACAGTGCCCCAGCTCGGATGTTTCTGACTTGGATTCATCAAGTGAAGATCACTCAGTGAAACATGCATGCATTTCTACACTGAGGAGTCAGGAGCTTCTTGAAGTTCTGGGAATTAGTGGGAATAGCAATTCATCCCAACCATGTAAATTATGCGGTCATTCAGAAAATATTCTGAATATGCTAATTTGTGATAATTGTGAAGAGGCATTTCATGCAACTTGCTGCTATCCCAGGATAAAGATGATGCCAATTGATGAATGGTTCTGCCATAATTGTTCAAAATTGAAATCTAAAGTATCATTGGAGGCTACTTTCCTAAAGTCGCATTGCATCAGCTTGGAAAGAGCAACATCTAAGTTTGACTTAGGTCCCATAGCATCCATGTTGAAACACCCTGAGAAGCATATATCACGTGTTCGAATTGGTAAAGCTTTTCAAGCGGAAGTTCCTGACTGGTCTGGCCCTATCTCCAAGTATGTGTTCATGTTTATTTTCTTGGTTATTGAGTTTGGTTTTATTTTTCTTTTGGATAGACATGATTTGCTTCTGTTTGGTGGAAGAACCACATTTTCTTCTTGAATTATGTCTCAACTAAATGCGGATATGATGACCAATAAGTTTCTAGTGGCGTATACACTTTTACTAAAGCATTGCTTTTTATTTATTTATTTTTTATGATATTGTCATGCTATCCTGTTTCCTATTGATGTTGTCTACAGAATGCTTTCAGTTGTAAGTAGTTGTCATAACCATAAAACCATGCTCTTTAAAAGGATTTTCATTTAACTTCATAGCTCATAGTTCTGTGCTAAAATTTCTGAAAAGGAGTTGCTGAGTGCTTAGAAAAGTTTCCTAGATGTATATAGATGCTAAGGCATCAAGACAGGGTTGGAAAATTGGCAGTGTGTTGAGTGTAGTGGATTAGATTCTTGTAGGTATGGGTTAGCTGGTTTGGTTGAAATAGACACTATATAGTTAGCAAACTAACCAATTTGAAAACCTTTCAATTCATTAGTGTTTGGGCATATCTATTTCTTACTTTTTTATGAATCTTATTTTTATAATCTGAAATAAAAAATTCATGGGATACAAAATAATTTTATTGTTGTAGTTAAGTTTCTAAAGTGGGTAATTTACTTCAACAAAGCTTTATCTTGAAAGCTTGGCTTCACCTTTTGTCTAACAAGTAACAACATTGTGCTCTGTATAAGGCCATATATTTGATTAATTCTATTTTAGGCCTTAAATTTAGTAGAATGGATCAAAATAATTTCCAAGTCTCCATCAAATTAAATAATGTGTATTTAGGAGGGGGTCTGGTTTTTGGGTTGGCTGTGTTAAAGAACCAAGCTCTCCTAGAGAAATGACCTTGGTGCTTCTCAAATGGGAGGGGAGGTGTGGAGAAGGTGGTGAACTGGCAGGCTGGTGTTACAAGAAGGATGGTCTAATTAAGAGCAGGCAATTATGAGGTGGGGTTGTAAAGCCTATTTTGAATGGCTTCAATAGGTTTGTGAAAGAGGTTGGTTTCAAGGTGAGGGTGGTCTGACTTCTGGTTGGATGCTTGTACTTTGTAGATACACCCTATTCCTGGTTCCTTATCTTACTTTCCATTTATATCCTTTTATTTCCATACAACTCACAAATGATTGCTAAATATATTCTATTTTAGTTTCAAATTTAATCAATGTTTGTGATAATTTATTTTCTTATTTGATGTTCGGTGCTGTGGTCCAGTGGTATTAATTCTGTGGATGAAGCAGTGGAAATGGATCCCCCAGAGACCATCAGTTTGCATGTAAGAAATCTTTTTGACATGGTGTATGTAGTTGTTTTTTTCTTTTAATCTTAGAAATGGAGTTATACATGTACAAGAATAAAACAGTTTTTCATTATTTTTTCTTAGTTGAACACTAACAAGTGTTCAAAGCTCAACATTATGGCCAACTGGCTTCAATGTCGAGAAGTCCTGCATGATGGTTCAAGAAAATGGTTCAGAGGGACTATTTGTGGAAAGTGGCGCAGGTAAAATCCTGAAGTGTTTACTGTATTTGTTGTTCCTTTTTATTCTTTTGTACTTGATATAAGTTATTATGTTTGATATGGTCCTTTTGATGTTGTTTTCTACAAAAGTGTTGCAACTTGATTTACAGTTGATTTGGAAATCTTGTAGGTCAAAGTTTGCACTTGCATGAAGATCTTTCAATCTATTGTATTCTATCACATTTAGTTGCTTGGAACAAATTATAGAGATGACTAACCAAAGTTATTGGGATCTTTCATGAAGTTATAGTGGGGTAAAATAACCTTGCTACTCATGCAATCCTATGTGTTTCATGGTTTTTGGCTTGTTGGTCTTATATTACTCTATTGCTTGGCATTTAGCACTGTATGCTTAAGTGTTACATGTATAGAGACATGTATATGTGCATGTATACACATGTATTATTTCATATGTGCAAAGATACACAGTGAGAGTGTACTATCTCTATATCAATATATAGGGATGTGGGGATATGTTGAGCTAAGTTAAACAATTAGCTTATCTTTTTTTTTTGGTCCAACACATGAAACTTGCATCTCCATTGTAACTGAATAGGCTTGGTAAGGGTTATTAGAAACTAAGATCAGTTCTTAATTTGACCTGCAAGCACCAATGCATAATCTCTCTTCTCACTTTTGCACTACTTAAACAATACATAATCCTTTTACTAAGTACCTTTCAATTTTGAAAAGTATTTTTAGGATGATAACTACCTACAGCTTTGAAAATAATTCCATAACTTTAGGAATTGTATAGTTGCCCACAATAACTTGAACATAGCTGCCATTCCAAGACACCATCATAAGGAAATTCAAGTGGAGAACCATAAGGGGATTTGATGCACAAAATGTACTTATATATAAATTATGTGAAAAGGATAACTCATGTTCTCTGGGATTTAGTTTGAGTTGGAAGTCTTGTTAGTGGATTGTTATTATTTTGCTCAGCTCTTGGCTGTTCTGTTGAAAATAGGCTGTTTAAAGTGGTAGTTACACCTGTGTGCACTTGAAGGTATGCTAGTAGGTAGAGGTTGACTCTCACATGAGTAACCGTTGTAATCGATATGTTTAGGAGCTAGAATGAAATACCGTGTACTTGCAATGATAAATGAGTGAAAAGCATACAAAGATAATAAGGTTCTCCTTAGTTAAGCATCAAGATGAGGTTTATCATAAATGACTTATTAATTGAATGTGGTTGCCCATAATTACATTTGTTTGCATAAACTAGACTCGAGTTTTGACATAGAAAGTGTAAGTAGAGCTATTGATGCAAAACTCAGGCAAGCTGCTAGTATAGAGCTTTTGGCTAAGGTTCATATAGTGGTAGAAACATTTGCTTTTAAAGTAGAAAGAAACCATCATAGCATGTCTTTCATACTACATGTGTTTGAATGTGACTAATAAAGAAAGTGAGTGGTTAATCCCTGCATCCTCATTATGTGAGATCTTTAAGACTTACTATAATTATAATAACCTATAATAGCATTCTTTGTACTTTTGACTATGTTTTGAGGTGACAAGGTAAAGTTGCTTCTTTGATATGTTTTTGATAATAATGAAATAATTTTGTTTATGGCACATATTTAGCAAGTTGTTAATTTGAATCTAAAAGACATTACTCAAAAGGAAGATTGTTTAAGTTACATTGACAATAATGTGTTCATGGTCGACCAGTTATATTGATATTATAGTTGGTATAATTGTGATTACATTTAATGTTGTGAAGTATACAACACTAAAGGATTAAGTATATGCATTAAAAAAATGTAACTGAATAAGTATGAGAGATCATTATTGTTCACTCGATTTTGAGGTTGAGGCTTCAACTCCTATGTATACCTAAGAGGTATATAAGTTTATAGTTGTACTCATTTGGTTGCATGGTGCAAGTATGAGATGTTAGAAACGGGTTGGGTGCCCAAGTCGGTTGGCTTGACCCAACCCAAATATTTTAAAAAATAATAAAAATGGGAAATAATTTTTTTGGAGTTTTAAAAACTATCCAGAAACTACTATTATAGTTGGCTCAAATTAAAAACTCTCTCTAAAGTTCACTCTCGGTGAATAAGGCAAGAGACATTTGGGTTGGGAAAAGTGAGCATCTTCCATTATGCTATTGTGTTCCTAACCATGGGTTAGAAAAATTAACAGAGCCTATGATTCAGCCTTCCTAAGATTCAGTTTACAGTAAAATTTTGGATGTGAATGTGTACATGAATCTATAAGTTGTGTTAATTTTGTTTTCACTATCAAATTATTAGGAAAAACTTATGTTGAACTTTAAGTCATTGGGATATGGTGTTTACATAAGTTACTAATACAGGGAACAAGGTGTCACACCCACACATTTTGATTTTATTTATTATGTGTCAAGTTTCTTTGTTAAGGATAACAAACAGTTCTGTGTGTTAGAATATGAACTTGGTTTTCACTGTTGACTTACAAGCTTGTGTTTCATACATATAGGTGAAGCATACTCATTTCCTATTTACTTTTGAGTTTTGTTTTGCTTCCCTTCTAATGCCAGTTGTTGCAGTTTGTAAACACTTTCAGTTGTCTGGTTTAAATTCTGCTGATGAAGCTTATATGAAAGTTCAAACTAATGTTACAGAGCTCCACTATTTGAAATTCAAACTGATGACTGGGACTGTTCATGTTCTGTCCGCTGGGACCCGACCCATTCTGATTGTGCTGTTCCCCAGGTGATTGCCAGTATTCTCTTATTCTTGTTCATTATCAAAATCTCTCTTGAATTTGTGCATCAGTACTTAGATTATTAAGATCAGTGATAAACTAGAGAAGTTAGTTAGGAAACATTCTGTTTTACACATTATTATTGGCATTAAACTTAGCCCATCAGGCTGCCTAGTTGGTTAGGATGAATGTCAGGATGTATGGCAGAGGTATATGGTCCAGGTTCGATTCTTGCCATTGGTTGAATGCCCTGGATTTCTTGGTACTGGTTGTGACAATCAGCACTCAGAGGTTTGGGTCCCCATTGAGAGTTTGAAGGGCTTGGTCATGGAAGGTTCCTTGGTTATCAAGAAAAAAAAAAAAACATTGTTGGCGTTAAACCTAATTAATGTTTCCCTTTTGACACAATTTCTTTTTCATTTCTTCAGGAATTGGGAACAGATCAAGTTCTAGCACATCTAAAGTCTTTAGAATTGGTATATATTCCCTCCCTTATGTTTTTGTTATCACTTAATTGGATTGTATTATGGTGGTGGTATATAATGAATTGCTTGGCCAACAGTTAGTTTTAAATGGGTTGAATTTCTTGGAAATGGCTGATGAGGTTGTAGTTCAAGAGACTAACACATGTCAGCATTTTCAATTCATGTGGAATAATTGAACTCTATAATCCTTCACCTCATCAGGAAATAAGGTTCTTACCTTCAATTGTTTTATTTGAAATATGTAAAAGTATCAGTAAGTGGCAGCCACAAAGGAAAATTTTGCGATTGTTAAGGATGAAGCTGTCCAACATTGTAGTTCATTGTAACCTTAATTGTTTTTCTCATGATTATCTAAATCAAAATTTGTTCTGTTTAGAGAAAGTAGTTTCTTTCCCTCCCAAATAGTAGGTGAAGTCAGCAAACTGAAAAAAAGGGAAGTATGGTTTTTCTAGATATAAATGTGTCTTGCATTCATGATATCTCCAGACAAAAATGAAACTTACCAGGCATCAGTTCCACTCTTTCTTCTGGGCTAATTGAATGCAACATGTTCTTGTTTCAGCGCACACAGACATCCTAACATTTTCATTTATGTGCTATTGATTGCACAGGGACAAAATTTCGGTTCTGTGATGCAACATTTTTTGTTATCTTTCTTCACTTTGCATGCTTAAGAGGCTTAACTACATATTGTATAACATTTCATTTAGTCACCTCTAGTCGTTATTCTTTCCATTCAAGTTCTTCTCTTGACACAGTTTCTGTACTCTTCAGTTACACTGGCTTGTGTTTTTACTGGGTAATATTTGTACATCTTTTTTGTTTTTGCCTTAATTTTTTTCCCTGATCACTGTGTAGCTGAAGCCTCGCCTTGCTGTTAGAAGGGGGATGACTTGATCTTCACCAGTTGCAGCAGCCCTTGAAAGAAATGTAAGAATGCATTATGTTCCTATCAAATTTGACACATAAGCTCTCCAATCCCTTCACGTGAGTTTATTTGCTTTTCTCTCTAGAGTATTGACATTGGAATCACTCTGCTACAGAGCCAAGACCAAGAGCAATTGCCATTGCAGAGCAGTTCCTTTGTGTCAACCTTTTTCTCTACCTGTTCATCTGGTTTTGATCTTCAGCTTTCCCATACTACTGTCTCATTTTACATTTTATTTATTTTTAATTTCCTTTTGGCTGATTGGCTTTTGAATTTAGTGTTTGAATACTCTATTCAATACTTTGCTTTATTTTTTCCATGACTGATGAACTGCAAAGAGTTTAAAATGACAAAATGATTCTCAAAGGCAATCTCAAGGACATGGAATTATAGGGATTTTGGAAATGATCGATGAAGTTTCCAAGCGAGGAAAATGGCCATTGCTTAGGGCTGTTTGGTAATTTTTAATTTCTTTTTTTTATTTATTACTTATTTTTTAATAGAAAAGACTAAAATATCCGGATTTTTTGCTAAATATTAAGAATAACTTTTTAAAATAATTAAAATATAATCTTGACCTCTATTAATATTTAACACTTAATATAAATAAATAATAAGAAAAAAAAAGCTTAATATTTAATATTATTAAATTATGTTTAGAATTAAGTTAAATTATATTTTATTTAAATCTAAGTAAGCAATATGGACACTATTTTACATCTAGTGGATATTTGGTAAATTAATTTAATAATTTAAAGTGATTTAATAACTTAATTTAAATTATTAATTAAATTAAGTATGTTTAATAAAATAATTTAAATTCAAAAATGATTTTAAGTAATAAATAAAAATAATTAATTTATTTATAAGTTTATATATTTATTTTATCTTTTTTTTTAAAATTATTTTTATGATTTCTATTGTTATTTGATCTTTATTAAATAATCTTAATATTTAAAATAAAAATTATATAATAAGTGTTAAATTAATAATTTAAATATAATTTAAATTATTAGACAATAAGTAATAAATTTTATTAAACACTCTCTTATTTATTTACTTAATCAAGTCAATAACACAGTGTATATAATAATAACTCGATTCCTACAAGTTTGGTTAATCGCACAAGAAAGGTAGACATTACACGTACACAGGTTGGGCTGTGTTCGTGCCTTCGTGTGAGGTTCAAACTTGAAATTTTTGGGCCGGGCTTTGGGCCAATGGGCCAAATTTATAAAACTGGTAAACATGATCCAAATCAATTGAATAGATGGGTTGGTTTTAGCTTTCTATCACAAATCATGTATATAGAAACAAAATTAAAGGATGACGAATTTTCTAACTTTAATTTTTTTTTTGAAATAAAAAATAGAAAATTAAAAATTTTCATTTTCTAAAATTATTATTTTCAAAATTATTTGTTATATGTCATGTTGATATTTGGTTTATATATGAATAAAAAATGATATAAAATATATTATATTTTAATGTTTCATATTTTAAAAAAATAAAAAATTATGTTGCATCCCAAAAATTTTCCTTTACGGATACCAAAAAAAAAGGGAAGACAAAAGACCCGAAAACAATGGGATTAGGGTAAAAAATAAATATTAAGAATAAATAATGAAAAATAAACGTACACGTGGCTTACATGATTGGTCACTTTCATTTAACGGTTGAGATTTAAGATGGTATTGGCCACAGATTTTTTGCTAAACTCAGGGAGCTGTGTTCGTACTTCGGAGCGAAACTCATCCCATGACTCTTATCTGTCCACGTGGACCCGTAGTTGCTTTTATTGAAGCACAAGGGCATTTTGGCCATTTAAGATTCCGACACCCCCTATAAAACCCCAGTCCTCACCTTACAGTCTTTTCCTCCATCCAAAGAGGGAAATGCTGTAGAGAAATCTCAATCTCTCTGTCTTCGTCTATTTAATTCTGAATTCAGCTCGTTTCTACAGCGTCTCATCCTGGTATGTGTAATCTCTTGCTCGCATTTATTTTTGTCTCTATTTTTCCTTTTCCGCTTGTTTGGTCGTTGAGAAAGCGCAGCCAAAAAAAAAGAAAAACAGAAATATTTTCAGTCATGACTGTTAGTGTTGTGTTGTTTATTTTTTTCTCCGAAAATTTGAGAGTACTCCTGTAGTTCTGGATGGAGTTTCAAAAATTTGATTTGTTGTTACTTTTTCTCCGCGACCAAGCGGCATTGTTGAAGTCACTTGATTTTGCTGATGAGCTGATTTGTGGTTATTGTTGATCTCCTTGGAATGATGTGTTGTTGTGAGGTCATGGACTGTGCTGTTATAAATTGTGGTGTTAAATCTGTTTAGGGATCAGTGTGATTGGGAATTTTTGTTTACCTGATGGTTGTGTTAAAGGGTGAGGCTCATCCACACAACACTGGTTTTTTTTTCAATGTGAGATTGTTGATTTGAGTCCGATTGGTTGCTCTTATAATACACAAACGTCCTGTATATATAGAAATTGACTGCTCATGACAGAACTTTTGCTAAGTGCTGTTTGTAGGCTCAAGCAACTTTGTAGACTCCCTGTGTACGCTAATGCGCCTTTTGGGCTTTTAATATATACTCACTTTTACCTATCAGAAAAAAAAAAAAGGTGCTGTTTGAAGGCTCAATTGCTGGAGGGTTAGGTTTGGGAAGGGTTAGGGGTGTGCAAAAAAACAAGGTGGCCTGAAAAACCTGCCCAAACCAGATCGAACCATTTAGTTTTACATGGTTTTTTCATAATTTCATGGGACTGGTTTGACCCAAAGTTTCTCATTTCAAAAAATTAAATATATATACATGTTTTTTTTTTTTTTTTTTGTATCTATGACTTCTAATGTGGATTTTCATGATTTGTAACTTTAATTTTCATAATTTGTTGTACTTTCAAACAAACTAGAATGATGTGTATTGTGGCAATACGAATTTAGTTTTTTTATTACAATTTATAACTTTGAAACTTAGTTATTTCTCATTTGGGATATAATAAATAATCTGAGTAGGACTTAAGGCTTTTTACTAAACTGTAATAGTATTATTAATGCTTTTTGGCTTACATGCCCAAGTTTAAGTATTTTGCATTTTGTCCAAATTGACAAAAAAATAGTTGATTTTTTTGACCGAACTAGATTGATTTGGACTGGTTTAGTCAATTGTTGTTCATGAACTGAACCAAATCGACTGGTTCTCAATTTAGATTTGGTCAGTTCATATGCAGTAAATCCAAACCAAGCAAATAGGTTCAGGTAGATTTTAATGTTCAAAACCAAACTGATTGAATCATGCACGCCCCTAGAAAGGGTTGATCTTAGAAACAGTCATTGGGTAAATAGGTCTGTTATTACATGGGGGAACTGGGTTTGGAATGCTAATCCTGTGTTGCCCTAGGAAAGATATTGTTCAGATTTCCTCTTTTTCTTTTACCTTTTTATTGGGCACACGGTAGGTTTATGCCTGTTTCTTGATTGTCTTAGTCACCTCACTTGTGAGACTTGTTTAACTTTCTTGCAGGTAGAAAGGTGTATTAAATATAGAAAGTGTGTGAAGTATTGGTTGAGCTTGTATTTAATTTTTTACCATGCTATTTGTGTTCCAATTTCTTTTCCCTGGTTGAATTTTGGTGCATTTTGTGCAGAACTCAGAAGGTAACTGAATATCCTCCTGCCATAAGTATCCTGTTGACATGGACCCATGGAAGCTGTTGGAAAGCACAGAAGGTTTCTTTTGCCTCTTTTTCATTATTATGTCTTTTGTTTGTTATCCATGATGTTGACTACCTTAAATCTGCTACCACCAGACTTCATTTTCTGGTTTAAATGTTGAGTTCTTACAATTTTTATATTTTTAACCTGCTTAATCATGTTCAGTGGTGTTGTTTGAAGACAAGAGTTTAGTGGAAGAATTGAGAGAGTTAAGAAAGCTGAGAACTGCTGTCATGGTAGAGAAATGTCTTGGTCAGAATGATGTGGTCACTTGTCCTAAACCAAGAAGGCAGCAGATAAGGTAAGCCCTGTTCATGAATAGTTTTCCTAACTTAAACCATGTTAGGTATTAAAATCTTTTGCCTATCAAAACATGATTAAGAACTAAACTTTTTTGTCCAACTCTTTCGATTCTCCATGGTTGAAGAATGTCAGTTCAGAAGTTACAAGGTTATTCCATGAACAAGGGTAGTCCCAAGGATGATTTTGTTCCATGTTCACGAGGTTTGGGGAACTAGTACTACAAGAACTTGCATTTTTTTGTGGGAAGCTATATGGGGGAAAATCTCATCCATATTTCCTCTCATGAGGAGAGGGTGGTCAACTGTTAACATGTGCAGCCTCTATAAAGCTAGCAGGGAATGACGTTTGGATTCACTGCAATAGGACCAGACAGCTGTGGGTTTTGTTGCTGAATATTTTAGGGCTGCAGTGGGTTTGTCTAGAGTCAACTAGATAGCTTCTGTTGAGCTGAAAACTGTGAGGCTTGGATAAACAACAAATGAGGAAAGTTTGGTGAATGGCTCCTCTATGCTTGCTTTGGTAAACGACCTGAACTTTTTTAAATGAAGAAAAACATTCAGATCAAAAGCTGAAGGAGACCCTTATTAAGTCCCTTTTAGAGTTTCTAAGGTCTCATTAGGGTTGGCTTATCAGTACAGTAGTGGACTTTATAGGTAGTCTAAATTGCAAACGAAAGTTCATTGGTTTGCTGTTTTTCGGAAGGATGTGTTTTCCTTTTTTTATAGTGCCTTCTGTATATCCTCTATGCACATAGTGTCTTTTGTGCCTTCTATATGAATTTCTATTTGCCTATCAACAAAATAAATAAATAACTAATAAAAATCGAATTCTCCCAACACAGAGACGAGCCAATGCTACTGGCAGAGAACAAAACTAATACTTACCAACAACTGTTGTAGCTTTGATGCATTGATGCTAGTTGGTTTTCAAAATCAGTTATGAGTGGCACATATCCCTCTTTTGGATGTTGGTAGGGTTGCTTTATGTGTAGTGCACTGGATTTTCTTTGTGGTAGTGATAGTTGTACTGTTGGTTTATAAATGCATAAGGGGGTTTGTAGTAGAGAACTGTACCTGAGTTTGTTCTCACCAGAGTCTTTGAAAACCTTCAAACAAGCATCATTACATTTCTTACAGTTTCTTTTCTGTTACCTATCAGTTTTTAATTTCAGTTTTAGTATGTTATTTACCTATCCTTTCTTATTGCAAATGAGATCAATTTCTTAATCAAGATTTCCTAACAAAAAGCAGGCAATGTGGAGGACATATTGATGCCAAAGTTGGAGCTGAGCTGTCTGATATTATCACAAGCAAGGTTCGTTAATGCCATATTATTTTTATTTTCACAAATAAAGCTTTTGTATCAGTTCCTAATTTTTGTTGAAAAAGCCGCAAACTTAGTTCAATGCTTATGATGTTTCTTATTGAGTGTTATTAGCATTTTGAATTATCAGTTGAATTTGGACTTCTTCGGCTTGTTTTGAATTTTCCTTTAGTTTGTTGTTAAATACATCTTCCTTCCTCTCTCTACACCTATCTTGTTATTAAAAAGAAAGAAAAGGTGGGTGTATTTAAATTTTAACATGACCCTTTTCTTTACTTGGAAGTTCTTATCCTTCCTCTTAAATAACAATATTTTCTGTTGCTTATAAGAGAAGAGGGTTTTACATAAAAGGTGCAACGATTTTAACAATGAATAGAATTTGGCTGGGTGAAAATCAATTGAATCCATCATGACCAAGTATAATCCATTGTGTCATTCATGTTATTGTTTTGAAGGTTCACTCTTGTCACTGTCCCTGCCTTCAGCATGCCATCCTTGCAGTTATGTTAATGACTTCAGGGATGGCTATCTCCCATAGTGTGACTAGTAATATGTACAAGGCCTGGTTGATGGCCTTCATATATGTCTGAAAATATTTCTATGCCGAGGGGTAAAGAGAAGATGATAATGGAGAAAAAGAAAATGTTTGAGAATAGGCTAATCAACCAAGTATGAGGACCCCCAAACAGGCTCAAAGAACAAATATCAATCTCACTGGACCAAACTCAGATGAAATAGTGGCACACCTTGCTTATAACGGGTATGCGTATGGTAGGAAGAGTTGAACCGGAAACTAATAGGTTACTAACTCGTATTGTGCAACCCATAAAAAAATGGAAGGCTACACCTAATGGACTTGGCACTATTTTTTTTTTCCTAGCTCTCTCTCCTACAATGCACAAACTTAAAACCCAGTTTGACCATTGTTTAAGGTTCATCATGTGTGAGAAGAAAGACAACTGTATCAGTCTTTTGTAATTAATTCATCTGTCTTTTATCACAGGCTTCTCCCCCTTACTATTCTGTTTCCCCACCAATCCGAGCTGGCAATCCCCTTGTTCAAGATGCCAGATTCCTGCAGCAGTGGGGCTCACAAGGAGCTGTTCATGGGACCCAGACAGAAGGTTTCCATAGAGCTACTCATCGCACTCAAAGGACCCGAAGCGTCTCAACAATGGCCTGAGACATTGTTTTGCAGCATTCTAGGCCATTGACCATCATATGCATAATAGAAAGCATCCTCTGGGAAAACTTTGAAACTTTCAGTTGTGATGATGTCATGTACATATAAGCCATCCCATTCCCTTTTTCTTCTTTTTAGAATTTTAGAACTTGGGATGCCTTTTCTTCCTTTTAGAATTTGGGAAGGGTGTCATCTTGTAGTTTGTTTTGATCTTTGGTTTGATGTATATACATGTGAAGTACCTGCCTGGGTACTTCAGGGCAAATGCCCTTTGTTGCATAAATGCATTAAACTCATGGAATTTAAAATTTGATGAATAAAATGTTTGCAGTTTTGACAGTTTTGTACTGCTAAGAATTGGTAATTCGTTTCCATAATTCCTGTTTTTTTTATTATCAATTTTGTTGGAAATTCCCATAAAAATTATATGCTAGTCTATTGTATCATATTCAACATGATAAACTGTGCTAGATTTCTCCTCATTTATGGAAATTAGTTTTTGACCCTTTCTTATATCTTGTGGAATTAAGTTGTTCTGTATTTTACATAACTTCCTGTTGAGGATTCTTCTAAAACAGTAAAAGCTGCTCTATTTGATATCCCACTCTTTCTGAGACAGGCCATCCTATGATGGGAAAAATGAAGCAAAAAGGGGGTAAAAAGAGACCGATCATTCCTCAAGAAGATTGGCTTTATGCTGGAATGGTATGCTGCTCTGTCTTTCTTTCTTCAATTCTATCTCATATGCCCTTTTCTCTGTTTTCCTCTGAAGGCAGTTCGTCTTGCTGAGGCTGAGTCCTTGTCACCACTGCTAGTAATGTTGCCAAATTTGAGAGGTACAATTTGGTTAATGTATGATTTCCCAGGAAAGTTCCTCTTATCATTTGGAAGTGCTTGTAACTCTGGCAACCAGAATGCTACATACTCCCCTTCAGGATCATACGTCTTTGCCTGAAAAGCAAAAAACTCATGAAGATTAGTATTGACTGAACTGCGATGTTTGAACTAAAAAATCCACTTTCCCATTTAACCATGACTTCTTTGGTTTTGTTTCTGCATTGAACAGAAAACACAAAGGGGTTGAGTTGGACCTGACAGAGATGCTGAATTTTCAATGATTCAGTTATCTTGAACAGTAAGTACATTTAACTGAGAAATATAATTTCGTTTTTTTTTTTTCCAAAGATTAGTGCTCCATTGGGCAGGACAAGAAAGTAAATTTACTGGTTCCAAATGTTATCCAATACCAGATAATATTTACCTATTTAGAAACTGTTATTGAGAACTGCTTTCTGCTTGGAGAGTACTTTTGGAACTTTTACATTATATATAAGTATGAAAGCTGTTTTTCATTTATGAGTTCTCAAAACTCTTCTTTTTTTTTTTTTTTGAAAACTGTTTTAAAAAACATTGCCACATAGGTCCTATGATTCTGAGTTTTCTTTTCTTTCCCTCATCTTCTCAATAACCTAAAGGACTTGCTAAGCATGTTTGGTCATGCCAGTTGAAGCGGGAAAAATATGTTTTCTTTCTGATCTTAACTATGGTTTTGGAGTTAAAAAATGCTCAAACAGAAACGTATAGAATGGGAAACATACCCAAACCTACATTTGATGTTCTCTGATCCTTGTCCAGACCAGCTCACTTATTTAGCATGGGTTTTGCTTTGGTTTGAGGCTTCTTCAGGTCTAAAGATTAACTTGAGCATGAGTGAACTTATTCCAATAGGGAATGTCCCTAATGTGGAGGAGCTAGCTTAGGTAATGGGCTGTTGTATAGGAAAACTGCTTGCTACATATTTGGACCTACCCCTTGGTGCCCACTTTGAGGCGAAAGTTGATTGGGATGTGATGGAGGAAAGGTTCTTCAAAAGATTGGCTTTTTGGAAAAGGCAATATCTATCAAAAGGGGGAAGAATCACGTTGTTGAAAAGTACTTTGTGCAGCCTCCTCCCAATTTACTTCTTGTCCCTTTTTCATTATTCCTAAGTTGGTGACTAAGAGATTAGAGAAAATCCAAAGGGATTCCTTTGGGGAGGAGGTTCTATGGATAAAAAAACTCATCTTGTGAATCGGTTGGCAATTTACAAAGATAAAAAAAGAGGGGGCCTTGGTTTTAAGGATTTATCTAGTATCAATAAAGCTCTTTTGGGTAAATGGTGTTGGAGATTTACCTTGGAAAGGGATATGTTGTTGAGAAAACTAATTTCTGGAAAATTTGGCGAAGAACTAGGAGGTTGGTGCTCTCGGGAAAGGAGAGAAGGCCATGGAGTTGGATTGTGAAAGTCAATTAGAAAAGTATGAGGAACTTTTAAAGCCAAAACAAGATTTGAGGTGGGTAATGTAAGAAGAGTCAAATTTTAGCAGATGTGTGGTGTGATGATATGTCTTTGAAGGATTCTTTTCCTTCTTTATTCACTTTTGCTATTGCTAAGAAGGCATGGGTGGAAGATGTTCGGGTAGAAAGAGGAATGGTCACTTGGAACCTTTGCTTCTCAAGAAACTTTCATGATTGGGAGTTGGACGTTGTAAATAATTTTTTTCTAAAACTTGGTGGGTTTGGTAGATTTAGAGAAGATGAAGAAAAAATGGTTAGGAAAGCTAGCAAGAATGGGGTGTTCTCTATGAGGTCTTTCTAAAATGCATTGGAAGATAGGGGTGAAGTGACTTTCCCTTCAAAGGTAATTTGGGATTCCTGGGCTCCTACCAAAGTGAGTTTTTTTTGCTTGGGAAGTGACTTGGGGCCAGATTTTAACTATGGATCAACTCAAGAGGAGAGGATGGGTTTTAGTAGGATTTTGTTGTATGTGTAAAGATGCGGATGAATCGGTTGAACATTCTCATCCATTGTGGGGTAGCTAGAAAGTTATGGCATTTTCTCTTCTCTTTTTTTGACATTTTGTGGGTTCTTTCTTTTTTTGTTATGGATTTGTTGGAAGGATGACACGATAGCTTTGTGGGTAGAAAAAAAAGGAAGATTTGGAGAACAACCCCTCTTTGCCTTTTATGGATAATTTGGAAGGAGTGAAATCAAAGAACTTTTGAAGGAGAACAACGCACTGCCCTCAAGGATTCCCTCATAACTAATCTGTATATGTGATCTCAAGGGTTTCTTCTAGGTGACCGGCAAGAAGACCCAACTTCTTTATTAGATTTTATAGAATGGGCAGACTCTTCTTTTTAAGGTGGGTTTGCAGCTACTATAGCTGGTTTTTGTTTCTCACTTATATACTTCCGCCATAATGTATTTGCCACTTTAGTTTGACATCCTTTTTATAGTTATTAATATACATACTCTTATTTTCCTATCAAAAAAATATCCAAACCTACATTTATTGTTAACTAATTAAAGGTTTGGCCTTCTCACAATGAGGTCTAGAATTAAATTTCAGAGCAGTTTAATACTTGAGTGCACTTACTTGCTTTGGGATGCTGAAATAGCGATCTTCTCTTGGGTCATTCCCAACACCTAATAAAACAGGATAGGATATTAAAATGCATATATAGATGCACAGATATGTGTGTTCTCATCTAAATTTACATAAAAACATAAGGATATATGTCTACATTAGTTGTGATGTGAATCACCTGCTCCATAGGTCCAATTTCCATAATTGGAACAAGGGTCGTAATCGAGGAGGCAAGTCTCAAACCATTCAGCTCCCATACGCCAGTCAATGCCCATGTCTCGAACGAGAAAAGAGCATACAATCTGTATAAATATATATCAATTGTTCAAGACTTCTTCATGCATATTATTGATTTCTTGGAGAATAATATCATAATTTCTGTTAGGTTGATGAAACAAGATTAGGACTCAAAAATATGGTACCAACACAGAAAACCTACATATTTGGAAGGGACGTGTCCAAATTTAGATTTACCTGCCTTCCTCGGTTTGACATGAACCCTGTGGCTGACAGTTCCTTCATATTAGCATCTATGAGAGGGTACCTAAAAGTATATGAATGTTAGATAAACTTAGAATTCAAAAACTCAATTCATGTCAGTGTGAAATGAGAGAGCAGAATGATACAAGAGATGGTGACAAACAAATAGAAGGAACTGACATAGCTCGAATCTTTTAAAATCAAGCTATGCATTTCTAAGGTTTAAGCAATATACCCTGTACAACCATCTCTCCAAGCTTCGAACATGGTCTGGTCTTGGCTCCATCTAGCCTCCACTTTTCTCGGTCCACCTGAAAATGGAGATACATGTTTCACGTGAGAATCATGTATAACCCAAAGCCAACTTCAACATGATTCCCAAAGCATAAAAATTTAAGGGAATTTCTATAGTTAGGGTTTAAGGTTTGAAAAAGGAGGAATTGAAGATCGTTTGAAAACGAGGAGCAGTCACTCCATATTCCTAAGAGTCTTTTTCCAAGTAACCTCTTTTTGTGGTTAAAGATGTACATAGATGAAGGCTTCAAATCTTTTATAATTTATTGATTGATTGTGTTCTTGCTAAGAGTCTTGATCATTTCCTTATTTCTGAGGATTGGAAAGCTCATTTTCAAGGGGCTATCCAAGTTGTACTGGTTAGGCCGGTTTCTGATCACTCTCCGATTCTTCTTGACGGGGGAGGAATGAGGAGAGGGCCCACGCCCTTTAGATTTGAGAATATGTGGCTGAAGGAGGATGGTTTTAAAGAGGTGCTAAAACAATGGTGAGAGGGGATTCAAGTGAGCGGATCAACTAGCTTCATTTTGACTAAAAAATTGAAGGCTTTAAAACCGTTTTTGAGAAGTTGGAATAAAGAGGTTTTTGGGTAGATTAATTCCAAGAAGCAGAATGCGTGGAATTTAATTGATTACTGGGATAAGGAAAAGAGGGTTCGCTCTTTGTCAATGGAAGAAGAAGAGATCAGGAAGGAGGCAAGGGAGTTATATAAGAAGTGGACCTTATTAGAAGAACTGTCTTGGAGGTAGAAGTCTAAGGAAATCTGGCTAAAAGAGGGGGATAGAAACACCAAGTTTTTTCATCAGATGGCTAATGCTCATAGGAGGAGGAATCAGATGAATAGAATAAAGGTGAACGGGAGGTGTTTAATTGAGGAAAGTGAAATCAAAGAGGAGGTGAGCAGAACTTTCTAAGGCCTGTTGACAGATCCTGGTGATTGGAAGCCTAGTATAGATGGGTTAAATTTTGAGAGACTGGAAAAAGTGGATGTGGAGAGGTTGGAGAAGCCCTTCTCAGATGAGTAGGTTTTTGAAGCATTGGTAGGTTGTTGCGGAGAGAAAGCGCCAGGCCTGGACGGTTTCTCAATGGCCTTCTGGCAGTTTTCTTGGGATTTTGTGAAAGAGGAGGTTATGAATTTTTTTAGACAGTTTCATTAGACGGGGAGATTTGTCAAAAGCCTGAATGCAATCTTCTTAGTTTTGATTCCTAATAAAGGGGGGGCTGAGGACCTGAAGGACTTTAGGCCAATAAGCTTGGTGGGAGGGCTTTACAAATGGTTAGCTAAGTTGTTGGCTAACAGATTAAAAGGAGTGTTAGCTAAGGTGATATCAATGTCTCAAAATGCTTTTGTGGAGGGGTGACAAATCATGGACGCAGTGCTGATCGCTAATAAGGTAATAGATTCCATTTTGAAAAGTAATAGAGGGGCAATACTTTGCAAATTTTTTTTTTTTTTTTTTTTATCAGAGGCAATACTTTGCAAATTAGACATTGAGAAAGCCTATGATCATGTGGATTGGTCGTTTCTGTTAGTGGTGTTGGGGAAAATGGGATTTGGAGGAAGGTGGTGTAGTTGGATAAAGTGGTGTTTATCCACGGTTAGATTTTTAGTCTTGGTGAATGGCAACCTAATAGGTTTTTTTCAGAGCTCAAGGGGTTTAAGGCAAGGAGACCCCCTCTCGCCTTATTTATTCGTAGCAGTGATGGAGACCTTTAGCTGTTTGATGAAAAGAGCAGTTGTTGGAGGTTTTTTGACGCCTTGTATGGTTCGGGGAAGAAGGGGTGAAGGGGTCTAGATTTCACACTTATTGTTTGCTAATGACACGTTGATTTTCTATGAGGCTAAAGAGGATCAGTTGACACATTTGTGCTGGTTGTTAATATGATTTGAGGCTTTGTCAGGGTTAAAAGCGAATCTGGAAAAAAGTGAACTGATCCCAATTGGTAGAGTTGAAAATGTGGAAGAGTTGGCTAATGATTTCGGCTATAAAGTGGGAAATTTGCCCTCCACCTATCTAGGAATGCCTTTGGGTGCTCTTTTTAAATCTGTTGGTGCATGGGATGGGATAGAGGAAAGATTCCGAAAGAGATTGGCTATGTGGAAGCGACAGTACATCTCAAAAGGGGAGAGGATTACCTTAATTCGGAGTACTCTATCCAACCTACTGATCTATTTCATGTCCATCTTCCAATTACCTAGGGCGGTTAGGATGAGATTGGAAAAGATACAAAGGGATTTTCTGTGGGGAGGTGGGGCTCTTGAGCAAAAACCTCACTTAGTAAGGTGGTCGATTGTGTGTGAAGCAAAAGTAAAGGTGGTTTGGGGGTTAAGAGTCTTGGTTTGTTCAATAAGACTCTCCTTGGCAAATGGGCATGACGCTTTGCAAACGAAAAAAAGGCCCTTTGGAATCAAGTGATTAGAAGGAAATACGGGGAGGAAATAGGAGGGTGGAGATCTAGTGAGACTAGGGAGGCCTATGGAGTTGGTTTGTGGAAAACTATAAATAAGGTGGAACAACTTGTGACCCCTTTTTTTGGCTTTGAGGTGGGGGATGGCAAGAATGTGAATTTTTAGAAAGATAAGTGGTGTGGAATCAGCCCTTTATGCGAGGCTTTCCTTTCATCATTTGCTATAGCAACGTCTAAAGAGGCTTGGGTAAATGAAGTTTGGACAGTCGAGGGGGAAAGGAGGGGAAGTTGGACCCCCACTTTCAATAGGCCATTTAATGATTGGGAGATAGAAGAAGTGGGAAGGTTACTTCGTTGCTTGGATGGGAAGGAGGTGAGGGCGGATGAGGAGGATAAGGTGAGAAGGGTGGAATCAAAGGATGGGGTATTTTCGGTAAAATCCTTGTATAAGGTGTTGCAGCCGGTGTCTTCAGCTTCTTTCCCTTCAAAGATTATTTGGATGTCCTATGCTCAGCCCAAGATAAGCTCTTTGCGTGGGAGGCTTCGTGGGGTAGAGTTTTAACTTTGGACCGTTTGCAAAAGAGGGGTTGGGCATTGGCAAATAGGTGTTTTCTATGCCAGAAGTGTGGGGAGTCGATTGATCATCTCATCCTTCATTGTGAAAGAACGAGGGAGGTGTGGATGTTGCTCCTCTTTTTTTTGGAGTTTCTTGGGTTTTTCTGCTTTCGGTTAAGGAAACTCTCATTGGTTGGAGAGGCTCTTTTGTGGGTAAGAAGAGGAAGGTGGCGTGGCTAATGGGACCGTTATGCTTGTTTTGGGTTATTTGGAATGCTAGGAATTCTATTGCTTTTGAGGATGGTGTGCTGTCCATCTAAAAGCTGAAAATTTCTTTCGTGTATTTACTGTGGTTGGAAACCAAATTGTGGATAAAAGATGGTCTTTCGACCTTAATAGATTTTATAGAATGGGTGTGTATGTGTTAAAGGAGAGGGTTTTTTGTGCTTTCCTAGTGTCTTGGGTCCTTTTGTAAGGGGGTGAGTTGATCTATACTGTAACTCTTTGAGTCGCTTCTTTAGCGCCTCTTTGCTATATATATTATACTTACTGATCAAAAAAAAAAAAAAAAAGGAGGATATTTTTGTTGAACTGTTTGTATATGTCCTGTGTAAGCTCTTTTTTGGCGCTTGTTAATATTATACTAATATTGCCTATCAAAAAGGTTTGAGGTTTAGCAAACAGATAACTTTCTTTACCTAGATGAAAAAGAGAATTTCTGTATTTAACTGACAGGAACCTGAAGTAATCTCTCCATATCAATTCAAACAACACCCTGAAACCATGAAAACACATTTAATGAAAAAAACAGTGACTACTGAAGTTAAACCAAACTGCTGAGAGTTAGTATCCAGCTCAACACAGATCTAAAGATCATGGTAAAAATCAAAACACCAAAAGGGGATATGAGATGATGAAGAGCGAGTCATACCAGTATGTGGAATCGTTTGCTTGCCTCTCTTTCTCATATCTCTTTACCTGAAAAGATCAAAAGGAAACCCTGGCTCCAAGATTAGTCTCATTTCTAACTAAATTGCATGATTATGCGGAAGAATAGTGGAAATCATCAAAATTTGAACCTCTTGGTATATGAACCGGGGGGAGAGGCTTCCTGAAGCAAGCCATGGAGAGAATTTGGTAGAGTAATCAGCCCCCAACATCCCATTCCTTGTTGCTTTATAGACCTTCAGCAAATCCTAGGTAAGACAGAAATTAAAAGACAGCACCATCAGTATCATTGGGTTTGTTTTTCTACTATAAACTCTAGCACAAGATACTCAAAATAATGATGTCACGAATACAAAATATTCCAATCCTAGATTTCATATTACATGGGAGTACCATTCTTCTAGAGCTGTCCTTCCTTTTAGCTACTACTTGTTGCTAGTTTTTTGTTGCTCCTGTTTCTTTTGAAGATTATTTTATGCTTTAATTATGAAGAATTAGTAATTATAATCTGAGTGAATTCTCTTGCCTTCTTCCAGAAATACTCATTTACTCTGCTCAGTGCTGCAGCTTCACCCCCAATAAACCTCATTCCTCTGCTAACCTGCATCAACAAGAGGAAATGAATGAACAGACTTGGAAGACATTGCCATGCTTAGTTATGAATGAGAACTTTCACGAGCATGGATGCATGTATAAACCTGCCTTTTCCTCATGGAGTCCAAGCTGGTCGATGGAAGGAACGCTTCCCCAGTCCTCTATGTTTGGTGGTGGCCCGAGCAATGTTGGAGTTCTAATGCATATCCGGATTGTGCACTTGGATTCAACGGACTGCAAGGTGTGGTTTCATTCATAAAACACAGTTCAGAAAATATTCCCAAAGAACTGAGTGTGTCTTGGAGACAAAGTCTTTGACAAAGAATCAGACCTTGCGGAACTGAGTGTAGACATCTGGTAAACTGCTGGTACTGAAAGGAAGGTCCTCTATATGGTACATGGTACTACCCCAGATAAGCTGTAATTTTGGGTGGTTTGAGGAACTCAGGCTGGTGGATTGCCCAGGAGATGGTGGCAACACCACTTGTCGCAGACCATTTCTAACCAGTCGCTCGACATTCAGCTCCTCACTACAAGTTTCTTTATGTGCATACACCTGATTAGATCAGATAAAGAGTCTTTATTCGCTAGGTAGATATTAGATCGGTAGCCCCAAAAATCATATTCATTGCATAAGACAAACGAATGAGACAAATCCTTAACCGTGTGGGCTTCAAAGGTTTTTGCAAGAGAAGGGAGAATTTCCTCGGGTTTCCCATGTTGAATGAGCAAGTTCAGCCCTCGGTTCATGAGATTCCTTTTCAAGTCAGCCAAGCATTCTATGAGAAATTGTGCCCTCAAGGCTGCCAAATAATGGAAATTTAAGGAGTTTTCAGCTCTATTTTCAACAACTTACTATGTTAGAATTCATGTAGAATTCTATAAACAACACATCAAAAGACAAATTATAGTTTTGTTACTGTTTAAACTTATAGGATTTGGATTTATAATGTATATCATGTTCTTTAATACCCCTTCATATGCAGTCTCATATCCATCACACTTGAAAAGATACATAGGTCCGTAAGCAAGCAATCACAATTATTCTTTTTAGGGTTTACTCCATAAATCAGGGAAATAAATATGTAGTAAGACTTGAACGCATGACTACAGACAAAGGAGATTTTGATACCATGTTGAATGATAAATTTTTCTAAGAACTCAAGCTTGTAGGATTTAGGTTTATCATCTTGAGTTACTACTCAGCTGTTAGGACTAGAGCTCCATTATGTATACATCAACAAGAAAGAAATGGGGGAATTAATAGTAGGAGAAATTTGAGAGCTTGAATTATCATAGGTCTGAATTTTCACTTCTTCCCTGTTTTCCAGCTATTAGAAAAACCCTACCTAAACCATATGGGTGGAGTCGGAAGCTACTAGAAAATAAGTTTCAGACATCATGACTCCAACGCAAAATTTCAACAAATGTAAATCAAATTAATAGATAATGTGGGTACCTCCAGTTTTAGGGAACCCAAAGTAATGGGTGGTGCCAAAAAGCCTTGGATCAACACAGTACACAGGCAACACAGCCTGAGAAGAAGCCCAAGCTTTGACCAAAGCCTCATTATCCAGAACCCTCAGATCATTTCTGAACCAAACAATGGCAACCCCACTACCATTCCTCTTGGCCTCATCAGAAGATGAGTACCTTTGAAAAGTCTGCTCTACAATCTTGCCCATTTCATTGGAGGGCAGGTCAGGAACCTCAGAGGTTGTTGCAGAAGCTGCTGAACCGGGTTTGGATCTTGGAGGGAAATTCATGGCAGAGAGATGCGGGTGAGTTGAATAATGTGAGAAAATTGAAGTGGGTTTTGATGGGTGTACGAGTTTTTTGATGAAGAATGCTGAGAGTGAGGAACTCAAAACGGCCATGTTTTGGATCTACCGGTATGACGTATGAGGGAAACTTGACGTGGTGTAATGCTGACACGTGGAGTTTGAGCAGCTGGGTAAATGAGCTTTCTGACGTGGAGCTTTTGTAGCCTATGAATATAACCTTGGCTTATGTGTACGAATAGGGGCCACATGAGTTTTGGTTCTAGAGCCCATTTTCCCGTTTTAAAATAGATATGTTTTATGGAATGATTTTGGAAATTTAGATTGGGATGTTGGAGTATAATAAAATGAAGAATTTACCTTACACATCCCATCCATTCCTACTAATAGGAAAAGTAAAAAGTTAACTTATTTTTAAACTTGATAGAGTAAACTTTTTTTTAATTTAATGTTTTATTTAATTTGCTAGAGTTTCTAAATAAGAAGTGCACTCTTTTATTAGCCCCTTACTTGATTTTTTTTAATATTTTTTTGAATTAGATGATACATTTTATAACATTGTGAGGTGGATTTGTGGATTTTGAAGGGACGATAACAATTTAAATATAAAATTTATCTTTTCCACCTATTACGAGTGCACTTGGTAATGTTTATATTTAAAGTTTTTATAATAAAAGTATTTTTAAGAAAATCATTTTTTAAGAGTCTGTGTTTTAAGTTAAAAAATATTTTAAAAATAATAATAATTGTTTGATAAAATTTGAAAAACAATTTTAAAAATCTAAAAGTAATTTTAAAAAATTATAGTGTTTTACGAATAAATACTAGATAGGCGAGGTGTTTCGTTAGTAAACTCTAAAAGTGATTTTATTTTTTATTTTTTATACAACATCACCCATTAGGAGGACACTTGGTAATATTTCTATTTAAAGTTTTTATAATGAAAGTATTTTTTGTAATCAGTTTTTAAGAAAATCATATGTTTAAATGTTTTAGTATTAAGCACTAAAAGTAATTTTCTTTTTAATTTTTAAAATTTTAAAATTCTTTATAAATTGTAAGAAACTAGGGATTTTTCTTCAAAAATATTTTTTACATTGGAAGTGTTTTCTGAACATACTGTCAAATGGATGTCTAATTTTTTCCAAAAATACTTCTTATGTTAAAGATTCTTTTTAAAAGTACCAACGATGGGACTCTTTAGTACCTTCTAAAATGATTATTTTTTTACTAAAATTTTAGTTTGGAAGTGCATTTAGAATCTATAGGTTTGAAATCTATCTTGAAATTTACAAATTTCAAAATAATATTTTATAATTACTGTTTCTTTTATAAAAGATGTTTTCAAAATTTTTGAAATTATTATTATTATTAGTATTATTTGTTAAACATTCAAGTTAAAAATACTATAAATATATAAAGTAATTATAAAATATTTACTATTAAATATTGTTTTAGATGTGGAGTCATGGATGTAAAAGAGACTTTCACCAACTATGGGTAAATAAAATAAAAGTAATTTGAGATTTCAAAATAAGTTAATTATCTTAATTTAATACTTAAAACTTATTTTACTATGAAGTTATTTTATTAATGATTACTCTACATAATGATTTCAACTTAAGTTGTTAACTCATATAATATAACTTTAAGTTTGGTATTAAGTTATTTATAATGATTTAAAAAAAAATTAATTAAGTAAAGTTGAAACAAAAAAATACATGTGTTTATATGCAAATTAACACATTTCATGTTAGTTCAATGTATCGTAATTTTTATGCATAAAAGGAAATAGCATTTGTTTTATACTTCTATTATATCATTAATACACACAAATTAGCATATCTCATACTATTTCCATGTATCATGATTATCTCATTTTTTTTTAACTCTTTTCAAATGTATAAAATGAAAGGAAATAGCATTTGTTCTATAATTCTATTATACCATTTTATGAAAAAAAAATTTAGAAATTTAGATTGGGATATTGGAGGCTACTAAAATGAAAGAATTTGCCATACTTATTCTTATTCCACTAATTCCTAGAATAAGTAAAGAGTAAAAAGTTCATCTTTTTCTTTAATTTAATTTTTCATTTAATTTGTTCAAGTCTTCAAACAAGAAGTAATTCCTTGTGATTAGTAATTGCTTGTGATTTGGTAATTATGACTTACTTGAAGATTGATTTGGTCTGAGAATCTTACTTTAAAAAATACTGAATCTGTTATATTCAATTCTCAAATATAAATAGTTAAATTTGGATTATTAAATAAATTGATGGTAGTTTTTTTTTTAAAGAGATTTTAAGATAAAAATTAAAAGAATAAAAGCTTTTAAAATTTTTATTTAAATAAAATGTCTGAAAATTAATAAACATGAAAAAAAAAACAAATTTATTTCCTTCCCTAGAAAAGAATAACATAATTAACACATAAGGTAATGTTTGAAAGTTCATTATAAATTTTCTCTTCTTAAAAACAAAACAAGAAAAAAAATCATATTCGATAACCTTTAAACATAAAATAGGGTCTTTTTAAGGACATTCTTTGTGTTTTTACTTGTTTTTTTTTTTAATGATTTGTTTTAAAAAATAAATATATAAATATGAAGAATAATAAAAATATAAAACACTATTTATAAATTTTTAAAAAATATATATATTTAATAATATAAAAAATAGGTTAAAATTTTTTCAAGTTCCAAAAAATACTTTTATTTTATAAAATATTATAAAATAGTTTTAAAAAATAATTCTCAAAAACTATTTTTCCCCGTTAATTGTTGAAACCACTGCCCCAACAAAACCTTAGGAATTGAACCTAAGAGTCTTTCTCCTTTCTCTCAAAATCAAATTCTCTTTTTAACTTCCTCATTTTTCCTAAATCAAATTTACTTCAGTAGGCCATGAAAAGGGAGAAACAGCTCTATATATTCTACCGTGTGATGATGGTAATAGATGACAGTTGCTTACAGCATAGAACCAAAGCGTTCAATGGGATTAGACTCTTCAAGAATCGAGGCAGCTTGGAAGCAGTCTGTGGCATCAGCTATTCTCCCATCGTTCTTATGAACCACTCCCAGGAAATACCATGCCATAGAGTTGGTGGGCTGTAGCTTCAATGCATCTGAGAGTAAGCTTCTGGCAACAGGCAACATCTTTGTACTTGTCCTCGCCATCAGGGCACTCAGCAAAACTAAGCAAGGAACATAATCCGGATCTAGCAGAATTGCATCAACATAATCTTTCATAGCTTCTTCTACTTGGCCACATCCTTCACTTATAACACCTACCAGAATCACACACAAAAATTACTATCGACGTGAATAAAAGAACAAGTATACCACTGCTCTCACTACGTAGCCTCGAAGCTCTGACCATTTGCCATTAGGGTCTTCTGTTGTCGAGAAGTTTTCAGTGATTTTGATTACTCTTTGAGAGATGGGGAATGACATAGCATGAAAGACTTCTGGAAATATGATTACCTAAACTAAAATAAAAGAAAAGAAGGCCTACTGTCATTGCTGATTTATTTTCTTGATTCTGCGTTTTTAGTTATAATTTTCGATGACGATAACTTTCAGGCCATGACCTATTCTAGAAATGGAAGTATGTATAGGGATAGAGTTTCGGGTCTTGCCTTTTTGGTGCAGTGATTCCACAGAGTAATCTTTCAGCTCTATAGCTTTCCCCAAGCATATCTCTGCATCTTTCCAACGTGAAAGGCTGGAGTACAGATTTGCAAGGCCATTCCAGACTTCAAACTCATTGATTCTATCATCTTCACCCTACCATAAAACAAATGGCTTAAAAGATGAATCCAAC
The DNA here is from genome assembly GCF_030704535.1 of Vitis vinifera. Taxonomy (NCBI): domain Eukaryota; kingdom Viridiplantae; phylum Streptophyta; class Magnoliopsida; order Vitales; family Vitaceae; genus Vitis; species Vitis vinifera. The sequence goes on along the minus strand of NC_081808.1, from coordinate 2,198,684 downwards.
ATCACTACTTCATCAATCAGGAACTGAGCTCTAATTTTTCAAGCTCAAGAAAGGAAAATTCAGTAAGGTACTGATATGTGTGCAGAATGTAACCTGAGAAGTACTTCCAAAAGAATTCTTTTGTGCTTGAACTAGTGCAAGGAGGTACCGATAGATTTCAATAGCATCCATTGGTAACGACTGAGCAATCTTCAGCTGGGCTTTCAGTCTGAGCAGCGGCCCCTGCTCCCATTTTGCAGTCTCATCCAAAGCAGCATCAATGACCACTTCTGCCTCGGGATATCGCTGTTGAGCGGACAAGACCACAGCGAGTAATCTCCAGCCTTTTTCCATGGACCCTCCTGTTGCATCAGTGAACTGCTTGGCATAGTGCAAAGCAGCACTCAAGTTCCTGTGCTCTGCATACTGAACTGCCAACTCAAAGATCAAATCCGGGTTGTTTTGCTCCAAAGCTATTGCCCCATCCAGTGACTTCAACGCCTCAGACAGAAGACGAGACCTCTCAAAATCAGAGGGAGCAACTCTAGCTTGCTTTCCTAAGCAGAGCCCCAGCAGACGAAGACCGACTCCTTTTAAATGCTCATCAGCCCCATTAGCATTACTTATTGCCCTCCGTGCATACTCCACTCCCTCGGCAGCAAGGAGGGAATCCTCACTACATATCTTGGCAGCTAATAGCAGTGTCACTAGGTCGTCTGGATTTTCATCTTTGTGTAAGGACTTCCTCAATAGATTCAATGAAACTCCATTTTCTCCTGCTCCAACATAGCAAAGAGCCAATGCCTTCCAACGATCATCACGTGGAAACACCCCTGGCATGGCCTCTTCAAACTTCTTTGCTAAAACAGAAGTCTGCCTGCATAGAGACAGGGCAAATCCAAGATGGTCCATTACTGATTGATCCCATTTCGTCTTCCCAAGATAGTATTTCCTGGTTAGAATCATTAACAGTAGAATAGCTTCCTCAAGATTGTTTCTTGGTACATATGAGCCGTCAATCTGAGCAGCTAAACTTGGTGGCCCAGCCTCTACTCCACTGTACAGCAAGAACATTGCAAATCGCTTCTGAATCCTCGCGCAACAATCATTATCAAGATTCCATTGGCTGAGGAGGGCACGTCTGTAGGCGGCCATAACTTCATTGTAGTTGTCAGCCTGCTTCCAAAGCTCAGGAAGCAGCTCTGCCGCTTGGCTAAGTATCTCCTGCAGCTTCTTCTCCGCCAGCACTTCAGGTATGCCTAGAGGGAATATCTTTTCCACAGCATCAAGCACACCTCTACATTCATCAGCAGCCTCTGGACCCAGAAAAAATCAAAGTTCAGTAAGTAATCATAATCAAAGGAGATGAGATTATGAGTACTGTAAAAGCTTGATACCAGTTGTTCTCCCAAGCTTCTGAAGGCACTTGGATTTCAAGTACAGGGCTTCAATCACAGGGCCAGCAGGTTGTTGTGAGACTGCCTGCATTGATCCAGGGCGAGACCGGGCCTTTCTAGGAGGTGTTTTTTCATCAGGTGGAGGCAGTAGCTTCTGAATAGCAGCTTGAAAATCCATGCCTTCAAAAACACGAAGAACACCTTCCATTTTGCCCCGTTGGTACTCCAATTTCCCAAGAAGAGCTCTTGCATCCTGAAAATTTTCACAAGAGAAACAATCTGATGTACAGCTCTATTGTCAGTAAAAATTATATCAATGCGTTCCATTTTAATGTCACGATGTATTAGACTTTCAATGTGCTCTCAAAAATCATACATGTAGCAGTAGTAACAGAAAATTAGGATCCACATGCAGCCATTCTTCAAGCTTTCATACTTCTTCAAACTAACATCAACCATTATCCTTCTAAACCCTATAATTTTACCAAACCATCAGTCTTAATTTTCCAGGAAGTTTGGATCATAGTCATAATCATACATAAGTGTTGAACTCCATAATCCACCAAAGTTTCAGTAACCCAGATTCACAAACACAAACAATATATCGGCTGTATGATTAGTTATGGAATAGAAACTAGCAGGTATCTTTAGAAGGCTTACCAGAACTTCATATTACATCAAATTTTCCAGTTACATAACCCTGTAATGTACTAAAATTTCAATAACCCAGATTCATAAGCATAACAATACCGACCAAAACCCGAGAAAATTTCATTTCCCAATTGAATTTATCAAAATTGGAATCCATGTTAAGAATAATAATAAAAGAGCTCACCTCAGAACTGAGAGAAAATGTCTCTCGCAAAGAAGATTCTGCCTCTTCAATGTTGCCTTCATCAAGTTTGGCCTCGAATTCATCGGTTTTCACGCAAGTGCCATTGACGCAAAGCTCACGGACCGGAACTTCCTCGGCTGATTCCGATGCTGCCGTCGCTGTTTCTGCCATCATCTTTCTTCGTAAAATTTTCAAACGAGTTGCATGCAATACCCCTCCTCCATTTCCCACCAATCTACGTCAATCCTGAGCAGAAACGAATCAATATCGAGGCCAAAACCTGTTCGTCTTCTGAGAAAATCAAGGATATTAAAAATAAATAAATAAATGAACACATTGGCTCTGTAGTTTTCTTGGGAAAATCAAGGAAAAATGTAGGCTAAAAATGGTGATTTTTGTGGATTTGTTACCTCAATGTGAGCGGATCAGGAATTCTGAGATTTGGGAGATTGAAAATGGAAGAGAATTCAGGAAAGAAAAACGTAGAAACTTTGATCACCATCCACGTTGAGTGAGTAAATTGCATGAAAAACAGGCACCACGTGAATGTCACGTGCCCACCACTGTATTAGGAGTTTTAAACGTTTCTTTAATTCCTTCGGGTCATACCCAATAGGAGAAATATAAAAGTATTAAGAATTATAAAAATAAAAAATAAAGATATTAAAAAAATTATTTTTGAATTTAAAAAAAAAATCTATGTTCCTACTCTATTTTAAAAGAATTTCTTTTACATTTTTAAATAACAAAAAATTGAAAATATATTTCAAACATTGCCTAAGCTTTTTTTTCTCTCTGTTTTTCAAATTAGATTCAAATTTAAATTTCCTTCAATATTTTAACAATGAAATTCAAAATCCTTGTTGATGCCAGGTGTTTGGTCCATTTTTTTTTTGTAGAAAATGAGTTTTCTTATAAAATGATTGAATGAAAATTTAAAGCTGAGCTAACAAATAAATTTATATAAACTATGGAGGTAAGAAAAGTATGGTAAGGCTTTTTTCACGAGAGGTAATAAGTTTCTTTGCTAATCATCAAACTTTTCAAATTAATTATTTATTAAATTATACTAGATATATAGGTTATATTTGGTTCCAAGAAAATTTGAGAGAAAATATGAGAAAAATAAATAGAGAAACAAAGTAGAAGATAAGAAAGAATAAAAAATAAATAAATAAATAAAATTAATTTTATTTTCTTTTTTAAACTTATTTCACTTATTTCTTTTTATTATATAAAAATAAAATAATTTAAAAATATATAAAAAATTTATGAATTTCAATTATATTTTATTTTATTTTCTATATTTTTTGTGATGAAACCAAATATAAGAAACCATTTTCTTTAGGTTATGTTTGGTTCCCGGAAAGTACAAAGGAAAGAAAAAAAATGCTAAGGAAAATTATTTTCTCATGTTTGGTTATCCTATGAAAAATATTAAAGAAAATCAAATATAATTAAAACTAATTAAAAACTTATGTATTTTTAAATTATTTAATCTTTATATTGATGAGTTAAAATAAATAAAATGAGTTTGAAGTAACAAAAAAAATAATTTATCAACTTTTAATCTATTTTTTTATTTTCCTTCACTTTTTCTTTCCTTCTACTTTTCCTTTGTATTTTCTTTCCTTCGCATTTTCCCTCAAATTTTCCGGGAACCAAACATAGCCTTAGTATTTCTTTTTCTTTCTTTAGCACTTTCTTGAACCAAGATGGAAAGATCCGGTCAACATATTGGCATTACTCAGAATTGCACATTGACTTCCATGAAATTACAGCAAGTTCAACATGAACCCTAAACTTATCTAACTGAATTACATAAATGGAAGAGAAATGAATAATCTGAACTCTTACATTAGTACTAATTAAGAGGCAAACCAGCATCATATCCTGGGAAACTTTGTTGAATTACCTTCGATCAACTGTTAAAGCATTGTTTGATCAACGCCAGGGAGGCTCGAGAGATCTCCCCACCATGGTTCTTTGTTTTTGCTTCTCTGTTCTGCCTCTTTTTGGTCGGGGGGGGCATGGTTTGTTATGGTGTCACCTTGGAAATGCTGATTGGAGTGACCATTCCTTGGGTGGGTTGGTGGTCTTTGCAAGAGAGAAATGAGAACCTCCAAACCAAGGTCTCAGTGATTTCATCGATCAGCAAGAGAAGAATTTTGTTAAGGCAAGTTAAATGAGATTTGAAATTTAAGTTAGCTCATACTCGTTTTCAATAAATGTACTGGAAGTTTGGAAGATAGAAGAGGTAGATGCCAAGTACAACAAGGTTGAAGAGAATTGTTGGCTTGTGGCAGCATTACAAAGAAGGAAACATGGTGATAGTTCATTAGTTGAAAAGCAAACATATGACAATCAGAAGAAAAAGAAGATTAGACCATGTAGAGAAAGAGAGAGAGTGTGTTTATTACCATAATACATTTATATGATTCAGCTCACACAATAGAAATTGTTAATGATGGTATTTTTGCCCTTTTAGAATTGTCCATGCCCTAAAAGTACAAAAAATAAAGTAATCATTATTCTACTTCACTAAGTGAAGAACATGTTATTACAGAACTTCACAAACAATCAAAAGACATTAAACCCTAATATGACCTTAACCAACCTGGACCACAGACAGAATATGGTGTAGACACAATGAACTCATTATAAAGCAATAAAAATAAAAATAAAAAGTATTCACTTCCCATACTTGATCTAAACCTTGCATTTTCTGGTAATCTTATTTAAGGCAAAGCTTTCCTGATCATATTTGCAAAGAAATACGATATCCAATATGGTATTTCTTCATCTTTCATAATACACAAATGTGTTTTTAAGTTTAATTCCTAGCAAGATTCATAAGCTCATATTTAAAAAATATGAAACCAAATGGTACTGGATCCAAAATACAATTGCAATTTACAACATCCTTACCGGTAAAGTTGTTCCATGAGCACAAGTAGAGCAATTTGGTGATTTAAGACCATTGAAGACAATTTGATCGATATGTTAGCACGTTTTCTCAATTGCTCTCCATGACCATAAGGTCCACCAATGCAAAATGATAACCTTGCAGCTCCCTGAGAAACAGAAGTAATAAAAAGCTACCAACATGAAAGTCTTTAAATGTAATGCTTAAATCATATATATATGTATCAAGAAGTTGCAAATCAACCTATTAAAACCACAAAGAAAAAAAAGTTGCAAATCAAGACATGGGGTAGCTGCATAGGCACATGTTTTCAGATGCATCACAGGTCCTATCTAGGATGCAAGTTGAGATTAGTTTTGATCTCAACTAGCTATTTGGTCAGTTACAGATTGCAAGGGCCCAAGGAATTGGATTGGAATAATTACCCAGCTTGATATCTAAGATCCAAGGGTGTGGAATTACGTAGACAATGATTAAGGTATATGAAATTAAAAACTTTCATGTAACTGCAAGACATAAAAGTCAAATTCATCAAACTGAGAAGTAGAAAAAGCAAACTTATTTTGCCCATCTGGCCAGCAGTACAGTGTTTCCCCTAAGATAATAATTGAACCCCAAGTAATCAAGGCATAGGAGCATGATATCAATTGTGTGCTCAAATCCTAACAGTTTAAGCTTCTAGGGAAGAGGGGCAACTTAGACATGGTATCAAAGCTATCCCCGTCACCCCCTACATACACTCTCCCATCACAGTCCATGGAAGATGAAATATTTTATAGTTTAACATAGATAATTTTGCACTATACAATATTCATTGACATGCAAACATCTGCATATACGTACTTCTAGGATATGGTATGAAAGCATTAAATGATCTGCTTCATGCAGTGTGCATGCACATCCACTAGAATAAGAAAATATCCATTTCCAAGTATATATAGGTTTGTGCTTGAAGAATATTTAAATAGACAAAGTCGCCCATACTGTATTCCCGACATCTCTGAGTAACTCAGCCATCTGTATGGATCCAAGGTCTAACCCATGCTCATCCAACATCACAACCTACAATTAAATAACAATGGAGTGGAGATAAGAACATGCAATCAAGCTTCGAACAAACAAAAAGAAATCCTTCCTGCAAGTATTTTAAAGGTCCCCCGGGAACTCTTGTAGAAATGGAGGTGCTACATTTTTGTTTTCGAAGCATTGCAGTTACAAATCCATCTTCTGGAATGAATTCAATAATGTTTCAGAGTTTGAAAACATGGAGATTCAACTAAAACATGAAATCAAGAAAAACAAATTTTGATGAACAGACAAATAATTGTTTTTCTTAATAATAGTGTCAGCAGATGTTCAAGTAACTTTTCTTTTTTTCAATTTTTTGAGTGTTTGCAAAAGAAATTATCCTTAGGAAGCACCAAGTAAGATTACCGCAATTAACAATCAAAAATCAAATTAACATAGTGATAATGCCCAAATGGTGTTTGAGATCATACCCAATCGTCAGGCCGGATGAGACCCATGACTGCTGTATCTTCATTTTCAACCTGAGCTTTCACATCGCTGCCATGTATGACAAAGTGTTACAACATAAACCATTTCTGAATAAACCAATGATCTATAAAAAAAAAGTCTCCAGTAAGTATTTCCTGTACTATCAGTCAACACATGCAACAGAGGGAAAGGTCCTGGTGGCAGAAAGTTTCATCATGTGATAATGGTTTAGGGTCTGCCTTGAGATGGATGATAAATAGTTCAGGCTTCCAAGAATCAATGGTGGCATACTACTGTAGAAAAGGAAGGGCTAAAAGCCCGACCTTCCATCTCAAAGACAGAAATTAAATTAAACAAACAAAATTAGTTGAAGATTGCAGTTTCAAAATCTCCTCAATTTTACTTTTAAAACATACAGGATTTGGAGATTAGAAGGAACTCAACAATTATTTCTGCATATATCTATAGAATGCTCATCCATATTTTTCACATTATAAATTTGTGATTTGGGTGAAGATGCTTCTGCAACAACGTCTAAGACACATTTATTCAATGAAAACTAATCAAAAGAAACACATGCAGATAAACAAATTATATCAATATTTACAATCCTCATAACATAGAATTAAAATTTAGCAAAATCAGTGAAGCATTTAAGTCAGATGATTCCAATGAAGCAACAAACCGAGCATTTTTAGGATTTGACCGGATTTGGATATCATCCGGGCTGCAGTAGTATTTCAGCTTCTCAATGTACTCATCGACAATGAGTTGTACCCCACGGGATCTCTTTTTCCCTACTGTTAATATCCGTATGGGAACCGGTCTCTGCGCAAACACAAAAAACAATTTGCCATCAAACCTTAAAGATGAAGAAGAAATCTCAATTTCTGCTGTTTGTTTGTCACGAAAAATAAGAAGGAAAATAAAATCTGATACAACTTTCCCTCCGAGTTTCTGAGAAAAGTAAATTCAACCAGTGCTGTTCATTGCAACTGAGCCGAAATCTGAAAGAAACCGTTTCGGAATTTACACAATCGATAGGAAATCATTAAGTCACAATCAAAATTTTGTGCGACGGTTGAGTTTTGGGAAAAAAACCTAAGAACAAGTTCACCTATTGGTTGTTTGATTCATCACTAAAATTTAAAATTATTGTAATATTAATAATGATGCTCCGTTCGGAAACAGAGAAAATGTTGGAACTGAAATCAAAATCTTACATATTCATTGTTTGGAATCCGAGAAAACAAGATTGTAAATAAATAAATAAATTTATATGAAGTGAGGTTGAGTTGAGTTAACTGTACCACTGATTCAGGCGTGTGTCTCTGTCTCTGACGAATAATATTTGAACAGAGGGAGAGCGAAATCGCCATTTCCTTCTACTCTTTGCTGTTTACAGTTTCTCCACAGAGTGAGACTGAGCCATCTGAGAGAAAGACGAAGGTTTCTAGCAAACGACGTCGTTTGAAGTTCTCCGTGTCCTTCGAAACTCGGCGCTGTTTCAGTTTCTCCGTTTGTTTGGAGATCAAACGACGCCGTTTGGTTTTCTCCGTAGAATTTTTGTGTTTTATCTTCATAATGTTAAGGGATGATAAAAATGAGGTAAAGGCAAAACCATGAGAAAATAAGTTGAGAGTGTGGGACCTATATACATCTAGGTATAACCTCATTTCTGGTCTAAGTATAAATAAAGGTTATCCAGACAGTATCTATATTCATTACACAAGTAATAAATGTTTTGAACGATTACGTCAAGAGCAATTATAAGCAAAAATGTCTAATTTTAAGTTCAAAAACCGTTATTCTTAAGACTAATTATTAGCATTTAAAGTATATGAAAGACTTTATCAGAAACCATCAACCATTAGAATTTAAGAATATAAAAAAAAAAAAAAAGTTTCCTAAAAAACTATTATTTATTTGTTTCAAAAAAACTAACTTAAGTTTTGAATGGATCTATCCGAAAAAACCATCTAGACGCACTTTATTACAGGAACATTCGTTGTTTGCTTAGAGGAAGTTAATCCCCATTGTTAGCCCTGTGTGTCTATATATATACATATATCAATTTTTCATTGCTGTCTCCACCCCACATCTTCTATCTTTGATTTACAAGAGGAATATGATGCTTCGTAAAGTAGAGAGAGAGAGACCCCTGTTCTTCTATATTTGATTTACATGATCTTCTATCTTTGATTTACAAGAGGAATATGATGCTTCGTAGAGGAGAGAGAGAGAGTGCTTCGTAAAGTACAGCATCAAACTTTTATTAACTTACATATCAAGATTCATGTTCAATGAGTGCTTCGTAAGTACAGCATCAAACTTTTATAAACTTATATATCAATATTCATGTTCAATGAAATTGTTTTTAAAGCCATCATCGATCTCTGGTGTGTCCTGTTGGAAAAAGGGGATGAATGAAATTAATAAATCCATTGAATTAAGTAAATTCATTCAATTTTCCAGAATTCTAAGAGTCTCAAGAAGCCAAATTCATTTTGGCTTTCTGAACCTGTCTGTGTTCTTCCCTCCTTGAAGTCTATAAATAGTGGTAGACTTTCTTTCAAAAAGTACAGAAAAAACTTAGGAGTATTGTCAGAGTGTTTAAGAGTTCCTTCCTTCCGTGTCCGTGATAGAGTTGAACAAATTCCAGTTCGCCGGAGTGGCTGCAGAGTGCTGTTGCTGCCATTCGAAGATCGTTTTATCCTGGGAGACAGACGCCTTGCGATTCTCAAAGCACCTGTGGAGAAGGCGAATCTGTTTTAAGGAGATTGTGTTTTCCACAAGACTCGGTCTAATCTTCTTCCTTAATTCTCTGTTTTTTTTTATTTTCAGTTTTCTTTATTTTCTTATGAACTAACCAGTGTGTGCAGTGTGGTTTTCTAACAATCTTAAAACAGATTTTTTCAAAGGAAAACCAGTGGTTGGTGAAAAGAAAAAAAAAAAAGAAGTTATCAGGAAGAAGAAGAAGAAGAAAAAAAAAACCGTGGTTGTGAAGAGAAGGAAAAAAAAAAAAAAAATTACAATTTGTAATTGGAAAAATAAATAAATAAATAATCTTGTTGTTTAAGTTTTCCGGGAAAACAAACAAACAATTTGGTTTGTCGTTTTCGGTTTCGGAAAAAAAAAAAAAAAAAAAAAAAATTTTGTTTGTTGGTTTTTTTTTTTTTGGAAAACAAATTTTTTTTCCGAAAAGAAAAAAATAATAATAATAAGTTTGTTGAAGTTGGGTTTATCTGAAGGAAAAAAAAAAAAAAAAAAACAACAACTTTTGTTACAAAAAGAAGTTGGGTTTATCGGAAAAAAAAAAAAAAAAATTCAAATTTGTGTTTTTTTTTTAAGAAAAAAAAAAAAAAAAAAAAAAAACAACCATTTGTTACACAAAGAAGTTTCGAACTCTTAACCTAAGCCCTTTTTCTCATGCTCAACTCAGTATGACACCATTGGACTATGACTCATGTTTTTTCTATTATGGGAAAAATACCTTCTTATAAAGTTTGTACCAAGTCTTTTGAAAATTTGGAAATTATGATACAGAGAAGTTCTGTCTAAGGTAATTGGAATTTAAGCGGGACCATTTGTGACCCCTCCAATTTCCTGGGAACTGAATATTCTGTCTAAGGAAGCTAGTCCTGGTCTGGGTCATTATACCCCACTAGGCTTTCCTGGGAATACTCTGTAAAGTGATTTTCAGTTTTTTTTTTTTAAGTTTTTGAAGAAAAAAAAAAAAAAAAAAAAAAGAAAGGAAAAAGAAATTGACACATTTTCTTGGATGTTTCAGGAAAATGACAACTGAATCCGATAACGTTGTTGTAACTGAATTAGCCCCAATGGCAACCCCTACTGTGGCCCAAGTGCCAGCGATGCCTACTGCTGTACCAATCTCTGTCTCACCAGGAGAAAAACCAGAGAAGTTCAGTGGACTAAATTTTAAAAGGTGGCAACAAAAGATGTTATTCTATTTGACCACGTTGAATCTTGCAAGATTCTTGACTGAGGATGCTCCTAAGCTCAAAGAAGACGAACACGATATCCAAGTCATCAGTGCTATAGATGCTTGGAAACATTCTGACTTCTTGTGTAGAAATTATGTCATGAATGGTTTAGCTGATTCGTTGTACAATGTTTATTCTGACAAGAAAACAGCTAAGGAGCTATGGGAATCTCTAGACCGGAAATATAAAACTGAGGATGCCGGGGCTAAGAAATTTGTTGTGGGTCGCTTCCTTGACTATAAGATGGTAGATTCCAAGACTGTGGTAAGTCAAGTCCAAGAACTTCAAGTAATCTTGCATGAGATACATGCTGAGGGAATGATGTTGAGTGAAACTTTCCAAGTAGCAGCTATTATTGAGAAATTACCCCCTGCTTGGAAAGATTTTAAGAATTACCTCAAGCACAAAAGAAAGGAAATGAGCATCGAGGATCTAATTATTAGACTTCGCATTGAAGAAGATAATAGAAGATCTGAAAAGAAAGGGGCGCACACTCTAAATGAGGCCAAGGCTAACTTTGTGGAACATGGTCAAAGTTCCAAGGCAAAGACGAACAACAACAAAGGAAAAGGATCTAAGTTGGGACCTAAAGGAGGGATCTCAAAGAAGCCGAAATTTCAAGGGAAATGCTTCAATTGTGGTAAGCAAGGTCACAAGTCTGTTGATTGTAGACTGCCTAAAAAGAATAAACCTAAGGAAGCTAATGTGATTGACGACATCACTAAAAATGTTTATGACATTGACCTCACAGCAGTAGTCTCTGAGGTGAACTTGGTGGGTTCTAACCCAAAGGAATGGTGGATTGATACTGGTGCTACTCGCCATGTATGCTCTGATAAGAAAATGTTCTCCACTTTTGAACCAATTGAGAATGGGGAAAAAGTGTTCATGGGGAACTCTGCCACCTCTGAGATCAAGGGTCAAGGTAAAGTAATCTTGAAGATGACTTCTGGGAAAGAGTTGACTCTGACCAATGTTTTATATGTACCGGAAATTCGCAAGAACTTGGTGTCTGGTTCATTGCTGAATAATCATGGATTTCGGTTGGTCTTTGATTCAAACAAAGTTGTTTTGTCCAAGAGTGGAATGTATGTTGGGAAAGGGTATATGAGTGATGGAATGTGGAAACTCAATGTAATGACTATTATTAAGTCAAATATGAATAAAGCTAGTACTTCTACTTACATGCTTGAGTCTTCTAATCTATGGCATGGTAGATTAGGACATGTTAATTATGATACATTACGTAGATTAATTAACTTAAATCATATACCAACATTCCAAATTAACTCCAACCATAAATGTGAAACTTGTGTTGAGGCAAAACTAACAAGGTCATCTTTTCAAAGTGTTGAAAGAAACACTGAACCCCTTGATTTGATCCATAGTGATATCTGTGATTTGAAATTTGTACAAACAAGAGGTGGTAATAAATATTTTATTACTTTTGTTGACGATAGCACCAAATACTGTTATGTGTATTTACTAAAAAGTAAGGATGAAGCTATAGAGAAATTTGTTCTCTATAAAACCGAAGTTGAGAATCAACTCAACAAGAAAATTAAGGTACTAAGAAGTGATCGAGGTGGTGAGTATGAATCGCCATTTGTTGACATTTGTGCTCAACATGGGATTATACACGAAACAACAGCACCTTATTCGCCTCAATCCAATGGAGTGGCTGAGCGAAAGAATCGTACCTTAAAGGAAATGATGAATGCAATGTTAATAAGTTCTAGTTTGCCACAAAACATGTGGGGAGAAGCCATTTTAACTGCTAATTACCTTTTGAATAAGGTACCCAAAAAGAAAGCAGAAAAGACTCCATATGAGTTATGGAAAGGAAGAAAGCCATCCTACACATACTTACGAATGTGGGGATGTCTTGCTAAAGTGGCAGTTCCTCCACCTAAAAAGGTGAAAATAGGACCTAAGACTATTGATTGCATTTTCATTGGCTATGCACATAATAGTAATGCTTATCGGTTTCTTGTTTATGAATCAAATATCCCAGATATTCATAAGAACACGATAATGGAATCAAGGAATGCATCATTCTTTGAAGATGTATTTCCATGTAAATCCAAAGAAGAGCCAAGTTCATCAAAAAGAATGCTTGAGAGTCAGGATCAAAATGAAGAAGTTGAGGTAGAACCTAGACGTAGCAAAAGGGTAAGGACAGAAAAGTCTTTTGGTCCAGATTTTCTAACTTTTATGCTTGAAGGCGAACCTCAAACTTTTGAAGAGGCAGTGAACTCTACAGAAGGTCTTATGTGGAAAGAGGCCATTAAGAGTGAAATTGATTCCATATTGCAAAACCATACTTGGGAACTAGTGGATCTTCCACCAGGTTGTAAACCTTTAAGTTCCAAGTGGATTTTCAAGAGAAAGATGAAAGTAGATGGATCAATTGACAAGTATAAAGCAAGACTTGTAATCAAAGGCTACAGACAAACTGAAGGCCTAGATTATTTTGACACTTATTCTCCTGTGACGAGAATAAATTCCATAAGGATGGTACTTGCAATTGCTGCATTGAGAAATCTTGAAATACATCAAATGGATGTAAAAACAGCCTTTCTAAATGGAGATTTAGATGAAGAAATCTATATGGAGCAACCTGAGGGTTTTTCAGCTCCAGGACAAGAAAAGAAAGTTTGTAAACTGGTGAAATCTTTGTATGGCTTAAAACAAGCACCGAAACAATGGCATGAAAAATTTGACAATGTTATGCTGTCACATGGCTTCAAAATCAATGAATGTGACAAGTGTGTTTATGTCAAGGATACAGAACATGGATATGTCATTGTATGTTTGTATGTAGATGACATGCTTATTGTTGGTAGTGATGATAAGATGATCACATCTACAAAGAACATGTTGAATTCAAGGTTTGACATGAAAGACATGGGACTTGCTGATGTTATATTGGGAATAAAAATCAAAAGAACATCAAATGAACTCATATTAAGTCAGTCACATTATGTAGACAAAATTCTTGGAAAGTTTGATAAAGATAATTCTGGAGTTGCTAGAACACCGGTGGATGTAACTCTACATTTGTCCAAGAATAAAGATGAGAGTGTTTCTCAAGTAGAATACTCTAGAATAATAGGCAGTCTAATGTACTTAATGAGTTGTACAAGACCAGACATAGCCTATGCGGTTGGTAAACTAAGTAGATATACGAGTAATCCCGGAGCCAAGCATTGGCAAGGAATTATAAGAGTACTAAAGTACTTACGGTTTACTCGTGATTATGGGCTGCACTATACGAGATATCCTGCTGTACTTGAAGGATATAGTGATGCGAATTGGATATCTAATGTTAAAGACTCAAAATCCCATAGTGGTTATGTGTTTACACTAGGAGGTGCAGCAGTGTCGTGGAAATCCTCAAAACAAACGGTTATTGCCAGATCCACAATGGAATCTGAATTTATAGCACTAGATAAATGTGGGGAAGAGGCTGAATGGTTACGCCACTTCCTAGAGGATATTCCAAGGTGGTCAAAGCCTGTGCCTCCAATTTGCATACATTGTGATAGTCAATCTGCAATTGGTAGAGCACAGAGTAATATGTATAATGGTAAGTCTAGACACATTCGTCGTAGACACAATACCATTAGACAACTACTCTCAACTGGGGTTATCTCTGTGGACTATGTGAAATCCAAAGATAACATTGCGGATCCACTAACCAAAGGGTTAAATAGAGAGTTAGTTGAAAAGTCATCAAGGGGAATGGGACTAAAGCCCATAAAAGAATAAGTCAATACAGTGGATACCCAACCTAGTTGACTGGAGATCCCGAGATCTAGGTTCAAAAGGGACAACTAAACTGTAAAGACTTTGTTAAATCACTGTGGGGATCTTCCCTAGTCCATTCCTATGATAAAATAGTGATGCCCGTAAAAGGAAAGGGTAAGCTATGCTTTTAATGATCCTTATGCTTCGGAAATCCGAACAGAGTAATGCGGGTTACTCGTGATTAAGAGATCACCTATGTAAGAGTGAAGTGGGGCCGCTTCTAAGGGAATTGAATAGGGCACAATTCTTATTAAACTCTTACAGAACCAGGCGTATGTTCATGGCCAAAATGAACATAAAAGTGAGAACTGAAATATGTTAGGAAGATTCCTGTGTGAGATATGTCATCATCTACATAAATGGCAGAACAGTTCAAGGACATCGTGTCTACTGTTTAGCTAGTAGAGTAAACATATTTCTACAAGGGAAGGTTCAAAGGGTAACACCTACCTCTCCTATGCAGGTTTCAACCGTTGTACTCTATCACAAAGTTCATCGTGTCTTAATTTCTTTCATGTGGGGAATTGTTGGAAAAAGGGGATGAATGAAATTAATAAATCCATTGAATTAAGTAAATTCATTCAATTTTCCAGAATTCTAAGAGTCTCAAGAAGCCAAATTCATTTTGGCTTTCTGAACCTGTCTGTGTTCTTCCCTCCTTGAAGTCTATAAATAGTGGTAGACTTTCTTTCAAAAAGTACAGAAAAAACTTAGGAGTATTGTCAGAGTGTTTAAGAGTTCCTTCCTTCCGTGTCCGTGATAGAGTTGAACAAATTCCAGTTCGCCGGAGTGGCTGCAGAGTGCTGTTGCTGCCATTCGAAGATCGTTTTATCCTGGGAGACAGACGCCTTGCGATTCTCAAAGCACCTGTGGAGAAGGCGAATCTGTTTTAAGGAGATTGTGTTTTCCACAAGACTCGGTCTAATCTTCTTCCTTAATTCTCTGTTTTTTTTTATTTTCAGTTTTCTTTATTTTCTTATGAACTAACCAGTGTGTGCAGTGTGGTTTTCTAACATGTCCTCCCATGGCGATCATCAAAGATGAAGATGCACTCAACGGACATCTTTACCATGCATTTATGGAAGGAGACGAGGCAAAGGTGATCAAACTCTGCGGAAAAACAGCAGAAGGCCCACTACACAAAATGACTATACATAAGGACACAGTCATTCATGTGGCCTGTGATGCCAAAAGAAGCGATCTTGTGCTTAAGCTGCTGGAAATGTTGCCCAAAGACCATGATCCCAGACAACTCACTGTTAAAAACGATGTCGAAAACACTATACTCCATGAAGCAGCCACGGATAGCTGCCTGCTGCCTGCTGCGGAAGAAATGTTGAGGAGAGCGCCGGAGTTGTTGACGAAGCGCAATGTCTATGGTGAGATTCCTCTCTTTTGCGCCGCAAGAAATGGGGAGAAGAAGATGTTCAAATTTCTAGTTGGTGAAGTTGAGAAAAGAGGCCCCAAGGAAGAAGAATGTCTAAAAGGCATTTTCCAGAGGAAAGATGAAACCACTATTCTTCATATTACAATCCTTGCTGAGCACTTCGGTGAGTTCCCATTTGCTCTCTTCCTTCTAGTGCCACTCCCTTCCCCTAGCTAGGCCTCTATGTTTTAGGGTTGGTCTTGTTTAGAAGATGAACACTTAACCTAGGTTTTCTAAAACTGATTTTTTGTTATTTGCAAAATAATAATTTTAAAAAATTGTAGTATATATATAATTGCGCATTGGTAATGAATTTAAATTTGGGCACTGGTCACCCTAATGATTTTGGTTATCTTAGAAGGTTTAGTCTATCATCATTCATGACTGAACCCAATTAGCTTGTACATAAAATTGTCAAAATCTAATTCAAGAAATTAATTAAAATTGTGAGTCTAATTATATTCTTTTTTAATTTTATTTTATTTTCCTATTTTATAAATAATTGTAAGAAGATTCAATGTGTCGATTTGACTATACACTTTTGGTACAACGAGTTTTTAAAAAAATATCAAGTGTTTTATAAAATTAAAAAATCAAGTATGATACTTTCTAAAAGATTACTTCATGAATGATTCCCTAAAAACACTTTTTATCAAGTACTTCCAATACGAATATTGTCAAACAAACTCTTACTCTTGTTGAAATTTATACTTGTAGACCTGGCTAAGTTGATCACAACAAAGTATAGCTATATAAGTAATCTAAAAGACGAAGATGGAATGACTGCTCTTCAACTTCTGGCATGCGATTCATTGGCATTTAAAGTTGGAAGAGAATATGGATTTCTAAAGCACTTCATGTCCTCTTGTACAGTATATTTTCCTTCTATGTTTTTTTTCCATTTTGTGCAAATTTCCTCTTCTTGTTTCATCATTATTTAGTAGCCAAAATTTTCTCATTTATGATCACAAGTTTGTGGAGTGAATGAAATTGTTTTTCAGGTCTGTCAAGGAAAAAAGAAGAAGATGATGAAGAGTCCCAAGCCAAAGTTTTATCTGGTACATTCTGCTAGTAATATCATATCAGATTTTCATTTAAGAGTGTGTTTGAAAGTAATTTTAGAAAATATTTTTAATCTTTTTAATTATTAAATGATAAAAATTTTAAAGTGTTAAAAAAATTAGAAACACTTTCTAAAATCACTATCAAATAAGTTCTAAATCAAGAGTTTTGATTTGAATTCTATCCGATCCTTCAATTAATTATTAACTTTGTAACAAATATTAATATGATGACATCTTTGTGATATGCTGGTTTATTTAAATTTCTTGGTCTTCTCTTAATCCTTATGTGTGAAAACAAGATAATAGAGTATGATTAGGATTTATGTTTAAAAACAGTTTTTTATTTAAAAAAAAACACATACTGATAATTTTTATCCAAAAACAGTTTTTCGGGTTGCTATTTTAAAAAGTAATTGTAAAATATAGAAAATAATTGAAAATAAAACAGTATAGAATAAATTATTTTAAAAAAAATATATTAGAAAATATGGAGCAGTTTGACCAAGTTTCTAAACACAAAAAATAGGATTATATTCAAGATGAAATAGTTCTAAAAATTAGTTTTTGAAAATAGTTTTTTAAAACTGTTATATAATGTTTTATAAAACAAAAATTGTTTAAAATTTTGAAATATTTTTAACATATTTTTTATATAATTTAAAACCAACTTTTATTTATAGTACTTTATTTTTAATCATTCTTTATATTTATATAATTATTTTTTAAACAAACCTTTTAAAAATAAGCCAAAACAACCAAAAAGATGTTTTATAGAAATACTTTAATTTTTATTTTTACAAATAAAAAATTATTTTCTATTTTCTTACTAAATTAACAAGCCTAAGTCAAATAAGCTAACTTTTGTTTTTTTAAAAATATAAGGAACTGATTTTGGAAACATTGTCCATAACTGCACATTTTCATTTGTTGCGAAGCTAAACCACATTGGAGATGGCCCATGTTGAAAGAAGTTAGGAAAAGGAGGGCTAAATATGAATCAGCCTGTGCTCTGGCAAAGTTGTTGATCCAAAAAGACACTTCATGGAAGACCACCGAAGCAGGGGAAGCTCAGAGTAAGCCTAAGCCCCACAAATACAGAAAAGAAGAGAAAGAAGATAGAGGAGCATCAAAGTTATCAACCCCTTCCTTGGATGATCAAATGAAAAAGGCCTCAAAATCTTCCTCCACTGAAAATAATGGTCATGAATTAGAAGTAGAACAGGAAGAAGCAGAAGAAGAAGAAGAGGAAGAGGAAGAGAAAGGAGATGACTACCAAGAAATATACAAAGATCCCATAACGACAGGGGAAACTCCATTATTTTTGGCAACAATGTGTGGGAATATCGAGATTGTGGAAGAAATACTGAATGTGCACCCTCAGGCACTTGAGCATATCAATAAAAAGGGGAGGAACATCCTGCATGTAGCCATCAAGTATAGCCAGAAAGAAATATTTGAACTGGTGATGAAGAAGGAAATACTGGCTAGGAGGCTCATAACCAGGACTGACAAGTTTGGGAATACGATACTGCATATGGCTGCAAGAAAGAAGAAGAGAAGTTATTTAGCAGAAAATATTCAAAGCCCAGCACTTCAACTGAGAAAGGAGTTGCTCCTATTTGAGGTACTCTCTCTCTCTCTCTCTCTCTCCCCCTCTCTCTCTCTCGGTTTCATCATTCTTGCACTATTCCATTTATTCTCGCATTGGACCAACATTATACATCAACTTAAATTGGATTGAAGTTCTAAACCCTGGCCGATGTTAGTCTTCCTTTGGCTCGTACACAAGTAATGTTTTTTGAAAAGAAAATTTTAAATCTAGATTTATTTTCTAAATATTTATTAAGGTGGTGTTTGTTTTTTTACTTAATTCTAAATAGAACCTTAATGCTTAATAGTGTTAAATATTAGGTTGTTTGTTTTTGCAGTATTTTATTTCTATTAAGTATTAAAAAGTAAAAAAAAATCAATATGTTATTTTTTCTATTTAGAAAAAGTTATATATTTTGACTTTTTTTATTTAGTAAAAAGTTTATAATAAGTCATGAAAAAGTAGAAAAATAAACAACTTAAATTTTAAAACTAAATTGCTTTTAACAAAAAACCAAAAAAACAAACACTACCTAAATTAGTGTTTTTGTACAACATCTTCTACCTTTAATGTTAAAATCACAGTCTAACCACAATTACAAACTATAATTTTTATTATACTCTTAAAACCACATCATTGTTTATGATAATAGTTAATATATGGACATAAAGATCAAACAATATTTCACTCACAAAGGATTATAAGTTTTTAATGTTCGATTAACCATATTTACGTCTACCTACGGATGAGAAATATTTTCCCTCTATTTGTATTTATCATATTTCTCACTCTCCTCGTATTTCTATTCACTTCTTATGATTTATACAAACTTTATCTCATAACTTTTTTTACTGGAAAGTACAAAGGAAAGAAAAAAAATGTTAAGGAAAATGATTTTCTCATATTTGGTTGTCCTATGAAAAATATCAAAGAAAATCAAATATAATTAAAACTAATTAAAAACTTATGTATTTTTAAATTATTTAATCTTTATATTGATGAGTTAAAATAAATAAAATGAGTTTGAAGTAATAAAAAAAATAATTTATCAACTTTTAATCTATTTTTTAATTTTCCTTCACTTTTTCTTCTCTTCTACTTTTCCTTTGTATTTTCTTTCCCTCGTATTTTCCCTCAAATTTTCCGGAACCAAACGTAGCCAAAATGTTTACGAACAGTGACAAAGTCAAGACATTAGTTTAGGGAAACAACTTTAAGACATAAACTAATGGTTATTCTTACGCATGTGATCGTGTATATACATGTATATGCAGCGGGTGAAGAAAATTTCTCCTACCTATGCCACCAAGCACCTAAACAAAAAGAAGCAAACTCCGGAGGAATTATTTGCCACCACCTATGCTCGACTCCATACCAACGGCAAAGAATGGATAAAGCGAACCTCCGAAAACTGCACCATTGTGGCTGTCCTCATCGCTACAGTTGCCTTCGCTGCAGCCTACACAATACCAGGAGGCTCCAATGAAGAAACTGGCCGTCCCATCCTTATCTACGAATCATTCTTCGTGGTTTTCACCTTGACTGACGTACTCTCCCTTACCTTCGCGTTAACGTCAGTGGTCACATTCCTTTCCATTCTCACCTCCTCCTTCCCGATACAAGCCTTCCGGCACTCTCTTCCTCAGAAGTTGATGGTGGGTCTAACGTTGTTGATACTCTCCGTCACCATGATGATGGTGGCGTTTGGTGCAACCATCATCCTCATGGTGAACAACAAGGAAAAATGGAAGCGGATTGGTCTCTACTTGGCTGCATTCTTCCCTGTTACCATCTTCGCCATCTCGTATTCGTCTCTGTACCTGTCGCTTCTGAGCACCGTACCCCACCTGCTGAAGATTGTATGGAAGGCTTGTCCGAGGTACGATTGTGCTCCTCTCCTGTCTTGGGTCCCCAAGTTGTTCCGACCGAAGAGCTCCGCATGGACTTCCAAGCCTCAAACAACTGGTGGTCATCAGGTTTGACAGATCTCTCCCTCCCTCTCTTATTGTAAAGGTAAAAATTGCTGACATGCAACTTTATTCTCTGCTAATTAGCTTTAATTTTTGAGTAAATCTAGACAGGCAGACAAACTTTAACAAAGCTTTGTTAACCTTACAAGAAACGAATTAACAGTACTAACTCATGTGTTTTTAAAGCCAAAATATTGACTCACACCATAGGAAAAATTAATCAAGTGTTCATTTTGTGTATGCTCTGAATTCTCCTCAAGGTTTTTAATTTTTTTTAGTGGAATCTACCTAACTAAAAGTTTAACATGAGTATTAGATATACATGTGGATTAATGCAACATAATTGCAGAAGTATAATAATTCTTGAAATATAATTTTTTTGGCCATGTAATCAAATTTAGAACTCGTTGGACAGTGATTGATTTTAAAAAGCGTTTTTTATTTTTCTAATACTTGAAATTTTTTATTATTCAAATATTAGAAAAAGAAAAGGCAAAAATATTTTCTAAAGTTATTATCAAATACACTCTTATTCTTTCACTATTAATAATTAATTTTGTTAACCTTAATAAAATACAGGTTGATGACTACAAATGATAGTTTTCAGATGAACTTTAATATCGTTCTTGAAATAATTCGATATTGATTATCTTTTATTAAGAAAGTATTTTTAAGGGCATCATTGTTTTTAAACTTACATTTTCATCAATTACACCTTAATCCTATTCAATTAATATTCATTAGTGCCAAAAATTATAAATTAAGAATTTTATCCTTTCCAAATTAATTTGTTGAACTTGTAAGGATTACAAAGATCGGGATCACTTGAGGAGTTTAGGAGTTGTTCTCTTGAAGTTTATATAGAGAGAGTCCTTTGGAATTATATATAATCTAAATCGATGATTAGAATCATAATTTCGTCCAAATGATGAAATATTCAATATTATAATTGTATATACACTAATTTTTCGATTATCATTTTCCTAAATATCTTTTAATATTTATATTTTTTAAGCGCTCACATGTCATCTTTTCGAAGTAAATGATAACTTTTTATAATAAAAAAGATACCCTTTGTATTGGTCGTGTTCTTGACAACATGGCATCTGGTTCATATTCTCGAGAATACGATTATAAGAGAGCCTTCGATATAAGGAATTTATGTCGTGTTGCAAGTTCATGACGGGGCCCTCCCTGAAGGCCACCACAATAATGATTCATCCAAATGATCAAAATAAATTCGTGAAGTTAATTCCTATTGTAGAACTGAAGTTTGGAAACCAAGCAATATTACTACTGTGTGAAATGCCCAGTGGATTTACCTTGCTTCTCACGATGTCAGGGGCTTCAATAACCTGAATCATTCCCTTTCACTACGTCCCACTCTGAACAACGTTTGATTAAGCTATAAATATTGAAGAAGTTAACTTCAAGTCAACTTCTCAAGAACTTTACAGATCGCATAATTCAAACAGGGTGATGCATTTCCACATGATAAGAAGGATATACTATGTAGGATGGCACGGAAGTAAAAGCAAATATAAGAATACCCTCAGGTTCCAAAGCAGTTTGGATAGAGCATATGTGCTGTAACATTCTATCCATTGCAAGACTCAACTCAAGACTTTGGGACAAAAATACCCTTTAATAATTTTTAATTCTCATGTCTCATCAAACATTTTATATATATAAAATTTAAGGATAAAAATGTCAAAATAAGATCTTATGTGTAATTTTCAATACCCAGAAGTTATTTCATTCTAATAAATTCTTACCATATTTAAGGGTTCTTAAAAAATTTTCGATTACCCAACATACAATTCAGCTTTTGAGTTTAAATGGCACAAATGAACCATGTGTTACATATCACACAATGACAACAGTCTGAATGAATCAAATGGCCACTGTAAAGATTGGATTGAAGTCCTAGCAATCAATTATCTTCAGTTGCATTGGCAAGTATAATGTAACTGCAGCACTAATGTAGCCAGGCTCACAAAGATTGAACACCTTAATGACTCAAGGACGTCCATGCAAAACATAATGTCCATGGACACCCATCATACCTAGGAAATTTTAGTATGGTGTTGTATTATTTATATCCTTTAAGCTTTTAGGACAATTGGTATATTAACAGTTATATCAATTTATTTGGACTAAAGTCCTAATGTTCCATTTCATGTGCCCAAAGAAATAGAGGATTCATGGACAGTCTTCATAAACTAAACTTACATATAAGTTAATAAACAAAAAAAGGAAATAAACGATAAGAAAATAAACGAGTGCTTTGATACTATGTTAAACTATCAATTAATCTAAAATGTAAAGTTATTTGTTAATGAGTCAACGAATTATATTGTACAAATGTACTTGAATTCAAGCATAATAATTGATAGATTAGTATGAAATCAAAGTTCTAATTAATCAAAGGTCTTGAATTTATCTTTTAATAAAGTGATTTGTAGTACGTAGTTTGTTCCATGATACATGGATTTTAAAACCAGATCCGATTGGCTAGTCGGATAGTCAATCGATCATATTACAAATTCGATTTGATTAACAAACTGTTTTAAATGTTGAACCATCCAAACGACATATTTAATTGCATAAACGAATGAAATAACCAATTTGTCAAGTCCAATTTGTTGTAATTGTTTTTTAAAATAGTTTTGAAAAATAGTTTTAAAGAACGATTTTTTAAAACTGTTCTTTAATGTTTTATAAAACGAAAATATGTTTGAAATCCTTATAATATTTTTAACATATTTTTAAATATGCTTTAAAAATCATTTTATATTTTCTACATTATTGTTAATCATTCTTTATGTTTGTATAATAATTTTTTAAAGCAATTCTTAAAAAACAAATTGAAACAACTAAAAACAACCAAAAGATATTATTTGAAAACACTTTATTTTCTATCAAATGTGTTTTTTTTTTTTTTTTAGAAAACAGAAAACTGTCCTTGACAAGGCTTAGTTATTTGGATCATTTAGATGAATCATTGTAACATAAATTATTTCAATGAGATTGGCAAACCAAGCAAGCTTACTACTGAGAAGCATTCTAAACATGGGTATTGCACAACATAAAAATGGCAATATTACACAAGACAGAAAACCAATAGTTAAAATGTTATTATGGCAAGGATTACAAGGAATACTTAACATATCAAGGCATCAGGGCTGAATTTTGACATATTTTATACAGTTTTTCTGAGTCTTTCAAAGACAAATAGAGAACCTCTGGAACCCTTCCCCAACCTGACTCTGTCATCTATATATGTTATCTCCAGCTTCACCTCACTCTCACCCCCATACTGGAATTCTAATGCACCAAGCCTCAGTTCAGGTGGCTCAAATACAACTTGAATCCATTTATCATCCAAGGCCTTCAGTTTTCCTACAAGCATATTCATATGGAAATTCAGCATTCATTGAGATGATACAGCATCCAATTCATTTTCAAGGAGAAAACAAATTCCAAATAAGAAAATACAAGTTTCCTCTACATTGGTACTCTGGATTTTCGCATTTCTATTTTTTGATTGAAATTTACAATAGATTTACCTTTCAAAGAGACCTCTACATCAAGGAAACCCAAAGCAGAAAAGTGCACTTTGTTTCTCACGATATCAGGGGCTTCAACAACCTGAATCATTTCCTTTGCTTTGAAAAATAACCGGCCGAATGCATTCCTATAGCCACCCCCAGGCGAGGTTGGATTTGAACAGTACACCACGTCCCACTCTGGACAGCATTTGATTAAACTATAAATATTAAAGAATGTAACTTGAAGTCAACTTCTCAAGAACTTTAAAAATCATATGATTCAAACGGAGTTATGCATGAAAAGTGTGTTTTAGTTGACACAGAAGGAAAGCAAATATAAGAATGCCCACTGGTTTCAAAGCACTTGGATTGTGCATATATAAAATATTTGATCCGTTGCAACACTTAACTCGAGATGGGAATTTTAATTCTTATTCTACTTGTTACGTAAACATAAAAACTTCAAAGAAAAGGTTGGTGCCAGAAACAAAAAATAACTCAATGAGCATGGAAGTCTAGGATTCAATTACAAAACTTGATGGCACTTTTTGAATTTTACCTCCAAAGATAAGAGGGCATTTTACTGGTTCTGTAACGCAGTATTTCTGCAATTCTTGAGCAACTTCAGCTACCTCTTTATGTTTGTCTTTAGTTAGCAAAACTCCTCGATCTGTTTGTGCAACCTATTGAAGATATAGAACTCAGTGTCCGCAACAATCAAATTTTAGAAAAGCAAAACATGACACCACAAAATGAAATGGCAAAGATATTACCATCCCCAACTACAAACCCCAGACAATTTGAAATTAAAAATATCACAGCATAGTCATTAATAAGCATTCATTACAAAGTCGGTGGCACCCTAGGCCAAAAGCCACCTGATGAAGGAGAGCAAATCACAGACATAGAGTCCAGGAACCTCCCCCACCCAAAAGGAAAAAGGGGTCTATGAAGACCAGAAGGAAAACCCATCAACTAACTGAATCTAGTTTACCAAGTAATCCTTGAGCCAACAGGGGACCCAAGTATACTGTAATAAATCCTTGTACTACACTCCTTCCAAATACAGATAAAGAAGAAGAAAAAAAAAAAGTGGAGCCCTCTCCCAGCTTTAGACTCAATTATTTACCACCTTAAAAGGCAACTGCTACAAAAGATCAACCACCATCTCTGGAATCACTCAACTTTACACCAAAGGCACAATAAACAAAAAACTCCAAAGCTATATGTATCCAAGCATCGTATGCATGCTTGCATTATCACATTACCTATATATGAATGGATGTATGCATGGATGTGAATGCACACATACAAATTTCACAAAGACCAATGGTATTGATTCTATTGAACTATTGAACAAATATTTACAAAAGCCAACAGCCAAAAGATACCAAACAGTAAAAGAGAAAAGAGAAAAGGGTGTTTCACCATCAACATTCAAATCCTGTGTACAATTAAAATTAGTACTTTGATTCTTGTTCTACTAATCTTATTATTGGAACTTGTAAAAGCCAAATTCCATCCCAACAAGCTTGAAAATTCCAGGGGAATTGAATGGCCCATTGTATTTTAGATAGTATTTGAAGCAACAAATCCTTCATTTGTAATGGAAGAATCAAAGAAAATTGAAGATTTCATCAATGTTGATGGAGTAGAATTAGCCTTAGAATTGGAAATGTCACAAATTCTCCTTTTGCTACCATGTTTTGAAAATGCTGCTTCCATTTTCTTCAATGGACCAGTTCACAAAGATTTATTTGCATAAAAAAATTATAAATGGAACAATAGGGCGATTCAATTTGAACAGATATCCAAACATGCCTTTACTGAATACATATCTGAGAGCTTCGCAATCCACTACTCCAATCGCTGCACACAAAAAGCCTACAGCACCAGTATCCATCTCTAGCACTCAACCTCCCAAAAACAAAGACTAAAAACAGAATCACACCAGGAATAGTAAACAAAAATCAACCCAAATCCCCGTTTGGAAATAATTAAATAATCTAATTGCTTCTCATTCCTCAAATTTCATGACTTGAAAAAGAAGACGCGATCTTCCACAATCCATTTTCTTAAAAATTAACAACATTTAAAAAATAATAATAATAATAATCCAACTCCTTTCCATTTCTTAAATTCCTTTTCTCTTTTGCAGCTTTCTCAGGAACTAAACAGGAGCAACCGAATCAGTAAACCCTAAACGTAAACCTAAACCTAACCTGACCTTGGAAAGAATTGAGGCGACGAGATCGTCCGGACCGGTCCGCACTTCCGGGCTGGTGACCGAGATCGAAGCGAAGACTCTTCCGTTCTTGTGACGCCGACGATGAAGAGGAATCGAGACGATCAATGGCGAATTCGAACGAGGGATTAGGGTTTGTGGTTTGGAGAATTCACAGGCTCTGACAGAGGAGAAGAGCACAGCTGAAGAAGCCATGGCTGAGCTCGTCGCTGCAGATAGAGCAAAATTTATTATTATTATTATTATTATTATTTGTTTTATGGTGGTGACGTGGCGCCACGTAGGTCTGGAAATCAAAAGCGGGGCCGCATGTAATTCAATGCCTGGCTTACCTGCCGCCACGTCGTCCAGCTTTTGTGTTTTTCTTTATCTCATTGAGTTAGCTTTGAATGGCCATGGTTGCCAAGAAAATATTTTTTATTTTTTATTCTTAAAATAAAATATAACATTAAGATAGTCAAACATGCTTCCATAGTTAAAATATATTTCTTTTTCTTTTTTAGGAATAAAATGTCTTTTATAAAGTAGTATAGAAATTATTAAGTACATAACTTATGTACTTTTAAAAATTTGAGAAATTTGAGAAATAAAAATTTTTACTTCCATAAATTTTTAAATTTTTTTTTAAAAAAAATAAGAATATAAGTTAAATCTTTGTTTTTGGGTATAAGAGTTTTTATTTTTTATTTTAAATAAAAAATAAAATGTTGATCCACACACCATGATAATTAAAAGTTTTTTATATCTTCTTTTTTAAAAAAAAAAATATTTCAAATGGATAAATATACTAGGTTTATCCTAATCTAACACACCCTTTTTTTTTAAGATTCAAATATATATATATATATATATAGCTAATAGCCTAATACAAAAGACAAATGTAATTAATAATTAATAATAGAAAGAAATGTGGGTCAACACACAAAATTTGTGATGATGGTTTGAGGTCAAGGTTTGACCATAATAAACCTTTTAAACCAAATCTTTGAGCTTTACACTTTCATAGAATGCTTATTATTTAGAAAAAGGATATTTCACTTTTGATATCATACCCAATACCTCTTTTAAGGATGTGACACTCGTTACACACTTCAAACTCGAATGCTTAAAATACATTAAAATATATTATGATCTTCAAAACTCAACTTAAAAAATCTAAAACAAATATAATGACATTTGATGATAATAATAATAATAATAATAAAATAAAAATTGATATGAAGGGTAATATAAATGCTTGAAAATGAAAATAACAATAATATTATTATTTTCACTTTCAACCATCGTTCAAGAGCATTACATAAATATAATTACCTTATTTGGATTTATTAAATTATTATTATTATTATTATCATTATTA
Source organism: Vitis vinifera (assembly GCF_030704535.1). Lineage (NCBI taxonomy): Eukaryota > Viridiplantae > Streptophyta > Magnoliopsida > Vitales > Vitaceae > Vitis > Vitis vinifera. The sequence continues at coordinate 2,171,029 of NC_081808.1, read as the reverse complement.
TTTTATTTATTATTTTGTTATTATTATTATATTTATAAATAATATTAGAGTAGATTTTTAATCCCAATATATAATTTGTTTAACCTCATAAGAGATATTTGTGTATTTAACCTCTCAATCTCATAATATATTATGTCTTTATATAAAGACGATTGTAGTATACCATATCAAATAGGGAAAATGTTTTTGACGTTATATATGTATATATCTCTTTTAACCAAAAAACTAAAGTGATGTTTGTTTTTTTATTGAATAGAAAAAGTCAAAATAGTACCTTATTGATATTAACCAAAATAACTAAAGTGAATTTGTTACCAATAAGTTTAGTTTAGTAATATTGGTCGATGTTAATAAGTTATTTTTAACTGAATGGAAAAAGTTAAATATTTAAACTTTTTCTATTTAACTAAAAAACAAACATCACCTTATCGTAAAATCGTGAAAGATCATTTGGATTCAAAGTAAATAATATTTATAAATTTAAAAGTAAAGTAATACCTCATACTCGAAAAACTTTCTTGATAACTCCAACTTAAATTCCTCTCACAATGATACAATTAACATGGGTAAAATCCTAATTACAATTCAAACTATGATGGAAAGGCGTACTAAATAATGTTTTAACAAAATTTGGAAGTCTTCTCTATGTAAAAAAATAAAAGTTGGAGTATTTAAATTGAAAGTGGAAACTCAAACGAGTCTTTAGATATAGTTGGATTTGGACCTTCCGACCAAACCGATTACTAGTCATTGGAAAATGACACGGTCAACATATGGTCGTTGGATGTGCCAGGCCGGACTAGTCATGCCCAATCAATTGATCAATCACTTCCAAATTTAAAATTATTTTTAAAAAAATGAGGTAACAAAATTCCAATCAGAGCAACCTCAATTAAAGGACTTCAATCTTGTAGTAAGGCATTTATAAAAATTAAAAACAAAAAATGATCCATGGGAGATTCATCGAGCACGGTTTGGATCGATAGAAAGCGCACTCTTAGTTTTATAAGAAATCGATTCTCCCTCCACTTTATAAAATAAGCGTTATATTCAATCAATGATACATATAAGAGAAAACAAAAAGATGAAAGGGTTCTAGAGAAAAACACGATTTCTATTACGCCTATTATTTGGTCTCTTCAAAAAAATTTATATGGATTAAAGGTATGTTTTTTTCAATAATGGAACTGTGAAAATAATATTCCAAAATTTTGACTATTATGATTTGTACAAAATTAGAATTTGATTTACATAATTAAATAATCTCTTTCAAATCCTTCTACAACCACCAAATGTACTCTAAAATTGTTATGTAGAAGTCTTTTGAGAAAAAAAAATCATTGATATAAATATGTTAATGGACCAACATAAAAAGAAAACGAGTTACACACAAAATTCCATGGGGTTTTAATGCAATTTAATCAATCATATCTACTTTCACAGATGATTTTTTTTTATTTTTATCATGTGATAGAAAATGTTACAAACAAAATAAACATATACAATTATTGGTCCCAAATATCCTTATTATATAAGAAATTTAATTACAATTACATATGAAATTAAAAAATATTCAATATAATATTTTTCCTAAAAAAAATATATTCCTATTAAAAATTTGAGACACTTCCCAATAATTATGACTACTACATTTAAAAAAGAAAAAGAAAATCCTTTTAACATCAACAATATTTTAAAAAACCAAAATATAATTTTATTATTTTATAAAATCTACAAAGTTGTGAATCAATTTTTCTAATTTTCATGGGTGTTTTTATTTAATTAAATAGAATTAAATTATTTCCAATTTGGGGTTGTACAAACTAGGAAGTTGGTGGCATTGAAGATTGTTTCATGGCACATTCTTTACGGTTTATGCTTGTGAATTAATTACTAATTAATAGCTTCCTTATTTGTACAAAATTTTAAGTACACTTATTTCAATTCTAAGCAACTATGCTTATTGTGGTGCACATGCACCCAAGTTTTTGTAAACAACTTGGTCAAAATACCCTTAATAGACTTAGGTTTTTTTAAGCAACTCGTGAAATTCAAGTAACGCTTGGGGCATTTTTGGTAACATGAAAAAAATTAAATTATTATTCATACTCTCAATTATTTCTTAAAATATTTTTATAAAAAAACACCTTAAATTTATTTTAAAAAGGAAATGTTTTCAAATTCAACGCTTTTAAAAGTTATAAAGCTATTTATTCTTCTAAAGAATAGGACATTATTTTGAATATAATTTCAAAATATATCTTCTCTATTTGTGATTTTTAATTCGTCAAAATCAAATTGATATTTTAATGATAAAAAAAATCAAATCAAAAAGATGAATTATTTTTACGAAGTTTAAAACTAAAAACTGACAACTGACAACCGAATTTACCTTTCTGGTTATTAAAAACCAAATCTTTAAGTTGTTTTTTTTTTTTTTTTTAAATGATTTGGAAACGTGGAGAGTAAGACTTGGAGACCAAGGCCTGGAGTCTTTGAGAATTCATTCTCATTGACAAAGGGATTTTTCCACTTACGGAGACCCAAGAGGAAGTTGTGCTAACAAGGGTTATTAAATTTCGAAACAATGAGCGATTCATTGACTGACCTTAAAGGCTATATTTCAAAATTTTTTTATTTAAATAAAATAAAAAAAATTTCTTATATTTGGAGATTTATAATTAACCTTGATTTCCAATCTACCATATTTCTAGATGAAACTATTCATATTTTATTCATGATTCCACGTTAAAATCGAGAAAATCTTTTTATTTTTAAGATTTACATTAAATTTTTTTCTTAAAAATGTGAATAAGTTTTCATGGTTCCGATTTTGGTAATTAAATTTGAATAACTTAAAGCTATCTGTAAATGGTAATAGAATAATTTATCATACATTTTAAATATTAAACCCTAAAAATCAAATCAAATTAAGAAAATAATAATACAATACTCATTGGAACAAAATAAGAAAATTATGATATAATAATTATGGGGTGAAGACTTGGATCTCATGGATGTACATGTTTGTCGGAGACGAAGGTGAGGGAGGCGTTACCGAAGTGATGCTTTATAAATATATTCAAAAGCCAAAAGCTTAGAATTAATATGATTTATGAGGAGTGAGACAAGGAAAACTAGAAAAGTCAAATACAAAGACGGACCACCGTATCCCCCATACACCCCTCCACACTCTGCTCCTCTCTCTATAATTCGCCGGCTGAAACTTTCTTGTTTGTAACCGAGCGAATCAACCAACCCCTAACTCTTGTCTCGGACCTTTTTTTTTTCCCCTCTGACTCTTCTCCCACAAAAACACGTACTTAATCATTTTCTCTTTCCTATTTATTTTCGTTGTCTTTTTTTTTTTTTCTTCTTTGATTTCGATTTTTTGTTCTTCCTAAATTCAAACTTCTTCGGTGGATCTCGAAGCCAGGCCACTGCCCCAATCTCAGAGAGATCTCTGTCGCTTCGTCTCAGCTGCATTTCTTCGCAGGTAATTTACTCCTCGTTCTCCTCGGGATTCGAACTTTCCAGGAGTTTCTTTGATTCAGTTTGAGCCGTTGATTAGTCGGACACTGGTTTTTTAAGGCTTCTTCCTTTTTCATTTTTTTTTTTCCTGGTTTCCGGATGAATTGCGTGCCTCTGTGTGTGTTTTAAATGGTGTTTTACTTTTGATCGACGGCTCATTCTCCTCGAGATTCGTGCCCTTTCTTGGTTTATTTCATTTAGTTTGAGCCGTTTGATTCATCCGCCACTGGTTTTTTGGAGCCTGCACCGTTTTCTGGATGAATTGTGGGTGCCCATGTGTTTTTTTTTGGCCTTTTGGTTTTGATCGATTGGAGGATTTGGTTTTGCCAGTGTGTTGTCGAACTAGGCTGCGTTTGGACGGCGAGAAAATGTTGGAAAAAGGGAGGAAATTTCGAATCTTGGATTTCTTCTTTTTTATATTTTTATTACTGTTACTACTATTATTATTATTATTGGTTGGTATGTTTAGCTGAGCTTTGATTGGATATCGTATTGCGGGAATCGAAATTTAATTTTTGTTTTCTTGTCGTTGGTGTTTTCGGAGAGGAAATGATGGTTGTATTGATTGGTGTAGGAAAGTTTAGACTTTGGATTTATGAAAGTCTGGAAATGGATATGTGAGTGGGATTTGATCATAGCGTCATTTGAGTTTTGTTGCTGAAATGGGATTATAATCGGCAGGTTGGCTGTGCTGGAAAATGGAGGAGCAGACAGAAAATTGAATTAGGAATCTTCATCCTTTACGTTGCTTTGCTATGAAAATGATGAAAACCTTGCCTCGATGAAGCCAAAAACAAGTTGTTATCTAGGGGTCCCGAATAATAAGAGTCTAAGGTTCAAATTTTCAAAATTCTCTCGTTGGCTTGTGTTCTCTAAACGAAATGGACCATAATTGATTATTCTACCCATTTTTAAATATTTATGTTTTATGGTGGTTGTGGTTTGACTTATGCATTGTCTTTAATATCTTGATGTTTTACAAAATTCAGTTCATATTTGAAGGTTTATCACCCATGCCTCTGTATTGGTCAATATATATAAGATGGACTTGTAGGCTAATGAGTGATACATAATCAATATGTAGCATTGAGAAAATGGTACTTTCTGTACCCTAATTTGTTCGTGACATATTATCTTGATCCAATTTTCCCTAAGAGTTAAGAGGAAAAAGAAATGTATGATAGGGCTTTGGGAAACTGGGAATCACATTTTTGAAATTCTATTCTCTCTTCTGAAGGTTTAGAAACAATGTAAGTAGGTTATCATGAAGCATGTTAGCTCTCTCTCCTTTGCATATTCCTGAACTAAAAAATGGAAATTAGGAGTTACAAGTATAATTTTAATAAATTCTTAAATTTTCAAATGTATTGTAGGTAATGTACCAAGTTTATACGCTTTCTCATCCTGTGAATGAAAAGCAAGATTTTTGAAGCTTTATATTCATGTACATGTCTGTACATCTATAGGCATATGTGTTATTTATGTATACGGCACCCTGTTAATTTATTCGTTTTTGTCTAACAAGTTTCAGATTCTTTTGCATATTGGGGGTAGAACTTGGCGGTTGGTAAATAGTATGCTTTTCTTTTTAAGACTTCAGTGGTCCAGGAATCTGAAGAACTAGAAAGATGTTTTGAGATATTATTTTGATGCCTTCAATCTAAATGAAGACAGCTCGTGCATGGCAGCTAGGCATAAAAGATATGCTGATAATGTCTGGGTCACGCCAGCGCCCACATTTAAAGAGGCCAATATGGATAATTGTGTTGGTTTCATTGGTGAGCATTTGTCTGATTGGAGCCTATATTTACCCACCTAGAAGCTCGGCAGCCTGCTATATCTTTTCTTCCAGGGATTGTTCCATCTACGAGCAGCCTATCCATGTTCCTTCCAGAGAATTGACCGATGATGAGACTGCAGCTCAGGTTGTAATTAGGGAAATTTTGAAGACCCCTCCTGTTCACTCAAAGAACCCAAAAATTGCTTTCATGTTTTTGACCCCAGGATCATTACCCTTCGAAAAGCTGTGGGATAGGTTCTTTCATGTAAGGCTTTGTTCTTGTTGCTCAGTTATCATGATTCTTGTAACTCTTTGCTAGTTTCTTTATTTCTCCTATTCTTTATGTCTATGCTTTTCATATAACTATGGAAAGCTATTTCTTTTCCCATTGATTTTCGCATTTCTTTAACAAAAATGACATAAATTAATCTGTTTCCACAGGGCCACGAGGACAGATTCACTGTCTATGTACATGCATCCAGTGAAAAGCCAGCACATGTGAGTCGTTATTTTATTGGGCGAGATATTCGCAGTGAGAAGGTACAAGGAATTTTTAGAATACATTTACTCCAAGCCAGCATATAAGGCTATTACTAACTGTTTTGTATGTTTATACATTTGCTGCTTGTAGAATTCAGTGGGATAAGATGAGGCTTAAATGGTCTTCATTTTAAGTGATGTGAAAATTCATTAATATGAAATTCAATTAAGGTTGTGACTCATGAAAAAATTGATTCTTGAGAAGGTGCCTTCTTTTTCAGTTGAAAAGCACCCATGTTGCAGCCAGAGCATTGAAATTGACATAGAAATAACCAGTTTACTGATGAAAATTAAAAAGGAGATATAAAAGCCTTACTAAGCACAATGATTGCCCTAGTGGGCTATGATAAGAGGAGATATGAAAAGAATACAAATACTTATACATCCATTTATGGCTGATGTTAGCCTGGCCTTAGACCCTTAACCAATTTTACCTAACCTAATAACACCAATTATATCTGAAAGCTCAGATAAATTCTTCGAAATAGCATTGTCTTGGCCCACATGGGCATGACTGGCTGAAAATTTCATAGCTAAATTATTCTCTTGAAAATTACGAATAACCTGAAGATCTGTTGTTGAATCATCCATCTGATGCTTTAAGATTGGATTACAGAAACAAGATGGAGCAAATTTAGGCATGAGGAAATCTACTACTACTTGTCTGTTCATTTCATACACAATGATATTGAAATGCAATTTTACACTCTTGGAGGAATGCTTACCTTCTTTAAAAATATAATTTGGGAAAAAGGGAGATCATTATTGAATTAATGAGTTCAATATGAAGGTTAACTATTCAAATGGTTGTGTTAATACATCTCTGGAATTCTTAGGGGCCTTCCTTTGTCCTCTGGTATCTACCCTTAATCCGGGTTCCATTTCAGCCTTAAAACATTTTTTCTCTATTTTAGCCTTTCTTTTTGTTCTATGGGACACCTTTACCTGGTGTTGTGGCAAAAATTATATCTAATTTTGATATTTTGAAGATATCAATTTTATAATACAGCATGTATCCTAGTAAAAGATGGATCATTTGAGAAAAAGTTTCTATGTCCTTGGTGACTGTTCATTTTCAAAAATCAATTGGTGATGATCTTCATTTTGGCCCTTACCTAGCTGGATCTAGATCTGGTGGATACGTCTATATTCTAGAAAAAATTCTGGTAATATATGTATGTTTATACACATTCCAGTTTTTATTCCCACAGATTGATAAAAGGGTTTAAATTTCTTCAGAAAGGGATCAGGGATGAGTTTCAATTATCACTTAGTAGAGGGGAAGTTGGTTGCTTTCCAAAGAAAGTGGCAGGTAGAGGATGTCAACTTGGATAGATCAATCTCTTTTGGTGGAATGACCTCAATCCTTGCAGTTGATAGGGAGATTTTGTTGAAGAATTAGGTGGGATAGAAGTATGGGTTAGATGGCAGGAGTGGTGAACAAACATGGGATGGGTGGAAATCAGTTAAGGAAGAATGCAAAAGTTGTCGTCTTAAGGGGTTTGGGATTTGTGTAGCATGGTTTGGAAGTTTGGATTCAAGGATATTATGGAGGGAGAAGGACAAGCTTGTATGGCTTGGTGATAAACAGGGGACTTTTTCTGCAGATCATATTTTGAAAGTTTAGTTCTTGTGGGGGAGGTCATTTTTCCAATCAAGAAAAAGTTTGAGACCCGCATTCCCCAACAAGGTGGGTTTTTATATTTGAATAGTGTTACTAGATAAATGCTTTAATAGTTAATCATTTGATAGGAAATGTTACGTCCCTCACCAGTAAGGTAAATGCAGACTCTTCTAAATTATCTTTTTTTACACTGTGGTAAGGCTTCGGAAATAGAGGCTTTTAGATTGATTCCATGGAATAAAGTGAGTGATTCTTTGTGCTAGAGATCTGATAATAAGTTGGTATGTTAAAGGTGGTGGCAAGATGAAGTGAAGGTGTAGGTAGTGTCCTTGATGCAGTGTGATGGTGCATTTGGAAGGATAATTAGAAGAATTAAGAGCAATATTTCACAAAATTGAAGTTTATCTCTGTTAAACTTCTTTTCTGCTGAATTGGGTTTCACTTCTGTTGATTTTTTTTATTTCTCCTTGCTTCTTGTATACCTCATGTGTACATGGGCTTGCCTTTTTCCTCTTTTTGTGTTTATTTGGTTGTTCAAGGAGAAATGAGAAAAGAATCATCTGCATCATATATGAATGCTTTCTAAAGATTCCAGGGTCTGCAGGTTATGCTGATTTGTCACTTGCTGTCTATACATGTGCTCACAGAAAAATTTTAATTGTATCCATCTCTTGTAGATGATATTTATTATTTGTGGTTCACAATTGGTGTTGCTATAATGTTCTAAGATTAAATTTACATGAACCTTTGCTGGTAATTTTGCGCTAAGGCTAACCTCTTTGGCCCTTTTTGTCATTTCATCCTGATTTTTTTTTTTTTTTCATTGTAGGAATGTTATTGAAAATCAACATATTAGATTATTTTACCCTTAGATTTTGTAGAATACAGCTTAGCAATAGCATAGGACTTTTATTTTCTAAGGCAAAATTTGAATATATAAACATTATAAATAAATAACTAAATATATGTGTATATATATATATATATATATATATTCCTTCAACAATATTTTGAAGGTTTTAATAAATGTATATATGGTTAAGATCTTTCCTTTCCATCATTTTAATGTATGGGAGAGTAAATGGAGGGAAATAAATTTTAAGATATCTAACTTCATGGAGGCTAATTTATATTTCTAAAAGATCAGGCAATGCTATTACATCTTACAGACCCCTCTGAGGGCTTTCTCTATTAAAATAAAAGCCTCTCATTAGGGTACAATTTTTTAAAGAATGCTCTTAGCCAAAAAAATTTCCCCACAAAAATAAAAACATCACATTTGGAATATGTGCTACTGTTGCCATATTTTCTCTTTATAAATAAAACTATCATGTGTGGCATTATTGCAGGTGATTTGGGGCAAAATTTCCATGGTTGATGCAGAGAAGAGACTTTTAGGACATGCTCTAGAAGACCCCAACAACCAGCACTTTGTCCTGCTATCTGATAGGTGATTGGGTTATCAGATTTCTCTACCACTTCCTACATGCAGAATTGCACTTGATGCTGAATCAACAAGTTTTAACTTTTTTCATTTTTCATTTTTATTTTTTTGCAGTTGTGTCCCCCTGCATAACTTTGATTATGTGTATAACTATCTGATGTTTACAAACATCAGTTATATTGACTGGTGAGCTAATGCTTTATGAATGGAACCTTTCTCTCTCCCCCCTCTTCCTCCCTTTTGCACTGATAGTGGACAAAGTTCCAAAACTGTAGACTAAACTGTTTACAGTTAATTTTTTATATTAAGACTAAAGCTTCTGTATAACATGATATGTGATAACTTACACATGCATCAGAAGATTAAATTATTTTTTTCCTTTTTATTGATACTCTCTCTCTATCTACAGTTTTGAAGATCCTGGTCCACATGGAAATGGCAGGTATTCAGATCATATGATGCCTGAAGTTGAAGTTAAGGACTTCAGGAAGGGTGCACAGGTATGTTCTTGCAATCATTTCTGCATGTAGAGCTTATCCATCTATCTTTAAAAGGTTTGGTATGTTAATTTGGAAACAAGGTTTCTGAATGGTTGCTAAAAGTTCATTCCATGCTTTATCAAACTTGTTGATTACATGGAAGCATAGCATGTAAATCCAAATACTCAACAATAGAAACTCTCTTCTCTGTCAACTTATCATTCTTTTCTCATAATATTGGCAACAGTCAATAATCTGGATCTTTTAAGTGTTAATGTTGTGCATGAATGGCTTACATTGCTTTGATAAAACCATTCTCATGATTAGAGGTTTTTATGTGTTTCAGCAAATTGATTGCCTTGAAGCAGTCATCAATCATTCTCAGAACCCACTAATCATGGTAGTTTTCTCAAAATATTAACTTTAGTTCCAATTTCGAAGTATGCATATAGTTACATGTAGCAAGGAAGCGTGCATGTCTTTCCATGGAATCTGTGAGTCAATTTTGCAAAGCAAATCTAATCTTCTTACTATCAGAAATAGTACTATATGCTTATGCAGCACAATTTTTTAGCTTTTTGGTTAGAATAGTGGGGGTTGACTTCCTGGATTGCCAACATCAAACCATGACAAGCAATTGTACTCTCACTAGTTAGAGCTTCTTCATTATAGCTGCTCAAATCAGGGCAAGAATAACTGACCCACTGAAAAACTCTAATATGTAGGTATTGTAATACTATTTAATATTGTCCACTGATGTTTGGCTGAACATCTTTATATACTTAAACGTTAATGAACATAAATGTTGCGCTATATATGACTTGGGAAACCTATTGTTGTAGTACTTGTGCATGTCGTGTTCCTTTTCTTTTCTAATCTCATTTTATAAACAGGACTATAGTGGCATTTTCAAAAGCGTGAAGTGAATTTTTGGCAAAATTCTTAATGTTCACAAAAGTTTCCTCTTATGACCACCGATAATCTTACATTTTAAATTTATCAAACTTCTTGTGCATACACCTGAATTATTTGCGCAACAGTTTTTTTTTTTTTCCATGTTGAAAACTTTCATTTTTTTCATCATTATTCATCAACTACTTTTGCAATCTACCATCTGTCATGCCATGTATCCCATGATAGTGACTTAAAAAGCTTGGATAATATGATGTATTAGGATAGTATATTTAGATAGGGTGAAAATGTCATAGGGTTACTATGGATCCTGGAAAATTTTCAAATTGGAGTTATTTATCATGGAAATTGGGTAAGTACCAAGCAGTTTGTATCAGGACACTAGAGAAGAAAAAGGAAAACAAGAAGAAAAGGAAACAGGCTCGGGGGGTCTAACCCTTAGATGTGTTAATTTTTGGGCATTAGGCATGTATGTCTAGTAAAATGTTATACACATGGGTGAATATAATGACAAGATGCATACTAAGCGCTAACACTTTTATTCTGTTCTTTTTCATTTTTACGGGTTTTAGAACTTAAGTTCTTACTTTGAAATCTGTCGAGTGAGTAATACAATTTAATAGAGTATTTTTCTATAGTTCTCTTATCCTCCATGGACTTTGGAGGTCAATGCATCAAACAGCCATAGGTACTTTGACATTTGACACCCATGCCATCATCGATGTAACATTTTGAGTCATGGTCCGAGTCTGCTATTGTGAGAAACTGTACATTTATCAATGTTTTGGTGATTATTTGTAGTAAGTGGGTTACTGGATTTGCAAGTCTAGATGGATTGATTTGCCCATGAGAGGGTATTTCCATAATCTTGTTGTCCCAATAATTAATCCTGTTATGCCTTTTAATTTCTATTGGAAAATAATTGTTCTTGTTTCATATTAAATACCAGTTTTAATATTGAGCTTCTTGGTTACAAGATTCCAGTTTGCCCTTATATTTTTGAATTATTGATAGGTGGATACTAGTCTGAATCATTTTTTACCCTATGCTCTCTCTTTCTGAATGATTTGCTATGTGTGGTATCTCCATTTTACAATATTATAAAAAGACAACATTTGACTACAACTAGGTTTTTGTCATTGAATATGGTCTTCTGATCAGAAACACAAAAAAAATAAATAAATAAATAAAATAAAATAAAAGTAGAGACCTTTTTAAATATTTCTTGCATATAACTAAGTTTGATTCAAATGTGATTTGCAGTGGTTCTCCATGAAGCGGCAGCATGCTATAATAGTTATGGCAGACAGTCTCTACTACACTAAATTCAAGCTTTACTGCAGGGTAGCTCTCTCCAACTATAATTTGTTTTTTGTTTCCTAATTGGCAGTACTTATAGATGGAAAATATAATCTACTGTGTAATCTTTCATCCGGGCATTTGTGAGCTCTATTATCAAATAATTTGCTTACAATTTTGGTATTTTGGTGCATTTGAATTCCCTTTTGTCTTAATATTATCTTTTATATTGCCTATCAATATATATATATATATATATATATTATCCTTTCACAATTCCCTTCAAATGTATTCTGGATTGGAGGTTGTGATCTGTGATACATCAGTCTCTACATTTTATTTATGTATCAATACTACGTGTAAATATGCAAAAACTTTTGAAAGATAAAAGTATATCTTGTGTGCCACTTAACTCGTGATCGAGCTCGCCAAATCACCAAAACATCTCTGAGACCAGTTCACTTGACTGCAAGTAACTTTTCTTTTCTTTTCTTTTCTTTCATTTTTTTTACTTTTTCCATAGCTGAGAGTAGCTAATAATGAAAATAGTGACTGGAGAACAATCTGTTCCCTTTTATGTTTTCACTCCATTTCAAAAAAGACTTCTCTACGCAACAATCTAGGGATGAAGCATTCTCCTTGTAGGGATCAAGAAACCATTTTGTGCACTGTTTTACTTGTTTTATTTCTTGATTAAAATCTGCCCATGTGCACACTTGCAAAAAACTTTGTGGAATTCATGGAAAACATGGATGTTTCTAGACCTAATTCTGTGAACAAGTCTTTGACAATGATGTGTTTGAATTTCACAGCCAGGTATGGATGGGCGGAATTGCTATGCAGATGAACATTACTTGCCAACCCTTTTCAATGTCAGCACATTAAACTTTGTACTCTTTTTCCCATAAAACCTTGTGTTAAACCCTCCTATTATTTCCTTGTTTCCAACATTTCTTCCCACTGCTGCTGCTTTCAGATGATCGATCCTACTGGAATTGCAAACTGGTCTGTGACACATGTAGATTGGTCAGAAGGAAAGTGGCATCCAAAAGCATACAGGGGTCAAGACGTCAGTTACGAGCTCCTTAGGAATATTACAGTACGATCCTTGTCTTATCCTTCTATTCAGTTTTATTTTTCAAGAATCACATGCAATTCTGCATTAGTCCTTGACATTGTTGTTACTATGGCAGGCTATTGATATGAGCTATCATGTCACAAGCAATGAAAAGGTACAGATATCACTCTTTCAATATTTTGACTTAGAACCATTATTCTTAGTTATATTCCCTTTTACTTGAGAAGGAACATGAAAAATATCATATGTTTGAACTGTTACTACAGAAAAAAATGATGATTCAACCTTGTTTATGGAACGGAGTGAAGCGGCCTTGTTATTTGTTCGCAAGGAAATTTTACCCAGAAGCTCAGGATAACTTGCTGCATCTCTTTTCCAATTATACAACAGTTTAAGCATTGCCCTCTCATTATTATTCTTTTGGTCGGATCAACCTCGTTCGACTGCAAGCCCTCTCACCTCATTTCTTGGTATATAGCAGTTAGAATGTTGTAAAGTAGCAGATTACAGATTCCAGTATGCCGCCGGGCAAAAATGTTTTTGGCAGTGGAAGAGTGATCAGCTGAGCAATTAGGGTTTTGCTTGAATAGGGGACTTGGAGGATGCTGCCAGCTTTGTTTCCTACTGCTGCTTCCTCCTCTTTGGGTGACTGTTTTTGGCAGTTTGTCCACTTTTATTAATTTTTTTTTTACCCCTACATTTTGGTCTATTTATCTTATTCAATGTCAAATGACTTGAATCTTATTTTACACAAAATAAAAAATAAAAAATAAAAAATAAAAACTAATGTCATATGAATATATCCAGATTTTTTTACATGCTTCTACATGATTGCATGCCAACTCTTGCAGATGGTATTTGAAGAGGCTCCACAGGAGTCTCTAGTGTTCAAGCAGATATCCTTTCAAAGTCTGAAAATGTCTAACATCAATATGGCTTCTCATTCCTGCTTTTAGCCCATAGAATTACTATTAAAAGTGCATTTTGGGAATGATTATGAGAGAATTAGAAATGCCTTATAAAGGTCTTTTATTTTATTTTTTTAACAAAAATTATTGATTAGTAAAGTTTAAAAGGTCACTTTTGAAAATCTTGATAATTACTTGAATTTTTATTTTATGAAACTTACACAATTAGCTAAGTTTTTAAAATCATTTTTTAAAATCTAGATAATTAATTAAAATTATTCTCATACTAGCATTTGATAAGCACTTATATTTTTATTTGTTTTATATATCTTTAAATATTTTTAAAAAATAATTTTAACAATTCTTAATATTTATGTGATTATTTTTTAAACATGTTTTAAAAAATAAATAAAAATTAAAAATAATTAAAATATGTTCTTAAAAAACATCGTGTTACGATTATTTTTGAGAATCATATCCAAACATAGCCTTTACTAAAAATAATTGAGAATAGTTTTTAAAAATTCTTATCTAATATTTTATAAAACAAATATCTATTTAGAAATATAAAATGTTTTTAACATATTTTAATATTTTCAAATATTTTTAAAAATAATTTTTATATCTAATACTTTATTTTTAATCATTATACATATTTATATAATTATTTTTTAAAACAATCCCAAAAATTAAATGAAAATAACTAAAAACAACTAAAAAATATTCTTTAAAAACAAGTTATTTTTTATTTTTAAGAATAAAAAACAAAAAATAATTTTTTTAAGTTATTAAACGTGTTTTTTTATTTTAAAAAACAGAAAACTATTGTCGGTGCTATAATCCCTAGACTTACTAATAATAAAAGAACAAAAATCTAAAGGGGGTGAACAACAAGATGTAAAAGAATCCTAGAGATTTTACCTTTAAATTTCAAGCAAATTGCTTCTCAGTTCTACCAAAGGAAAATAACTGCTTCAAAAATTGCTAGGACTAGAGTTCCCCCATTGATCCAATGGTTCAAAATGTACAAAAATTCCAAAACCAGAGCGCAGCCCTAGGATGATAAAAATTCGGTTCTTGGTCCAATTGATGCGATTGTTTCAAGTAGAAGTATGATCTCTGGAACCACTACTACCCAGGAAGTGACAACAGTGACAATTGTTCTTCAATGGAACAATCTACATGACAAGAGGTTCTACATGAGAATGGGATGAGAATGAGACCAAGGCAGCGTTGCTCCATTGGGGAAGGAGAGGAGCGTCGAGTGCTACGGTACTCCACTGTATCTTGGAGAATGATGTTCCCTTGCTTGTCCATACAGTGGAAGCTGCCCAGGAAAAACCGTCCATCGCTAACTCCCACCAACATTCTGCGAAACAGCAGCATCCTGACCTTGGTCACAGGATTTGAACCGTTGGGATTGGATCCCTCTGAGCTTTCGACATGAATAAAGGATTTCTCAGCATCGTGTTCCATGGCCATGTAATTGAATTTAGCACTGTAAATAAATAAATACAATGTAAATTCAGTTGTTTCTCACTACCAAAATTCATACTCTATGGAAAAGTGTAGTTTGTTGTTTTAGGTGTTCGCAACACCAAATTTCTACATCCTTCTCCCGTAAAACTCCTCTTACAAGTATCACAAGAATGAAGAGCTGAAATGTAAATCAGTAAACAGATTGAACTGAAAAAAGGAAGATGTTTGTCACGAGTAAAATCCACATTCCATTACAATCTCGTGGAAAAAGTGGCGTATAAAAGTTGAGTTAATGATGGAATAGAAAGAAAGTCTGTTCATATGATGCAGAACCCCTGGTTGTAAATCAAGGAAAGAATATTCAACCTGTGTCAGAAACCTATTGTGTGCTTTCATAAGTCAGCCATGTACATGCAAAACACGGAAGACAATTTCTTACAGTGTGCCTGTTTTAGATGAAAAATGTAGCGCACACAAATTTCTTAATTTTTATTCACGAGTGGTTAACAAAGGAATTTGGATCATATTTTGATATGGGCAAGCAAAGATATACATTAAGAGATGTCTAAGGACCATCTCAACATCAGCAACTAATTCAAATTCAAACAATATCAAGGAGCCTCCTAACACAGCCACCTAAAGGTCCCATTTTGGATTCTAGTAATACTCAGCCTACCTCTGTTGCAACTTTAGATTCAGAGCTTCATCTGAGAAATTCCCCCATCTCCCCACTAAATTACTTTATATCACCTTAATCTTGTTGTATATTTCCTTTTCCCCCAGCTCTATCCACACAACATCACCCACCTCAAAGTGAGGCTTCCTCAAAACCTCTGCAAAGGATTGTACATTTGAATAGGCCACCTCACTGCTTTCAATAGCAAGCACCTTTGGAGAAAGTTTAGAAGCTAATAGAAGAGGGAACCACCCCAAGGCTATGTAATCTGTTAGGAAAAACCACCCAACCCCCAAGAAATCCCCTACCGTCTGAGAAAACTAATGTGAACCACTTTGCCTCTATAGAGCAAGCTGAGCACAAAATATATTGCCCTACTCAATTATTATGAAGCTCCAACCTGTACCACCTACCCCTTTCCTCCTGTACATATTGATAAGGCCTCTCCCTCTTCCACTAGCAACACGACTCCACTCTCTCCAGAAAAAGTGAAAGGCTCTTCTCTCCAAACTTGATCCAACTAGAGAACCCATGACCTAAAACTATGCCTTCCACCCTTTCTTTGACAACCTCTACTGAGGCTCTAAAAGATTTGGATTCTACCCCATACCAGCCCTTTCCACTTTTCATTCCTTTGAGAATTTTTTTCTCTAATCCATTCATTATTTAGTTGCACACCAATCAACAAGGAACATGAGGTATTTAGACTCCAAGGATGCCCTTGTTCTCACCTCAATTGAAAGAGATTAGCCACTTTAATAGGTTTCCCTCGAAAAAATTTGCCCACTATCAACAAAAGAGTATTTGCAATCTTTCAACACCACTTCCACACTTATTGGAACATATAAACATAACTATATCGAACCATCATTACAAACAAATTTTATTTTATTTTTATAGGTAAATAAGAGTTTGCATTAGAAATGCCTAGAAACGGTGAAAATAGTACACACGAAGTATAGACGCCCAAAAAACTAGGCAGCAAGGAGACAAGAAAGTCATTCCCTTACTTAACAAACAACCAATCTATAAAGTCAATCATAGACAAAGTGTGATCCCCTATATACACCCTAACCCAATTCACAAAAGTATACAAAAAATAATATTTGTATTAGCATGGTAGGCCAGATGCCACTTTTATAATTAAAACTAACCTGATAAAACAAAATCAATGTTTAAAATGATAAGAACTTTAAAGAACACCATAGGTACCATTTAAGCTTCGCTAAAGAAACTATTACTATTAAAACTTCTAAGGCCATAAAACATTCAAAAGTAGAAATTGTATTCTAGAAAAAAGAAATATTTACAATTGAATACCAAATATAACTAAACAATGTTCCATGGCAAAGCTGCAAAAGTGAAAGACACAGGTTAGATGTCATTACCATTAGAAGAAAGACGGAACAAAAAAGAATTGAGAAGAATGGGGAAAAGGGAGAAGCTTCATGTGCAATGGCAAGGTCCAATTCAACAAATCAGTAATATCAACCCCTCTAAACAGATTGAAAGGGAGTACAAGGAAAAATACTGAAGCAACAACCAGACACTCCATTACTTCCACTAGGGAAACCCAAATCCTCAGATTTCCCTCCTTTCCAAAAGAGACCGGCACAACACTTCAGTAAGATCCACCACTTAACATCCTAAGTCCTTCAGAACTAAGTAATCCACAAGATCCCAACAAATGCATATGCACAAAAGCCCAAATCTACCTGAATTCCCTTACAACAAGAGAATCTGGAAAATGGTTAACCAAATTCAGAGTTCCCATTAGGAAACCAAAGCAACACCAATGGGACTCGTAATCCTAAAAATCAAGGTATCAAGGACCGAATGCCCAAATCCATTGCCAAATTTGTAATATTTGGAACCTTAACAACACCCATCAGCTCAATTTTAGCTAAATTACACCTCTAAGAATGAAAGGCATGACCCCAAAACAAAACAAACAAAAGGGAAAACCCTCCAATGAACCCCGGTTAAAGAAATGGAGGAAAAGGTATCATCCAACAGAATTCCCAAGTAGCCAAGGCACCTAACTTTTTAAACAAAGCATCCAATATCAGTCCAAAGTATAGCACAAAACAGAGACTTTGCAACCCAAGTCTACACATCATACAAAACCTTCAAATGAAAACCCATTTCAATCGTCCCAATATACACAAAGCGAGAGATTTATTTATTTAAAGGTAAATTAACCCTCAAACCAAAACCAATTTTGATCATCTCGATATATACAGAAAGAAACCCAAAAAAAAAAAAAAGGAAAACCCATTTTCTCAAAACAACATCAAACTCAGAACCATCCTTGAAAGCTTCATACTCAGATCAACATACCAAAACTTCATTGAAAAAAAAAATCATTTACAGTTAATATGAAAACATGTAATCATCAAGACTCCAATCAAACCAAAATCAAGAATTCATCACCATTACCTTTTTCAGATTCGATTTTTTCAACAACATCATCATCCTCAATTCATGGCGACTTCTTCAGCATCTTCACCTCTCAACTTTCTCTGGATTGCTCTGTGTTCCCACGCCTTTCTACCCAATTCCAAATATGCCCTTGTAATGGGCTGGGCCTGAACTTGGGCCTTGGCCCTTAACAGCATGACCCATTTTAAGCCAAGTTACACCCAATATAGAAGGTTCCAGATAAACCTAGTACCCATGGAGTCACGTGACTAGGCTTTTACTTTTTCAGGAATGTTCCACGTGTAAAGTAGATTTAGAGAACCCATAGGACCCATAAGACCCGTGAGACCCGTAAGACACATGTCAGTTAAGTACTGGCCCGTTGATGAACAGTAGCAATCCACTTCACGTGAAGCCCACCAGCTTCCCTCAGCCATGTGGGCTCCACAGAATCAAGCCCATCAGCATTTAGGCCCCCCACAGAATCAAAGCCCAATCACTATATATCATTGGATGATTCACCTCATGCCTCTAGAGAGAGTACCTCTCCAATGGAACAGAGCACACCATTTTATGATGGGGATTACTTATTTTCATGGATATTAATCAACATATCAGTGAAATACACCAAGGGCCATGATCTTGTGGAGCTCAAGTATGCTTCTCTGACCACTGCCGGCCAACCAATTTGGGTTTCCTTGGCTCCTTGCAGTGGACTCGAGCGCATGGGATCAGCATATTGAACTCTTCAAAATTTAGCAATATTTTGAGCTTCTTTTTGTTTTCCTTTCCTTTTTTTTTTTAGGGTTTTCAGCCCTCGTTTTCCAATAAATCCCTGAGAGACCAAGGTGGAGAGCAGTGCATTTGGGATTGATTAAAATGCTTGTCATCCATAGAAAGACTTGTGAGAATGGTCAAAAATCAGATACAAAGATAAAGCTCAGAAGATTGGGGAGATAAGGCTGCATTGCATGAGTGGGTTAATCGATCATCTAAGCATAAGAAGGATTTGCATGTAAATAATTATAAGCTAAAAACTCAGGGTACGTGAATCAAGATCCAATATGGGAATTTTATTAGGATAATACATATAAAATACATGAAACAAAGCCATTATTCAAGCATTACAACAGTAGAAAACTAACACGATGAAGGCACATAGTTTCTGCTTTCTTACAGTAGTACTGGACAAGTGGAGAAGAGGGAGAGTAGTCAAATAAAACCTTGGTTGGCAGCCATTACTGGAGGAGAAGCACACAAATGAAAAAAAAACAATGGTGGGGTAGCCAAACAGGGATGATGATGAGGTTAAGGAAGAGACAGCTAGCTAGGGGTTTATAGGTCTGGTAGAAAAGCTATATATGACTGGTTTTAGTCTCTAACGTGGAAGATGTTGGGGTTTTTGATAACCAGATCATACATGTAAATGGAGGTGAACTTGGAGAATTCTCTAGGGAGAGAGATGAGGTCAATGGAAGAGCTTTTATGGAATTGGAAGAGGTCTGGGTCACCTCCATAATACCTCTCCCAACCCAACCCCCTCAGAATCCTCTCTAGCGAGTTGTAGGACGATACAACCTCGCCGGTGGGCAGGTACACCAGCACCTTGCGCTGGCCGGTGCCCCCTTGCCCATTCGACTCCGCCTGAGGATTCTCCAGGTGAAACACACCGTTCTTGAACACCCAAACCCCGGACATGTTCTTTCAGGAAGTGTCTTTGGCTTGTTACTTCAATGAGTTTGATCGGTAGGAAAGAAGAACACTACTAAAGACTTATAAGGTTGATGGTTTGATGGAGGTGAGAAGGATGGAGCACAAGAGGCGGTATTTATATGGGTGTGAGGGCATATAAAACAAGAGGAAAATACTCTAGGGGATGGTGGGGCTCTTAAACCCTAAAGGAGGGTGATGATGGGGTTGTTCCTCTTTGGTATAGAATCTAGATATAGTGGGTCCAAATGGGTTTAAATATTAGGGTACAAGGATGCCACAAGGGTGAGATTTAGGGTACACATACCATCTGTGGATGTGGGTTAGGGAGAATCTTGTTGTTGATGTGTGTATAAAAAAGCCTTTCACTTTGTGGGAATATTGGCTTCGTTCTTGTTTATATATTGACTTTAGAGGAGATATATGAAGAAAGAAAAAAGATTGGAGAGTTTCCAGACACTGCCACCTTCCTCACGGCCTCTCCACGTGGACATGAGAGGTTTTTGGATATTTTTGCCTCCCAAAAGATATTTTTTATTTGGACCATTTTCTTAGATTAGTCTATTCCATTTTCGACATTGATTAATTGTTAGAATTATTAAAAATGTTTATGCAATAATATTGAAATTGATAATAAAGAAGTAAAAACAGAAATAATTATACGGTCGAGTTTGATCGATTGAATGATAATTAAATTTTATCATAAAAATAAGGATAATTTTGATAATTTAAAAAGTTTTAATTAAATAAAATACTACCAATTATAATTTGTATGTGTTCATATATATATATATATTTATGAAGACATATATAATTTAATAATGAGAACAAAATTTAAAATATCTATAAAATTAAGAGCCAAATGGCTAATAAAATGCTTTTCTTCTTGGAATATTTATATTAAGAAAAAAATATTATTTAATGTACTAGACTCAAATTCTTTTTAGATAACACCAATGTATTGTCTTTATTAAAGAATTTCTAAATCTTAAACTTTTTGTTACATAAAAGTAAGTCAACTTTTAATTTATTTTAAAGCTTCTAAACTTTCTAAATTCTTGTTAATTAAATTGTTATATATTGTAATTTTAAAACCCTTCTATGGGGAAAAAAAAATATATTTCAAAACAATAAAAAAAAAAAATTAGTCTAGCATATGATTATATTTCCTAAAATAAAAAAAAATAAAAAAAGACTAGTTTTTCCAAAATTATAATATAAAAACTTTTTTCCATTATTGCCTTGAAAATATTAATAATGCTTTACATTTTTGGGAGAAAAAAAAAGAAGAAACATTCTTTATTCTATGTAACTAGGTTTGTGAATGGGTTGTCCAAATAATATCCCTCGTTAGAATAAAAATGATTGAGATGATTGAGCTTGAAGCAAGCCTATCTAAAGGACCACCACACCAAGTGTACTTTTTTGAGTTTCCTTTCCCATTCTATTTGCTTCTCATTCACCACCTTTCCTCCCCAAAATTTGCTCCCTATGTTTGCCTAGATGTCCCCTATTTTCAAATGTAGCCCACATGATATCACATGGGTTGGTGGTCCTCTATTTTAGGACCTTGTTGCCCTTATTTTTTTTAACCCTTGTCTAGTCATAATCCACATCATTGGGATACAACCCTCTTCACCAAATGGCACCATCCAATTGGCCTAAAAATTCAGACCTCACGTGCGCCCAACATAGATGTCTAACACATTTGAACCAAATGAGATCAAACCCTCAAATTGTATAGGCTCAAGCCCATGTGACCCAACTCCCCCTACCTCTCAAATCATGGTGCACTTTAAATTGGACCATGGGTCCCCCAAAAATGACCTTGGGTTAGCTATTATTTCATATAATTTGCAACTTTTGAAAGGTAAGATGTGATTGATGGCAGCATTTCTGCCCAACATAAGAAAAAGGGCTCACGCCTTCATCCCTAGACCAAAAAGAAACCCTAGAAGATACCACTCTTGTGCATCTTCTTCTTTATTTGTTGATAGGATAAATGTACGAGTTTTTTTTCATAAACATAATAGAAAGGATTCACCCATTCAATATCATTCTTCTTCTTCTTCTTCTATTTATTAATAATAAAAATGTAAGTTTTTTTGTCACAAACATATTTATAGATGATTAGGTCGATAAATATTATCGACTACTTCCAAATAATAAAGCTTTTGGGTAATAATTAAATTACTAAAGATCGGTTGCTTAATGAATATAAGATCGTTACGATGTTAAGGAGTTTAGGTAGAGTAGGAGAGAAGAAATAAGAGTAGCAAAAGTCATGTCTAGAAAAAAATTGGAGATTTGGATCAATGGTGGTCCTAGAACTTTATACCTAAAGTTGAGATGATGCCAAGACATGGTGAAAGACAGTACAATTTTGTGCAAGCCTTTTGGTTACCAAGGATGAAGTAGGAGTACAAGCTCCGGCTGCTCAATGTTCCTCTTTATCGTATCAGTGAGGTCCTTACGGAAGAATCCTTGCAATCCCTTGATTTAAATTGAAAAAAAAAAAATCTAAAGTGATGTTTGAATCCTTTTATTTCTCACGTTTAATTTTCTTTATTCTCTATCATATTTTTTTTTCATAAAGTTGAAACTTTAGTTGGTGATGAAACACTGTGACATTGATTCATAGGCTAGTACAAAGAAACATGTGGAAAGTAGGAGATAGGCTTATGCATGAACCATTTTCTAGGAAAATATCCCCTATTTTTAATTTTCATGAGAAACAAACACAAAAACCCTCTTGAGGGTTGGTTGAAATGAAGAGGGTTTGAGGGCTAAAGCTCAAAATCCAATTCAAGCAAGCATCACAGGGATGTATTCTTAGGAGCCCCCAAAAGAAAAAAAAAAGACCACATACATCATTGATTCCAGATAGAAAATTCCTGTTGGGATATGATGATGACAGACTCTTAGTTGGCATCAAGATTCATGATCCACTCCCCATCCTCCCTTATCCATGTTTGGCTGCCAATGATTTATACACTGTCATTTGTTTGGATTTTGGAGGACCAACCCACCTCAGCATTCCCATTTTCTTCCTTTCTTTTCATTTTTTATTTTGAGAAAAAAAAAATATATTTCTATTTTTTAAAATTTTGTTTGTAATTTAAATTGTTTCCTCTAAAGTTATGTAGGAATTGGGGTAGCTTTTATCAGAATGCTTTGCTTTCATTAAAATGAGAATCAAGGGGAAAGGTGACTTCCACTAGGTTGAGTGATTCCCATCTCAACCAAACCCTAATTTTGATCTTATTTTAAGGTGATTACTGTAATCACCCACTTAATCATGTTCAAGTTTTGAAAACCCACTAGGGTTTTACATAGCGGGTTTTAATTAATAAAGTCGATTACATATTCTCATCCAAATTTAGTAAAAAAAACATCATTTATTCCTCCTCTTATGTATCAAACAAATTATTTATATAAAGTTCATCCTAAGGAATAACACTACAAGCTAATTTGACATTTGAAAGAATACTACTACTTAATGTTAAAAGGTTCTTAGATTAGGTATTTAGCCTAACTTTAATTATAAGATCGAGATTAGGTAGATGTTTAATCATTAAATTACTAAATTTTTTGAGATACCGCATTCTTAACTAAAGAGAATATTAAGCACAAAACTTTAGGAATGGAGGGATAAATTCTTTCGTAACTAACTCAATCTAATGATCAAAACATCGTTTTCAAATTATTTTATATATTTTATAAATAAACTTTGAATATGATCATGTATCAAATGAATTTGGCCAGCATGAGTGGTAAAGGAATGTACCTTAAATTAGGCCTACTTTCATTAGTATCAACTTTGGAAAAGACGCAAAAATTTATAAAAAAAAAAATTACTAATTTAAAATAAATTCCACTTACCAATTTAAGGTGGAGAACAGTTGAATGCTTATTGTATAAAAGTTTTAGGATTTTTTTTTTTAAAAAAAAATTAGTACTATAAGTTATAGGATATGCATAGTGGTTGGATGTATAATATCATAATATTTTTTATATTTTAAAAATAAAAAATAATACATGTGAGTAATTAGCAAACTATAAAAATTTATGAACAAGTACAAGAACATATGCTTGAGTTTAGTGATTTAAGTAGAAGTTTTCCCTTTTAAAATATCTTTAAAATGTTTGTTCTCTCATTTGACTCGTTATCGTAAATCTTAAATCTTTTATCAGATCTTAAGAAAAAAGTTTTAAATTAAAATAACTATGTAGATATATATGCTATTTTGTTATCCTAAAATATAAGAATGTAAAACACGGTTTTTAAAATCGGATCGATCGGTCACAGTTTTGGTTCGATTTGGTTAGTTGAGTCATCCAAGGGTTGGATCGGGATCAGACCAAATGAATCAACGATCGTACCAACAAACCGAACGGTTCAACCTAGTTTATGCCTCCCCACCCCCTAAACCCAAACCTTACCCACCGCCACTCCCCATAGCCCAGGCTATCCGTTTTATCGGACCCGCTTGTCATCATCAACGAGGACCTTTTGATGACTGTGACAGTGAGTCTTTAGTTTTTACATTTAAGTTTTTATTAGTTTAAGTTTTTATTTTTTTTACTTTAATATTTAATATTTTTACATTTAATGTTTTTATTTTTGTTGATGTTATAATTTTTATTTATTAAAATTTGTTAGCCTCACTTATTTATTGCATATTGAAATTTCAATTTATTGAAATTTTTGTTGATTTATTTGTTAAATTTTATATATTTTAATTTTATATAGATTTTTAAAACTTTTTATTTGAGTTTAAATAAATTAATAAAATCATTGAAAACTTTAGGAATTAAAAGAAACTTTTGGAAACATTAGGAATTCAAATAATTATATGACTTTCAAATAATTTTTTATTTTCAAATAAAATTCTGATTTTAAAATTTTAATAATATATAAAAATTTATATTTATAACAGTCATCAATTTGACCATCGATCTGACTAATGAATCGTAAACTAGTAATTTTTTCAATTCAATAATCGATCCAATTTTAAAAAATTGATAAAAAGAAAACAAAATAAAAATATATAAAATTATGTATTTAAAAATTATTTCATTCTTTAAACAAAAATAATAATAATAATAAAAGGGAGAATTTTTTTTTTTAAATGCATCATTTTTTTTTCTAATGTTGGAGTGGGCATGTAACATTAGAATATAAAAAGAAAAAACTTCCCAAAGTTCACATGGGACATTTTCGCCTTCTTCCCACATTTTAAATAAATCATTGTTTCTTTAATTAGATTATAAAACATGTAAATTGAACCAAATTCAACTCAAAAAAAATATATATATACAACAATTTAAAATATATATATATATATATATATATATATATATATATATATATATATATATATATATATATTTATAAATTTATAATATTTTTAAGAAATCTAATTGAAAATTGTCTTTTAAAGAATCAATTTTAATTGAATTTTGAAATTATTTTTTGAAAAAAATAACTTTCATATTTAATTAAAATTATCTTCTTAAAAAACAACTTTAATTTGGAAATAGTTTCAAAATTACCATATTTCGATAAGTAGTTGTATTGATCTCAACCCGCAAAAGCATGTCTAGGAACAAGTGACAACATGCCTTGGTATCCCGTGGCTAGACACCATGCCCTTGGTTTAAAAATGCTCACTTCAAATTTGAACCAAAGATCATTGAACCCACCGCCTAAAATTTGGATTGCTTGCTTAGTACATTCATCACCCAACTTGACAAAGCCAACTAAATTGATCCAAACCAGCCGACTTTTCAATATATTTTTTAAAAGATCCAATCCATAATTTCTCATTTTAACATTGAAAAAATCAATTTTTAAATAATCAAATCCTATGATTATTGAGTTGATTTATATGTTTCACATTAGATAAGAGCTTAAAGCCAAGCTGAATTTGATTTCTTCTGTCTTAAATCTAAATAGATCTTAATTCAATTTAACTTCAAATAAAATTAAGTTTTTTCTGTAACTTAATTCTTAAATAAATATAGAATAGTTTTCAATAAGATAAATGCATTTATTATCAATGATTTTAAACTTTGGAAAATGTTTTTTAAAACAATTCTAAAAAAAAATTGCCTTTAAGAACCTAAAATATTTTTAACTTATTTTTTATATTTAAAAATAAGTTAGGTTCATAATACTTTATTTTTAAGCATTTTTTATATTTATATAATTATTTTTTAAAATAATAAAATATTTGAAAACCACTAAATGATATTTTCTAAAAATACTATGTTTTTGTTTTTAAGAACAAAAAAATTGTTTTCTAATCGTTTTTATTTTTATTTTTTTTGTTTTGATGAACAAATAAAAAATAAAAATGACAGAAAAAAGTTGAACCTGTCGTCTCTAAACTCAGAGATCAATGCTCCACCATGTTCTTTGTACCCGCATTTCCAACTGAGCTTGAGATGGAGGAGAGATTTTCTCCCGTCCATGAAACGTAGAAAATTCAGTTAGGCTTTGTCTCTGGCTTAGAAACATCTCCCCTCTGTATATAAAGGGCCTGATGTTCCTCCTGTAATAGCGGGAGCATCAGAAAAGATGGGGCCCAAGTCCTCTTTTCCACCTCCTCTTCTCTTGTTCCTGTCTTCTTTCCTACTCTTCTCCTCGGCCGCCCAGGCCTTTAACATCACCAGACTCCTGGGCCAGTTCCCTGATTTCTCCACCTTCAATAG
Organism: Vitis vinifera; assembly: GCF_030704535.1. Classification (NCBI taxonomy): domain Eukaryota; kingdom Viridiplantae; phylum Streptophyta; class Magnoliopsida; order Vitales; family Vitaceae; genus Vitis; species Vitis vinifera. The sequence goes on along the minus strand of NC_081808.1, from coordinate 2,144,431 downwards.
CTATCTATCTCAGACCAACATCAGCATCGGGATTAATAGAAGACAGACCATTACCGTCCTCGCCGTTGAGAATGGCGCCATTGCTCCAATCACCGGCAAATCGATGGATGATATTAAGAACATCCTGCGCCTGCATGTGATTCTTGATTACTATGATGTTGCCAAGCTCCATAAGTTGTCCAACAAGACAGCTCTTCTAACCACCCTGTTCCAGGCCACTGGTCAGGCTAATGGGCAACAAGGGTTCTTGAATGTAACAGAATTGAGCAGTGGACAGGTTGTTTTCGGGTCTGCAGTAGCAGGGTCAGGTCTCCAAGCCAAGCTGGTTAAGACCGTTGCTTCTCAGCCTTTTAACATTTCCGTGCTTCAGATCAGCACCCCTATACTAGCCCCTGGTATTGGAGGGGTGGTGGCCGTCCCAGTTTCTCCACCACCTTCTGGATCGCCTGCTGCTGCGCCAAAGGCAGCTGAAGGTCCAGGGGCGTCCAAAACCACCCCACCTCCTGCCAAGGCTCCATCAGCAGAAGCTCCTGCACCATCTGATGACTCTGCTGAAGCCCCATCTTTTGCTGATGTGCCAGCAGCTGATGGCCCAGGGGCTGATGCGCCAGCTGGTGATGCTCCCCTCAGCTCTCCACCTATGCCTGCAGCTGATGGACCCGTGGCTGATGGATCACATGCAGATGCACCCAGTGCCGATCGAACTTCAGGCACCACTCAAGTAGCTATTGGCACATGCCTTGCTGTTGTAATGCCATTCGTGTTGGTCTTGTTAGATCTCTAGGATTTGAATGGGAAGTAAAGGAGGCTAGGAAGGGAAAAAGAATGGTTTTCATGTCAAAAACAGAAAGAGGTCATACAGGTACTGGAATTGGACAAGAAACTTTAGAATGTACACATTTTGATACGAGCAGCATTTTCCCATTATAAAGAAACTACCATTAACTCAAGAAACATAGAAATGACTGGAACAAGAAGTAGAATACGTGGTCCTGCTCTAACCACATGCATTCAGAAATAGCCTTTGTCAAATTTTTCAATATCTGACAATTGCAAAGTTTTCCACTCTATTCAACTTTAAAAAGGAGACAAAAAAAAAAAGGGAGAGAGAAAGGTCATATGATTTCTTCCTGAAGTTTCAATGAAAGGCCAGTTACATCAAAAATGATCTCCAAACCCAAATTCCTGCAATTTATGCATATTTTAGAAAAATGGTATGAAGCACACAATATAAATGTATATATCAAAAAAGAAAAATATCCTCAAAGCGCAACTAAAACAAAATTGAACCCTTTTGAAAGCCATATGAACATGATGGAACGTTTACATTTCCATAAGACATCCAAGTTACCTATCTGCAATGCAGAGGGAACAACTGGTGCGACAATATTTCATTCAAAAAGGTTCAAGAATTCTAGAGCAATAGCAACATCACCTACCAGGAGAGGAATTTCAAATGAAATTAGCATTTTCTCAATACAGAGGTTTCAACTATTAAGCAATGATACTTGGTTTCCCACAAAAAGACATCCACAAACACTAAAAATCCATTTAACCCAAAGTGTTCATCATTTGATCTTGTCAATGATATCAGAAATGACTTTGTCCATGTCAAGTGCCTTCATTGGTGCAAATGGTCGCTTCATATCCTGCAAGTTAAAAACATGCAGATAAGAAGCAACTAAGAGGAAAAACAGAGCTTTTATAACATTGTTTGCTAGAAACTTCTTAGAAATGTAGGATAATAAACAGGTTGCACTTAAGGAATCTCTCAGAAGAAAGCCTGAGGAGCCTCAATTACAGGCTTAAGAGCTCTTCATTGTGAGATCCCTTCAAATAAGCCCACATGGGCCCTTAATCCAAGAGGAGAGCCATATTGGCAGATAGAAGTTCAACCAACAGAAAGCCTCTAAGACCTGGTGAAAAAAGGAGTCTTAAGCCAACTATAGCATATGTCAGATCCTGACATGATTCATCATGAATATGGTGATATTTGTCCCTTAAACACAATGATTCCCCCTCCCTCAGTCCTGTAGAAATGAGTTCAAAATGCATCGATGAGCCTCAAACTCTATTCACCAAGCCCAAAACCCTTGAACCAAACCCCAAGTAATAAATGGTGAGAAGATTATGCGATCCTTGGGCACCAAGGTAAACCAAGTCTATGATGTACCCATCAAACCTTGCTCCTGCATTCTCTCAAATCAGGTAGGTGGTAATAGAAAAGAGGTACTAGGTGATGCCGTATTTTAAGCCAGGATATAACTAGGATCAGGTACTGGAAAATGGCAACTGTTTCCTACTTTTCACCATCATCATAAACTAAAACATTCTACAAAGCCATATCAGCCCCACAGGGGAGCAGGGGTTGAAGGGGTTTGATATAGAAGTAGATAAGGGCAATGGAACAGTTATCCGGTTGACAGAAAGTAATCAAGATTTAAGGCTGTTTTGAGTTGAGATATAACATAATTCATGTTGAGCAACGATTGAGTTGTATCACAGTTTACAAATGAGCCAGGGTTACCTGAGTTAGGGACTCCTTCACTTGGCCTAGACTTGTCAATCTAAATGAACCAACAGTCAAACTCAATATTGGCCCAGACGTTACTTCGATCAAGCATCCATCAGTTGACATCCCAAATCATTATGTCAGTAACATGTTTAGAAGGCATGCTTCAATATAAGTTGTAGCTCACAGTATTTGGAAAGGGGACAGAAATTAGTCCCAAAGTAATTTTATCCAACCCAGAGAGTTAATTTTAGAATTCCAAAATTTGTTAAAGATGATCAGGATAGGGGTTTGTCTTAGACAAGCACTACTCATATTCCTGGGATCAGAAAACCAAAATGCTTATGGACAGCTTTAAGATTTCTAACTTGAAGAACTGAGGATTTCAGGCTACATAGTCTAAAAAAATGAACTTTTGATGGTCAAAATTTACCTCCCTATCATCTATTAACTAGAAGCAGCACTCTTTTTCCTCACCAAACTACAAGTAATTTGCTTTGTTCATTTATTTGCACAAGAAAGCAGTGTTGCAAAGGTAGTGGTAAATAGTCTTTTTTAAAATTACCTTATTTTCTATATTAAACTATCACCATACAAATTTCTTCATAGTAATCTACCCTAATGCATATTTCTTCATCATCAAAATACTTATTTTCATCCAACACAATTTCAGGGTCAGATTAAAATCTGGTGGGGCAGATTCAGTGTATGCAATTCTAGTTACTTAAGTATCACAAATGATGGTGTATAAAATTGCAAACCATTGAAGAAAAAATAAGAATATACTGCAAACGAATAAAATGATTATGGCATAAAAACATAGTGCCTTCCCATGATACTGTGAATGATGAGGCATGAGTTTTACCAGAAGACTGATGAACTTCTCGCCACCTTCCTCCCGAATTTCGAAGCATCCTCTTCTTGGCTGGGAAGAGAAAGTCATTTGAGAATGGGAAAATAGAACAAAACCAACACATGGACCCCATAAACAGAGACCTTAAACAAAGTCACTTGAAACAAAAAAAAAACATTTTTTTTTTTTTTTGATCAATATAAGATGTATTGCAAAGAGGCGCTAAAGAAGCGACCCACCAAATTACAGTATAAAGGGACTTACCCCCTTACAAAAGGGCCCAAACATCAAAGGACAAGGCAAAACAAAAAAACCTCTCCCTTAACGCATACACACCCAGTCCATAAAATCTATCAAGGTCGAAGGACCATCTTTTATCCACAATTTGGATTCCGACCACAAAAAATACACAAAAGATGTTTTCAGCCTTTGAATGGACAGTCCACAATCCTCAAATGCAATTGAATTTCTAGCCTTCCAAATAACCCAAAACAAGCATAACGGTCCCAATTGCCACGCCACCTTCCTTTTCTTTCCCACAAAAGACCCCCTCCACCCTAAAAGGGTTTCCTTGACCGAATGGGGGAAAACCCACGAAACACCAAAAAAGGAAAGGAACACCATCCATACTTCCCTCGTTTTTTCACAATGGATAAGAAGGTGGTCAATTGTCTCCTCACTCTTATGACAAAGAAAACATCTATTTGCCATAACCCAACCTCTCTTTTGCAAGCGATCCAAGGTTAGAACTCTCCCCCAAGAAGCCTCCCACGCAAAAAAGCTCAATTTGGGCTGCACACAAGAGTTCCATATAATTTTTGAAGGGAAAAAAGCAAGAGACCCCGGCTGCATGGTCCTATACAAAGATTTCACCGAGAAATCCCCATCCTTTGATGCCATCCACTTCACCTTATCCTCCTCATCCCCCCTAACCTTCTTCCCCTCCAAGCAACAAAATAGCCTTTCCACTTCTTCCAACTCCCAATCATTGAAAGGTCTATTGAAACAAGGGTTCCAACTTCCCCCCCATTCCCCCTCGGCTGTCCACACTTCATGGAGCGGAGTTACATTCTATTCATGGACTATGCATGTTGCAACAATCTGTCCTAGAAAAGCCTCTTGAGTTGGGCCTATTTATGACCCCAACATGAGGTGCATATACAGTGAAGAAACTAAAGCATCAAAGAGATTAACAGCTTGCTTGCTTTTATCAGTTATATCACCATAGCTCATACCTAATGGCCCTTTGGGTTTTAAACCACCAGAACCAGAGCCATTGTGTATGGGTGCATGCAAATGCACATATACACCCACACAAACAGGAATTAGCAAGACTGGTGGAGACAAGATTTGCCACTGTTTACCTTGCTTTTAAGGGTATATGTGATTTGGGAGAAAAAAAAAAAAAAGCAAAAAGTGGAGTTTGGGGCTATGTGTGCATCCTCAATTGATGCTAGGAGCCTCTATTAGGAGAAGAGCAAGGTCATGGAAGTTCATTGCACCTACTACTTTAAATGGTACTTCCCTTTGTTAACATGGGAACCATATCCAGGGTTATCGTACTTCTGAAACTAAGTAAAAAATAATCTGGTGCACATATACCACAAACTGTGTGGACATGTATTACCCTGAATTGTTAGCTACATAATTTATTGCAACCAAGATTAATTTATAAACATGTGAGAGGCTTGAAAGGGCTATGATTTTTTTTATAGACTAGAAGAGAGTGTATATATATACATGTAAAGAGCCTGCAAAAAGGAACAACAAAGTACACTGATATACATATTTTTCACCAAAAAAAAAAGGCAAGCAAAAGAAAGAGAGAAGAAACAAAAAAACAAATCACCTCTCTTTACTTAGCTAACCCAATCTACAAAGACTATCATGGTCATGGAATAATCATCTACATTCAACCCATTCCAAAATAGACTCCTAAAAGAAAATTTAATGGCTCGTTCTAGTAGTTCCAAATCTTCAAAGGCCTCTTCCATTTCTTTCCTCCCACAAATTCCAAGATAAACACAATGGAGTGGTCCTCCAAGCTTGGCTTTTTTCCCTTTCCTGCCCATGCAACAAAAGTTCCATGTCGTTTTAACAGAGTTTCTCTTACTTTTGACTACATCATCCATACCACACCAAACAGAGAAAATCAACTAAAACTAAAATTGAAAGGGTTTCCATCTCTTGCTGTTGAAAGGGTTTGGATATTCTACATGATTAGTTAGACTTTACCTTTATCTTCATTAATTAAAAATAAAATTGAAAACTAGTTTAACAGAACATGTACAACCTCCAAGTTTTTGTAGAATAGAATGAGTGAGATCCCAAAACATGATGTACATGCCATATTTTGTGTACACCCTCATATGATGTCACCAAATCAGAAGAAATCAAAACTAGACATTAATTTGATACTTCAACTTAAAACTTGCAAACAGACTCCCTTGCATCCTAACATACCTTTTCTGGGTTGACAACAACGGTGATACCCAACACACCCTTCTCTAATCCATCCTTTACTTGAGTAGCTCTTGTCTTGAATGAGTTGCACTGTTTGCTGTATTAAGATAAGTAACAATTGTATTGGTTATGTTTGGGTCTCAGAAAATATTATAAATGGGAAAAAATGCTAAAGAAAATGTTTTTCTCATATTTGGCTTACCATGAAAATTATGAGAGAGAAAAAAATCAAATATAATTAGAATTAGTTAGCAACTTACACATTTTTTCAGTATTTAATCTTCATATAGAAAAAAGAAGAAAAATAAGTAAGATAAGTTTAAAGATTGATGTAATTTCTTATTTTAAATCCATTTTTCATTTTCCTTTTATTTTTCTTTCCTCACAAAATCATTTTCCCTCCCATTCTCCCTCAAATTTTCTAAGAACAACCAAAACGGTATAAAGAAATGCTATAAACTGGAAAAAGATCTCTACTTATCAGTCAGAAAAATAAGGATAAAATAAGTACAAGTATCATACAACACCCAGCGAATAAAGTTTCTTATATTAGATGCTAGTATCTTGGATTACGAGAATGTTAGCAAACAAAGATTCTTGAAATCAAAAACCCAAAAAAGCTTTAAACCAAGGAAAGAAACAACTCAACAAGAATATCAGCAAAAACCCTCTGTTGCAATAAACCAAGAAGAACAGCTTCAGTATGGTAGAGATTACAAGCAAAACGAAGCCTTAGCATCCAAAGAAAAGCAGAGACATAGTCACAAAACCAACATACAAATACACTGAAACACCAAGAACACCACACAAGAGCTAGGAACCCAATCCAGAAGTCCAAGAGCCAGGCTAAAAACTTTAAACCATACTCCTTTAGTGCAAAAAGACCATTTTCGTCATATCAGAAGACCTAAAAACACTAACATGAAACCCCAAAATACAATCCTACCTCAGAGGAAATTCCACCGAAAAAAGAAAAACGAATACCTAGAAAACGAAAAACAACTGAGGATTCTACAACGCTCTTGAACATAGACAAGCTAACATGTAACAACAATCATTCACTTGTAATCCACCGCAAAACTTGAAAACTATAGCGAAATCCAAAATTGGCCTGAAGAATAATGATGATAATAATAGTGATAGAAATATGCTGTTTAGTTACCAAGAAAACCAGAACAGCTACTTCTATCACATAGTCTTTCTGACTCCGTCCTGCAAAACCAAACTACCACACAAAATTTTCATTTCTTTCCATTTTCTTCCTTTTTCCGACCATTTAATCACAGGGACAAGACAAGAAAACTCACCAATGCTCTATAACAATCGTTTTGGAACCATCGGCAACCTTCTCCGGTTCTTTCACGTCCTCGGTCTTCTTGACTTTCTTCTTCGGCCGCTCCGGCGGTGCAGGAGCAGGAGCCACTGAGTCGTTGGCTTTCGCACCGAGCCGGCGAGTCGAGCTCCGAGTCACCCTTACCGATGTCGTACTAGTGTCTACCGGAGCCTCCCCCTCTCTGCGTTTCTTGGGCGCCATCGTCCTCCTTCGGGAGCTCTGCTTGTTGCAAATGACTGTGACCAGCGGATCGGTCACTGCTCCGCTTATAGACGTGACCGTTTAGTTCCTAATTCTTACTGGTCTGTCACAGTTTTCCCGCTCTTTTACGTGTATCGGGATTGATGGATCTCGACAGACGGTCAGGATTAGCCATCGGAAAAAATTAATGCGAGCGATCGTGACCATTGATTATGATGACAATATGAAATTTGGAAAGAAAGGAGCACGTACCACGTCCACACGTTTGTAGACAGCTATTGAGACAGAGAAAAAGCGACCCCTGAAATGAGGGGATTGGCTGGGTGCTGGTCTGTTAGATATGTTTTTTAAAACTAAAAATAAATTATTTCTAAAATTTTTAAAAATGTATTTGAAACCATCTTTCAAAATTAATTTTTGAAAACAGTTATTGCCCCCACGCAGGATCGAACTACGGACCTTCAGTTTACAAGACTGACGCTCTACCACTGAGCTATAGGGGCGATTGGTCTAGGTGACTAAAGTTATTTTATCATAATACAACCTCTAAAGACGGACCTAGCTCCTCCGATCACCTTTCTGGCTTCTCCCTCATTACCTTCCCTGTCGTTTTGCTCTTTAATTGTTGTCGTTTGCTCTTCAATCGCATTCTCTCTTCCTCTCTCTCGCTTCAGTTGGTTCTTCAGATCTCAGAGAAAATGCCATCCATTAATGGAGCTCGATTAACTACATTTGAGGATTCTGAGAAAGAGAGCGAGTATGGATATGTTCGCAAGGTAACTCATTTTTTTTCTCTGGTTTTCATCATTTCATGTTTGAGATCATGTGTCACTTGGAATACTCACTTCTTACACCAGAACCCAATTTGAATTCTTTATCATGCACTTCATTTCACTTCACCACCATTGCAATTAGCATCATCTGCTTCGGCTGCTATAGTGTTTCACTCTGATGGGATTTGTGAATAAACGATCAGATTCATGGAGCAGCATTGATATGAATAATGGGATTTTCTTCTTTCTTTTTTTTAGTTTTGTTTCTGTATCTTGGTTTAGTGAGTATTTATTTTGTTTTTGTTTTTTTTTGTTTTTTTTTTTTTTTGGTGTTTTGTATTGCTTGTTTGCCTTTCGATATAGTTTGTGCATCTGGGTTTTGCCCATTTGTAGCTATTATGCAAATCACTCTTTCACAAACTGAGAAATGGAAGTGATGGTCGGATGTGCTTAATTGCACTGTGGTTGTGGAATTTGGCAGGTGTCCGGACCAGTTGTCGTTGCTGATGGAATGGCAGGAGCTGCTATGTATGAACTGGTTCGAGTTGGTTATGACAACCTTATCCTGGAAATTATTCGATTGGAAGGAGATTCAGCTACCATCCAAGGTATTTCATTCAAGTGTTTGTCTTCTAGGAGATAAAAGAATCTATCATGGAAAGAATTGATATGAAGAAAAGTGGATGAGGTTTCTTTTAGAAGAAACCACTAGAGAAGGGAAAAGAGGAGTGTAAGAATTCAACCCAAGTAATGAAACCCAATAAACGGGGATATAAATGCCCTCTAAAATCCTCAAGTGTTTGTTTCTCAACAAGTAGGCTTCCATGTTGGTGGATCTTCAAACCACTGAGAACTATCTCAGTCATTAGATGAATGATCATCTAAGAGCTTGGAATGTCGGAAAGAAACCATTCAAATAAAAATTAAAGAGTGATATTCAACCTTTTCCGTTCGACCTATTCCTGTCCCATTTAGTAGTTTCTCTTATTCCTTCAAGGAGGATTAGCATTTTGCCTTGATTGTAACCGAAACCTTTTGGCAGAGTATTTGATTTGATCTCAATAATAAATTTTTTCTACTACTGGAAAGTTGGTGTTTCTTTTTACACTTTTAGAAGTTTCTGTTACTGTTTGTCCAAATTTCTGCCATGTTTTTATATTTGATCTTAATGCTTCTTGTATTCTAAAGTTCAAGCTCTTTTATGTTAATACAAGGGGATAATTTTGTTTTTTTGGGTGTATTTCAGTTTATGAAGAAACAGCTGGTTTGATGGTGAACGACCCTGTTTTACGAACACACAAGGTGCCCTGATGTCTTCTGCATTCATTTATCTCAAGGTTTACTTTATTTTTAGCTTCAGTTTTCTCATTATCCCCTGCTATTGCAGCCCCTCTCAGTGGAGCTGGGACCTGGAATTTTAGGAAACATTTTTGATGGCATTCAGGTGGGTATATAAACTCTTGTTGCCAGCAAAATTGCCTTAGTCTTTTCAGGGTGTTAATCCATATGTAATCCAGAAAATGTTCAGATACAAGTGACAATCACAACTTGAAAAGATGGTAAAAGACTTAAAATTGGAATTAACCCCATGCATGCTCTTGTCATCTCCTACATGTCTAAAAGCTTTATTTGCACACTTTTGTTACATCTGTTATATGGATTCCCAACATTTTTGTTTATTCAAATGGGCAGCATTATAGGCTTCCACAGTAGAAATCTCTAATTTAATTGCTTTCTTTTGTATTAATGCAGAGGCCACTGAAGACTATTGCTAAGAGATCTGGTGATGTCTATATTCCTCGTGGTGTTTCTGTCCCAGCCCTTGACAAAGATACACTATGGGAGTTCCAGCCCAAGAAACTAGGTACTGCTTGAATATGCTAATACGTGATAGTTGGTTTGTGGTCTGTCCTTAACTGTATCATTGATGCTAATAAAATTGCTTTCCTCTCACTGTTGCAGGTGAAGGAGATCTTTTAACTGGTGGAGACTTGTATGCTGTAAGCTGATAACATTATTTTAGTTTGTTAGAATAGGATTGAAGTGTTGACTTGGGAAAGTATGGTGTCACTTTTCTCTCAATTTTTCTGATTTTGACTCATATTTTAATCCTATACATGCAGTCTGTTTTTGAGAATAGCTTAATGCAACACCATGTTGCACTTCCCCCTGATGCTATGGGAAAGATCACTTACATAGCACCACCTGGTCAATATTCACTAAAGGTTTGTTTCCAAATTTCTTTGTTTTGCAACTTTGATGACCATTTTCATTATGTTCCTATGGTTGAGTTGGCAATCTGTCCTAAAATCTTGTGGCTAGGATTTTTTGTTGGGATTGAAGTTGGGAAATGTATCTTCATTTTATGTTGAAGATGACATTAGTGATTTGCATTTGCATATTTATTGGTGGTAAATATATGAACAGGCTTCTAGCTTTTCCCACTACCAAAACTTACAGGAAGCACAATTTTAAATTTTAAAGAACTGCTTCCGGAACTAATATTTCCATAACAAAGAGGGAACTATTGTTTTGACAGAAGCAGCAACAAGGCAGATCCTTTAGATTTCTGATATTTTATTTTAATGCATCAAGACTTGTCTTGAAACCACCCCTTACTTTTTACACATTTAAGTCCATGTTTCTGGATTTTGTTTCTAATGTTGGCTCTTGTACCTTCTTCCTGAACTCGTAACTCGGATTAGTATGTTATGGTAAATATACAGCTTCAGTGTTATTTCTTCTTATCAATTCAAACCATTATAATGCATGCAGTTGGAAGATTAATTTTTCTTTTAAAATATATTTTTGCATTTTCTCATTTGGATGTAGGATGATTTGCATTCTTAAATAGGAAATTAGGAATTCTGTAATCATATAATGCTGCCTTAAGTAAACATAAGAAATGGACCAATTAGGTCTTTTGTAAGGCAATAATGTCTATTTTGTTTATCTTGCCTATTTATGTTTAGATTTCTACAATCAGTCATGAGTTGACTCTCATATATGTATATGCAGGACACAGTGCTAGAACTTGAGTTTCAAGGTGTCAAAAAGCAATTTACCATGCTTCAGGTTATTGGTATTTTCTATGCATTACCTTAAAGTAAAATCTGCATGGTAAGCATCTGATTAATGACTCCTTTTTTTATTTTACCTTTCTTCAGACTTGGCCTGTCCGTACACCTAGGCCTGTTGCCTCAAAGCTTGCTGCTGATACACCTCTCCTTACTGGGCAGGTAATGCATCCTGTCAAGGTTTAGCCCATACATGACTACCATTTTGAAATGGGTATTTCTGATACTTTCTTTTGTACTCTACAGCGTGTTCTCGATGCTCTCTTTCCCTCAGTCCTGGGTGGGACTTGTGCAATTCCTGGGGCATTTGGCTGTGGGAAAACAGTCATCAGTCAAGCTCTTTCCAAGGTGTATTTCTCATTTGTTTACTAGGCTTTTGTTTTTAATATGTTGGAAATAATTCTTCTATCTCAGTCTCATGCATTAGCATAACATCTACTCATTTGCAGTACTCTAATTCTGACACTGTGGTTTATGTTGGATGTGGAGAGAGAGGAAATGAAATGGCAGAGGTTTGGTTCAATCTAAAATACAATAAAATTTAGGTTCTGATGGATTTTCCTCAACTGACAATGACACTGCCTGATGGGAGAGAAGAATCTGTCATGAAGAGAACTACGCTCGTAGCTAACACTTCTAACATGCCTGTGGCTGCAAGGGAGGCTTCAATTTATACAGGTAATGCTTTGATCTTCATTGTTTTGTTATGAATTGGGATTCTTTTGTATGTGTAGTTTCTACCCTTCATTTTTTTCATAGGGCTAAACTTTGTTTGAGCAAAACATTTCAAGCCATAACTTTATCAACTATATTTACATCAGAACAGTTTAAGCATGTAGACAAATGTATGTATCCTGTTACTTTCAACATTGAGAATTTCCATTGGTAGCTTTTTTTTGGTGAAGCAACATTTTTCCAAGTTTTGTATATTTATTCAAAATTATTTTCTAAACCAATGTGATCATGGAATGTTCAGGTATCACAATTGCCGAATACTTTAGAGACATGGGTTACAATGTCAGTATGATGGCAGATTCAACATCTCGTTGGGCTGAGGCTTTGCGTGAGATATCTGGAAGACTGGTGAGATGGCCTATTTCTTTTGTCATTATTTATTTTATTTTTTTTCTTTCTATAAGTAAATCAATTGTTAATATTGAATTGAGAAGTGTGATATATGCAATTAATGAGCATGGAAGATTCTAAAAAAATTCTCCATTTAATTCTAAGAACATTAACTATATGGTTCTTCATCCTCGTCTTTCGAGTCAGAACTTTTTTCTTTCATTTTTTGTGGAATAGTTCTCGGATTTTTAGCGGGCACCATGACTCTTCTGTTGGTGCTCTTGATGATCTAGATTTGTCCTATGTTTTTCTTATCTTCCTTCATTTTCCTTTGTACTTCTTCTGTACTGCAACGTTACCCTTTTCCCTCACATGGAATATACTTAGTTCATCAAAAAGAAAAAGGAAAAGGCTCTTTAACTTTGTGATTCTGCCCTGTTTCTTTTCCCATGATTGAATTTGCTTCAAATAATGACAGGCTTTGTGGTTGCTTTCTATAGTTTGCTACTTGCTCAATTGGCATGATTTCATATAACTGCATTTTGAAATATTGATTTTGTAATCTGAAGCGTGTCTCTTTGCTTACTCTGAAAATTGACAACTATAATTTCTTAATCAGGCAGAAATGCCAGCAGACAGTGGTTACCCTGCTTATCTGGCAGCACGTTTAGCCTCTTTCTATGAGCGTGCTGGTAAAGTTAAGTGCCTTGGTGGGCCAGAACGCACAGGTAGTGTCACCATTGTGGGTGCAGTTTCTCCACCAGGTGGAGATTTTTCAGATCCAGTGACATCAGCTACACTTAGTATTGTCCAGGTAATCTCCAAATTTTCCAGCATTTTCATTTTTGCCCATTTCACGTCTCATGAGTAACAACATTTAGTTAAAGGAGACACAGGAAAAGTTTCCTAGCACTTCAGAAACTGCAGCTAATGCAGTCTCCTTTAAATGAGTTTAACACCATGTTCTACCTAGACTCATCAAATGTTTGTGTTCCAAAACACACAAAATATCATATGTTTTGGATTGTTAAGAAAAAAGCAGAAAGCATAAGGAACCTTCCCATCATTCTATTATAATTGAAGACTTGGAGTATCCATTTGACTCTTTAATTTCTCCTTTTGGCATTCAAGTTTTAGTTTTCCATAAAACCTTGTGCAGGTGTTCTGGGGTTTGGACAAAAAGCTTGCTCAGAGGAAACATTTCCCATCTGTAAACTGGCTTATTTCTTACTCTAAGTACTCAACCGTAAGTTCTTCTGTTCAAACACACCAGATGCTATTGTTTTTTCTTTAGGTGTATTATATGTTAACGCCTTCTCACCATGGATTAATTTCTTAAGCTCACTTATTGCTTTGTACATTTTCAGGCATTGGAATCTTTTTATGAACAATATGACCCTGATTTTATTAATATCAGGACAAAGGCTCGTGAGGTGCTGCAAAGAGAAGATGACCTTAATGAAATTGTCCAGGCATGTTTTTCCCCTCAAACTTCTAGAAGACTTTGTTTCTCTTCACCTGAAACCATCACCACCAACCTCCATTATGAGCATGGCTTTGGAATTCATGTAGTTGAATTCAGAAATGATTCCAATTTAGCCAGATTGTACTGTCAGTGCTGTAAATATTAAATTCTAGTGTAGTACAAATATATAGATTATACAATTATTAGTCCAGGTATATATAATTAGATCCCGGTGATTCTCAAACATGTGTTGGATTTGGAAGGGTTTGAGTTGAGGTTGAGCTTGATAGTGTTGAATTTACTTTAGGGTGCCAAAACCTGCAGTTTTTCCATGGCGGTCTGGAAATACATGGGATTCAACAAATATCAACATCATTAACCACCCAGATATGGATAGTGCATGAGGATCAGGAATTGGGAACCATTTTTGTCAGATCTCTGATTGTTTTCAAGATTCAATGAGGGGAGTTTGGGCTCATACGCCATAAAAATGCTAGATGCTCAATGGGTTCCACCTTCCTCTTAATCTTGGATTTAATTTAGGAAATCAGACTCTGCTTCAAATGCTTTGCTGCTATTGTAATTGATAAGTCTGATTATCTTCCAACATTGCAGCTTGTTGGAAAGGATGCTTTGGCAGAAACGGATAAAATTACACTGGAGACTGCAAAGCTCTTGAGGGAGGACTATCTTGCTCAAAATGCTTTCACACCGTAAGTGGAAATTGTACTTAATTTAGACCCCGTTTGGTAGTGATTCTAAAAAGCGTTTTTAATATTTCTAATACTTGATAATTTTTATCATTCAATGGTAGAAATACTAGAAGCGTTTTTTGAAATTACTCTCAAGCACACTCTTAGTCACTGTAGGACTGACATGGGTTATTTTTTGTTACTTCCAATCAAATTTTCATTATCTTCCATGATTATTGATTTTTTGGTTGGTTGACAGATATGACAAGTTTTGTCCCTTTTACAAGTCAGTTTGGATGATGAGGAACATTATTCATTTCTATAATTTGGCCAATCAGGTACTCTTATTTTTCCCTTTCTTTCCTGATATTTCCTCTCTATGTATTCTTCATTTTTTTCTGACTCAAAGGGTATCTGATTGGACAAATGAAAAGAAAAATGGTTAGATCACCATTACGATACAAGAAGTCTGCAAGTGTTACCTACAAAATAGAGCTATAGAAATCAAGTTACAAATAAATACATCCTCTTCATTAGTGTTTGGTATAAGAAAAATATTAGTTTTCTTCAGAAACAAACAAGTCTCAATCTTTTACATGGGGCAAGAAGTCTAATATATTTTGATGGGACCTGTATATGCAGGCAGTAGAACGAGGAGCTGGTATGGACGGGCAGAAAATAACATACAGCCTCATCAAGCATCGTCTTGGAGATCTTTTCTACCGTCTTGTGTAAGTTTTACATTACCAAGGCTGTGACTTGGGTGAGCTGGTCCGACCCAACCCAACATTTGGACGGGTTGGGCCAAGGCTTGGACAACTCAAGCTTAACTTGAATTTATGATTATGATCCAATTGGGTTAGACTTAGGGTTGCAACTTGGGTGACATTGGGCATGAACCTCCTTTGTATTTATTGTATGATAATCCGAACATTTTTTTACTTCCAACAGATCTCAGAAATTTGAAGATCCAGCAGAAGGCGAGGAAGCTCTGGTAGCAAAGTTCACCAAACTAAATGAAGATCTCACCATGGGCTTCCACAACCTTGAGGATGAAGGCCGGTGATGATGCAAACCACATGAAGATCTCACCATGGGTTTCTGCAACCTTGAGGATGAAACTCAATGATGATGACAGATTGAAGCCACTCGATTTATATTTGTGTGATCACTACAAACATCAGTGACAATGCAGACTGGTTTTTCATTAACATTAATTGTATTAGTTTTTTATACTATTCAATTAATAATAGCAAGAAGAAACTACATTCTTAATTTTATGTACTACATTGGATTGCACTACATTAATGTTTTGATGAATCCTCCAAACAGATTCAGTCAAAAGCAGAAGGAAGAAATTATAACAGACATAGCTGAGTTAGGTTTCCAACACCAGGCCTTTTTGTTTAAAATCCTTGAGCATCATCCACTCGTGGTTGACTTGTAGTGAAATTCATCAATTGTGGAGTAGATCAACCCTTCCTCTTCAAGAGTTCTGATGGATTCCCTGGCACAGGCAATGGGAAAAAGTTTGATAAATACTTTCCCTGCAAACTAAATACAGAAAGGAGGGGGAGACAGAAAGTACATGATCTTTTCAGTAGAAATTTTCAGCTGCTGGGAAAGTTCATCCCTGTGTATGCCCTTTTCTCGATCACTGCAAACATGAATTGCACCCAAAGGTTCAGCATTCAAGCAAAAAAATGAACAATATATTTCCAACAAGCCAAAAAGAAAAAGGGATGGATATAAAACAAAGCATGTTATGTAGCTCAATGCTTACTGTTGTCACTAGGTATTACTTATTTGTTGTATACAATTGAGAATTTATCACTCACTAGTTTGAAGGTTGCTGCAGGTAGTCAAGAACCATTTGGTCGAGTCCTTTGACTCCATCAACACTTTGGGCAGATAACTACAAAAAGGAAGAATGGGATTTCATGCCAAATCCACACATCAATGAGAAAGTTTAGAAGGAAGAAAATTTCCATGTGTTCAATCAATCTTTACCTGACTTGATGGGGTTTGATATCCAGTTGATTCGGTCTTCACAGAGGCACTCAAAGGCTGAGTCAGGGCATCACTTGGCAGCTGCAAAGTGAATAAATACAAAATCAACCATCACAAAACACAACTAAATACACATGTGCTAGTCACAAACACATTCACTCTATAAATCAATTACCCGTGTTTTGGAATTCTTCAGATGGAGATGTATGACCTCAATAAAGTGGAAGGCAATCTCATCAAAATTTGTCACAGGCCTGCAAAACAACCAAATCCAGGGCACTGTAACACACCATCAACTGGTTTACTAAACACACAAGCATATAATACACTGTAGCTAATTGTTTCCCATAATCTGCCCCACCCCAACTATTTTATCAGTTGGGAGCTCACATCTATTAATTTCAGGAACTCATTATCCAACATGAGAAAAAGCACAACATATACAACCTTGTATTTCTAGTGCACTCCTCTGCTGTCTCCCAATATCAAGTAGTGCTGAATATATCAACATTGTCCCAAATTTTTTGACAAAATGAATCAATAAGCCAACTGGAAATTCACATCATATAATTTCCACTATTTTTTAGGTTTTTGCCTCTTCAATTCACTTTTCTGGGGTTTAAACCGATACCAGTATCCACAACAACCACAATACATAAATGCATCATGCAGGGCTTAATGCAGTTAAGCATTAATTTTTCTAATAAGTTTATCTAGCCAAGCATTTCAAATGTTCAGAATAAACAAAAATTTAACAAACGTAAAAATTCAGGTTCTGTTAGACCAAACAAAATGAAGAAAACAAATATTAAGAACTAGTATACTAATTTAACAAGTCAAAAGTGTTGAACACATACCTCACTGAAAAGGCAACCAATTGCCTGTTGCCTCCAGAACTTCTTAGGTGTCCATTAAGACGAACATAAATTCCATCACTATTTGGAACAATATTAAAGAAAAGTATAAGCACTTCTCTAAGCCATAATACACCCAGAAGTATACAAAGATCAAAGTACATTTATTATCTAACATTCCTATGAGATGAAAGCTTACCTTATGTTCTCCATTTCCCTTGTGTCAAAAGCTTCATTCACCCTTCAAGAAAAAAACCCATAAACATGCATCAAAATAAACTCTGAATTTCATTACTAAAGAAGAATTCATAGAACATAAACTAATCCCTCGTCTTGAATCTAAATCCCACTACATTTCCCTTTCATGTCAAAACAAAATAATTTGATATCATCAGTTCCATGGGCATTGTTTTGATCATTTGCTTTATGAAGAACACCATGTTTCATGTTTAGTATAATCACAAACATTAAATCAAACAACGAGAAAAGAAAATGTTACCATCTTTTACACTCTATTCGGCCTGTACCATCATCGAGAGCGAAAGAAACATCAGTAACCCTTTCAGATTTATCGAACACCATTCCAACCAATGTAATCTAAGCAGACCAGAAACAGGAATTCCTCAGTTAGAAAAAGGAAAAGACAGAATAGAAATTCAGTTTGTTTTGACAGAAAATAGATCCAGATGAAGGATCTTCGTGGAAAAAGTGTTTCCCATCAAAGAATCTTGATCTGCATAATTTTTAAAAAATACATCACTTTTCTTTAGGTTTCTTTTTGGTTCCCAATAGATGAAAGGGAACCAGATTTTAGAATTTTCAATATTCTACAGCCGAAATCAATTTTCTCAGAGATAAACTATAGTGAAAACTTTTCTTGGGAAAATGTTCTCCGCTAAAACAAATGGAATCAAAGCGAGAGACGAGGGGGTTTTATAATTATACATTGGTAACATCCACACCGTCGATTTGGAAATTGGATTTATCATCACCGGAATGAGAAGCTTCACTGATCTGCTTCACTGTCACTGGGATCAATCCTTGAGTTTCACGACTCTGCAATAAATACAAATTTTAAAATAACCATATATATATATATATATATATATATATATATATATATATATATATATATATATATAAACCTAAGCTTAACAAAACACTACCTCTCTGTTTGGTTACAGAGAAAATAAAAATAAAAAGAAACTAAAACAGTGAGCCCCGGTTCTTATAATTATTTAGGGGCTGACGGGATCAAAAAAGGATAAAGAAGAAAATGAAGAAGGATGTTTAAACACTCACTTTGGCCGACGAAACGCCGGAATCAGTTGACTGAGATGACGAGAATCCACCGGAGAAGGGATCGAACTGGCTGGAGAACATCTGCATTTTGAAACCCTAGATTGAGAGAGGAAAATTTGAAAATGGATTTGAATAATTGAACTTTATTTATTTATCATGATAATATTTATAGTTGCGGGAGATCACTTTCCCGCCAATTTGCTTTAATTTTCGCGCTTTTACGACCACGACCAGTTTCATTTTCTGGGCCGAACCTGGGCCCAAAGGTTTCAGGCTTCAGCTGGAACTCTTGGGCCTTCTGTCCTGCCTATCGGCCCAGGTTCCGTCCATACTAAAATGGCTGTGGTTTTGTAGCCTACCGAAGCTTCACCTGAAATTAGGACGCAACTTGAGAGGGTCCAACCTATGTCGAACCCGATGTTCAAGTTGGCATGGACAAAGTTTGAACAGCTTAGCGTCAGGGTTGTGTTAGCAAAATATCAATATGAAAATATCAGGGTTGGCGTAGGTTGAAGGTCTAAGCAACCTATGAAAACTCTATTTTATCGGAATTTTTTAAGGTTACGTTTTATTCTTGAAAAATATAAGAGAAAATGCAAGAGAAAAAAAATAAAAAATAAAAGTAAAAATAAAAGTTACATTTATAATTAATAAATTGTTTTATATGTTATTTCAAACTCATTTAATTTATTTTTTATTATAAATATTAAATAGTTTAAAAATGTATAAATTTTTAATTAATTCTAATTATATTTTATTTTCTTTTGTATTTTACCAAATATGAGAAAACCATTTTTCTAAATATTTTTTTTATTTCCTTAATATTTTATGAGAAATAAAGGCTAAGAGTTTGATGCATCATTTATATATATTTTTTTTAATATTGTACTTTTATGATAAGTCATGAAAAAAAATCTATAAATTATTAAATATATTTTCAAATTTAGAAAAAAAAAACTTAAAAATGTTTAAAAAAACAATTACAAACAAACACTTAATTAGATCATTTTTTGGGAATGATTTTTTAATTCAATTTTTTATCCATCCAAAAAAAGGAGTACAAGTTTGATAATAAGTGAGTGTTTTATCAAACTTAATATTTATTATTTAATGATTTACGTTGAATTTAAGTTAAATTGTTAACTTAAAATTAATTATTTAATTTTTTTCTTTAAGTATTAAGATTATTTTATAAAATTAACTTAAGATACATTTTAAATCATCAAATTGATATTTATCTTCACATATTATAATTACGGCAGATTATGTTGAGTAATAGTGGATGTGGTGGAATAGTAAAGAAGATCCAGTAAGTAATTAAATTAAATAAAGGTAAAAATGTAAATTAAATATATGAACTTAATAATAAGTTAAACGGTTTTACTTACTACTTAAAATTATTTTTTATTTTAAATCATATTATTAAATTATTTTATCAAATATACTTAATTAACTTAATAATTTAAATTAAGTTATAAATTCACTTTAAGTTATTAAGTTGGTTTACAAAAAGCCAGTTAAATAAATAAATAAAAATAGAATTGTAAAATAATATCTTTTGGTTATTTTTGTTGTTTTTAATTATTTTTTGATAAATATTTTAATAGATAGTGATATAAATATAATAAATGATTAAAAATGAAATACTGCAAATAAAAACTATTTTCTTTTTTAAATTAAAAATATAAACAACAAGTTAAAGAATATTTAAAGTTTGCGAACAAATTTTTTTGGTTTTACGAAACATTAAATACTTCAAAAAGGAGACATAGGATTGTATTTTATGTTTCTAAAGTGAATGTTTTGGTTGAAAATAATCAGTTATTTTGAAAACGTTATCACATGCATAGAGAATTCAGTAATGGTTGGAAGCCAAAGCCATTTTGTTTTGGTATAACTCGTATGTCAGCTTCATCGAGAGATTCCTTTGTGTCTTCATATTTCAATGTGACACGTTAGCTCTTTTTGGACCATACGTGTCAAAATACTTCTTAAATCGATATTGACGTGGCACCTTGTTTTCTTGTCCACGCATTGAAGGGTCTCCACCTTTTAGAAATACCTTCTTCATAATTTTTTATTTTTTATTTTCATATTTATATTTTTTAAGTTTTTATATTCAACTTATTTTTTCAAACCATGAATTCACTCTTTTTATATGGATTTATTTTTTCAAAAGATTAATTCTTATCTTTAATTATATTTTACAGTCTTTTAAAAATTATTTTTAAAAATGACGAAAAGACGTACTTCATCTAGTGCATTATTTTAAACACTTTCCTATCATCTTTATCTTTAATCAAATTTGATTAAGTCGATCTTTTATATATTCACATCTTCTATATTATAAATTAATAAGAGAACAATTGATCCCACCTTTAGTTAAAATTTATTTTCGTCATTATCTCGTGTGTTTTGTCATCAATAATTATTTCATAAATATTATTGTATTGATAGAAACTTTAATACTAATTTGTTTGTCGATAAAAGTTTTTATACTGATTTATTGTATCAAGTTAGTTACGCGAAATTTTAATCAATCATATTTACATCAACGACAAAGAGATAATTATTACATTATATTATAGATAATATTACATAAAATCAAAATTAAATACAACTACTGGGTTTTTGAAACGTATCTCTTATTATTCCTTACATCTCTATTCATCTTGTGTAATTTTTATAAATTCATTTTCATTTCATAACATTTTTTTCTTATAACTTATTTTATAAGAAACTCTAATATTATAGGAATATATCATAAAATATTTTATATAATATTATTTTAAAAAATCTATATTAATTATAAAATTTTAAATAAAATTAAGAGTATTTTATATATATTTTTTAAAATTAAGAGTAGTGGAATAAATTTTATTTTGAAAAAATGTTTTACAAAATTACTAAATATTTCTAGAGATCATTTTATATTATCGAATAAAAGAATTTGTTTTTGACATTTTTTTTTCTATCATATTCCCACTAAATTTGAATAGGCGAAAATCTTAAATAAAATTAAAAGGTAGGTTGTTGATAGTGACCGATGACACCGCCTGGCCATGCTGCAATTGTCATTAATTGTTCAGCGGGCATGTCGTACGAAGTCAATGTCGTCAGCTTTCTTCGCTACCACTGTTGGTTTTGCCCCCTCCACTTGTTTTTATGCCCAAAAAAAAAAAAAGGATAAAATAAAATATTGAGGATATAATGGGCTGAGTATTTAATAATAATAAAATTTAAAAGTAAAATGACTTAAAAAAATTAAATTAAAATTTTTAATAAAGTGAATGGTTGATTAGCTACGGTCCGTCATACACATTCTTTGGCACCACACAATATAATTAGCCTATGGACTTATAGATTGTGTCAGACCATCTATTTGATTTGTATAGATCGACCTAACATGATTTTTAAGCAGGGTGTGCTTGCTTAGCACATTGACCCGTAATGGTCCGATAAATATTAGGTCGTGTCTTGGACACTTCTTAGAGGAATTGGAAGATAAGAGATTGAGGAAAAAATAATAATAATAATAATAATGGAATTAGGGTTTAGAATGATGATGGAATAAAGGATACATTTTAAATTCAACCATCTCATGCATAATATTTATTTCGTTTGTGTGGGGTCATTTAATGATAATTTACTATGAATAATTGAATTTTTATTTATTTTGCTTATTCATTTTGAGAGAGGAGTTGTTATTTTTTTTTTGGGATGAAGCAAAATTTTGTATTTAAGTTATATTTGATATTTGAAAAAGTATTAAAGAAAAAAATATTATAAAAAATAATTTTCTTATATTTAGATTTATTATGAAAAATATAAAAACAAATTAAATATAATTAAAATTTGTCAAAATTTTATATATTTTAAAATTATTTTAATTTTATATAATAGAAAAAAATAAGTAAAATAATTAAAAAAAACATATACAAATAATTTATTATGTTTAATTTTATTTTTTTCTCTTCTAAATGCCTTCAATTATGTCTCGATGAAAATCCAATTCTCGCTTTTTTTTTGGTTTTTAAAACATAAATTAAATATATATATATATATATATATATATATATGTTGTAAAACAAGGACAAATATAATGCAAATCAAAGTAATAGAGATAAAATATATCTTACTTTGATATATAATATGGAAGAAGGAATCAAATAAGAGAATTGAGAAAGTGAAAGAGAGAGAGAGAGAATGAGAGGAAGAGCTTTCTTTCTTTCTCGGGATGCTTTTACATGGGAGGGTAAGAAGCCTTTTATAGGCTTCATAATATGAACTCCCATTACTCATCTTAAAGATGAGTAAATGGAGTTCATAATGACCATCAATGTGGTCATTCATTTCCCTTAATTTACAACACTCCCCCTTGGATGACCACCATATTAAAAGAATATGCCTCATTAAAACCTTGCTAGTAAAAAACCCTATAGGAAAAACCTAGCGAAGGAAAAAGAGTACAATATTCTTTTCTTGGTATATTAGGACTGCCTCGTTAAAAACCTTGCCAGTAAAACCCAGTAGGACAAAACCTGGACGAAGGAAAAAAAGAGTACAGTACACTAACACCCTTTTACAAGCATACTCCCCCTCATGTCGATATCCTTGAGTTGACGCATTCCAATCCTGTGTATTAACTTCTTGAATGTTGAGGTTGGCAATGATTTTGTGAATAAATCTGCTAGATTATCACTTGAGCGTATTTGTTGCACATCAATTTCACCACTCTTCTGGAGTTCATGTGTATAAAAGAATTTTGGTGAAATGTGTTTAGTTCTATCTCCTTTAATATAACCCCCTGTTATTTGTGCAATGCATGCAGCATTATCTTCAAATAATGTTGTCGGGCCACCTTTGATAGAGGAGAGTCCACATGATTCCCGAATATGCTGGATCATAGATCTTAGCCATATACATTCACGACTTGCTTCATGAATTGCCAGTATTTCTGAATGATTTGATGATGTGGCTACCATTGTTTGTTTGACAGATCTCCATGAAATAGCAGTACCATTGCAATTAAACACATACCCTGTTTGTGACCTGCCTTTATGTGGATCTGAAAGATATCCTGCATCTGCATATCCAAGCAATTGTTGCTTTGATTCCCTTGAGTAAAATAAACCCATATCAGTAGTTCCGCGAAGATAACGCAATATATGTTTGATACCATTCCAATGTCTTCGAGTTGGAGCGGAACTGTATCTTGCCAATAAATTGACAGAAAAAGCAATGTCTGGACGTGTACAATTGGCAAGATACATAAGTGCACCAATAGCATTAAGATATGGTACTTCAGGACCAAGTAACTCTTCATCCTTTTCGTAAGGACGAAATGGGTCATTTTTCACATCAAGTGATCGGACAACCATTGGAGAACTTAAAGGATGCGCTTTATCCATATAAAAACGCTTCAAAACTTTCTTAATGTATGTTGATTGATGTACTAAAACTCCATTTGGAAAATGCTCGATCTGCAGGCCGAGACAAAATTTTGTTTTTCCAAGATCTTTCATCTCAAATTCCTTTTTCAAGTAATTTGTTGTTCTTGTGAGCTCTTCAGGAGTTCCAACAAGATTTAAGTCATCAACATACACTGCAATAATTGCAAATCCGATTTCTGATTTCTTAATGAAAATGCATGGGCATATAGGGTTATTCACATACCCTTCTTTTAGCAAGTATTCGCTAAGGCGATTGTACCACATGCGTCCAGATTGCTTTAATCCATACAAGGATCGTTGTAACTTGATTGAGTACATGCTACGAGGCTTTGTATTATTTGCATCAGGCAATTTAAATCCTTCGGGGATTTTCATGTATATATCATTATCCATGGATCCGTATAAATATGCTGTAATAACATCCATGAGACGCATATCCAGTCCTTCTGAGACTGCCAAACTAATTAAGAAACGAAATGTGATTGCGTCCATGACGGGAGAATATGTTTCCTCGTAGTCAATACCAGGTCTCTGCGAGAAACCTTGTGCTACTAATCGCGCTTTATATCTTATGATCTCATTATTCTCATTGCGCTTTCGTACAAATACCCATTTGTACCCAACAGGCTTTACATCTTCAGGTGTTTGAACTACAGGTCCAAAAACTTCTCGTTTTGTTAATGAGTTTAATTCTGCCTGTATAGCTTCTTTCCATTTTGGCCAATCATTTCTATGTCGACATTCTTCCACATTTCGTGGTTCGGGATCTTCATCATTTCTTATGATATCAGAGGCCACTTGGAAAGCAAAAATATTGTTAATAACAATATTATTTCGATCCCATTTTTCTCCCGTTTGTACATAACTTACTGAGATCTCACAATTTTCAGGTACCTGTGCCTCTTCAGGGGCTTCTCATTCAATATGTGGATCTTCAGGGGTTTCTTGTTCAATATGTACCTCTTCAGGGGCTTTCTGCATTATTTGTGCCTCTTCTAGGGCTATAGATTTATCAATTTTAAACTGATCAGTCATTTTGATGGCCTCTTCTAGAGTGCTAAGTTTTTCTTGGGTTCTCCTCTTCCGGGGAGTTACATCCTTTGAGCCGACAGGTCTACCACGCTTCAGGCGTATCTTAGATTCATTTGTTAACTGTCCTACAGGGACATCAATCCGTGCTGGAGTATTTGCAGCCGGGATATGTGACTTTGTCACTTTCTTTGTATCAATGAATGCATCTGGTAATTGATTTTCAAGATTTTGCAAATGAATGATCCTTTGAACTTCTAGTTCACATTGATTTGTACAAGGATCAAGATGGGTCATAGTAGATGTCTTCCAACTAATTTCTCGTCGTTCTTCAGGAATCGACTTTTCTCTCCCTAATGATGGGAAAACACTCTCATTAAAATGACAATCCGCAAAGCGGGCTGTAAAAACATCGCCTGTCAAAGGTTCAAGATATCTTATGATAGATGGAGAATCAAAACCTACATAAACCCCAAGTCTTCGTTGGGGACCCATTTTAGTGCGTTGTGTAGGTGCAATTGGTACATATACTGCACAACCAAAGATTCGTAAGTGAGAGATATTTGGTTGTTTTCCAAGCACAAGTTGTGAAAGGGAGTATTCATGGTAAGTTGTAGGTCGGATACGGACTAAAGCTGCAGCATGCATAATAGCATGTCCCCAGGCGGAAGTAGGTAATTTGGTTTTCATTAGTAATGGTCGAGCTATTAATTGGAGACGTTTGATGAAGGATTCTGCTAAACCATTCTGGGTATGGGTATGAGCAACAGGATGCTCAATATTTATCCCTACTGACATGCAATAGTCAATGAATGTTTGAGAAGTAAATTCACCAGCATTATCAAGACGTATTGTCTTAATTGGATAATCTGGAAATTGTGCTCGTAATCTGATTATTTGTGTAAGGAGTCTAGCAAAGGCTACGTTACGTGTAGAAAGGAGACAAACATGTGACCACCTAGTAGAAGCATCTATTAAGATCATAAAATAACGGAATGGTCCACATGGTGGATGGATAGGCCCACATATGTCCCCATGTATTCTTTCTAAAAAGATTGGTGACTCAGATATGACTTTAGTAAAAGATGGTCTGATTATCAATTTACCTTGTGAGCAGGCAGCACATGAGTATTCATTGGGCGAAAGAATCTTCTGGTTCTTTAGTGGATGCCCATGTGAGTGTTCGATTATTCGACGCATCATTGAAGACCCTGGGTGACCTAGCCTGTCATGCCAAAGGACAAAAACTTTTGGGTCGTTGAACTTCTGGTTCACGACAACATATGATTCAATATGCTTTATAGTTGTATGATACAACCCAGAGGAAAAAGCCGGGAGTTTTTCCATTATAAGCTTCTGGCCAGATATAATGGAAGTAATATAAAGATATTCTACATTATCTTCATTCATAGTTTCAATATGATATCCATTTCTGCGGATATCTTTAAAACTGAGCAAATTTCTTCTGGATTTGCTAGAATATAACGCGTCATTTATATGGAATCTAGTACCATTTGGCAATGTTATGTTTGCTCTTCCAGAGCCTTCAACTAAGTTTGTAGTACCAGATATGGTACTTACATTAGCTTTTATTAATGTCAATTCGAGGAAATATCTTTTATCTCGAAGAATTGTGTGCGTGGTCGCACAGTCTGCGAGACATACATCATCCTCATTCATCTTGAGACCAAATAACACATGGATTTCAGATATAACAAAAAAAACAAGGCATAATGTAAATAACAAAGTAAATAAGATGTAAATATAAGACATAATAATATATTATTTTATATATCGAGTAACATCAATCAATGCTAATTTTTTCATCATTTATCAAATGGTCTATTTTTTCATTGGGACCTCCAAAGAAATCAATGTCATAGTAGGTTAGGTCCAATCCATCACCATCGGTAAAGTTCATCTCTATCTCTTTTCCTTTAGCTTTTATTGATGCTTGGTAAAGGTCGACCAAATGTTTGGGTGTACGACAGGTACGCGACCAATGTCCCTTCATACCACATCTATAACAATTATTCTCATGGTTCTTAGGAGGTTTATCTTGTAAACGCTTCCCATTTTCTTGTATTGTCTCAGTATTGTTCCACTTCTGGTGGTGCAATGAGGCTTTCATTTTCTGAGAATTATTACTATAAGAACCATGGTATCGGGGATTTCTTCCACGACCACGACCACGTCCTCGTCCTCGTCCACGTCCACGAGTTTGGGACGATATTGCATTCACTTCAGGGAATGGTTCAGATCCAGTTGGACGAGACTGGTGATTTCTCATCAAAAGCTCATTATTTTGTTCAGCAACAAGAAGACATGATATTAATTCAGAATATTTTGTAAATCTATGCTCTCGATATTGCTGCTGCAGGAGCACATTCGAGGCATGAAACGTAGTAAAAGTTTTCTCTAACATGTCTTCCTCTATGATTTTTTTCTCCACACAGCTTTAATTGAGAGCTAATTTTGAAAAGTGCAGAGTTGTATTCACTAACAGTTTTAAAATCTTGCAACCTTAGGTGCATCCAATCATATCGAGCTTTTGGGAGAATCACAGTTTTCTGGTGGTCATATCTTTCCTTCAAATTACTCCATAGAGTAAAAGGGTCCTTTACCGTAAGATACTCATTTTTTAAACCTTCATGGAGGTGATGACGAAGGAAAATCAATGCTTTTGCGCGATCCTGCAGGGATGCTTGATTTCCTTGTTTGATCGTAGCTCCAAGGTTCATTGCATCAAGATGTAATTCAGCATCAAGGATCCAAGATAGATAGTTCTTTCCCGAAATGTCAAGTGCCACAAATTCGAGTTTTGTGATATTCGACATTGTCAAATAACTTCATATATATGACAAAACAATATTATTAAAATCAGTTATAATAACTTGATAGCATTGGTATAACTTTGATTATAAACAAAATCAAATAATTTGTTTACAACTTTTAACAATATGTAACAAAACAAATCAACAATAATATAAATATGTAAAATTTTATTCTATATAAATAACTTTAAGTGAAGATATGAGAATTACCTTCAGAGCAATTCGTGCTGATAACGTGTTATAAAACAAGGACAAATATAATGCAAATCAAAGTAATAGAGATAAAATATATCTTACTTTGATATATAATATGGAAGAAGGAATCAAATAAGAGAATTGAGAAAGTGAAAGAGAGAGAGAGAGAGAATGAGAGGAAGAGCTTTCTTTCTTTCTCGGGATGCTTTTACATGGGAGGGTAAGAAGCCTTTTATAGGCTTCATAATATGAACTCCCATTACTCATCTTAAAGATGAGTAAATGGAGTTCATAATGACCATCAATGTGGTCATTCATTTCCCTTAATTTACAACATATATATATATATATATATATATATATATATATATATATATATATATATATATATATATTTCATAATTTAATACCGTACACATACAAGTCTTCCAGTGAGAGACTTCCAATACTCAACCCTCGACACGATTTGTGTGGTTGTATAAAGATCTAACCGTTTTTCAAAACCCCGCATTTCCAATTTTGCATAACCACTCTCCTCCAACCTTCCACTACGGTACTACCCCGCACTCTCCCCAAAATTTATAGGGCTCGATCTTCTCCAATCCATCCATGGCTTCCATCTCCACCATTTCCACCTCCAATTTCTTCTGCAACAACCACTACACTGCAAAATTTTCTTCCACATCTTCGGTTCTTCAACCAAGACTCAGAATTTCAGCAGCAAATGCCGCCGTTTCAACTTCCTCCAATTATACAAGTAGGAGAACGAGTAGCGAGAGGGCGAATTTGGAGGTAGGCAGCTCGAGTAGTGCGATGGAGCAGCTGGACATCGAGCGCGGAGTTTGCTTTCCGTTCCGCAAGTACACTCCCGAGACAGTAGGGTTTTTTTGGGTGGAAGTGTTTTGATTCGTTTGTTTGTTTGTTTTTGTGTTGAATTTGGTGTGGATTTGAATTTTTGTTGTTTACGGTTAGGTGAGGAATAAGGTGTTGGAATCTAGAGGGCAGATTCTGTCTCTGGTTGGGCGCGGTGTGGAGATAGTTTGGAATTTGGGGCTGTACTGGTCGACTTTGATGTATGATTGCTTGGTGGGGCGGGACGAAGAGGTTGTTCCTTATCGAGCTCGGCAGCTGAGGAATCTGCTGTGTGATTTAGGGCCTTCCTTTATCAAAGCCGGACAGGTTTGTCAAATTTTAGCCCTAAACTCTTACTTTGTCGTTTTTTGAATCCATCGCGTTTCTATCATGGTGAGTTTTTGTTATGGTTTGAATTTGTGAATTGCTTGGCTGAATGTGGACATTCTATTTCAAAGCAATGATTTATGGTGGACTTTTTGACAAATTAAGATTTCCGATCTTCTTAATATTTGGGGATTTTTTGCTGGATTTTCACCTTTTATGATTTATGGATTGTTTTTTCATAGCTTGCTCCAAAATTAATGACTCATTTTAACTTAAATTTCCTAAAGAATCTAGAGTCCCTTGAACGGCCTTCCATTATCAAAGTAATTAGTTCACTGTTCTCTGCAACATTTTTCAAACTTTCAATTTCTCACCAAAAATTATACTTCTCGTGCAATCCTTTTTTGTGCTTTAACTGAAGATGTGTTGACAAAGGAAGATTGCTTTCTCAGTTTGGAACACCAGAAGTTATGTGTTGGGTTTTAAATTTCATTATAGAGTTAAGGCCCCAGTCAATTCACTGGTGGTAAAATGTATGTACCCTAATAGAAAGGAATGAAGTGTCTTATCTATTTTTTTTTTTTTTTGATAAGTAATGAAGTGTCTATCTATTAAACATCTTTTAACCGAGTTGCCATTCTGCCTGAGTTTTATCCCAAGTGAATTCAGGTTGTCTTTCTGAAATCAAATTTAGAAGAGTGGTTGGGAGTTTCTCGACTAGCTAACAAATTTAAAGACAATCACGTTGTCTAGCTAAGCATTTGGTCTTTTCTTTTTTAATCAGAAACACTTGGTTGTATTGATTGTACACTTACTTTATGTTAACAGGTTCTTGCTAACAGACCGGATATTATTAGGGAAGACTATATGAATGAACTCTGCATTCTTCAAGATGATGTTCCCCCTTTTCCTAATCAGGTAAAACAGCTCTAAATGGAAGCCTAGCACTTTTACAGTGGGCCATTTTTCTTTTGCCATGCTGAAACTGAACTCCTTTCACCTAGACAGCGAATGTTTTGACAATGATGTAGGTTGCTTTCGCCATTATTGAAGAGGAATTAGGCCAACCCCTTGAAGCAATTTTCAGCAAAATTTCTTCTCAGACTATAGCAGCTGCAAGTTTGGGTCAGGTTTACCGAGCTACTTTGCGTGACTCAGGGGAGGATGTCGCTATTAAGGTTGTACAAGATTCATCTGGTGATCAATTTCTTTTATCATCCTTGTGGTGGGGTGTCACTCCCACAAAAGTTGTGAACTTTTTCCATTTGCTTAATACTGCTGCTCTCCATTGCTAGATTGACTTGCTTTTCTTAAAGTTCTCAATTTTCTTGTTGCCTTATGTTCCCATGGGAATCATATGATTAAGTTTTTTGGCTATGATCTATAGATACAGTGCAAGCACAATGTTGCTGAAACACAGTATGTTGGAAATGCAACTTCCAGATCAAGACAAAGGGACATGGCTATACACATGCATGCGTATTTATCATATGAAATATGTGTTATCTTTGTTTGAATTTTTCCAAGAACCTAATAGGACAAAATAGTAAAGAGTAGAGTAATGTTTTTGAATAGATATGACAATAAAAAGGCATATTTTCTTGTTCTTCTGCACATTTTTGAAGTAAAGGTGTAGTTGGGAAAAGTGTCTAAACAAAGGTCAATCAAGAGTGTCCCAACATGCAAGTTGTTTACTGTGATTGACATTTTAAATATCTTAGCCATTTGGATATTGAATCTTTAGAGATAAAAATATGATCATAACATCCGTCCAATGTTTGTCTTATTTTCTTGTAAACACTTTTATGGAATCCATTTAGGCGTAAATGCACAAAATTGTTGCCAAGTTTTGATGTCATGGCATCACCAGTATATATCAAAGAGAAGAAGCATGAAATGTGGCAAAGTAGTTTAATTTTTTGAAGTATTCGGTCTTGTTATACAATGTCTTTGTCAAAATATCAGTCTTTGTAAAAACTGGTTTTTCCCAATGCTCCTATTTGTCTTACAACCACCATTTTCTATCAACAGCAAAGGTATTGGTGGGGAAAAAGAGCAGGTATCTCAGACTGTCCAATGATTGACGGTCCTTGGCTGTCTAGTTCAATGCAAAATAAAATAACATACTTAACCTAATTTTCCTTTTGTGTTCTGAACTGGAATGCTTTGTGTTTGTTCTGTTCTAGTCCTTTTCTAGTTAACTAGTTATTAATGGTGAAACGTTCTTTTGCTTATCAAAGCACTATTTCTGGCTCCTCTTTTATATTTAAGCATATCTATATATGTTTGTTTTTTTAATTTAACTTTGAGCTTTATAGAAGTTGCTTTTGCAACTCCAAAAAATAAAATAAAATAATTCAAACACCATAATCTATACAATAATTTTAATGCCTACAGGTGCAAAGGCCAAGGATAGAGCCTATAATCTATCGGGATCTCTTTCTCTTCCGTACTCTCGCTTCATTCTTGAATGGCATCAGTCTGCAGAAACTGGGATGCAATGCTGAACTGATCGTGGATGAATTTGGTGAGAAGCTTTTGGAGGAGCTTGATTACACCTTGGTACTTTCTGAAACTGCCTCCTCTACCTTGCAAATAGTAAAAAAAATTGTGTGTAGAGAATAGGAAAAAAAAAATGAATGTGTCTGCATCAGATAGGAGATTTGGATTTGATGCTTTTTAGCTGTATGACACTGACGTCCATTAACTTATTTGTGACCTCCATGGAAATTAAATTACCTTGCAGTTGTTGTGGTACTTTTTTGTAGTTTTGGTTTTTACTCCATTTCTTTCCTTTACCAGGAAGCTCGTAATCTTGAAGATTTTCTGGAGAACTTTAAAAATGATCCTACTGTCAAAATCCCCCGGGTTTACAAAAAGCTTTCTGGTTCACGTGTTTTAGTCATGGAATGGATTGATGGTATTCGGTGCACTGATCCACAGGTTTGGATGTCGGGATAGATGATGACCATTAGTATGGTGTTATATTAATTTCCTATTGCAACATTGCGAGAGATAGCTCACTTTTTTTTTTCTTCCATTCTATTCAGGCTATTAAGGAAGCGGGTATTGATGTAAATGGATTTTTGACAGTTGGAGTGAGTGCTGCTTTGCGACAATTGCTAGAATTTGGGTTATTCCATGGAGACCCACATCCTGGAAATATTTTTGCTATGCGTGATGGACGTATTGCGTATGTGGACTTTGGTAATGTTGCTGTGCTCAGTCAGGTGAATCTTATGTGCTTCAAAGATATTCAATGGGAATTATCCTATAAGTAGATATGTCCTGATTAGCTCTTAGCTTTGATATAGAATGAATCATCTCCTCCTTTCTGGATATTTTCTTAAGGAACAGTAAAACTGGATTTACTTGGCAGTACATCTAGATTGTCTCTTTTCCCATCTGCTTATGCACACAAGTCTACATGAGGGGGCTATGTTTGATGAGACTGCACAGGAAAAGTTCAATGTCAAACATGTATCTAGCTTAAAGGAAGATAAACCAAATGACTGGATTTTCAATACTAAGGAAAATCTGCCTGTGTTGCAAAATTGGAACTTTTTCTCAAACAGGTCTTTTTTTACTGCA
The DNA here is from genome assembly GCF_030704535.1 of Vitis vinifera. Classification (NCBI taxonomy): domain Eukaryota; kingdom Viridiplantae; phylum Streptophyta; class Magnoliopsida; order Vitales; family Vitaceae; genus Vitis; species Vitis vinifera. The sequence goes on along the minus strand of NC_081808.1, from coordinate 2,111,550 downwards.
CTCATCACTTTGATGATTTCTCTCTTTCTCTCTCTCTCTCCCTGATTTTAATGGATAATAAAGTTGTCAGAATAATCGAGTGGTCAACATAAGCAATATTAACAAAGGATGAGAAGGAGATTAGAAGATGAAGAGGGAATAAAACCATATTTATGTCTCGAACTCTCTCCCCAGAAAGTGTGCAAACAAGAAGGTAAATAATTGAACATAACAAAATGTGAAATAAAGGGAACTGCCCCTCTGCCCGACATTGATTCTCATTAGCAATAATATTTTCATGTAGATATAACCCTAAAGGGTAAGTAGGAGTAAGAATTGTCTGTCCATCCAAAAAGTTTGAAGGAAGAAAATAGATGGATGGAAGGTAAACTAGTCACCCTTGAAGGTGGAACAAACTTGTAAATAATATAAGGAGTACAAATCTAACTAATTGGTATATTTTCCCCGGTGAAAAGTGAAAACGAATCTATGTTCATAGTCATACTGTTCAAGGGTATGACTTCTACTAATGGCTGATTTTTTTAACAAAATGAGTTCATAGGACATCCTTGATGCCTAGTTCAAGTAGCAAGGAGTTGGGTTGGAAATATGGGAGATTCCAGGGTTGAATTCTAGTAAAGACAAAAAAAGAAGGATACCTATCAGAAAAAACAAGAACAATTTTGAGCCAATAATTTCATAAAGTCAAGAATGATTATGACCAAGGGTGTTGAAGGAAATGTTTGAAAAAATAACAAGTATTAAACAGGCAAGAAATCTTGGAACTTAAAAGGGGAAAAAACTTTACAAAGCATGTACAAAAACCCCATAGAATGAAGAAGAATGTTTACCCAATAACTTATACCTTCGTATTCCTTTTTTTTTTTTTCCAGCAAAATAAACAGATTTTGATAGATGCGGTTGTCCATGCTGTAAATGAGGACTATGTTGAGATGGCAAATGATTTTACTAGGCTTGGTTTCCTTGCTAGTGGGACTGATGTTGCCCCCATTATTCCAGCACTAGAAGCAATTTGGCAGAACTCATCTGGAAAAGGACTCTCTGACTTTAATTTCCGAAGTGTTACTGGTGCATTTCATATCCTATTCTTGTTTATGTTCTATTTCATGGTCTATTCATTTAGGGTGCTTATCTAGGTATGTTCCTTAAGTTGTCTAACAAAATGCTGTGTTGTAGGTATAAATTAGCAATGGACCCAAAAAAAAAAAAAAACAAAAACACAAGTTAAATCAAGTTAAGAGTTAATTCTACTGTATATTGTGGATCCAGTTAAGAGTTAAGACTTGTGCTGTACATGCTGCAGGGAAGTTCAATCAATTGGTTTACCAATATCCCATTCGTATACCAGAGAGGTTTTCTCTCGTCATCCGTTCTTTGTTGACTCAAGAGGGCATCTGTTTTACACTGAAACCAGATTTCAAATTTCTTGAGGTGAACAGTTTTTGTTTCTTGTTTTTTCATTATGATATTGTATTTTATTTTGGATTTTTTTATTTATGGTAATTGCATGATGAAACTTCTGAACTACTAGGAAGGGGCCAAGGGTATCAGTAGTGGTATAATCTGTAATCCTCTCAAGCACTGTGGTTGGAACTGATTAGTTTTCCTTCTAGTTTGAATTTGATTGTCATTCTGCTGGTTATGCACAGCATATGGGCACCAAAACAGCGGGTTAAAAATCATATCACCTAACTCGTTTTGTCTGCACATAATTCTTTTTTCCCCTCTTTTTTCAGTAAGCTTGGGCTCTCAACTATGTTTAAGGTTTGAGACAGTCTCAGCCTGTCAAGATTTTCTGTAGCTCAAACTTTGTTCAACTGCAGTCAGGCTGCAATCCCTGTAGTGATTCTGAGGCCACTGGCTGAGCAAAAATTCATCCTCCAGAGGATGCAGCTACCTAAAGCTTATGGAAAACCTTAGGATAGTTTCCATGCTCTCTTATTTCATATACATCAGAAGATGAAAAGAAGAAAACGTAAAAGACAGAAGAAATCATTTTTTCCTTCTATTGAACAAATGACTATAATTATCTGATTACTTAGGGCTCATCTTAGTTTGGTTCTTGGTGATGCATGCTAATTCACATTTCTTAAAGATACTTCTTTTTGGATAAATATATCATAGAAAAACGCCAAAGTGGAGTAGACCTAGTACATCATAAAGATTTTTAAACCTTCTTGTCAATGCGTGCTTGGACAGAGCTGTACAAGTCAATATGACTCTGTTTATGAATTACAAACAACGGCTTCCTTGTTACCCTTGAAATTGAACTGTTTCAACAGCTGAATGCCTTTTCCTTTTAATATTTATATATCATCTCGTTTTCTTTACAACACATTCATTGATAACAAGCAGTCTTCTAGGTTGCCTATCCATATGTGGCAAAGCGCCTTTTAACAGACCCAAATCCTGCTCTACGTGAACGCCTCATACAGGTATGTCCAAAACCATTCTTAATGACTCCATTTGTCACATGACTTGCCCTGGTAACAAGGCAAAGGATATTCTTTCAAACCATTTCCTTTCCCAATGATCTGATTCGGGTTTCAGGTTCTTTTCAAAGATGGTGTTTTCCAGTGGAAACGCCTTGAAAACCTTATTGTTCTAGCAAAGGAAAATGTGGCCAAGATGAGCAGCAACCCTGCATTAAAAGTGAAGCACACGTCTGTATCTTGTCATGTCTCTCTCATCTTGTTTCCCATCCTGCTTGTGAGTAATATCGACCGATATTTACATCCGTTCCCTTTTTCCAGAAAAAGCTCCAGAGACCTGCAAGTTGAAAGGAAACTGGACCTCACAGATACGATCAAGGATGGAGCTCGCCTTTTCCTGATCGACGAAGGAATCCGCCGCCAGCTTCTCCTTGCCTTGACTGAAGATTCCAAGCTTCACATCCAAGAGGTTAATAATTTCTGAAAACTCTTCTTCTTTATCCATCGTTGTAAGTTCATAATACCATTCATCACATGATTGCTGAAACATCAATCCTTCTTCCATAGCTTGTTGATGTGTATAGATTGGTGGAAGGAGACATAGACATACCCTCAGTTGCTCTGGAAGTAGCAAGAGGTAAACTTTCATTGAACCTCTAAACCTCACATCTTCACTCATAGATTGATCCGATCTAATCCTCAATCTTCCATCCTTGGTTTTACAGACTTGCCTGCTGTTGCCCGCGATGTCATGCTTTCATGGAGTGCATCAGTCTTATCAGACAGATGATTATTGTCTTCTGGGTTCCTGCTAACATGAGAGCTTCATCATCTCAATTGGATGGATGCTGTCAGCCTCTACAATTTCTAGTAAGAAAATGTTAAATGCTGAAACATTAAAGCTATATCCTCTGTATAGAAACTGTTTTTATATAAAATGCTGATAAAATCTTCCGGGATTCAAACAGATACAGAAAAACTTTGAGATGTCAAAAAAAAAAATTATAGCTTCAGCTTCCCTTTAGGTTTTTCCAGATTAGTCTATTCTTCGCCTTCTTTTCCCCTTTTGAGCTTTTGGACAGCTAACAGTTCAGCCATTAGTGGAGCTTCTGTATTCCTTAATTGTCCATGAAACTGCATCGCTGTGTCTTATGTTTCAGGTACTCCAAACAGGTCTCTAGGGGGAGGAAAATTTATTGTCCTCCTACAAACTTGGGTCTTGACAATATTTTAATAACTATTTTTTAAAAACATTTTACGAACAAATTTTTTGTCTGAAACTCTGAAGATAATTTATAATCTATTCTTTATATTTTTCATTACTTTTTTTACAACATTCTCCTTTTTTTTTAAAAAAAAATTCTTAAAATATTTCAATTTGAATATCATATCCAAATAAAATGATATTATAAGCATTATATTGGAATGGATATGTTATTTCATCTTATATTTAGATTGTAAAAAGAGTAAAAAAATAGGATGAAAACAAATTTATGATTAAAATATTTAAATTCATAAATAAAAAATATTGCTATATGTAGAAAATATATATCGAATATTATATTAAATAATAACGTATATTAGTATTATTTTATAATATTATATATAGTTAATTTCTTGTAAGTTTAACCTTTTTTTTTTAATCAACAAAATGAATAATATACACAAATAAATAAAAATTGATACTTACACAAACGATGTTGAATATAAAATATGATAATTGTTAGGATAAAATATATCGTCTCACTTTTTATTCTAGTTTATATTATATATAGAAACGAAGATAACCTTTAAAAAAATAAATATATAAAACACGATAAAAAGCAAAGACTTAAAATTTCAAAATTTTTTATAGCAAACAATATTTCTAAAAACCTCGATTATTATGCTTCTCATTCTAATCAATGATAATCAACAAAAATATTAAATTATTGTCAAGAAACTTTAAATTTCAACACAAATATTGAATTATTCTCAATAAACTGTCTTTGGTTTTGTGTTTATATATTTATTTAATTTTTTAATTGAATATTAAGTCCATATCTTTTTTTTTTTTTTCATTTTTTTCTCTAATAAATATTTTGTAAGTTATTTTAGATTTTTAATCAATTGGTTCAACCATATAAAAGAATACCCACATGTAAAAAGGAAAAAAAAATCTATTGATATATATTTATATTTTTTTAAATATTTATTTTTGTAGGCATATTTATTCCAATTTTATTGAATATCTTTTATCATGTAAGAAGACTATTTTTGACTGTTTATTTTTATAGATTTCTGAATAAAAATTAGAGACCTAAAATTATTATTATTATTATTATTATTATTATATTTTTTTTTATAGAAAGCAACATCCCTCGTAACGACGAAACCATGGTTGTTATAATCCTAATTCTAATTGATGACAATGACAAAAATTAATGTCTTGTCAAACAAAATTTCAACGCAAAATATCCAATTTTGTCAAGAAATTTGTTTTTTTTTTAATGTTTCATTTTTTAATTGATTGATAATAATGACAAAATCCACGCGGTGCAAAGCAAGATTTCAACATAAATATTGAATTATCTTAGTTTCTTAGTATGTTCATATGAAAAAAAATCATAAAATTTAAATTCAAATTTATAAAATATAAATTTTAAATAGTTATTTAAAAATAATTAATATTTCACACATTTTTTATCCATCATATTAGGTATTACTTTTGAGTTAACATTTGATTGATAAGCGTATAAAATTTAGTTTTTTTGTAGGCCCATATGAAAAAAAAATTATAAAATTTAAATTCAAATTCAAATTTATAAAATATAAATTTTAAGTAGTTATTTAAAATTAATTAATATTTTATACATTTTGTGATCGATCATATTAGGTATTATTTTTGAGTTAATATTTGATAGATAAAGTGCATAAAATTTAGAATTATTTTTAAAAGGTTTTTATTTTATAATTATTTTTAGATGAGCGTGTAGAAATATATTTTATTTTTATCTTTTCTAATAAATATTTTGAGAGTCATTTTATATTTTTATGAAAAGGAAAGAATATATATATATAATATTCTTATTAAACATTTATTTTTTAAACATATTTATTCCAATTTTACTGTTAGACCCTTTATCAAGTATGAAGACTATTTTAGTATTTTTATCTAATGTCCATTTTTATAGATTTGTGACCAATTATGTATCTTTCCTTTTTTTTTTCTTTTAAGTCTATTATATGTCATTAAAAAGCTCTAAAATATAATTTTTCCCTTTTTATAACTTTATTTATTCAGGGAAGATAAAAATTTTAATTATTTTAATTCTATATAAATTTATTTATTCATAAAAAATAAAAAATAAAAAAATGGAAGTGACTGTATGAAAAGGGCATTTAGGTCATTAAAGGATGGGGATCGCTCTTTCCTTTTACCTTTTTATCCTTCTTTTGGAAAAGAGAGACTCAGAGACATGGTACAGACCCTACCTACTCCCAAACAGACCTCATCTCTCTCTCTCCTCTCTTCTCTCTTCCCAATCACCCACCGTACTCTCTTCATCCTCCCCAGAACCCACCACTCTCTCTCCCTCTGAAGGTAAAAGTCAAAACCCCTCCTTTCCATTTTCATCTGTTTTTGATCTGATTTCTCTTCAACTTCTGTTACAGTAATCATTTTGCTTGTTTCATTCATCTTTTGATTTGTTGTTGGGAGCCCTTGTACTCTGACCTCTCTCTGATTGCCGATTGGTGTTGTCACGATTTTATCGATCTTTGCCTGTTTGATTGGATGATTTGTTGATTGATATGTAGTGGGTGTTGACTAATTCTTCTTTAGCGAAAACCGTTTGGTCAATTTCATTTTTGCTTTTGCCATCCAAACCGCTTGCTACTGGGGATCAAGATTGATTTCTTTGCATGCTGAATTTCGATAATCCCAAAATTTTAGCACAATTTCACTGAATTTCCAATTTACTGTAGGATTTTCGGCCAATTTTTGGAATTATAAAGCTGCCAATTTTTCTTTTTGTTGAATTGGGAGCATCTGATTTGTGGTTTAGATGAACTTTATGGTAATTCATTTCAGGGGTTTTCCTATTATTGGGAAAGTTATCAAGAGTCTCATTCTCCAATTTAAGCTCTATCTAGGGTTCGTTCTTCCATTAAATAACGGGTGTCTTGGTCTTCTTCTCTCTATGTTGACCCACTTCCTTTTTGTGATGCTTTCTACTTTATCAAACCACGCTTTCTCACTGAGCCGAGAATCATCCAAGACAAATTTTCCTTGGGTTATCCTCAGTCGGTGCTATCTCAATCTTCCCACCGATGCATTTTTTATTTATTTTTATGTTTTAGTTTTTATTCTATTTTGTTGGCATGTCCTCTTTTCTGTTAGACTGTCTATCTGCTCAATTGAATGTGGGTTAATTCAAATCAAGTTTTAGCAATGGTTCATCTGTGGCTTGTTGCCTACTGTAATTTATCTATGTGGAAAATATTGTATGCATTTTGTTTTGTTTTCTTCTATTTTAGAAAATCAAAGAGATTGCATGCAGTTAAGCTTGATTTTGTGGGTATGGTATTTCAGCCTATTTGAGGCATTAATAGCTGTGGAGAATCGGTTCTTGAGTCTTTTCTCAGATTGGTATCACTTCTTGCCTGCGGCTTACCAATTAGAGGTTTTTGTTTTCTCTTTATTTGGAATTTCATTGAGGTGTGGGGGCTATTACTTCTCTGATCTCAGTGTTTTCTTTGAGCTGATTTGCTGCTCTATTGATAAAATAAGAGTGAACAGCCATAAAAAAGATCAAGATCGGACCTTCAGCTGCTATAAAAAGAGTTGATTGGAAGTTTGACATTGTTGCCCTCTTTTCTATTACGGTTGTCTGTCTAAAATGTAGAAATATTGCTATTTTTTGGCATGGTCTCATTCCTTCATCTACTTGTGATTTCTATTAATGGTCCTTTTTCTTTTTACAGGTGCAGCTATGTATGATGGGATGATATGAATAGATCAAGAGCTTGTTCTATTTGATTTTAATGAACATGCTTAGTTGGTTTGTACTTTGTATTTTCTCCTAGTGTTCTTTGGTTTATTCTGCATTTCTGACCCAGAGAGGAAGGTGGATACTGTGTGCTTGTGGATTTTATTGTGAATATTTTCTTAATGGCTTTTGAATATTTTTTTGGAACGCTGGATCACCCCAAAACTTTCAACATGGACAATGTTCAGTTGGACACCAATTGGGAAGATGTGACTTGTCCTATATGTTTGGATTTCCCTCATAATGGTGTACTTCTCCAATGCTCATCTTATGAGAAAGGATGCCGTCCTTTTGTTTGTGACACAGACCACTTGCACTCGAATTGTCTTGAACGATTCAAAAGTGCATATGGGATGTCATCTGAGTTGAAATCCCCTTCAACATCTGATGCTGATGCTGATGCTGCTGCTGCTGCTTCCGCAGAAAACATCCAACAGTTGTCTGAAGACAGCTGCAGACCAACTTGCCCCTTGTGTAGAGGGGAAGTTACTGGGTGGATTGTTGTTGATAAGGCCCGGGAACAACTGGATGAGAAAAAGCGTTGTTGTGCAGAGGAACGATGTGCATTTATGGGAACTTATTTGGAACTTCGGAACCATGCTCAATTGGAGCATCCTCATGCTCGTCCATCAAAAATTGATCCTGCAAGGCAGCTTGACTGGGAGAATTTCCAGCAATCCTCTGAAATCATAGATGTTTTGAGCACCATTCATTCAGAAGTCCCTCGTGGTGTGGTTTTGGGAGACTATGTGATTGAATATGGGGATGATGAAACTGGAGATGAATTTGAGGACTTTCCTGGGGATGAAGGCAACTGGTGGACATCCTGTATTTTGTATCAGGTATTTGATAATTTTAGGGCTTCTAGAAACAGAAGAAGGGCAAGAGTCAGTGATGCCAGAAGAGGGAGTCGGCGTTCAAGTTATGACACTTCAAATTCTGATGAGGGTTCTGTGACATCTGTTGAATTTCCAGAGTATAGAGCCGATGAGACCGATGATGAGTTAGTGAGTACAAGTAGTGGATCGAGGGGCAGCACTGGACATCGCAGGTCGGTATAAATTTTTTATTCTGCTCCCTTTCTTTTCCATGAGATGCCTCTCCATGTTTAGTTGATCACGAATTTCAGACCTTAGTTCTATGACATGTGGTTCATGATTTTGGCAAGTTTGTTATTTCCCATGTATAAGGTTCCCACTACATCATGAGTCTTCTAGCCCATTGATGTCTGGTGTGCTTTGCTGTTCTATACTCTCATGCAAGGTTGAGAGTTCAAGACCAATGAATATATTAGTAGCGTTTTTCTTGGTGGGACTGGGAAGGGTGTTAGGTAGTCATTTTATGTGAATATGCTTGTTCAGAAGTTTTTACATGAATAACAAGAAACATAAAAGGTTTGTCTGCAATTCCATTTATGCATCTATTTGAAATGTTATGGGATGAAGCCATGGCTCCCTCCACTCCAACATTCCAAATTTGTCTTTTCTCCATATGTTCTTTCGCAGACCTCAGCCTGTTCTACCCTTTCTGAAACATCTCCTCAATTTCCATTGTCTTAATATCTCTTCAATTAATATTCCGTGTAGTAGATGATGAATGGAGCTATTTAAGTTACCGCATGAGAAAATATAGTGCTGAAACTGTCATGGTTTTTCATCTGAATTTTTTTAAAGGCTGTATTCTTTTGATTTATTCAATGCAAAATCACTTAGGTCTGGCTACTGTTTGTATTTCACAGTTCTCGAAGACGCCGTTCTCGCTTCTATGACAATTAGGTATGCACTAGCATGGATATATAGCTTTTGTATTCTCTTTCATTCTGGCTTTATTTTAGTGTACAAAGAACCAAATCATATCTTTTTTCAAATCCAATTACAAATAACTGTACAAGGCAGGAGTTGTGAGAGGGGTTTGCCCCCATGTCATAAAGCTTTGGTTATATAACTCCTCAAGTCTGCTCTGTGTTTTAATAGAAATGGAGTGAAACAGCAGACAGAAAGAAAGGCTTTTAAGGCGATGATCCACTGCAAATGGAAATCATCTTTCATGCTTTCTCCAGCTCGAGTTACTGTTTAGGTCATTGAAGCATGTAAGAGCTACATCCCGATGGAATTTCCTTGCTTTGTAATTAGGTTTGCCAGTTAGAAATGACTTCCAAACTCACCTTCACTATGCAGTGTGATTATGCTGTGACCGGTTTGGTTGTCTAAGTTTGTCTTTCATCAAGTACATTAAGTAGGCTCTTTTTTGCCCCTTTTTTCAATAGAAGCTTGAAGAGATGAAACTCTCACTAACCTGGATAGTCCTGCTGGTTTCAACTGATGACTGACATATTTTGTTTTACTGCATTACTGATATCTGGGTATGAATGTATTCGGATCAATCAGTAATGTGCTGTTTATTCTATTTTACCTTGCGGTTGCTGCTGTTTACAAAAGAATGGATTGTGCTTAGATTCTTCTGTATGGTCTCTTCCATCTGCCATTGTTCTGGGGGGTTGAGGAGAGGAAACCCACAAGTATGTTTACACAAGTTTGGTTTGGAAATGGTCACAACACCATCATCTGACGTCCCTGTGGGGCTCAAAAGAGGCTGTACCCACCCAATCCTAATACATTGCTAGGGTATTTTCTTATGGATTAGTTGCTCAGTTAGTATGCTTTTATGGCAGTGTAAAATTGTACCACATTGGCCTCCTGTTTCATGAAGTGAGCATCTATTTCCAATTGGAAACACAGCAGAGTCCTGTTTGGAATAGTGTTTTAATTTAATGCGTTTAGTGACAGAAGTAAACGCTTGATTATTTTACAAATTTTCATTCAATAAAAATTTGTTTTTCAAAGCAGGGGCCTTTTTGTTTGTTTAAGATATGGATGAGTCATGTTACGTAATGTGACTATGTGAGGCTTATGAAATGAGAGTTTTATTCAAACGTTATCATGGTTGAGAAAGTAAAAGGATCTAGTGGGGAATATTTTCAAAAAACTGGTTTTGACAACAAATAACAAAGAGGCATCTAAGCTTTTAACATTCAAGGAGCTCTCTCACCAAGGCTTTTCAGCTTCTGGGTCAGAGAACTCTTCTCATGTTATTCTCTCATAATTTGAGGTTGGTGATCTTCACTTCTAACATAGGGAAGAAAGAAAAATAAGATAAGCCTTCAAAAAGGGAAAAGTCTCGAGAGGATCCCAAATAATATGAAAATGATATTTTTCACTTCACCATTCGAGGGAGGGAAAGACAACCAAACTTCGATCCACTTTGGGTGAAGGAGAAGGGTTGAATAAATCTTATAGGTGTATAGTTTCCAAACTTGACTTTTGGTGAGGGTTGAATATTTCAAGCCCACTTTGAAGAGTACAAGCATCAAAAAGCCATATCCACACACACACATACACCATATCCATATCTCCCCACAACACATACTGTATACCCCAAACACGCATATATATATATATATATATATATATATATATATATATATATATATATATATATATATATGTATGTATGTATGTATGTATGTACGTACTAATATTTAAATAGAAAGGGTTTCATTGAGGTTGCCCTAGTCTAATGACAAAGTGCTTTAGCCAACCTTACCAAACCAACCAATTAAAAGGAAAAGAAAGAATATATTAAAATTTTATCAAACCATTAAGATTTAGCATTATCAAGTACTTCGGGGAAAATCCATAAACAAATGATAGCAGTGCTTTAAAATCATTCTGAGAAGCAATAATTTTAACTCGAGGAGAAAATAAATAGCTCTTCATGTTCTTCAGGAAGGTCAGTATAAAACTAATATGGGACATTATTGGGGAGGTTTCGGATGACATTACTCTTCATACCAATCTTAGAGCGCATGGCTTCTACCCCGGATTTATTCATCTGCTTCATCACCTTCATCCTCACTATCTGCTCTCTTGACTGCACTGTTGCCAGCCCCATGCTTCTATACCTGAAAATTATAAGCAAGGGTTTAGGTTTGTGAGTCCTCATAACCAACCAACCATAGACAAACAGCTGAAACAGGGGAAATGAAAACAAACCTAGAGGCCAATGCAGCAGTAATGGCAGCACCATTCATAGGCGAGGGGCGAGGCTTCTGGCGATAATAGCGCAGAAATTCACGGGATCCAAGTGATTTGGTTGATATTCCACCATCAGTTCTTCTAGTTATGATGAGTTCTGATCCACCACATCCAAGTTCAACAGTGTTGTTCATGTCACCAGATGCAACGAGCTGTTTCTCATCGACATCCACATAACTATACCAAGAGAGGGATAGTGAATATAAAATCTATCAACATATTGACAGAAGAATATAATTGTATTTTTTGGCAGTTTGAATAATGAAATAAGCAAGTCAAGGTCATTGAGCAGGATCAGACCTGCTACTATAATCATAGAACTCTTCCAGTTCTGCTTCCTCATCATCACCACCATCACCATAATGCACTTTGCAGTGACTTTTTGCCACCATGTGCTTCCTAACCGCTTCCAAGCTGTTGAAAGGATGGCATCCGTCATTGCAATACAGACACATAAAATCCCTTGTCACCTGAAAAATTATAGAGAAGACAGAAAGTTTAAATAACATTTGTATGGAAGTTTTAAAGGGGTAACTGGCCCAAAACTGAGAAATTGAAAAAACAAATGAAGGAAAAAAATGGAGCACAAGCTTATAACTCGTTACCTTAAGGCCAAGATAAGTAAGAAGTCCTTTTGGATCCTTCAGATACTCAACATCAGGAATGAAGAACCCATGCTGCTTGTGCATGTGAACGATACAACGTTCTATAGTGTTCTGCTCTTGGTCACACATGAAGCAACAGGTTGGATCCAATTTTATCTCAAAATCATCGTCATCATCACTTTCATCCATGTCATCATTTGATGCATGCTCATTCACATTCATTTGAGTAATGGATTCAGTGGCCTCACCAACCAAATCTTCATCTGGGTTGACTTCCTCCCACTCATCTTCACTTTCTTCATTGACTGGCTCTCTTTGTGGGGGAGGCTTATTTGCAGTGCGGTGAGTTAGTGGCTTGATTATTGTAGTTTCTTCATCTTGATGACTTGCTCTTTGGGAAGCCCGCAAGATGTGACTTCGTGATTTAAGATGCTGACCAAGAGCCTTGGAACTTCTGTATCCCTTGCCGCAAAGGCTGCAACTATATAGCATGGGGGTCTCATTTAACCGATTTTTCTCTTCAGCAAGGGAAGACTGTCTAGCTAGATATAACGCTTCAGTCACCCCTGGAACCCCAGCAATCTGATGAAAAAGGTACAGAATAAATAAATAAAAACTCTCAGTATTGGATATTTTATTAAAAAAAAATTTCCCAATTTTTGGGCAGTGCTAATTTCAGCTTCTAGTTGGGGAGGGAAGCTGGATACACAAGAACATTAGGCACCCAAAACAACTTCTGTTTTCAATCTATTCTGGTCAAGTTTCTTGTTTTGAGCAATGACAATGGAAATATTGAGACATGCCAGAATGATGGTTTTAACTAACAAAAGATATCTGCACACATCAGAATTATTGACAAGAGAAGCAAAAGTATGCATCATCCTTCCAATTTTCACTTTTTTCATATGTTGTCAAAACCAAATTGAATACAGCTTATCGATTGTTAAGGCTGATGCTTAATACCACAACACAATCATCTAAAACTAAAGGTGCAAGTCTAATGAGTTTTTTAAAAATAAGAAACAAAAAATTCAACTCAATCCGTCAATCACATGCAAAATGAACAAAATGCAAAATCCTATATTTGTTCAACAAGATCATTAATAAGTCTTATTGTTATATAGTCATCAGATCTCCTTTTTAATGGTCACTAGCATGAGGATGGAGTCTGTTCATACTTAATTCTCAGTACTTCCTTTCCCTCAATGGTCACTAGCATGAGGATGGAATCTGTTCATACTTAATTCTCAGTAATTCCTTTCCCTCATTCTCAGAGGGATTCAGAGAAAGCCACAAGGATCTCTTTGTGGGAAGATTAGCCGCTATTTCTTCAATTTGCTTTAAGAAAAATTTATCTCATTGTCTACAATAGTTTGTTCCCCCAAGAAAAACAAGGAACCTTATACTTCACTTGGTTGTTTAGGAAACAACAGGAGTAAATAACAAAGAATGGAAACCTCCCCTAAGGGCCTCATTCGAGCTCAATCCAACTATTTTCTATAATTCATGTGCATTTTCTTCCTTCATCTTCCTCCTTTTGCTGGGTTGGGGTGGGGGTAGTTGGTAACCCGGACTATATACAACCTTAAAATTTCCTAGTTTTATCAGAAAGCAAACAGTATAAACAAAAGAAGTATACTTGACAATTTATAGACATGCCTGCAGGCTGTAGTAATTCTTCCTTTAGAAAGAACAAATAAGAAATATCATGCAGACCAATAAACAAAGAAGCAAAATAAATGAAAAAGACAAAAGGTAAACAATAATATTCCAGAACAACAGAAGTTTAAACAACTACTAAAAATTCCCCCATCCATCATATGAAATCTTAAATCTTGATTCTTGGATTTCTTGATTACCAGGAGCTGATAAACCTTAATAGTAGGAGCCAAAAAAAATAAAATAATATAAAATGAAAAATAAAAATTTTTGTACAGAATTCTCCATCAAACCAAGATTTTCAATAAGTAAAGCTAGCACGTTCAAACCCCAAAACTAATCATCCAAAAATTTCAAAAAAATATCGAAAACTAAATCTGCTCCTCCAATTTCCTGATCTACGCAGGTTACCAATCGAACTACATAAAAACAGAACAAAATTTCAAATATGTCCTTGAACAAGTCCAGGTCTATGTTCTCTCGGGTTCAGAATACCCAAAAAATCAATATCCATAATCTAAAATTTCTAATCTTTCCCGAGCTTTTCCCAGCCGCCGAACCGAAACCCTAAACACCTAAACACCCAGTATCCATGCAATCCCAAAACATATTCCTCGCTTTCAACAGCAATTCGATGCTCGAGTACTCAAAAATAAAAAAATTTAGTTTCCACCTAAGGCTACAGAATGAGCCCCAAAATTCAAATTATATCGAAAGAAAAAGAAAAAAAACCCTAGAAAGCAGAGAATAGAAGAGAGACACCTTGCGTTTGAGATTGTAGCGGTGCCAATCGGATTTGTAATGGAGCTTCTGGTCTGATTCGCCGATGAACTCCTTATTGCATGCGTTGCAAGTTAGGGTTGCCATCCTTCACTTTCTCCGTATCGAGTTTTCGAAGGTATAGACAACGGCGCCTATAGAAAAAGCAAATTCGGAGACAGCGATGACGGCGGCTTAAGTCGGTGATCTCAGACGATGTTTTAATTCTGATTTTTCCAACCTCTGTAAATACGAGATTACGAAAAAAGAAACTTAAAAATATTGATATTTTAATTTTGTACAACCCGATACCATACACAAAATTTCTTATAGGAAGGATTTAAGAAAAATTTCTATTAATACTTACTTCATAATATAACCTAGAGAATAGATCATTGCTTAATGGCATGCAAAAATTTTATTTTATTATAATAAAATTATTCGTGGGCGGAAGTGACGAACAAATTTATTCTTTCATTTTTATTATTTAGTAGATGTTGTTTATTTATTATATTAGTTTCTTGAGTTTATAATAATTGTTTTACTTTATGATATTATAAAAATATTGTTTATCACGATGAACCGAGCCTAGAGAAAATATATATATATATATATATATTTCTATATATTTTTATAATTAGAAGTTATAGAATAATTATTTTGGTGGTTTGAAGTTGTATGAAAAATAATTTGTATATTATTATAACTTAAAATTATGTAAAATAATTAATTTACATATTTTTATAGTTCAAAGCTATGTAAAATAAAAAAAATTCTTACATACTCTTGTAATTTGAAAAAAAAAAAAACATGTAAAATACTTTCATAACCTGAAACCTTTTGACAACAAATATATCTTATCATATCTTTATTATAAACAAAAATGTGATAAAAGAGGAAGAATGTGAAAAAAAAATATAAAACATACGAGGACATGTACAAAGAATGTGAGAAAATATATGATATGGTACAACAAATCTACGAGCTCATATATATATATATATATATATATATATATATATATATATATATCTTATTTTGTATCCTAATCTAAAAAGAATTAATGGGTTAAAAATAATGAAATAATCTTTATATTTGTGAATTTAACCCTTATGTTTTTATTTGAAGAATAACCCATTTTTGACATAAATGCTCTTGATAATTTCAAACATTTACATGCATGTTTTAAAAGAACGAGTTATTTTCATTAAAAAAAAAAATTGAGGGTATTTTTGATAAAATTAGGCCAAAAAGTGATGAGGGGTTAGATTTTCAAAATTGGGTTTTCAATAATTCTTTTAATCAAATAACCCATTTAAAAAAGCTTTTAAAGAGATTAGATGTGAAATTCAAAAGCTCACTTGTCATATGCTAAACAATTTTGCCTATATTTTTAATTTCTTTCCTATGATTTTCATATGTTAAAAATAAATAATTTGAATAATATTTTATAATCCCATGTACAAAAATATGATAAAATGATATAA
Source organism: Vitis vinifera (assembly GCF_030704535.1). Taxonomy (NCBI): domain Eukaryota; kingdom Viridiplantae; phylum Streptophyta; class Magnoliopsida; order Vitales; family Vitaceae; genus Vitis; species Vitis vinifera. The sequence goes on along the minus strand of NC_081808.1, from coordinate 2,095,484 downwards.
AAATATCAAATTCTTTTAAAGACATATTGATAGCAAATATCACTAAGTAATGTAATATTTTGATTGCTCTTTTATTAATATTTCAATTGCATCATAATAAGAGGGATGAAAGGAAAGAAAAAGAATTCATAAGGAGAAATGAAATATTTTATTATCAATATGATCACAATCTAAAAATTGAGTCTTACGAATAGTCCATGCAAGGTCAAAGTTTGGTCAACTCAAGTTTAACTTGACTAATACAAATTTCGAAAAAAAAAAAAGAGATTTAGTTAGATTAGACTTGAGTTAGCTATGGATCCAACCAACTCACCCAACTAGAAGTTCCACATAAAGTTACTAAATACACTTAACAATAAAGACTTGATTAACTACTTATAATAAAATATGATCAATGAATTACAAATTTCTATAATTTTTTTTATTCAATTTAAAACTTTTTTATTTTTATTTTATAAAACACTATTTATATTATTGAACGAGTCTTATAATAAATACAAATTTAAAAAAAATTAAAACACTTATTTTAAATTAAATTCTTTTATTATTAAATCCTTTTGTTATTAAATCCTTAATACAATAAAATCAAAATTATAAAATATTTGATTTATAAATTTCACATTTAATAAATTTATTTTAAAATTTTCATAACTTTTTTTCCCATATTTATCCATTTTATAAAATAGAGAGTCTTGTTATTAAATAATTTTATTGTAAAATTTATCTTTTTTAAATTAAATTTTTGTATTCTTAGTAGTGTCATGTAAAAAAATAAATATTTAAATGAAAATTCTATTTTAATTTATTTATGAGAATTACATTAAATTAAAATCCATTTTTAATTGATTTATATTGAAATTGATTTTTTTTAGTTATCTAATATTGTAAAATTAAAATTCAAAATAAACTCAACTTACTTAGTTCATGATAATTCATTTTTTATTAAATGATTGATTAAAAAAATAAAATTATTATTATATATATATATTTTTAAATTAAAAAAAAAAAAGATAATGTTGTAAAACAAGGAAAAATACAATGCAAATCAAAGTAGTAGAGATGAAATATATCTTACTTTGATATATAATAGGAAAGAAGAAATCAGATAAGAAAGTTGAGAAAATTGAGAGAATGAAAAACAGAGAAAATGAGAGAAAGTAAAAAATTTCTTTCTTACTTAAGGATACATATTACAGGGGATGGGAAACCCTTTTATAGGTTTTCCAAATGACTTCCATTAATATTCCCATTAATGAATATTAATGGAACTCATAAATAACACTTAATTAACATTTATTATAATTAATGTGGTGACATTCATTACTTCAGTTATAACACTCCTCATTGGATGTCCACCACATTGAAGAATATGCCTCATTAAAACCTTGCTAGTAAAAAACCCTATGGGAAAAACCTAGCGAAGGAAAAAGAATGCAACATTCTTATAATTCTTTAAGTTGCTCTTGGTATGTTAGGACTGCTTCATTAAAAACCTTGCCAGTAAAACCCAGTAGGATAAAACCTGGACGAAGGAAAAAAGAGTACAGTACACTAACACCCTTTTACAAGCTTACTCCCCCTCATGTCGATATCCTTGAGTTGACGCATTCCAATCCTGTGTATTAACTTCTTGAATGTTGAGGTTGACAATGATTTTGTGAATAAATTTGCTAGATTATCACTTGAGCGTATTTGTTGCACATCAATTTCACCACTCTTTCAGAGTTCATGAGTATAAAAGAATTTTGGTAAAATGTGTTTAGTTCTATCTCCTTTAATATAACCCCCTGTTATTTGTGCAATGCATGCAACATTATCTTCAAATAATATTGTCGGGTCACCTTTGATAGAGGAGAGTCCACATGATTCTTGAATATGTTGGATCATAGATCTTAGCCATATACATTCATGACTTGCTTCATGAAGCCAATATTTATGAATGATTTGATGATGTGACCACCATTGTTTGTTTGACAGATCTCCATGAAATAGCAGTACCATTGCAATTAAACACATACCCTGTTTGTGACCTACCTTTATGTGGATATGAAATATATCTTGCATCTGCATATTCAAGCAATTGTTGCTTTGATTCCCTTGAGTAAAATAAACTCATATCAGTAGTTCCGCGAAGATAACGCAATATATGTTTAATACCATTCCAATGTCTTCAAGTTGGAGCGGAACTGTATCTTGCTAATAAATTGACAGAAAAAGTAATGTCTGGACGTGTACAATTGGCAAGATACATAAGTGCACCAATAGCACTAAGATATGGTACTTCAGGACCAAATAACTCTTCATATTTTTCACAAGGACGAAATGGGTATTTTTTCACATCAAGTGATAGGACAACCATTGGAGAACTTAAATGATGCGCTTTATCCATATAAAAACGCTTCAAAACTTTCTTAATGTATGTTGATTGATGTACTAAAACTCCATTTGGAAAATACTCGATTTGCAGGTCGAGACAAAATTTTGTTTTTCCAAGATATTTCATCTCAAATTCATTTTTCAAGTAATTTGTTGTTCTTGTGAGCCCTTCAGGAGTTCCAACAAGATTTAAGTCATCAGCATGCACTGCAATAATTGCAAATCTGATTTCTGATTTCTTAATGAAGATGCATGGGCATATAGGGTTATTCACATACCCTTCTTTTAGTAAGTATTCACTAAGGCAATTGTACCACATGCGTCCAGATTGCTTTAATCCATACAAGGATTGCTGTAACTTGATTGAGTACATGCTACGAGGCTTTATACTATTTGCTCTAGGCAATTTAAATTCTTCAGAGATTTTCATGTATATATCATTATCCATGGATCCGTATAAATATGTTGTAATAACATCCATGAGACGCATATCCAGTCCTTTTAAGACTGCCAAACTAATTAAGAAACGAAATGTGATTACGTCCATGACGGGAGAATATGTTTTCTCGTAGTCAATACCAGGTCTCTGCGAGAAACCTTGTGCTACTAATCGCGCTTTATATCTTATGATATCATTTTTCTCATTGCGCTTTCGTACAAATGCCCATTTGTACCCAACAGGCTTTACATCTTCAGGTGTTTGGACTACAGGTCCAAAAATTTGTCGTTTTTTTAATGAATTTAACTCTGCCTATATACCTTCTTTCCATTTTGGCCAATCATTTCTACATCGACATTCTTCCATATTTTGTGGTTCGAGATCTTCGTCATTTCTTATGACTTTAGAGGCCACTTGGAAAGCAAAAATATTGTTAATAACAATATTATTTCGATCCTATTTTTCTCCCGTGTGTACATAACTTACCGAGATCTCACAATTTTCAGGTACCTGTGCCTCTTCAGGGGCTTCTCGTTCAATATGTGGCTCAACATGGGCTTCTTGTTCAATATGTGCCTTTTCGAGGGCTTTCTGCATTATTTGCGCATCTTCTAGGGCTATAGATTTATCAATTTTAAACTGATCAGTCATTTTGATGGTCTCTTTTAGAGTGCCAAGTTTTTCTTGGGTTCTTCTCTTCAGAGGAGTTACATCATTTGAGCCGACAGGTCTACCACGCTTCAAGCGTATCTTAGAATCATTTGTTAACTGTCCTACAGGGACATCAATCCGTGCTGGAGTATTTGCAGCCGGGATATGTGACTTTGTCACTTTCTTTGTATCAATGAATGCATCTGGTAATTTATTTGCAAGATTTTGAAAATGAATGATCCTTTGAACTTCTAGTTCACATTGATTTGTATGAGGATCAAGATGGGTCATAGTAGATGATTCTAACTAATTTCTCGTTGTTCTTCAAGAATCGACTTTTCTCCCCCTAATGATGGGAAAATACTCTCATTAAAATGACAATCCGCAAAGCGGGACTGTAAAAACATCGTCTGTCAAAGGTTCAAGATATCTTATGATAGATGGAAAATCAAAACCTACATAATCCCAAGTCTTCGTTGAGGACCCATTTTAGTGCGTTGTGTAGGTGCAATTGGTACATATACTGCACAACCAAAGATTCATAAGTGAGAGATATTTGGTTGTTTTCCAAGCACAAGTTGTGAAGGGGAGTATTCATGGTAAGTTCTAGGTCGAATACGGGCTAAAGCTGCAGCATGCATAATAGCATGTCCCCAAGTGGAAGTAGGCAATTTGGTTTTCATTAGTAATGGCCGAGCTATTAATTGGAGACGTTTGATAAAGGATTCTGCTAAATCATTTTGGGTATGAGTATGAGCAATAGGATGCTCAAAATTTATCCATACTGACATGCAATAGTCAATGAATGTTTGAGAAGTAAATTCGCCAGCATTATCAAGACGTATTGTCTTAATTGGATAATCTGGAAATTGTGCTTGTAATCTGATTATTTGTGCAAGGAGTCTAGCAAAGGCAACGTTATGTGTAGAAAGGAGACAAACATGTGACCACCTAGTAGAAGCATCTATTAAGATCATAAAATAATGGAATGGTCCACATGGTGGATGGATAGACCCACATATGTCCCCATGTATTCTTTCTAGAAAGACTGGTGACTCAGATATGACTTTAGTAAAAGATGGTCTGATTATCAATTTACCTTGTGAGCAGGCATCACATGAGTATTCATTGGGCGAAAGAATCTTCAGGTTCTTTAGGGGGTGCCCATGTGAGTGTTCGATTATTCGACGCATCATTGAAGACTCTGGGTGACCTAGCCTGTCATGCCAAAGGATAAAAACTTTTAGGTCGTTGAACTTTTGGTTCACGACAACATATGATTCAATAGGCTTTATAGTTGTATGATACAACCTAGAAAAGAAAGCCGTGATTTTTTCCATTATAAGCTTCTGGCCAGATATAATGGAAGTAATGTAAAGATATTCTACATTATCTTCATTCATAGTTTCAATATGATATCCATTTTTGCGAATATCTTTAAAACTGAGCAAATTTCTTCTAGATTTTCTAAAATATAAAGCGTCATTTATATGGAATCTAGTTCCATTTGACAACGTTATGTTTGCTCTTCCAGAGCCTTCAACTAAGTTTGTAGTACCAGATATGGTACTTACATTAGCTTTTATTAATGTCAATTTGAGGAAATATATTTTATCTCGAAGAATTGTGTGCGTGGTCACACAGTCTACGAGACATACATCATCCTCATTCATCTTGAGACCAAATAACACATGGATTTCAGATATAACAAAAAAAACAAGGCATAATGTAAATAACAAAGAAAATTAGATGTAAATATAAGACAAAATAATATATTATTTCATATATAAAGTAACATCAATCAATGTTAATTTTCTCATCATTTATCAAATGATCTGTTTTTTCATTGGGACCTCCAAAGAAATCAATATCATAGTAGGTTAGGTTAAATCCATCACCATTGGTAAAGTTCATCTCTATCTCTTTTCCTTTTGTTTTTATTGATGCTTGGTAAAGGTCGACCAAATGTTTGGGTGTACGGTAGGTACGCAACCAATGCCCCTTCATACCACATCTATAACAGTTATTCTCATGGTTCTTAGGAGGTTTATCTTGTAAATGCTTCCCATTTTCTTGTTTTGTCTCAGTATTGTTCCATTTCTGGTGGTCCAATGGGGCTTTCATTTTCTGAGAATTATTACTATAAGAACCATGGTATCGGGGATTTCTTCCACGACCATGACCACGTCCTCGTTCTTGTCCACATCCACGAGTTTGGGACGATATTGCATTCACTTTAGGGAATGGTTTAGATCCAATTAGACGAGACTGGTGATTTCTCATCAAAAGCTCATTATTTTGTTCAACAACAAGAAGACATGATATTAATTTAGAATATTTTGTAAATCTACGTTCTCGATATTGCTACTGTAGGAGCACATTCAAGGCATGAAACGTAGTAAAAGTTTTCTCTAACATGTCTTCTTCTGTGATTTTTTCTCCACACAGTTTTAATTGAGAGCTGATTTTGAAAAGTACGGAGTTGTATTCACTAACAGTTTTAAAATCTTGCAACCTTAGGTGCATCCAATCATATCGAGCTTTTGGGAGAATCACAGTTTTATGGTGGTCATATCTTTCCTTCAAATTACTCCATGGAGTAAAAGGGTCCTTTACCGTAAGATACTCATTTTTTAAACCTTCATTGAGGTGATGGCGAAGGAAAATCAATGCTTTTGTGCGATCCTGTAGGGATGTTTGATTTCCTTGTTTGATCGTAGCTCTAAGGTTCATTGCATCAAGATGTAATTCAGCATCAAGGATCCAAGATAGATAGTTATTTTCCGAAATGTCAAGTGCCACAAATTCGAGTTTTGTGATATTCGACATTGTCAAATAACTTCATATATATGACAAAACAATATTATTAGAATCAATTATAATAACTTGATAACATTAGTATAACTTTGATTATAAACAAAATCAAATAATTTGTTTATAACTTTTAACAATATGTAACAAAACAAATTAACAATAATATAAATATGTAAAATTTTATTCTATAAAAATAACTTCAAGTTTAAGATACAAGAATTACCTTCAGAGCAATTCGTGCTGATAACGTGTTATAAAATAAGGACAAATACAATGCAAATCAAAGCAGTAGAGATGAAATATATCTTACTTTGATATATAATAAGGAAGAAGAAATCAGATAAGAAAGTTGAAAGAATGAAAAACAGAGAGAATGAGAGAAAGTAAGAAATTTCTTTCTTCCTTAAGGATACATATTACAAGGGATGGGAAGCCCTTTTATAGGCTTTCCAAATGGCTTCCATTAATATTCCTATTAATGAATATTAATGGAACTTATAAATAACATTAATGGTTTCCATTAATGAGTATTAATGGAAATCATAAATAACACTTAATTAACATTTATTATAATTAATGTGGTGACATTCATTACTTAAATAACAGATAATATATTATATTTATTTATTATAAATTATATATTTAATAATATAAAATATCATTACTTAATTATCATTAGATCATCATTTTAAATAATACACTTACCAACCTTGAGAATTCACTTAACAAGAAACTAATTACACGCAAGTTTTTCCCTTTTCATATGTACAATCTAGATCAACGGTCAAAAATCTAACTTTGGTCATGGGTACCATAGAATTTTGATCAAGTTAGTCGGCAAAGATGTGACATAAATTTCCCAAAAACTTCTTCCCTTCACACCCATTGCAGAATTATGATTCAAGAGTGAAGAAACTTTGGTGAATTTTCAGGTCAAGGCAGTGGGGGGAAGCAAAGAGCGAAGAGAAGTTGTGGTGCATTGGTGGTGAAAAGCAAGGAGTGATCTTCCAAAGAGGGTGAGTTCAATAACCTGATTGTTCTTAGTATGTTGAAGGTTCATGTATGATATAACAAGCCTGCAATGCACAAAACCTTGAACCAATGAAGAAAATTTCTGTTAATTAACACGCTCACTAAGGCAAGTTGCCCAGGGGATTTGTAAGCAAAATCCATATAAACACTTACTGAATAGCGAATTCTAGTCTTATCTGACCTAGTCCAGTTTGCTGTCTTTGTAGATGTCTTCCAATAACAACTCTCCTTCAACAGGCAACCACTCTAGGCTTTCAGCAGGAGGAGGTAAGTTCTTTATGTGAGAAACGTATGAAGGAATTATATATTGACAGACAACATATTGAAGTTGGGATCTTACTGGTTCAAACGCCCATGACCTGCAGCCTTTGTGTTGAGCTTGGCGATCGTTGGAATAATCGTTGTTATCTCTATCGTATGTGCAAGGAAAGCAAAGAATGCGATTGTGCAAGAATTGCAAGTGGTAGTGGCTCCCCCACCTGCTAATATGATACAGGTTTGGGAGGTTGATGCACCAACAATGGAGAAGTTCTTCCAAGAATTAGCGAGGGAGAAGCCGGTCAGGTTCACTGCTCTGTAGCTATGCAGCTTCACTGCTAACTACACCACGACACTGGGTTCTGGAGGGTTTGGAATGGTTTACAAGGGGCAGTTCCCCAATGGGGTCAAGATTGCAGTGAAGGTCCTGAATAGGAATTCGGACAGACAAACTGAAGAACAGTTCATGGCAGAGGTGGGAACCATAGGCAGAACTTACCATATCAATCTAGTCAGGCTCTATGGTTTCTGCTATGATCAGTTCATGAGCGCACTTGTCTACAAATACCTGGAAAACGAATCCCTAGACAAGTACTTATTCAGCGAGGCAAGAGAAATCGAGTGGGAGAAGCTGCATCATATAACAGTTAGGACAACAAAGGGCATAGCTTACTTATATGAAGAATGTGTACAAAGAATCACTCACTATGACATAAAACCCGGTAACGTTCTCCTTGATGCTAACTTCTTTCCTAAGGTTGCAGACTTTGGGCTTGCTAAGCTTTGTAACAGGGACAACACTCACCTGACAGTCTCGGGATATAGAGGGACTCCAGGCTACTCAGCACCAGAATTTTTACTGAAAAACCTTCCCATAACCAATAAATGTGATGTTTTTAGCTTTGGGATGTTGTTGTTTGAGATAGTTGGGAGAAGAAGGAATGCCAAAGTCGGTTCTAATGATAGCATGGATTGGTTCTTCAAACATGTTTGGGAAGAGTATGAGAAAGGGAATTTAGCAGCAATGACTGTGGCCTGTGGAATTGAAGAGAAGAACAGGGAGAAAACAGAGAGAATGTCTATGGTGGCTCTATAGTGTGTCCAGGACTCACCCGACTCGAGGCCTCCGATGAGTACTATGGTAAAGATGTTGGAGGAAGGAGTAGAAGTCATGCCCCCGCCAAAACCATTTCATTATCTGTACTCAATAGGGATGAACATGTTCTAGCAGGCAAATGAAACCGGTACAAGTTCAAGCTATGCAACAAGTGAAGAACCCAATTCAATTTGGTACAAGGAAACCACACCAATCATGGCCAAGTATGAGATACAAGTAGCTAGTTCTTAACCATGGAAACACTCAAGGGAGAGAGGTTCAAATTGAAGTAGATTTTGTTAAAAATTTGTTGTATAATATTATTGTAGTTGCCTTTGTGTGTTTATGTCAGGCTTTGTGGAGCCTAGTTTTGTTTGATCCGGTTTGGCGACCCGACTCGAATAATATTACGTGGTTTTTTAATGGGAGATTTACTGAGTCTTAGTCCATGGAGCGAAGGCTTGGGCTTTTGGGCCCGCTTAGCCCATTGTGGAACCATCTTTTGTAATTAGGGTTTTTTAGTGTGGTGTAGTTGTTGTGTTATATATAGAGAGAAAATATTGTAGCCGCAATTGTTGTACTCTGGATTTTTCCCTGATAATAGTGATATCCCTGCAACTTCATGGACGTAGACTTTCTTGTGCGTTGATTGTTTTTCTTTGGCGTGTGTTTTCTCTATTTTTTTTTGTTTCTCACAGGTTGGGAATTCGGCTTAATTCCCTTCAACTGGTATCAGAGCCTAGGATTAGGTTTGAGTGGGAGCAATGGCAGAGGAAGCAGGAAAGACATCTAGAATAGAAAAGTTTGATGGCACAGACTTTGCGTATTAGAGGATGCAGATTGAAGATTATCTCTATGAGAAGAAATTGCATCTGCCTCTTTTGGGGACAAAACCTGAGAGTATGAAGGTTAAGGAATGGGTGCTTCTTGACATATAGGTTCTAGGAGTTATTAGGTTAACTTTGTCTAGGTCTGTTGCACACAATGTTGTAAAAGAGAAGACCACAACAGATCTGATGAAGGCTTTGTCCGGTATGTATGAAAAGCCGTCCGAAAACAATAAGGTGCATCTGATGAAGAAATTGTTCAATTTGAAGATGACAGAAAATGCATCAATAGCACAACATCTGAATGAATTTAATACAATTACAAATCAATTGTCGTATGTAGAAATTGATTTTGATGATGAGATTCGTGCTCTGATCGTCTTAGCTTCTTTGCCAAATAGTTGGGAGACAATGAGGATGACAGTAAGCAATTCTATGGGAAAGGAAAAGCTCAAGTACAATGATATACGAGATTTAATTCTGGCTGAGGAGATTCGCCGAAGAGATGCAGGCGAAACCTCAGGATTTGGTTCTGCCCTAAACCTTGAGACAAGAAGCAGAGGTAATGACAGAAATTCAAACTGGGGTAGATCAAAATCCAGAAATTCTAATCAGAACAGAAGCAAATCTAAATCAGGCCAACAAGTATAATGCTGGAACTGTGGGAAAACAGGTTGAGAATTCGACTTAATTCCCTTCAACTGGTATCAGAGCTTGGGTTGAGATTTCTGGAAGAGTAAAAGATCACAAAGCACACAAGATGAAAACAAAAGGAATTTTCACTGAAGGTGGAGTCGATTGCTCTTTCGTGGTGATACGATACAAAAAGATTTGTGTCATGGAGAGATTGGAGATTAACTTCATGGAATTTGGTCCAAGGTGGAGATTGTTAGGACGTGTCCCAAATTCCTAATTAGTATAGATTCTTTTTTTATAAAGAATATTATATAGAATACTTCTAGGTTGATATATTATTGTAATATAGACTTCCTTATAGAATAAGGAAGGTTGTTGGAAATATCTCTATAAATATTCTAGGTCATGAGGGGGAAAAGTTATGAGATGGAAATGGGCTTATAAAAACTATACGAGGTGGATAGAGATGTGAGGAAGAATGGGAGGTACTCTGTGGAGCGAGATGGCTCGTAGTAGGGTATAGATACAAAGAGTGGGGAAATATGTGATGTTTCGGGAACCCAATAGTTGTATTTGATTATGTCCTCTGTAATATTCTCTATTGTATAGTGGAATTATTCTCTCTTATCTGTGGACGTAGGCATAGTTGGCTGAACCACGTTAAAACCTCGTGTACCGTATGTGTGATTGTTTTATCTTTGTGTTCTTGAACTAACATTGTTGGCATCAAAGCTTTCATTGGCATAACAAACTATATATCCTATAAGTCGATCATGTTTTAGGGCAACATGCTTATATATCATCACTTCTTCTAATATTCAGTCAACATAGACCTATATAAGAGTCCCAGTCAACATTCAATAAGTTGGCTGGTTAGTAGCCGACCTATTAAATATCATTAGACCACTTTCTTTTGCTTGACCGAATATGCAGTGGCCATGCATGGTTCCATATAAGAGTCTCAATCAGCATTCAATGAGTTGGGTGGTTAGTAGCCGACCTATTAAATATCATTAGACCACGTACTTTTGCTTGTTCTGACATGCAGTGGCCATGGTTCCACTGGTGTCCAGATGCCCAATGGACATCTGGGCAAAATTCAATGTAATGGTTATATAACATAGCTTAAATAATTTCATATTCAGTGAAAATAATGAACATAATTTCATGCAGAAAGCAAATATTACTATTAACAAAAATAAGGTGATTAATAAAACTGGAAAATGATTCAAAAGAAGTTCTTTATGAGATGGGGAGGTCGATCACTCTTCTAACAGTTCCTAAACAAGAGGTTAGACAGACAAGCTAAAGAACATGGTGACACTTTTTAATCAAATCATGTACACATTAACAGAAAATAAATAAAAACATAAATTTTTTAATGTGGTTCGATGATCAATGTGATTCTTAAGTCCATAAAATATATTAACATTTAAGAATCCACTAATCAAAAGAAAAGAAAGATTATAATGGTAAAACTCTCAAAAAAATTTCTTAATTATGATCACGCTCTCTAAAAAATCCTAATTCATAAGAAGTTTAAATATATAATGAGGCTAAATTCGTCATTTATCACATAAAAAAATTCTTTAGAACGTTAACACTCCTTTAACCCTAAGAGTTGATTCGATAGCTTAACCCGTAACATCCTAAGTAAAGAATCACTACTACAAAAATAATTTATGGTGTCACTTTTAAAATAAAGACACCATATGACTTAAAATCCATAAAGGTGACACATCATATAAATTTTTTTAATTAAGATAGATGATATTAATTTTAAGTTTATAGTGTCAGTTTTTGAAAAGTGACACCATATAAAATAAAAATTTTAAAATACTATAATTTAACGGGCCCACTTTGAGAATAATAATAATATATAAAAAACTCATTGTTTCCACATACTCCCGATCCAAAAAAAAATCTCATTCCATAACCCTAACCATAATTTTCTTCTACCTCTTCTCACACTCATGAAAAATAATTTTTTAGAAAGTTATTCTTAATATTGTCATCTCCCACAAAAGGAAAAATGAAATAATTTCCATATCATATTGGCATTGGTTTGGAATGTTGGAATTAACAATGAAAAATTAGTTTAATTATTTATTTATTCATGTAAATGAATTGTTTTTTAAATTTTAAATAGGAATGAAAATTTTTATAATTATAAAAATGATCAAATCTTATATTTTGATTTTTTTTATTATTATTTTACTTGGTATTATGGTTAATATCTCATCTTGTTCTATTTATATTTTTTCTATTCTTGAAATATGTTTTTTGTTTTTTGTTTTTTGTTTTTACTTTATTTTCTTATTGTTTTTATATGCGTTGACCAAAATTTAGAATTTCTCTTTCAAGGTTAGAAAATTTCTATAAAATCCTTTTATTACATAAATTTTTTTAATTCCTTCTATAAAACTTTTTTTTTTTAAGAAGATGTTTTATAATTTTCTTTTGATTTTTAATGAAAATTCCTTTAATTTGTTTATTTTCTAAGAATATTATAGTATGTTGTGATGAAGATATTGGTTGGTCATATTAGGAAAATAATTTTCTCAAAAATTATTCGCAATATTGTCATCTCCCGCAAAAGGATTCTCAAAATATGTTTTATTTTTGTCTTTTTTTTCTTATTGTTTTTATATGCATTGACTAAATTTTGGAGTAATTTGAAATTGATGATGAAATTTTCCTTTCAAGGTTATGAAATTTCTATAAAATCATTTTATTACAAAAAAATTTCCAATTCCTTTCACAAAGGTCTTCCTTTTCTTCAATTTTTTTTTTTTTGAAAAAGATGTTTGATAATTTATTGATCTGAAGAATATTAAAAGTAAAAAATTTAAAATATTGAATATCTTTTCCTTTGATATTTTAAAATTGTTATTATTTTTATTTGAACATATTTTTCATATCCAAAATTTTTTATTAATTATTTTAATTAGAAAAAAAAATATCAATTGGAGTTATAACCGAAAAATCAATAATTTTTATGAAAAATTGTTTAATTCTTTCTCATACTATTTTTTCTCTTAACATTTTTTAATAATGAATTAGGTTTTTGGTCTTATATACACAATTTTCATGCTTGTTATAATATCATGTCCTATCATATTAGTAGTTGAAAACATTTTTATATTTTGTTACTAAAATTTTATTTTATATAATTGAGATGAAATTTAATGAACATTATTATTTCACAAAATGAACATTAAAAAATATTGAAATTAAGAAAATCCTTCCAAGAAATAAAAAATATATATATATAAAAAGAATTAAATGTTAAAAATGATTTTTAAAAACATAATGAATTATAAAAAATAAATTTAAAAAGTGCAGATTTTAAGTGGAAGATTAGTATTTTCTAAAATTTTAGATTTATATTTTGATTTTGTAGTTTTGATTTATTTTTTATTTTCTTGAATTATTTTTATTTGAGTTCAAATGTGACTACTTTGTTATGAGATTCATTAAAGAGATAATTGTTGATTCTATAGTTATTGTATTAAAGGTTTTACTCATTTAATGAATTGTACATAATTTCATCTTCCAATTATTGTGATATTAATGTTATTCTCATTTGATTTCAGTTTGATGATAAAAAAAAACATATTCTTAAGTAGAATTTGATGAAATTAGAAGACAATTGACTATTTTTATGTTATGACTAATTATGAATCATGTTGATGTATCGTGATCATGCATGGTGAGTCCCTTAGTTGTCATATGAATTTTCCATTAGTATTGTATGACATTACTTATTCTTTACGAATTATTTTGATATCAAAATGGGAAAAAGAAAAAAGAAAACATCAGTCCTTAGATTTATTTATTTATTTTTTATAACATTAATTAATTTTTATTTTCAATAAGAGCTTTAAAACTCATTAAACTATGAAATGCAGGATACACTTTTGGGAGGACAGTATGAAGAATAAAAAGAAAAGAGAAAGAGGCAACAAGATTTTTGGTTTTTAGATGTGACTCTGATGCCATACATTATAGGATATAAACGTTACTTTATTTGGTATTGAGAATTTTGGGTTTTTGGATGCAACTCTTGTGTCATTTTACGGTTAACCGGTTTTATGCATATGAAATGCAGGTATACATGAATGTTGGGATGCTTAACATTTCTAAATCATGTTTTAATGTGCATTCACTTTTCTTTTTTAGTTTTGGTAGGTTTGATGTACTATCGTTTTGTGAACATTTGATATGCAAATATTACTAGATGATGTAATGTATTACAGGTTAATCCATAAGCATTACAAAAATATAAGTTAAATGTGATATGATTATTATATTTATGGACAAAATATGCACAAGTTGATCTTATTTATTAACAGGCTAATCAACAAAAAACAACCATATCTTTCATAATCATTTACAATGATGTGACACCATAACTCAAAGGTGATGCATTTAATATAACACATTATATATCTCAAACAACTCTATATCAAATTAAGCATCATTAAAAATATATGGTGTCGCTTTTGAATTGGCTATGGTCAAAGTTTGATCAACCCATGGTGACAAATACGTCACACAATCCAACAACACTGACACATGAGTACAACTTACCAATGATAGAGAGAAAGCAATGAGAATCATTTCATTATGAAATCTTTTTTCACCAATACGATGACAATCTAAATATTGAGTCTCATGAATAGTCTATAGTCAAAGTTCAATCAACATCGGTTTAATTTGACTAATCCAAACTTAAAAAAAAAATGAAGTTGAGTTAGGTTGGACTTAGATTAACGATCAACCCAACTAACTCATCTAAGTAGAAGTTCTATATAAAAGTTACTAAATACACTTAACAATAGAGACTTATCAACAACTTATAACAAAATATGATCAATGAATTATAAATTTCTATAATTTTTTATTCAATTTTAAACTTTTTTATTTTATTTTATAAAACACTATTTATATTATTGAATGAGCCTTATAATAAATTTAATTTTTTTTAAATTAAAATATTTATTTTAAATTAAATCCTTAATAAAAGAAAATTAAAATTATAAAATATCTATTTTAATTGATTTATAAAATATTAACATTCACATTTAATAATTTTATAACATTTTTTTCATATTTATCCATTTTATAAAATAAAGATTCTTGTTATTAAATAATTTTATTGTAAAATTTATCTTTTTTAAATTGATTTTTTTATCCTTAGTACTTTCATGTTAAAAAATAAATATTTTAAATGAAAAATATATTTTAATTTATTTATGAGAATTACATTAAATTAAAATCCATTTTTAATTGATTTATATTGAAATTGATTTTTTTTTTTTAGTTATCTAATATAGTAAAATTTAAATTCAAAATAAACTCAAATTATTGATAAAAAAACTAAAATTATTATTAGATACATTTTTAAATAAAAATAAAAAAGAAATTAGATAATATATTATTTTTTATTTATTATAAATTATATATTTAATAATATAAAATATCATTACTTAATTATCATTAGATCATCATTTTAAACAATACACTTAACAAGAAACTGATTACACGCAAGTTTTCCCCTTTTCGTACAATCTAGATCAACGGTCATGATTAAAATATTTAAATTCAACGGTCAAAAATCTAACTTTGGTACCGACCACATGGGTACCATAGAATTTTGACCAAGTTAGTCGGCAGAGATGTCACAGAAATTTCCCAAAAACTTCTTCCCTTCACACCCATTGCAGAATTATGATTCAGGAGTGAAGAAACTTTGGTGAATTTTCAGGTCAAGGCAGTGGGGGGAAGCAAAGAGCGAAGAGAAGTTGTGGTGCATTGGTGGTGAAAAGCAAGGAGTGATCTTCCAAAGAGGGTGAGTTCACTAACCTGATTGTTCTTAGTATGTTGAAGGTTCATGAATGATTAACAAGCCTGCAATGCACAAAACTTTGAACTAATGAAGAAAATTTCGGTTAATTAACCACTCACTTAGCCAAGGTGCCCAGGGGATTTGTACCCAAAATCGACATAAATACTTCAACTGAATAGCGAATTGTATAGTCCTATCTAACTTAGTCCAATTTGCTGCCTTTGTAGATGTCTTCAGACTTCTCTCCTCCGACAGACAACAACTCTGGGGTTGCAGCAGCAGGTAAGTGCTTTCTGTGAGAAATATATACAACAGATTGAAGTTGGGATCTTATTGATTCAAATTCCCATGACTTGCAGTCATAGTATCGAGCTTGGTGGTAGTAGGAAAAATCGCTGTTATCTATCTCCTTTGTGCAAGGAAAGCAAGGAAGCCCATTGTGAAAGAATTGCAGGCGAGGGAGGTTGATGCACCAACAATGGAGAGGTTCTTCCAAGAAATAGCAAAAGAGAAGCCAGTCAGATTCACTGCTCAACAGCTATGCAGTTTCACTGCTAACTACTCGACAACACTAGGTTCTGGAGGGTTTGGAGTGGTTTACAAAGGGCAGTTCCTGAATGGGGTCAAGATTGCAGTGAAGGTCCTGAATAGGAGTCCAGACAGACAAGCTGGAGAACAGTTCATGGCAGAGGTGGGAACCATAGGCAGAACTTACCATATGAATCTAGTCAGGCTCTATGGGTTCTGCCATGATCAGTTCATGAGTGCACTTGTCTACGAATACCTGGAAAACGGATCCCTGGACAAGTACTTGTTCAGTGAGGCACGAGAAATCGAGTGGGAGAAACTGCATCATATAGCAGTTGGAACAGCAAAGGGCATAGCTTACTTACATGAAGAATGTGTACAAAGAATCATTCACTATGACATAAAACCTGGCAACGTTCTCCTTGATGCTAACTTCTTTCCTAAGGTTGCAGACTTCGGGCTTGCTAAGCTTTGTAACAGGGACAACACCCACCTGACAGTCTCAGGATATAGAGGGACTCCAGGCTATTCGGCCCCAGAATTTTTACTGAAAAACCATCCTATAACCCATAAATGTGATGTTTATAGCTTTGGGATGCTGTTGTTTGAGATAGTTGGGAGGAGGAGGAATGCCAAA
The DNA here is from genome assembly GCF_030704535.1 of Vitis vinifera. Classification (NCBI taxonomy): domain Eukaryota; kingdom Viridiplantae; phylum Streptophyta; class Magnoliopsida; order Vitales; family Vitaceae; genus Vitis; species Vitis vinifera. The sequence goes on along the minus strand of NC_081808.1, from coordinate 2,078,339 downwards.
ATTGGTTCTAATGAGAGCATGGATTGGTTCCCCAAACATGTTTGGGAAGAGTATGAGAAAGGGGATTTAGCAGCAATGACTGTGGCCTGTGGAATTGAAGAGAAGGACAGGGAGAAAGCAGAGAGAATGTCTATGGTGGCTCTATGGTGTGTTCAGGACTCACCCGACTCAAGGCCTCTGATGAGTGCTGTGGTAAAGATGCTGGAGGGAGGAGTAGAAGTCATGCCACCACCAAAACCGTTTCATTATCTATACTCAGTAGGTATAAACGTGTTACAGCAGGCAAATGAAACCGGTACAAGTTCAAGCTATGCAACAAGTAAAGAAACCAATTCAATTTGGTACAAGGAAACCACACCAATCATGGCCAAGTATGAGATACAAGTAGCTAGTTCTTAACTATGGAAGCACTCAAGGGAGAGAGGTTCAAGTTTCAACTATGAAATGAGAAGAAAATTGAAGTAGAGTTTGTTAAAAAATTTGTAGTATAATATTATTGTAGTTGCCTTTGTGTTAGCTATACACCATGTAAGTTGATCATGTTTTAGGGCAATATGCTTATATATCGTTAAGTTCAGCTAAGTTTTGATGATGCGTTTGCGTACTAATTTGGTGGAGTGAGGATGAGCAGAGCTCATGGGAAGACCATGCTAAATCCCTGCAAATAGCCAAATACCATTAAGTTCTTGTTAGTCCTTTCTTTTCTTTCTTTCTCCACTTGACGGTGAAAGAGAAAGGTGGGAGTGGCATTTCAAATACCACATTTAACAAGGAAATTTCCTCTACCAAACTTAGCCAACGCATTGATATCATCACTTCTTCTAATACCCGGTCAACAAAGACCTATATATATATATATATATATCCCAATCAGCATTCAATAGGTTGGGTGGTTAGTGGCCGGCCTATTAAATATCAATAGACCTATATGTATTTATTACTAAATATTATTATTATTATTATTATTATTATTAAATATTTAAAAAATTAAAAATTTAGTATATGTTTGAATGCTTCATGTTTCAATTTTTAAAAATAGAAAATAGTAATAATTTTTATATTATAACTTTTAGAAGCTTACGTTAACAAGTAATGTTTACTATCTGAAATTTTTATTTTTATTTTTAAAAGAAATTCTTGAAGATATAACATAAATATATATTTTTTGTAAAAGAGTTTTTACTTTTTTTTATATATAGGTTATTATTGCTTTGATTTTAAAAATAAAAAATAGGAACTATACCCAAATGAGATAAAATAGAAATTTAAAATTTTAAACGTTAAAAATTAAAGATTAAGAATTAAAAATTAAAAGTAAAGAGTTAATAATTTAAAATTTAAAATAATAATAAAAGATAAAATTAGAAAATACATATGCGTTCTAATAATAAGAATGAAAAATTGGTTTTCTCATATATATTAATAGTCAAATTTTATAGATATTTCGGATATATGGGAAATATTGTTACAAAAAATATATGAAAATTAATCAAAACTCATATAAATGTTAAAAAAACTTTGCAAATAATAAAATAAGTAATAATATATTTATTGAATTTAAATAAAATAATGCATGTATAATATAAATTTCTGTACTTAGTAATAATATGAAAATTTTGAAAACATACTAAAATGTAATTTATTTTGTATTTAAGATATAAAAGAAATGATAATATATGAAGATATTTTTATATTTAAAAATATTAATAATTTTTTTTACAAATTTATATTTCTCTTGTATTTAGTTCCCATATCTCCTTGCAATTAAGCCTGTCAGTGACTTTTCTAAAAAATTTCGTGATACCAATCCATGTCATTGCCGAAGGTGGTGTAGCTCTCTCCTTGCCTTTATCTATCTTATTTTTTGATTCTTTGAATGCAACCGTGAAGGTCAATGGCAGGAATTTTTCCGAAACTTCCCCTCATAGGCATAATAATCCATACCATTAAAATAATTTTTTGAGAAATTTCTTTCCTTCTTCACTTTGAATTTGATAGTGAAAGAGAGAGGTTCCGTAGATCTTTCCCTTCCCCTTGTTGACTACCAAGTTGAAGGCCTATGACAGAAATTTCCCCAAAACTTCCTCCCTCAAATACATGTATATATATATATATATATACAAAGGCAATGGGAGGAAGCAAAGAGCAAAGAGAAGCTGTGCTGCAATTTCTGGTGGTGAAAAGCAAGGAGTGATCTTCCGAAGAGGGTGAGTTCACTAACTTGATTGTTCTTAGTATGTTAAAGGGTCATGTATGATACGCCTGCACTGCACAAAACCTTGAACTAATGAAGAAATTTTTGGTTAATTAATTGCTCACCTAGCCAAGGTGCCAGCGAGATTTGTAAACAAAATCTATATCTATACTTGACTGAATAGAGAATTGTATAGTCCTATCTAACTTGGTCCATTTTGCTACCTTTGTAGATGTCTTCATATGACTACTCTCCTCCAAGCAACAACTCTGGGATTACAGCAGGAGGTAAGTTCTTTCTGCGACAATAATACGAAGGAATTCGATATTGACAGACAACAGTTTGAAGTTGGGATCTTACTGGTTCAAACTCCCATGACTTGCAGCCGTAATATTGAGCTTGGTGGTGCTTGGAATTATCGCTGTTATCTCTCTCGTTTGTGCAAGGAAAGCGAAGAAGGCTATTGTGACAGAATTGCAAGCGGCAGTGGCTCCCCCACCTGTGAATACGATACAGGTTTGGGAGGTTGATACACCAACAATGGAGAAGTTCTTCCAAGAATTAGCGAGGGAGAAGCCGGTCAGGTTCACTGCTCAGCAGCTATGCAGCTTCACTGATAACTACACCACAACACTGGGTTCTGGAGGGTTTGGAATGGTTTACAAGGGGCAGTTCCCCAATGGGGTCAAGATTGCAGTGAAGGTCCTGAATAGGAGTCCAGACAGACAAGCTGAAGAACAGTTCATGGCAGAGGTGGGAACCATAGGCAGGACTTACCATATCAATCTAGTCAGGCTCTATGGTTTCTGCTATGATCAGTTCATGAGCGCACTTGTCTACGAATACCTGGAAAATGGATCCCTGGACAAGTACTTGTTCAGCGAGGCACAAGAAGTCGAGTGGGAGAAGCTGCATCATATAGCAGTTGGGACAGCAAAGGGCATAGCTTACTTACATGAAGAATGTGTAGAAAGAATCATTCACTATGACATAAAACCCGGTAACATTCTTCTTGATGCTAACTTCTTTCCTAAGGTTGCAGACTTTGGGCTTGCTAAGCTTTGTAACAGGGACGGCACCCACCTGACAGTCTCAGGATATAGAGGGACTCCAGGCTACTCAGCACCAGAATTTTTACTGAAAAACCATCCCATAACCCATAAGTGTGATGTTTATAGCTTTGGGATGCTGTTGTTTGAGATAGTTGGGAGGAGGAGGAATGCCAAAGTTGGTTCTAATGAGAGCATGGATTGGTTCCCCAAACATACTTGGGAAGAGTATGAGAAAGGGGATTTAGCAGCAATGACTGTGGCCTGTGGAATTGAAGAGAAGGACAGGGAGAAAGCAGAGAGAATGTCTATGGTGGCTCTATGGTGTGTTCAGGACTCACCAGACTCGAGGCCTCCAATGAGTGCTGTGGTAAAGATGCTCGAGGGAGGAGTAGAAGTCATGCCGCCGCCAAAACCATTTCATTATCTATACTCAGTAGGGATGAACGTGTTCCAGCAGGCAAATGAAACTGGTACGAATTCAAGCTATGCGACAAGTGAAGAAACCAGTTCAATTTGGTACAAGGAAACCACCCCAATCATGGCCAAGTATGAGATACAAGTAGCTAGTTCTTAACCATGGAAGGACTCAAGGGAGAGAGCCCCAAGCTTCAACTATGAAATGAGAAGAAAATTGAAATACAGTTTGTCATAAAATGTGTTGTATGATATTATTTTAGTTGCCTTAGTGTTAGCTATAAATCATATAAGTTGATCATGTTTTAGGGCAACATGATTATATATCATTGCAACATGCTAATATCCATACTGTGTTGGTCTTTCTCCACTTGACATTGAAAGAGAAAGGTCTTTTTTTTTAGATAAATACACATTGAAAGAGAAAGGTGGGAGTGGCGTTTCAAATACCACATCTAATAAGGAAATTTCTTCTACCAAACTTAGCAAACACATTGATATCATCCCTTCTTCTAATACCCAGTCAACATAGACCTATATAACGGTCCGAATTATATCCCAATCAGCTTTAAATAAGTTGGGTGGTTAGTGACCGGCCTATTAAATATCATTAGACGAGTAGTACTAATCCAAACCTCGCAATTCTCTCCCTAACTCTTCTTTTCTCACTTGATGGTAAAAGAGGTACATGGATTAAGCTCTTATCCTTCTTAATCTGCTTGTTAGAAATTTCACCAGAATTTCCACCCAACTTACTGCACCATATACACCCACACCATACATACACACACACACATATATATAAAGTAAGCCTGTAAATACAACTTGGCTTAATGAAGAAGATTCCATCTAATTAAACCACTTACCTTGATGCTTCTGACATGCAGTGGTCATGGTTCCACTGGTGTCCCAGATGCCTAAGAAATATCTGGGCGAAATTCAATACAATGGATATATAACATACCTGAAATAGTCTTATGCGGCAATAATTTCATATTCAGTGAAAATAATGAAGAATATTTCATGTACAAAGCAAATCCTACTATTAAGAAAAATAAGATGAATAGTAAAACTAGAAAATGATTCAAAAAGAGTTCTTTTTGTGATGGGGAGGTTGATCACCCTTCTAACAGTTCCTAAACAGGAGGTTAGACGGACAAGCTCAAGAACAGTTAATGGTGATGGTGGCACATGGGTAGAACTTACCAAAATAAAGCAACAAGAATCTCTGTGGCGGGGTTTGGTATGTGCAGGACTCACCTCGATCAAGCCCCCGAATAAGTGCTGTGAAAAAAATGTTGGAGGGAGGAGTGGAGGTCATACTGCCAGCAAAATCATTTTGTTGTGTATATTCTGTAGCGATACATGGATTAAAGCCGCCTAATAGAATCAATGCCACTTCTAGGCATTCAACAAATGATGGATCAAATTCATATAGATAGAAGGAAACCACCCAATCATGGCGAAGTACAGAATACAAATAGCTAGTTCTTAACCATGAGAGCACCCCAAAGGGGAGAATCTCAATTATGGCAATGCTTGTATTTCATTTTCTCTTTGATTTCCAAGAAGATAGCTCTAAGGCTAAGAAATTTCGAACAGTTATCTTTATGTTGGCCATAGTATATAAGATGATCATCTTTATAAAGTATGTTAGCAAGGATCAGTCCATATTAGACCCGATATAACTCTTTCCATTTTTCTTTCAGCTAAGGCGTAGTGCTCAATCAACAAAGTTTATAGATAATATGCTCCATGAAGAAAAGATGCTCAAATCATTTCTCATTGCAACAGTTGCTTCGAAAAATAAAATCAGCAGGATAAAATATCATATAACAAGTCAGTCTCTTTTGACTTTTCAAGATGATATATGTTGGTGAGTCGATCCAAAATATGCATCACAGGCAACAAAGAAAGAAGAAAGACTACAGTGAGACAACAAATCTCAGAGTTGACAAATACTCTGTTGGCTGATGCGGCCATGATAGAGGTAGATAATCAGTAATCACAACAACAATAACTATAGTTCCCAGAGACTTGGACAAGAATTTTCTTCAAGCATCCCAGACAGACTTCACATATTCTTGCTTAATTTACATTACATCCTGCATAATCATGATAACCTTGCTTAGAAACCAGAACAAACATGTCCCACAAATCATCCTTGAACTAAAAATACCACAATACCTGTCCTTTTGCAGTATTTTACACACTCTGCCCTTTTCCGGTCATTTCCTTAGCTTTAGCATCCTCACTTCCCTGCAACCAACCAAAAGTTCACCCAAGTGAGAAGATGAATATTTTAATACAAAAATAAAATAAAATAAACAAAAAGAGTTGCAACTTTGATGTTCAATCACCTAACGATTTGCACTTGCTAATCAGCATAAAAACCAGGGAAACAACTAAACATTACCAAGACTCCATGATGAGAATGATTAGAATATAAAGTCATAGATGTCCAGTTAGAGAATCAACATAAGAAGTAAGACCAAAAAATATTGGCTGCAGATAAGATAATCCCATTTCATGCAATCCGCCCAATCAACAGACAGAAAGCAGTTCTGTTTTTGTGTATTATACATTTTTCAGTACCCTAATATCTTTTCCACCTGATGTGCTAGCAGAAGGGTTATTTATCACTCCACCCCTTTCAGCAAGAGGGATGATTCAGGGCAGAACCGTTTTTTTATCTGTACTAAATAAATGAAGCTCTATAACACAAGGTACAACATGAGTCATTTTGAACCACACTGTCCAGTTTTCTACTACATTAAGCCACATCTAATGGGCAGAAGCTTCATTCTTCACGCAAATTCAGTAAACAAAACATTCATAATTTTAAAGAAAACCATCAAAACTTTAGTTCTGGATTTTCAAGTAGCCCTTCTACAATTTGTTACACTAAACAGTAATCTTTTCCACATTAAAATATTTGGGAACCAACAACACCAAAGGAAAAAAAAAAAGACAAATTATCGTATGGAGATTAAAATAATTATCATTACACTCTTCTCCAGCAACATCTACCAGATAATGTAAGAAACCAAACAAAAACCAACTCATAAATATCGCAACATGCATATTACCTCAAGTCATGCCAAGGAGCAATCGTACTATTTTAATATCAAAGAATTAAGAGCTTCAATTAAGTTGAATTGAAGCCCTAAACTACTCTTCTGAAAAATCAAGTAAAACTGGTAGACAAGTTTCATAAATTGGATAAAGATAACTCTTCTGAAAACACTCTTAACCATCACATATATCTGAGAAAATGTAATTCGTTTGAAGTTTGTTTTGTATTGAAAAAGGGAAAAACCTACCTGCATTGAACCCAATGAAAGGATGCCAAACAATGAACAACCCAAGACTCAAAATTCTAATTTCCATTCCTTTTCTCAGCAACCAATCACAAACGTCATAATTAAAAATCAGATCAAAGATAATACCAATCTCACAAGTACATTCTTTTATGGTGTTTTGCTTCCAAAACGGAAAAGCTGACTCAACTGAGACCAATAATGGTACTAAGCTCAGTGAATGGAAGTTTTTCTGTTTCCCGAGTCTCTAAAGATTCGAACTTTCCGTTTCCTTTTGTTCCCCGAAGTTTTCACCCCAACCAAAAAAGAAAAATCAGATCAAAACTGATATCAAACTCACCACACTCTTGCCTCTGTAGTAATCATCCAAAGCCCACTGATACTTCGACTGATTCAACCCGAACCAATCCGCCAAATACTCATCCAAACTCGAATGCGCTGCCAAAAAACCACAAAACAACACCCTCAATAAACCGCAAGAGAAAAACCAAAACCCGCCAAACCCTCTCTCAAAATCCCAAAAAGACTCACCATTCTGCACTTTAGCCACCGCGTCCCAGAATAACCCAAACACCGAGGCGCCCGAAGCAGGCGGCGGCTGCTTCTCGAACCGATGCGGCGGAGGCTGCACCGGCGGCGGCGGAGTCGAGACCGCCACTTTCTTGGGAGAGCTAGGCAGGCCATTTTCGGAGGGTTTGGGAGTAGAAGGAGGAGTGATGAACACCGTGTACCGGCCGGCTTTTCCGATAATTGGCGGAGGCGTGGATTCTTTGTTGATTGGCATTGTGGAAAAGAACCAGAATTTTACTCGAAAAATCAAATATTTCCCGAGAAAACGAAAGAAAATTAGACGAGTGAGAAAGGGCAATGTTTTTTTCTTTTTCTTTTTTTTTTCTTTTTTTTTTTTACAGTAGAGAGAGAAAGAGTGAGCTTTTTGAAGGCTTAGAAGAAGAGCATCTCCCTCACACAAGAGTCAGATCTTTGTATTCTTTTTTAAGACAAAATTCCAGTGAGAATATCTAGCATCTTCTTTAGCCTTGGTTCTTTATAATATTTACGATTATGCCACTACTTCCCTCCCATTGGGCCTTCAAGTGTGGGTTGTCTCCTATTGGACAGCCTTTTTCTTTGTCATCTTCCGTATGTTGGACCATCTAGCCCCTACATCACGTCCAAAAAAAAAAAAAAAACAAAAAAAAATATTTTTAATTACTATATTTAAACATTAATAGTTTAAATAATATTATTAATATTATAAATTTTCAAATAAGTATGAAATTGCTTTTCGTATAAGTTAGAATAAAAAAACTTCTAAGAGTAGCAACTTTTAGCTTCTTGTGAAAAATAAAATCACACTATTAAAATTTTATTAAATCATTTATTTATTTTTAAATAATAAAGTTGTAAAGTATTAATTATAAACAAAAATTTTAAGGATAATAATAATTTCTATTTTTTAATTTTAAATTCATTTAATTTATTTTAACTATTTTATATAAAAATTAAATAATTTAAAAATATATAAAAAAATTTAACTCATTTTAATTATACTTAATTTCATTTTATACTTTTTTATAATATTATTTTTCATTATAAAAAAATAAAAAATACAATTTTATTTTTATAATCAAATACAATTTTACATGAAATTTTTATTTTTTTTATTTTCTTAATATTTTTATAATCAAATAAAATTTTACAGTTCATTGAAAAGACAGTCAAATGGTTTTCCATTGATTTGTTTGGGAAGGAAATTAAAAGAGAAATCATGACTTTTGTTCATGAGTATCTGTTCCAATAGCTGTTAACCTTTGCGCAGTAAAAAGGGGAAAAAAAAAAACAGAAAATCATTAACAATGGAATGGGTTTTAACCTTTTGCATAGTAAAAAGGTCAAAAACCAAAATCATTATTATGGGATTTGCAAGTATTTCCATTCTTTTAATATTTAAAAAATAAACATATTCTAAAACCCACTTTTTAGAGTATATTTGATAATATTTTTGTTTCAAATATTATTTATTTATTTATTTATTTTAAAAGAGAATCACTTATTTAATGTTATAAAAAGTGGTATTTATCCTTCGTTTTAATCTTTAAATACTGCTTTGACACTCCCAAACAGGGCTTCAAAAATGATATTAACCCTCAATTGAATCTTTAAATACTGCTTTAACCCTTCCAAACAGGGCTTAAGAACTTTCACAGTGTCCGAAAAAAGTGAGAAGCTCTTTCTAAGAATTTTGATTTAAACATGTAAACCATCATTCAAAATAACTCCTTTAATCACATAACTTATTTAAAAAAATAAAAATAAAATTATTTACAACCAAATCCACATCTTGAAACTACGGTTTTAACACAAATTTAGAAACCGCATTTCAAAACAAGGTTTCAAACTAATTTAATGAAAGAAAAAAAATTATTTTGAACATTCAAAACTTATATTATGTTTGTAAAACAGATCAATTTACCCCAAATTTGAAAAAAAGAAAAGATATAAGCAATATAATACAATAAATTAAGAAAGTCCTTTTGCTGTATGATCAAGTGCTGAATTGACCAGAAGGTTGAACCTACCCACACTTGGAGAGTCCACTGGTCCAACCACCCAGTCCAATTTGGTTATCATGATATCACTACTATTCTCTCCTTTCTATATCAGACCAAAACCCAACATCAGAGGATAAAAATACAGTTCCCAGTAATCCTTATCAAGGATGTGATGTCAGTACAGATAAATTGAGTCTGAAAGTGTGCCAACACCAAATCATCACCATCTACTTGGTTTCCACAGAGAAAAAATCAACCATACAGACCCCCCAAGCAAATACCATAGAGGGCAAAATTCAAGATCCTGTTTAAAACAAGGGAAGGAATCCAAGGAAGAACAGCAGACCTTTTGTTAAACTATCAATTAACCTAAAAATTTATGTCGTTCAAGCTAATTTAGACTAAAACCCTAACATCCGCCTCATGTACAACCTTCTCACATGGGCTTGATAAATTTGGGAAAATAAACATGTAGTAAGGTTTGAATGCAGACTAAGGCTCTGATATCATGTTAACCTAACGATTTGACCTATAAGTTTAAACTGGTGAGTAATGAACCAACAATGCATATGAAGATGATTGGGCTGAAGACCTAACAACAGGTGTGAAGAGGAGAGGTATGAGGAAGAAAACCTTCCTCACATACTGGCCTAAACTGCATTTGTTTTTGGTACAAAGAGATATAGATGAATACTAAAAAACAAATGTAAAATCATTGGACGACTATGAAATGATGCAGAAGCAGGCATTTCATCAGAGACAAGCCATACTTATACATTCAACATACTCAGGCATCTCTTATAAAGATCTTATCCTTCCATATCATTCATAAAACCAAGTAGCATTTGACCCAACAAAAGAATTTTTGGCAGTGCATATAACAAAATGCCTCGCAAAGAAGCAAGGAACTAAGCCAACATGCCATTGATCCCTGGTCAGAACAACCTGGAACAAGGAAGTGCATCACAAACAAGAGCATAAAGAGACAGATGCCTTACCATCAAATTATGAATCCGAAGTGGCAGCACAATAATTTGAAAAACGAGAGGTTGGAGAAATCACAAGAAACATCACAACAACCACATGGGAATTACTTGACAGGGGTCTTACTTCCTTGTTTCATTCATCACTGATACAATCCCTTATCCCCAATTCACGTTGTTTTTGTTTCAGTAGAGTTTATTCTCTAGCAACAATTCCTCATTCGTAAACTTACCTCTACATTTGTTCAGATTCACACAACGTAACTCGCCAATGAAAGCTCATGGAGCTCGCTCAGCATCCACTCCTCTCCAGTTTGTCCTCCAAGCACTATAGCTCTTGTTCCTCCAACAACACATGTACTATGCCCCCAAGCAAATCTTGGGGGGCGCCCGGGCACATTTAATATTCTCCAAGTAGGTTTCTCATCAGTTGGGTCCAGTAGATATGACTGAGATGCAGAGTGAAGACCAGCTACAGAACCACCAAAGATCAGAATCCTGCCACCTGGAAGGCTCACGGCCACATGATCAAGGCGAGGAGGAGGAGCTGTACCAGCTGGATTTCCAGAACCAGGCATCCCACTTCCAGTTACACATCTCCAGCATGGTTCTTCTTCGCTAAGATCCATAGTAAAAACATCACTGGAGCGGAACCGAAGAGGCCCACTCTTGGCTAGACCGCCAAACATCAAAATCTTCCTGCCTCCATAAACCGAGAGTGAGTGACCCAAACGAGAAGGTGGGGTCCATGCAACTGGAATCTCTCTCCAGACAGGTTTCTCAATCGTTGCAAGATCAAGCAGAAAAGTGTCACTGAGAAGGACTCCAGAGTCTGCACAACCACCTGAAACTACTAACTTAGTGCCATCCAGAGTGCAGGAGCTGTGCCAGGATCTGGGAAGTGGTGGGGCCAATCCTGAAATCTCACGCCATGTAGGATGCTTTGCATCCAAATCCAATACAAATACATCATTCAGTAAACCCTGCCTTCCACAGCCTCCAAAGACAACCAAAAGGGAATCATTCACACAAGAAAGGGTGTGACCCCAACGGCCTGGGGGTGGAGAGCTCACCTTAACATGTTGCCATTCAGGGTTAGTAGCATTTAAATCCAATACAAATGTGTCATTCATTGGTTGCATGTTAACCCCTTCACCACCAAAGAGAACAACGCGATTCCCAACAGCACATGCACTGAAATTGCAACGAGAAGGCTCCACAGCACCTCCAACTGTTAGCTTCCTCCATGCAGCAGCTTCAAGAGTTGTTAATTCCCTAGCTAGTCGGACCCACCCTAGTCTCTTTGCCCCAGGCACTGTCTCTAAAACCCTAGTTGTTTCACAGCCCCATGCATTTTGGCAAACCAATCTCCAAAGATCCTCATTCTTTGTTAACTGATAAAGTCGTTTACATACAGAAGCAACGGAAGCAATGTCCCTAGGTGTCAACCGAGAGAGTATCTTGTGAGACAATACTTCATCGCTCAGTTGAAACATCTCACAAACTTCATGACCAGCATTTACACTCCCAGATGGAATAGAGCGGGAAGACATGAGATCAGAAGAGAATCGGTCAAAAGATCTGTAAGACTCCTTGGTAACAGATCCCGGAAGCGGCCCCAGATCAAGATTTGCTTCTGTAAAGAACTGAATACCAATAACATGGGTTATGGTTTTGTCATCCCCATAAATTGGCGTCAGCCGCAGTCTGTTCATCAATGGAGACCCATCTTTTCTGAAGTTTAATAAATCCCCTTGGAATTCTACCCCAAGCTCAAGGCATCTACGAATTTCTGAAACTACAGTGGAGTCCACCAGTTGATGTCTTCTTTTAGCAAAAGGTCCTCTACATTGGAGGAAACGGCTGGAAGAAAGGGAAAAACAGAAACAAAAAAGAAAGCCAAATTCAGAGCAAAAGCCATAGTCAATAATTTTTTTCTAATACAAAATGGACTACTTCATATGGAAATAATTCAACAACAAAATGAAATGAACCAGGGGAAAAAACATATGCGAAAGTGGAGCAACACACTTAAAGAAATCAGGCACCAGTGCATCTATATCCATATAATTAATTAAGTGAATACCCAAATTTCTACTCAGGTCCTCTTTGGTGAAATGACCCTCATCTCCCTCGTTCCCACAAATTGATAGTCCCCAATTGATGAAAAAATAATACCAATATTAGCATAAATCATATCTTTAAATTAACTTGCCCATTTTTACTAAAAAAACTACTCTTACTCAATAGCATCAGTTCTGACAAGTTGGCCTCCTGCTCAAACTTCTCCCAACACTACTGTTTCTACTCAAATCCAACCATCAACTTTCTAAAAACACCCTCAGCCATTAGAACTTTATTCATGTTCTTAGAGATGCTTATTGAATACTAAGAAACATTACAATAAGAATCTGACTGCAGAAGTAAAGAAGAAGGATTACAGTGCATTTAATGCACTATTTAAAATTTAAAGGTCTCATCAGTACAACCTTTATGCACAAATGTTATTTTTTAACATTTTTATGATTGCTTGCTGCTAAAATTAAAGCAAAAGACCAGATATAAGCCTATATAAATAGATGGAAGCTTCCTCTCTTGCATCCAAACGTGCTTGCCAAAACCTGAAATGGTTTCAAGTGGCACCACCATGATGGTATCTCACTTCTCCATCATCTTCAAACCTGAAACCACTTCAAAGAACAACAAAGCACACCTTAGGCATCTCAACTGATCAGCTTCATCCAAATACAAAAGGTGTGCATGATCTCATCCAAATGCTCAAGCCCACCTGGAAACCCTCTAAAAAATCATCATTAGAACCAACCTGCTAAGTGATACTGATTCAGTTCGCTAAAGGATGCCACTTTAGTATTCTCAAGGATGCACTAGTGGCTAAATATTTTTTGAAGAATGGGGTGATCCACTGAAATCCAATGTTCAAGAGGATATTGCATAAGTTGGAGTTGGACTAGGCCCATATTTTAAAAAGAGAATGCTTCATTCACTTAAGGTGGATGGATGCACAGGTCTAAAAAGGGTCGGAATTTTAGAACATTTCCTTTTTACCCAGAACCAGCTCATGGTATTTCCCACTACTTGACAACCAAAACTCCTTTGCTTGTCCCAAGAACCTTAAATGGTTAAATTTTAATGACCGTGCATATGGCATGTTGTCATTGAAAGTGGTTTGTGCTGTTTGAATTTGAAAAACAACTAATCTTCATATCCTGTTCAACAATCATGAATCGATGATGATTTTCAACCACCCTTCATGGACTTAACCAGCAACTTTAGTGTGGACCCAAGCATGTATTATAGCGATTTCTACATCTGTTATATACTTAATCTGTCATCATTTCTTTCTCATTGTAATGGCATTCATTAACACCAATTTAACCAACTCTGCACCCTTCATCGTAAATTTAGCTAGCTTATTTCTGGATACAAGTTATGATAACCTAACTTTGTTAGTGATGGAAATCCCAAGTACAAAAAAGAAGTAGCTCCTCTATCACCGCTATATCAACATACATCGTCTTTCAACATTATCAGCATCAAAACAGCTCACCTTCTGCGCAAATACATGGGGAATTTAAAACCTGAGCTCACCACCAACCTATTCTATCCAGCAATCTTGAAACATAATCTCTAACCTGACAAAACCCTGATGGTCTGTAGACCAACACTAGGGAGCAGGACACAAAGAAACATCTTTATACAACAATGCTATCACCTTCAGCCAATTCAAATACCCAGACACAGAGACCCAAAAGGGATACTGTTTTATCTCCCCCACCTCTACTTCGACGCCCTCCTAGCCTGCCACCCAAAAGAACAGAAACAAGAACAAGGTAACAGCCAATAAAAAACAACACAAAACCAGCCATGATTTTCATGCTTGCCCAAGTCGCACAGTTCCATCCTTTTCTGCAATCCCTATCTTTAGAAGCAAGGCATATAACAGGCTTCCTAACCTCGTTAACAAAGTTCAAGTTTCACCCACACAATTCACAGAAGGGATTAGAAAATAACCTAATCTTGGAAAAAGAAATTCCAATTCACTGGTCATGCCCGAATTCAAATTCTATATATATGAAATTCAAAAAAAAAAATCGAAAATTGAAAAGAATTCTACAAAGCCCTGAGATTTCAATAGGAAAAACTTACCAATTCCGACCCAGAATTTCCTCAGCTCTATACCCAGTAACGAGTTCAAACCCAGTGTTCACATATATAATGGGGAAGTCGGGCTCCAAAGCGTCGGACACCACAAACCCACATGGCGCCGTTTCGAGCAAACTCCCGGCGGAGAACGGCAGCGGACCACCATCACTGAGCAAGAATCCCTCTTCGTCCTCGCCTCCGCTGCCCTCCTCCGAATTGCTGTCCCACTCCATGACGCACAATCTCAGATCAGCGCAGATCTCTCTTTCAACCCATGAATTGAAAACCCGACACCGGAAATGAACGAATGACAATCTTCTGAACAATTAGAGCAAAACCCAGTACCAGGAACTAGGAAATAGCAAAATCTACGAGAGATGACAGCAGGAAGAGACCTAAATTTCAAAACAAAACAATGGGTTGTGGCGATTGCGGGAGTGGAGAATCAGGGGTTTCGCATTTGGGGGTTTACGGTTATGGGTTGATGGATTTGGTTAGAGGCAACAAGAGGGCGATACTGGTGTTATTGCCCAAAAATGGGAGTTGTGGACGGTTCGGCAAGATAAGGATTGTGGAGCCTCAAGCTTTGATTTGTGAAAGCATCACTCGCCCCCGTCTTTCTCTCTCTATGCCTGTGGCATGTGGGTGAGCTGGGCCTGGGCATAGGCTGTAGAAATGTGGGTTCAATTGTGGCCCAAAGTTTTGGGAAGGCCTGTCCCATTTTATTTGATTAAAATGGAAAAATAATAATTAAAAAAAAAACTTTAAGCTTATATTTGAAAGTTGTTTTTAAAATAAAAAAATATGAAAACATATTTGATATTTTAAAAGCAAAAAACAGTTTAATATAAAATATTATGGTTTTTTATAATATATTTTAATTGTTTTCACTTGTTTTGAAAGTAATTTTAAAAAATAATTATACAAAAAAAAAATTGAAATGAAATACTAAAAAAATATTTTTAAAATTTTAGTCTAAATTAACTCAAGTATCCAAATAGAATTTTGCTTCACAAAACTCAAATAACAATTTTAAAAACAACTGTCAAATTATTTTTCAGATTTTTTTTAAAAAAATTTCTAAGCAAAGGCTTACGATGTATTTGATGATTATTTTTTAAAACAATTTTATGTTCTTCATAATAAAAAACATAAAAAATACATTTAACAATAAAAAATTATTTTATATTTCTTGTTCTTAAAAATATAAAATATGGTGTTTCCAGATAATATTTTTTAATCGTATTATATTGTTTTCATTTATTCTCAAATGATTGTTTTAAAAAATAATTATAAATAATTAAAAATAAAATATAGAATATAACAATTATTTTTAAAGCATCTTTAAAAATATTAAAAATAAGTTAAAAGCATTTTAAGTTTTCAAACAGACTTTTATTTTACAAAAATTATAAAACAGTTTTTAAAATTTGTTTTAAAAAATTATTTTTCATAAATTATTTTCAAAAAGACCCTTACTTTTTCAGATTAAAAATAAATAAAATTTATATATATATATATATATATATATTCTTCATTAAACTTATATACAAGCATCTCGATTTATTAAGGATATTTTTATCCATTTAAATTTTAAAAATATATGAAGGTTATTTTTATAAAATGGGGAATATTTTGGGCTTGTGTACCAAATATTCCTAATTTTTCTTATTGTAGTGTTCTCATATTGTATTTCCATTAATTTATTTAGTTCATTTAATAAATAAGTAATTTTTAGAGTAAAAAGCATCACATGTGTACAATTTGACTCCATTCACATGTGATTCATTTATCCATATAATCATATTTTGACCCTCTTTTATAGACTTATAGAGTATCCATTTGATATGATCAATAGGAATTACCCTCTTTTGGGCATCTCCTCATTCATCAAAGATTGTCTATCATACAATTATTTAAATTTAGCAATTAATTTTGGCTATAGTAAATTCTCATAATTCTCCATAGTATAAATTCTAGTTATTTTTCATCCCAAATTCATAGTGAATTTAATCCATGGTCACTAAACCTAAAATTATTGATTTCAAAACATTTATTGATAAATCGGAAATTGAGCATTTAAACTAATATATTATTATGAATTTATTTCAAATCCATAAAATAAAATTTTCATTAATAAGGTGGATCTCCATTAAAAAAAGAAAAAGAAATAAAGATTTGGAGGATATTTTTCTTCATTGTTTTTATTATTTTATTCTTTTAATCATCATAACAAATTTATATTTCCTAAAAGCATGAAATAAAGTCTGTTTGACGATGATCCTATGAATTATTTTTAGAGTAAAAAAGTGTTTTTGAAATAAAGTTAAAGTGCGTTTGATAGTGATTTTAAAAAGTATTTTTAACATTTAAAACACTTGAAAATTTTCATTTTTAAAGTATTAAAAATGTTAAAAACAATTTTTACAATAACTGTCAAACGTGCTTGTAGACCCCCATTTAGGCATGGGTCACTTTTTTCTATGAGTTTTTGCAGATCACATTTTAGCCACGTATCACTTCTTTAATGGCCATAAATAATCAACCTCGCTTTTTGAAGCTGCAGTAGGACTTTGACACGTGGAGGAACTTGCTGGAGGAGAGGTCCCGCAGGCTGAAAAGGTGGTTGCAGAAGGTGCAAGCAGAAAAGGTGGCGGCCGAAAAGGTGGCAGAAAGGTGGCTACAACAGAGATCGTTGGGAAAAGAAATCCAAAGGGCTTAGGAGTTTTTCTGGGAGTT
This sequence comes from Vitis vinifera, assembly GCF_030704535.1. Taxonomy (NCBI): domain Eukaryota; kingdom Viridiplantae; phylum Streptophyta; class Magnoliopsida; order Vitales; family Vitaceae; genus Vitis; species Vitis vinifera. Next base: position 2,060,921 of record NC_081808.1, on the reverse strand, counting down.
TTGAGAAAGGAAAGGGAAGAGTTTTTCAGGGAGTTTTGAGAAAAGAAAAAAAAGAAGGGGGGACGGAGGAGTTTTTCGGAAAGGGGGGAAGAGAAAAAAGGGTATTGGTTGAACCGAAAAGGAGAGGCTTTTTGGGGTTGTTGGGAGGAGCTTTTTGGTTGTTAGAAATGAGCTTTTCCATTACCAAGGGTGAGCGAAGGGGAGAGGGAGGCTTTTCTTAGCTGAAGGAGTAAGCTACGGAGGAGGGAATAGTTTTGCTGGAGAGTTTTGAGGAAAAGAATAGGGGTTGAGCAGCAAGAGGAAGCTAAGAACAGAGGAGCGTGGAGTTGCTGGGAGAGTTTAGCCAGAAAAGCCTAGCTGGAGAAGAAGCTTTCAGGTATGACTATCACTCTTTTACGTCTCATGTGAATATTTGAATACTCATTGACCTGTTTGGGGTGGATAACGAAGGCCACCAGTATGCTTGTTGAAGTATGACCCTGTATTTGTGTTTGCCATTGTCCATTTTAACTTGCTCTGATCTTACTGTGATTATGAAATGCTTGAGAATCATGAGGGTGGTCGCATTCGATATGGTTTACTCACCTGCTCAAAAGATTCATGGATGATTCATGAAATGGATTTTCTGAGATTTTTCTTTATTTATTAGTTTTCTTTCGCGCTCTATTTCTCTACTTCCCCTGTTTCTTGATATCCGTCCATGGTACGCATCCATTTTCTCATCCCTGCTCGAAAGAGATCTTAGAAAATCTGGAGTAGTTGTCATGACAGCAAAGCTCACTTCATTAGCATCCTCATACCCATCGTTCATCTATCCACCTCTCTCTCTAAGTCGTCATACCCATTTCCTCACCCAAGCTTGCAGGAATCAAGCATCCTCCACCGCACCCATCTTCCTCTCATTCATTCTCCATCTAACTCCCTCGCTTACATGGAGTCTCACGGGTGTATGTCATCCTTCACTCCTTCGCATACCCATTGAAACCACTCACCCAAGTCCCTATATCCATACAACCCATACCTATCCTTCATGCTACTCGTAACCACGTTCTACCTTATCCGGATGTTGCACATCCGGAATTCCTCTCCGCCGCCTTTCCATCTGGGTGTCTCACACACGGAATCCCTCTTCGCCGCCTTTCCATCCGGGTGTCTCACACATGAAATCCTTCTCCGCCGCCATTTCCATCCGGGTGTCTCGCACCCGGAATCCTTCTCCGCCGCCATTCCATCTAGGTGTCTCACACATGGAAATCCTTCTCCCCCATTTCCATCCGGGTGTCTCACACCCGGAAATTCTTCTCCGTCGACATTCCATCTGGATGTCTCACACCCGGAACCCTTCTGCGCCGCCATTCCATCCTGATGTCTCACACTCAGAAATCCTTATCCGCCGACATTCCATTCGGATGTCCCATCTGGAATCCTTCTGCGCCGCCATTCCATACGGGTGTCTCACACACGGAATTCCTCTCCGCCGCCACCTTCTCCGGATGTCTCACATCCGGAATTCTATCCAGCCGACGTTCCACATTTTTCTTCATCCTTAGAGCATTTTCTTTAGGTTCTAAAATCACATTTTTAATAAAGCTTTGCTGCCACTTTCATTTCCGGCAAGCAATTTTTCATATTTCATCTGTTTTTAAAATGTTTTGAAATAAGCAAGGAATCGAATTCTGTAATTCCGAACAATGGAGTTATCGGAATTGATTCAGACAATATAAAACGGACTTTGGTGGAGGCCTCATATACTTGACTTGAGGATTGATTAACTGATCAATTGGTTTATTTTCCATGCATGATTGGTTTACTCTATTCCTTGACATGTGCTTAATTATATCTGTTCATTGTTCACTAACCATGTTTCATGATAGCGCTTTATTGGTACACTGCCCAGGTACACATCTACATCCGCTCGGGTCATTTTTTGTATGCATGTTTAGGTTTTCATATGTGCATGATATTTCTGGGTATTCATTTATCTCCTCATCAATTGCCATGATTGCTTCACTTTATTAGTAGAGACCCGACTTGAGGGGCTTAGAGGGGTGCTACGGTTTTTTATCGTACATTCCCGATAAGTAACCTGACACCCGAACCCGATCCGGTTTTTCGCATACCGTATTTTCCAAAATAAGGAGTCACACTTAGGGTTTTTCTTTCTTATTTTATTTACCCTTTAAAAATAAAACAAAAATAAGTGGCGACTCCAAGTCATTTTTCTTAATCAACAATTAAATCACTTTTCAAAATAAAAATCGAGAGTTCGCCATTTGAGTGGGAAACGCATTGAGCCGAAATGCGAGGTCGACAGTGCTTTATTTAGCAAATTTTATGAAATACTGAAAAATTACTCGTAATGTTAAAAGATTACTTAAAATAAGTTTAAAAGTAATTTCAATAAATATTTTTAATTTTTCTAATACTCAAAAATTAAAATTTTCAAAGTGTTAAAAAATAAAAAAATACTTACAGAATAGAATCAGTACTAAACGTACTTTTACTATGCTTTAGATAGTGATTTTTTTTGAAGTGTTTTTAGTGAAAATATTTTATTTGAAAGTGTTTTTAAGAAAATAATGTATCAAGTGTTTTATTAAGTGATTTTTTAATATTTTAAAAGTTTTTTTTAAAATTTCCTAATTTTTTTTTTCAATATATATATATATATATATTGATTAAAAACGCTTTAATTTTGATAAACGATTTCTAATGTATTTTGGAAACACTTGAGAGGTAATTTTGATAATAATATTTTAAAAAGGGTTTCAAATAGAAATGCCGTAAAGATACTCCTAATATCTTTAATTTTACTTAATATCCATTTTTAGGTTACAATTATTTTACAAACCCCTAGGGCCTAGCCTAGTCTTCCCTAGTACAACCGCACAGGAAAAAAGGCCAAAAACGAAGGGAAGTTGTTCGGTACACTAAGCTCCACCGCTTGTCAACATCTCATGGGCTTAAAACAGAGAATCTCGTACTATTTTCTTGACTTTCTAAATTTGATCCAATAATCCTTCGCCACGTCTTCAGATTCTCCGCGCTCGATACCACCCAATCACCCCCACAATAAAGATAACCGCTAAGACCCCCAAAGTGAAGCCAACGGATCTCACTTCTATAAAACCGCAGCCCTCTGTCTCTCTCTTCTCAAACAATAATACCTGAAATTCCACAATCTATCTCTCTCCTCATCGCCATGTCCACCATTTTTAGGGCTCGCCGGACCGTCGAACCCCGATCCGGCGGCAAAGTCGTGAGAGGCCGTAGAATCGCCGCCGCCAGAAGTCCCTACTACCGCCCGACTTTGGAACCTCCGGTTCCGGAAAACCCTAGCTGGCTCGTTTCTACTACTCGGATGATTGCCTCCGGCGCTGGAAAGCTTATCTCGTCCGTATTCGGTTCCGACTCCTCGTCTTCGTCTTCTTCGTCGTCCTCGGCTTCTTCCGGCGGCGAATCGAGTGCAGGTGATTTTTTTATTTTTTATTTTAGTTTTTCCCCGGTTGGTTGATGTTTTATGGGTTACTTTGATTTCTTTCTTTGGTCTGTTTTGTTGCGGAGGAAGCAATGGAAAGGGAGAAGAGATTAGAATTTGAGGCTCGGTTTGGATCTCGGATTGTGTTAGGAGAAGTAGGAGGGAAGGAAGAGGGCTTAGGAAAAGAAAAGAAGGAAATTAGGAAACAAGCTTGAGCTCAATAAATTTATTGTGCACTCTATCTTCTGTTTCCTAAACTTCCCTTTTTTCCCTTGGAGTTTGAAAATATATAAATTTTCATTACATTTCATTCCTATTGGTATTTTCTCGTAGTACCAAACAAGAGGATTTAGATTTTGCTCTTTGGTACTTTTTCCCCCTTTCGAAGATCTTACACAGTGTTAGCATCGGGTTTATTGTTGTGGTTGTTGTCGTTGTCAGGGATATAAGAAAATGACAACTGAATTTGGTTAGAATTTAATGTTGACATGGAGATTTGGTTAATATTTACGTGACCCTCGGGACTAAAACTGACGCTTTACTTGAATTAAGAGGGTGCAGTTAGCATGACTGCGCACTGGCCTCTTTCTGATTAGTTGTAATCAGTCCTCTGCCCTGTCATTTTTTGGGGTAATGATTGCATTGTGTTTCCAACTATCATGGCCCATTAGTGCTTAATGCAGACAAAATAGTCTCATGTGCAATCAATGTCGCTATTAACCCACACTTGGATCACGAGTTGAACTGATTTTTGTGACATGGCACTTCTTTTCTCGTTGAATTGTATTTGTCTTCTATCTCATGATAGAATGCAAAGAATGAAAGAATTGCATACAAAGGAAGAAGACATCATAGGAAAGACAAAGAGTACTTAAAATCTTGATAAAATAAGACCAAGGAAGAAAAAGAAGAAAATCCCAGTCGCTCAAACCCTTAGTTGGTGAGGGCAAAAATTCCCTCCAAATTTTTATAATATAAATGCCCCTCTTTAGCTGAAGGTACTAGGGCTTCGATGTAAGTGCTTTAAAAGGTACCGAATTAAGATCCTCTTCCATTTTCTGTTTCCATTGGGTAACAACTTATTTTTAGTTTCATTTTATCACATTCATGCTCATCATAAGATAGTTTATTATATTTCATCATTTTTTGTTAGTTAATCCTAAATAATTTTTTACTTGTGAGATATCAATGAAGCTTAATCTATACTATTGCATTTACTGAAGAGATGTTGTTACCTATCAAAAAAAAAATTTACTGAAGAGATGTTGTTGCTCAACCATGGAAGCCGTTGACCTCTTGGTTTCAAAGAATATTCTCAAGTTTACAAAAAACTGACATAGTGTTTGATTTCATATAAAAATTTAAATTTCAGATTCTATAATGGAGCAGAATTAACTTCCACCATGTTTTGTGGGACCCACAACACTCGCAGCTTATCGCTAATTTCTAGTCATTACAAGCTTAGTACCTTTATTTGCTTTGGTAAAGCTTCTGAGAACTTTACCAATTTACAATTTTTTTTTTAAACAATTTATGCAGAGGATAATGTTGATGATGACAACAATGATATGGATACCTCTTCTCATAGGGCTGACAAATTGACCAAGGTTAGTGCAATGAGCTTCATCTCTTTATCTGGGTGAGAGGCATGTGTATGATTTGAAAATTGAATGATTTTGTTATTGTTATATTACAAGCTTAGTTCATATACACTTTTAAGCTCTGATAAGTTTTCATCTTTGTGCAAGTTAGTTAAGACACTTAGTGACCATGTCACCTAGAGTGAATGGAGGCTTCCAGTTAGTTTGTTTCTTTCACTGCCTTTCTACATCCCGTCTGACTGTGTTTTATTTTTTTTCTGTAAGTACACTAAAAATTTCCTACCAACAACTAGGCTCTCCTTACTCTGGCTTGGGCTCACACTGTTACAGCCCTAGTGGGCCTTGAGCTGGGTGACAATTTCAATTCCAATTTCAGGTCTGGCTTTAGGCCCACAGATTATGTAAAAACTAAAAGGTGGGAGTCTTTGAGGAAAAAGAGAAAAGAAGGGGTTGCTCTAATTGGCTGGGAGAGAAAAACTCTCTATGTTCTATTTAAAATCATTCCTCCCCCACCTTCTCTTAAGTCACTACAAGAATGTTTTCCCACATCGATTAGGGGAAAAGTATTGCCTCCCTCTTCTCTATAAAATCGATTCATTTCCCAATTCATCACACTGTTTGCGTTTATTATGATTCACTAGTTAAAATATTTTAAATTGAATTAAAATAATGTATTTTACTCTTATTGTGACAATGTTACAACTAAAAATTGATTATATTACAAATATATTTCAATCCTTTATTGAGTTAAAATCTTAAATTTTGCTATAATTTCACTAAAATAAACAATCATTATGATTGAAAAATAAATATATTTGAATCCTTGGGGCTCCAAGATACTATTTTGGGCACCACCACCTGTCCACTACATCAACCGCTTTCCACTGCTTTCTCTTAAGTACCTCACAAACATGCCCCTCTAAAGCAACCAATCTAATCCTGGTTTAGTTTGAAAGGCTTCTAACTGGTTTTGAAAGGGTTTTACAAATCTAAATTTTGGTATATGGGAATGGTGATTTGAAGAAGGAAAAAGTATTTTTCTCTCCGTCTCACAAAAGTTATCTTGGAGGCTAAAAAAAATCTGTTGAAAGTTGTATTTTTTAAACTCTAAAAGATGGTACCTATGCAAGAAACAACTTGAATTTGCGAGATGCAACCTTTTTATTGCAGCTTTTTGAGTGATGTCATTGGATTGGATGGGGAGCTCCTTGGACTAGACTAGAATTACAACTCAATTTTATTTTTCATGGAGTTGCCAACTCTATATAAATTTTGAGACAAAATCCAAATCCCTTGTACCCTAGTTTCTTCCTTTGATATCCATCACATGATTTCCTTGATAAAAAGGCGACACAACTCACCATTGGAACTTTTGATCTTGAATTGGTGATTTGGCCTAACAAAGGGAGGTTTTTTGGAAGCAAGTTATTTGTGGCAAGTATGGGGAAGAAGAGGGAGGGTGATGCTCCTATGACGTGAGAGAAAGTTATGGGGTAGGTTTGTGGAAAGCCATCAGGAAAGAATGTGATACTTTAGGTGGCAACATGGCCTTTTCTGTGGGGAATGGAACAAGGGTAAGATTTTTGAAGAATAGTTGGTATGGCGACGATCCGTTGTGCGTCTCTTTTCCCTCATTATTTGCTATAGCATTAGAGAAGGAGGCTTGGGTGGAGGATGTTTGGAATCATTCAGAAAGGGGAGTTTGGGCTCCTAGGCAGCTCAATGATTGGGAGGTGGTTGTTGTGGAGCACTTTTTTCAAAGATTGCAAGGAAATAGGGTGTGTAGGGAGGTGGATGATCATGTGGTTTGGACAAAGTCAAAAGATGTTAAATTTTCTGTCAAATCTTTCTACAAGGCTTTGGAATTGGAAAGACAAGGTGATTTCCCTGCAAAGGTGGGTTTCTTTGCTTGGGAGGTTACCTGGAATAAGGTCTTAATTTTGGATTAGATTTAGAGGGGGGGTGGCCATTGGCCGACAGATGTTACTCGTGCCTCTTAGAGGAAGAAACACTTGAGCATATTCTATTGCATTGTGGCATGTCGAGGATGCTCTAGCACTTGTTGTTTTCTCTTTTTGGAGTGTCGTGGGTGCTTCCTTTCTCAGTTAGAGAGACTTCATTAGGGTGGTATGGTTCTTTTGTGGGTAAAAAAAGGAAAAAAAAAATGTGGCGAGCTGCTCTTGTCTTTTTTGGACTGTTTGGAAGGAAAGAAATAGGAGGGCTTTTGATAATGAGGGGCGTACGGTCCAAGGGCTTAAACTTTCTTTCCTTTGTAATATTTGGGCTTGGACTAAGGTGTATATAGTTTTCGGTCCTTCTTCCATTGTTAATTTTGTGGATTTGTTGGATTCTGTTTGAGGGGGTATTGTTTTTTGTTCCCCTTTTTCTTTTTTTAGGCATTCTTAAGCATCCTTTGTATACTTCCTGTGTACTTTGGGGTGACTTTTTAATATATTTCTTTTTACCCATCAAAAAAAAAAAAATGGTGATTTGGCCTGACATGATAGTTTCAAAAGAGAGTTTTATAGACATTCTTATAATTAAATTGTATTGAACTGTGACTTTTGCTTCTCAAGAAGAGCATTGTCAAATTTTTCCTTAAGTTTTTTGGAAGAAATAGAATTTCAGGATTGGTGGATTCAACTAACTGAAGGCATCTCCATGTAATTTGTCGTGCTGTGTAGAAGAAATGGTTGTTCATTATCCGTAAGCATCAGGCTGTGTACCTTGTGGTCAACATGTTTTAAGTAGTTGCCATGACTGGTAGCACCCAAAGCTTCCTCAACAAAGTTATTCACATGCAGAGACACACACACAAATTGATGAATTGGTTGATCATAATCTATTTATGTAGTGCCTTGATGCTTCAATATTGGGGTATTTAGTTATCACATAACTATGTGAAACATTTCTGGAAATTTTTATCATCAACCATGCGATTCTGAGTTCCTTTTTTCTTTTCTTTGGGGGCCTTATTGTTGAAGACTGAGGCAGCAACAGAAATTATTAAGTCCTTCAGGAAGGAGCCTCAACCATCAACAGGAAAGAGTGAAACAAAGTGTTTAATCGAGCAGTTACTTATGCAGGAGACCTTTTCAAGGTATTTGGGAAATTATGCTTCAATTTTTATGTATGATTTTTGTCAAGGTACTTGCTCATTTTTACTTTTATTTTCACTTGTAGGAGAGTCATAGGGCTCTTTTTTGCTGTATAATTTTTTGAGAGGTTGGGGTCCCTTTTTTGTCAGTTAATGTGTCCTTTATTTTTTAAGTTCTTGATGTAATATTTTTGCAAGAGATGTATGCTCCAAATTTTAATAGATTAAAGTTCCTTATTGGCATTTTGCTTCAAGAACCTTCTAGCATGTTGTGCTTCTTAGCTTCTGTAAACTTCCACCAAATAGTATCCCGTATGAGTGGCTGAAGTTCAATCTAAGTTGAAGTCGTAAATGTACACCATATTTCTTGTTTTTATTTCATACTGGTTCCTTCCATGGCATCTGCAAATTAATACCATTTCTAAAATAATCTGATCCCTAATCCAACAAACTCAAACATAAATAACCTGGCTTGCTCCCGAAGATAATTTGGAAAGCTTGCTAGGATTTTATTTTTTTTTGTTCATAAATAATCTGGTCCGTAATCAAACCAACTTGAACATAATTGAATTGGATCTAAGCAATCAGACCAACAAGACCCTAGTTCAAGCCCAGAAGTTTTAGTTTGGTTTGAGCTTGAGTTGTTGGAGGTTAAGTAGGTTGGTCTTAAAGTTGAGTTGAGCTTGGGATTAATTGTCACCTGAGCCGGTTGAGTTGCAGTCCTAACAATAACAGAAGGAATCACCTTCTACATGTTCAAGTCCTGAATACCCAGCTGAAAATGGGGTTTCATTTGCCTTTTTGGTTGTTCTAACATCGACTAGTTTATAGATCTTTGGCCTTTTATTGTCAATGAATGGAGACTTTATGTTTAAGTCCTAATGAACCTTTCAGCCACGCACCTACTCTTTATCCCTTGCAAAATGCATATTACATCCACCTTAATTTGAAATTGGTACTCACGATTTTAATGATTTAATTCAAATTTATGAGATCAAATCTGGTGCATCAAAAGATAGGCAATGATGTCATATTTTGAATCTGGCTTAGAGTTTTGTTTCATCAATGTCTGTGGATTATGTTTACTTATCAAAAAAAAAAAAAAAATGTCTGTGGATTATGTTTGGTGGCTAATGATCTTTATTCCTTGGAATTGCCCGTTCCTGTTTAATCCTGTTCTGCCAATTGCATGGAGCTGAGTATGCAGTTTGCACTGCTTTTCTGAGTTCAATCCATTCTTTTATTCAAATACATCCCATTCCAGGTTTGCTCTCTGTTTGGGATCCATGGGTGTTCCATTGCGTGAAGGGAAAGTACCTACTTATGATGGGGGGTGGGGTATGTATACTCTTAAATAGTTGTCTGATGGATTGATTGAAAGATATAGAGCTAGTCTTGTTGCAAGGGGATTTGCCTAACCTTACTTCATGACCTTAACCTCCCTTCCTTTATAGTTTGACCAAGTGACTTCGTAAGTACTTTCTTTGTTGCATGGCCCTTCACCTCTTCAAACTGGTTTTTATTCCTATTTGCTTTTTTGAATTAGAAAGAACTTCATCAACTCAGCAATTGAAGTGGTAGATCTTGAATCAATTTGTTCATCTGTTGCCCCATTACCTAGTAAACTCTCCTTAAATTATAGATTTTTAGTTGATAGTGAACCATGAAAGAGTTTGCAAAATTTTATCTTTGCTCACGCTTTGGTCCTAATTTTATCATTAGGATGTAATAGGGGCATTCAATTACTAAGGAATAACAGGCAATAGGCAGAGTTTGTTCGACAATTTCAGATCATTTTACATTTATTTCTCTACTTACCTGCTCTTATGAATGTTAAAACTTTGACCAGGGAGGAATGTGATAGGTTAATAGAGATTATTAGATCGCGAGCTATAGGTTGTCCTACTGCAGAAGACGGATTGTATGGGAGATTAAGTGAGCATCCTGACAGAATAGTTGACAGTGGTATGTTTTACCAGAAATCTTGTAAATGCAAACAGAAACCAAAAATCTGTTTTCAGAATAACTCTATATGATTGATGGTGGTAATTTTATTGCAGATGCACCAATGCCTGATCTCAGAACAGCTGTAATGGAGGCAAAAAAGTGGTTAGAGGAGAAGAAGCTGGCATCAAGTTTGAAGTCAGGAGTGCATCATGAGACAAGCACTTTGAATTCTGTCATGCTACCACATGTTAGTAACTCTTTCTTGTGATTTTTTAATGCCATGCTTCAAACTCTATTGGTATCCGGGTCATAGTTTTATTAGGTGGCATTAGGTTTTCATGATTTGGGTGGTGTTTGTATTTTTTATCTGAAATTTGAATTGTGCTGAATTTGATGTAAATTTGAATAAAACTGAATGTCTTAAGTGGTCATGTTGTTTTTTTTGTTAATATTTGAATGTTGTTTAGTGTTGAGTTGTTTATTTTTTATTAATGTCCAAATATTGTTAAGTTTTAAGTTTGTTTTTTTCTTTATATGTTAAAATATTTATAACATTAATTATTATATTTTTCTTATCTTAATTTGAAAACTAATAATTTGAAAAAAAATAGTAATTTAACATATTTTCAAGCATTTCAAAATATCAGAAGTTATTATCATAATAAAATTTTATGATGATTAATTATGTAAATAATAGGAAATTGGTAATTGGTAATTGTTGAAAGAGAGAGAGAGAGAGAGAGAGAGAGAGAGAAAACCTTAATTCTCATTCATATGATTTAACTTCTTACAATAGATAAATATATATATAAGGCTAGGTTAAACTAACTACCATAAATGTGACCTATATTAAAAAAGGAAAGAAAGATTGTACACTATAAATACATTATATTCAACACTCCCCCTCAAGCTGGAGCATATATGTTATATACACCAAGCTTGTTACAAATGTATTTAATCCTAGGACTTCTGAGAGATTTAGTGAAGATGTCTGCTAGTTGATCATTTGAATTAACAAAACTTGTAGCAACACACCCTAATGCGATCTTCTCTCTAATGAAGTAACAGTCAACTTTAATATGTTTGGTTTTTTCATGAAAGACTGGATTGGATGCAATATGTAATGCAACCTGATTGTCATAGACTAGCTTTATCTGTTCATCTTTTCCAAATCTCAATTCCTGAAGGAGTTGCTTCAACCAAATGAGTTCACATGTTGCCAAAGTCATAGCTCGATACTCAACTTCGGCGCTTGATCTGACCACTACATCTTGTTTCTTACTTTTCCAGGATATTAAGTTACCTCCAATAAAAACACAATACCCTGAGGTGGAACGCCTATCTGAGGGTGAACCAGCCCAGTCTGCTCTGTGTAACCAACAATTTGAGTATGACCCCTGTCTTCATACAATATACCTTGACCTGGTGTTCCTTTAATATATCAAAGAATGCGGATCACAACATCCCAATGGTTGTCACATGGTGACTGTAGAAATTGACTAACCACACTCACAGGAAAAGAGATGTCTGGCTATTTGATGGTGAGGTAGTTCAGTTTGCCTACAAGTCGTCGATATCTCCTAGGATTTCTTAGAGGCTCCCCCTGTCCTGGTACAAGTTTGACATTTGGATCCATAGGAGTGTCAACAGGTTTACATTCTAACATACTCGTTTCTTCCAAGATGTTTAAGGCATACTTCCTTTGTGACATAACCACACCTGAACTGGATTAAGCTATTTCAACTCCCAGAAAGTACTTGAGTTTGCCCAAGTCTTTGGTTTGAAAGTGGTTGAAAAGGTGTTGCTTTAGTCTTTGGATACCCTCCTGATCACTGTTTGTAATGACAATGTCATCCACATAAACTATCAAATAGATGCACTGGTTCGAAGAGTTATGATGATAGAAAACTGAATGATCTGCTTCACTCCGAAGCATTCCAAACTCTTGAACAACTGAATTAAAACGCCCAAACCATGCCCGAGGAGACTGTTTCAAGCCATATAGAGAGCGGCGTAACTTACACATTAAACCAAACTCCCCCTGAGCAACAAAACCAGGTGGTTGCTCCATATACACTTCCTTGAGAAGTTCACCATGAACGAAAACATTCTTAATATTTAACTGATAAAGAGGCCAATGACACATAGCTGGTATGGATAGAAATAAGCGAACAAAAGCAATCTTGGCAACAGGAGAGAAGGTATCACCATAGTCACAACCATAATCTGAGTATAACCTTTAGCAACCAAGCAGACCTTAAGGCGATCAACCTGACCATTAGGACCAACTTTAATAGTGTAGACCCAATGACATCCAACTGTAGATTTACCAGGAGGTAAAGAAACAAGATCCCATGTGCCATTGGAGTGCAAAGCAGTCATTTCATCAACCATTGTCTGTCGCCACCCAAGATGAGAAAGTGCCTCACTAGTGCTCTTAGGAAGAGAAACAGAGGATAAAATAGAGACAAAGGCAGAATAGGACGAAGATAATCGATGGTGGCTCAAAAAATTATAAATAGGATGAGGATTACGAGTACATCGATTATCTTTCCGAAGAGCAATAGGCAAATGGTCAGTAGATGATAGGGCCGGGGTAGGAGAAACCGGTGGGACAGGAGGTGAGTCATCAGGTACCTCAGCTAAAGAGAGAGGAGGAGCAACAACATGATGTCAACGATGATAAACCTGAAGAGGACGAGAGAGCGCATCTGAAGGGGGGAATATATAGGGAATTGGCAATACTTCAGAAATGGGAAAAGATTCAAAGGATGAGAAGAATGGAGAGTCCTCAAAGAAGGTGACATCAGTGGAGAGAAAATAACGATGAGTGTCAGGGGAATAACAACGATAGCCCTTCTGAAGTCGAGAGTATCCCAAGAAGATGCATTTCGTAGCCTTGGCGGAGAGCTTGTCCTGTCCAGATGTGAGAGTATGAACAAAACAAGCACAACCAAAGACACGAAGAGGAAGGAAATAAAGAAGTTGAGTAGGAAAAATGAGGGAATGAGGGATTAGGTCATGTAATATAGATGAGGGCATACGATTAATCAAGTAACAGGTTGTAAGAACAACATCACCCCAAAAACGAAAAGGAACATGACTATAGAGAAGGAGGGTACGAGCTGTCTCAACAACATGTTGATTTTGATGTTCAACAACCCCATTTTGTTGAGGAGTATGAGCACAAGATGACTTATGGAGGATCCCATGTTGGGACATAAAAGAAGTAAAGGGTGTAGAAAAATATTCCCGAGCATTGTCACTGCGTAACACTCGAATAGAAACATTGATTTGTGTTTGGATTTTAGCATAAAATTTCTGGAAAATAGAGAATAACTCAACTCAATTTTCATTAAAAATAGTCAAGTACATCTTGAATAGTCATCAATGAAAGTGACAAAACACTGAAATCCTAAAGTAGACGTGGTCCGACATGGACCCCAAACATCAGTGTGAACAAGTTCAAAATGAGACTTTGCCCGATTATTCAAACGTTTTGGGAACGAGACACAAGTATGTTTCCCAAGCTGACACGACTCACATGCAAGCGACAACAAAGTGGAAAAACGAGGGACCATCTTCTGGAACTTGGAGAGATTAGGATGACCCAGACGACTGTGAATGAGAAGAGGAGTATCGGTGGAAATGCAAGCTGCAGGAGATGGAGGTGATGTGAGGTGATAGAGGCCTTGAGACTCACGCTCTATGCCAATCGTCTTCCCCGTACTCCAGTCCTGCAAGATCACAGATTTATCAAAAAAAGTGATAGAACAGTTAAGAGTGCGAGTTATTTTGCTGATGGAAATAAGATTAAAAGGACACTCAGGGGCATAAAGGACAGAATGGAGAGAGGTAGGGAAGGGAGAGGATGAGCCAAACCAATACCTTTAGTCATAGTTGGGGAACCATTAGCTAAAGTAACAGTAGGTAAGGCAGAGGTAGTAGTAATAGAGGAGAAAATGTGTTTATTACCAGAGATATGATCAGATGCTTTAGAATCTAGAATCCATGGGCCAAGAGAAGGAAACTGAGTAAAGCAGACAAAGACATTACCGATCTGGGCAACAAAAGTAACAGAAGCTGATGTGGCTGCCTGATATCGGAGATAGGTATCATAATCACTACCAGTCAATTTTTCCGATGTGATAGTAGGAGATCCAGAGATGACGGATGTAAAAATAGGATTTTTAGTCGCCATATCCACTTCACCTGAGATTGAATCACATTTGGATCGAAGAGAGCCCTAAAGGGGGGTCGGATCATAGCTATGGAAGAAGAACCTGGTATGTCGGGACCCAAACAAAGGAGAAAAGTGACTGGAGATGAAGAAGAGGTCTTCCCAAGGCACACACAGGTCTCGGCCAAGGAAAGGAGCTGCCGTCGAAGGCTGAAAGAAGATCCGCGGAGTCTGAAATGTCAAAAAAATGGAGAAGCAGGGTTTGGAGAGGACTGACAGAGGCTTATAAGTGCAAGACGGTGCCGGACAAGCCTGTTGGTAGAAGCTCGGCACCAGAAAGTGGGTCACGCGCCCTCACATGCCGGCGCGTGGATTGGTTTTTGGCTTCGGTGCTTTGAGAAAAGTTGCAGATCTCCTCTTTGCGCTCCTGATGATGTGGTCAGTGTAGGAAAATATTGCTGGGAAAAAAAAAGTCGCCGAAAAAGTCATCGGAAAATATTGCCGGAAAAATGTTGACGGTGATGAGGGTTTTCTGACCATGATATGGCTGACTGGAAAACTTTAAGAGATGGAAAAGGTGACCGGAATGAAACACGGTCACTGGACGGATTCCCGGAATTAATTACACGGGTAAACTAGAAAGAATAAAGTTTTCTCCATTGGCTCTGATACCATGTTGAAAGAGAGAGAGAGAGAAAACCTTAATTCTCATTCTTATGATTAACTTCTTACAATAGAGAAATATATATACAAGGCTAGGTTGAACTAACTACCATATATGTGACCTATATTAAGAAAGGAAAGAAAGATTGTACACTATAAATACATTATATTCAACAGTAATTGGTAATTGATAATTGGATAATAATTAGAATTTCTAATTATGCTTGGTTGCTATATAAGTAGTAGGAAATTAATAATTGGGTAATAATTAAGATTTCTAATTATGCTTGGTTGCTAAGAAAATGTTAGAAATTTTCTGAGTTAACATTTTGAAGTTAAATTTTACTTTTTCCATAGGGACAAAATTGTCTTAAAAAAAGTAATAACTTTAAAAATAATCAACTCTAATAAGGTCTTAAGTCTTAAAACAACTACTTTTAAGACTCTTATATTAGCTTCTTGTTCGTCTAAAACCATATAAAATGTTTATATTGGGTCTTGGTTCTTTAACACACATTTAACTTATGAAATAAGGTGAGTTGTGCCTTCTTGAGGACTTCCATTGTCAGCCCATTGAAATGGTTGAAATCATTTTGCTTCTCATGAATCTTGTAGTCTCATGTTTGACAAAGATCACTAACTTGAAGGCTTGAGGAGATACAACAAGCCCCTATATCATGTTTGATGAAGTGATAAAGAGAGTTGGTTTGGCAAGATGCCTTCTTCTTTCTTGTTAACCATGGTTAATTTTCATCTTGGTTGCCTACTTCTCCGAAGCCTTATAATGTAGGACAGCTCTAGGATTGTTGTCTACAATCAAATAGGTGGGCTAGCGTTTTTATTTTTTAGGGTTTAAGGAGAGGAACAAGGGATAAAGTTCATGGTAGAGAAATAAAATAAAAAATATATAGAGAAAGAAGATACGAAGAAGAGATAGAAACCTTAGAGTCCTTCTAGGAGTCTTACCTAGAAGAAGATCAATGGAGTCTCATCATTGAGAATTGCAACTCTTGGAAAAAACTAATATTATTTTATTATCAATCAATTACTTTGATTTACATTGGTTATCCTTATTTATAGGTTTTTCTAAGAAATCCAAAGTCTACTAGGATTTTAATAACCCGCTATGACTCTAATTCTAATTATCTTATAATTAGCTAATCCTAATTTGACTTCAACAAATACTAGTCCTGTTTAAAGTCCATTTATGTCTTTCCTTTTCTTTCTTGAATTTACTTTAAAAGGCTTCCCCAATCACCTTATCCAAAAAGCAAAGGAAAAAAATGCAGCTAGGCTATGCCATCCTCCACAAAGCATTTATTTCTTTGTGAAATGACACACAAATATCTAACACCTTGGGTGGATTTTGAATGGCCTAACCTTAAAGCACACATCAAGTATGCCCTTACAAACCCTGGTGTGCATTTATTGGTATGACCAACTTCATCATTTACGGAGTACTGAAGAACTATTCTTTAGATTTAAACAGGTGTTATTTACAATAAGTATAATTCCAAGTTGGTTGTATCTAATGCTGATTCTTAATACTGTAGGTTAATGAAGGTGAAGCAGGTTCACCAGTGGATATGGCCAAATCATATATGCGGACCCGTCCTCCATGGGCATCCCCATCAATGAGCAATGAACTCAAAACACCATCACCAACAGGGATGCATCTTTTCAAGGAAGAAACACCATATTCACTTGGTCACAATTCTTTGTCCTCATCTAAGGTGCTGTTCAGAATATTTAATTTTTTAAGTTTAATATTTTTTGGTTGTTGGCCCTATGCTTGCATTTATCATATAATGCATAAGATCTTGTGGTTTTTGATACTAAATTAATGTTCTGTAGAAGGATGTTTATCACCTCACCTTTGGTTTTTTTCCCCTTCTAATCTGAAACAAAACCAGCTCATTTCTATTAAATGAAAAGGTTAAGAAGGATGAGACATCTTTTGTGGTATACAAAACCTAATAAAAAAACAAGAAGAAAAACTCCACAAAGAGGAGCAATACAATTGCACATTTGAGAAAGAAACAAAACAATCATGAGCAAACCAAAGATTTTTACTAATAAAATTCAGGGAGGCAAAAAAACACCAAA
This sequence comes from Vitis vinifera, assembly GCF_030704535.1. Lineage (NCBI taxonomy): Eukaryota > Viridiplantae > Streptophyta > Magnoliopsida > Vitales > Vitaceae > Vitis > Vitis vinifera. The sequence goes on along the minus strand of NC_081808.1, from coordinate 2,043,849 downwards.
AATTTTACTCCTCTTTTGGCTAAAATATCCACCACTTGATTGGCAAAGTTAGGAACCCAAGAAAAAGAGTATCCTAATTTTGCAATGGTATCAAAAACTTGGTGAAGCCAGCCATCAAACTCCCATGAGCCTCTTTCCTTCTTAGTCACCTAACAATAATGAAATCTTCCTTGATGAGTATATTGGATAGGCCCAAAGCTTTTACTTGCACAAGCCCCTCACTGTACTACAATAATCTCCAAGCAACCCTTCAATCCCTTGGTTTATCCAAGTGAAGGCCTTTACTTTAGGAGGGACTTTAGATATTTTTACCTTTAATTTGGTTGCTCAATCTTGGTTGACAATAAAGGTGGGTGAAATTTGCTTCGGAAAAAGAGTTGGTATGAGGTTTGGCTTAGATGCATGAATTTTGCTAGGATGATGAAGTGGAAATTAGTGCATGGAGTTCATCAAACTGGACATGGTAATGATTGATGGCAATAAGGTCTAAGAAAAATTTCTAAATTGATCAAGTGCTAGCAGTTGTGGCTGTGATTAGTATAATGGAAACAAAGTACATTAAGACTTGAGTTCTGATATTTATTCTTTTCCACCCTTTAATGTAGCAAGATATAGTGTTATTTGAAGGGATGAATGCTGGTTATGATATAAGATGGAAACAAATTGATGAGTCTGAATTTTGTAAAGAGAGATGGATAAGAGAACACTAAGCCTAGCAATCCCACCCTGAGAATTGACATCCACTCAACTGGGGAAACAAATGATACCATCTAATCAGCTTACTGCCTCTCTTTCCGTTACTCATTGTTGTCTACCACACCAAAGTCAAAGCAGGCCCGTTAACATCCAAAATCATTTATTCAGCTTTATGCAGTAATTTGGGGCATGAACTGGAGCAGGGAAAGCCTTAGCCCATGGTGGATTGAAAACCCTTCTGCCTAGCAACCAATACACAGGGATAACAGCCCTTGTGGTTTTACAAGTGATTTTGTTTCGCTTTCATTTCTTTATTTTTTATTTTTTATTTTATTTTATCTTTTTTAATCATAAATGAAATACATGAACCTGACATCTCTGAACTTCAAGGCTTTCATCAATAAATTAAATGGATGTCTTCATCATCTACATTTTTGCAGCATCTATTATGGGAAGGGAAAGGCAAGTTTCAAATAATTCACATACCTGCATTTCTCATTGTCTTGTATTTGACAATTTTCCCATGCTTCAAGATCAAATTTAATCTGGATTATTTCCTTAGGCTAGATTTTTCATGGGAAGGATGCGGTGGTCTTTTTGGTTCTCAGCTCATTATGCAGTCTTCTTAACTTAAAAATAAAATAAAATTGGAGGTATACGGATGTTGGTACTGATTTCACTCTGTTATGGTTTATCTGCCTAAACTTGAATGCAGCTGAAGAGGGATGCTTTTGCCTCTGGGTCCTGGAATATCCAGGAAGAAATACGAAGAGTGCGTGCTAAGGCAACAGAAGACATGCTTGGCAGTTCCCCTTCCATGAAAATTGATTTGTCTGAATTTGGACATAAGGCCAGCCAAAATTCCTTAGTAGCTGATAGAACAGGAGTGGGTTTGAGAGACAAAATGCACTACTCAAATTCTTTAACAGCTCTCAAGTCAATAAATGCATCTTCAAATTTGGCCTCAGGGCCTGCAACATGTCTTGGTTTGGCAGGTGTGGTTTTTGCTTCTTTGAGGACAGAATGTTTGGTTTGTTGCTTTTGTCGTTAATGGAGGAATAGGCAGCCTAATTGTCAAAATAATTTCAATTTTCAGAATATAAAGAAATTAACATGTAGAAAATCTAAGACATGGAACCTCGTTTTCTGCCATTCAGTTTCTGATACAACACGAGATGGGTTTAGAAATGGAGCTTTATCATTGAATCCGACTATTTCCGTTTCTGAACAAAATCAGGTACCTTTTTGGTGAAACCTTGTAATCTCTATTTATTTATTTACTTAGTAATATATTTATTTTTTAAATAAGATTTTGGTAATATGCCTATTTAATTCTGCAGGATGTATGGACATTTTTTTAGATTTTTCTAATACTAATTGTGATAACTGCTTTTCTGTAGTTCAGGTTTTATAATCATTAACTTATATAACATATTTCATTCTTCTTGTTGTGCTGTGCAGGAAAAGGAGGGGGAAGTTGATGCTGCTTCTAACTCTCATCACCCTGTTACTGTGGAGGTTGCTTCAGACCTACATAATGGTACTTATTTATATATATTTTTTCTTTTGTTTTTAATCTGCATTCCATCATTTATAGCATTTCCTTTTGGATCAGATAGAGGTCATAAGTGAATAAAATAATAGAATTGAGTGATGATCAGAATCTAGAAGAGTACAGCTCTTAGTTGGGGAGTAGCATTTCCTCTTTGGTCAGATAGAGATGATAGGCCCATAAAATAATAGACTTGAGTGATAGTCAGAATCTAGAAGATTGTAGCTCTTAGCTGGGGATTATTAAATGTGATTTACTGTTTATAAGTGGATTTTGAAGCGCAGAGCAGGGAATAAAACAATTTTGGCTAAACAGAAAGTGCTTATGAGTAAGTTTACATGTTGAAAGTGAGTTCCTTCCTGTCATTTTTTTGACAGGAATGCCTGGAAAACATGGTATTGGATAATGACTTATATTGTATGTACCACAATCAAATGTCTCTATAATAGTTACATCATGGAGAACATCTCTTTGAGCCGTCAACGTTGGCTATTTGGTGATTTCCTATTGAATTTTCTCTCTATGTTATGTTTGTGGATAATGGATACGCATTAAAGAATATTTTCTGTTAAGGATTCAGTGTATGCTGGTTTGATATATGTTATCGGTGCATTACCTAATGACTTAAGCTTTTGGTTTAACTAATAATTTAACATGGTGTTTAAGCCTTGGTTTGCTGACTTCCCTCATTGTTGATCCCATGTGTCTGCAAGATGAGGCTGCATATACAGGGGGATATTAACGGTTTATCCTAAATTAGCTTAAGCAACTTGTTGGCCCAGTACCTAATGGCTTAAACTTTTGGATTAACCAAGTTTAACATTGTCAATTGGGTTTCACTTAATAATAGTACTACCAATTACGACTGTATTTATGCTCCAATTGCATTGATATGATTCAGATGCATAAGCAATAACATATGGTTTTGGTTCCTTTTTCTGGAAAAAAGGGTTTAATCTTTAACAAAGGAACTTATATTCCTGTTTCGGTGATGTTTTAGATATGCTGAATTGTGGAGTTGAGCTTCCTGCGCCAGGAGGTGTTGACACTGTATTGCAAAAGTGAGTTTTTTATTTCATTTTTGTCAAGGTTAGGTTATTTTTTATTTCTGTTGCCTAATTCTTTAGCTATTCTCTATAAATATTATTTAATTTCTAAGTAATCTCTCCAGTCTTGAGTCTGGTTTGCATTTATGTGATTAAGTATGAAACAATTTCACAATCCATCTTTCTATGGATCTTCAGAAAGTAGTTCATTTGGTATTTGGCAGCACTATATCTTTTGACTTGTTTTGTGATTTTGTTGGATTATTCATTCTCTCGTTGAGATTGTAATTATATTAATTTGCATGCAACATTTGACTACAATCTATTGTTGGCATAAATCTTATTTCCAAATGCTTTATTCAAACCCACATTGGATGCTGATAATAAGAACTCTTCATTTACACAACCTCATGAAGCCTTTAAATGATGATTTTAATTTCCCTTGCACTTTCATTATATTTAATTTCTCAATATGCTTTTGATATTTTCTGTAGAACACATTTAGGGTTCTCTGTCTGTCTGTCTTGTCTCTTTCTTCCCCTGTATGAACTGCAATTTCATGCAGGCCCACCTTGGGGGAAATTGAATATTTGAGCAGAAAATAATTTATTGTAAAACTGAACAAAAATCATTGGCAAAATATCCTGATATCAGATATTTCCCTGAGTTTGAAGTGTGGGAAGCCATTGGAACCAGGGTCCTGGTTTTGTCCCTGGTTCTATTCACACACACACACACACACATGTATGCACACACATTCACACACTCTGTCTGAAGTTCTAATACAATTTTATTGTGGTGCTTTTGTTCGTTAATATAAATGGTACAATTTCGTCTCTTTATATAACTCATATACTGCTTCATTTGTCATAGTGTTGATGGTGATGATTGCACTAAGGACAGCCATGGGCTGGACCAGCAGCTCAATTCTGTGATAGACAGCAATGTGCAAGGTAAGGATTTTAAACCCAGGGATTCAATTCATAATATTCAGTTTGTTTCATCTTATTCATGCCTTAACGTTGTACTTGACATTTCATCTTATTCACAAAAATTTTGTAACCTATCATATAAATGTTTGTGAAAATATATATATATATATATATATATATATATATGTAGATATAAATGTTTGTGAAAAGTAGAAGAAAGCATCATTTTTTTCTTTTTTATTTTGCAACACAAGTATATATTATTATGTCACAAATAATTGGTTTCTAAGACAGTGGCTTGAGATGTTTTAAACTCTTTATCTAGTTAGTACCCAAAGCTGCTCTCAAATATTTGCTTATTCTAACTTTTGGAAATTAAAATATTCTAACAGTTTAGTTTTCCCTCTGAAGTTTCTTTAACATTGACCACTATTTTCCTGAAATTTTCAACCATTTAATCATTATCTCTAAACTGGATTTCTACCTGGTCGCTGAATTTAACATCAATGGAACTATGGACAGACTACCTCTTTTCTTAGATCTTACAGATGTGTAATTTAGTTTTGGTTGCATACTTCTTGTTAAAAGGTTATCCACATAATGAGAGGTACTGATTAATTGTTGGGTTTAATCTAGATTGTCACTTGGCTGATTTTATGATAAATTTTATCTTGTTCATCTATATATTTGTTGGTTGACTGGAAATTAACACCTTGTCTATAACCATAGCAATTCTTGTAAACCTTGAGGTTTTGATCATTGGAACTGCCATTCAAATCATGTAATTGCTCATTTTGAGATTGCCATCCAAAGGAAACTCCATAAAAGTTTTTTCCTTTCAGGATTTTAACCTCTTTTTTTTTTCGGTAATTAAAATATTAAAAGGGATTGAAAAAAGAAAAACTTGGGCTCTATTTGGGAAGTGTTTTAAAAAACAATTATGAAAAATAGAGTATGTTCATAAACTGTTTTCAAAAGCAATTTTCTATTTTTAAGAACAAAAACAGGAAAACAAGTTTGAGTCGTTTGAAAACCCGGAAAACAATATTTTGTTATTAAAAACATAAAATAGAGTGTCTTTGAGAACATATTTAATTGTTTACTAAGATTTGTTTTAAAAATTAATTATATAAATATGAAGAATGATTGAAAATAATCACTATAAATAAATGATATTTTTTAAAAACATTTAAAATATAGAAATAGATGAAAAACATTTCAAGTTTCTAAATAGACTTTTGTTCTACAATATATCATAAAACAATTTTGAAAAACGGTTTTTAAAAACTATTTTTCATAATTTTTTTTCAAAAACACTTTCGAAAAAGAGCCTTTAGAGCCTGTTTGGAAACTACTTTTAAAGACAGTTTTCTGCTCTTAAAAATAGAAAATTGTTTTCCAAGTTTGATGTCATGTTTGATTCTTTTTTTGATAGATTAATAACTTGTTTCAAAAACAAGTTGTGTTCTAGAAACATATTTTAATTGTTTTAAGTTGTTTTCACTTGTCTAGGAGGCACTATTTTAAAAAATAATTATACAAATATGGATAACGATTAAAGAACTTGTTTCAAATATAGGTTGTCTTCTGAAAACATATTTTAATTGTTTTAAATTGCTTTCACTTGTTTTTAGGTGCTTTTCTAAAAAATAATTGTATGAATATGGACAATGATTGAAAATGAAGCATTATAGAAAAAAGTTATTTTTTAGAAATATTTGAAAGAGCAAAGACATTAAAAACATTTTAAGTTTCCAAACAGACTTTTGTTTTAAAGAATATGAGAAAACTGTTTTAAAAAATGTTCCCATTATGCATTTCTTTATGATGCTCCAGGTAAAAGAGATGTATGGAATGCCTCACCTGGTCAATAATGAAATTAGAAACAAATATAATCACACATGGAGATACCCTATCTGAAGGGTTCTCAGTGAGACCATACAGAAGTAGCGAAACCATAGTTCCGCGGATTGATCAGTCATTAGGGAAAGCTTCCTCTGCCTTAAGGGAAGGGACTGCTTCTTCTGGTTTGCCTACCATTTGTTACCCATGTTAAAGAATCATTCTCATCGGTAGCTTATTCTTCCTGTGAATGCTTCAGCTGCAAGAGTAAATGATGGAAATTGTTTGACATCCAAAGAAGGGGCTGGATCTGATGGCAATTCTACTGCCAATGGTTTTGCTTCAGGACCCAGGTAATAGTCGGTTGATCACAGTTCCTCTTATTGATGTGTTATTAAAATCAATGCTTACTAAATATTCTGTCCTTCAGTTTACATGTACCATCAGATACAGAACAAAACCCTAGACCACATGACGACGAACTCAATCCAGTGAATGAAAGCCATGACAAGGCAGCAGATGCTCATGGAGGGGAGGTATCCTGTGAACTATTGAGTGAAGCTTCCATGGAGGTCCCCATCGTAAATGAAACCGAAGGCTCCCAGAACAGCTTCAGCTTGCACCATGAGGAGTTAGCAGATGACCCTAGAAAGCCAAATTCAAAACGCAGTTTAGCAGGGAAGGGCAACGTGGCTGGAAAGCAACAAGCGAAGAAACTGACCCGATACAACAGAAAAGGCCGGGGACGGGGTATGTGATTCAATTTGAAAATCCCGCATCTTTTTGTACCTTATGTAATATTTAGTGTAAACTAGCCTAGAAAAATATTTTCCACGGCTAGGCATTTGTAAGCCGTAGTGAGATTGATTTCATCATTGGGCTCGAACAGAAACGACACAATGAGTTCAATACAATGGGGTTTGTTAGAGAGATAAAAGGCTGAGACTTCCCTCCAACTAGAAAACCGTTGATGTTTCTAACTCCGTATGATTTATCTTCGTACTTCCTTGTCGAGTGGCTGACACAGGTAAGCTAAATACACTTACATTTGTAATAATGGATGGTATTTGTTGGTTTGGGTCAAATTTCAACATGGTTATGCTGGTTTTTCGATTTGGTATCAGAGTTTTGGTTCACTAGAAATTTTCCTTTCCCTTCGATTGAGTGAAGCCTTTTGCTTTTATGTCAAGATGTCGTCGGTCAAAGAAAAAACGTGTTGTTGAGGCCAACCTTATCATTCAAGAATTGTGGCCACCGTCAAATGGTAATAGATTTTTTTTGTTATTTTTCTGATAAGTATTTACAGAAAAGGCAAAAAGTATTAATATTTTTTTGCCATTTATTTTGACCTTTTGTAAAAAAACAATATAAAAAGTTCTTTAAATATTCAAAATTCAAAAGACAGGGAGAATGATTTATTTTGTCTTCCAATCATTTTTATTAATCTAACATCTTATATTTTAGATTGTTTATATTAAAAAATAAAAATAAAAGAAATAATTTTAGTTTTATTTTATCCAAATTTAATTATTCAAAACAAAAGAAAAATGTGATAAATTTAAAGAAATGAATTTATTCTTCTTCTTTTTTTGTCATTTATATTTCATATTTCCTTCTAAACAATTTCTTTTTATTCCAATTCCAATTTTTTCAGTTCCCTTCCCTGAATAAGTCCTGAATTAGGCTTGCCCAATAAAGAGTGGTCGAAGTGGGCAGGCAGCATAAGAGAAGCCAATATGAATACCTCTTTATAATAAAAATGGTATATTAGCCTAACAAATAAAGAAACATATCTCATTAGAGATTAATTTCAGAACCCATGTCAGGAGGCATTTTGGGCCCAACCTTTATGTGGGCTTCAAATTTAGAGGCCCTAATGCCCTTAAAAATCCCCACCCTAAAGTGGGTTCAATTCAAAAACCCATTAATCTACCTACCAAAAAAAAAAAAAAAAAAATCAGAATCAAAATTTAATGTTGCCTTTGATATTGCAATAAAAAAGGAATGAAGGTAAATCACAGTACCATAAAATAAATAAAGGAATCCAAATCCTAACAAAATTATAATTTTTATTTATTTCTATTTTCATTTCTTATAAGTAATTCAAGCGCAGAACAATCAAATGCAGAATAAAATGAATTTCTCTGTCGTAAGATCCAAACATGCCCTAAGCCCCTGGAAAAGCCAGGACACCCATCAATCACAAGAGAAGGGAAGAAGAAAAACTTGAAAGAAAGAGAGATAATATGAGAGTAGTAGTCTAGTGGTGGAGGGTTACTCCCATGTGAAGTTGTCAAAAGCAAAATACATCTCAAACAGCCCAGAGCCGCCCATGAAGAAACTAAAGACCCATGCCCTTGTGAAGACGCCCAACTCCCCCTTTTCTTTCCCCCTTTCTTGTTGTCATTCAAGAACCCAATCTAATACAAAGAGAAGTCACGAAAGGCATGATTTCTAAGGGAGTCCACACAAAGACCCACTAAAGATAACCAAAAAAATAATTTTAAAAAATAAAAAATAAAAATAAAGCAAAAGATTTGGTGACCTTTTGCTCTTGGCTCTTTTCTCTCTAGTGGGATGGTGATTGTGATTGTGAAACTTTAGCATCTATATGATTATAATCTGAATACCTATAAAAGAGAAACTACTCACGGGCTTTTGCCTCTTTTCCCATGTGAGTGCCACTGCCCCTTCAAAACTATATACTGTCCTTTCCACCTTATGCCCTCTCTTTCTCTTCTATTTTCCTTCTTCACACAACCCATCTTTCCTTTCTCTTCCCTTGTCAACCATCCATTTTCCATCAATTATTTTACTTGGGGTCATCATGTCCGTGAGCAATCCAACTTTTCTTGTCCTATCACAAACCTCATCCCCGTTGAAATAATCAGAATAATTGTAACTTTTAGTGAAGTGTTTTTCATGTTTCGAAAATTCGATTAACAAATCTCGAAAGCCATGATTTCATTCAAATCAGTTAAGTGGGTCACTATTACAAGGTCCAATTCTAGACATAGGAGAGCAATGGACCCCAAAAGGGGATCTCAAATCTTATCACTTTCTTATATTTCATACCCTCATTGAGTGCAATGGTGGGCGTTCTATGGGAAATGGGACCCAAATCTTCCACCCGCATACATAAAAATTTATGGGTTTTTCCTTTTCTTTTTTCTTTTTTCTTTTATTTATTTATTTTTGGGTGATGCAGCAAGTTCCATTGTACATGGAGAGATAGGCATCAAAAGTGGTGTGACCACTTAGAAAGTGGGTTGTCTACTCTTCCCACATTCCCCCCTAAAAACGAGCACAAGTGGGGGAGTGAGTACCTTAAGTAAGAATATATTTATATATATGTATTTATGTATACATAAATGTTTAAATCATTGAAACCCATGAAGTCTTTCTCACATGGATGGTTTCATAGAAGGCATGGCTATATCCAAGAATCTTCTTAATAAAGTACAATGATAGAACAAATACTAAAAAGCATTGGTGTAGAAGAAATTGGAGGCTATGGGGGAAGTGATAACTGCGCATACAAAAATGATTCTTTTGGCATCTTTTCTCCACACCTTCCCTTTCTCTATCCACTTTACACTTCCATTATTCCATTATGTTTTTCCTCTATTATTTGTACAGTGGGTCAAAAGGTGATTTGAACAAAACCCATTCCCTCCCCTCCCCCACCCACAAAAAAAAAAAAAAAAAAAATAAGGAGGTGGGCCAAAAAGGACAGACAAAATCTTGTACCATTTCCCCATCTACCGCAATAGTCTACTCCATTAGAGGGAAAGTGGGAATATAATTTTTTTTTCACATTGTTGTTGAATTCAAAATCATCCCACATGATATTCCATTTTGTGCTTGTCCCCTAAATGGGGTCTATTGTAGCTGCCACATTCATGTTTATCATAGAGGTTATTGTCTTAAACCCTAGTAACATCCATCATTTTTTAGGAATATTTGAATTATATTTTTTCAAATTTTATTTAATTAAAAATTTCTTGAAATAGCAAATAAATTATGATAATCATGGAATAAAATATAAGAAGGGTATATATTAAATATATAGTACCTTCATTGAAAATAAACCTTAAATTTTTTCATACCCGAATTTCAAAATTTTATTTATAAAAATAATTTATAACTGTTCTCAAAAACGATTCCTTTTAATACCTATCTTGGAAAACATTATCTAACCAAACAAAGTATTAAATTCTTCTTCATCTCATGGCATCTTGTGACTTTGTTTCGAACATATCAATCCTTATGGATTCAACATGCCAATCTAATTTCAACTGTTTTCTCTTAGAAATTGAGACTAGTCAAAAGTGCCTTTAGAATGGGCCATTTGGTTTTAACAGTCCTGTCTAGGCTACTTCCACTGGTCCTAAATCTCATCTTCACGTTTACTTGTTCTATCTTCTTATTCCAAAGAAAAATTATTTTTTAAAAAAAAAAAATTTTAAAAAGGGAAGAAGATCAGGAACAAGTAACAAGAGTTAGTTAGAGTCTGTTTTTTCTGCTTTTTAAAATAGAAACAATTTTTAAATATTTGTAACTCTGTTTCACGGTTTGACCATTATTATCTAAAAACAACGTTTAAAAACAAAATGATATAAAAAACAATTTTTAGAAAACAAGTATAAATTATTTTCATCGGTTTTTTATTTTATTTTAAATATAAACTTTTTAATCATGTATTTCTAAAATTTGTTTTTAAAAACTACTTTAAGTTTAAAAAAACATAATTAAATGGTCCTTATTTTCTATTATTTTTAAATTAAAAATAAATAAATAAACATATTTGGCAATTAAGAGACTTTTTACTAACACTTCAAAGGAATATATTTGGATTAAAAATATAAAATTTTTATCATATTTTGGAAATTATAAATTTTTATAATATTTTATTCACCTTGAAAATGCATTTGGATAACTATTTTAACATTTTCCTTCTATTTTTATTAATTTTTTTTCACTTTTTTTATATCCAAATATTAAAAAAAAATATCTTACATACATATTTTTCTTTCCTTACCACTTTACTTTCCCAAGAATGTAACATAAATTAAATATAACATCATGTGGACGTAAATACTAAATACCAGATGTATAAAAATTATTTTCTTTTTTCTATAAAAAAATATTATATTAGAAATTTTAATATATTTTATATGCTATCAATTTCAAAGAAATGATTTTCTTGACCGTGTATGACAAATATTCATCGGTCAAAGTCTTTCCTACCTTTGATATTTATTAATAAAATAAAATAAAATAAAACAAAAAATATATAAAAATAAGAAGGCACTGCTTCAACTAACCCTTCTGTCGCTTTGGCACGTGAAATTTTCACATTTTTAACTCCCACTTTGTCATAAATGGTGGGCTATTAAAAATATTGACCAAATCCTAATTTTATAAAATTAATTAATTAACTAATGGTCCTATGTGTACCAAATATTAGGTTTAAATTATTTTATTCAACATGATGCATTATCACCAACCTTTACAAGATCGTGAAAAGATGTGAATATATGTCTTTTGAGAGTTAGGTTATGCTATGATATGAAATCGTAACGATGGGTATAAAGATATTATCAATCAGAAAGTGTCATACGTATAACTCTAATCTCATATAGATAGACTTTATTATTTTTTATCATATATTTATTTTTATTATTCTGTACTTTATACGTACTCTCTTTATTTAGTACTTCGATTTCATTATTTTATGTTGTGATTTCATTTTTTTATATCTTAACCTCTCAATCTCATTTATTTATATTTTTATTCAATGATCCACATTTAACCATACCCTTGAAGGGTCAGGATGGAATGAATTAATTTCTATCTTAGGGTTTGACAAGATACTATATGATACTACACTATATGAAAAACATATCACAAATCAAAGGGTTTGATTATGTTGATCATATAAAAAAGGTGTTGTCGATCAGAAGAGATGATACCGTATCGATATCGAAAATGTATCACAACCAAAGGAAGTCATATATGCACCCTAATATCATATCAGTTCCAATGTTATATATTTTCATACGGTCTAAATTTTACCATATACTTGAATGGTTTAGATTGAAATTTTTGGTATGATACTAAATCCACATCATAGATTTTTTTTTTTAATTATTAAAGTATTTATTTATTTTTTAAAAATTTAATTATAAAAAAAAATTTGGACTCTTCGTTTTCACTAAATTCCATGCAACTTTTGGCATCTCAAAACTCCAATTATTTTTTTTTATAAACAATCTGTTAGTGCTGATGTTGTAAGCTTAAGATGACACACACTTCACACAGTATGATCTGGTCCATTTATAATTTTAAAATTATTATCTTATATTATATAATATATATATATATATACATACTGTACATTTATTTTAACATATAAATAAAAAATTGAGTAGTCCACCTGGCAAAAATTAAAATAAATAAATAAAGGCTTCCACCCCACTTTACCAACTTTATAGTATTAAAATAAATACATATCCTATGAAAGGAAACATTAGCAAATTGAATACTTTTTTTATTTAATTCTTTATAAGTAATTTAATTTAATTTTAAGTAAATGGGGTCAATACAATCATTTTCTTCATATTAATTTCCCTGCCAATTTTCAATGGCACTTGGCATTCTGGAATCCTAAGCCAAGTCCTGTTTAGACAACTCCACCACTACCTTCCTTTTCCTTGAAGTAGGTATAGATGCTTGTCCCATTTAATCTACAATCCCTAAAGTCTGTGGGGTTCACTTTCACAAAGATTTTTCAACCACCCAATTTTCTACTAATTCAATAAATATTTGATATTTATTTACTTTAAAAAAAAAAAAAAAAAATTCTTTAATAACCCTTATGATAAGGAAGGACAAAAGGAGGAACCCCAAAGTACAAAACCCATATTTAATTTTCATTTAAAGACACATACACCAAATGGGTTCAAGCCAAAGCTTTTGTTTTTTGTATTTACATGTATATGTAGGAGATGGGAAATGGCCCAAAACTAATTTTTTGGAGTTGACCCACCAGGGGAGACAAGAGCCAAGAAGGCAAGGGCATGGAAAAAGGAGAAAGAGAGCTGGGTATGGATGCCAATCCCATAATGTGTAAGGATCAACTTCTTGAACTAAAAACCAAAAAGAAGCAAATGAGAAGAAGAAAGGAAGAAATAAATAAATAAATAATTTGGTGTAAGACTTTGACGGTGGCCACTCATTTGTTATCTAAGGCAAGAAGGGTCAGCAGGCCAAGTTTTTGGGGGGAGCCACCACCACATATGCAGTCAATCTCCACCGCAATCAGGGCACACCATTTGAAAATGAGAGGGGGAGGGGTGAGATGGGGTTGAAGGGCCACAAAGGTTCATCGACTTTGAATAGTAGTGTTGAATAAATGTTGCTTTGTCATATGTGATATGCATTGAGAGTTAAGGGTTCTTTAATCCAAATTGACTTCATATAGGTTAAGGTCTCTTTCCTTTCCGGGTGCATCTGGTACCGGGAATAGAAATGAAAATAGACCACAATGCCTGCCTCATCACGATGCCATATAAAAAAGGGAATCAAAATTGAGCAAACCTGTCCGGGTCCTTCAGTAATTGACTAGGTCGAGGGTCGCATTGTAAATAAAAGTCCACAATTCTTGTTTTGATTCATATCGTTGATTGAATATCTTAAATTAACTAGTACTGTGAAAAATATAAAAGATGTATCATAAAAGACTCATTAAATATGAAAAATAAAAAATTATTATGAGGATGAAATTTGATTTCTATAATAATGATTTTTTTTATTTCATAAATAATTTAATTCTCATTTTTTTATCTGATGGTGTATTTGACACATGAGAATAAAAATGGAAATAGAATTGGAACTAAGAAAAATCATAATATCATGTATGAGAGAGAAAGCAAAATCCTTTTGAGTCGGAATAGGAATTGATAACTAAGAAATGAAATTGAGTTCTCCTTTCATTTTATATTTAGCATTCCAATCATGACTTAAAGGTGTATTTGGTGGGTCGGAATGAGAATAGAAACAAGATGAGAAATGGAAAAGAATCATAGGATCATGTACAAGAAAGGAATCAAAATGCTTATAAAAGTAAGGTTCCATTCGAATCAAATTATTATAAACAAAAAAAAGGGTTGCAGTCGAGTAAAAGGTCAAATTTTGGCTCATTTAATTAAAGAATTAACCGGCTTAAACTCAAACTTAAAAAAAAAAAAAAACAATTAAATAGCATAAAAATATTAACCATGGATAAATATTTTTAGAAGCCATTTCTATTTATATAGTATTACTTGAAAAGACAAAAGTTAACGCCTGATTTGGTTTTTAAAAATTTTGAGAGAAAATACTTACGAAAAAAAATAGAAAGGAAAGTAGAAGGAAATAAAAAATAAAGAAAAATTTAAAAATATATTTAAATTTAATAAATTATTTTTATGCATTTCTTTAAACTTATTTTTAAATAATTTAAAAATATATAAATTTTAAATTAATTTTAATTATATTTTATATTTTTTATAATAAAACCATATATAAGAAAACTATTTTTTTAATATTTTTTTTCTTTCTTTAATATTTTTTTAGAACCAAATATGGTATACATGAATTAAAGGAAAGGGAAAATTAATTTATGTTATCTTCATTTCCAAAAATTTTATATTCTTTTTTTTTTTTAAGAATAAAAAATTTAATATAATAAATATTAACTAAATATTTATATATTTCATATTTTTCTAATTATTTTTAATTATTTTTTTATTATTCCATCCCAACCGAAATTGTACTATTAGTACGTAGAATCTCTCTCTCTCTATATATATATATTGAATTTCCTTATAAAATAAAATTTAATTAAATAACCATCTCCATCATAAAAAATAATTTTCCAAAATAAATAAATAAAAAAGTGATACAAACGGTTACAAAATGGGAGAAAAGGGCGGTACGGGGAAGTATATTTTGGAAGGTGATGAGAAGAAGTGGGCAAGGGCGTAAGGCCGCCCGTTCCGGACGTGGACGACCGCCACGTAACTGTAGCCGAAGAAGGAGAGCGATTGGGTTATTCAATGCTAACACTCCTCCAATCCCGTTATTCCCAACCACTTTCTCTCTTTTGGCGCGTGCCTTCACTCTCTTTTTGATATAAAAGTCCATTTTAATAATTGTTTGGGTAATTTTATTAGAAGAAATTATTTAGAGGGTGGTGTAAAAGTTAGAATTTTTTTATTTATTTATTATAGAAGTTTTATTTAATGAATAAAATTATTTCATATTTAATAAAAATTTTATATATTAATATTGTCATTTAAAAAATTTATTACTTTGGTTTTAAATTTTTATTTTTAAATCTTAGTTCTTATTACTTTATACTTAGTCTTATTTTATTCCTTAATCTTTTTTATTTTTTATCTCAAGCTCGTTCCATTTGTTTGAATCTAATTATATTTGTTCATGTCCCCATTTCATATATTTTTACTTTAATCGGATGACCTGAATTTCTTTTTATAAGTTTTTAACAATCAAAATGCTAAGGTTGAGATGTATTGATTTATAACCTATAATTTCCCTTTGAAAATGTTAATTATATCATTATTTGTGTTATCATTTTTATTAGATGAGGTAACAGCCAAGTAATTAAATAGGGCAAGATAGATATGCAAATTTCTAATGCCCGTCCATTACTTATTTTTAATTTTTTTAAAAAATTATTTTAATTTTTTTAATTATATTAAAATAAATTTATTTTATGAATAATTAAAATATTATAATTTTTATAATTTATTTTATTAAAAATCAAAATTTGTTTTATTATATATATATATATATATATATATATATATATATATATATATATATTAATAATAGGAAAATAAAAATTAAATTAAATTAATTTTTATATATAATTGGATACGAGATGTGACAAGGCAATACCTAAAATGTGATATGAGGTGTATCCAAAAAGTCCTGGGTGATTGTCATTCCTAATTTTTATGACTTTTTTTTAATTGAAATATTATTATGGTTGGCACATCATATCATCAATTTTAACTTTTTTTTTTTTTAAACCAAAAAGTTGATTGGATATGCTGACAAACTTTTATATTATCCCTATATTTGGTTTTTAGAAATTTAGAGGAGCATAAAGGAGAGAAAATAGACTGTTATTGGAAATTAAATAATTTTAAATATATAAAATTTTAACTAATTTTAATTATATTCTTTTATTTTACATGATAAACCAAAAATAATAATAATCTCATTTCTTAAAAAAAAAATTTCTTCCTTGGTATTTTCCTAAAACTCAAATATCACCTAAATAGATTTACATAACTTTTTATTATATCCCATTAATAAAAATAATGATAAATTTTTTTTAAATGATTTATCAATCGGTAGTGAAGTTTTAAAAGGTTTTTTTTCTTATTAAAAATAATTGTAATTTTCAAAATTAAAAAAAAAAATCTTAAACTTAAATTTACTTCTTCTTCACATTTCACATGGGCACCATAAATAAATTCTTTAAGGCTATGTTTGGTTCTCGAGAAAAATAAGAAAAAATGTGAGAAAAAAAAAATAGAGAAAAAAAAGTGGAAGAAAAAAAATAAAGGAAATAAAAAATAAATTCAAAGTCAATAAACTATTTTATATGTTTCTTCAAATTCGTTTCACCTTTTTTTTTTCTTATATAAAGATTAAAAATTTTAGAATGCATAAATTTATAAATAATTTTAATTATATTTTATTTTCTTTTATATGCTTTATACTAAAATCAAATATGAGAAAACAAATTTTCCATACTATTTTTTTTTTTCTTAATACTTTCCAAAACCAAACATAGCCTAAAGAAACAAACAAGGCTTAAATAAAATAATAAAATATTTTTTGAAATATTAAAAAGGGTTAATTTCATTAGGTCTCCTTTGAGATTTTGGCTAAATACAACTTGTTTCTATTGGTTTGAAAATTCATCAAATAATTTCCTTATTTTGAATTAAAGATGAGGTGAGTGCAATATCAAATGAAAATGGGAGCCATTTGATGAAATTTCAAATCAATTGACATTAGTCAAAACATCTATCAAGAAAAGAATTGCAATAGCTTAATGATGGTTTGCAATATCAATCAGTCATAGATCATAGTTACTAAATCTAATCCTCCACGAAAAGTAAGAAATTCGACATATTTTGACCAATTCAAGTTGAAAAATAGGATTGCTTTCTCGGCAAAACTGAGATAAAGTTGAACCAAAAGATTCAAATTCAAGTAAATTCATGAAAAAGTGGGATAAGGGAGATCAATTAAATTAACTCTATTAAAAATCAATCTTAAATTAGGCTCAATCGTGGTTTTTTTTTTTAAATAATTCTTAATAAAAAAAATTAGGGCCCATTTGACAGTTTTTTAAAACTTGTATTTAAAAATTGTTTTTAAAATAATTAACAAAAAACCGTTTTTGACTTTGGTTTTAAATTTTAGTTCTTATTACTTTATACTTAGAGGGCGTTTGTTTTTTTAGCTTTTTACTAAAAGTAATTTGCTTTTAAACTTTAGATCGTTTGTTTTTCTACTTTTTCATGACTTATTATAAACTTTTTACATAATAGAAAAAAGTCAAGATATTTGACTTTTTTTTAAATAAAAAAATAACATGTTGATTTTTTTTTTATTTACCTTTTAATGCTTAATAGAAATAAAATATTACAAAAACAAACCGTTTAATACTTAACACTATTAAGCATTAAAGTTCTATTTAAAGTTAAATAAAAAAACAAACATCACCTCTTATTTTATTATTTTATGCCTTAAATCTTTTTTTTTTTTTTATTATTATTATTATTATTATTATTATTATTATTATTATTATTATCTCAAGCTCATTTCATTTGTTTGAATCTAATTATATTTGTTCATGTCCCGATTTCATATATATGTACTCTAATATGATGACCTAAATTTTTCTTTATAAGTTTTTAACAATCAAAATGCTAAGGTTGGAATTGTTGGGACGTCATTTGTTTTTATTTTTGGCTCTAGCCAGCCGTACCACCGAACTGTGTCAGACGGGGGCATCACAGTCGGAATGGGCCAAGACCAGAGTGGCCTCCCCAGGATTCGAACTTGGGTCCTGGCCCATTCCGGCTGTGATGCCCCCGTCTGGCACAGTTCAGTGGTACGACTGGCCAGAGCTAAAAATAAAAACAAATAACGTCCCAACAGGAATGTATTGATTTATCACCTAGAATTTTCCTTTGAAAATGTTGATTATATCACCATTTGTGTTATTATTTTTATTAGATGAGGCAACGGATGAGTTTGGGCTGGGGTAAAATAATTTGTTTTCCTCTTTGGAATTCCACAAATTTAATAATACGAAGGAAAATGATTTTTTTAAACTACTTCAAAAAGCGGCATACTCATTTTATGTTAAAATTTTAATTAAAAAAGAGAGAATTAATTGGTTGAAAGCGATGAAATAATCCTTAAATTTGTAAAGGATATTTAATTAAAATTGATGAAATAACTCATAATTTGTAAATCTAATCCTTCATCTTTTGTGGGCCTTTTTTTGACAAAAATACCCTCATTTTTTTTATTGTAAAAATAACATTTTTTGAAACTAGATAATCGAAATACTAAAAGATATTTATGTAAAAAATTAGTTACTTTTCAAATTTAAACACAAGGGTTAGATTTACAAATTTAGGGATTATTCCATAGGATCTACTCGATTAATTCATTTATAAATCTAACATCCCTCTCATGTTTGGACTTAAAAAGTAACCAATTTTTTACATAAATGTATTTCAATATTTGGATTATTCACATGTATGTTTTAAGTGGTGTTTTTTTTTTAAAAAAAATTTTACTTAATTCTAAATAAAATACAATACTAAATATTATTAAATAATGTTAAATATCAAGTTGCTTGTTTTTTAAAATATTCTATTTCTATTAAATATTAAAAAGTAAAGAAAAATCAATATATTATTTTTAGCACTTAAAATAAACTGATGATAGATATTTTTAGTTAAAAATAACCCATTGATATCAATCAATATAATTAAATTAAACTTATTATTATGAGGTTTAATTTAGTAATGTTGATTGACATCAACATGTTAAGTTTAATAGAAAAAAATCAAATATTTTAATTTTTTTTATTATAAAAAAATTTAAGAAATAAGTAGTAAAAAACCAACAATTTGAAATTGGCAAGGAAGTTCTATTAATTTAAAAAGTCAAAAAAAAAAAACACTTATTTTAGAAAAGAATCATTTAGAACTTATCTACATAATTAGTTTATAATGCCTTTATTGGTCCATTTTCTATTAAAAATTTGACCATTTTTGGTTTATCATGTCTTTATTGGTCAAATTTCTTTTAAAAGTGCTTTTACGACTAACCAGTCTGCTTTTTAGAAGAATTAATTATACAGACATTACTTCAAATGATTTTAAAAAGCTTGTAAAATTAATGTAAGAAAGTGCTTTTAAGAAACACTTTCAATAAATCACTCAACTACTTCCGAAGGATATTTCCGTTAAAAAAAAATACTTTTTTTGGTCAAGATTTGGAAATTTTCTAAGGCATTGGTTAAGATGGGTGGAAAATTGACTTGGCCTTTTGTTTTTTTTTCACCATGAGTATGGAATAAGGTGACCAACACATCACGTTAGGGTACACAAAATTTGAACATTTTTAAAAATTAGTCAATGGGAAAAATTAACGATCTAATTTTAAAACATTGACTTAGAAAATTCAAATAATAATAATAATAATGAATATGAAAAAAAAACTTATTTTTACACACTTATATAAAAATAATTATAAAATAGAAACCTTTTAAAAATAATTCAAATTTCATGCACTCAAGAGTCAAATGTAGCACCTATATCATTGAAGTTATGTTTGGTTTCTGAAAAATTTGAAAAAAAAATGTGAAAAAATAAAAATAAAGAGGAAAAATGAAAGATAAGAAAAATCAAAGAAATGTAAAAAAATAGATTTAAACTTAATAAATTTTTGAAGAATTTGAATTATATTTGATTTTGAATTATGTTTTTATGATGAAATTAGACATGAGAAAAACTACTTTTTTTTAGTACTTTATTGAAACCAAATATAACACAAAAGGTAGTCTTTTTATTAAAAAAAATACATAAAATACTATTTATTTTTAGATATCTGCTTAAAATTTATATGTTATAATCTTGAGTTCTTATTTTGTGTATTTTTTTTTATATAAGTATATGACAACACACTTTTTCCCGATGTTATGAATATGGAATATAATTACATATAAGACATCTAAGTGGACTTTTATTTGGAAAAAATAAATATTTTTAGAAAATATAAAACCGTAAAGAAATAAGTAAATAAATAGTAAATAAGTATATAAAGTGCGAAATGTTATATTTTTTTCCTAATTTAACTTCAAAAATTATATTTTATTAATTAAAAATATAACTAATCATGTTAGTATTACAGATAATTCAAAAATATTGAAAATCAGATCTAGAAATTATAATCATGACAACTTTCGGTCTGTTTGGCAATGAGGATAAGAATAAAATTATTTTTGGGGACCTTTTATAAAAATAAATCATTATGGAAAATCATGAAAATTTAAACGAGGTTGTGGTACACAAGTGGAGAGAGCGCGTGGAGCGGGGAAGGGGATAAAGTGATAGCCCAAAACGCTGCGTTTTGGGCAGCGTTTTGGGAGGGTAGGCCTGGTATTGGTATAAAATCGGAGGGGGAGCGGATTGAGGACGCAGAGAGCGAAGCAGCTGTTCATCCCACACAGAATTTTTCTATCCCTCTCTCTTTCTATATATCTCAGTGTGGATTGGACTTTTCTCTCAGCTTGTTTGGAGAAGGAAATGACAATTTAGGGTTTGAAGTTTGCGTATAAAAATAGGGCTCTACCTTCATTCAACTCCTCATCATCCTGTCTCATCTCTTTTCTCTCTCCGGGGGATTCCGGCGCCTTAACAGATGGCCGCCGATAAGAGCATCGGGCTGGAGGAGATCAAGAACGAGTCCGTGGATCTGGTATTTCTCTTCTGTGCTTTTGGTTTCCGTGAAAATAATGCGAGTTGATGGCGGATTTTTCTCATTCCTGTTTGGTTTCCAAGAAATAGTGAAAATAATGGAGAATGGTGTTTACTGTTCAGTTCACTGTTCTCTTTCTTTTGTTCTTTTGAATGTTGAATTTTTGTTCGCGTGCGTTCTGATTGTGTGTGTTCTGATCAGTTCGTCTGAGATCTCGTCGTGGTGATTCTTTTTGTTTTCTTTTGTTTTTATGATGATGATCTTGATTATATGCTGTTCTATAATTAGGCCGCTATTCCGCGATATGGATCTCCGGATTCCCTCGTGGTTGTGGTTTGTGAGGAGGATGTGGACTTCCAAGCCATGGCTTCCGGAAATCTTATTCTACTTTTTTTTTTTTAATATTATTTGTTATTTTGAGTCAAGATCTGGTTTCCATCACATCATCATAATATTAGGTATACAGTTTCAAAATTAGATAAAAATTCTTGATTAAAAAAGTTGAAAAAATAAGAGTCGGAAATACTGTAGCTTTGATCTTGTTAATTAGATTTTTTAGCCTTTTTGTTTCGGTTATATATGTATTGGCGGCGTAACTTTTCTCGAGTCTTGTCGTCGGTGGACCTTCGGTAGGTACATCGAACTTTGCACCTCTCCCGGCCACCGGTGATGGAGCCCACCATGTTGTGGGTCAAACGACGATGGGAAGGGTGTGTGCTCAACTTGTCTACTGCTTATAATTCAAGTTGCCTTTTTTCTAGAGTCCACTTTGGTCGGCAATTTGTACTATCCAGTCGGCGACCTGAATCGTTCACAGGTGACACTAGATTTTTCACCTTTCATGTTTTTTCGGGAGCTAGTGTAAACGCTCTTGGTCACGTGGAGTGCGATGACAAGTAGGCCACGCTTCTTTGAGGAACGTGGGTGACAAGAGGTATTATGTTAATCACGATGAGTTGTGGTACTGAAGCGTTCTTCAAACGCTTATTTTCACGCGCTATAAAAGAGGCGCGTGTGTTCAGAAATATTCCTTTTTCTTATTTGTTTATTTGTTGATACCTTTCCATTAAAGATCCTTTACTCTAATATTAGTGTTCCACTCCCGGCCCGAGTTAGTGCTTTCCCACCGTGTACTCGCCAGGCTTTGTTTCTTTTTCTTTTTTTCCTTGTCTTTTCATCTCCACGCTTTCTTTGCCATCTTGGGATTTGGGTTTTTTAGGTACTTCCGTGGTACTGATGCCTAAGGTTCTTTAATATATTCAAAACTTGAAAGTGTGTTTTTGTTATTCATTCGGATTACCGGTTACCGAGACAGCTGCCGGTGAACACTGCAAGTTCTACGCCAGCCATGTTTACCGTTATACTTGTCGTCTTAAAATAATTAAATTGAAATACTTTACTCTTTGAACTTGCTTTTGGTCCATGTGGGAAAAAATTAGCTTTGACCCAACTAACTCCAATTGTACGTAAGGGGTTCTCCATAAAATATCTCCAGTTTATAATTTAAACAAAAGGGCTTTTTTTTCCATGAATAGGCCCATTCATGTTGGTCCTTGCCGAGAAATCATTCTGGAAGGGTCCTAATTTTCTGAAGAAATCAGGGTTTATTTTCTTCTAAGGATACGACTTCTGACTTCTGGGTTTGACTTTTGTTAAGAACAATTTTATGTTTGACTTAATAAATGTTGTTGTATTTAAAAAGAAAATTGGCTCGATGGTATATTTCTGAACTTCTGAAGAAGAAACTTACCGTTGCCCAATTAACTGTAAATGTACGGTAGCCCCATAATAATGCAAATGGGCTTTTTGCCATGAAGGGGCGCATTCATATTGGTCCCTGCTAAGGGGATCAGTTTGGAAGGGTACCTACCCGCTGAACAAATCTGTGAAAATGGTCTCCCATTTGTCCGACTTCCGAGACCCCTGGGTTTGACACTTCTCAAGAAAAAAATATGGGTTAAACTCAATTTTGAATTCAAAAAGAAAATTAGTTAGATTGTGTATTTGTGAAATTTTAAATCATATTTTAAAAAAATTAAAAATTACGTAAAATACTGTCAAGTAAAGCTGATTTCAAAGGGGATAGATAAAAATGTATCTATTTTTTGCTTTCAACGTGACGTTGACAAGCCCATTTTCAAATAGATGCAGAAGAATTTTGTTAGGTAATTGCTAATTAAACTGGTTATCCGGTTTAACTCAATTATGCCTGAAACTGTATCGGCATGAAGCACGGTCTTTATGCACTTCAGGATGTCCTCTGTTACACATGGGATCAATGCTTGTGATTTATGTGTATATTTGCAAGAGAAATTATCCGGTATTTTTAAGTGAGTTGTTGCATTATATTTAGTAAGATATAAGATTTATTTGCATATTTTAAGAATTCTAAACTTTGTTTCCTTGTTTATAGGAGCGGATTCCTATAGAGGAAGTGTTTGAGCAGTTGAAATGTAGCAGAGAAGGTCTAACATCAGATGAAGGAGCCAGCCGGCTTCAAATTTTTGGACCAAACAAACTAGAAGAGAAAAAGGTTTGTTTATCGTTCTCTCGACCTGTTACTTCTTTTCCAACTTGTTAGTTTAATCCCTATGGTGATGAAGATGATGGCTTAATGTTTCGCCAACAGGAGAGCAAAGTCCTCAAGTTTTTGGGGTTTATGTGGAATCCTCTGTCATGGGTTATGGAAGCCGCAGCTATTATGGCTATTGCCTTAGCAAATGGTGGTGGCCAGCCTCCAGATTGGCAAGACTTTGTTGGTATCATTGTTTTACTGTTGATCAACTCCACAATCAGTTTTATTGAAGAAAACAATGCTGGTAATGCAGCAGCAGCCCTAATGGCTGGCCTTGCTCCCAAGACGAAGGTAAAAATACCACCATGCTCAAAGTTATAACTTTGTCCTGTTCCTATTTCTTAGGTTTTGTTAATTTCTTATGGTGACATAATGTAGGTTCTTAGGGATGGACGATGGACTGAGCAGGATGCAGCTATTCTTGTTCCAGGAGACATAATTAGCATTAAATTGGGTGATATTGTCCCCGCTGATGCCCGTCTTCTTGAGGGTGATCCCCTTAAGATTGATCAATCTGCTCTTACTGGAGAATCCCTCCCTGTCACCAAGAATCCTTCGGATGAAGTATTTTCTGGTTCAACTTGTAAACAGGGTGAAATAGATGCAGTTGTAATTGCGACAGGGGTTCACACCTTCTTTGGTAAGGCTGCTCATCTGGTGGACAGCACCAACCAAGTTGGGCACTTCCAGAAGGTTCTCACTGCGATTGGTAATTTCTGCATTTGCTCTATTGCTGTTGGAATGATTATCGAGATCATTGTCATGTACCCAATACAGCACCGCAAGTACAGGGATGGAATTGACAACTTGCTGGTTCTCTTGATTGGAGGAATTCCTATTGCTATGCCTACTGTTTTGTCTGTTACTATGGCTATTGGTTCCCACAGGCTCTCCCAGCAGGGTGCAATCACTAAGAGAATGACGGCCATTGAGGAAATGGCAGGCATGGATGTTCTCTGCAGTGACAAGACAGGAACACTGACCTTGAACAAGTTGACTGTTGACAGAAACCTTATTGAAGTGTTTACAAAGGGTGTGGAGAAAGAACACGTGATCCTGCTCGCAGCCAGGGCTTCTAGGATTGAAAATCAGGATGCCATTGATGCTGCCATTGTAGGAATGCTTGCGGATCCGAAAGAGGTACAGCCTTTGCAATTTGAGTTGTTTTTCCTTGTTTTGTCATAAGATCCCATCAGTGTTCAGGCTTTTACTATTCTGGGCAGGCACGGGCTGGAATCAGAGAGGTTCATTTCCTTCCATTTAATCCTGTAGACAAGAGGACTGCTCTAACATACATTGATGCTGATGGGACGTGGCACCGAGCTAGCAAAGGTGCCCCGGAGCAGGTAGCTAACCTTTGTATCACCTTATTGGAAAAAAATGATTCAAGAAACCTTTATAGAGATAAATCGGATTTCATGTGGGTCTCCTGCTTTTGAACAGATACTAAACCTTTGCAACTGCAAGGAGGATGTCAGAAAGAAGGTGCATGGAGTGATCGATAAATTTGCTGAACGAGGACTTCGATCTTTAGCTGTTGCTAGACAGGTATCAAATCTAGCCCTGGTGTATCTCTTAATAAGTTAATGGAACCCCCTTTTTTTCTTACTGTTGCTTCTATGATTTATTTGCAGGAAGTACCTGAGAAAACAAAAGACGCTCCAGGAGCACCATGGCAGTTTGTTGGTTTGTTGTCTTTGTTTGATCCTCCCAGGCATGATAGTGCAGAAACCATTCGAAGAGCTCTCAACCTCGGTGTCAATGTCAAGATGATCACTGGTAACAATAATTAGTATGCTAGAACTTTTATTTTCACCTGATTCCTTAATCTGTCCATTATTATTTATTGTTTCTGTATTGTATAGGTGACCAACTTGCCATTGCCAAGGAAACTGGACGAAGGCTTGGAATGGGGACAAACATGTATCCCTCTTCTTCATTGCTTGGCCAAGACAAGGATGCATCCATTGCAGCCCTCCCTGTGGACGAGTTGATTGAGAAGGCCGACGGATTTGCCGGAGTATTTCCTGGTAGGTTTTGTTGCTATGTTGTGTATTTGCAAAAATTGTGATTTTTTTTCTTGCTAACATTATCGGAGTTGCTCCTTGTAAGGATTTTTACAAAATTTATGGATTTTTTCTTGAAAATGAATAAATTAGGAATATCTTGAATAGTATGAATGCACTACTGATTTTTTGTAGATTTTTAAGCAGGTTAACATATTTAGTCACAACTATGTGTCCCTTTTCTTGCCTACATCATAGGAGTTGCTCCTTTAAGCATTTTTGCACAATTTGTTGATTTTTTTCTTAGAAATTAATAAATTAAGAATGTCCAAAATAGTGTGATTAGAATTTTAAGCATGCCAAATATATTTAGTCACTACCCATGCTTCTCTAAATTTCATAGTTTTTGCCCATCGTTTAAATTTTTCTTTAATTCCTTAGTAAATTATTTTAACAGAAAAACCCTCCAATCCTGAAATTTGCATGATACCGCAATGTTCTAATGCACTGCCTTTGCTTGTGATAGAACACAAATATGAAATTGTAAAGAAGTTGCAAGAGAGAAAGCACATCTGTGGAATGACAGGAGATGGTGTCAATGATGCCCCCGCTCTGAAGAAGGCAGATATTGGAATTGCTGTTGCTGATGCCACTGATGCTGCCAGAGGTGCTTCTGACATTGTCCTCACTGAACCTGGGCTCAGTGTCATTATAAGCGCAGTGCTGACCAGTAGGGCTATCTTTCAAAGGATGAAGAACTACACTGTTAGTTGCATTTCTTGCTCTTTTTGTAGCCACTCTTTAAAATTTATTAGTTTTACTCTAAAAGTGTCTTACTCCCTTCTCTTTTGGACGCTCTTTTGCAGATTTATGCAGTTTCTATCACCATCCGTATTGTGGTAAGTACATTAAAAAATATAATTTAGAGATGCTTAAAATATTATTAAGCTGTTCTGGTTATAGATACTAACAAATACATTTCTTCTCTTTGTTTCCAACTTGGCAGTTTGGTTTCTTGTTTATTGCTCTCATATGGAAGTTTGACTTTGCCCCCTTCATGGTTCTTATTATTGCCATCTTAAACGATGGTAAGAGCATAACTTAAATGAACTTTTAAGTAAAGAATTCAATGTTATTTCATCATGATCGAGCTTCCTTTTAACTAACATGAATCTACTATTCCCTCTAGGAACAATCATGACAATCTCAAAGGATCGAGTGAAGCCATCACCACAGCCAGACAGCTGGAAACTGAAAGAAATCTTTGCAACTGGGATTGTGCTTGGAGGTTACTTGGCCCTAATGACTGTTGTATTCTTCTGGGTCATGAAAGATACCGACTTCTTTCCGGTAAGAAATGTTTTATTTATTTTTAAACTTATAATTTTAGAGACAGTAGCTTCAAATATTTTTGTTCATTCATATTGTTTATTCCTATTCAGGAAAAGTTTGGTGTAAAATCAATAAGATATAGCGAACATGAAATGATGGCAGCCTTATACCTACAAGTGAGTATTGTGAGTCAGGCCCTCATTTTCGTGACAAGGTCTCGAAGCTGGTCCTATGTTGAACGCCCTGGGCTTCTCTTAGTCGGTGCTTTCATTGCAGCTCAGCTGGTAAGAACGTACCTAATGTGCTGTAGTTGTCATCATGATGCTTGTTTTTGGAGCTTCCATAGTATCTGATTCAGAAAATAGATATTTAACTTGCTTTATTAAACATGGTTAACCATCTTGTAATTGACAGGTTGCAACTGTGATATCCGTGTATGCCAACTGGGGTTTCGCAAGGATTAAGGGAACCGGCTGGGGTTGGGCTGGAGTCATCTGGCTGTACAGCGTTGTTACCTATGTTCCACTTGACTTTCTGAAATTTGCCATTCGATACATTCAGAGTGGGAAAGCTTGGGATAATCTTCTGGAAAATAAGGTATTGTTGAGTCTTTAATCTTTGTATAGATATGCTGTATGTGGGCTAACTTTTCCCTGCTTTTATATAACAGACTGCCTTCACTACTAAGAAAGACTATGGAAAAGAAGAGAGGGAAGCACAATGGGCTGCTGCACAAAGGACATTACATGGTCTTCAACCACCTGAAACCAGCAACATTTTCTCTGACAAGAGCGGTTACAGGGAGCTTTCCGAGATTGCAGAGCAAGCCAAACGGCGGGCTGAGGTTGCTAGGTAAGCAACCCAACTGATTCTGGTCTTTTTTACATCATGATCATCATCATGCAGGAGTAATTTGTTGGTAGCCCTGTGAAAATGAAGAATTGTGAATTATAAAAATCACAAACGTTTGATAAAATAAAATTGTGGTTGCAGGCTTCGAGAGCTGAATACACTGAAGGGGCACATGGAGTCGGTGGTGAAGCTGAAAGGATTAGACATTGATACGATTCAACATCACTACACAGTTTAAAGAGCAAGAGTCTTGAAAAAAGAATAATGATGACCTTTTGTTCTTCTGCCCCCCCTCCTCCCTTCTCCCCAACCCGGAAATAGAAAGAGAAGGAGAGAAACAAGATGATGAAGACAGACCTTTTTTTTTAAGTGGTGAAGTATTTATGTGTTTAGATTAGGGAGTGATAAATTTGTTAGGTAGTTTTTATTTTGTTTGCCGTCTATTATTTCCAAACTCCATCTCAACGTCAATGTTGTCCTTTGGAACCAAGTATAACCCCCCACCCACCTACACAGAAGCTTCGTGCTCATTTTTATTCTTCTTTCTGAATGACACCAACTACACAGAGGCTTCTGCTTCTTTTTCCGTTTTGCTTCTTTTTACCTATTTTTTAATATATGGCCCATAAATAGGCTGCATGATGCCTCAGCTTTTGAGAAGTAACATATTTCTTCAATCAGACAAGTTCTTTCCCATTGTCTCATCTACACAAGGATACTAATAGCATCCCAACTACAGAGACCACGACAATACAAGATTTTGTAGAACTTAGAAAAACTAGAAACGTTTTATAAAATCACTATCAAACACTCTCTTAAAGCTCATTTGACAATGATTCTAGAAAACACTTTTAATCTTTCTAATACTTGAAATTTTTTATAGTTTAAGTATTAAAAATACTAGAAATGTTTTTTAAAATCACTCTCAAACATGTCCTTCCAAAAAAGATATGTTATACATTTTACGGACATTTGGATTGAAGTGTTTGTTGAAATATTATTTGGATACAAAGAGTACTGAATGCTTACCATATGTTTTTTTTTATAAAATTAAATCATTTTTGGAACCATTAGTTTTTAAAATTAAATATCTACCATTTGTAAGAGTATCTGTTTTTAAAAATAAAAAATATACCCAAACAGTCTAAAAGTTATCCCTTCTAAAAATAAATGTTCTGCAAATATCTTACTAAAACTACCATCGCCAAGTTTTGATGATTACAAAAGACTGTTAAATTTACTAATGCTTTAAATCAAATTTTGGGTTTTAATAAAAAATTCTAACACCTTGAAAAAAAATCAATGACAAGAAGATCTAATCCCTTAAAGATTTTAAGTGTTTAAGAAATATATAAGATGGTTTTCCATAATGTACTTAGGTCTAAAAATTTTTTCATATACTTAAAAAGTTAATTTTTTTCATTTATACTTAAGATTAAAAACAAGGTTTTATCATGAAATTAGATAAGCATTTGTTTCAATCCAAAACCTTGAAACTAATGGTTTCTAAATTGACTTTAAAATGATTTTTAAAGGGGTTACATATGTTGCTAAGAAGTTTGAACCTAAAATTGGAAGTTTTTATGCAATTTTGGGTGCAATGATTTGAGGGTCAGTCATGGACCAGTGGAGGGCGCACAAAACCTTTATCTCTCTTTTGGATGTTAATGTATTGTTGATGGAGGGTCAATCGAATCTCAAAAGTACCAAAAGTCACATACAAAGTATTAAATGAACCAATAACTAATGAATGGTTGAACTAAAGTTTAACTATTTGAGAATATTTTTTATGGTTTTAGGTGTTTGATGTTATTTTCTATAAACCAAAGATCCCTACAACCTTTATTGAGAAGCAACATCAGCATCAAATTGAGAAACTACTTATTTCTCACTTTCAAAGCTTTTCATTAAGAGTGCATGGAATTCAAACTTGCATATTCCTTAAGTACACCACAACATCCATTCTAAATTTTCTTGTCTTGTGAGCCAAGTTCATTATAGGGTTAAAAGAGTTCAATTCTTGTAGAGAATGT
Source organism: Vitis vinifera (assembly GCF_030704535.1). Classification (NCBI taxonomy): domain Eukaryota; kingdom Viridiplantae; phylum Streptophyta; class Magnoliopsida; order Vitales; family Vitaceae; genus Vitis; species Vitis vinifera. The sequence continues at coordinate 2,013,893 of NC_081808.1, read as the reverse complement.
TCAAAGTCCTTTGTAACCTTACAATCCAAGTGTAAAAAGGTTAAAGACTTTGGCTTTAAAGTTTTGGTATAGTAGAACACTATTTTTTCTCTCTTATTACGGTTGACAGGCCTTGTCTCTACATGACAGCTGAGGCTTCAAGTGAATCTGAAATCAACTGTAAGTCCTATATGGTTTCCGTTTCCCCAGTCTCATTTCATACCTAGGGTTCAGTTCTGATACCTTTTGTGGGTTTCACTAGTGAATTTGGTTATTGGGTGTTCCAGATGAATTTGAATTCTGAACATTCAATCTATTGTTTTTGGTGTTTTTCCATGAGATTTTCCATTTGACTGTGATTTCCCATCCTCTACAGGCTCAACAATCTTTAGTAATACAATACAAATTCATTAGTCACGGTAGCTGCAACCCAACAAAGCCAATTATCCTTTGGTGAAAACCCAATACAATTTCAAAACTTCCATTGATTCTTCCCCAGAAATCAACTTCATAAGTAGTTATAATCATTGATTTTTCCATATTATTATTTATCATTAAAGCAATTGTCATGAGATGGTCCACAATGTGTTTGATAAAATGTGGCAATGAACTCTAAGCACTTAGTCTTTTAACCTTGAATCTGATATTGGTTGTTACAGGTCTAGTTTCAGGGGAAAAGATGGAAGACCAACATACAAGAATGTGAGAATTGGCTGTTCATGGCTTATAAGCGTGTGCAAAACCTTCTTCATGGCCAAAAGTATCGGAAAACTATGCGAAATGGAGGTATGCAGATCAGTACAATGCGTAATAGCCATTCAGAAGAACATATTCCTTTTGAATGGTATGACAAGGCCTTTCCACAAATGGTAAAATTGAGTCAGCTGTTGAAAAATGTGGGTTCGATTGATGGAAGGTTAGTTAATATTGATGATTATTCAACTGTCTTCGATGAGCGTATTGAACAAAGAATGCAGACTTTCAAGTCGCTCGCTCGAGCTTTTCTTGGGTCTCCATTGATGCAGCAAGCAGTGAAGAAGAATATGGCATCACTGGCAGCTGGGCAATGCACATTGCCTGATTGTTTCGGTAAACCGAATGAAAGGGAGCCCATGACTGTGAATTCACTGACTAAAGTCTGCAACTTCTTGAACATTTCTGCTCAGCAAAGGAAGGAAGTACGTTTCACAGTATGCTCACAAGTCACACAGCATCGGATATGGGTGGGTGCGCTGGAGGAGATACTGAATGGATTGAAATCCGAGATGGAGTCTCTGGATCATCAACGTCATCCTCCAGGCAAAGGGATGATGATGGGGCAGCAAATAGTCCTGAGCTGCCTGAATTTCTTAGCTGATAAGGCCATTTCCTATGATCCTGACTCTACTTCATGGATGCGGCCTGCGCCTGCAAGAGCACCCGAATCCCCTTCTCGTAAATGGGGAGAAGTTCTGGTGATGTTCAACCACCTCCTCAAGTGTTTAAGAACTGCTGAGAAGGGACTACTTTTACATGTCTCAAAGCTGGAGGCCATGAAAGAGGGGTTGTCTCAGATCAAGGATGTGTTGGTAGATAGAAATATAGGATACAAGGAGGCTAGGCACCAAGAAAGCCTAGTGCAGAAAAAGCTCGGAAAGACACTGGGTCACTCGTCCCGGTGCTTGTTCACACTATTGGTATACTATCTCTTCGGTAGCATCAGAGACATTGAAGTAGAAGTCTGTGGTGGGGTGTATGGAAGTGAGGGTGGGGATAGGTTCTGCTTATACATGGGGAGGATTCTGACTTCAGATGAGGAGAAAATGGTGTGGAGTGGGGTGAAGCAGTTGGATAGGGCACTTGGTCTCTTCAAATTCGTATGGGAGACTGCAAAAATGAAGGGGGTTTTGGAGCTGCAAGGTCATCTATGGTGTGTAGGGGCTGAGGAGAGGTCATTTAAGTATAGGGGAAATGTGTTTTTTGTACATAGGATTAATATCTGATCAGAGGATCTCTCCAAAATCAGTTTGAAGGGCATTCTGGGACTCCTCTGAGGATTCAAACCTCCAGGCATGTGTTCTTTTGCCCTTTCATTTGATATGTTATTTAGTCATTTCCATTTAAAATGGTGAATGTATCAATGGAGCATTCTTTTTGTTAATTTTCATTTTTCATAGACCACAAGTTTGAGAAGCTACTTATGATCATGGAAGTTGGCATATATCATATTTGTTTCTCAAGAAAAACAGAAGGAAAATTTTCTAGATGGGATGAGAAATGCTTCTCATTCTCAGTTGGTTCCCTAGCAAACTTCTAACAACATGTTAGGGAAGTTTATAGTGAAAAATTCACCAGCCAACTCCATTTTGATTGTGAATCAAAACAATTCTAGTGCTCATACGGCAAATCTCAATTCTTTTGCAAAGGCGTAGGTAGTTGAAACCATAACCCAATTTTGAGGTCCAAAATGCAAAGAAGCCCCCGACTTAGGCCAAAGAAAACAACTATAGGGTTACTTGATAGCAACCGGGGCAAGAGAAAGCTAATTTAACTCAAAACAAAAGGGGAACTGTACTATGAAATTCAATAAATTGATTTCATTACCATGGATGTCTCAATTCTCTTTCGCAAAGTAGCAGCATGACAACATGGTATTGGTTCACTGGCCGCTAACACAACAAAAATAAAAACAGAAGTTCATGTATCAAAAACCAGCTCTAACTTTTTCACTACCAACCAGTGCAACTCCATCACAACCACAACCTATAGCTTTGTACATATTGGCATGGTTTGGGGAAGAGATGAAGCTCTAAGCTGAGCCTCTATGCTGAAAGTTTTGCTGGAGAACCCGTGGCAGGTTCAACACAATCTCTGCATATGCTGGAATGGAGACAAAAAGATCAGAGATGGATGCAGTGAGCCAACAGTTCATAAACACTGGCCGCTAATGAGCAGAAATATAACTTTTTTAATTTGGAAAGAAGTAAAACCTTCTGGTAAGCTCATTGTTCGCAAGGCATCCTCTGCGTAAGACAGACGAGCTGGAACAGAGTTCCCCTTTCTACCGATTGTCCCTGTGCTTGTTATGATTTTCTTGCTTGGCTGCATTGGCCAGGCTAGGACTCTAATTCGGGTTGGAAGTACAGAGAGGAGATCCGCATATCTAAGACTAACTGTTATCTTGCTGCAACAGAAAAATGAACCATTTAGAACAGTAATAAATATCAAGTTATGAGGGCACATCTAATGATACAAAGAAGTCAATCCATCTTTGTATAATAATGAGCATCATCAAACCAAAATCTTATAAAGACCAATATTAAAGGAAATTGCTACTTTCATGTTTGATCTTAACTATGGATAAAACAACAATAATTTCTTTTTTTGATCCTGGTGAATATTGTGTCCATACATACATATATATATATAAAAGATATTTTATTCAACGGTAAGCAGATAATTGCTTAACAATAGCCATGATTGGCACGTGCTACATGCAAAGCAATTATGGCTTGGGAGTGATTCTCATAAAATCACTTTTAGCCTATAGCGCCTCCGTTGGTAACATTTTATTAGAAACACTTTTATGGATAATCAATTAATGATTAAATATAAACTAAAAAAGTGATTTGAAAATATTTTTGGTAATAGGATACATGACAAAAAAGTGATTTTTGAAAGAAGCATCTACCAAGTACTAGTCCAAAAATCAGTTTAAGTAATTTTGTAGATTTTAAAAGTGATTTTTAGAATTTCTCCAAATATTTAAATTTAAAAAAAAAAAAAAATTGCTTTTAAGCATTAGGAAGTGTTTCTAACCCTTCAAGAATCTCCTAAACAGATTCTAAATCAAAATTCTAAAAGAAACAAAGACTAATTACTCATTCTTTTGTGCTCCTCTTCTTTGATATAAAAAGTTTATTTTATGACATCTCTTTGTTAGACTTTATCAAATGGTTAGGTTCTCGGTAAGGGGAGGGGTTTCTTTTGTTCTCTCTCTTCTTCTATACCATTTGATGCCTTGTGTATTTTTTGATAAATAAGAGAATCATTAAGAGCACAACTAGTGCACCTCACACACGGAGCATATACAATGAGTGCCAAGAGGCAAAACAAAAAAGAGGGGAAACAAAAAACCTACTGCCTCCCTCAACAAGAACTCAACCAATCTACGAATTAATTAAAGATACAGTGTTTCCATCTATGAACACTTTTAATCCATGGTGATAGATTGTTAAGGAAAGAGCTTTTGAGTCTTTGATCTGATATCTCCTTGTATACGCCATGATTCGGTTAAGGCAAACAAGGATGGGAATATCATGCTTAAAAGGCTCCTCACACCATCTATCTTTCCAAAACTTCACTCCGTTCCTTTCACCCACTGCAAAGGAGACTCTTGAGTTAAAAAGATCTCACTCCTTTCTTATAACTTCCCATAATCCAACCTCAAAAGAGTCTTTCACCTCACACGACCGCTACCTCCCTTCTTCCTCCTCGTATCTCCCCCTTATGACCTTCTTCTAGAGCGTTACCCTCAAGCAAATAAGGCCAACACCATTTGCAAAGAAGAGCTTTATTTGGAAAAGAGACAGATCATACACTTAGTCCTCCTTTCAACTTGGCCTTACAAATAGTTGACCACTTCACTAAGTGCGGTTTGTTCTCTAAGGCTCCTCCTTCCCAAAGAAAATCCCTTTGAATCTTCCCTAACCTCAATCACACAATTATTGGGATAGTGAACAAGGACATTAAATAAATTAGCAAACTAGATAGAGTACTACGAATCAGCCTAAGCCTTCCCCTTTTTAAGGTGTATTGTCTCATCCACAATTAAAGCCTTTTGCAAAACCACTCTTCAACCCCATCCCAAACCGTCTCCAATTTGTAAGAGGGCCCCAATGGAAGTCCAAAATAAGAGGTCAATCGATCCCCTACCTTGCAGCCAATATCAGAAGCTAACTAAAAAAGGCATAATCGAAGTAGATAGGTAGTATTCAAAAGGCATTTTAGGAGGTTTTAATAAATTTTGCTTTGCCTATTAAATAATAATAATAATAACAAGGGTTTATTACACTTTACCCCCTCAACCTATAGCGTGTTTTGCACGTTGCCCCTTTCGAGTTCAAAACCGAGCAATGTACCTCTCATCTTTTATAATTACATGTAATGTGCATTTTTTGAGAGACAATGTTACTTTTTTGGACAGAAAGGCATAATACTCTCCATGTGACTAGCTCCCTTCTCTTCGTTCTTCTTCTTCTTCTTCTCTCTTCACTCTTTCTCTCTAATTCCCCCCTTCCACTGTGGTCGATGTAGATAAGCCCCCCTTCCACTATAGTCGATATAGATAAGCATTTAGGCATCTCTTTTTCACCTGTCAAAAGATACCCATCGAGGAAAAATTTTGATTTTGTTAAGATTTTTCTCAGAAAATTTGCAGAATGGTGTGATGTAGGTCTTCCATGGTGGTGATACCGATGAAGAAAAAGCTTCAATTTTGATGATATTTATGCTAGAATTTCTAGATTCTTGATTTGGGTTTTTTCAAAAAGCTTGATTTTTTTTTTTATCTTTGGTTGTGAATTGGATGTAATTATATTGAATTGAAGTGTTTTTTTTTCCCTTCTTTTAATTCTATCTTTTGGGGATTGCCATAAACCTGATTTTGTTGAATTGTGGGAGTTGTCGATTTGAATAAAATGAAATCTGGGTTTGGAATCTAGGTTTTTTTGCTATGGCGAACAAACCCCCTTCTTTTAATTCTATCTTTTAGGGATTGCCATAAACCTGATTTTGTTGAATTGTGAGAGTTATCGATTTGAATAAAATGAAATCTGGGTTTGGAATTTAGGTTTGGAATATGGGTTTTTGCTATGACGAACAAAGCCCATCTCTGAATACTTACCATAATTGAGGTTTCAAGTTTGAAATTTCAAGAACTGCAGTCATCCCAATTGGCTTTTTCATCTCATCAAAGAAAGGATTGGGGATTGAGGATTGGGAAGGAGAGAGAGAGAGAGAGAGTGAAGAGAGAAGAAGAACAAAGGAAGATGAGGGCTAGTTAGGGTTTTTTTAAATGACCCTTTTGCCCTTGGTCACGTGGAGAGCACATATCTTTCCGTCCAGAAAAATAACAATGTCTCTCAAAAAATACACATTGCATGCAATTATAAAGGATGAGGGATACATTCCTCGATTTTGAACTCAAGGGGGCAATGTACAAAACACGCTATAGGTTGAGGTGATAAAGTGTAATAAAACCTAATAACAACAATAAAGCAGCTCCCATACAAAAATAAGACAAAATGCAGCATCCATATAAAACAATTTTGTATCCAAAAGTATGTCGGTCCATTCTATTTAACCATAATCAACTTCAGTTCTCTGCTTTTGTATCATAGCACTCTGAGAAATCAAACTCTTGCTCGTGCCTTACAGCAAAAGTTTGTTTCCTTATGATATACATGCCATATTGGAAATAAGGCAGACCTTTAAAAACAAAATAAGATTTGTACAAGAATGAGAAGTAGATAAGCAATCATAATTTCATATGGGGGCATCATCTTTTAACTGGAGAAGTTTTGTTATTTGTTTCACAAGACTCCCAGGAACTAATTCTTGCAAGCACCTCAATTCTCATGAAACATTAATCTAACTTCCACATCTGTCATAAGAAACTGCCAGGTCTTGCTCCTCCCAATCTTATACTCAAGTAACATGTGGATTGAATATGGATTGGAACAGGTTTTTCGGAATTGGCAAGTAATGAACAAAGCCTTGTTACTTAAATGATTATGGAAGCCGCCTATCAAAAAAAAGATGATTATGGAAGCCTAATTCTGGAAAGGATTGTAACTGGAAGAGAGTTGTATCCACAAAAATAAGAGGTAAAACCTAGGGTTGATCACAGAGGAGTGACAGGATCTTTTGGAGTTGGATTGCAGAAAGGTTCTGGGATAAGGTGGGTTCAGTTCTTTACTCACTGTGGGTCTGATGTATGTATCGGTGAAGCTGCTTTTCCTTTGATGGGCAGAGGAATCTTAAGGAGAGGTAACTGGGTTATTTGGGCCAGCAGGCAATAAGGAGGCTAGGATGATGGATTATTGGGTCCACTAGGGTACTGGCAGGTATTGGAACTCTTAAGAATTATTAGAATTTAATGATTGGGGGATAAAGGCAGCCATCTTTTTTTTGGCTTATATTCAGCTGGTGGAGGTCTGTTTGAGTGGCAATGATGCCTGCATGGGGGTTGTCTAGAATGGAGACTGTCTCTAGATAATAAATTTCAGGCAACTCCTACTATAAGGAGATGGTGAAGGTAGAGACACATCATTCCCAGCTAAAGAAATTTGAAACCTCAAAGTTCAATGAGAAGTGGCATTCTACGTGTTGGTGAAGTTAGCGAGAAAAGGAAGAATCATTCCAAACTGGTGTTGTACATGTGAAAGGGATCAGGAGAGTCTGGATCATCTTTTGATGCACTTTTCTTTGGCTTGGTAGTTATGGTCTTCATTTCTATCAATCTTCAGGATTCAATGGGACCACCCAAAGTTGATGAAACAATGATCAACAAGTTGGTGCAGTGAGTTCATCAATAGGGGGAAAGGGAATGAACAGTCAGCACCCTGCTATGCATAGCATGAGGTTTGTGGTGAGGGCAGAAAAGAAGACCTTTGAGGAAGTCAAAATGCCAGGCCAGAGCCACTAGACACTAAGAGACAATTTTGTTGTATCCTTTTTGTAAGGATGTTGGCATCCTGTACATATCCTACCAAGTATTTTTGGTGTTTTGAGCAAAGATGAACTGTGGTTCTGTGTGAGGAGTGTGGATTTGTCGTTCCGGTTTAGTTTCTCTTTTTTATTAATTTTCTCCTTACAGGGTTCTCTTGTATTATTCATGCGTTCTAGGTTTGCAACCCTTTTTGTGCTCCTAATAAATTTCTATTTCTCATCAAAAATAATTTATCTGAAAAAAAAAACGGTTGGCCATTGGCCACTTTGAAATTAAGTAGTCAAATTTTGTATTTTTGGGATTAAACATGCAAAAATGACCAAATATGAAATTATCTTTTTAAATAAGGTTTAATTTTTACTATGGATAGTCAATCAAAGTATTGTTTATTCTTCAAATTCCAAGTACATTAAAGGAAGAATCTTAATCCTAGAGTTTTTAGACTCTCACAGACTTTAATACTCAAGTGCCAATGATTTCAGGAATTGAAACTCTCAACAAATGAACAAAAACCAAAAGAAGAAAAGGGAAAAAGACCAAGTAGAAAAAAAATTCAAAATGCAGAAATCAATACAAACTAAAGTTTCAAATCCTAATAATCTATAAAATACAAGTATAGAGAGAAGAAAATGCATTTACCAATCAGAATCATCCAGTGCAAATTCAATCATGTGGTAGGGAAGACTATGATAAAGCTCTTCAATTTGATTCCCATATAACTCCTTAATAAGGCGAACCTGCAAAGGACAAGGAAAATGAAGTTTGATCAATCGATTGCACCCAAGGCCTGCTTTGCCCTGATCTCACATCATAATTTTTTAACTTGTCAGAACTCTCTCTCTGCTTCCTCCCTATCAAAATAAAAACTCTGTGCTTCCTCCTGCTCCTTGGTCAGGTTGGCAATTTTTCTCCCTACCACAATCATTCTAAGCCTCCAATTCCATTTCTTTAAAGATAGCCCCCCAATCCATTTGCTTGATTCATCGTCTTACCCAATGCTCAATCAGGAATGTCTATCAAAGTCATGCCCTTATTTGCACCAGAATTTTTCCATCACCTGAAATCAACCTGAGGTCACCGGCACCTCCTGGCTCACACATCCTGTGAACCAATTCTAAGATAACTATTTACTTGAGAAAATGAAAAACATACCTGTTCCCGTCTATCCACATAAGCTTGCAGAAGTTCTCCAACATGATCTATAAATTTCTGAAAGCACACTGTTAAGAATCTATACAAAAACAGGTTTGAAAATAAAAACAAAGATAAAAATATATATATATAAAATAAGCAACCAAAAATATAGGCAAGAAACCTTACCATTGCATTGGAAGACAGAAGATCATTTTCTGCTTCTCGTATTGGTAGAAAGAACGGTACTGTATGCTCGATGACGGTCATCTTTTCAAGAAATGATTTACTCTCAAGCACACAGTGGTACAGTTCACAAGGTTCTCCTGAGCAGTCATGGAAACTGATGAGTCAACTTCCTAATTGCTCACTCATATCCAGTACAAGGATCTAATCAAGATGTTTGCCCCAACGAATTCAACCATTACAGTTTCCACATGGATCAGAAATGCTATAACTTGTATTTAACTAATAAAGTTTCAAAAATACGAGGAAAAGAAATGATTGTGCAAACACAGACAAAAGATATAGTAGCCTAACAACGCCACTGACTATTAATAATCTGACTTGCTTAGGACATCAAAGCTGATTTACAGACAACCAGACCAGACAACCCCGTTTTACCTACTTAGCACCTAAAATGTAGAAATTTTTAATTCTTTCAGGTATTTCCAGAGTGGACCCAAAATTTATAAGATGATTTTAGCAGTTGCAGAATAAGGTAAATTACGAGAAGACAAAATAATGTTGTTCTTCTAGACGGTTAGATGGGTGGTCTAAAACAGGTTGCACCTATTAAAAGAAGCACCTGAAAAACAATTGTTGTATAACATGACAAGAAGAAAATTTTATATCACATGAAACATCAGTAATCAAAGAACAAAAATATTGATATGAACTGCCATAAGATATGGATCAATATTGATTTTGAAAAATGATAGACATCAATAGCAAGAATAGAAATTATGAATTAAAATTTCAGCAAACTCCTAAATATCAGAGATATCAACATATTAGTAGATGCATAATATCATATTATTAATTAACAAGAATTGGTTCAAAATTACCAGCAAAAGATGTCTCATATTGTATGCCAATCCTTGCCCCTTCCAAACAACAAATTACCTGATTCCAAGAAAAATTAAACTGGTACTTAAAAGGTAATCCATCAAAGCCATATGGTCAATAAAATTCTTAAGTGACAGTTCTACAAAGATTGGCCACCTCCCAAAACAGTTTATAGAATCATAAAAAGTATTTTACATAAAAAAATTGGAAAATAAATTATTCTAGGGAGACTTAACAAATTATTCAAATTAACATTAGATGTAATCCGCCAACTGCCATGACAAATTTGTATTTTTATTGAGCTTAATTCCAATCAGGGATATTTGATGACAACCATGCCGTAAATCATTTTGCAATGAATACACTCTACAGATCTCCATCTAATCTTTGTCAGTCTCTTCTCCCAAGAAACACAAGGAGGGGCATAATGCAGATTCTGCATTTTGGGTTTTTGTTGTTATTCAGGCTTTCAGCAATTCAATACCCCCAATTAATTTTTCTAACAGGATTATCATCATTTTTCAGTTAACTATTGTGGAAAATTGAGTTTTCTATAAGGTGTTCTCATATCACACATGTGGAAACATCTCCCTTCCACAAAGTGGTTGGAAAATGATCATAGACAGAACTGCCATTTGAGGACTAAAAATTCCACAATATCAAATGTAGTATTCATTCTCAGTATTCTGCCAGGGTTACAACCTTCACTCTGGATATCAACATTGACGTATTGGAATCTAGACATAGCCCTCTAGATCAACCTTTAAAAACTAAAGAAAGTTGTGAATTACTTATGATGTCAATTTTCCTCCCCTAATTTCCACTTTCAGTATATTACTACTAGAAAAGAACTTCTTCATTTTGACAAAACAGATCCCAATTCCCAAACACATAATGTCATGGAACCTGTCATCAACATGGAAATATTCCTAAATACTGAAATGTGCTTTGTTGGCATTGAATACCTTATTCCCAACTTTATAAGTAGTTTTTCCATGGAAAAGAGGATCCGGTAGCATGCTTGAGTCCCCTGGCATTGCCTTTCTGTCTGCCTCCATATGAACCTGATAAATAACCCAAAACAGTTAGATGAAGCACTTGACTAAGCCGATGTGTAGCATGAAAATTTAAACAAATTAGGCTTTACAGAATGAACTTGAGCATGGAAAGAATTTTAGTTATGAATAGCATGATTTACCAGAGAGAGAGAGAGAGAGAGTTTTAACAACTGATAACAATAACTTATCCAATTGTACAATCAAAGGAATAAAAAACAAAACTAAAAATAAAAGAGAAAGAACAGGAAATCCAGTCACTTCAAAGTACTGAGGAGAGCCGTACCCGCTCCCTTATTGTAGCTAATAGCCCATCATTCCACTGTTCGCCATCTAAAAGAATCTCTGCAAAACAAGTCACTTATAATTCAAAATGACAAAACCAAACCTGACTCAAATGCTCATGTAAAAGACTAAAGGAAAAAATGGAGAGAGAATTCAAAGGTTATTAGGATCAAGCATCCTCTTTCCACCATAGCTTCAATCAGGAAAATATAAGCATCACAGCAGCCAAAAGGTCTACAAAAGCAGGTCCACCATCCAGCCAAGCAAGCATCAACAAATATGCAAATTATAAGATGTGTGGATAGACACAAGGAATGGGCAGGAGCAGATCTGCAGAGTTGACAGGAGTGATCCCACCTCATAGGAAATAGACTCTTTTCCAACTTGTCAACAGCCAGTTTCAATAACTGCCAAACTTAAATTTTTCAACCATTCCCATTAGTTTTCAAGGTTTTCATTATTACCATTCAATTTCCAAAACACTTCTCATTTTTGAGGAAGCACAATTCTTCTTTAGAAGGAACTTTAAAACACTATAAAGCACAGCCCAGAATTGACAATAACCAAACATATTGCACATGCACTCTTACAGAAACAGCTGAGGAAATACCTAACAGCAATGCGAATCCATAACAGAACTTTCCCTACTACATGAAAAACTTCTTTTCCATTCTTGGTACTACTGATTATCTTTCAAAAGCAGCAGTATCACCAATAAAATCTAGTTACCTTCAGTTTGAGAAGCTCGAGCGGCATCAAATTCCTTTTGTAGACGCTCAAAAATCATCTTGTCAGAATCCCTATTTGATATCAATAAAATCCTCAAATCAAAATACTTTTAGAACCTTCATCCTCCAAGAACCAGGGCCATTCACAAAATAGAGTACAAACAAGAGACAAGATACAACTGCAGCCAGACATATATGTATCAAACATGCAATAAAAATTCCACTGTGATTCATTTATAACTGGATAGATTCAGTTCCATGGATAGAATAATAATGGGAAAGTGTCCAGTTTACTCTTGAAGCCTCTAATACAGTTATATAGAATTAGTTATTCTATGGGATGCATAAAAAGATTTTGCATGCTAAGCACCACCTTGGATTACTTAGCAAATTTGCCAAAAGTGTTACCTAGAAAGACGCTCAATTAACTGCCCATGCCTTTTAATCACATTTGAAACTGCAAGAAAACAAAGCAGCTTTAATCATTCAAAACAGAAAAAATGCAAGCATATAAATCTAATCTAAAACAAAAGGACAAAGCTAATTACATCTAGCTCGTGTAGTCTCTAATCGCACATCTTCCGCTTGTATAAAATTCTGTCAACCAACAGGGAAAATGATCATAATCACAAAAGAGAGCCATGATATTACCCAGCCAAGAATTTTTCAGTTATCAATCAATCTTGAACAGAAATTGGGATGGGGTGTTTAAAATAAAATCCACATGCCCTTTTTGGTCTTCAGTGAACAGAACAAAATACACACTTATTCTTAACTGCTGTAGTTTCTACCCATGCTAATAGTTATATATATGTGTGTGTATGAGTGCGTGTGTGTGTATAGATGGATAGATAGATAGGCAAAGATTATACATGGTAACAATGCCTAACAAAAAGGTGTACAAAAGCATACATTGTGTATACAACAACACCAAAAGGCCATCCAAAGCAAAAGGATGCACAAAAAACAACTCCCTTATCTTACTTAAAGCTTAGCCAATCAATAAAATCCATCATGAACAAGAAGCAACCTCCTTTGTACATTCTAACCCACTTCAAAAAATTATACATAAAGAATTGTTTAATTGTTTGATCTGTTTTCTCACTATTATCAAATGTTTTCCTATTTCTTTCATTCAAAATAATCCAAACTAAGTACAAAAGAGCAGCCTTCCAAGTTTTCTTTTTCTTCTTCCCAAGAAAGCATTCACGTCAGCTTAAAAGGACCATCTCTTACTATAGAACGCATTACCCACCTTATCCCAAATAGTGTATAAATCAGTTGCCACAACATAACTGCTTTCAAACAATGTAAAAGGATGAGAACAATCATTTCTTCTTCTCTTTTGCACAAATAGCATCTATTAGGAATTCTTCAACCCCTTCTTTTGAGTTGGTCCAACATCAATATCCTTCCCCATGTAGCTTCCCAAGTGAAAAAGCTAGCTCTCACTGAGACCTATGAATTTCAAACCGTGCTTGCAGGGAACACCTCCATTCTTTCATCAGATATGGAGGAATGGAGAGATTTAATTGAGAATTTTCTCATATTTCAAGTGCAGCCAAATCATCTTGTCCTCTATTTCATTACAAATTGTCTACATCTATGATATCCTAAAAAAGGCCTCAACCCCATCTACCTCCCAGTCATGAACCTATCTTATGAGCCTAGGATTCTAACAACCACCTTCCTCTTCTTGCTCCCACACCTCAACCACCCATACATCTTTGGCGGCGGCTATTGAGAACAACGCAATGAAAGCCTCTCTTAGGGGTTCATCACCACATTGCCTATCTATCTAGAACTACACCCTCTACCATTTCCCACCCTAAAAACCACTCTACTATTATAACCCTCCCACCCATTTCTAATAGCTTTCCACACACCCACTTCATACACTTTCCCCACTCCTCTATAGCTCTATCCCCCTTTTTTTTCCACATACTTTCCTGAAATTACCCACTTCCAAAGGGAGCTGCTTTCACAAGGGATTCTCCAACACCATGTGTCAAGTAAGGCTTTGTTAAAGAATGGACAGACTTCTAATACCCAAGCCCCACTCCTTTATCCATAGAAACTATCGATCAATTCACCAAATGTGGCTTTCTCAAAAGCCCCCTCTCTGAAAAGAAATCTCTTTAGATCTTTTCTAGCTTTAAACTAACCTTTCTAGGTATGAAAAATAAAGACATAAAGTGCAAAAGGAATATAATGGGATGGAGGAGAGAGAGCGAGAGAGAGAGAGAGAGCGAGAGTGTGAGATAGTTAGAGTGAGGGTGTCTGAATCCGAGGGAGGAGAGCGAGGGGGTCTGTGATCGAAGGAGAGCGAAGGCGAAGAGCGAGGGCTTCTGCGACCGAAGGGTACCGATGAAGAAAAGAGAGGATTCCTACGGCTGGATGGGAGCGGGGGAGAAGATCGCGGGCACTCGAGCCGGAGTGAAAGTATAGAGGGAGCTGATCTCTTGGAGCACCGGGATAAACCTAGGAAGAACAGGTTCAGTGTCGAATCAAAGACCTTTGAGCTCGAGGTGGAAGTAAAAAAGGGCAAATCGCAGCTGGTGGTGGTGGAGAGGAAACGAGGGACCTCGTCGTGGGTTCGGATGGGAGTAGAGAGCCTAGGGATTTTTCTTGAGGGTTTAGTCCACTGCTGCAAAGATATGAATGGTGGGAAATGGAGAAGAAGCTGGAAGGAAAATGGAAGGGTTTACTCTATGTTAAGAGATGAGAACAGAGGCGGGGGGTACATCAGATTAGGAGTGGTGGATTTGGAGAACAAAAATGCTAGTATTTTTATCCCCAAAGGGAGAGGAGCAATGGGGGGATGGTCCTCAATGATCGAGGCGCTAAGGCGTCTGAGTATTGTTACGAAAGGGGATGAGGGCAAGAAGACTGAGGAGATGTTGTTGAAGCCTATCACGACAAAGACCTTTGCGGAGGTGATCAAACAGTCGTTGAGGAAAGATCATGCAGCAATCACAGTGGCGGTTAGAGAGAAGGAGATCAGTAGAAATATGGAAAAACTGGGTCATTGTTTGGTTCTTGGAACCCTAGATCTGGGAGAGGGGACGACCTGAAGGTTTGGGGAACCCTCTTGGCAAAAGAATGGGAACTGAAGGGTAATCTGGGCATTGCAAAGCTGGAGAGGGGCAAGATTTTGTTGGAGTTTGAAAGATTGGAAGAAGCGAAGAGAGTTCTAGGTCTCGGAAGCACTACGATAAGGGGGACTCAGGTCCGACTGGAAAAATGGAGGCCTGCGACGGGGTGCATGCTGGAAGGGGAAAGAAGGCGGGAGGCATGGATGAGAATCGTGGGCCTCCCGGTCTCTCTTTGGGATCAGACCATTCTGAGAAGGATTGGTGAGGAGTGTGGGGGGTTTCTAGCAATCGATCCCCAAACAGAGAGGCTTGAAGAACTTCAGTGGGCGAGGATCCTGGTAAAGACGAAAGGAGAAGAACTACCCAACGTGGTAGAAGTATGGATTGAAGATCTGTGCTATGTGTTAACCCTTTGGTGGGAGGTCAGGCCGATTTTGAAGGTAAGGTCGGCAGGGTTGAGAGGGTTGAAGAAAGCTGCAGTGGTCGAGGTTGGGGGTGAGGCTAGTGCACGCGCAAAGAGGCGCGTGATGGAGATGGAGGATGTCGCTAGGATCGAGGCTCTGCAGCAGCTGGTAGATGGGACAAGGGGCCAGTCTAGTGGGTCGGGGAGTCCGGTGGAGGCCCGTTTGGGTGGGCTGAACGAAAGGGGCTCCGATGTTGTCCCTAGGAATAATGTGTTGAATTTTAGGCCTTCTGGGCCTGACCCAAATGCTAGCGGGGTTGGGCCATCGCGGGGTGGGTCGTCTGGACTGTTGGGGGATGGACCACATGATGTTGGGCTCATGCAAAGGGAGGAGGTGGAACGGGCCAAGACATTTTTGCAGCCAGTAGAGTCTGGGCTGGAGTATAAAGAGTTAGGCCCGTCAAAAGAGGCTTGCATGCTGGGATGGACTGGCCCACGGTTGATGAAAGGGCCAGATGCAGGTATTTCTCCTTTCTGGCTGAAGAGCATGGAGGAGCTGGAGGATCCAAGCCCTGCGGGGAGTCCAAATACTGATGGTGCCCTTATGGAAGAAGCTCAGAGGTATGGAAATTTATCTAGCCTTGGTGGATTGTTGGTCCCTGTTGCTTCTGCTTCCTCCCCTATTTTTTCTAGTCGGACCCCTTTGGGGTATTACGACTTTTCTGGTGTTGGTTGGGAGGTTGCCCAAAGAGACTCCCAGGGCTGCAGTGGCAACGGTGTAGAGTTTATGGAGCAAGGGGCAGTAGCCAATTGGGAGTTGTTGGAGGCCAGCAATGGTAGTAATGGTGAAGGTGGAGAGGAGCTACGTCTGATCCGTACAGAGACACAGGGAGACAAAGGATGGGAAGAGGTTGAGTGGGAAGATAGTGAATTGGCCAGGTTTAGCAAATTTCTGGGGTTTTCGACAAAAGGCTTAGAGAAGGATATATTGGAGTTTTTGGTGAAGATCAGAAAAAGGAGGGAAAAAGTCCATAGTAAGATTCTTCTGGACAAATCGAAGTTTGAACGGGAGCTGAAAAGACTAGAATGCTCCATTAATTATGAAAGGGGGAAGAAGCTGAGGAATGGGATGCAAGCAAGAGGGGATCAAATGTTGGTTATCCAATGAAGTTAAGACTGTTAAGTTGGAACGTGCGGGGAGCTAATGACAGCTCCAAGAGAAAGGTGATTAAGGCCATGATTAGGAGTCAAAGGGTGGATTTGTTTTGCCTCCAGGAGACAAAAATCCAACCTATGGCTGAGGGAGTGGTTAGGAGTCTAGGCACTGGGAGGTTCCTGGAATGGGGTGCTCTGGATGCTCATGGCTCTGCGGGTGGTGTGCTGATTTGTTGGGATAAAAGAACCTTGGAAATGATTGAGATGGAAGTGGGTCAATTCTCTATCTCCTTTAAGCTAAGGAATGTGGAGGATGGGTTTGTCTGGACCTTCACAGGTGTTTATGGGCCGTTCTCTAGGGTGGACAGGGAGGCTTTTTGGGAAGAGTTAGGGGCAATTAGAGGCATATGGAGTGACCCGTGGTGTATTGGGGGCGATTTTAATGTCGTCCTGTCTCAAAGAGAAAGGAGCAGTCAGGGAAGGATAAGTGGTGCAATGAGAAGATTCGCCCAGGTAGTTGACGATCTAGAGCTTCTAGATCTTCCGCTGCAAGGTGGTGTGTTCTCATGGAGTGGGGGTAGAAATAACCAAGCATGGGCAAGATTGGATAGATTCCTTGTGACCCAGTGCTGGCTGGACAATTTTTGTGGGATTGTTCAATGTAGGTTGCCGAGGCCCACATCTGATCATTTCCCTATTATGCTGAAGGGTGGAGGGTTAAGACGAGGCCCATCTCCGTTTAGGTTTGAAAATATGTGGCTGAAAGTTGATGGCTTTAAGGACCTCCTTCGGGAATGGTGGCAGGGGACTGTGGTGAGGGGGAAGGCCAGCTTTAGATTGGCCTTTAAGCTGAAGGTGATGAAACAGAAAATCAAAGAGTGGAATAGGGAGGTGTTTGGCAGACTTGAAGTTAACAAGAATTTGGCCCTCTAGCAGGTTGAGTTCTGGGACAGGGTGGAGAGTGAAAGGAGCCTGTCAGAGAACGAAACGGAAATGAAAAAGGAAGCTAAGGAAACTTTCAAGAAGTGGGTTCTTCTGGAAGAAACCCATTGGAGACAAGTGTCAAGGGAGTTGTGGTTGAAGGAAGGAGACAAAAATACAGGTTTCTTCCATCGCATGGCCAATGCCCATCGTAGAAATAATTCCTTGGACAGAATCAAAATCAATGGGGTGTGGAGGGCTGAGGAGCAGGAGGTAAGGGAGGGGATTGTGCAAAATTTCCAGCAACTTCTCACTGAAGAGCCAAGTTGGAGAGCGGATATTGAGGGGCTGCACCTCCCTCGCCTAAATTCTTGTGAGGCTGAAGGTTTGGAGGTGCCCTTCACTATGGAAGAGATCCATTCTGCTTTGATGGGCATGAATGGGGACAAAGCTCCTGGACCAGACGGGTTTACAGGGGCTTTTTGGCAAAACTGTTGGGAATTTGTGAAGGAGGAGATCATGGATTTGTTCAAGGAGTTCTATGTGCAAAAATCCTTTGAAAAGAGTCTCAACACCACTTTCTTGGTTCTTATCCCTAAGAAAGGGGGAGCGGAGGATCTTGGGGAGTTCCGGCCTATTAGTTTGTTAGGGGGTTTGTACAAGCTTGTGGCAAAGGTGTTGGCAAATAGATTGAAGAAGGTCCTTGGAAAGGTGGTTTCAATGGACCAGAACGCCTTTGTGAGGGGGAGACAGATCTTGGATGCCTCCCTTATTGCTAACGAGGTGGTTGACTTCTGGTACAAGCGTAAGGAGAAGGGGCTGATCTGCAAATTGGACATCGAAAAAGCATATGACAGCATCAACTAGAAGTTCCTTATGAAGGTCTTACAAAAGATGGGATTTGGGACTCGGTGGATGGAGTGGATTTGGTGGTGCATTTCAACTGCTAAATTTTCTATTTTGGTAAATGGGGTACCGGCAGGTTTCTTCCCAAGTTCCAAGGGGCTGCGTCAGGGGGACCCTCTATCTCCCTATCTTTTTGTCATGGGTATGGAAGTGTTAAGTGCTCTCATAAGAAGGGTTGTTGGGGGAGGGTTCGTCTAAGGGTGCAGCCTTAAGGGGAGAGGAGGGCTGGTGATGGAGGTTTCTCATCTACTATTTGCAGACGACACAATTATTTTTTGTGAAGCTAAGAAAGAGTATCTAACCTCTTTATGCTGGATTTTGGCTTGGTTTGAGGCGGCGTCTGGTCTAAGAATAAACCTAGCTAAAAGCGAGCTAATCCCTATTGGGGAGGTTGAAGATATTGAGGAAATGGCAGTGGAGCTTGGGTGCAAAGTGGGAGCTCTTCCCTCAGTTTATCTGGGGCTGCCCCTTGGAGCCCATCACAAGGCCATATCTATGTGGGATGGGGTGGAAGAAAGAATGAGGAGAAGATTAGCCCTTTGGAAAAGACAATACATTTCTAAGGGTGGGAGAATAACCCTCATCAAGAGCACCTTGGCCAGCATTCCAATTTATCAATTGTCCCTCTTTCGGATGCCAAAGTCAGTAGCGAAAAGGCTTGAAAAGTTACAAAGAGATTTTCTTTGGGGAGGGGGGAGGATGGAAAGGAAAGTTCACCTTATCAAATGGGAGGTGGTGTGCACTCACAAAGTGAATGGTGGGCTTGGAATACGGAAAATTGATCTCCTTAACAAAGCCTTATTGAGCAAGTGGATTTGGAGATTTGCCTTTGAAGAGGATATTCTTTGGAAGAAAGTGATTGGGGTGAAATATGGTCAAGAAGGCCTTGGTTGGCGGACAAATGAAGCCCGCGGAGCCTTTGGGGTTGGGGTTTGGAAGGAGATCTTGAAGGAGGCAAATTGGTGTTGGGATAACATTAGGTTTAAGGTGGGGAAGGGGACGAGAGTAAACTTTTGGACTGATCACTGGTGTGGTGATGAGGCGCTGTCCAGAAGTTTCCCTCAATTATTTGCTTTGGCGGTGCACAAAAATGCAACTATCAGTGAGGTTTGGGACTCTAGCCTTGGTCAAGGAGGTTGGAACCTCAGATTTGCTAGGGATTCAAATGATTGGGAGCTGGATTTAATAGAAGCTATGTTTAACATGCTGAGGGATTTCAAGATCTCTCAAGAGGAGGACTCGGTGGTTTGGAGAGGCGGAGGTCAAGGTACTTTTGGAGTCAGAAGTGCTTACAATCTGCTGGCTGCTCCTAACTCCATTGATTTCCCGGTTAGATGCATTTGGGTGGACAAGGTCCCTACTAAAGCTGCTTTTTTTGCTTGGGAAGCTACATGGGGGAAGATCCTTACGTTGGATAGGCTCCAAAGAAGAGGGTGGCAGCTTCCTAATTGCTGTTTTTTGTGTGGTTGTGAAGAGGAAAATGTAAATCACATTCTTTTACACTGTACAGTGGCTAGGGTTCTCTGGGATATCATCCTTGCCTTGTTTGGGGTTCATTGGGTGTTCCCAGAGACAGTCATAGAGGTGTTACTTAGTTGGAGGGGCTCCTTTGTGGGGAAAAAGAGGAAAAAAATCTGGAATTCCATACCGGTGTGTATTTTTTGGACGGTGTGGAAGGAGATAAATAGATTAGCCTTTAGAGGGGGTTCTTTAGACATACAGAAACTCAAAAATTACTTTGTTTGTAACTTGTGGAGTTGGGCTAGAGTGTACATGGGAGAGGAGTCCTCTTCGCTTTTACTTTTTTTGGAGTGGCTAGCGGCTACCTAAGGGCCATGTGAGGCTGCTTGTCTTTCTTGCGTTTTGGGGTGGGGCTGAGGTTGTATACATCCTGTATGCTTTTGGCTTATTTTGCCCTTTAATATAAAGTTGCGCTTATTTATCAAAAAATAAAAAATAAAGACATAAAGTAAACCGGTAAGCTAGATAGGATGTTTTTTATAAAGTTAGTTTTCCTCCTTTTGATAGGTATTGTCTCTTTTACATAGCAAGTCGTTTTTGAAATCTTTCCTCTACCACATCCTAAACCTGAGATTGCCTTAAACCACGTGAATACCCAACTCAAATATTTAATATGCTCCTTTGTGGCATCATAAAAAATAAGGGTATCATTAGCAAATAACACCTCCTACCCATGATAATAGTTTAAACTTTCTTATTGTTACTATGGGGCTCTAAAGCGAGAATTTTTTTTTTTTTTTTGATACGTAAACCAATTATGTATTAAAACAAAGGTCAATAGCCACACAGCATACAGGAGATATATAAGGCAGCTATAGCCTCTCAACAAAAAACAAAAGAGACCAAGAAGACCTCACCCCCCCTAAGTGGATGCTAACCACTCTAGAAAGCCTAGAAGGGAGAGGGAGTCATCTCCAATATCCAATCTAGACCAACCCCACAAATTACAAACAAAAAAATTCTTTAGCTTCTGAATATGTAGCACACCCACCTTAAAGGCTAATCTATTCCTCTCTTTCCAAACCGTCCAAAAGATACATAATGGGATGGACTTCCAAATCTTTTTCCTTTTTTTTTCCCATAAAAGAACCTCTCCAGCTAAATAAGACCTCCACTCTAAAGCGAGAATTTTCCAGCATTTCCAATTAAATCTTCTTCTTTCTAAGTGTTCCATACAAATAAATTGCCATTCCTTTCCTCTACAGGGAAAGAAATTCAAGTCACAGCACAAACGGATTTTTTCAATCTCGCTGACCTTGGTTCTATAAGACCAGGCCAGAAAGATCTGATGATCCGTTCTCAGTAGCCATGAAATACTCATCTTAGTCTTTTGTTCATAGATACTCCACTTACACTAGTTAGCAGGTGAAAACCAACTAGTATCTACATGAAAAACTCAACTCTCTCTCTGCCTTCATCTTTCTCTGCAATCAAACAAACAGTATATATTTTGCTCAGTTTTCCCCACATAATCCTACAACCTTGAACAATACCAAAAAACATTTTTCATCCCCACAAGTGAATACATCCTGAAAACAGTATTATAAATGGGCATAAAAACAAGGGAAAGAAGCCATTACCACTTCTCCCATTGTCATATTTGGCCTTCCTTCAAGCTTTTCATGATGCTGCATGAATCCACACATTTAAATGATCTGCAACCAGCAAATCAGATCATCGACTACACTGCATAATCAAATATAACAACTAGAAGCTGATAAACTAGTGTTTCAACTCAATCAACAAGAGCCAGCCAGACATTTTCCCCCAATCCATCTTCAGTTTCCCCGCTTTAAAGAAAAATTTTACAAAAACACATAACATTTTTATCAGGAACATTTTCCAGCGAAACTAAGAAAGCCTTAAGCCGAGAAATAGGTGGTAGACGAGCAAAATTTCGGGTTAGTGTTGGCCTAAACCGAAATTTAGGTTCATGAATTACGGTGAGGAAGGAGAGATTACCTCCTCCGTCGTGGTCGTCTTCTCCGCCACCTCTAGGGTTTGTTTGCCCTATTTTCAATGGCCTTAGCCCTGTTCAGTAATAATAAAAAAACAGAACAACAAAAATAAAAAATAAAAAGGGGAAAATTATGCTATGATGCTCGCTTTTGGGAGTAACGCACCTTTGGTACCCCAAACTTGTGATAATCCGACTGAGAACCCTAATTTTCAAAATAATCCCCGAACAGGACCTCCTCGTTTCAATGGAATGGTGGGTTTGAGGGTTTTGACCTTTTTTTTTTGCAATCAATAAAATCGTATCTTAGTAGTTTTAATTGCTTGTTTTTTTGGGTAAATAGGAAAAGAAAATATTTTGCTCATATTTTGGGTGAATATGAAAAGAAAGGATTTATGATGTCAATGATATAAAAATACAAACATGAAAGTGACGATTTGATATTTTTGTATTATCATCACAAATAAGAGCTTTTGGGTTTTTATTTTTTCATATCTTCCTCTAAGATTGAATCATTAACTAAAGTATTAAGAAGTTTGAAATTTTATATTACACATCTATGTCAACTGATATTTTGGTGTTTTTGTTTAATTTTCATATATGAATCTTAGAGAGAGAGCCTCTTGGTTTACCTATTTCAATAAAGTCTATAATTGGGTCAAAGAATGTCTCGGGGATTCACACAATTATAAATTATATAACTAGTAATTATGTCTTTCCATGCTAACATATTTTATTGTCTAGGATTTAAACTTCTTTTTTAGTATAAGTAGTTATGTACTTTCCAAACCATTTATGAATTAAGAATTAACTAGTAAGTCATATTTGTATACAATATAGTAGTATTAATTTATAATTTTATCGTATATATAAAGACATTTAAAAGTGTGTATAAGTGTTATTTTGAACTGAACTAATGCTCTAACTTCCTCACTTATAATAATGAGGTCTAATATTTGTTATACTATCAATTGTTATGTTTTTATATGTTAAATGTTTGAAATTTGATTAGGTCACAGACTAACTAATGAATATATGAAAAACACAGGTACAATGACATCAAATAGCTCGAGATTCAATAATGGGGTTGGTGAGAACAACTACATGAGAATGAAGATTATGAGTTACTATTACAAATGGATGACATCATTGAAAATATCATAGTGAATTAGAAACTTAGGCAAACTATATTTCACAAACAAAATTTATTTAAGTGGGTATAATTTATTCGAATGGGCCTATAGAACAGTCAACAAGAATACTCAATGAGAGGATCTAACTAGAGAAATCATTACATGGAATGGTATACGAGAGCCCAAAAGAAGGAATTCTATTGTAAAGGAGAGTAATAAGCAATCACCAATCAAGCAATTGAATCATTCTTTGTTTGTATTGGTATTGATTTTTATTTTTATTTTTATTTTTAACATTGAAGTAGTGTGTGTGTGTGTATAGAGTCATAATTAGGCTAACAAATGTAATTGTTCCCAATGTTTTTAGAATCAAACAGGTAATTGAATCAGAAAAATTATCGATTTACATTTGAATGATTGGACCAGTAGTTTGTTTGTATTGGTATTGATTTTGCTTGTATTAATATTATAGTAGTGTATGTGTATAGTCATGAATAGGCTAACAAATGTAATTGTTACCAATGTTTTTAGAATCAAACAAATCATTGAACCATAAAAATTATTAGTTCACAATTGAATGACTAGATCAGTAGTTTGTTTGTATTGGTATTGTTCTTGCTTGTGTGAATATTAAAGTAGCACATGTATATATATATATAGTCATGCATAAACTAACAAATGTAATTGTTACTGGTGTTTTTAAAAAGCCGACAAGTCATTAAATCATAAAAATTATTAGTTCATAGTTTAATGATTGGATTAATAGTTGAATCATTAACATCATAAAATATATAATTTATATACTATTTAAATTTAAAATAATTATACAAATAAAAAAATAAAAAACCAATAATTTTAAAAACTAGTTTTGGATTAGGGAAACATCTAAAATTCTAATATATGAAACTTCACAAATAAAAAACTCAAATATAAAATAAGTTGCATAAATTTCATAACTATCGTAAATCTAATAACATTTTTATTGCATGAATAACTAAATATCCATTGATAATGAAGATAAATCAAAAGGCCGAAAATGATGGTTTTGCTTTTTTGGGTATTTTTCAATGGGATGCCATTTTAAATAGATTGTTGCACGCAACATTATTAATTTATTATTTATTATGGCCTTCGGTGTTGTTTGGTGTTGATACAAAAATGTGGGAGAATGCTTTAATATCTAAATCAATGTTGCTTTGTGGGCTTGTGAATCCGTGTTTATGTGGTGGGTTGGTATGTTGATTTTTAAAAAAAATGATTAACTGAAGTCTATTTTCTTATCGATAACAATGAAATGATCGTTGATGCTATTATAATCAATGGGTAACAATAATAAGAACGATGACGACAAAACACAATAATTTTAAGCACTGAGACGGTAAAATAAAAGAGTAAAGCTAACAAAAAGAAACAAGATTGAGAAACAATAGTAAGTGGGCTAAAATGAGGTAATTTCATATTCAAGAATGACAAAATTGCATCGTTTTGAACTTTTTAAAAATTAAAAACTATTATTTGAAGCGTTACCATCTAATTCAAGTGGTTCAATACTACTATAACTCTTACATGATCCAAAGGTTCAAGCCGAATCAAAGCTTCAACTAGCCGACAATCAGAACACGTAAATCCATGGTCCCATTCCAATTTTTGAAATATCGTTGGATGAACTGTGATGTACTAAGTCATACAATTGATGTTAACATCATAGTAGTATCAATTTATTCAATTAAAAAAAAATGGAGGTTTATGTTGTAATAGATGACGAGAATGATTATTTGAGCTGTAAATAATTATTACAAAGCTTATAGTTGATGGGGGCTTTCCGATGATTTTGCATGCGATGATGAATGGAGACAAAGTGACTCAAATTTAGGCCTCCATCACATGTTTTTATTCATCATCACGCCTTCTTCTACGTGGACATCCCACTGGGTTGCTGGATATATAGGCTCCATAGGGCTTCAGTGGCAACTAAATGGGCCAGCTTTGTGGTGGCCTGGTTGGGCCTTTAAAAGGTCTTTAAAATTGGGCCTCTAGAATGGCCACCAAGGATGCATTACTCCCAAAATCAAGCACCAAAACATAATTTCCCTAAAAACATCATTAAAGTAACCTATTTGGAAAAGCACTTGGAAACTATTTTCTTTCATTTACAATATTTTATTTTATTTTACCTTTTTTTGTCCCTTTGAGAATTTGTTTTGAAAACAAACTGTTTTTTCAAAACAAATTTGAACTGTTTTTATTGTTGTGAAAAAACATTATATATAACTCTACAATGTTTAATAAGCTTTAAAAAACATTTTTCAGATTTAAATAATCAAACATAATTTTATTCTAAGAGTTACTTTTTTTTTTTAAGAATTATTTTTAAATTACTGCCAAAGAAGCCATAGGGGTTTTTTTTTTTTTTTACTATTTTTAAAAATAGAAAATATTTTCAATCATATTTGCAAATTTTGATGAACATTAAACTTCTTTGGTATAATTATATAATAAATAAATATTTTTTTGGGGATTTTTTTAAAGAGCTTCCACAATCTTTTAATATTAATGTATGAGGCACTAATGTTGATTTAGTATAAAATGATATTGCTATTTTTAATAAAAATGAATAAAAACAATTTAGTCATGAGTATGATTTCTTATTTTTAAATTTGCTTAAGAAATTTGAGAATAAAAAAAAATTATAAATTTATGAAAAAAATCTAATTACTAAATTTAGTTTAATTATCTAATAAGTAAAGTCTAAAAATATTTTATTTTACAAATTTATGTAGTTCATATTGTATTATCAAATATATATTTCATTTGTAATTTAAAATATTATACAATAAAATCCCAATAAAATAATAATTTTAAGACCAAAATAAATTATTATTTTAATAGATTATTAATTTATCAATAAATGAATAATTTATTAATTTAGAGGTAGTGCATTGCATATGATATGCAAAAAATGAAAATAAAAGTGAGTTCGAGGTTAATTTAGGTGTGAAAACAATTAAATCGAAAAAATAGAAATTGTAAAAATTATTAAATATTATATTATGAATTCTCATTTGTTATTTTTCTTATATACTGTTAGGAAGTGTCCCAAATTCCTAATTAGTATAGATTCCTTTCTTTGTAAAGAATATTATATAGAATATTTATAGGTTGATATATTATTGTAATATTAGACTTCCTTATAGAATAAGAAAGGTTGTTGGAAATATCTCTATAAATATTCTAGGTCATGAGGGGAAAAAGTTATGAGATGGAGATGAGCTTATAGAGACTATACGAGGTGGATAGAGATGTGAGGAAGAACGGGAGGTACCTGGTGGAGCGAGAGGGCTCGTAGTAAGGTATGGATACAAGGAGTGGGGAAACATCGGATGTTTCGGGAACCCAATAGTTGTATCTGGTTCTATCCTCTGTAATATTCTCTATTGTATAGTGGAATTATTCTCTCTCATCTGTGGACGTAGGCATGGTTGGCCGAACCACGTTAAAACCTCATGTACCGTATGTGTGATTGTTTTATCTTTGTGTTCTTGAACTAACATTGTTGGCATCAAAGCTTTCGCTGGCACAACATATACTTCATTAATTATTAATCAATACTTTCATAAATCTTTAAAGACTTCTAAAAAAATTATTATTTCATACATTTAACAAAATTATTAATTTAATATACTGGCTAAAATTGAGATAAAAAAGAAAAAAAAAGTATTAATTAAAGGAGATTATTAATTCTTCATGGAAGCGTCATATGTGATTATTCAATTTTTTTTAAAATTTTATTAAATGTTTTAATTTTCATTAAAACGTTTTTTTTATATTCCTAAAGTGTTTTTGAAAAATACTTTTAAAATTTATTTGAAAGTAATTTTAAAAAATATTTTCAATATTTTTAGTACTCGAAAACAACTTTTTTGATAAAAATTTCAAATAGTTAAAAATATTATAAACTTATCATTAAATCACAACCAAATAGATTCTTAATCGAGTATATATTTGCTTAAAAATTAAAAAATATATTATTTATCTTATCCTAAAATGGTGCAATAAATTTTAATTAT
Organism: Vitis vinifera; assembly: GCF_030704535.1. Classification (NCBI taxonomy): domain Eukaryota; kingdom Viridiplantae; phylum Streptophyta; class Magnoliopsida; order Vitales; family Vitaceae; genus Vitis; species Vitis vinifera. The sequence goes on along the minus strand of NC_081808.1, from coordinate 1,986,778 downwards.
GAAAATCAATAAAAAAAAAACAATAATAATTACCCTACATTCTCCGAAATAAATTTTAGTAGATGTCCACCACCAATACATCCTCAAATTTCATGTTTCAATTTTTTTTTCTTTTTTTCTATTTCTAATTTCACCCTTTATGTCACAATACAGGTAATATACAATCTCCAAAAACCATAAAATAATAAAATAAAAAAAAGTAAAAAAAAAATGATAATAAAAATAAACAAGTGAGAAAAAAAAAGAAAAAAAATGAAAAACACAAGGTGAGAGAGAGAGCTTGAGAGAGCGACCGAGAAAGAAGGGAGAGAGAAGGAAGAGAGAGAAAGAGAAAGTAATATCAAATTAGCAGCGATCGAGGGTGCAATCCAATTTTCCCGAGAAAAAGCGCCAGAAATTAGCAAAACCCAGAAAGCGAATGCAGTGAAGCAGAGGATAGAGGCTTTGTAAGCTCGCAAGAACTCCAACTGTAGCTTGGTTTCTCTGCAGTTCTCAAGCTGGTGAACAAGGTCAGAGCTGATTCACAAATACTATGATTCTCCTACACTTGGCGAGCTAATCATTACTCTTCCTGGGTTTTTTGTTTTGGGTTTGATCTTGTAAATTTTGTTCTGCTTTGTTCTTTGATTTCTTAGCAATTCGTGCTTTGCTGGTACTGGGAAAACCTTCTATTGATCTCAGTGTTTTTACTCCGTAATTTTGAACTATACGCTTCTTGAATTCTAAAAAAAATGTGGGATTTTGTATTGTGCAGAGGGGTAATTAACTGTTCTTACAGTTGGTTCTGGAAAAAAAAGCTTGGTTTTTGGAGAAGTTTGGTGAACTTAGGGTTTTGATTTATCAGGAAGTTGAATTTAAATTTGGTGATTTTAAGGGTTTTGGGATCTTGCGAGCTCTGTACGGAGTCTGATCTTTAGGGTTTGCATTGTGTGGTATGTGGGTTGATGAATTTGGGTTCGTTTTGAAGACGAGGATAACAGTGATACGGGTTGGAATTGGGGTTTTGTGGTTTTGAACTGTTCGATTATTGTGTGTTTGATTTGGGAGGTTTTGGGTTTAGGAAGATGGGATTGGGTTCTGCATTGTGTGGTATGTGGGTAGAGGAATTTGGGGTCGTTTGGAAGCAGAGTTAAGTGTTTTCAGTTTGGAATTCAGGTTTCCAGGTTTTGTTTGTGGATTGTGTATGAGAAATGCAACCGCAGCAGAGCTCGCGGATTGATGTGGCAGATTTGAAGGTTCAGATAGTGAAGAAAATTGGGGCTGACAGGGCAAGACGGTATTTTTATTACCTAAATAGGTTGTTGAGCCAGAAACTGTGTAAGAGTGAGTTTGATAAGTTGTGTTCTCGAGTACTTGGGAGAGAGAACGTGTTGCTGCACAATCAGTTTATTCGATCTATCTTAAAGAATGCCTTTCATGCTAAAACCCCACCGCCATTTCATGCTAAAACCCCACCGCCATTTCATGATGCGGGGCCCACAAATTCTGTTGAAGAAGATGGGCATGAACAAAGCAGGGCTGTCATTGCAAATCCAACTCCAAATTCGCCAATTTGGTCGAATGGAGCTGTTCCATCGTGGAAGAGTAGGCCTGTTATCCGTGATCGGAAGCCTCGGGACCGCCCTAGTCCTCTTGGACCAAATGGGAAGGTAGATTATGGGCCTCAATGGGCACCTGTAGAAGATAGTGGTAGTAAAGTTCTTACTGAAAATGGGGAGTTGACTCCTTGTGATTACCAGAGGCCAGTGCAGCCACTTCAAGGAGTTGCTGAGCTACCTGAGAATCAAAGGCAGGTTTCTGCTCAGCGACCCAAGGGGACTCCGAGACATAGCCAAGATCATACAGGATTAGCGGTTGTTGAAGATGGGGAAGAGGTGGAGCAAGCCAGCCACTTGAAATTCTCGAGAAGTCGTCTTATTGCTCCTCTTGGGATACCATTTTGCTCAGCTAGTATAGGTGGGGCCCGGAAAGCTTTGTCAGTGCCAAGCAATGATAATATGGTTAGCTATTTTGACAGTGGTGGGTTGTTCGATACAGAGATCCTGAGGAAACGGATGGAGCAGATTGCTGGAGGACAGGGCCTTGGGGGTGTTTCAATGGAATGTGCTAATATGCTAAATAATATGTTGGATGTGTATTTGAAACGGTTAATCAAGTCGTGTGTTGAGTTGGTGGGAGCAAGGTCCAAAAATGAACCAAAAAAGCATCACCCTGTGAAGCAGTCAATTCAAAGTAAGATTGTCAACGGCATGTGGCCTAGTAACCACTTACATATGCAAAGTAGCAGTGGGCCCATCGAAGTTATTCAGGAACAGAGACCCCTTTGCTCAATATCTTTGCTTGATTTCAAGGTTGCAATGGAGCTAAATCCACAGCAACTTGGAGAAGACTGGCCATTGCTTCTGGAGAAAATTTGCATGCAGACGTTCGAGGAATAAAAAACCATACAAACAGCTATTTTGTAAGCTATGGTCAAATCAGTTAATTATGCACTGAAGGATGTGATAACCATGTTTGGACTCTGTTGATGCAGCCATTTCGCTTCTCAAGGCCATGTTGAGCCAGATGACTCCTATTTGGATAATGCTTAGACCCTTGCAAGATGAGATGAGGGCTTGAGCATGAATGATATGTGATCACATGCTGCATTCCTTGCACATCCATCAGAAATTCTTTTATAGCAGCCAATCAAAGGGTACTTCAAACAGAATGCTCATTTTTGGTTGCTCTCTGTTGTATGACTAGCATTCATGTTGGCTGTCTTCCGCAGTCACTGAAGAACTTGAGCTTTTTCGTGTAATTTACAGCCACTGGAGGGGAAATCTAAGAAAATTTTGCAGGGACACTGTTGTGTAAGAGCTGCAGTTTGCTCTGTATGTATTTTCAAATCTGAGAATTTATTGAATCGCAATATTAATAACACATTAACATCCAATGAATTGTCATATGATGGTTTTAATTTGAATACCCCAACTAAATGACAACTGAAATATATATGCTGAAGTAATATATCTTACTCATGTTTACATGGCAATTTAGCATATATTTATGTGCATCACTCTAAGAATCTCATGCCTCATAATTTTTCTGGAATTTCTCAATTTAGAATATGTTGTGAATTGCTATCTGTGACTATTGATTTTGCAATTTTTTTTTTTTTATGTTTTTAAATTTTCTTGTTTCAGAAACTGCTAGTCTTTGGTATTTGGATGCAGTAAATCCAGTAATTGTTAATTTCTTTTCAAAATTAAAAGGGGGATTTGTTGTTCCAAATATCTAGGAGGCTAGAACTGATTTTGATGCAAGAGTTTGAAATTGGAAAAACCATAGACATCCCGGTGGCAAAGCTCAACAAATTGAACCCAAGGGGATTTGGTAATCATATTGTCTCGAACAATTGATGTGCTTGTTTACATCACCTTTTGTACATCAATTATGGGATCCTATGTTCATCAAAGCCATTTATATAGATCTAAACATATGTAGAAGCCTAGTCCTAAACTTTCTGTGAAATACTATAACTTTATTATATAGTACTACGAAATTAACTTCATAGATTGCATGAAGAGAATAACCAGCATTCTTTCTTTTCTCACAACTCAGGTTCGGAATTGTGTCAATGGGTGTAGATTTGAACATGGATCTACTATTTTAAATAAGCCCCATAAAAATTCATGGGGCCACCTCTAGTTGTAGATATCTTTCTCTCTCTCTCTCTCTCTCACACACACACACACAAGGAACCTTTGTTACTAATCAATACTCTCTGAGAAAAGTAAAAGATTTATGTCTTGATTTTATTTACTTGTTATTTGAATGTGTTCTTTGCCTTTTTCTATTATTCCTGGTTAGTGTAAAAATCTCCATGGATGGATATCAGTAGATAGCTTTCTTCAAGGAACTATTTTGTATGATTCAGTGCTCATGTATATGTGCTTATTGAATAACAGGCTTTTTTGGAGTAGAAGCTGTAAAATGATTTGTTGGAAGCTTTATGGAGAAACCAAGCTTACTTCTTCATTTCATTTAATCATTGTTTGGCTGTTGAAGATGTTTCCATTGCATTTTCATCCTTTTATGCGAAGGATCTATGTTAAATTCTATGATCAATTATTTATTTGTTCTTTTACTTGTAAGTAATAACAACGGGATCATGTGCTGATGCTTGATGCTAGTTCCTTACAAAATGCTTCTCATTTCAGCAATTGCTAGGCAATTATTGTTTCCTTTTCAATAGTCTAAAGTGGGATTCATCTTTTTAAATAGTAAGGAACCTATGGCTTATTTAAAAACCAGATTTTTATGTTTGGGCAATATCAGACATCCAGCTGGCATAACTTGGCATGTAGAAGCCATGAATGCATTTTGGATTCAACAATTATTCATCATCACAGATAATTTGGAATTGAGGAACTGATTAGGAAATTATTACAATAAGTGGAGAAAAACCAGGAATAAATTTGAATGGGTGAAAACAATTAATATTTATTGAAAACTGCATATGATGCCTTTTGTGCGATTATATGAAATCTTCTGAGACTAGTGTATTCGTTGAAGATAACCAAATCTTTTTATGAAAAAAAGAAAACATGAATGCTGATATACAGTGCAGTATATTATCAAGTAAGACTCTTAATAAAATAAGGCGAACATTACTGACATTTTTATGAATTCAGAGAACTTTGTCTCATTAATCCTTAATATACTGTGATCGAAAAGTGTATCATGTATCCCTCACTCTTATGTTACCGGCTCCATTTCCTTTTCAGCCTCACTTTTTCTTTTGTTTTATTTTTTAATTTTTTTTTGTGTAAAATTTCCAGAATTCATTACAAAATGTCATTGAATCTCCCCCTCTGAGTGTGCATATGTTTTATAGTATTTTTCAATATACCTCTTGGGAGTTCGAGATGGCATAACATTCTAGTTCAAATCTGGATGGCATGTTCAATTCATTTGTTCATTAATTGTTGTTTGGGCTGTCTGAATCCCTCCATTGCATTAATATCCTTTTATTTCTGTGCCTCTGTTGTTTTCATGATGTTTTGTGCTCACACTTGATGCCTATTGCTTGCTGAATGGATAAATTTAAAAGTACAAGTTCCAGCAGGTAACCATGATATGTAGAGCCATCCATTTAGCACCTTTGTTTCTGAGAATGTGAAACAGAAAGAAGACGACTAGAGTGGTTGGTATTTGAAATAAGTTGACCTTTCAAACGGTGCCATAGGTGTATCTTCATCGTCAACCTTGAACTCTCTATTTGGTAAGAGACCTTAATCTTTTACAGTTGATGACAAAGTGAATTCAGTTTTTATGAAATTTGTCTTCGTTAGTCCTTAGAGCATTCTATTTGCAAGTGGCACTTGTGGGTGACAACAGTTAGAAATTGTCTTTATGATTGTTTGCTGATGTGGATGTTTTGGCTGTCTGTGTGAAAAGGTAAAGGCTGGCGTTGGATTTGTGATCTGCGGCCCAGAGATCGACCTAGCCTTCTTGGGGATCAAATAGGAAGGCAGATTATGCTGTAATCAACCATCTATCAATAGCCACAAAAAATAGTGATGATTTGTAATTGTGGAAAAAGGCTGATCTGACTACCCAATTTCCAAGGTCATTGGAGCATCCTAGAGGATTCACTGAGCAACCTAGGGATGATAGTGAATTTGCTCTATGGAAAGCTGAAATAAAGCGATCAATGGATGTACTAATTTCTTTACATCAAAAATATCAGATCGAGGTGGCAATTGTTGAAGATGGGAAGAGTTTGAGCGGTTCAGCCACTGAAATTTCACCAGAAGTCCTCCCTTGGGTGTTTCATTTTGCTCAAGCCAATGCAGTTGCCGAACTTCTCTTGTAACAAGCAGTGAACATTTGTATAAATTGCTGGATTATCTAACATGCAGACATGCAAGAAACATATGAAGTAGACTGCAGCAGTTCACGTCCTCACTGCCCTAGAACTCAATGGTTAGACCGACTTGTTCAACACTATACTTTGATTCTTCCCTTATGAAAGGATGGTTTCTATCTAATTTGCTAATATGTTGAATCAGATATTGGATGTGCACTTGGATCGACTGATCAAATTTTGCAGGGTCAGTGGGATCAAGATGTTCAGAAAATCAGTCACAAGCTTATGAATGGCACGTGGCATCTAAACACTCCTATATGCAAAGTGGTAGTGGGATCAACAAGTTATGCAGGGGTGACGAATCGATTGCTAACTATATTTGTTTGATCTTAGAGTTGGAAGTGCAACCTATGCTGCTGGAACTTGGGGGCAAGCTGACCAGTGCCGGTACGGAAGAAAATTTACATCAATGCATTCATGGAATGAAACATCCACATGGATTTTGGTTTTCTCCAAGCTATAATTGACTCAGTCTGTTCTGGTTTTGAAGGCTTGGAAATTGTTGGTGGGCATCATTTTACAGCCAGTTTCCTACTTGTGGCAATGGTGTTCCAGATGACTCTGATTAGGATAAAACTCTGACCCTGCAAAGATAAAATGTGTGTTTGACCATGAAAAAGCTGCATTCTGCTGTTACAGAAACTGTACCCTGGCAAGCGATTGATGGCGCTCACACACGCCTCTGAATCAACCTTCTCATAATTCTATGTTAAGTGTTGGCCCTCTTCTGCCAGCACAACAAATCTTGAGCTTTTTGTACAGTTTATGATGAGGGGTAAGTTTGATGTGTAAGAACCACAATGTTATTCCATTTTCTAAGTCTGAAACATTATCGAGTCCTTGTATACTTAATAGGCTATAACATCCATTGAATTATCTTGAGGGTTTGAAGTCAAAAAGTTCTAACTAAATGACACGCAAAAATCCGTCTGCTGAAGTAATGTTTCCATAATGGGGATTTACCATTTATTGCACTGCAGCTATAATGGCCTTTCAATATTTGTATGCTGGCTAGCTCAGTGTAGCTATTCGCCAGTGGCAAAATTATCATTTCTGTATTAATGGTTCTTTGCTACTTGGATGCAATAAAGATGAATCCTCCTTCAAAACTCAAAAGGGGTTTTATTTTTCTCAATTTAGGTGAGGGAAGCATTGTTTTAAGGTTGATTGAATTGAATTCTGCGTTATATTTGAATGGGAAAATTTGGGGTCCTAGATGAAAGAATGGGAGCAGATAACAACATGCAATTATCACAGTGGGGCTCTGTTTATCAGTTTATTGTGTCAAATTTTCTTCCCAATTTTAACCAAGGAAATTCCCTATCTCTTCATTTTCTGAGCCCAACAGCGAAGAATCAAGACTGCCATACTCCATTGCAATACAAAGAATAACAGTGATAAAGGTCATTAGAAGTTGTCAACCAGAGCATCACTGCAAAAAATGAACCAACTATCCAATTGGTACTCAATGTAATGCTTCTCTAATGATTTGGTAATGCATGGTACATGTTTTCACAATCGAAATGAGTATCTAAAATCATAAAAATAGAATATAAAAACATATACCAGGAAGAGCTTCATAAACAATCGAATGAGAAGGCCCACCAGCTAAAAACAACCACAAGGTAAAAGAGCTCAGGGAGCAGGGACCATACCGTCTGCCCCAATAGGTTGGAGGTTATCAGCCAGGGTGGGCCAATTTGGCTACCAAACATGCTTCTCTTTGGGGCCTACTTGACCACCATCTAGTATAGCCCACAAACAAAATAACCCAACCAGAAGAAATCGATAGACTAGACCTTAAAGCAAGAGGTAGAAAGAAAATTCCACAAGAACATGTCCAAAAGAACAGCACCATTCTGTGAGTACTTTTCATTTCAAAGTTCATAGAAGGTAAATGAGAAGCTCCCAGCTGTTCAGCCAAGAGCCTTGGATTTATTAGTTGGTTGAAAGAAAGGGGATTTGGTATGTACATAAAGAAGTGAAAATAAAAAATGTTGGGAGTAGGAGGATCCACATAATATTTGTACAAATCTCCCCCATCCAATCTGGTTTCCTGAATTATGAGGAAGATGATTAAAGTGCAGCTGAAGCCTTGCAGACAGGGCACCAATTCTTCAGCCGTAGCCACTGGTGTATACAGGCCACATGATACCCATGCTCGCATTGCAATTTCCCCACTTCATCCCCAACCATGTACTCTTCCTGCAAACAGGGAAATACACAGGATTTTAGATGATATATACCTTGCAACTGGAGTGAGAAAAATCTGAAGAACAGATTAAATCAGCTTTGTTTGTTTTGATCCAAACTGAGAAAATTTCCAATCTCAACTTAGTTTGGTTATAAATGTGCACTGTATTATTCAAACCAAGGCGGTCCACACCTTAGTGATCATCACCAGGTTTTTCTAGAATTAAATTATAAATAAACATTGGGCCCTATTGTATTCCTTAAATCAAGATGGTATCTTGATGTGGATAAATGCAATTTCCAAGCCCTTTCAATTGCTTTCTATCCCTTTCCAGCCCTTTTTGGAGGTTCTTAAATGTTCCGTAAAAAACTTGTTTCATCTTAAATAATGCATGCTGACTGTTATAAAAACCTTCTAAAGTTTCATTTTTCCAGGTTTAAACCAATGTCAACATTTCTTTGTAATAACTACCTCTATGCCCAACACAACCTCCTCCCAACCCAACCAACCAAACTCCTTATTATTCCCATCAGTGTCCATATTTAAGACCTTTTACTTACCTAACCCAAACTTCCCTATCATTTTTCAACCCAAAAAAGAAAAATATAGTTGGTTCAAATTTATTCTTACTATAACTAGATCCAACCTAATCCAAACAAAGCTCAAATAAGAAATTCAACTAGGTCTGGCTAGTTTAAATAGCTATAGATGAAGATTGGGCTGGTATTAGTGCTGAGTGGCTTTGTTTGGGTCTGACTTCAGTCAAACCTAAAAGCCTGATTGCACTTGCAATGATAATAAAAGGCAATAACAACCGAGTACCAATAGTAAAAAATCCTTGAGTGATTGCAGTAGATGAACCTGACAAATACTGCATTTGACATCATCACCATCCCCAGCACAATCCATGGTCCCTGGTTCTGTAGGCAGTGTGTGATAGATGCTTCTCTCAAGGCATTTTGACAATGCTTCTTCTGTAAGTGCTGTGCTCACAGTACCCATCTTCTCCTCTAGAGCCAATAATTCCTGTAAAAATATAACAGTAGAAAGTTGTAAGGATGAAGATTAGAATGTTTACCTTAGAAGATAAGTTGCTTTTTCAACCAATCAACTGACATTCATTGTTTATAAACTATACAATTTTTATTTGTAAAGAAATGTCAACTATGATCATAATAAATTATTTGAAGAAACTTGAGAGACACATCACTCCAAAAGAACATGCCAGCCAAGAAGAAAAGTCCAAAATAAGGAACTAAAAGAAAACATTTTGAAAGTATTATATGCAAACCATGTTGCAACCGTATCACAACAGAACAACAAACCTCATATGACATGTTATCTATATCTAGTCTCATCTCTCTGTGCTGATCATGGAAGCTTAAGCCACCAAGGAACAAATTTGTCTCCAGAACAAGTAATTGCTGCAGGACAATAAAGAATAGTTAAGCAAACTTCCAAATGGGAGAAATTAAAAATCCAGAAACCAGAATAAAAAGTTAACTACCTCATATGTTAGTTCTTCATCTTGCTCAATCCTCTCTAGAGCCAATAATACCTGTGCAAATGTCATAAAAAAAATTTCTACCTTTGTAAAACAATTTCCCCGCTAGACCTTCAGTATGATAGTACAAAAGGAACTGCAAATTACAACATTACATCAACAAAATACCTCTGCAATCCCATCCATGTTATAGCGTCGCAGGCTATCCCGATTCATTGAAGAGCGTGAGATACCAACTTCTGTGGGACTTATGGGCATAATACTATGTAAATTCTCACTGCTACTATCTGATTGACTGTAAGAATTCAGGAAGCTTGAGGGAGATCCTATGGAGAACTGATGTGACAAGCTGGGATCATTTGCCCCAATAGATATTTCAGGTTGGGGCATTTGTGGGATTGTAATGGAGGGCTCAGTCGGCAATAAATTGTTTCGAATTCCTTGATTAGAGGATGATGGCCTACTAGTATTACCATTGATTGACCTCCGAGTCCTAACGGATGCAACACCGTTATCCCTGCTAGGAGTCCAATTTCTGGATCGTCTGGAATCAGAAATGGAGACACCATAACTAGAAATAGAATTCCGTCCATATTCTGATGATGGCCCACCACTCTTCTTGCCTCTAGCAGAGGAACTACTTTCTATTTCAGAAAGTCTCTTTTTTCCAATGTCCTTCTTTCTAGTAAGGTTTGATTCAGATGATGAACATGATGGCATTGCATCAGAAATTGAATTGCATCTTAGATTTCTCAAACCATACCTGCTTGCGTTTGCACCATGTCTTGCTACTTGACCAGCAGTTTTAGATGCCAATGCAACAGAGGAACCCATCAGAGTAGCTTGGTTAGTAAAGCCAGATTTTTGATGAAAATTCCTTCGAGGTCTTGTATTTGAAGCAATACTAGAGCTACCCACTTCCATAGGTGTGATTTCGGAAGACTCAGTATCGTCTGCTTTGGGGTGATGCCCTCTCTGAATCTTTCCAGGTGGGGGAATGAGCTCTAAGACTTCTGACTCATCTGGAACACTACTAGTTTCAGATGAATCTGTTTCTAGATGAGCAGATAGCTTTTTCCGAGGTGTCTGAAGGGATTTTCTCACTGAAGGGCCAGTACTAGAGGAACTTCCAATTATTTCTTTTCCACTTGAAGAAGTAAAGGATGAAGGTCTTGAAGATTTGGGCTTCTCCAAACTGCCAAGTTGGGTACCTTTCATGGAGTTCAATCTGCCTCTGCATCCAAGTCGGTTGCAGAATTGCGCATTCCGATCTCTGTTGTTGGCTGTATCTCTCAAAATAACACCTGGTCTAAGACCTGATCCCTTTCTAGAGACAACAAGCTCATTAATGGCTCTTTTACCAGAATATTCATCCATGTATCGTGATTTAGCTATTTCAACCTGCAAAGTTAGTAGATTATTAAAAAACCCTTTTCCTAAGTTAAGGCATCAGTAACTTATTACTTCAGCAAGTAAAATAACATTCTATAGCCTTCCCACTGCTACAGTCGGAAGAAGATGTGAATAATTTTGGACTTTGAAATCCACACACCAGATACCCAGATTAGAGACACTGGGATGTGGTTCTAGTGGTGTATTTTTTGAACTATATACAAATTGAAAAGTGAAGATCTCATCCTGTGTTATTCTTGATTGAACTCTAGTCCCAAATGAAACAACAACACCATAACCTAGGGACTAATCTGGCTCATTTGAAAATAGAAATGAAGATGCCATGATGGCAAACATTCACTGTGAGAAACGAACTTCTTGATTGCATAAGTTTGAAGCATTCTTCTGGCCCAAAAGAAACTTCTTTTTAAACAAGTTGTACCAACGATGCAATAACCATAATTTTTATGGCTTTTCTATAGACTTCAAGTTTGGTCGCAAACATTACAATTATTTTCATCCTCCAGCAAGCATGAAGAACTCTATTACACAAAACTCACTGCAAAACCACAACGGAAGGCCAAAGACTCGGAACAAATATAGAACCCTGTAGTTCTCCATCAATTGAATAACATGATCAAAGCATCTCAAAGACAGAAAATACTACCACTGGATATACACAACCAAAACAACACAAGGATTATTACCAGGGCAAGGTTTTTCCTACAAATTATTTGAAAGGATCTAGCCTTCAAGCTATGAGTTCAATAGAGACCTTTTACCAATTTTCCTAAAGCTCATATATGCAGATAAACAGTTTCAATTCTACTGTGTTTTTCCATGAATTACAATGAAAAAGTACATAAAAAGTAAACATAAAACCCAGTACAGAGCTGAATAACAGAACAACACCTAAACAAACATCACCAAACAGAGCAAAAACCAGATAACAGAAAAAACTCTTTTTCTAACAATAAATACCCTCTCAAAAGCAAACTAAATAAACAAACCAAAGAACATTAAGCTTTTTCATGATTAAAGTTGATGCTCCTTTAATGAAAAAAAAAGCCTTCCTTATCAAAGAGCATGATTAAAAGAACATACCAAAAAACACAAAGCCATCAGACCAAGTTGAGAATCACAAAGTTCAAACAGGGGGTATCAAAGATCCTTTGAAAGAGAAAGAACCACAGAGAATAAGTAAAAACCTTTGTGATAAAAAAATCAATAATCCACAACGGAAGCTCAAATTTTTGTTCTGTCTCATATCATATTCATGGCAGTCATCAATCCATAAAAAGAAACAAAAACCAAGGAGAAAGATATGGGCAAATACTTATACTTTTATCCAAAAAAAGGCGGGTTAATTTCCCTTTTTTCAGGAGAAAGTTTCACTGAATTATTCTCCACACAATCTTCCGTATTTTCTCTGTACAAAGAAAACGCTTCCCCCGTGAATTCAGCCCTCAGAAGCCTAAATACAATCCCCCGAGTCCAAAGAAGAAAACCCATCGAAATTTTCCATGAACCCAATCACAAAATCCCCCTCCCACCGAAAAAACAACAGCATAAAAAAAAAAATGTCTTGCCCACGAATCAAAACCTCAAAAAGCTCTATATCCACAAAGAAAATCAAAGAAAACCAATTCTCTGTGCAACCAAACACAACCCACCATCCCAAATATCCGATTTAAATCATGAAAACCCATGAAAATTCAACTGATCGAAGAAAAAGTATTTTTCATTTTTTCAATACCCAATCAACACAGCACAACACCACCGAAAATACCCAATAACCAAAAACTCATTAAAGTTATTCAAAAAAATACATCACTAAAAACCCAGAAATTCAGAAGTAGTGGTTTTAAAATGATGGAAAAGCCCAGCAAACGGATAGTTATTGATTCAAAAGTGAATGAAAAACGATCGAATTTTGGTTGTACCTTTCCTCCTCCTTCGTCTTGTGAGGAGAGAGAAATACAACTTCTAGAGGGAGAAGAAAACGTGTGTGTAAGATCCGAGTCGAATACGAGTCCAATCTAAAGAGAAAGGGAGAGAGAGCGCGAAGAGCAGAGGTCTTTGCCGTCCAGCCAATGGATTTTTGTAAGATCCAAGCCGTCAGATTTATTATTTCGGAAATGGTCAAATATCGACGGCTTTCGTTGACCACTATGTCACCGTCAAGTGTTTGTATCACATTCGTATATGCCCACCCCACCAACGGAGAGCCGCCCAACCTCTAATTTACCCTTTTTCTTTTTCTTAAAAAAACATTAAAACATATGCTTCTAATCCTACTCGCACTTGAAGTGTTTGTGCCCACGCTCTGATAAGTTTGGATGATTCTATTTCTCCCAATTGTTTTTGAGAGATTTTCAACAAATTTACAGCATTTATATGAAAAATGGACTGGTCAATTTATTATTTTTGTTAGTATTAAAATAGTATAAAAATGCAATGGGGCTGTGCCCACCACGCGCCCTCAAGGTGTGTGAGATAAATACTACTTTTCACTTTATTATTATTAATATTATTTTCATATTTGCCTCTAAATTTTAAATTTTTATTCCTCCGGAAGTCATGAGACGCATAGGTTACTGTTACAAACTTAAATGAAATGCGACATAAGAAGAAGAAGAGAGGCGGATGGAGAGAGAATAGGCAATCTTATTGATGACAATATGGAAGAGAGCAGAGCAGAGAGGAGGTGAGCAATTCACACAATTTCCACACAACCCTGACCCTTCATCCCTCTCACACTCATATACTATCTCTATAACAAATTGCAACAACTTCTCTAACAAACTCCCGAGAATATCGCTAAGCCGCTTCTCATCAATCGCACCGCATCACTAACATGGTTCTCCTCACGGTGTCGTTTACCAGCTGTTCGCATCAATACTCCCTTCTAAGAAACTTCCTTGTCCTCAAGGAAGAAAGCAGGAAACCTCCTCTTCAGATCATCTGCAAATTCCCAAGACGCATCAGCTGGTGATTTATCAACCCAATGTATCAGTAATTGAACAGCTGGGACATTGTGTCTTTTGACTAAACGACGGTCCAGAATAGCTTGTGGGAGCAAGGTGGTGCTGGTATTAGAGATAGGTAAAGATGAGCAAGCTTGAATTGATGCATGAGCTGGCTTGAGAAGGGACACGTGGAATACGTTGTGTATTTGAGCATCAGGAGGCAACTGAAGCTGATAAGCCACTGTTCCAATTCTGTCTATCACCTTAAACGGGCCATAATAGCGGGGTTGGAGTTTGGGACCTCCTGAATGCATACTGACTTGCTTATAAGCCTGGAGTTTTAGTAACACCATATCTCCAATGTTGAATTCTCTGTCAAACCTGTTCTTATCGGCTTGAATTTTCATCCTCTGCTGTGCCTTGGAGAGATGGTGTTTAAGCAGTTGCAGCCAACTCTCTCTTTCATTTAACACTCTATCAACAGCTTCAACATTTGAGTCCTTTGGAAAATAGGGAATTTGTAGCGGAGGGGCATAACCATACAAAGCTTCAAACGGTGACATCTTTAAAGAGGAATGGTATGAAGTATTATACCAAAACTCTGCTAATGAGATCCAGTTTGCCCATTGGCTTGGGTTATCGCCTGCCATGCACCGAAGATAGGTTTCAATACACCTATTCACCACTTCTGTTTGACCGTCCGTTTGAGGGTGGTACGCAGTAGATAGCTGCAATGAGACGCCCTGTAATTTGAAAAATTCCTGCCAAAAAACACTGGTGAAAATAGGGTCTCTGTCACATGTGATGGAGTGAGGAAGACCATGAAGTTTATATACACTGTCAAGGAACACTTGGGCAACCATCTTGGCTGTATATGGGTGTGGTAGCAGCATAAAGTGACCATACTTGGTAAGCCTGTCCACAACAACAAAAATTGCCGTTTTACCATTAGATTTGGGGAGGCCTTCGATGAAGTCCATTGTGATGTCTGTGAAGACTCCCTCTGGAACAGGCAATGGTTGCAGTAAGCCAGAATAAGGTTTATTTTCTGGTTTGAAGCGCTGACATACAGAGCAATTTCTCACATATTCTCGGACAAACTTCCTCAAGCCCTTCCAATAAACTACTGCAGATATTCGCTTTGTAGTCACATACACGCCAGAATGGCCTCCAGTTGGCGAATCATGAAAGCTGTTTAAGATCTCTCGTCGCAGTTGTTCATTGACTCCAACTACCAATTTCCCCTTTCTCCGAAGTTCCTCTCCTCGCCAAGAATATTTAGGATAAGCAGAGGGGTCTGCTTCCTTAGCCTTAATGATCTTCTGTAATTCAAGATCTACACCCCAAGATTCTTTGATCAAGTCATACAACTGAGTGTTTAAAATTGTTGTAGATAGAACAAACAACTCTGCTGGTTGGATTCTAGACAAAGCATCCGCAGCAACATTCTCTTTTCCTTGCTTATAGCGAATTTCGTAATCGTATTGCATAAGCTTGGCAACCCAAGCTTGCTGAGTAGGTGTAGTTACTCGCTGTTCAAGAAGATATTTCAGACTCTGGTGGTCTGTTTTGATTACAAAATGGCGATCTACCAGATATGACTCCCACTTTTTGATGGCCATAAGAATAGCCAACATCTCTTTTTCATAAGTGGATAAGGTTTGAAACCTGTCAGATAAGGCCTTGCTGATGTATGCAATGGGATGTCCTTCTTGCATTAGGACTGCTCCAATACCCTGACCAGAAGCATCTGTTTCTATTATGAACTCCTTTGAAAAATTTGGCAGGGCAAGCACTGGTGCGGTTATCATCGCCTGTTTCAAAGCCATGAAAGCTTGATTACTTCCCTCTGTCCACTGAAAAGCGTCCTTTTTAAGCAGATCTGTCAGTGGCTTTGCAATTTTTCCATAATCCTTTACAAACCGCCTATAGTACCCCGTGAGGCCTAGAAAGCCACGAAGTTGCTTAAGTGTAATGGGAGTAGGCCAATCTCTAACAGCAGCAACTTTTTGAGGATCAGTATAAACTCCCCCGCTGGAAATCACATGGCCCAGATACTCAATACTAGAGTGGCCAAAGAAACATTTGGTGCTCTTGGCATAAAGCAAATTCTCCCGTAAGACCTGCAAGGCAATACTCAAATGATGTATGTGGTCAGAGAAGCTTCTGCTGTATATTAAAATGTCATCAAAAAACACTAGGATGAACTTCCGAAGATAGGGTTGGAAGATATTGTTCATAAGGCTCTGGAAGGTGGATGGAGCATTCGTGAGGCCAAAAGGCATCACCAAAAATTCGTAGTGGCCCTCATGTGTCTTGAAGGCAGTTTTTGGCACATCAGGTTCATGCATTCTGATTTGCCAATAGCCAGAGCGTAGGTCAATTTTGGAGAAAATTGTTGAACCTCCCAATTCTTCAAGAAGTTCTTCAATAACAGGTATTGGAAATTTGTCCTTGACAGTAACTTGGTTCAAAGCTCTGTAGTCAACACATAATCTCCACGATCCATCCTTTTTTTTTACTAGAACCACCGGACTTGCGTAAGGGCTCCTGCTTTGTCTAATTACTCCTGCATGTAACATTTCACCAATCAGTTTCTCAATAGCATCTTTCTGCACTGCAGCATACCTGTAAGGTCTGCAATTAATTGGTCCCGCTTCATCCTTTAAATCAATCTGATGATCATAATCCCGGACCGGGGGTAATCCTGTGGGCTCTTCAAAGACGTCCGCAAAAGCCTGCAACATTTTTTGCAACTCCTCCTGCTGTTGCGGGGTGAGAGTTTCCTCTAAATGAGTGTTTTCAGCCACCTGAATAGCCCAGAGAGTGGCATCTGAAAGGTCCTGTATTGCAAACAAGCCAGGCTGTTCTACCAAGCCTTTTAGCTTATCTGCCCAAGGTGACATCCTCTCCTGAAGCTTATTTTTGCCCTGCAAGAGATATGGTTTGCCATTTAATTCAAAACCCATCTGCAATGTATTAAAGTTCCACGAGATATCTCCCAGAGTGGCAAGCCATTGAGTTCCCAAGATAAGATCATAAGTCTCCAGAGGCAGAACATAAACCTCCGCAATAAATTCTTGCCCTTGCATTCTCCACCTGAAGTCTGAACATAGGGCTGTACAGTGAAGTTCTTGCCCATTTGCTACGGTCACCCTTATCCCTCTAGCCTTCTGCCAACAACAGTCAACCCTTTTTGCCACCTTAGAACTCAGGAAATTATGAGAGCTTCCTGAGTCTATTAGCACAAATAAGGAGCGCCCCTTGTAATTTCCATTCAAGGTCATAGTTTGTGAGTCTTCATTGCTCATAAGAGCATTAAGAGACAGCTGAATCTGTTCATCCTCCTCACCCAAACCTTCCATTTGTAAATTCTCTTCAGGCCCCTCACCATCTGTCTCCACCTGAATCTGCATAACATACAGTTGTTTCCTTTTACATTTATGGCCAGGAGTAAATTTCTCATCACACCAGAAACATAAACCCTTAGCCCGACGCTCGTCTAGGTCTCTGTTAGAGAAATTTCGATGGTTTCTAGTGGTGATTCCAGGATTGGTTTTAGGTATATTGGTTGATGGTGGTAAGGGTAGCAGTCCGGCATTTGTAGTTTTCGGGAAAGTGGTGTTACTGAGGTTGGTGGCATTTTGGGAAATAGAGGTGATTGGCGTGGCTTTGTGGTAATGGTTAGTGGTGGGTGAGTATAGGCTAGGTCCTTTGGAGACTGGTTTTGGTTTGTTCTGCAAAGCGGCTACTGCTATTTCTTGTAATCTGGCCAGAGAGTAAGCATCAGCAAGTGTTTGTGGTTTGAACATTCGAACGGGCATCTGGAGTTCATCAATCAAACCAGACAAGAAAAAACTTAAGGCGTGGGATTCTTTGATATCAGCTCTAGGATACAATTCATCAAATTCATCCATATAGCTCTGCAGTGAACCTGTTTGCCTTAAATTGCGCAGATCCGCAATCGGATCATCAAAAACATGTTGCCCAAATCTAGCATTCAAAGCAATGACATATTCAGACCAATCAAGGTAGGCTTCATTACCTCTCGTCTTAATATAACCCTGATGCCACTGGATCGCTTTTCCCTCTAAGTGAAGAGCTGCCAGGCGCACTCTAGCTTCCGGAGGAGTCCGATCGACTTCGAAGAAATACTCCACCCTAAGTAACCAACCATCTAATCCACCTCCATTAAACTTTGGAAAGTCCACCTTGGTCGAATGACCGAGTTGATTCTCCCACCTACGTTCTTCTCCCCTATTGGTCATCACCTCCTGGTTCTGAAGGCTCAAGCCTCCGATCAAACTTTTGAGATCAGCAAAAGATTTGACAGCTTTTTCTTCTGATTCGCGACGCCACAACTCCTGTTTCCTTTCGAACTCTTTCATCATCTCAAGCATTTCGCGTCTGACTTCCTGTGAACGAGTTGCTTCTGCCATCGTTCCTTCCACAGGCGAAGAAACGTCGGCTCTGATACCAACTGTTACAAACTTAAATGAAATGCGACATAAGAAGAAGAAGAGAGGCGGATGGAGAGAGAATAGGCAATCTTATTGATGACAATATGGAAGAGAGCAGAGCAGAGAGGAGGTGAGCAATTCACACAATTTCCACACAACCCTGACCCTTCATCCCTCTCACACTCATATACTATCTCTATAACAAATTGCAACAACTTCTCTAACAAACTCCCGAGAATATCGCTAAGCCGCTTCTCATCAATCGCACCGCATCACTAACATGGTTCTCCTCACGGTGTCGTTTACCAGCTGTTCGCATCAATAGACAATTAGAACAATGAATGTAGCTATTAACTAACCCACAAGTTTGAATTCTTCTAGGGTTTTAGATTCATCATTAGGGTTTTCATTTTTCCCTAAAGTAAAATTAATTACCAACTTATAAAAAAAATAGTAAAATTTTTATAATATTATTATTATTATTGTTTTAAAATTATAACTCTAGCTTATATTTTAATTAGAGTAATATATCCAAAAGAAAAGCTTATTCGATAAGTTAGGACAATATTACTTATCATATAAGTTACTTTTTAATTTGTATAAGAAGCGGTTTCGTGTTAATTGAACTTTCATTATACAAATCTATCCAGTCATTAGTTTTAACAAAAAGATACACAAAATAAAATTTTTAAATAAATAAAGATTTTTAATAATTTGAAGATTCTCCATGAGCCTAAATAGTAAGATAAGATCGATAAACTTAGCATAAAACTTAATATAAGTACTTTTTATTAAATAAATTAGTCAATGTGGACCTTCATGACATTGGTAGGTGTGTGAGGCATGGGACACCTCTAGTGCCCATTGAATTGAAATTAATACTACCAAATGTGACAAGTCAACTTCTCCATGATTTTTACATCCTTTGAATATGTAATGGCACACAACCCATATGTTACAAAAGATTGAATTATGGGTCTATGACATGTGAAAAATACTAATAATAATAATAATTTAAATTTGCAGCTTCCAAGAAATGTATAACCTATATAGTTTTTAAGCGGCACAAATTTATATATGCTTCAATGTGAAAATGGAGTTGGTCATAGGACCACTTGATGGGCCATTTTACCTATATGATATCTGGATTTGGCTTTACTTGTAAAAATTTTATTGGCTCTTAACTCCAGACATATGAGTTGGGGAAACTTCCTTTGGTAGTTGGTAGCAAGTGTTTGTACTTTGTACCAAATTTTGGATTAAAATTAATAATTTTTTTTTAAAAATAATATACCTAACTTCTACTAAGGTGGCATGTCATATAGATAGTATATATAATTTAATAAAAATGTCACATATAGTATACATAATTTAATAAATTTCATGATGTCTTTTTATATGCGAGAAAACCAATGAAAATGAAAATGAAAAGAAGGTCGATCACGACAATCAAAAATTTGATAATAGTAGGTTTAAGGGTATAGATTTGGTAGAAGAATCGAAAATTTAATTAAAGTGGGTTTTAGTTGGGAATATTGGATTCGATTTTGATATTATGTATTAAAATCAAACTGATTTTGAGTATGATAATCAAATTAAATTGATTTAACTAGTTTTTATTTATTAAGAATGGAAGTTATTGATATAAGTTATTTAATAACAAAAATCAATTTAAGTCGGTTTACATTATTTCAATTTGTTTTAATTCCATTTAATAATAAAACTCAATTTTTTTTATTAATTTAGACTAAAATAAAAGGTTCATGATTGGATATTATGAACCAAAATACTAAATGTTTCATATGCATCTTTGAAATTTTGAGGAAAATAAATAAAAGGAAAAAAATAATTAAGGAACTCAGAAATAACTTTCAAATTCAATAATTTTTTTGTGCATGATTTTCCAATTTTATTTATTTATTCTTAAAATGAATACACTTGGAAATGATTTTTTTCATTTTAAATTTTGTTAATAGGCCTAAAATATAAGCTTCTATTTGACAAAATTGTTTTCGATAACAGTTTTCTGTTTTTTAGAACAAAAAAATTGGAAAACACATCTGATTATCAAAAAAATGTTTTTTTTTTTATTTTATGTTTTCAATAACAAAAAATAAAATGTTTTCTAATAATATCATTGAATTTTTTTTACTTAATTTTTTACAATTGTTTTAAAAAATAATTTTGCAAACATGTATAATGATTAAAAACAAAGCTCTAAACATAAAAATTATTTTTAAAAATATTAAAAATGGATTAAAAACATTCAAAATTACAAGACAAACTTTTATTTTATAAAACATCATAAAACAATTTTCAAAAACTATTTTAATAAATAATTACCAAATAGGACCTAAGATTTTTTCATTTATTTATTTTTTCCTCCAAAACCAATAAAGAAAGAAAATAACAAACTAATTTCAAACTTTATTATTAGATGTGATATAAAATTCTAAAACAAATTCATTTGGATGGGGAAGATTCCTCAAAAGGAAAAGAAAAAATATCTCATTTGACTTAGGTGGCTTATTGAGGAGGACAATCATAAATAATAAAAAGTATTTAAAAAGAAAATCAAATATTACAATAAAAATGTTGAAAAATTCATATA
Source organism: Vitis vinifera (assembly GCF_030704535.1). Taxonomy (NCBI): domain Eukaryota; kingdom Viridiplantae; phylum Streptophyta; class Magnoliopsida; order Vitales; family Vitaceae; genus Vitis; species Vitis vinifera. Next base: position 1,965,734 of record NC_081808.1, on the reverse strand, counting down.
TTTTCCAATTTTTTATGAGAAATAAGTTGAAGAAGGGAATTTTTTTTTTTTTTTTTTTGGATTTGAATTTTTCTTTTTCAAATTTCTTTTTTATTTATTAAATATTGATTAAAAATATAACAAAGGAAAAAAAAAAACAAAACAAAACAAAGGAGGTGGATGTTATCTAAGCATGTCCTTTTGCTCTTGTTCTTAGCCAGGCTAAGATAAGGTTAGATTTAAAAGACAACAATTATTGAATACTCTCCAAAATCATATAAAAAATTGAAAAGAATGGGCCACACAAGTTGGCTTTATGCCAATTTTAGGCTTGTGGACATTAATTACTCTAAAGAAAAGCTTAATGCCCAAGTTGGATTAAGCCACTATGGAGGCCAAGATCATCATCTTTTGAGAATGACTTTTCAATTGGGTTAAGCTTACCAATAACTCCACTAAAGCTACCCATACCAATATGTTGTCAAAGTGGGTATTCGCATTATCTTATGAATTTGGGTGAAAAATGTTGATATTGGTTTCTTTAAGTGAATTGTTCTGTTTTTATTTTTTTTTATCAAATTTATTTATTTATTTATTTATTAATGACTCATAAATATATTATGTAGGTTTCTCGATGGATTGAAATTATTTATGATTTGAATACTATATAAATTGAGTTGGAATTAAAAAAGACTTGATCGAAATCTGTTCTTGTTACTTAAAGATTGTTCAATAGAATGTTGTAGTTCTCTGATCAGTATAAGGAAATTAGAAGTTGAATTTATTGTTATCGTAATGAGATTGAATTTTATGTGAAAACATAAAAATAATTATGATAATTTAAAATATTTTTATCAATTAAAAATAGGCTTTCTAAAGATTCCCAATGGAGCCTACAATGGTACCATTTCAAAACTTTGCTCTATTAGATTATAAGATATAATCATCATAATTGAGACTTGTTACTTTGCATATTTGATGAAAGACATCGAGTTCCTCTATTTTTCCAAATATGATAAATCATGTTGAGGAATATAGAATTAGTAGTCCAAAGTTCTATTTAGACATTTTTAAAAATTTTATTTCACCTTCAAATTGCTTATAGCATTTTGAAAACTCCTGCAATCAAAGTTTAAGTATTGTTTTGGATAGCTTTTTATGTTTAGCTTAAGCTAAAAGCTAAAATTAAAGTCAAAATCAAAACTTTAATTACAAAAGTTTTATTAAACATAAAAGGATTTCGTATATAAATAAAAAAATATACCTTTTACAAAAAATAAAATAAAATATTTAAAAAAAAAACTTTTATGCTAACCTTTTTGAACAAAATTAATCAAATAAGCATAGAGTTTTTGTTAAATTTAAAAAGGAATTTTTGAGTTATTATGCGTGGATCCAAACAATGCCTTATAAATGGTTATTCAATTCTAGTTAAAGATTGATTAAAGTTGAGTGGATCCAACCCACCCACATTATATCCTTATTTTTTTCTTTGTGAACATTAATTACTCTAAAGAAAAACTTAATTAAGGCCCATTTTGGATTGGGCCACTATAGTGGGCCAATATCATCTTTTGAGGGTGAACTTTAAATTGGGTTAAGCTTACCAATAACTCCATTAAAGCTACACATACCAACATGTTGCCATGGTGGGTATTCCCATTGTTCCATGTGTTTAGTTGGACAATGTTGAGAATTACAAGGGATTTTGATTTGGTTAGATCAATAGCATTCATCCTTTTTATTTTTATTAGTAAAAAAAATTACAAATAAATGAATTGTTAGTTTTTCATAAACAAAAATTATGGAAAAAAATGTTTACAAAGTTTATTAAATTATGAGCCTGGTCATGTTCAAAATCCAAATTTTATAGGTTATGTTTGATTCTCGAAAATTTTGAGGGAAAGTGAAAGAAAAAGAAAATATGGAAGAAAATAAGAAAAAAAAAGTAAAAAAAAATTAAAAATAGATTTAATGTCAATAAATTATTTTTACATGTTTTTTCAAAGTCATTTAACTTATTTTCATTCATTATATAAAGATAAAATAATCTTAAAATGTATAAATTTTTAATTAATTTTAATTATATTTTATCTTATTTTGTATTTTTTTACGACAAAATCAAATATAAGAAAATCATATTTTTTAATTTTTTAAATACTTTTTAAGAACTACACATTATATATTCTATTATTAAGAACGAAAAACTATTTTTAATTATATTTTTTTTTAATTTTTTTTCAAAAAACAATTGACTCGTTGATTCTAACGTAAGGTTAGAATTCTAGCTCTTCCAAAGTGATATCTCACTAATGGCTTGACACTCCCCCCTTAAAACCCATAAATAAAATTTATTGGAATTTATAGAACACTTTCGATCAAAAGTATATTGTGCAAGAATCAACCGACTCTTTTTTTAGAAAAGTTAACAAACAAATACTAAATTTTTGTTTTTTGTTTTTTGTTTTTTCTTTTAAACTTGGGTTGTGTTGTCATCCTATGTACCAATTATATATAAAATTAAATTAAAAATTATTTATTTTATATTTCTTTTTTTTTTCCCTCAATATATATTAAAATTTTAAATTTTATTTATCGTAAAAATAAAATATAGAGACATTCAAATATTTATTTATTTATAAGTTATATTTATCTTAATATAATTAAAATTCTTGTAAAAATAATAACACTTTTCCAAATAAGATGGGTGATTATAGGAATATCCCTTTTCAGCTATAACCACCCGTAATATGAATTTGGGATGAGAATAAGAATATAACAAAATAGTCGAAATTTGGTGACCCATCCCCAACTCAACCCGATGTTGACCTTCGACACCGTGGTCAAAGACTTATATTGAAGGACTTTGGTTACCACGGCGCATGCCTACCAATGCAAATTAGGTCAATAAAAGTTGATCCCTTTTGTTTTCTACTCATATTGGTAGGGCTTGCCAAAAGCAATAAGGATGTGTGAACTGCAGCCACCGAAGCCACCAAACTCAAGGTGTTTACATTTGTGCTTTTGACCGAAGTGCTTAAGCTCTTATCTTGATAAGGCAGAGTGGGATAAAGGCTTACTTTTCTAGTGTTCGACTGACCCACCTCCAGATTTAAGGTATCTGCACATGCACCTACACTGCTTTTTCCTACTTTCTATCAAGTTGTATCTGAGTCGGTTTTATTTATTTATTTATTTATTTTTAATGTATGGAAAAAGTCTCACTTAATTTTTTATATATATATATATATATATATATTAGGTATTCGGCTAATGTAATAAATATTTGTAGATTGGGCCTGAATTTGGAGATTGATGGGCCCAGCTTGAACTCAAGCTCGAGCTAAGCGTCATTAATTGACCCATTTAAGTTTTTTTTAAAAAAAAATATTTTTTCCTTCTATTATTGTCTCTCTTTTTTTCATTATATTTTGAGAATATTGTTTTTTTTTTTTTTTTAAGCTCATTCCTCTTACCATTTCTTTATTACAAGTTATTTGGTAGTGATTTTAGAAGGGACTTTTAATTTTAAAAAATGATTTTAAAAACATTAGGTGTGAAAAATTTTAAGAAACATTTTTAAACATCTGAAAAATTTTTTGTAGCATTAAAAAATCACTTGTACTTTCAAATAAAGTATTTTTACTAAAAATATTTTGAATAGAAACACTATAAAATGTATTTTAAATCACGTAAATAAAATAAATAAATATTAGGGCAAGGTATTCACTGAAAATTTTTAGTATTTTGCTTGAGAAGTTAAAAGTTGAAGCTAAAGTTAGATTTTTTAAAAAGTATTATTAGTATTGTAAAATTTTTATTAAATATAAAACTTTTTATATAAATTAAAATGGAATTTCTATAAAAAAAAATAAATAATAATTCCTAACTTCCATATGGACTTTTTTTTAAGCAATAAGCTCATTAAACAAAATTAATTAACTTTTATGTTGACTTTTTTTTTCTTTTAAGCTACAAGCACATCAAACAAAATAGAAACTCTTATTAAACTTATAAAAAGGTTTTTGACGTCTCGAGAATTGAACAAAAAAGAATTACACTTATACACAATGATTTAAACAAGGATAAATTAATTATAAGTATAATATTTTTTATGGTGTTTATTTTTTACTTGATTTTAAATAAAACTTTAATGCTTTATAGTATTAAGTATTAAGTTATTTATTTTTTTAATATTTTATTTTTATTAAATATTAAAAAGTAAATAAAAAAAATCAACATGTTATTTTTTTCATTTAGAAAAAATAAAATATTTTAGTTTTTTCTATTCAGTAAAAAGTTTATAATAAGTTAAGAAAAAAAATAAAAAAACAGACAACCTAAAATTTAAAAGTAAATTATTTTCAGTAAAAAACTAAAAAAACAAACGACATCTCTAACTCATGTAATACATTTAGTATATAAATGTTTACATGTCTTAAATAATATAATTTGGAAATATTGGATTAGTGTGTATGGTCTAGTTGTAATACAAAATCCAAGACAACTAGGAGCTATGATGTTAGGAAGACTTTCTAATTAATAATAATGGTTGTCACATATTGGTACAAAGAATATCCAAAATGAGGAAAAGAAAAACCTAACATTAGAAAATTTTTAAAATAAAATAAAATAAAATAACTCCCAAATAAAAATATTTATGAGTTTCTAAAATAAACATTTCATTGAATTTATACAATATATAATTTTGTTTTTATACATCTAATTCGATACCTTTTTTCTTTATTTCTTTTTTTTTTTTTTTTTTTTTAGGATCAATTGTGATAATGATAAATATTTTGCATATATGTATAAATCGATCGATAATAGCATAATTAGATGAATCGGCATAGGACAACTTACTAATGAGATGCCCTAAGGCATTATAAAATCTTTGTTTTAGCTAACAATTCAATCATAAGAATAACTTCTTAATAACATTGTCTATTACAAATGAATTTTTTAACATTTTACTCTATACCAATGAAAGATTTTTAGTCACACGCTTGAAAGATATCCCAAAAAGTCAAGGGTATGTTTGATAATTGGTTTATACTAATCATAACATAATGCATGAAAGGATTCTTAAACAATCATAAGATTGCGTCAAAATTATTAGCAAAAGACTTTTATTAAATGCTTTATTTTTCCATAGAAAAATATTCACCCAATAAGGACTTTATAAGATGTTAATTATTAATTTCGGAGAAAAATGAAGGTAGAGTCGTTTTCATATATGTGAAAATTATATAGGAATAAAAAAGCTCTTTGACTTATTTTTGAAAAACTAATTAAATCACGTCTCCATTTGTGATTAAATAATATAAATTACATTATTATTACTATAAAGTACCAAAACACAAGTTTCTATAATTGACCCTAATAAAAAAATTTAAGAGAAAAAAAAGGATAATAAATTTATAATTAATAAATTCATTTCACTTTTTCTAAGATTAATTAATTTGAAAATATATTTAAGTTTTTAATTAATTTGAATTATATTTTATTTTCTATAAATCAAACCATGCATACAAAATTAAATAACATAATCATAAAAATATAATCAAATCAAATAATAAATACAAATCAATTTTATTAATCAATTAATTAAAAATATTAAAACATTATTATTTTCAATCTCATTGTATTACAACTATTTTCCAATAATGCACTAAAATTAATAATCAAAATCTCAACCAACCGTAAATAATCAATACATTAATTAATTACTGCATAAATTATAATGGACTCGTTTCATAACTCTAAAAGCTCTTCCCTCTGCGGTACCTTAGTTCCAGAGAGACCTGTCGCTCCAGGCGGAGCTGCCTGTAGAAGTTGGCAATAAAGGCATCGGCTCTCTTATCTACGTCATCCTGATCGGAAATGCAGCTTGAAGCCCTCAGGAGTCGACTCCCCAAGCCGCTCTCCTCGGTCTCTGAATCGTCGTCTACGCACCCAATCAACCCGGGTCGATCATTGAAGCTCAGGCGCCTTGGCCTCTGCAGTCTGCAACGAGCGCTGTCTCAGATGCGAGGCAAGGCGCCATCGGATTCTGTTGAGGTTTAGAAGGTTGGCTACCTTCTTCATTGCGGCTCTTACTCGGGTCAGCGCCGACCATGTTCTTGCTCCCATCTCTTTGTTGAATGTTGAGTGACTGATGGAGAGAAGTGGAAGGGTTTAAGGAAGGTTTTATAGAGGGAGTCCAGGTGGATTCTGAGACAAGCTACTCGGTTTTACGAGGAAAAGCGCCTGTGCAGGTGATTGTGTCGTTGTGACAAACTGACAGTTGAGGAACGGTGTCGTTTTGTGGTGAAGCAATGATGAGGGTGATTGGGATGGGGTGGAATATTGCTGTTGTGATTGGGTTGTCATGACACATGGTACAATGTTTGTTAGGTTAGCCTTACACCTGTTGAGAAAGCTTGGTCAATGACCATATAAACTTGGTCACTAAGTTATGTGCCATGGAAATTTTATGGATGGTTCATAGGATAATTCTCTTGTTTTTCTTTCGATTCCAGGCCGTTCAGACATAAAAAAAAAAAAAAAATTAAATAAAAATAAAAATAAAGTATGATGAAAATTATTTAAAAATTTAGATTTAATTTACATTTGAATGAAAAATATAGGGCAAATAACATATATATAGGAAAATAGATTAACAAATAAAGAAATAAAATAGATTAAAAAAATAAAGAAATTTTCTATTTTTGTATATGTTATAAAGAATAAGAATTTTCTAAGTGATAAGAATAAGGTTAGGCTAAAGGCCAAATTGATGATATTGGATTAGGTTTTCAAAAAAGGACCGCCTGCTTACATGTGAAAGGTTAGAACATTATTGGCTGACTTTGAATGTCAGTACTACTAATAATGCAGTAGACATTGCGGCCAATACCACACTGTCCGGTCCCAATTCCCAAGTCGGAGTAGTCATACAATAATGAATAATGTATCTAATGGCCTTAAATACTTTAGCCATCACTGTATCCGTCAAATTGTATGATTTGTAGAATTGCTTCAATTAGAAAATTACATAGTACGCACACAAATTAATGCTTTCTCAAAATTAAGCATAGAGCGGCTGACAATTACAGGGAGAAAAGTCTGAAAAGGCGATGGGAGCTGCCATTACCTCCCACTCCACCCATAGATGGTGGGATTGAGAAGCCTCTACTGTTTCATGTACTTTGCCCACTGCCACGTGCAACCCACGTGACACCACGTAGATCCTATCCTCCATTGTGCTCACGGCGAATGGCCTCTGCAGCGCCTCGCAGGGGAACCTACCCCCACCCACGGGGTGCCACGTGTCGTGATCGGGTACGTACACCTTCATCCGGCAGTCGCCATACTCGGATAACACGAAGAGTCTGTTCCTCAGGACGACGCTGATCCCCGTCCACCCTTCTCTCATCCCCAAGCTCATCTCCTGCCACGTGTCACGATCGCCGTCGTACACGCCGCCGCGTGGCGAGAAGCTGAATGGCCACGTCCAACCCTCTGTCACGTACAGTTTGTTTCCAACAACCGCGGCGTCGTACCTTGCTAAACCCGAGCGCATTTTAGCAACTGCCGCCCACGTGTCGCTCACGGGGTCGTAGCGTTCGACGGTGGGTATCGAATCCTCGACCCCCAGGCCCCTCCCGCCGGCGGCGAAAATCTTGCCGTTGATGCTCCCGGCGGCGAAGAACGTCCGTGGAGTCCGCATCGGAGACGCTAACGACCATTGATTGGTGGACGCACGGTACATGATGGTGGTGTGCAGGGACGTTCCGTCTGAGCGCAAATCACCCAAAACAAACAGCTTCCCATCTTCTGGTAGTGAGGCGCAGGCGAGCCCCGGTGGACAAGCAGCTGCGGAACACGGCATGGGCGGTAGCACAAACCAACGGCCCGATCGCGGGTCCAGCGCTTGCCACTGAATCCTGGACGTTGATTTGCTGGAAGCGAAAACGAAGAGATAAGGCTGAGACAGCGATAGAATTTTCTTCGAGAGAAGGAACGAAGGATCTGTAATGGCTTTGTTCCACGAAGACGACACCGACCGAGCCAGCGCTTGGTAGGGGTACGGCACATGGAGGAGACACAGCTCGGCGATCTCCTCCGGCAGGCCCGGAATCAACTCATCCGAATTCCCATCATTCTCTTGCGAATTCGATGAAGATCTCAAACGCACCATATCCAAAACCCAGATCCGAAATACCTCACCAGAAATGGCGCCCTGGTTGTGGTTTAATGATTTCAAAAGCGCAAAAAACAAACCAGCAGTACGAAAACGGCGAAAGAAGATCTGCTTTGTAGAAATATGGAGATGCAAGAATGAAGAACAGTTAAAGGTGGGTGGTATGTATGCTGTTTTAGGCGGTGCTTTGGAGCTACTAGGCGACTAAATTTCTAGAAGGTGGCCGGAATATCTGGGCATGAAAAGCCGCAAAGTGACGTGACTATATCCTCCGTATCCGCAGGACAGAGACTTGTGTGGAGAACTGAACAAACGCTAGGAGTCAAGAAATTGCCGGAATTGGGCGAGGATGATGGTGATAGGAATGGAGAGGACGGCGAGCAGAACCAGTGACTGGAGAGGTGAGATCGGGGCTTTTAATTCTAATGTAAGTTTTACTAGTGGAAAAGTGACGCACCATCGCATCTTAAAGCTCTCCCTCTACCACTGTATTCCATCTGCCCAAAAATAATTATAATTATCATTTTTCTCCAATTATATAATTCCAGTAAAAAAAATAAAAATTGAGACTTTTAATAATAATAAAATTTTCTAGTTTCTAAAAAAATAATAAAAATATCATTTCAAGTTGGATGATTGAATAGGAAAAGAAAATTATGTTGCATTAATTCATCACAATAATTGATCATTATCGGACATAAAATAAATATAAAATAAATAAATAAATAAATAAAATGCGTTCATAATGCCTAAACTATAAATCACTTTTTTTTTTTAATTATTAGGGTATCATTCATTATTTTAGTTTATTATATTAAGATAAAATTAATAAATAAATAAAAATATGAAAATTTTAATTAGAATAAAAGAGGAATTAAAGTATATTATTATTATTATTTAATAAATAATATGGAATAAAACAAAAGCCGTGTCAAGCACGGAGCAGAGGGAGCGTTTGGATTACTCATCATAAATGGGACAAATATATCTGCATGTAAATTATTTATATTTTATTTATTATTAGAGTTATTAAATTGATTTAATGTGCGAAAAGGATTGGAGTGAATTTGAATGGGTGTTAAAATTTCAAAATAAGAATTTACTTATATTCAATTATATATATAAATAAATAAAAAATATGTCATTTTCACATATAATGTCGAGGAGCTTAACACGTCAAAGCGAAGTGCGGCCAACCATCATCGGAATCGGGACGCTTTCGCTCTAAGGTGTGCCCCACTGAGCTGTGACAGATTGACAGTGACGTCACCCAATCATGTTTTTTTAAAATAAAATAAATAAATAAATAAAAAGAGAAAAAAGAAAAAGGAAGGCTTTATTCTAATTCTGAGGTGGCAAAATCCCTTAACCCTCCTCCTTAATATACTTAATGACTAAAGGGGTTATTCTCCTTTATTTTTATTTCTTTTTCTCTTCTTCAACCCTATATCAAAGTTTGGTTTGTGGGTATTAGAATGATTATAACTATTGACTAGGGAGTGAATGGTAACTTGCATTGAGATGGTTCTTACGTGGAATCAAAGTTAATGACATGACGATGGATGACAACACTACCTCGATTATGGAAATGAAAGCCAACCAATGTGATCCACTTATGAGTCTCCTCTAACAATCAACTTAGTAAATAAATTAAGTTTAAAATTAAAAAGTACGGAGGCTACTTGGCGATCAAGTAAATAAAGGTTTAAAAGCAAAAGTAGAGAATGAATTATAAGAGCTATAGGGAATGAAAAAAACTATGGTAAGTAATGATTGCAAGTGAAATTTTTTATCTTAAAAGTGATTCGAATCTTGCAATAAATCTTTCGCGATAGATGACCCTTTTTAGGGGCTACAAAGGGTTTCTTATGATTTGCACTTTACTTAAGTTGGGTTACCTACTAATATAATCATGGTTAGGTTATAAACAAATCAGATAAGACATATATATCCTCTTATATATCCTTCATGGTAATTTTCTCAAATAAGTATTTGTGTACCATCTTTTCAATCATGTAGACAAGTTCAAATTAATTATATTTATATAGTAAGTATATCAACTTGTATAATTTGTTTAATAAACTATATGTTCAGGTTTGAATGCTCAACTTGTCTAATTGTTTACTTAATGGTATCAAAATATTATGTTTATAACACAACCCATTTATGACTGGTTTAACCCATATCAATTTATTGAGTTTGAATATTTAAAAATCATAAAAATAAAAATAAACTTTAAATTATAAATAGCATATAGTTAAACAAATTAAATAACTAAGCAAAATGTTATATATTTCATTATAAGGATTATAAATATTTTATAATCTAAATAAAATAATAAAAAAGTGTAAAATTAAAATTTTAATATCCTTTTTATATTATAAACATATTATAATTAAAATTAAATAATTAATTAAAAAAAATTAAAACTTGAAAGTTAAAGCAAGTAACTTTTTTTTTTTTGTAAATTTTTAAAAACAATAAATGAGTTATGATTATGTTAGCATATTTAATGGGTAAAAAATGTGTTGCCGAGTTCAATGAATTAAAATGCTATTAAGAGGTTACTTGTATAAATTCATATATAATTTAATTTAATTCATTTTCATATTTATGTTAGGTCATCCTAATGCGATTATTAAATAGTTTGTATTCATGTTGAGTAAATTTTTATTATTTCTTATCTTAACATGGCATGCTCAAGACAAAATATTCACAAACTTTGACTGAGTATCAACTAGTAGTAGGTGAACTATGATTGACTTCCTAATGAAATTGATCATAAGAAAGGTAAATTACTTGTTAACCTTTGGATTATGCAAAACCACGAAGGAGACGTTAAAAATATTAAAAAAAAAAAAGACCCACCACAACAAGAATGAAAGTAAAATAAAAAACAATATTAGCAAGGGTCATCGTACCCTTTCCACTCTCACACAAAGTCATAGGAATAGTGTTGTTTGACACGCTTTGCCCCCTCTAATCACTAACTTAAAAAAAAAAAAAAAAAAAAAAAACCCTTTTTCATCCTATGTTTTTCTAAAGTCAATAATACTGAAAATTGGGCTTAAAGCCTTATCATTAGGAGAGATGTGCGAAGTATTGGTACTATGCTTTTTGATATGGTATTCATAAGAAAAATAACCCTTTCCCCAATAAAATAACCAAGGATCAGGTTCATAACCATTATCACTGTAAAAACATTGATGGTATTTAGGTTGAAACAATGAAATAATATTTTTACAAAGGTGATAAGTATTGCAAGAGTGGTGGCAAGGGTAGGCAAAGGCCTCACTTTGATTGATCCACTATAAGAACTTTTGGTAACATGAAATAGAGAAGAAAATAATAACATGAAAGCGTAGAATTATAGTAGAAGGAACAAAGTAAAAATAAAAATGATAGGTTCTATTTGCGCTTGGTGGTAACTATTGAAAAACTTAGGTGATGTTTGTTTTTTTGGCTTTTTACTTAAAACAATTTGTTTTCAGAATTTAGGTTATTTTTTTTTCTACTATTTTTTCATGATTTATTATAAACTTTTTATTAAATAGAAAAAGTCAAAATATGTAACTTTTTTCTAAATAAAAAAAATAACATGTTGATTTTTTTTTTAACTTTTTAATACTTAATATAAATAAAATACTACTAAAACAAACAATTTAATATTTAAAACTATTAAACATCAAGGTTCTATTTAGAATTAAATAAAAAAACAAACATCATGTTAAAGTAGACACAATAATTATATCATTCATATCGAATCTCTAGGGATCAACACTTGTTGAATCACCTTTTTATTTTTTTGTTAATAAATTCCTTTTTAGAGGAGACTATATGAATGTTAAAACCAATGACATATGTCATACTAAGAGGCACAAGTCAAAAGAAAGAGAGGGCGATTTAAAGATGATGCTTGTATCACAAATGTACTTTCTTATAAATATTTAGATCAACACTCGACAACATTGGGTGTGATAAGATAATTTATAAATATGATTAACTCCGTACTCGTAATTATGACATGTATGTAGTCTTAATCTTAAATCAAGAATCTCATGGTAACAAGAAATGAAATAGTTTGGATTACACAACAATCAATATAGTTAAATTTACCAAATTAAAATCACAGTCATTCTAAAATCCCTAAATAGTAACAAATTAAGATACGTTGAAAAAGTTAAACATCATTTATTTGCCATTTCATCAATCGCCTATAAATGATTTGATCATAAAAGAAAGATCAATAAAATCGACCACCTCACTTTCGTCGTAAGCCATGCCACTTTTTGAATAAGGTATCATAGAATTATAATTCGTAGAACATGAAAGATTAAAAAAATGAAATTAATTAAAAAATTTATATTAAAAAATCATTAATTTTTTATATTTATAGAAAATGATTGAAAATATCTATTGAAGTATGTTGAGGGAGAAAATTATCGACATGTGAAAGAAAAAAACAAAGAAATAAAGAATGGAGATAGAATTTGCTTTTGAAGTGGAGAGGCTTAATTTGAAATTTTGAATAGAAGGAAGGGTAAAAAGGGAAAATGGGAGCAAAACGCGGGGTAAAATAGAATTTTCGAATCATGGAAGGCGCCATGCAATCAGATGCTCTCTCGCATTATCCACTCAGAGTGGTGTAAAGCTGCATCGACGACGATGCAGCACGTCCATGCTCTCTCGTCTTCTCACGGAACCCTAGCTCTCTCCTCTGGACTTCGCTCTTCCTTTCCTTCATCCGCTACAATACGATGTCGTTTCCCCAGGAAGCTCTCTTCTGATGTTCCCCAAAATCTCTCTCACAAACCAAATCTCAAACGCCTCACTTCACGGATCGTTCAGCTCACTCGCAGGAGACAGCTCGATCAGGTTGTTTGTTTGTCTATTTTATTTTATTTTATTTTAATTTTTTCGCAGTTTTTCAGTTTTGTAATCGGATTGGAGTTTTGGAGTTTTGTTGTGCTTGAGGAATTTTCGTTGTTTTTTCTGGTTTGTTCGTGAGTAACTGTAGGAATCTTTGTTTTTCTTTTTGGTTTGCTTTATGAGAAATAAAAAAATTATCATTGTTGAGTTGGCATCAGTGATAAAAGAAAATATGACTCGATTTGTTGTTTTGTTTCTTTTTTTTTTGTTCGTCAACTGAACGGAGTGGAATGCTTGTTTAGGTTGTGGAGAAAATGCTCAACTATGTTTGGTTCCGGAGAATTTGAGGGAAAATGAGGGGAAAAAAAAATTGGAGAGGAAAAGGAGAAGGAAAGAAAAGGTAAAAAGTAAAGAATAGATTTAAAGTGAATAAATTATTCTTATACATCACTTAAAATTCATTTGAAGTATCTCAACTCTTCTATGTGAACACTAAATAATTTGAAGATACATAAGTTTATAACCAATTATAATTATATGATGTGCATTGCCGTGTTTTTTTAACCAGTAAAGACTGAGTAATTTGAAAATACATTAATTTCTAGCTAATTATAATTGTATTTGATTTTTTTCTTTTTTGATATTTTGCGTGGTAAAAACAGACATGAAAGAATAATTTTCCTCAGCATTTTGTTTTCTTTTCTTAGTACTTTCTTGGAGCCAAACATACTGAAAGAGTTTGAAGGTTGAGAAAACTAATGGCTTGTTTCATCTGAGAAATTTGTTGGAATCTTAAACTTTTCATTGTTTACTTTCTGAGAAATGAAGGTAGACTTTTGTGATTTTCAAGAATCAAAAATGAAAATATGACTCAAATTTTTGTTTTGTTTCGTTTTCTTCCCTTTTGTCGAGCATCTGAATGCATAGTAATGCTTGGTTTGCTTGTTGAGAAAATGCTGGAAATAGAAGGAATTTGAATCTTTGAAGAACTTGAAACACAACACATAATTTAGCTGACCTTACACCATGTGAGAGATTTTTCAGAATCTTGGACTTTAGTTTGTTTACTTTTTGAGTAATAAAAGTATTATAGTTGCTCAGTTGACCTCAACAATTTTAGCAACTGAATGGAGAGTAATGCTTGGTTTGATTGTTTAGAAATTGCTCAAAATAGGAGGAATTTGAAGTTTTGGAGGACTGGAAAAAACTAACACCTTATTTAATTGAGCTTGATTCCACTATCTGAGAAATTGTTGGAATCTGAGACTTTTGTTTCATTGTATATAGTTTCTCTGAATGGAGAGTAATGCTTGGTTTGATTGTTTAGAAATTGCTCAAAATAGGAGGAATTTGAAGTTTAAAATTAACACCTTATTTAATTAAGCTTGATTCCACTATCTGAGAAATTGTAGGAATCTGAGACTTTTTTTTCACTGTATATAGTTTCTCTGAATGGAGAGTAATGCTTGGTTTGATTGTTTAGAAATTTCTCAAAATAGGAGGAATTTGAAGTTTTGGAGGACTGGAAAAAACTAACACCTTATTTAATTAAGCTTGATTCCACTATCTGAGAAATTGTAGGAATCTGAGACTTTTTTCATTGTATATAGTTTCTCTTAGCAACAAAAATGTGGAGTTGACATTTGTAGTTAATAAATAAAAATGAAATAAAACTAAAATTAATGTCTTTTTGTTTTTGTTTTGTTTTCACAATTTTTGTTCTGCAACTGAATGGAGAGTAATGCTTGGTTAGGTTGTTGAGAAATGCTCAAAATAGAAGGAATTTTAAGCTTGACTAACACCTGGTTTAACTGAGTTTAATTATACTATCTGGATTTCTTGAGTTGATTTCCTAAATTTTTATAGGTAAAACAATATAAAGCACAAGATTCATGATTTTATTTTCTTTTGCTTTCTCAGAAACCAAACATGGTAATCAATTTTTCAATTCTTTCTGTTTTTTATTCACTCTTCTTAATCTAAATTTTGTCTGACGTGTTTCCCTTCCTAATGTTCTGTTTGGTTACTGAGAATTAGGTAAGAAAAAAAGGAAACATACTAAAATTCAAGGAATGAATTGTGTCTGACGTTTTTTCCTTCAGATTTTTGAGGAAATTGAGATTGCCAAGAGAAGGCATGGGAAGCTGAACACCATTGTGATGAATGCAGTTATGGAGGCTTGTGTCCACTGTGGTGATGTTGATTTAGCTCTGAAGGTCTTTGGTGAGATGACAAAACCAGAGAGCTGTGGGGTTGACAATGTCACATATGGTACACTATTGAAGGTACTTAAATAGTTGTCTTGTGTAGAAATTCTTAGCATATTTCATATTACTAACAAGTTATGGGACAAATTATGTTCATGGAGTTCTATTGAGGATTAACTAGAACACCATTGGAGTGGTTGCTGAATCTAGTTATGATGTCTTTATAATGTGCATGGGCAATTTCCATATTTTGTTAATGTTTCCTAACCCTGTAGTGAACTCTTCTGTGAATGGGGTTGGTTGTTGAAATTGAGTATTTGCATTATCTTTTTACAAAGAAAGATAATCTAGAAATATATAAACCATGACTAGTTTAGCAAGTACAACGTCACATTTGTTATATATGGCAAGTTGTACAAGATCTATACGTACTTTATTTTGTAGGCAACAGGGTGATCTCATGGTCCTTGCATAGTCCCACTGTGTTAACAACTGTAGTCAGAACAGTATTCTTCCAAAATTTTCCTTTTTTCATAATTTGTATCCATAACATATTCACTCATATGGTTTGTCTATGTTCTAGCATGATTGGCTTCTAATTTATTATTTGAAGGGATTGGGTGAGGCACGAAGAATTGATGATGCATTTCAATTACTTGAATCTGTGGAACAAGGTACTGCTGTGGGAAGTCCGGAGTTATCAGCACCTCTTGTATGTAGTCTGCTCAATGCTCTTACTGAAGCAGGTCAGTGTTACAGATCAATGCAAAATTTTATTGTTTTGTGGGATTTCTTTTCCCTTAGGTCTTTGAAGTGCTATAGTTCTTAGTTGTATATTTTAAATCTCATGCCAAAACTGAAGATTTGGCTTTCAAATTACAACTTATTGGAATGGTGGGGTAGGTTTTATATTAGAAGTAATGTTTATGTTGCTATGTTTCTATCTTAATTCAATGGTTTGTAAGCTTCATATTATTTATTTAATTTACACCATAGCCAAAGGAATGCAATGTGTAGTACTTAGAATGGGTTTGTAGTTAATCATGTTAATCAAATGATAATATTAACTTTATTTACTGTCACAATCACGATTATGGAGGCTTGAATAATAATTTCATGATGTTACTTTACTTGATGGGACTTTTCTATATTTTTTTAAGTACTGAAGCCACGACATCAATAAGAATGAAAAGATAATTTTATTGAATATTTTGAATCCTTTTGTGATTGGGTATTGTTATGCTACATCTGTACGGTGAGTTAAATGTTTGATTTGATTTTGGTCAGGTGTAATTTCAAATTCATGTTTACTGAAGCTGCCTCTTTACTCCACTGTTTTAGTACAGGAGATCTACGCCGTGCTAATGGTCTTTTGGCACGTTATGGTTCTGTGCTTCATGAAGATGGCAGTCCTTCAATCTTGATGTACAACTTACTAATGAAGGTTTTGCATTGACCTGTTCGTTCAGTAAGAGTGCAATTAATTTGAGAGTTTTTTCCCCTTCTAGTTCTTGGTTTTGAACTTTGCAGGATTAGAATTTTTGACATGGTCTTGTGCTTATGAGCTGTAGTTTTTTGAATTCAACAGAGGTTTCTTTTGTTTATGGGTTTTATTTTTTTCAACATTCAGGGGTATATAACTGCAGGTTTTCCAATGGCTGCATTATCAGTGCATGATGAAATACTACAACAAGGATTAAAGCCTGATAGGCTCACCTATAATACTCTAATCTTTGCATGTGTGAAGACTGAAAAGTTGGACACCGCAATGCGTTATTTTGAGGAAATGAAGGTCTCTAGCTTGTATTCCATAACCAGTTTAGAGCCTAAACATTAATTTTATGTTAAAAAAAAAAGAGAATTGCTAAGATTTCATAGATGCGTTTGTTTTTTCAGGAAAATGCACAGAAAACCATTGATGTTGATCTTTTCCCGGATGCTATCACTTACACTACATTACTTAAGGTGAGTAAATCTTGCATTTATTCAATTATATAATTATATGAATAAGAAGTTTAGAAAATTTCTGTTCAAATGTTTTCAGTTGAATGGTATTCCTTGATATTGTAGAAGCTACTTATCAGTATCTTTTTCCATTATAAATCAATCCTCATGTGATCAAGTATTCCCGTATCTTGATACTGTAAACTTTTCTCATTTGAATTGGCATATTGCTTAATTTCTTTCCTTTTACAAACAAAGGATTTCCTATTAGGCAATGGAGTTCTTGTGCATTCTGTTTTAAAACTTAATGTTGTTGTTTCTCCAATGAATTTTGAGAAAGCTCTCTTTTGTAGGGTTTTGGGCATGCCAAGGATCTCCTCTCAGTTCAAAAGATTGTGATGGAAATGAAATCATCCAATAATTTATTTGTTGATCGAACTGCATATACTGCAATAGTTGATGCCTTGCTAAATTGTGGCTCAAGTAAAGGTATGTTTTATTTGTGATACTTTTGAATCTGGCAATGGTTAGCGGAGGTAGTTATGGACTAAGTCTAAAGCCTATCTTGGTGAATCAAATTTGTTTGGTGGTTGAAAGGGCACATAGTTTGATCATTGGTACTCATTTAGGTTGTTTGAATTGGTAGATGCAATGGAACTGTAGAGCTCTTGTTCTGATATTTGAGTTTGTACCCTTGCATGCTAAGGCTCACATATATTTTTCTACAAAAAGATGTTTCATGTTGGTGGTGCTTGTGCATTTTTCTACTGGCCTTTATGCAGACTGGATGGATAAAAAAACAAAGAAGTGGATTTCTTTTGTTTGTTTTAAATTTTTTATTTTGCCATTGCTTTTGGTTATGCACCTAACTCTGTTTCAATTTTTAATTAATTTGTAAATGATTCTCTTATCACTTCTAATCATTAATATATTTGGGCATAATATACTTAGGTGCCCTTTGCATGTTTGGAGAAATTATAAAGCGAGCTGGACAAAATTTCAACCTAAGGCCAAAACCTCACCTTTATATTTCTATGATGAGTGCTTTAGCTGCTAGAGGAGATTACAATTTGGTCAAAAGTCTACATAAGCGCATGAGGCCAGATTCTGCTGGAACTATCTCTCCTGCAGTTCAAATAGAGGCTGATCAGCTTCTCATGGAGGCAGCTCTGAATGATGGTCAGGTAACCGTTCTTACACATGGTTTTCAATGATGGTCCATTTTCAGTTATGTCAAGCATGTATATTGTTCTCATATTCTTTATCATGTCTAGTACGATAAGATTTTAATCAGTAAATTTTGTACAGCAATTCACAAAATGTGTTAGTGCAACATAACTATGATTATGAGAAGAGGGGCTTGAATTTTGTGTTTACACTAATGGGGTTAAAAATCCTACTATATCATGCAAAAGTAGTCCCAGAGCAAGTTCACTGATCCTTGAAGGCAATTTGATGTGGGACCTAAATATGGGAGTCATGGCTTTCGGGTTTGCTGGGTTGGGGAAGCTGTGTTTTGGTGTTTAATCTTGTGTCTGATTTTCTTATCTCTAAAAGGTTTAATTACCTCATCCAGGAGTAAATTCTTGTACGTTGCTCACTCTTAACTGTTGCATTCCTTTTTGATAGGTAATTTTAACTGTTACAGTCTTGAGGCATCCTTTTAGTACTAGCACTGATGATTTCATGATCTAGTTATATAATCTATTTTAAATTTTATTAGCGCATGTGAAAAGGCAATTTGAGAACTTTGTAACATTAGTTGCTGTATTTGGGCTGCTCGGTCAGGTTGATGCAGCTACACACCATCTTTCAAATATTATTACAAGATGGAAAGGAATATGCTGGAGAAGTCGAGGAGGCATGGTGCGTAATGGTTTTTTAATTTCCTTGATTGTGAAGGAAAAATAGAAATTTGAAATTGTATAATCTCTCAGTGCTGATTTGGTTACTCAATAATGAAGAAGTTGTTCATTGTTTAGACTGGGAGACATTATGACGACCTTGTCGTATTGAGAATGTCCTGAATGATTCCTCAAGAGATTGTCAGCAAATTATTTTGTGCCCTTTAAAATTTCCAGAGGCATTTTATAGATGTCTGGAAAACATCTACTGGGGACCTTCTAGAGGATATTGCTTTTAACATGCATCTAATTTGGTTTGATGTGTTTCTTGGTTGTTTTTTAATTTATTGATGGTTTATTTACTATTCCCTTCTTCCTGGATCTATTCTTTTGCTGATGGCTTGTTAATCATCACCTTCCTGATTAATTTTCTTGAATATGCTTTCTACCTTTTGTCTGCCATTGAAATGCAGGTTGCAGTGCGTTTAGAGGCATTGTTGGGCTTCACCAGATCAATGTTCAGTCCTTACCTACTTCCCCAGGTACCTAATGTGTTTCTTTGTATCACATTGTAGAAGTACACAAGAGGTTCTAAGTATGTGTTAATAATTAATCTTTTGGATGCTTGGAAGTGTATCTACCATGAGTGGCCCCTATATTCCCTTATGCAAGAGATTTAAGCTGATTTGATTATCTCAATTATATTATCTGTAGTCCCTGGAAAGGCTGATAATATCAGTAGCTGGTTCAGAAGTGTCTATGCAAGCCATACAGGATTTATAGTTCTGATGCCATTCAAAGATCTTATTGGTCATAAGGCAATTGAATGATGGGTCATGTTCCTTAATGCCGCTGTTTGGCTGTCCTTATGGTATATCTTAAGAATCCATTTCGTTTAAATCGTATATCTTCATCTTTGCTATTCAGGTATCACCAGCTGACCCAATTGAGAATATCATGATGCCATTTGAAGAAGCTCGGCCACTACTAGCTACCTTGGACTTGAAAAGAGTAGTGATGCGTTTCTATAAGGATTCAGTTGTGCCTGTTATAGACGACTGGGGCAGCTGTGTGGGGCTATTGCACCGTGAAGATTGTAGAGAGGTACTTCCTCTTTTTGGTTTCAGCTGGCAATCTTGAACTGCCTGAGTTGGTAACTCCCTGTTCAGACCTAATCAAATTAGGGAACTCAAGTATTCAAACAGTAACTGGTAACAGAATAAGCTTAATATTTAAGAAAATCTGAAGCTACTTTAAGAAAGAACTCGATCCCCTATAATTGAATGGTTTTTAAGCATTCTTTTCACGTGGAACTCAACATCATGCCACATGTGACTTCTTCTGATGTTCATTCAAATGCTGCGGCATTGTTATTCGCTTGTTGCCAGAGATGTAGGCTGTGCCCTAATGTTTTCTTCAAAAGAATAAAGTCTTTTTTCCCTTCTGAGGATATTTTGTTTATTTGGTGTCAAATGAGCCATGAACACCAGAAATTACCCAGAGAAACACAAAATAATAGCTAGACTGATGCCATTCTTCATGTTAGAACTTGTACAAAACACCATCCAGAAACCTGTGACCCAAAGCATTAAATTCTAAGCAAGGTCATCAGATGAATGTGGCAGGAGTCATTTATCGTTGAGTACCTCCATTCTACATGAAACCCACTAGGCACACCCTCAAGTTTACTCTTAGATCAACCTAGGAAACCCACAATTCATGGATCTAGATGCAACTGTGAACTAGGTGCTTCTCATTGCAAAAATCAGTACATATAGATTGGGAGCCTATTATCTTGGACTTAGATCTCACAAATTTAAGATGATCAATGGAAGTTATTTCTGAGATAACATAAAGTCTTTATTCTGTCCCTAAATCTTCAACTGGTCATCTTGACACTTCATTGCAATTTTTTCCAGAATAATCTATATGCTAATTATTGTTCCAGATTTCTAAATTACACACTTGCGATCTGCAGCATTAGCAACTTCTGATGCCTTCATTGTGTTCAAATATTGTTGCATGTACTTGTGCAGTTGGATGCCCCAGTTTCGACAATGATGAGAAGCCCACCTCCTTGTGTTACAACCACGACATCAATTGGCCGAGTGGCTGATCTAATTTTGGAGAAGAGGTACAAAATGGTTGTTGTCGTAAAATATAGCAATTTATATGGTTCTTCTTACAGCTCAAGTTTGAGGGCAGTTGGAGTTTTTACCTCTGAGCAATTGTTTAAGCTGGCTATAGCATCAGAGATGCCAGGCCAAGAATTTCCTGTGGAGAAAAGAACAATGCAACAATGTCAAGGTATAGTTTGATATGTTTTAAGGATAAAGTTTGAGAGTACTTTGGTCGTTCATTGAAGCCAGGATCTGAAGCTTACTTGTTTTACAGACCTTAATCTTGGTCTGAAAATTCTGTGCAGCCTCTGTTTAGGTTTTAAAAAATACATACGTTAATACATAGGAAGCCCTAGCTTTATTTATTTATGCATAGAACGTCACCCACCTAACCATCATTACATTAGAAGTAGAGACATGCGTAAGCATACATTACTAGAAGCTTTGGTAATAGCTCGAAGTAGTCACTCTAAATGATGCTTGGAACTTCCGGCATCTTTCTCAGCTTGCCCTCCAAATGGCCTTTTGGGTGGTGGGCCGGTGGTGGTGGGCATTCAGTGTCATCTCCAGGTGATGGAGGTGGTGTAGGAGTTACAGTTGGAAGTGGGGTTTTGGGTGGTGGTGGTGGTGGGCAGTCTGTGTAATCTCTAGGTGATATAGGTGGAGGGGATGGGACTGGCATTCCAACTGGTGGCGGCAGGCGTAGCAAAGGAACCGGGCATCCCAAATTGTTGCATGGTGGACATACCGCTCTCAGACATGGCTAGCATATTGTACATGAGGGTAATACTGGTTCTGGTGGCAATGCTATTGCAGCATCAGCCTTAACAGCTGAACACAACCAAAATGAAGAGCCACCCAACAACATGGTAAGGTGACATTTTGATTTTTTGGATGCTGTAGCTGTGCGTATAGAGCTGCATGTGAAATCTCAATTTATAGAGGGAAAAAAGGGATTCAGTTAATTGTTGTTTTCAATTGCGGTAAAGTGTAGAGGCAGCAAGACCATCGTATATAATTCAGAAGTGGAATTTAATCAGTCAGGTTGTGGCTATTTATGCCAATTTATTACTGCCATTGATAACTTTCTGAGCAGGAGATTCAAAGCCACATGGTCAACTATGGAGTAGTTCCCTGATTTTAGCTTCCAGAGTTTGCTGATAAATGGGTTTTCAGTTGACCCACTAAATTCAAGTAACTTGAAATTGAATTATTAGAAGAATTGTGAGAGGGTATGGTAGCTCCATGTTGGAGGAAGGTAGCAGGAGTTTGTCCCATGTAGGAAATGAGCGAGGGCCAAAAAGGGGTTTTTATTGAATCCCAATATCTAAGCCTTAGAGGCTTGTAGAGAGAGCGTAGCCTCATGTGCATGATTTCAAGCTTAACATTTCCTGTTGTTTTCTAAACAACATGCCCGTTTACAAAATAGGGAGTTGATCTTCTTCTGTTCTACAACTTCTATTTCTCATTATTCAATTGTTTTTTTTTTTTTTGCCTTGGCCCTTGAGTGGTTGTGTAACTGTTCATGATTGGAGTGCACCATCATAGATAGTCAGGTTATTAAACCTTGTGGATAGACAACCATTCTTCCCCTATTTTGGAAAATAGAGAGAGTTGATCTTCTACTGTTCTAAGATTTCCCTCCTGTAATATTTATTCATTTTTTTTGAAGGAACATTCTTGAGTAGTTGTATTGCTGTTCATGGTTGGAACGCACCATCGTAGAGGTAGACCATTATTTTTTACCCTATTGCACCAAGATATTATCTCACTGGGGGTCGAGAGTTCTACTTTAAGGGCAATGATTACATGCTTCAGCCAATTTCAATAATTTTCCTTCACAACTTTGATTTCTGTAGTTTTATTTCTCTGTTAATATTTGGTTTCTTGCATTTTATTCTTGTGACTATTGATCTGTGTTCTGTTTGGTTGCCCTGCTTTGAAACTACATTAATTTCTAGCAATCTTAAAAGTATATTTGAAACCATGGTGGCTTCCCCAACTCTATTCAAACCTCACACATCTAAGATAGACTTATTTAATGGGTCTCATTTTAGGAGATGACATGAACAAATGCGGCTCTGCCATTGATGTGGCTAGCCTAAGACATTTTGACTCAACCCAAAACCTGATGAAACTGAACATTATGCTAATTAGGAAATGAGCTGTTTGATGTTTTTGTTCAAAGAAAAATTCCAAGGATATATGAAAAAAATTGAACAAAAGTGCTAGAGTATGCAGGAACCTAAAATACGTCATAGGAAACTTTATAAATTTTCAGATGACTGAGTAGAGATGCATTTGTTTCGTCATTTTATTTTTATGATCATCTGTTGGGTTGCCCTGGTTTTAAACTTCAATTTCCAACACATCTTTGATCCATTAGACTGAACATGCGGCATAGGAAAATCCTTATAAGAAATCAATTATGCATTGTTCATACTAGTGGCACAAACCGAAGAATGATTGAATTTGGCTCAACCATAGAAGGTGAAGTGGGTCTTGTGTGCCATGAAATTAATCGTGCATGAATAACTCAGGGGATAGTATGTGACTGAAAGGACTTGTTGTGAATGATTTATTTATGTGTGGCTTCTCAGCTTTGATATCTGAGAATTTAATGAAACTTGAAGTGTAGTGTCTGTGTTAGCGTTTCAGTTTGTTGCAGATGGTAATGCACTTAATTTGTATGTGAGGAATGAGGATAACTGCAGACTGAAGCACAAGGACACATAGATAATTAATTTATTAGCAAGGATGGTTACATTAGAACATGGCACATATCAAGGGGGGAGTAAAGCCTCTTCTAGTTGGTGCTTGGACGCTGCAGCAGCTTCCTCTTAATGCTTCCATCTAACTTTGTGGGTGGGGGAGGTGAAGTTTCCTTCGGCTGAGGAGCTAGTGGTGGTGGGGTTTCTTTCGGTGGAGGGGCTGGAACTGGTGCCAGTGGTGGAGTTTCCTTAGGCGGAGGAGCTGGAACTGGAGCCAGTGGCGGTGGGGTTTCTTTGGGTGGAGGTGCTGGAACTGGTGCCGGTAGTGGAGTTACATTGGGTGGAGGAGCTGGAACTGGAGCAGGTGGTGGTGGGGTTTCTTTTGGGTAGCGGTTCTGGAACTGGTGCACGTGGTAGAGTTTTCTTGGGTGGAGGGGCTGGAACTGGAGCTGGAGGTGGTGGAGTTTCCTTGGGTGGAGGAGCTGGAATTGGGGCTGGTGGTGGTGGTGGTGGAGAAGGAGGAGGAGGAGTTACCTTAGGGGGAGGGGCTGGACCTGGAACTGGTGGAGGTGGTGGTGGTGGGCGGCATGGCTTACCAATTCAAGGTGGACAAATCCCCTTGACACAAGGTGGACTCACCTGAGTAGGGCAAGAATTCCTCGGGGTGGTGGGGTTGATGGGGGTGGAGAGAATTGTTTCTTGATACAAGGTGGGCATTTCCCATTCACACAGGGCTGGCATTCTTCACAGAGATCTAGCAAGTTAGCATCGACACCCAAACACACGACCAAAAGAGAGAACTACAGTCACTTTATACATCGACATTTCTCCTTCCCTTCACCACTGCATGGTCACCCTACGTGAATCCACCTTAATTTTTAGCCCCCCCTTCCCCACAAATTTAAAAAAAAAAGACGGATTCCATTGATTCAAGGTTTAAATTCGCAGTAAAGAATAGAGGCAGAGAGCAGCAATTATATGCCCAGAAATGCAGCGTAATCGCTCAGTTCTCTCTCTTTATGCCAATTTTTAATCACATTGATAACCTCTGGCCCGGAAATTCACAGCCACTCGATCAAAGCCCATGGGTCCCTCTATTTTTCCCTTCTGAAAAGCAAGAATACAAGGTAGGATTACCCAGTACTACTCCTGCATTCATTTTCTGAGGCAGATGACGGTTATCTTGCATGCAGAATTGCCATCTGCCTTTTTAACTTCTTAAACAAAAACTGAAAAAAAGGACAGTAAAAAAAACAATCGATCGTATTCATCTCGTGAGCAGTGAACTATGTACCGACTCATTCTCATTTCAAATGCTTGTGCAGAACACTAATGGTACCTTTAAAAAATAGGATATTTTTTTTATATAAATATTTTTAAAAAGGTTCATGCAATATTAATGTGGAGGCACATACGCTTAATTCATTTCCTTTCACGCTAAAAATCTGGCTCTAATCCAAAAGATTAATTATTTATTCATTATTATTTCTTGTCTAAAAGATTTTATTTTCAAAAGTCTGATTTTTCTGTCCATTTTTTAAATCAACAGTAAAGATATAAAAGAGGACAAATTACAGTTTATCATATCGTAATAACCTTTCCTTTGTATTTTAAGGACCAATTTTGAACCAAAATTGCCAAAATAGAGTTAAACCTCCATCAACTAATAGTTTGAGACCAAGTAAAATCCTCTGATTAAATGACTAATTATTAATTTATCAATTAATTAATAAAATTTTATCAAGGAATTCTTCATTAGTTAAACCTCTTAAATAATCATCTCTCATAAAAAGTATTTAAAGCGATAATAACATTGAATAATATTTTGTTGTAGTATGATAACATCAAAACTTCTTTTCAGATTATGAAAAGTTAAAAGATGAAATACAAGTCAACAACAATTTCAAGAAGAAATAAACAACATTGGATTCATATTTTACGAAGGTATTCTATACAAATCAAATGAATTTATTTACATATTAAAAAGTATTAATTTATATAAATATGATATAAATTTATCAAATTATTAATATATCACGTACGTTGGCTTTTGAAATATGAAAAAAAAAAAATCATTATTTACCATTTTTGTCACTAGTTTGAAATTTTGTTCAAATTTTAGAATAACATACCGTAAATATGATATAACTAAGCTAACTTTTTCTTAAACATTTCACAATTTTATCACCGATTTCAAGATAAATATATCCCAAATTTTAAGGTTGGATTAAAATTATAAGAAAGAAAGTCTAATTCATTCAAATGAATTTGGTTGAACTTTCTACTCCATAATACTTTTCAAAAAGCACAACTACTATAAAATTTTAAAATATTGTCTTTCTTTTTATATATATATTTTAAATTAAAAGTTTTTTAGTAAAACTATCTAAACAAACTGTTATTAAACTTAAAAGAAAGTGTTTTTTGACTCTCATAAGTTAATCCAATATTTTGCCAACGTGTCATTTCAGTTTCGGTTTTCTTCATCTTATTTTATAATATATTTAATTAGGGTTGTTTGATAAAATTTAATGATTATTACTTAATGATTTAAGTTGACTTTTAAGTTAAATTATATTTAATTTATTAACTTAAAACTTAAAATTTATTCTAAATCATCAAATTAACATATTTATCCTCATAAATAATAACTAGGGCAAAGAAGGTCGTGGTTGTGCAGGTTGTAGAGTAGCAAAAGAAATTATGGAGGTAATTATAATAAATGATGATAAAAAGTTATAATAAAGATATGAATTTAAGAATAAGTTAATTGTTTTAACTAATTACTTAAAATTGTTTTTGATTTTAAGTTATATCATTAAGTTATTTTATTAAACATACTTAATTTACTTAATGATTTAAATTAAGTTATTAACTCACTTTAATTTATTAAGTTGACTTATCAAATACCCACAAAGTGTGTAACTTAATTGGATTAGTTGGTTCATCAAAAGGTGTGAATGGTTGAATTGGTTCAATTTTGAGTAATTTGGTTTGAGTATTAAGAATGAATGAAATTGATTGAATGAGTCTCCATTCTATGAGTTCCTATTCATTAAGAACTAAAATAGTTGAATTTAAAGGAGAGTTGATTGAGTTAATAACAAAAATCAAACTAAATATTCAAAAAATGATCTAAATATATTTTAATACCCTCAAACTAATAATAAAAATCATTTTTATTAATTTTATGGCTAGTAACACTTACATAATATTATTATAACAAGTTATCTTAGCATTTGCAAGTTATTTTAGATGATATTTGTTTTTTGACTTAATTTTAATTAAAACTTAAAACTAAATAATAATTAATAATGTTAAATATTAAGTTGTTTGTTTTTTTACTATTTTATTTTTATTATATATTAAAAAAAATAAAAATTAATTTGCTATTTTTAACATTTAGAAAAAGCCAAATATTTTAATTTTTTTAATTTAGTAAAAATATTAAAAAATAAGTAATAAGTCAATAAAAAATGAAAAAAAAAATGAAATCTAAAAACAAATTACTTTTAACAAAAAGTTAAAAAAAAAAAGTCTACCTTAATGTTTGCTTAGATCACATTATTGTAATCACACGAATAACTATTGTTATAGTTTATATCGATGGTGTTAAATAGCCCAATTATAGAAAATATGGTGTTGAATCTCATCAAATATGAAAATATGCATCAAATTAATAATATAACCAATAGATATTAGCTATTATAGGTATATATAAATAATTTTTAGTTTCTATTAATGTATTAGCAATTTTTTAAATAATTAGTCTAATTAGAAAACCAAATAAAAAAAATCTCTAAAAAATAATCGATCCAAGGTGGTTCGGTTTAGCTCAAGCAAATACGTGGTTCAATCGTTTTTTTGCAAACCCTTAATTTATAGTCAACTCAAAGTAAACCAAAACAGCGGGATGGGCTGAGTCTGATATATATATATTTATATTAAACTTGGGCCGGAAGGAACTGGGCTGGGCTTACTGCAATTTTATTTTATTTTTAGCTTGATCTGTATCGGCCTGAGTTGGCTGACTATTAAATATAAAACCTAGATAAAAACAAATATTTATACATATTAAATTATAGGATAACAAATATAACCAACATAAAATACGTAATAAAATAATTCGAATATATATATATATATATATATATATATATTTGCTTTAAATTAAATAGTTATAATTATACTATTTAAGAAAATTGAAAAAATTTATTCTCTATCCCTAAACCATCAAATGGTCATGTTGACACTTCATTGCAATTTTTTCCAGAATAATCTGTATGCTAATTATTGTTCCAGATTCTAAATCACACACTTACAATCTGCAGCATTAGCAACTTCTGATGCCTTCTTGCGTTGTGTTCAAATTTTGTTGCATGTACTTGTGCAGTGGGATGCCCCAGTTTCGACAATGATGAGAAGCCCACCTCCTTGTGTTACGACCTCGACATCAATTTGCCGTGTGGCTGATCTAATTTTGGAGAAGAGGTACAAAATGGTTGTTGTCGTAAAATATAGCAATTTATATGGTTCTTCTTACAGCTCAAGTTTGAGGGCAGTTGAGATTTTTACCTCTAAGCAATTGCTTAAGCTGGCTATAGCATCAGAGATGCCAGGCCAAGAATTTCCTGTCGAGAAAAGAACAATGCAACAATGTCAAGATATAGTTTGATATGTTTCAAGGATGAAGCTTGAGAGTACTTTGGTCAATCATTGAAGCCAGGATCTGAAGCTTACTTGTTTCACAGACCTTAATCTTGGTCTGAAAATTCTGTGCAGCCTCTGTTTAGGTTTTAAAAAATACATACGTTAATACATAGGAAGCCCTAGCTTTATTTATTTATGCATAAAATGTCACCCACCAAATGATCATTACATTAGAAGCAGAGACATGCGTAAGCATACATTACTAGAAGCTTTGCTACTAGCTAGCTCAAAGCAGTCACTCTAAATGATGCTTGGAACTTCCATCATCTTTCTCAGCTTGCTCTCCAATGGCCTTTTGGGTGGTGGTGGTGGGCAGTCTATGTCATCTCCAGGTGATATAGGTGGGGGGAATGGGACTGGCACTCCAACTGGTGGAGGTGGCAAAGGAACCGGGCATCTAAAATTGTTGCATGGTGGACATACCGCTCTCAGACATGGCCGGCGTATTATACATGAGGGTAATACTGGTTCTGGTGGTGGCACTGGTGGCAGCGGTGGCAATGCTATTGCAGCATCATTCTTAACAGCTGAACACAGCCAAAATGAGGAGCCACCCAAAAACATGGTAAGGTGACATTTTGTTCTTTTGGTGCTGTAGATGTGCATAGAGCTGCATGTGGAATCTCAATTTATAGACTGAAAAAGAGGTTTTGTTAATTGCTGTCTTCAATTGCAGTAAAGTGTAGAGGCAGCAAAGCCATCGTGTATAATTCAGAAGTGGAATTTAGTAGGTCAGGTTGTGGCTATTTATGCCAATTTATTATTATCATTGATAACTTTCTGAGCAGGAGATTCAAAGCCACATCGTCAAGGTCAACTATGGAGTGATAAATAGGTTTTCGGTTGACCTGCCAAATTCAAGTATCTTGACATTGAATTATTAGAAGAGTTGTAAGAGGGTGTGGTAGCTCCATCTTGTAGAAATGTTGCAGGAGTGTGTCCCATGTAGGAAATGAACTAAGGCCCAAAAAGGGGATTTTGTTGAGTCCCAATTTCTAAGCCTTAAGAGGCTTGTGGAGAGAGGAGAGGCTCGTGTGCATGACTCCAAGCTCAACATTTCCTGTTGTTTTCTAAATAACATGCCCGTTTATCTACAACTTCTATTTGTCATTATTCAATTGTGGTTTTTGTGTCTCCGGCTTTGAGTAGTTGTGTAACTGTGCATGATTGGAGTGCACCATCATAGATAGTCGGTTATTAAACCTTGTTGTAGACCACCATTCTTCACCCATTCTGGAAAATAGGGGTGTTTACCCATTTTCAAACCTTGATGAGGACACATAGATAATTAATTTATTAGCAAGGATGGTTACATTAGAACATAGCACGTATTAAAGGGGGGAGTAAAGCCTCTTCTAGTTGGTGCTTGGACGCTGCAGCAGCTTCCTCTGAATGATTCCATCTAACTTTGTGGGTGGGGGAGCTGGAGCTGGAGTTGAGCATTCTGGATCTTCTTGAGGCGGCGGGGCTGGAACTGGGGTTGGTGGAGGTGGTCGAGTTTCCTTAGGCGGAGGAGCTGGAACGGGAGATGGTGGTGGTGGGGTTTCTTTGGGTGGGGGTGCTGGAACTGGTGCCGGTGGTGGAGTTTCCTTAGGTGGAGGAGCTGGAACGGGAGTTGGTGGTGGTGGGGTTTCTTTGGGTGGAGGAGCTGGAACTGGAGCTGGTGGTGGTGGGGTTTGTTTGGGAGGTGGTGCTGGAACTGGAGCAGGTGGTGGAGTTTCCTTGGGTGGAGGAGCTGGAACTGGAGCTGGTGGTGGTGGGGTTTGTTTGGGAGGTGGTGCTGGAACTGGAGCAGGTGGTGGAGTTTCCTTGGGTGGAGGAGCTGGAACTGGAGCTGGAGGTGGTGGAGTTTCCTTGGGTGGAGGAGCTGGAACTGGAGCTGGAGGTGGAGTTCCCTTGGGTGGAGGAGCTGGAACTGGAACTGGTGGTGGAGGAGGAGGAGTTACTTTAGGGGGAGGAGGTGGTGGTGGTGGCGGTGGGCATGGCTTACCAATACAAGGTGGACAAATCCCCTTGACACAAGGTGGACACACCTGAGTAGGGCAAGAATTCCTGGGGGGTGGTGGGGTTGATGGGGGCGGAGAGCATGGTACCTTAATACAAGGTGGGCATTTCCCATTCACACAGGGCGGACATTCTTGACAGAGATCTGGGAGGTTAGCATCGACACCCAAACACACGATCAAAAGAGAGAGAACTACACTCACTTTATACATCGACATTTCTTCTCCCCCTTCACCACTGCATGGTCACCCTACGTGAATCCACCTTAATTTATAGCCCCCCCTTCCCCCCAAAATTAAAAAAAGAAAAAAAAAGAAAAAAGAAAAAAAAAAAGAGGTTTAAATTCGCAGTAAATAATAGAGGCTCAGAGCAGCAATTATATGCCCTGAAATGCAGAGTAATCGCCCAGTTGTCTCTCTTTATGCCAATTTATGATCACATTGATAACCTCTGGCCCCGAATTCTCAGCCATTCGATCAAGCCCATGGGTCCCTCTATTTTCTCCTTCTGAAAACCAAGAAGGGAAGGTAAGAGGAAAAAATATAAGTTTGCAAAATTTATTTTATAACTAGTCTCTTAGTTTCGTAATTTGTTTTCTTTTTTTTTTTTTAAATTTAAGTTGAAACTTTTTGATACTTCATTTTTAAAATGAAATCACAATTGATAATTGAAATTTTTATTTTTATCTTTTAAAATTTAAGTTGAAACTTTGATACTTCATTTTTGAAATGAAATCACAATTGATAATTGAAATTTTATTTTTAAACTAAAACTTTAATTTTTAATTGAAACCTTAATTACGGTTTGAGGCTTCATTTTTTAATTTAAGTTTCTAGCTTCAATTAATTTTTTTTTAATTTTAAATTTTAATTAAAAAATATTAAATTATTTAGCATTACTATATTTGTTTTTTGAAAAAAATAAAATAAAGTACAATGGAAAAAAAAAATCAACATATTAATTTAATGAAATATCTCCTGTCATTCTCATTTGATTGTATAGTACAATAATGGTACCTTTAAAAAGATGGGGGTTATGTAATCATGTCCCATCTAAAAAAAATTACATTTTTTAAAACTTTGATTTTTTATTTTCAAATAAAATATATTTTAGAAAAATAACCCTCAAAACATGCATTAGTAAAAATAACCAACATTCCAAACTTACCCTTAACCCCTTCTCTCACCTACTTGTCATCAACTACCATATATATATATATATTTTTACTTTGACAAGACCAATGATCTCATCATTCTTATTGATTTTTTTAAATAAAAAAATTTTGACAAATGGCAATCACAATAACATATGATTTTTCTTTTTTCTTTTTCCACTCCTTTGTAATATCTCTATTTTTTTTTTTGTTTTTTTTTAAATATTGGCTTGATAAAACATTTTTAATTTCAATTTTTTTTAATATTTCATTTTTTTATATTCATTGATTTTAATTATTTATGGATATTTTAAATACAAAGTAATAATATATAATAAATAATTAATGAGAATAAATTTAATATAAAAATAAATACATGATTAACAAATTTAGAGATTTATGACAAAAATTTCTATATTTATGCTAAATAAAGTACTTATTTATTTTATAAATCTTAGTATATTGTCATATTATGTTATTGTTTATATATTTTTAAAATTTTAAATTTTTATGTGAAAATCACAATTGAGGATTAAAGTTTTGACTTTTTGCTTGTCAATTTAATTTGATCTGAGATCTAAAATGTTTAATGTTTTTAATTAAGGAAGACAAAAACTTGGGTGTGGTTCTAATATTTTGTTTTGTTAAAAATTTAAAATTTTTATTTATATAAAATAAAAATAAAATATATTTTTCATAAAAGATTATATTTAATCATTTATATTAATTTTTCTTAATTTTATTAAAAATTTAAATTTTTGCATGTTGCAGTTGCGTATTAATAAACATAACTCTTTTATAAAAAAATAAAAATAACACTAAGTGTGTTAAAAGTGTCACAAAAATATGTTACTTTTAACACACTTAAGTGTTACTTTTTTTATTATAAAATAGTGGTATTGATGGTTGTGTTGATCAATGCACAATTTCAATGTACAAAAATTTTAATTTTTAATAAAATTAAGAGAAAATAACATGAATGATTAAATACAATTTTTATGAAAAATATATTTATGAAACCAAGGTTTGGTTAATCTCAGTTTTGATAATAACAAAATAAAGTTTAGAACTAACGATTATATTTTAAGTGTGATTAGGTAAGATAATTATCAAAGTGGCAATCACAAAGACAAACTAAACTAAAAAGAAATCATGATGAAGAAAAAGATTTAAAAAAGAAATGTTTTTTAAAATCCAAACTTCATAAGATCTTTTTGTAAGGTTGTTGGTGCACTAGGTTTTTCATGCATTACATTCTTTACTTATATACCAAAATCATTCAGGAGTTTTTTTCTTTTTTAAATCCTTTAAAATTGAATGATTTCATGTTTTCACCTAAAACCTTGTGTTGAATGTTTTCTAAACTTGTTTAAAAGGTTTTAAATTGAAAAAGTTGGTTGTTGAGTCAAAAACAGCTCAATCGATTGAACTGGATGAGGAACCGATCGACTCCCAACTCAACCGATCAAGGGTGCAAAAAAACTTTCTCTTTCTTCCAGAATGATTGTTCAACCGGTCAAGGTTGAACCTTAACCGGTCAACCCCTACCTTAATCAGTCGAGGGACAGTCGAGGTCCAATGGTTACCTACTAAACATTAAATGCTAATGACTAGTCAATCGGTCGACCCCCAACTCGATTAGTCTAAACTCCCAACGGCTAGTTTGATATTTTTCCTCTATAAAAAAGACTTCAATCTTCATTGTTTAAAGAGTTTAACCTTCCTAAACATTTCCTGAATATATCTGAACCTTGGGAGAGTGTTTTTAGCGCACCATTGTTTTAAAACTTGCATATCTTTAGTGCATCATTCAATCATAATTTTCTTGTATCATTTGAGTCTAAAGTTTTGTATTAAGATTTTGTGAAATTATTTGTATATCTTTGAGAGAAAAAATCTAAGTGTGAGGTATCACTTAGAGATTGTCAAGTGTGGGCCATTATTTGAGAGGTTGTTCAAGAGTGGGGTATCTCTTGAGGATAGTAAAGGGTGCTTGGAGCCAAAGATCCAAAATGATGGATTGGAACCATAATTTAATTGTATTACTTGAAGGCTTAGTTTGAAAGTCTTGAAATAATAGAACGTCAAGCTTGTGATTGAAGCTAGCGGAGAGTGGATGTAAACCGGGTTGTGCTGAACCACTATAAAAATTTTGTGTTTACATCTCTCTTCCTTATTCTCTTAATTTATATGCAATTGTTTTTATATTATTTTATTATATATTTGCATATAATTATCTCTTACATTCACATAATTTAAATTTACAAAAAGAGACCCTCACTCTATTCACTCTCCCTCGTGTAGGGCGATTACCATAGGTGGAATTAACTTAATTTTTCTAACAATATTTTATTTTTATTTCATGTAAATAATTTTTTTTAAATTTAACAAAGCAAAATATTAAAACTACAATCAAATTTTTATCTTTTTAATTAAAAATATTAAATGTTTTAATTAAGAAAAAAATTAAAACTATGATCTAGTTAAATACTCATAAGTAAAAAAGTTAAATTTGTTCTTTATGCATTAATTTTTTCTTATTAATTATTTTATTATTATTATTTTATGTTTAAAATGTATATAAATAATTAAAATCAAAAGGTGAAAGAGTGAAAAAAATAAAAAATCAAAATCAAAAGCTAAAATGAAGAAAGAAGGAAAAAATAATAATAATGTGGCATGTTGGTTTGCCACGTGTCAAGCTTAAAAACATTGAGAAGTATGAGTGAAAAAAAAATTCATTACGATTATTTTTTACTTGCCTTGTCAAATTATTTTTTTTTCTCAAAAAATGAGAAAAATATAGTAGTTGACGGACGGTTACGGAGAGAAGAAAAATTAAAGGTCAATCTTAGAATTTTATTCGTGTTATTATTGAAATGCATACTTATTGAATTATTTTTTAAAAGTTCTAAATTTTTTTTTATTTTTATTTTTTGTTAGTGTACTTATACATAGTTCTCCCTAAAAAAAATAGTACTTTTTTTAAAAAAAAAGTTCACGCAATATTAATATGGAGGCACATATGCTTAATTCATTTCCTTTCATGCCAAAATAGAGTTAAGCCTCAATAAACAAATAGTTTGAGGCCAAGTAAAATATTCTAATTAAATGACTAATTATTGATTTATTGAATAATTAATCAAATTTTATCACAGTATTCCTTATTTGTTAAACCCTTAAATAATCCTACTATAGAGCTCATCTCTTGTTAAAAAAGTATTTATAGCAATAATAATATTAAAACTTCTTTTCATATTATGAAAAGTTAAAAGACGACAACAATTTCAAGAAGAAATAAATAACATTAAATACATATTTTACAAAGGTCTTCTAAATAAATCATATGAATTTAGTTGCATATATTAAAAATTATTAATTTAACTTAGAGTCAACTTAAATCGTTAAGTAATAAATATTAAGTTTTATCAAATATTCCTTAATGTGTAACTTAATTGAATTCGTTGGATCATCAAATGATGTGAATGGTTTGAGTAGTTCAATTTTGAGTCATTTGATTGTGAGTCTTAAAATGAAATCAAATTGATTGAATGAGTTTCTATTGGATGAGCTTCTATTTAGTAAGAACTAAAATGATTAAATTTAAAAGAAGGGTGATCCATTCAATTTGGTTAATAACAAAAATCAATCTAAATATTCAAAAAGCGATCTAAATATAGTTATTAGATTCAAATTAATAACAAAAACCGTTTTCATTAATTTGGGCCCAAAATCAAAAGATTCATAATTCGATGTTATGGTTCAAAATACTTAGATAATATTATTATTATAGCAAGTTATCTCGGGGTTTGCAAGTTATTTTATATGATATTTATTTTTTTACTTAATTTTAATTAAAACTTAAAACTAAATAGTGATTAATAGCGTTAAATATTAAATTATTTGTTTTTTTAATATTTTATTTCTATTAAGCATTTAAAAACAAACAAAAACCAATTTATTACTTTTAAGATTTAGAAAAAGTCAAATATTTTAATTTTTTATTTAATAAAAAATTTTAAATATGAATAATAAGTAAAACAAACAAACAAACAAACCAACCATTTAAAATCCGAAAATAAATTATTTTCAATAAAAAGTAAAAAAAACAAACGTCATTTTCGTGTTTGCTTAAATCAAATTATTGCAATCACATGAATAACTATTATTATAGTTTATATCAATCCTATTAAATTGCCCAATTATAAAAAATATGGTGTTGAATTTCATCGAACTTAAAAAATATGCATCGAATCAATAACATTATCGATAGATATTAGCAATTTTAGGTATACATAAATAACTTTTAGTTTGGACTAATTTATTATCAAAATTTTAAATAATTAGTCTAATTAGAAAACCAAAATTTAAAAAAAAAAAAAAAATCTCTAAAATTTAATCGATCCAAGGTGGTTCGGTTCGATTCGGTTTAGCTCAAGCAAATTTGTGGTTCAATCGGTTTTTTTGCAAACTCTTAATTTATAGTCAAGTCAAAGTCAACCAATACATCGGAGTGGGTTGACTTTTTTTATTTCTTATTTATTTATTTATTTTTTAACTTTGGCCAGAAGCAACCGGGCTGGGCTGACTATAATTTTATTTTATTTTTAGCTTGGGGTGTAATCATCTACCCAATCCTCCACAAAAATGAAAAGTCAAAATAATCTATTTAAGAAAATAGGTAATTTGTAATTACAATGTTGACAAATGTAAGTGACTGAAACACTCAATTTCACAAAAGGAAGTGACTCCACGTGGCGGATAAAGGAAGTGCCAGCTAAGCAAACCAAGGAACTTTCAAGAAAAGTACGAGAATGTAATCCAGCTAATAAGCGTCAAACCCTCATAGCTTATTTTTGGTCTTATACCCCTACATCTAAACCTAAGCTCTAGACCTCCGTCCAGCTCATCAGCCAAATATGGTCAAAGCATACGTGGCTTTAGGTTTTATATTTTTGGATTTTCTCTCCTTCATTTTTCTATATTTTTCTCTTTTTTTTTTTTCGATACTTTTCAAGAATCAAACATAGAGTTAATATTCAACTCAAAAAATTCCAAAAAGCTAAAAGACAAAAATTATTTATGTTAGTTTATCATGAGCTTTGAGTTGATTTATACATACATATTCTTAGTTTACAAATCAATATATTTCTATCAAAAAAGTATGTTATCGTCGATTATACATGATGATGTGATAAAATCTCTATTGGACAAATTAAATCGGAGATGAAAATATTAAAATTTTAAATTAAAATACATTTTATATGTATTATGAAAATGGAAAAAATCAAGGTATCGAGTAAAAATTTTCGTACTTTGAATCAAAATCATTAAAATTGTATGATAAAATTTGAGCTATTGAATAAAAATATATAGAAATGAGGTGAATGTACAAACAAATGGACCAAGGTGCAATATATGAGATCAGGATACAAAGAGATGAAATTAAAATATAAAGCCACAAAATCTATAAACAAATGAGATTTTGGTACAAAGTCATAAGACCCATAATATGTATATCATATCATTTGATTGGTAGGAGTATAATTTGGATGGATTGGTTAGTTTGATGATTAACCCGAGTACAATCTTAATTAATAAACAAATAACTCATGCCCAGTTTAACTTAACCTTTAACTCAATATACTTAATCAAAGCTCAACCCAACTTTATTTCTTTAGGTTTGGGTCGAGGTCACATTAGAATTAATCAAGTTATATGATTCAAAATCCATTTATAATCTTTTTATATATTTGTATCAAAATTTAAATAATAAATAGAACAAAATTTCAAATAGCAATAAAAAATAAAAAAATAAATTTATATATATTTTTAAATCGATAATTTTTAAATTTTTTTTAAAAATGGATATTATTATAGATGATAACATACATTATAAATATTATAAAAATATTAAATCGAGTTTAAGTTATATTTGAATTATTAGGAAATCTAACCTAAATCCAATTCGAGTATTGAAAATAATTATTCAAATCTGTTCAAGTTGGGTTTCGATTGAGTCACGCTTCAACCCATCAAGATGCATCCTGGGTGATTGTTCTCAATAGTGATGGAAAAAGTAGCCTTTGATGCCATAGTAGAACATATTAGCATTATATTGCAATTTAATTAATAGTTTAACCAATAAAAGACCTATTAATTTACACCAACACCACTAATCATTTCCAATAATAGAATCAAGACCTTAAAATACAAGCTGACGTGGCAAAAGTTTGCGAGTACAAACCGTAGGGTGAAATATCGGACAGGAGGTGAAGGGGGCCACAAAGTAGAGAGAGGAAATTGGACTAGTGGAATGCACTTTGGGGACTAGTCTTACAACGAAGCACAGACTGTGATGTCCTAAAAGCTCTCCCTTTTCACACTCTCAGATTTAGGGTTTTGTTTTTTTCTTCGGAAATTTTTTTTTCTCCTTTTCCATTTTCCCAAATTGTCGATTCTCAATTCGATTCATTATTCTCTATCACACCCATTTCGACTTCCCAGTTTCAGCAAGACCCCAGTTTTTTTTTTGTCCTCTCCAATTCCGAGTGAGTTTCTCTCATTTTCTCTCTAATTTTTGGTTGTTGTGGTGGGTTGAAGTGGGGTTTTTGATTTCTTGTTGTTTGGTTTGATTTGGTGGGGTTGGGTGAAGAAAATGATGTGTGATTTCTGCATGAGTCCCGATTGAGTTTGGCGGATTTTTCTATGTATCCGAGGGCGACGGGTGATATTGACTGTGAAAAAATTCAAACTTGATCGTGATATTGGTTTTGGAGTTGGGTCAGTCCGATTTCAAGCTTACGAACTCTGGATTTTGGGGTTAGGGTTTTGGGAGATGGCGGTGGTGAGTGATAGCATGATCGAGAAACTTGCGTCTGCGAGAAGGTCATTGAAGTCAAGCTTGGAGAAATCAAGGGTGCTAGGGTTAGCTCTAGAGAAAAGCGGGCCTAGATTGGAAGAGATTAATCAAAGATTGCCTTCGCTCGAGGCTGCGGTTCGACCTATTCGAGCCCAGAAGGAAGCCCTTGTCGCAGTTGGCGGTCACATCAATCGAGCTGTCAGCCCTGCTGCGGCGGTTCTGAATGTGTTTGATGCTGTTCACGGGCTCGAAAAATCGCTATTGTCCGATCCCCGCAACGATCTTCCGGGTTATCTCTCAGTGTTGAAAAGGCTTGAGGAGGCATTGAAGTTTCTAGGTGATAATTGTGGGTTAGCGATTCAGTGGTTGGAGGATATAGTGGAGTACTTGGAGGATAATTTGGTTGCCGATGAACGGTATCTTTCGAATTTGAAGAAGTCCCTGAAGAATCTCAGGGAATTGCAGAATGATGAAGAGCGAGTTTGCCTCGATGGCGGGTTATTGGAAGCTGCATTGGATAAATTGGAATGTGAATTCCGGCTTCTCTTGACAGAAAACAGTGTCCCATTACCCATGTCTTCTCCATCGTCTCTGGGAGAACAACCCTGCATTGCCCCATCCCCTTTGCCAGTAATGGTTATACAGAAATTGCAAGCAATCATTGGGAGATTAACTGCAAATAAGAGACTTGAGAAGTGCATTTCTATATATGTTGAGGTTAGGAGTTCCAATGTTAGAGCTAGTTTGCAGGCTCTTGATTTGGATTACTTGGAGATTTCGATCTCCGAATTCAATGATGTGCAGAGCATAGAGGGGTACATAGCTCAGTGGGGCAAGCATTTGGAGTTTGCAGTGAAACATTTGTTTGAGGCAGAGTACAAGCTCTGTAATGATGTCTTTGAGCGGATTGGATTGGATGTTTGGATGGGCTGCTTTGCGAAGATAGCTGCACAAGCGGGAATTCTTGCATTTCTTCAGTTTGGGAAGACGGTTACAGAGAGTAAGAAGGACCCTATCAAGCTGTTGAAGCTATTGGATATCTTTGCATCCTTGAACAAGTTGAGATTGGATTTCAACCGCCTTTTTGGTGGAGGGGCATGTATTGAGATCCAAAACCTGACTAGGGATCTCATCAAAAGCATCATTGAGGGGGCGTCTGAGATTTTCTGGGAACTTTTGTTTCAAGTGGAATTACAGAGGCAAACAGCACCCCCTTCAGATGGGAGTGTTCCAAGACTGGTGAGTTTTCTTACTGATTACTGTAATAGGCTACTTGGGGACAATTATAAGCCGATCTTGACACAAGTTCTTGTTATTCACCGAAACTGGAAGCATGAGAAATTCCAAGAAAGACTACTTGTTGATGCCATTTTAAACATCATTAAAGCTATTGAGAAAAACTTAGAAACATGGTCAAAGGGTTATGAGGATGCTACCCTTGCCAATCTTTTTCTGATGAACAATCACTGGCATTTGCATAAACACTTGAAGGGAACAAAGCTTGGAGATCTTCTGGGGGATTCTTGGTTAAAAGAACATGATCAGTCCAAGGACTACTATGCTGCAATATTCCTGAAAGATAGCTGGGGGAAGCTTCCATCCCTCCTAAGTAGGGAAGGTCTGATGCTGTTCTCAGGTGGGCGTGCTACTGCTCGTGATCTTGTCAAGAAAAGGTTGAAATCTTTCAACGAAGCTTTTGATGACATGTATAAGAAACAGTCCAATTGGGTCGTGTCTGAAAGAGATTTGAGGGACAAAACTTGTCAGCTTATAGTGCAGGCAGTTGTTCCAGTCTACCGGAGCTACATGCAAAACTATGGGCCCTTGGTTGAGCAAGACCCAAGTGCTAGTAAGTATGCAAAGTACACTGTACAGACATTGGAGAATATGCTTGCCTCTCTCTTTCAGCCTAAGCCAGCAAAATATGTCAGTTTCAAAGGAAGGCAGCCTAGTGGGAAATTCAGTAATGGGTTTACCTGATCAATATCATTCTTTGCCTCATGGTTAACCTGAAAGGAAACCATGAGCCAATTCCCTTGCTCCATGGTAGATGGTTAGCCCATTAGCTGTATATACCGATATGCTGAGTGAATTGGCATGTGCAGTATTTTTCTATTATCTTCGGTTTAGAGAAGAAACTTTCTTGAAACTTTGCAATCTCATTTCCCTAAAGGCTCTACCAAATCATGGGTTTCTTGAAGATCATAGGGCAAAGCGAGGATGAACTGAAAACAGAGACCCATTGGATGAGATTAATAGAGAAAACTTTCAGGTATAGCTATTCATTTTTCTTTCATCTTTGCTCATTGATTCAGTTGCTAGGTAGGCAGCAGGAAAAAATCTTTGTTATGTGCTAGATTTCATGTAAGATTCTTTGTTATAAAGTGCATTTGGAACTCTAGCAGTGGCTTTAGTTCTCTTCTCATTAGAGTTTAGATAAGTTTATAAATATCTGAGAACCTTGATTAAATGTTGTTATTTATGCTAGTGGTGGGTGTTACTATTGAGAAAATTACTACTGTATTAGAGCCATGAGTTTACTGCAACAATAAATTGTTCTTCTACTTTCTGCATTTCTTCCTTCTTTTCTATGAATTGTTGCTGCAATTGGTTGAATATGCTTCACTTTTCTTTGTTTCTTCCCATCTCTACACTGTTTTCTTTTTCCTTTTTTGGGTTTCTTTTTGTTTAGGACTCGAGAGGTTTAGATAGACAAGCATATGGAAAGGATGTGCTAGACGTTGGAGATAATGATTTATGACCGTTAATATAGTGGGCTTTGTCCCAAACTCTGATGCATAGAGTGGGGCTTGCATTTCTTTATTCTGCTGCATGCATGCCTTCAATTATTATGTCCACCACCATTTCACTTTTCTCAATTTTTTTTTTAGGGAAAATCCATCCCATTTGAAAACTTTTTTTTTTTTAAATGTTAAAATATAATTTTGATTTATGACTATGTTTGGGTAAAAACTGATTTTTAGATTTAAAAACATATTTGATATATATGTATTTTTTTTGAGAACTTGATTTGAAAATAAATTGACTTTTTATAACATATTTTAATTATTTTTCTTTTTCTTTTTATTTATGAATAATTTTAAAAAATAATTGAATAAATATGAAGAACAAGGAACAAGGAAAATAAAATACTATAAATAAAAGTTATTTTTAAAAAACATTTGAAAATGTAGAAAATTGGTTGATATAATCTTGAATTCTTAAACAAACTTTTGTTTTAGGAACTATTTAAAAAATGTTTTTAAAAACTAATTTTTGGGAATTGTTTTAAAAGACATCCCAAACTAGCCTTATAATTCTCAAAATATGGGGTCTTCCATTTTTACTTTATAATAAAATTTTAATTAATTAATTTTTTTTAAAAAAAATATTAAAATTAACTTTAATCTTTGACAAAAATATTTTCAAAATGTTTTAAAGGTGAATGTTGCGTGTACATGCAAGAAAACCATTGGAGTAAAACAAAACATCCTTACCATAGTAGAATATTCATAGGGTGCTTTTCCCATGAGTTTGTCTCCTAACCATAGTTAAGAAGCATGCATTATAAAACCATAGTTAAGAGTTTGTTTGGATGACACGTCTATGCTATTTTACTTTAATTTTTTTTCCACATCATATTCATCTTCTTTTTTTCATTTGTTTCCTCTCTCCCTAATCTTTTTCACAACTTAATCTAATAACCCATCTTCTTCTTCCTTTTGTTTTTTTATATTTTTTTCCTTTCTTTTTCTTCTTTCATCTTCTCCATTTAAGGGTTTTTTTTTCTAACCCCACTTCATCTTTTTTCTTCCATCTCAATCAAATTAATTTTCCAATCTTTTCCCAACCAAACTAATCTTCTTTCTCAATGCTCAGTCCAGCCTCCATCTCAGTGCTAATATTCAAAGTCAAATGCTCATATATTGGTGGTAAGCATGGTTAAAAGGCATGCATTATTCTCCATCTTCTTCTTCCTTTGGCCCTTTTTTTCTTCCTTTCATCTTCTCCTTTTTAAGGTTTTCCTAAACCCACCTGATCTTTCTTCCTCCCTCTTATGAAAAATAATTTTCCTTTCCCAACCAAACAAATCTTCTTCATAATACTAAATCCAATCTTCAATTTCTTCTGCCTCAACGTAAGAAAAGCCCCTATTCAAAATCAAATACTCATATATTCATGGGTCTTTGAAACTAAGTTAGGGTTTTAGAGTCGCAGTATGGGTTTCTAAGCTCAATCAAACTTAGAAGAAAATGAAGCAAAAACATAAGGAAATATAATTTTAGATCAAAATTTGTTGGTTCATTTGAAGTTTGGTTGAGCTTTAGACTTGAGTTAAGACCTTGACTTAAAATCTCAAAGTCAATGAATGAATGTTAGGGAAAAATGTGTGGATGCCTTCTCATATTATTTACAACTGAGTGGGCATTTTCTCGATGTTTTAATATTGTATTGACACTAACAATGATTTTCATAGAAAATGATGAATCATTAAAAACTTAGGATTCTTAGAACAAATAGACGTATCCTGAGCATAAAAAATGTTATCATTCATGTAAAACAATCCATTATTATTATTATTATTATTTATGATTTTTTTTCTCACATCATATTCAACTTCTTTCGGTTCTTTTTCTCTTTT
The DNA here is from genome assembly GCF_030704535.1 of Vitis vinifera. Lineage (NCBI taxonomy): Eukaryota > Viridiplantae > Streptophyta > Magnoliopsida > Vitales > Vitaceae > Vitis > Vitis vinifera. The sequence goes on along the minus strand of NC_081808.1, from coordinate 1,922,504 downwards.
CTTAATCTTCTTCTCTTATTTGAACTCTAAGGTGGTGTTTGTTTTTTTGGTTTTTTTGTTGAAAACCATTTAGTTTTAGAATTTAGGTTGTTTATTTTTTTGCTTTTTCATGATTTATTATAAACTTTTTACTAAATAGAAAAAGCCAAAATATGTGACTTTTTTTAAATAAAAAAAATAACACAATGATTTTTTTTTTGCTTTTTAATACTTAATAGAAATAAAATACTAAAAAACAAACAACCTAATATTTAATACTATTAAGTATTAAGGTTCTATTTAGAATTAAGTAAAAAAACAAACACCACCTAAAACTCCATCCTTTTTTTTTACTCGTATCATTCCCACATCATATTCAACTTCTTTCATTTTTTTTTATTTTTTCCTAATCTTCTTCACTTATTCCTACGGTAAAACCTCATCATTTTCTTCCTTGTGTCCTTCCCACATCATATTCAACTTTTTCTTTCATTTCTTTTTCTCTTTTCCTAATCTTCTTCTCGTATTTGAACTCTAAGGACTTGTTTGGTTGTTGTTTTCAAGAACTATTTTCTATTATTAAAAACACAAAACACTAAAAACATGTTTGGGGAAAGGGGTGTGTTTTTTTTTTTTTTTTTTGTGTTTTCCATGTTTTCAAAAACTATTTTTTTGAAAACAATGAAGATATGTTTTCATTGTTTTTTTATTGTTCAAATAATAGGTTGTTTTTTGTGTTTTTTTTCCTTCTTTTTATGTTTTCCTAGCTGTTTTTTGTGTTTTCACGAAGGTAAGTTCCACCCAACCATCATACCCCTACTAGTAAGCTCTTTCTTCTTCCTTAAATTATTGAAATTAATATACTTACACGTGGTTTCAAATTCATCATTTCCTTAAGAAAATTATAATTAGTGTAAAAAATTCAAAATTGAATTTATTTTTTAAATTTAAGTAAATTGTCATATAAAAATTATTTATATATTTATAATATCAAGATAATGGAAGAAAACACTTTATTAATTTAAAAAAAAAATCAAACATGTTTTTTGTTTTACTTATTCTAGTTTTTTTTTTTTTTTATTAACTCAACCAAACATGTTTTTTTTTTCTTTTAGAATTTAATTCCCAAACACTTTTTTCTTTTTTTTCCGAAAATATCAAAAACTATTCTCAAAAGTTGTTTTCCAGAACAGTTTTCAACAACAACAACAATCAAACAAACCCTAAAACTCCATCATTTTCTTCCTTGTATCCTTCCCACATCATATTCAACTTCTTTTTTCATTTCTTTTTCTTTTTTTCTAATCTTCTTTTCTTATTCCGACTCTAAAACTCCATTTTCTTCCTTGTGTCATTCTCACGTCATATTCATCCTCTTCTTCCTTGTATCCTTCTTTCTTTTGCTTTTTCCTTTCATTTCCTTTCACCTCATTATATTCATCTCCCCTCTCAATCAAATTAATTTTCCCATCTCCCCCTCTCCCCAACCCTTCCATTCTTTTTTATTTTTTATTTTTTATTTGTTTGGGAAGAATTGTGTTTTAAGGGTCTTCATATTCTAGCAATTAGACCAACATCCATAAAAGATGCATAATTGATGATAAGTCCATGGAAATAGGAAACATGAAATTGCAAATCTAACTTTCCACTTCTTTTTTATATATATATAAAAAAATACTCATTTTGAACAAAAATACCCTCACTTTTTCTTTTAAAACACACATGTAAATAATAAAAATATTAAAAGGTATTTATATAAAAAATAAATTACTCTTTAAGTTCACAAAAACGTTAGTTTCACAAATTTGAAATATTTTCATCCCTTCTAATCAATTAATCCTAATTATATCTGCATGTTTTTCTTAATTTTTATAGTTTTTTTTTTATAAAAAATAATTGAAAATATTATTCACATATGTGCATAAATTTTTTTTTTGTTTTTTTACATTTTTACACATGTACAAGATATTTGTACTAGATATACAAAGTTTATTATGAATATATTTACATGTTTTTTTATATTTTCTTTGTTTGTTTTTTATATCAAATAATGGAACATTGTTTTATAGACAGACCTAAAGATCAAATATTTTTATTTTATTTTTCATAATTTTACACATATACAAGATACTTTACTAAATATATATAAGACATTTATATTAACTGTACAAATTTTTAAGCACATTAAGGGTATTATTGGTATTTTTAGCTAACAAAATTTTCAAATGTTTCTTATATCAATTATGTATAAATTTCTATCTTTCGTACCCAAATACGCATTTTATACATACCTTAAACCCATTTACAATAATGAAATTTTTGCAATTGAAGCTAATATCAAGGGATGGTGGTACAAGTTTTCCTAAATACTATTATTTTATTCCTTTTTTTTTTATATATATAACTGTATTTTTATTTTATTTATTAATTGCATGATAAAACACTTGAAGTTATTTTCATTATAAAATTTTACAATTATCTTCATCTCATATTTATTTTAAATTTTCATATTATTGTATAAAATATCTTAATATATTGTTACAAATACAATATTTTCATCTTTTTAATATGCTTAGGTAATTGACTATAGTGAACATGTTATTGAATCTAAAGGATATATATTTTCAAAAAAATATTTCTTTTATTCAAGCAAAACAATAAATTCTTATAAGATAAAAAATAAAAAATAAAATAAAAGAAAATTCTTGCACAAAATATGACCAAAATTTTTTTTTTATTAAAACCCATTTTTAAATTATTAAATTAGAGCATATTCTAGTTTATAATACACGATAAAGCTATTAGGGAAAAAGTTATTGATATTTTATATTGTAAACTCAACTAATCATGTAGACTAATTTTAGAGCTATTCAATGAATACAAAGCTGACAATATCTAGATACAGAAATAGAAAGCCGACAGGATCTACGTATAAAAAGCAAAATGTTTTAAATAGTCATAGTATAAAAGTCGAAATTACAATGACCAAGGATTTTTTGAAGCCAAACACTCAAGTTAAAATTGACCTAATATAAAAATCATTGCTTAAGGATTACAAATGACTAAGTGGTACCAAAATTGATTAAATTTATGAGAAGAGATAAGGTAGGGGACCCAAGTGGCTAAGACCATGAACAAATCAATTGGTCACTCATTTCGTTGACCAAATGTTCTCCAATCATAGCCAATTAATCCATTTATATTATATTTTATGTCTTATTATATACATTTATTCATGAAGAAAACTAGGTTAGAATATTTGTCTACCAATAAGCTCAAGCCCACTATAAATAAATAAATAAATAAGGATTTTAATGCCATGAAAGTGGCCCTAATGGTCATGTCCATTCTCATAAGCTTTTGTTTTTTCATTTTTTATTTTATTTTATATTATTTCGTTTGTGGGTAAGAGCGAATGGAAGTTGTTAAGGATTTAAGTCAAATATGTTGGATGGTTTAAATTTAATATTTTAATCCAATTTGTAATTGTTTTAAAATAAAAAGAATCTTATAAAACTTGTGAATTACTCAACACAATTTAAAATATTAATTAAATAAAAGTGAAAAGTGTTTTATTTATTTATTTGTTTGTTTTTGTGATTTATTGACTTTTGGGTAACTTTTAATTTTTATTTTAATTATAAAAATAGAAAATAAATGCATTACTAATTTTAAAAATAATTTTATTATATTTTACAATAAGATATTGTGTATGCTATTATATTTATTTTTAATATAAAATTGAAAATTACAATGGAATTTTTGGAAAATTACCATATATTTTAGATAATTAAAAATAATTTAATTTGCTATATGTCATCCAAAAAGGTAAATTTTAATTTAAAATATATTTATTTAAATATCCATATAATCCAATTATAAAGTCAATTTATGAATTAATATTAAAAAAAAAAGGTAAGGATATTTATTTATGAAAATTAGGAAGAATATAATGATAAAACAAAAAAAGGAAAGGCGAAAATAAAAGAGGATAAGAGGGTGGATTTTTATTTTTTTTCCCGGTGTCTGTGCCACGTCATCTGAACATGTCAAACCCGGCCGTCGATGCGCCGCCGGGGCACGTTACTTTCGCTCTCTATAATTTATATATATAATAATTTATATATACATAGAGAAATGATAGAGGTGGTCTCTATGGTATTTTTCTCTCTCTACTTTCTCTCTTGACTGTGTGCATGGAGACCAGGTGTTTCTCTGCCCGTCTAACTCCTTAACCTTCACACCCTTCGGCCCTAAACGTGCGCACCTTTCCTCGCTCTGTGTTTCTCTCTCGATTGATGACATCGCCCCTGATTTGGAAGCCCAAGAGAAGGAGAAGACGAGGAGGAGGAGGAGGAGGAGGAGGAGGAGGAGCAGAGCCGCAGCGCAGCCGCAGCAGCCATGGAGGTTATGGTGGAGGTGTCTTCGATCCCGGCGTACGTTGGCGGGATGACGCAGGATAAGCAGAGGGAGGAGGAGGTTGGAGGCGGCGTGGTGGTGGGTCGCTTTTCCGGCCAGAGGGACAAAGGGGGGTTTCTGAGTGGATCGGGGAAGAGGGGCGTCGGATCGGAGAAGCCGGAGGAGTCGTCGGAGGCTTCTTCGCTCGGTAATCTCAGCGATGACGAGGACGACGAGGGGGACGACGTCGTTTCATCAAGCGGTGGTGGAGGTAACGACGTCGTATCGGCTAACGCAGGCTTCGCTTCTCTGGGTTCCCTGGAGGACTCTCTTCCCATCAAGTGAGTTCCAGACGAAAACCCATCATTTTCCATGGAATCAAACAGAAACAGAATTAATCCACACAACAGCTCCCATGAACTGATTTTCCATCATTTTCTCTATCGTTTTCTCTCGTTTTCTCAGGAGGGGGTTGTCGAATTGTTTCTCGGGAAGATCAAAGTCGTTTGCGAATCTATCAGACGTGAACACGGTGGCGGATTTGCAGAAGGAAGAGAATCCATTCAACAAGAGGAGAAGAACCCTGATTGCATACAAGCTGTCGAGAAAAAATTCAGGTTTCTACAGTTGGCAAAACCCAAATTCAATGCCTCTTTTGACCCTCAAAGAAGACCCAAATCAAGAGAACAACTCATCAGAAGACGAAGAAGAAGACAGAGAACAAAAACTCCATCAGAGGAAGTTCAAGACCTTCAAATCAACAAGCTGTTTTTCTCTTGCAGATCTGTAAAACCACCCAAAAATAAACGAATAAATAAATAAATTTGGTGTTTTTTGACAAATTTAATGTCTTTTTGTGTTGTATTTCTGATATGGATATGGGAATAATCTATGTAAAGACAAAAACGCCCTCCATCTTACGAGGCCAAGCGGTTGTACAATAGGGGTAACATTGGCTTTTCATATTGGGTGGGAGTGAGAGACGACAATGAAAAGTGGGTGCCCACTGAGATTGCCCTTTTTCAACACTAATCTCCTTGGAATTGTCAAAAAATGGCATCCCCACAATTATTTTTTGTTTTATTTATTTATTTTTATTTTTATAAGGTAATGCTTGCCAACTTCAACTTTCTTACAAAATATGATCCTTTATCTTAAAGGGTAACCTTTATATTCTAGGACACTCCAAACCCTTATAGGAAGGGTTTGTGGTTCTTATATTTGGCAAATCTAGCATCAAATTTTATAACCATACTTTACTAAGACCTTGTTTGGTTAAGGAGGAGCCAAAAGCTCACCCTTTGCTTTTCGGTGATACCAAACCCTACAACTCCTCTAAACAAACAATGCTAAATATGTTTCGCAAATTAAAGTGTTGTCGATAATTAAAGTGTTGTTGAAATAAGTTTTCCCCTTTCCTTTGGTATGGTTTCTATTCAGAATATTTTTAGTAAAAGTGTTTGATTTGACATTATTTATAAGAGAATCAATTATAATTATTTATCTAAAAAAACATTATAAGTGATTCTTTACTAACTATTTTTCAAAATTTTTAAAGTGTTTTCTAAATTTTGGCAAACACTTGATTTTGTTTCAAAAACATTTTTTAAGTTATAAGTGTTTTCTAAAATTATTGTCAAATGAATTCTAAAAGCGTGTTTAATGATGATTTTAAAAAACATTTCTAGTTTTTTTTACACTTAAATGATAAAAAAATTTAACAAAAAAGTTAAAAACGTTTTTTATAATCACTATTAAATGAGTTCTAAGAATGTGTTTGATAATAATATTATAAAGTGTTTTTATTATTTTTATTTAAAAAATTTTATTTTTCAAGTATTAGAAAAATTAGAAATACTTCCTAAAATTATTATTAAACACACTCTAAGTATGTTTGATATTTTAATTTTCTAAAAAACGTTATTGAAAAATCATTTTTTAATAAATTTATAATTAATATTTTGTATTAATTTTCTCTTAATTTTACCGGGAGCTACAAACTTCTATATTTCAATGCTAAATATTCAATTATTAAAAACTTCTATATTTTTAAATGGATAGAAACAAATGATAAGACCTACAAAATCAATAAATATTTTATTAAATATTAATCTATCTTGTACCCAATTTCTCTAAACAATAGCATATAATTTCTAAATCTAAACATACATTCTTTTTAAATTATCAAGTGTATCATTTATTGTATAGGAAAGTATTTTCATTTCTTACCTATCGTATAGATAGGTTTATACATAGTCTATGGTCATTAATTGCCCCAATGAATTATGATTTTGTGTCATGATGGATATACATCCTATGTAAGATGTATAGATGCTTAAATGGGAGAATATCATCAAGAATCAAAATATGGGAATTAATGACAATTTGACTCCTTATGGTTTGTTGTCACTAGGCAAATATAATCCATCTTAATACGTTCACATATTAGACCAATTTATTCACCCAAACCTAGTAGCACCCTCTTTGCTTAAAATGAGAGATTTTGCCATAACACAAATAGATTAATTTTAAAAATATTATTAATACTAAGGGTGCCTTAGATCGTCATATGGAAGATCGAGATGGGAGATAGGAAATCGATGCTTCTTTTTATTTTTATTTTTTCAAAAGAAATAAAGTTTTTTTTTTCAAAGTTTCACTCCTAATCCTACTTTTTTGATTCTTCAAATTAGAAATAATTATTCATTTATTTTAATAGGAACAAATAAATATCAAACCTTAGTTCCTTTGTCGGGTTATTTATGTGTAGAGGTGATAATTTGTATTGATGGGTCATGATTGTATCGTGTCAAAACTTATATATTATATTATTTGGGTCCAAACCCAACACTAATGATAATCGTGTAAAAAAAAAACTCAAATACTACCTAATTATTAAACAGGTAACACATCATGTAATTCATTTAATAATTATATTTTTTTATTTAATAATTAAGTTGAATTAGGTCTTATGTAAATCTATATGATTAATATTTTAATTAATTATATTTATGACTCCATTAACCTATTCGTTTAAAATGAGTCAAATACAGATTAAATAATTTAAAGTTATGAATAAGTTAATCAATGAGATTTTTAAATGGGTGGATTTAGGTTCAATTTGTGTTATATAAGTTAATTAAAAAAGTACTTATTTATTAAACAGTTATGTAGATCAACGATTCAAATCCAAGAAAAACGTATTGAATCGTATTGATGCATTTGGTCAATCAAAACTAGTGTATGGGAGAGTCCCATGGGCCATAGCCCATAACAAAATTTCAAAGGGAGACGCACAGCAATTTGGTGCTATGGTGAGTGACCCTAACATTTTCCCTTCGCCGCACATGGTGACGGGGTTCTCTCTCCGCCCGGTTACATCCTCCATTTCTCATTTTCCTCCAAAACATAGGGTTAGGTTTAGGGTTTCTGAGTCACTCTCTTTCCCAATTCGGACACCGAGTCGACTCAGTTCCAAGCAAATGAGCACCGAATCTGCCGCAGACTCAAATGCCATCGTCTCCAGCGACGGAAAAGCGGCAAACCCCGATATTCTGGTGCAGTACGTAGTTCTCCGGCGAGACCTGATCGAGAAGTGGCCGCTGGGGAGCATCGTCACGCAGGGCTGCCATGCTTCAGTGTGTGCGATTTGGGCTTACAAAGACGATCCCCACACGATCGAGTACTGCAGCCCGGAAAATATTGATTCAATGCATAAGGTATTTGTTCGCGATTTTCTTTCCTTCAGTTGTTTGGATTGTAGGATTTGTTTGGCATCCTGTGAAAAGTTCGATCTTTTTGTTGAATTTGTGACATGGTTCTTCGAAAATTTTGTTGATTTGAATACGAAATTTAAGAAATATTGATTGAAGAAACTTTTGCCCAAAATTTCCCAAATTCAATCAACTTGTTTTGGGTGTGAATCCCGTACTATTGCCGAAACTTATAGAGGACTGCAAACAGTAAACATAAGAAATCTGTTTTTTGGAGAGTGTAGGTAACCCTTGAAGTGAAGGGAGAAACCCAGATGGAGAACCTGGTGGAGAAGCTGAGAGCAGGTGGCATTGCTCACAAGCTGTGGATTGAACAACCTGAGAACATTCCCACTTGTCTTGCTACCAAGCCCTACCCCAAATCCATTGTATCGCCATTCTTCAGAAAGCTCAAGCTCTGCAAGTCATGAAGTTGGTAACATTTTTTCTGGTTCCTGCAAACAATGCTGCAAATTGTGGATGGATTGCAGGGACTAGAGTGTTTCTTTTTTTAATTCCCCAATACTGAAGCTAGATGAAGAAAAACAACTGAAAATGCAGAGATGCAAGAGTGGAGATCTACCTCCTCAGAGGACATTTATGTTGTAGGAACGAACATGTAACTCATTTCGCTTCCCCCCCTTTTTTTTTTTTGTTAAATTTTGGTCTAAACTTGCAATCCATGGACTAGGAGATATCAATTGTTTAGTATAATTATTATGTATTTGAATTGTTGAAAGGCAAAATTCAACAGATTGAAATTGGGAGGTTAATTGTAAAAGTTAATGAAAACTCCTTCGTAAAATACCACTGCTTTCTTCAATGATTTTGAACAGATATTTTTAACATTTTTAATCACTTAAGCATAAGAGAAGAGTTCCATTGCTCGTGGGACTCATGGTAAGAGTTGTGATTCCAGGAAAATAGAGAAAGGAAAAATGTTTAAAATTATCTAACATAAATGTCTTGCTTGGTAATGAACCAAACAAAGATGTCACCTCCAAAACAGGTGGGCAAAGGTTTAAAACTATAGGAAAGGGTTCGAACAAGCCATCACGCTAAAAACTAACTACAATCAAAAGTTGTAAAAGAATCAGAGAAAAACTATGTTTCAACAAGGCATGACATGATGAGAGAAAGCCCTTATTGTTCAGCAACCTTTTCTTCCGCATCAGATTTGTAGCTCCAAAATGAAATAATCTTGCTTCCCGATTACAACTATTTCCGTACCGACCCAAAAGGGAACAACAAAAATGCCAGATCCAATCCTCAGAATTGGGAGGCAAGCACCTGCAAAAATCAAAGTTTTATGAAACAGGAAAACAACTGCATTGGCAAAGAGTGAGGTTGATGTGGCTGGTATAGAAGAGTAAGCAGTACCTGTTTGATAGAAATAACTATAACAAAAAGACCGCATCAACTGCCTCCCTTCTGCTTGAGAGTGATCTTGTCCCCAAGACTGAGAGCAATCCCCTGGGTCTTGCTCCTTATCCTGATATACCCACTCAGTTTCCCATCTGCCTGTTTCTCAATGCTTATGTTTACCAAGGCATCCTCCCCAAACACGCTCTTTGCATAGAGGTTAGCAGCCAAGAATCCACAATCACCATCCAGTGCTGACCTGAAACCCAACCAGCCAACAAGGAGAATGAAAAATGAATGGGTTGTATTAGGTAAGACAAGGAAGAAGCAGTGATGTGTTTGGACACGAATTTCACCCCCGGAATCACTATTTTCTCTTTTCTTTCTTCTTTATTATAGTAGTTATCAACATAGCAAACCACACTATTTTGGAAGCAGACACTTCCCCAGTGGAATCTAGGCAGTGGTGGGAACTTTGTTTGGACGCATTTCAAGAATAAGACCATATTTTTCTGAACATTGGCATGTTGTCAACATGCATTAACACACAAACAGAAAGAGAGAGAGAGAGAGAGAAAAGTAGCTTACGAGGCAGTGAGGCACTTCATGTTGGTTGATTTGATAATGTGCTCAAGAAATTCCTTCTCATTTTGTAATACTGTGTTGACAGCAACCTGCAATGCAGAACATTCACTTAAACATTGAGATCCAAATTACCATCCAAACACTAGTGAAAAACGATGGCAACTCAAACAGGGGAACATTGCAGACAATTGGAGGAAAGTAAAAGGAGCTTCTTACAGGCCTAGTAGCAGCAAGAAAGAGAAAAATTAGGAAAAAAAGTTGGATTTAGCTCAGTTATTGGAGGAGCAAATCCAAGCTCTCATGTCCTACTTGGGAAGCTAACTATAAAATATGCCAGCTACTGCCCCACCATTAGCAAAAGAGAACAATAAATAAAAAAAATATTTTAAGGAAAGGAAAATGCGTAAAAACTAGAAACTAGGGAAAGTCCCTTTCCTGATCAAAAGAACAGCTATCTGTTGCATAACAATTTCCGCAGCTACTTTAAAAGCAATCTAACAAACATCACGGAATTAAGATTCAAGAAAAAAAAAATTACAGCCTTTTTTCCTCCATGAAAATTCAACTAATGAATAAGAAAGACTAATAATTTATTTAAGGATTTCAGCAGTTAGCCATAGACTCACAGACTTTCTGGCTCCATCAGTACTTCAGACAGCCCTTTCTCTCTTAAAAAAACCAATAGAGTGCACAACCATGCATCATGTTTTTAGAGATATCAATTTTTCTTCAACCATTTTACAGAAGATGTTCTATAAGCAAAGGGAATTGTAAATAATATTCCAGCATAATCAAGTCCAAGTTGTCTAAAGAACCTATAGTATAGGATTCCATGGAAAAATAAAAAATAAAAGGCTTAGGTTTCTAGGGTTAGAGTATGTGATAGATCGAAAATACGTGAAATTTGGGCCAGAAAATAGTTTTTCGTAAAAACATATCATAATTTTTGAATTAGGGAAAGCAATTGGGGAAATGGATATACTATAAAAGAATAGAGAGAGAGAGAGACAAAGATAAGTAGATGAATGCTAGTCTTAATTCTCAAATCCAGCAGCAAAACAAAAGGCTCTTCACTGATTCTCAAGAAAATCTCAACTTGATTCTACAAACAATCAACCTTGGACCTTGGAATTAAGTAATCTCAATCACACAAAAATAACTATGTAAGGTATAAACAAAAAGATTCAAGTACCCATTAGATCAGATGTTACCATTTGGGAAAATCATGGAAGGACAGCTAGATGATTTACCTTGTTTTCCCATTCAAACTCTGCCCACATAGTTCTGAAGGCCACATCAGTACAAACAGCAGGAGATATGTAGTCCATGATGTCAATGTGAATGTCATTGAGGACAACAACCATTCGCTCATGCACGTTTGAAGTCTCATAAACAATGTTCCCAAATATGACACCAGTTTCAGTTGAAGACACCTTAATATTGGCCTTTATTTGCTTGCTTGATTCAGGAGCTAGAGTATAGTTTTGCGGACGATCAACAAGTTTAAGATCACCCATAGTGGCCAATTCCAAGCACAGATTCTGGAGGGTCTCCTTTGTTCGATTGATAACAGTAACATCAAGGACAATATCATAATGATGAACTGTCACATATGCTTCTGCATATACAGGGTCACTAAATCCAGTGAGTTGAAGAATGCGGTTTAGCTTATTTGCATCATCCCCATCCTTGATGAACTCTCCAGTTGCACGTTTTAAATCATCTTGGACTTCATCTTCCAACTCCAGCTGACTCATGCCCTGGAAGTTGAAGCTAGTTAGGGAAACAAAGTGGAGATTTAAATCACACACATCTATGAAAAACCAAAACCTTGACCTCAAAGATAAAGGAAAATAAATAGAAGAAAAATATAAATACTTTTCCAAGAAAAATTTACATTTCGTACAGAAAAACACAAAATAAAATTATTAAGAGCACATAATCATTTGGTAAGTAGGAGTACACAATATTAAAAGGTCTAACTTGTGAAACTTTATACTTTGAATGGAAGCCTGATAAATTTTACTCACAAGCGCAGGAAATAAATACAAATATCATCCACCCCTACATATGAATCCAGATCCATTTTTTAAAGTAAATGCTAGGGCAACTCCGAAAAGCAAGAAACGACTAGGGCAAGGATTGCCCTCCCAACTCACTGGAACAATTTATTTAGCTGCTTTGAACAGCAAAAACAATACCATGAAGACGTGGTAATTCTCACATAATGAACAGAAACAGTTAGCATAAAAGTATCCTAACCTAGTGGTAAGTACCATAGGTTATAACAGGTTATGCAATTAAACATGTGTACACTATTATGGCATAAAATAAGATGCATTGCTAGAATAACTCCTATCATTATCAGCTGATCCAGAGAGAAGAACAATAAAAATTAAAGACCAATATCTCCAACAAGCTTTCACAAATAACAGATCACAACTTGATGTCTAATGGTCATATTTGCCGGTAAACTTGATCCTAGATGGAAAAACATTCCCCTGATGCCTAGCTCAGGTGGGAAAGGAGTAAAGGGTGGGGATGGGGATGTTCCAGGTTCAACATGTAGGCAAATAAACAAATAAATAAACACATACGCATTCCCGAAGCTGGGATGAAACTTCAAGGGGGGTTTTTATGGGAAACCTTTGAGCAACTGCCTTAAATAATCATACCTAAGAGTTAAATAGAGATATGAAGCAACTTATTTCATAAATGAATATCATCTTATTAAATTTCTGAAGATATGATAGGAAACAAATGCACAGTTTTCTTACCTTCCTGCTCTTTAAATGGTAAAAGTCAATGAGGTCATCTGGCTGGGCATAAGAGATCTGAGCCTTTGCTTTTATCTCCTCTGTTTCCCTTAACTGTTTGTCTGCCAGCATTTTAACATAACTCTGGCGGCAAGACTGCAGCCATATCTTCCTGATATCATCACCAGTATTGCAAAGCAATCTTATACAGAGAACAATCCTATCATAAGAATCATTATCAATTGGGTGAGGAAGAACTGAAGATTGCCCTAATTGCAGCATTGAGACCATGATCAATAATGCTTGGCTAGATACTTTGTTAACTTCAGCTTTTGATGGCTGAACCTCTTCCAATCGCAAAACAAGCTTTGTCAGTGTGCAGGCCACAACTGCCCCCAGAAAAAAGTCACCAGTGAGAAGAAGGGATCTCAAATTCCCAGAAGACAAGGATCCTTGAACAAGGGTAGGAGGTGAGAAAGCAGTTTCAGAGGCGGCACTCTGGGTGGCATAAGTCCCATCAGCAAGGACAGCTGGTCTTCTGGAAGAAACAGTTGTGGCATTCACTTGCTGAACCTTCTTTGAAGAATCAGAAGCTTCCCCTTCTTCAGAGACAGAGAAGAAAGGTAAGTCCCCAAGACACTGTTTAATGGTTGTAATACCACTCTCAACCTCAGAGAGTGAGAGACAATACTCTCCAATGATCCAAAGAGCACATGAGCAAACACGTGCAGCTCGGATCTGGTAGAAAGTGTCCAACAGCCTAGTTATTATTGAGACCCTAAGTTTTGGGTTGGTCTCAATTATCTCTCGCACAAAAACAACCACATCGATAGCTGAAGCCACATTGCTGTCTCCCAAGAAATCCATCAACAGATGAACCACTGTGCTTGCCACTTCAGGAAACTTAATTGCACAAGAATGAATTGCTTGGATGAGCATTTGCCGATACTCCCCATTCTTCTCAAGCTCTCCACTCTGAGTCTTCACAACTTCCTTCTTTAAGGTAAGAACAACCTCATTGATGTTCCGTGGAGTTATCAACTCAAGCACAATATCAAGTGTCTTCCTTCTAATGTCAAGGTTTGGACTTGAAAGTGCCCTGAGCACATCCATTATCATGTCAACCATAATTTCTCTATGAGAAGACTTGAGTTCATTAAGGCGATCAAGTACAATAAGTTTCACATTGTTATCACTCTGAGAGAGAAGAAGCTGACAATAGGTGTTGGCTGCAGCTCTAATTGCCGTAGGAGCAGAGGACAAAGAAACAAGAGTTCCAGCACATTCATAAATAACAGCTGTTGAAGGGGCATTCAATAAAGATATAATGATCTTTATGTACTTTCCCTTCTCTCCCCGGTTGGTTCTGCAGACTTTTCGGATCAATTCCAACACAACCATCTGAAGCAATTCTCCCCATTCTGGAACCCTATCAACATGGGTTAGTAAATAATTAATAGCACGATCCTGGGCACAAGTGAAAAGCATAAGGAATGCGTTCCTTTTTGCTGATGGATCCTGCTCCGTAGAAAGAACCTTTTCAATCATTTCAGGTGCATCAACCAAAAGCTGCTCGCCTTGTGGAAGCTTATAAATTGACATTACAGCAAGAATTGCATTTCTCCTAATAAATGGATGTCGATGCTCCAAATTTTGCAAAACAGAAGGGATCAAAGGCTCAATTATCTCAGCCTCATTCAATCGGCAAAGAAACCTTAATGTTACACCACGGATGTACTCGTTGGGGTGCTGAAGATTATTCCTCAGATTCTGGCAAATCAAAATCATTTCGGGCATAACCTTACCTTTTGCATCAGTTTTCTCAATAATCTCCAAATAAAGAAGTAACAGTTTCTGGACTGTGTGATCTTCAGATGGCAATACATATCGAACTATAGTGATGAAAAGCTGAGGTAAGGTTTCACCATTCAACAAAAGCATGATTGCCTTTTTCATGGCTTCAATCTTTGCATAATCATCATTGCCTTCAAGCGCTTCCTTTATCTCATTTGCAATAGCAGGGGTCCCTTTGTCAAAGTAGATGAGCAGACTACAAGATTTCTCCATTTTTTGTTTGTTTTTCTGATAACACAGTCAATTTCCCTATGTTTAGATCAAGTGCAAAAATCCAAAACCAAAATCTAACAACTTCAGCTTAAAGTAACCAGTTAAAGCACATTAATGCCAATTACATTTCTAAAGAATAGTATGAAAAGAAAAGAAACAAGAGTTTCCCATTTTAGAGGTGGTTTTTTTCTAATGAAGCAATGATCTCACATATAAGATCAACAATTGATATCTGTGCCACATATTTAACAACTTGGACTCAGAATAATCTGATACATTAGTTCTCTGTTAGGTTCCTGAGAAAATGGAGGAAAATAGAACAAATTGAAATGTTGAATCTTATCATTTCTGCACTTTTGATTTTCTTTTTTCTACTTACACAGTTGATTTCTCTACATTCAGATCAACCATGAAAATCCAAAATCAGAATCTAAGAACTTCAATTCGGCAATGAGCAATCAGATCAACGATAAAAACTAGAATCAGACAAACAACAACTTTAGCTCAGACTAATCAATACATTAGTTATCCCTTTTTGGTTCCAGAGAGAAAAAATGCAGGAAACTGAAAAAAAAATTAAAATGTTGAATCCTTTGCTTTCACAATTTTTTATTTGTTTATTCTCATAACACAGTAAATATCTTGAAATCAGATCAGGCATAGATCCAATAAGAAAACAACCTCAGCTATGTGTAACAGCTCCAACTATATTAATGCTCAATTAGATTTCTCATATATAGTAGGAGAGGAAAAAAAACAATAGTTGTCCCTTTTGAAGGGTTTTCTTCTGATGCAGCACTGAATTTCTCAGAGATCTTATGAATAACTGAAATTGAATTGGTGCGAAGGGGGCGCATGAAAATAAAGAAAAAGCAAGGTGTTGGATCCTACAATTCCTGATACCAGTCATTTCCCTAAATTCAGATCAAGCATAAAAATCGAAAACCACAATCTATTCACTGCAGATTAGAGTGACCACTCGAAGTGCAGTAACGCTCAACTAGGTCCCCTCGTCCAGTACGAAAAGAAAAGAAACAAGATTTCTCCATTTTGGAAGATCTGCTTCCGATGCACCAACGAAATTCTCACAGATCAGATCACTAATCGAAATTCGCACCACACGGAGAAACAACATTAATTCTCTAGTTCGGATCCTGAGGAAAAAAAATGCACAAAAATAAAACAAACTAAGGGGTCGAATCCTAGGTTTTCACTATAACAAGCCTCCTATCAACTGAACCAAACCCCGCCACAAATGGAACACCAGATTCAACGTTCCATTTTCCGCCACTTTCCTCATTGTTTTCCCAGCAACCAAACAGAATTTAAAATCATCAATCTACTAGATCTGAGAGATCTGGAAAAAGAATAGAAGAACGAAAAACGGTAACTTTGCTTCGAGAATCTAGAGAGCAAGAGATAAACCATACCAGATCGGAACCAGAATTCTAGAGAAAAACAGATTCTGAGTCCTCCAAACAGAGATTACAAGGAAACGCAAGGGAAAAATGCCGTTTGTTGGGGGAAAACGGAGGAAAAGAGAGCGAGGAACTGCTCTCAGATCTCGGGTTGAGACTTGGGGCTCCGTTCGGGGAGAGACCACGAAAATATGTTGAAAATGGTTTGAGGCCGTGTTTGGACATGGGCTTTATTGGAATCGAGAGGAAAAAAAAAAACCTTGTAATTTCATGTTTGTTGACATGGAAATTTGGAAATTGAAGTAAATCTGAAGGAATTTGGGCTCCGTTGTAGGGAAAAAATACGAGAAAAAATAATGAAAAATATAATTTTTATTTATATTTAATTTTTTATCATACTTTTTACAATAATCAAATAAAGAAATTCAATTCCTTTTTATATGTTTACCATTCTCCAAACAACCCTTTATAGCAATCTCACTTCCAAATTAAAAGGTTAAATAAAATTAATCTTTCTATATGTTTTTTTTATATTTTTTATTTTACAACACATTTTTATAGATTTAAATTGATAAATCAACTTAATAATTTAAAATGACTTAACAACTTTAAGTAATATGTAAAGACGAATAACTTTTTGTTAAGTTTACATTTATATTTTATCTTTTTATTCTTATTTGTTCTTGTTACCTTCATGATTTCTTTTGTTATTTCACATCCTCTATTACTATTCAACTTTATTTGTCATAATTTTAATTTATAAGGATAAATATATCAAATTGATGATTTAAAATAAATTTTAAGTTAATTTTATCAAATAACATTAATACTTAAAATAAAAATCAAATAATAAAATTTAAATAAATAACTTAAATAAAATTTAACTTAAATTATTAAGTAATAAATATTGAATTTTACCAAACACCCCTTACATTCATTAAAAACATTTTTTAATTATAGTTAAGTCAAATAAAATATATTACTATAATATATAATAAAAGCTCTCAGCTGATATTAATATAAGTTGAGAGCTTCTTTAATAGAAAAATATTAAGAATTTATTTATAAAATGTTTTTTTCTATATTTTTTTATTTTTTGATTGGACTAAAATAATTTATTGATATTAAATAATATAAGTAAGCTGAACTTATTAATAACAATTAATAAGTTTACTTTAGTTATATTAATTGATATTAACAATTATTTTTAACTGAATTAAAAAAAATCCAAATATTTTAGCATTTTATATCAACAAAAAAACAAACACCACTTTAGTAATACATTTAATTAAGTTTTTATTCAAAATAATTTTCTTAAAGTTTATTATGAAGTAGAAATTTTTACAATAGCAGCTGGTATTGTTAAAAACTACTTATAATATAAAAAGTATTTTGAAAAAAATATATAAAAAAAATACTCTTAAGAAGTTGAAAAAATTACTTGTAATATTTGTTGGATAAATAGTTTATTAATTGTTATTCTAGAAGCACTTTTATAAAAGCACTTTGAATATTAGGTTATTTGATTAAATCATCCTCGTTTTGTAAATTTAATCCTCTACTTTTTTTAACCCTAAAAAAATTAGATTTTGATAAAAGTGTCCTCATTTTTTTTCCAAAAATAATATTTTATCTTAAAACATATGTAAATAATCAAGATGTTGCAGGATATTTATGTTAAAAGTAAATTATTTTTTAAGATAAAAATTAAAGAATATTAGATTTTCAAATATAACATATTTTCATTCATTTTAATAAATTATTTATTGAATATAAATAGTGCATATGAAGAGTCTATTTAATAATATTTTTAGCTTAAAAAATATTTAAAAAAAATTAAATATTTGATAAAATTTAAAAAACAATTTTAAGAAATTAAACAAACACTTTGATGGAATATCATTTAATTTTTCAAAATTAGTTTTTAAATTTTGTCAAATATTTTATATTTTTTCAAAAATATTTTTAAAATTAAAAGCATTTTTTTAAAATATTATCAAAAGATATATTTTAAAATTTTTACATGATCCATAATAAATTCAGAAAACTGTTCTATATATTTAAAATTTTTGACATATTTTTATTCTTATAAGTAATTAAAAAATATTCCTAAAACTTATTTTTAATTTGGAAAATCTTGCCAACATGCTCCACTGATTCCAAATTCATCCCTAAGGGTTTTTTTTTTTTCTTATTTATTTATTAATTATTTTTGAGATCGATGAGTTGGAGGCAATTTGTCGGTTTCCCCCTCTGCAAGAAATTGATCATATAAAGCGAGGTGAAGCCAAGAAGGCGAAGAAGAGGAAATTGCAGACAATTGAGAGAAAATGGCGTCGTCGTCAGAGGAGAACTTGAAGCAACAATTGCAGGAATTGCAGAAACAGCTTGGGAAGAAGCAGATGTTCGAGGAAGCTGTTTTATTGATAAAGTCTCTGCTTGTTGACCACTACCCTTCTTCTTCACCTTCTCTGCGAAAATTGGTATCCAATTTCTCGTTCCCTTTTCTTTTTTTGAATTCTCGCTTTATGTATAATTGTTTGATTTCTAAATTTTCTGATGTTTTGGAAGATTTTGAATGGATTGGGTGTTGCAATTTATATTCTCTTCGACGCTCCTTGTCATTTGTGTTCTTTTTTTGTTCGATAAAATCTCATAAATCCTGAGTTAATTTTGAAGTTTAGAAACTTGATATATATTTTTTTCGCCTGAAGAATGAAGAAACCCTAATAGAAGAAATAAAAAATAAAAATTTTAAACCACCAGCATTGACACTGAAGAATTTTTCCTTGAATTAGTCGATGGATTGGAAAAGTTGTGTAGTTGGGATTTTCTCTTTGCATGATTTGTTTTTCTTTGATTTTCCGGAATTTCAAATTTATTTATTTATTTATTTACTTGATAATTCAAGTTTAGATACTCGATGTGAAGAAACCCGAGTGTAAAAAAAAAAAACACTTTGTTTCCTCTTTCATGATCAATTGTAGGTGAATTTTGGTACTAGTTTTGATCTTTTAGCCTTCTTTGGGCCTGGGTTTATCTGGGTAATATATTACGATAATTGTCATTGAGGAAGCCATGGAAACACTTCTGTATTGAACAAATCATCCACTGGTTATTGCAGTTTTATTCAGTTGTATGCCGGGTTGCTACTATTTTGAGGACCACATACACTGCTCCCGGGTTCTGGCTTGCTGGGCTAAGGCTTTTTGAGCAGGCTGAATCCAAATCCGTCTGAAGCTTCGGAAACGACCCCTTTATAGCAATCTCACTTCCAAATTAAAAGGTCATAAATAAAATTAGTCTTTCTATATATATTTTTATTTTTTATTTTACAACAACTTTTTATAGATTTAGTGAGCATTTGATAAATCAATTTAATAGTTTAAAATGACTTAAATAAATTAAATATGATTAGTAAAAATTAAAAACAATTTTAAGTAATAAATAAAAACAATTAACTTATTTTTAAGTCTATATTTATATTTTACTTTTGTTTTCTCTTATTTGTTTTTGTTACCTTCACTATTGTTTTTGTTATTCCACAACCTTCATTATTATTCAACCTTATTTGCCTTAATTTTAATTTATAAAAATTTAACTTAAAATCAATTTAAGTTATTAAGTAATAAATATTAAATTTTATCAAACATCCTTTACATTCATTAAAAATATTTTTAATTATAATTAAGTCAAATAAAATATATTACTATAATATGTAATAAAAGCTCTAAGCTGATATTAATATAAGTTGAGAGCTTCTGTAATAGAAAAATGTTAAGAATTTATTTGCAAATTATTATTATTTTTTTTTTAATCTTACGTGATATTTATTTTGATTTTTTTATTCAACTAAAATAGCTTTTTGATATTAAACAATGTAAGTAACCTGAACTCATTAATAACAAGTTTGCATTTAGTTGAATTAAAAAAAAATTAAATAATTTAATATTTTCTATTTAACAAAAAAAAAAAAAAACAAATACCACTTTAGTAATGCATTTAATTAAGTTTTTATTCAGAATAATTTTCTTAAAGTTTATTATGAAGTAGAAATTTTTACAATAAGGGTATTTTTAAAAACTACTTATAGCATAAAAAGTATTTTTGAAAAAAGATAAAAAAACATACTCGTAAAAATTACTTATATATTTGTTGGATAAATAGTTTATTGATTGTTATTCTAGAAACACTTATCAAAAACACTTTGAATATATGATTGTTTGATTAAAAGAGATTAAAAGTTCGTTTGATAGTGATTTTAGAAAACGTTTTTAATATTTCTAATACTTGAAATTTTTTATCATTCAAGTGTTAAAAATATTAGAAATAAAAATGTTAAAAAATGTTTGAAAGTGATTTTAGAAAGTGTTTTTAACATTTTAAACACTTGAATGATAAAAAATTTTAAGTATTAAAATTGTTATAAACACTTCCTAAAAAATCACTATCAAATGGTCTTTAAATCATCATCGTTTTGTAAATTTAATTCTCTACTTTTTTTCACCCTAAAAAATAATAGGTTTTGATAAAAATATCCTCTTTTTTTTTTTTCAAAAATAATATTTTATCTTAACACATGTGTAAATAATCAAGATGTTGGAGGATATTTATATCAAAAATAAATTATTTTTTAAGATAAAAATTAAAAAATGTTAGATTTACAAATATAAGGTTGTGGACCCCACATTTCTACACATGCGTTTCCACTCGATGTCAAACTCGTTTTTTATTTTTTAGAAAATGATTTGGAGTTATTACTTATTTTTGTTTTATTTTTAAAGAGAAAACAAAATAAGAAAGAAAATCATAAGTGTGATGTCTCATTTGGAAAAGATGATCTGTGAAAAACCAAATCTGGGCTCGGGGGTTAGGTTACTTATCGGAAAGGTATGGTAAAAATCGTAACACCCCTCTAAACCCCTAAAAAGGGTTTCTATTAAATAGAATGAAGCAAACATGACAATTGGTAAGGAAATCAATGGTACTGAAATGATCATACACTGGAATCAAGAGCTTTTGCTGAGACAAGGAAAGATTCACCATACAACAACTCATTTTCAAGGAAAACAACAGGATCAAGGTCTCTCATAACAACTTTTAGCAATCCATGGGCATCCTCAGATGAATATGGGGACAACGCTTTCAACCCAGAGTAGGAGCCATACCCAGTTATATTACACTGGGAGTGCTGGGCGCCAACTCCAATCCCAGTAAAGCCAGCCTCTGTAATTGGAGTATCCAAAACCTTCTCAGGGTTATATTTTTCCAAAAAGCCAGTTAGAAACCTTGTATGCACTTTAGTATTCCCCAATCTCTTCACCCAAAGCATCGTTTGAAAAACTCAGATACTTTAATATGCATCCTTCTAGTGCAGGTGAAAATATATTCATGCCATCAAGAGCCTTTGCCTCGAGCCTTCTAGCAATAAAATCTGACAGGTATACCTCCGTCAATTAACCCTTGAGAGATGACAAGATGGGCTCAGTAACACAGACTACATCTATGCCAAAATCTTTATTGCTGAAACATATCTTATTATATGAATTTCTAAATCCTTCAACGGTTTTAAAAGCTCCTCGACCATCTTCAATATCATCATTTTGCTGTGTTCCTTTGATTCTCCTTGCTGCTATGTCGAAATCTTAGTTTGCAACATAAAAACCCGGAAATCTCCACCATTATCCATCTCTCAGCGTAGAGCCACCAAGTGTTGAAGACGCCAAGATTGAGAATAAGCATGCATGCGGGCTGCATATGTATGAGAGAGAATGGAAGGAAGTTTAAGTGGAAGAAGCAGTGAGGAAAATTGGTTTGGTAGTGGAATGAGTGGAGGGGTAGTGAGAGAAGTGGGTTTATAGGGTATTGAAAGATGGAAATATGGGTATGGTGGTGGAATGAGTTGTTGGCAGTGGGTGTGACAGATGAGGAGTGATTAGATGGGCATGGGGATGGGTGTGTTGGGGTATGAAGGTTAGGAGAATGGTGAGATGAAGGTGGCCATGCACATAGATTTCATGTACGTGAGAAGATAGAAAATAAACAAATGGGGGATGAATGCTGGAATGGGTGGTGGAAAGTAGTGAGGGAAATGGGTTTAATAGGTATTGAAAGATGAAGATATGGGCGTGGTAATAGAATCAACTGCTATCAGTAGGCACCAATGGCATGCCAAAGCAAATTATCCTCCCACAGAGAAGCAATGAAGGCAAATCCAGTGGAGACCTCTTTTTCGAACTAGCATCAAATAACTCTCCCTTGCAACCAGGTTATGGGCTTGGTATATTAGATTCAGTAGGCCCAGTAGAGAGAGTCAACTCTAGTTCAATCGCTATAATGGAAGGTTCTATCATTGTTGTTGCCTGAATATAGACTCTGTACAGTGGCCCATAGTCCCAATTTCAAAGTATTGCCGAAGCGGTTCCCTTCAAATCCCGTTTTGAGTGTCAAAGTGACTGTGTGAAGATGTACAAAGGATTCTTTTGTGAAGTCCTTCCGACGCCTGGCAACAATTGCACTGATGTCAGCTAATGACGTTCCCTTTATCACTTCTAGAAGCTCATTATGTCTTTTCACATCTTCATCTATTTGACTTCAGGGTGGTGGTGTGTGACTCTCATCAAAACCATTAGTTTTTTTCTTGGAAGGGAGATTTTATAGGGCCATCCTTGGAAGAGGAAGGCCTTTTTTGTTCACCTCTTTCTTCAGTTTTCTCAACTCCTCATCAGCAACCTGCCATTCAAGAAGATGCACCATCGTGTACTGCATGAGACTTCTTGGACTTGCTGGTAGCCAACTGAATTTCAGGCTCCTTTTTAATAGGTTCCTCATTTTCGAACGAAATCAACTTGATATGGCATGGGGATGACATATATGGGTTGATTCTTCCATGAGTATTGTTGATGCCTCGCGTTCCTGACGATCCACGTAGTTGCCAAATGGATGGATGCGCGACTTCAACCAAAATAGGTTCTTGATCCAGTCGTTATACCTGCAAAAAGGGCATCCGGACAGGGTGTCCGGACGCACCCTCCGATGGTTTTGTTAGCCATGGTTAGGGAGAGGGATAAATCAGTTGGCCTTTTATTAGGCATCAGGGGATTACCTTCTTCTTCGTGTGAAAGTTTATATATAGTGCCGATCCACGTAGTTGCCAAATGGATGGATGCGCGACTTCAACCAAAATAGGTTCTTGATCCAGTCGTTATACCTGCAAAAAGGGCATCCGGACAGGGTGTCCGGACGCACCCTTCGATGGTTTTGTTAGCCATGGTTAGGGAGAGGGATAAATCAGTTGACCTTTTATTAGGCATCAGGGGATTACCTTCTTCTTCGTGTGAAGGTTTATATATAGTGCCAGGAGTACTGTTCCTCTCATTAATGGTGGGGAGATATTTTATGTTGTCATGATGATATTAGATGGCAGCAGGGTCATCACCACCCTACGGGCGGCTGACAGATATCGTGGTAGGTAATGCTGTTGTCAGAGATCGTGGGAAGTGACCATGTGGCAGCAGGGTCATGATGATATTAGATGATATTAGATGGCAGCAGGGTCATCACCACCCTACGGGCGGCTGACAGAGATCGTGGTAGGTGATGCGGCTGTCAGAGATCGCGGGAAGTGACCATGTGGAATGATCGTAGGAAGTGACTTGTTGTCACTTCATCTTGTCCTCTCACTCTGCAGGCTGCGGAACGTGGGCCATGCCAGGCTGTTGCGGTAACGTGTGAGACTTGCTTACTTCAGTCAATGATCCGGAGCATTGTATCCGGATGGCATATGTTGATAATCCGGATGTATTGTGTAAGCCATCCGGATGATACGTTTATAAGTGTTGTTTGATCTTCTTGATCATCCGGATGTATTGTGTAAGCCGTCCGGATGATATGTTTATAAGTGTCGTTTGGTCTCCCTTGAGGTAGTCCGGAAAAGTGTGCCATGTGCGCTTTATAGGGAGATCCGGATGAGGGTGACTCGGATGACAATGCGTGCCATGTGTCATTGTAAGATGCGTGCCACGTGTTCTCGGAGGGAGGGGTCCCTACAAGTATGGTATGTGCGGCGCCTTTGTTTCTGTGCTTGGTTCGCTTGGATGTGAGATATGTAGAGTGAATCAACATCCAAACCTTTCAAATCAGCATCACTCTCGGCGTATTTAAGCAAAACTATGATGTATTTAGTAGATTTGACAGGCCAGCGTCCTTGCCCATTTGAATGCATGTTCTTGGTCTAAGCAATTTGTCCAACACCTTTACAGAAGTGGGTGAAATGTATGGCTTGCTTGTGGACCAGAACATCATCCAAATACCTTTTGGCCTTAGCCAAAGGCAACTTCCTAATGACATGAGCAGTCTCCCTAGTATTCTTGAAATGAACTCTGAAATCTGAGTCCTTGGCCTTGCAACACTTGGTGGGATTGCCTGACTCTCTGGAGTAATTCACTATAGCGGCTTATGATGCTGTTGTTTCCTTCTCCCTCCAACAACAAAATTTTTTCCACTTGAATAATAAGTTATTTCCATGGTTTTCTTAACTTAGGCAGGAGCATAGGCATGTACACCGACTTCAGGGCTAGTAACATCACCATGCATATAGAAAGGGTGTCGTGTACCAAGATGGCCATGCAAAGGTGGGGGGATGGTGGCTACATTTGTATTCACATCCTTGGACACCAAATCACCCCTGTACATCAAACAACAAACCATGTATTTGGATGAAGAAAAATAACGAATGGAGGAAGAAACTATGGGAGGTGTAGCATCTGAAAACGGGTTTCCCAAGCAGGGGTAGTAGGTAATGGAAGATATGGATTGAAAAAATAAGAGAGTCATGTAAGAGGTAGAAGTTAGGGTAGCTACAAGGTTACTTCATTCACTCTAAATTTTTCTCTGCTTTCTGACCACATTGTATTTGATCATGTCTTTGATATTGGAGCATGACTCTATCATTCCACACTATGCAACAATATTTCCACTAGGATAAAAAAAAAACTTTATGGGTAGCTTCTGAAGTTCCTTTGAGCAGTCACCAATGGGGTGGGTTTGACTGTATCCTCAACTTAAATGCAAACCCAGAGGGCCCAACATCATTTGAATCAAATCCGAAGTCTGTCTACTTCAACCTCCGTTTAGAACTGAACTTCTTTCCCTCTTCATCCATTCTCTTAACCCACAAGCATCTCTGAAATCTTGAATCCTATATCCAAACCTGTGTAAACCTAACATCTGTTGACTACCCACTTGGGAAGAAGATTCTCTGCTATCCACATCTCTCATGCTTTTGTTCACTAGCTCAATGGCTCATATGAGACTCTCAAAAGCACCCAACCAAAATGGCCAGCCCAAACGTGACGCTCGACACTCCAAATATACCAAAAACAGAGGAGAAAGTAAAAATAAAAATAGAGCATGCACAAACGGAAATAACACAGTTAAATCTAGCTCCATTCCATAAATGTCGATGGGCTGGATATAGGTGGAATCAAAAGAAAACAAGACCATGATCTTTAAAAATCAGATTCAGTGATGGATCCATATTCAAATCATTCCAGAACAGAGAAATGCACAAATTGTTTATAAACAAAAGTAAAACAACCATATTAGAATCAACAAAAAATGCATAAAAATTGGTCTTAGATTTCACAAATATGCACAATATCATATGTCCACCTTCAAGCACCAAGATGAACCCACAACTAGCAAGAAACAAAGGAGAACAGTTTAAAACGGGAAATGTAAAATAAGTTGAAATCATACCCAGACAAGGAAAATGATGGCAAGTTGATTTCTTGCTTCTCCTCCCTTACTGCTCTCTTTTGCTTCTTGTCTTTCCTGTTCCAAACACCCCTTTCTCCTCTCTCACTCTCTCTAGAATGGCCCTCACTAAAGCTAAAATCCCCTCTCCACTGGTTCACTTTTTCTATCACACATCTTCTCAACTCTCACTCAAAACCCCTGAATCCCATAAAAAGAAAACCTCCTCTCATCCTCAGCTTCTCTATAAAAGCTCATCCATTTTTTTTCTCAGCTCGTTTCTTTTTCTCCACCAAGCTTTCTTCCTCCTCAAGCTATTTTCCACCTCAAGCCACCAACCCCACTCCACCCTAACGGCTTGCAGCTCTCTTCACAATCTTTAAAACTGTATCCGAATATTCCCCTACACCTGTCACTCTCTCATTGCATCCTCTGAAAATGCCCACTTCCACCAACAAGTAAGTTGTCATTTCCTAGTGACCAATCCTGAGGCGACACGTTGCCTTCTAAAAACCTTCCATCTAGCAAAAATAACACCTACAAAAATAAACCCCAAAATGGGGTCCACAAAGGTCTTTTCATTCATTTCAATAAATTATTTATTGAATATAAATATTGCGTAAGAGTCTATTTAATAATATTTTTAGCTTAAAAAATATTTTTTTTTAAATTTAAATATTTAACAAAATTTAAAAAACACTCTTAAAAAATTAAACAAACACTTTGATGGAATATCATTCAATTTTTCAAAATTAGTTTTTAAATTTTGTTAAATATTTTATATTTTTTCAAAAATATTTTTAAAATTAGTTTTTAAAAATTTTCAAATATTTTTAAAAATATTATCAAAAGATATACTTTAAAATTTTTACATGATCCATAATAAATTCAGAAAACTGTTTTATATATTTAAAATTTTAAACATATTTTTATTCTTATAAGTAATTAAAAAATATTCCTAAAACTTATTTTTAATTTGGAAAATCTTGCCAACATGCTCCAGTGATTCCAAATTCATCCCTAAGGGGGGTTTTTTTTTTTTTTTCCTTATTTATTTATTAATTATTTTTGAGATCGTTGGGTTGGAGGCGATTTGTCGGTTTCCCCCTCTGCAAGAAATTGATCATATAAAGCGAGGTGAAGCCAAGAAGGCGAAGAAGAGGAAATTGCAGACAATTGAGAGAAAATGGCGTCGTCGTCAGAGGAGAACTTGAAGCAACAATTGCAGGAATTGCAGAAACAGCTTGGGAAGAAGCAGATGTTCGAGGAAGCCGTTTTATCGATTAAGTCTCTGCTTGTTGACCACTACTCTTCTTCTTCACCTTCTCTGCGAAAATTGGTATCCAATTTCTCGTTCCCTTTTCTTTTTTCAATTATCGCTTTATGTATAATTGTTTGATTTCTAAATTTTCTGATGTTTTGGAAGATTTTCAATGGATTGGATGTTGCAATTTATATTCTCTTCGACGTTCCTTGTGATTTGTGTTCTTTTTTTGTTCGATAAAATCTGAAAATCCTGACTTAATTGAAGTTTAGAAACTTGATATATATTTTTTCGCCTGAAGAATGAAGAAACCCTAATAGAAGAAATAAAAAATAAAAATTTTAAACCACCAGCATCGACACTGAAGAATTTTTCCTTGAATTAGTCGATGGATTGGAAAAGTTGTGTAGTTGGGATTTTCTCTTTGCGTGATTTGTTTTTCTTTGATTTTCTCTCTTATATCATTTGGAGAACACCGGAATTTCAAATTTATTTATTTATTTACTTGATAATTCAAGTTTAGATACTCGATGTGAAGAAACCCGAGTGTAAAAAAAAAAAAAAAAACACTTTGTTTCCTCTTTCATGATCAATTGTAGGTGAATTTTGGTACTAGTTTTGATTTTTTAGCCTTCTTTGGGCCTGGGTTTTTAAGTAGTTTTGCTTATCTGGGTAATATATTACGATAATTGTCATTGAGGAGGCCGTGGAAACACTTCTGTATTGAACAAATCATCCACTGGTTATTGCAGTTTTATTCAGTTGTATGCCGGGTTGCTACTATTTTGAGGACCAGATACACTGCTCCCGGGTTCTGGCTTTCTGGGCTAAGGCTTTTTGAGCAGGCTGAATCCATGGTGACTGATTCTTCTGAGAAGGAGAACTTGAAGAGTTGCATTGCTGGTGCTAGGCAGCAGCTGAACCATGTAGAGAATCTGTCTGAAGCTTCGGAAACAACAGAAAATAGGGCTAATAGAGGTCAAATAGCATTGCTGTTTAGCCTTTACAAAAAGATTTCATCTTGATTTGCTTTTATTGTTTTGTTTAAAGGTTTTATTTATCTTTTGATTAGGATACCTTTTCGAGGGACATCTCACTGTGGATCCTGAGCCTCCAAGACCCCAATGGCTGGTGCAATCTAACAACCTCTTGACAGCTGCTGCTACACTTTCTAACTTAGAATCAGCCAATGGTCTTACAGAAAATAATAATATCACATCAGAAAATGCTGCTAGTATACTTTTGCAGCTGATGGATGACCTTCAGGATATTGTGCCTGAGGTACTGCTAACCTCCCCCTCTTTGCCCTTGTTTATCAAATTGCATGGAAAATTCATCTTCTCATTTGAATGCCTAAGTAGATTTGTAGAAGTGATTGACAAATTTGTTTAGATATAGCACTTAGGTCTTCATTTTCCAAAAAGGGAAACCTGAAAAATAGAATACTGGTTGCTTTTGTACAAAATCTGTAAGCTACTTGAAAAATATCGATCCTTATTCATCATTGCAAATCCAAAAATCTCTCTTCTGGGTCTAAGTGGCTGTTATGCTTTATCTTATTCAAATGCAGTTAGGTTATTGATATCATTGGTTTCATTGAAAATGTTAAAAAAAATGGTATTGGAGCCGGCATCATCTCATATCAATATTTCCGTGTTTACTGTTTAAGATCCTGGACAATGATACTAGAGCCCCAAGAGTACCACCTGCCAGTAAAGAAGTGGTGGCGAATCTCCCAGTTATTACTCTTACAGAAGACGCCTTATCAAAGCTCAGTGGTGATGCAGAATGTGCTATTTGCAAGGAGAACTTCGTTGTAGATGACAAAATGCAAGAGTTGCCCTGCAAGCACACATTTCACCCTCCCTGTTTAAAGCCGTGGCTGGTAATGTACCTCATCCTTATTCATCATAATATTAGAGAAGAAACTCAGAGCTCCTCTTATGCTTCCACTTGCCATTTGTCTAAAATTTGGCTTTCTCGTTCCTGGACATTTCGCTTTGGCAGGATAAGCACAATTCTTGCCCAATCTGTCGGCATGAACTGCTCACTGATGATCGTGCCTATGAGAGCTGGAAGCAGAGGGAGAAGGAGGCGGAAGAAGAGAGGAAAGGGGCTGCAAATGCAGTTCGAGGGGGTGAATACATGTATGTTTAGTTACTTGTTTCAGTTTCTGTTGTCCTGATAGTGATCCCTTCGTCAAATGTTGTCTTTCTGGGCTTTCTTTGTAGCATGTTTTCCGTGAAAACTCTCAATTCCATAGTTATAACTATACCATTTGCATTGGATTTTGAAGACTGCTGAAAATTTAAGAAAAAGATTGGTGGTTATTTCATATATGGGTGCATGATCTCTCATACACTTGCTCTAAGATTGGTGCTTGGTTCTTGTACGGCAAGATCTGGGTCACCAGGCAAGGTTAAAGGGATGAGATGATCCCTTCAGGGAAGTTGTGATCATTTCTTAAACTGAAAGTGGCAAATAAGATTAGGGCCCTGTTTGGGATCACTTCCTAAACAGTCTCATTTCCTTGTTAGTTTTCTTCTATTTGATTAGAAGGATGAAATAATCCCTTTCAGAAAAATGATCAATGATCCATTTTGGACAAAAATGTACTTTGTAGGTTAATCAATGATGAAAATATTCCCGATGTTTCTGATTTTTTTTATCAATAAATATAAAAAATATTCATAATTTAGGGATGCCGATATTGAAAAGGGATAATAATATATTCATAATTTGGGGACGTCAATATTGAAATCTCATGCAAAATGATTACAAATTTTGTTTTATACTACCAATTTTAATTTTAGAATTTGTTTGATGTTTTTAGAAAATCAAATTTACGAATTTTTAATATTTTCATCCTTATTTATAAGGTGAAAGGTTTTTTAACAACGGCCTATAATAAAAGATTGAAGGTGTTAGTATGATACGAGAAAAATGATCGAATGACTCTAACAAAATTAAGGATGTTCATATACACTTTTGAGTAAATTTTTTTATTTTTTTTTGCATAGTAGAGTAATTTTAGTAAAAGTTTAGAATTTGTTTGGTTATTATTTTATGAAAATAAAATTTAAAAATAAAGTGAAATATATAATAATTTTTAAAGGATAAGAAAAAATTGTTTTTATAATTTTTAAAAAATGAAAGAAAAATATGAACCTGTCTAATAATGTTTTTTGAAATTTGTTTTAAAAAATTGTTTTTAAGTTATAAAAAAAAGTTTTTAAAAATAAGTTTTAAAACAAGTTGTTAGACGGACATTAATTTTTAAAAAATACATATTAAAAAAAAACACAAAAATACCGCTACAGCCACTGCATGAAAAATCACGGAAGAATAAGAAAAGAAAAAAAAGCAACAAAGGTATAAATGAAATCGAGTTTTGCGTCAAAGGGGCCATTCGATGATTGCAGTTTCGAATTTCCTTGTTTTCGGGACCCACGATTATGACTAAAAGTTTCCTACTTCCTCACAAATGAGAAAATCAATGGCTGAGCACATGAAAAAACGAGAGAGGATCGGAATAAGCTAAAGCTGAATCGTGGCGAAGCCACCAACACATTCCTAAACCCCAAAACATCTTTTACCTCCGCCCTGAATCTCCACCATTTCTTCAGCCCACAAACCCATCTCCCATCTCCCATCTCTCTCTCTCTCTCTCTCTCTCACTTCCATCAGAAATTTAGTGATCTTCACTTCATCATCATATGCTCTCAGAGCCCAATAGAAAAAAAAGTAGATTATGGAATTGCCAACCTCGGTTTCTTCTCTTCTCCGCTCTCCCAATAGTTTACCACCATTCAAATGCTTCGAATCCTATTCTTCTTCTCGAAATATCAATCGGCTGAGGATGGGTAGACGCGGCGTCG
Source organism: Vitis vinifera (assembly GCF_030704535.1). Lineage (NCBI taxonomy): Eukaryota > Viridiplantae > Streptophyta > Magnoliopsida > Vitales > Vitaceae > Vitis > Vitis vinifera. Next base: position 1,891,289 of record NC_081808.1, on the reverse strand, counting down.
TTCCGTCGAGCGCCTCTGTGAAGATGGTTTCCAACGGGTACGTGAGGAGAGACAGCTACAGCGGTTATAGTAACAGGATTTACAAAAGGGTCGATTCTTGTTTGGTGATTCCTCCACCCAAAGGCAAGAAACCAACTGCAATCATCGAATTCTTGGGTGGTGCCTTCATTGGAGCGGTTCCTGAAGTTACCTACAGGTGAAATCATCAACCCATTTCTTAATTCCGAGCATCAAATCTTGTTATTGAAATCGTATAGTCATGTGTGGTGTTTCTGGCTTAACTTTTAGCTGTTCTCGCTGTTTTCTTGACTGAAAATCTGGTTTCAAGGTTCTCCAGAGGATCTGATTTCACCAACAAATTACTGGCTATTCATTGTGTTAATCAGAAGTAGTTTAGAGACGAACCCATATGGAAAGAGTACCAGAACCCGAATTTGGGGTCGAACTAAGATTATGTGTTGGTGTCTTTTCTTGGTTCTGGTTATATATGTTGATTATCTGTTATGTATTTGCAGCTATCTAATCGAGCTTTTAGCAAATGAAGGTTTTCTAATTATATCGGTTCCGTACAATGTGACATTTGATCATGCACAAGCTACTAGAGAAATTTATGAGAGGTTCAATTCCTGCTTGGATACCATTTTAACATCAGGATTGCCTGATGCCAGCCTATCGGCTAGTGAGCTAGCTTGCCTTCCTCTGTATTCCGTTGGCCACAGGTGAGTTCATTGCTTCACCGTCCGAGTCCCATTATTCCTTTGTTGCCAAATATTCGAAAATGGTATCTTTGTCATGTAATGCTCACGAACATCCAACTAGTGTATGCATTAGATTGATATTCAGAAATCACTACACAATCCAATTGCATGGGGTCACAGTGTGTGTTGAACTTTTTCCTAATTGAGATTTTAATCGTATAGTGGCTACTGTCCTATAAAAAGCAAAAAGAAAAAGAAAAAGTCGTATAGTAGCTACTGTCATTATAAGAGCACTGCTTGCTCATGGTTCTGCAAACTTGAAGTTTATGTGAGATTGTGTTGCACTTATCAAAATTGGGATTTTTTTTGGTTATATTCAATAAATCAAGATATATGAAATGGTGTGTCAGCTTACTAGCTGCTGAAATCTTAATATTTGTTACTGCTAGTCTTCTGGATTGCTAGGATAAGTGCTTCTCATCTTTTTTGGATTAAAGTACCCTTCCTATCCTTTCTGATTTCTTTCTTGGTATGAATGGTTAATTTTAGCAATGGGGCTCTACTCCAAGTACTCAAAGGAAGTTATTTCTCTGAGAAGATACCCAAGGTATGATTTTCCTTACTTCTCCAGCTCTTTGAACCAGCTTGTCTAATGGAGATTAAAATTGATTTTCTAAGAAATGCAAGGTACCCATTAGTTTCTTATGGAAACTGAATCCTGATTCTAAACTTCCCTTTAGTTTAAAGTAATTGAGGCAATTCATGGAGTGTGACAAAAGATTTTCTCGTCTATCTTATGGAAGGCTAATGCCATAATCTCATACAACAACCGGCCAGCAACGGAGGCGGTGCCTTACTTTGAGCAGGTAGTTTTGTTTGTTTATAGTATTTATTGTTTTGCTGTTTAGAGAGCTTCATATTTTCTGGAATAACAGAATATTTTGGTTGGACCCATATGCATATGTTATCAAATTTTTTAACTAAGTTGAAGTTAACCTTGTTGGCTTTGCAATTTTTTATTTTTTATTTTAAAAAATAAAACAAAGGAAAAATTCTTGGATGGTTTCTAGGGGTATTTGTATGGTAACCATGACCACTGTTAGGAGAGAGGATCTTTTGCTTGGCATGGTACTTGATGTAGGGGAGATCCATATTGTGTTTCAACTCCCAGTTACATGTTCTATCACATCTAACAGAGAAAAGGGTGGAGGAGTCAGTCAGTTTTGCAGGAGAGTTTATGATGGGGGAAAGCCTTTTAAAGTTTATTCACGGAAGAAAGGGAAGACCTAAGTAAACTTTAAGTAGGATTAATATTAATTAGAATTGAATAGAGATTGGTATTTGTTGGAGTCTAATTAGGATTAGCTAGTTGAGTTATAATATAATTAGAATTTGAGTCATGATAGGTTATTAGAGTCCTAGTAGAATAGGTTATTAGAGTCCTAGTAGACTTTGGATTTCTTAGAGAAGCTTATAAATAGGCTAATCAATGTAAATCAAAGGAATGAATTTTGATGAATAATATTATACTTTCTTTCATTGCAAGGTTGCAACCCTCAATGGTGAGACTCCATTGATTTTCTTCTAGGTGAGACTCCTAGAAGGCCTTAGTGAGACTCTAAGGTTTTCCATCTTTTCTTCATTGTTTCTTCTTTCTCTCTATTTCTTATCTTATAATTTTCTCTACCATAAAGTTTATTCCTTGTTCCTCTCCTTACACCCTAAAAATAAAACCCTAGCCCACCTACCCTTGAGTGTAGGCAACCATCCTAGGGTTGTCCTACATCAGTTTATGCATCTGAATTTTATTTCAGATTTTAAATTATTGGGAGGTGGAACAAATGGAGGCAAAGCCTGGTTCTATTTGTAGATTTTGTATTTGTTGGGAGAGAGGATTTATTTGCTTCAGGAAAAGAGATGAAATGAAAGTTAACAGGAATTTTGTTTGTTTCTAATTTTTTGATTGGAAAAATTTAAGGGAGATTGGATGATGAATGAGTGAGTGGTAAAAATTTGGTACAGGGATTAATAGGCATCATTGAAACATGAGAGAAAATGAAATTGATGCCTCACATTGAGATGGAAAGTATCTTCTTATTGGTTAACTTGAATATCAATTTATAAAGCTGTATATGCTTGATTTGTCTTTGTCAACTTTCACAAAGCTTTATGCACATGGCTACACTACTGGTTTTAATATTCTTGTATGGCAATGAAGATGTACCAAGCCAAGCCACTTGGAGAGTTAGCCCTTCCCATGTGTCAAGTTAAAAATAAATGAATGCAGCCTGAACCAGAGAGTTCAACCAGCGTCTTTTATTTTAGGCCATCTGCAGCACTGGATGCACTAATCCATGACCAGCAAGTTTTCTGAAACTGAACTCTATGAGCTACCCTAATCCTATGACTATATTTATTTAAGCCAAAGGTCTCTTTAAACAGTCTAACATAGGGTGATAGCTTACCTCTTTTTACCGTACACTTTACAGTTCTGATACAAGATAAGGTAAGAGTGTATATTCTCAAGGGCATGATATAAAGGTTCAACAGATTTCAATGAATACAATAGGATTCATAGCTACAAAAACCATTGAGGTTAGTTTTAGATCTGGTCTAAGACAAACTACCATAGAGGATTTATTGAAACCATTGAATTCGGGATATGATTATGACAACAGTTGTTTAGAATAAACAACTTTATATCAATTATTCATTCAAATGATGGCATTTCTCCTCTTTTAGGTAGGTATTTACAATACATGATTGCATGTGTGTATAAATATTGGAGCATGGCTCTTGTTGCACTCCTCATTCCATTTACAGATTTTAATATTACAATCTGTCCCCCTCAAGATAAGAAAGAAAAAGAAAAAAAAATGACAAATTTCTTAAAGGGCATTTGATAAAACTTAATTCTAAATGTCTAATGACTTAAGATGACGTTAAATTAAAACATGTTTAAGTTGTTAAGTCTTATTAAGTTATTAAATTGATTTACCAAAGTCATTTTTAACTTTAAGTTGTAATATTAAGTTATTTTACTAAGCATACTTAGAGTCCATTTTGGAGTGATTCTAGTAAAAGTGCTTTTAGTATAGTTTATATAGGCTTCTATTATTAATGCGTTTAATGGATAGAATAAGATAGAATATACATATCTTAGAGTGTAATTTCCAATAGGATATGAATCATACGATATCCTAAGATATTATATTCAATCAAATATGTTATACCATGCTTGTATTTGGTTTGTAGGTGTAAAAAATAAATTTGAAAACATATTGCATTTCAATGTTTGATCTATTTTTTTAATAAAAATTATATTCCAAATTTACCATTAAAAAAATATGAAATCTCTCATGTTTAGTATTATTTAGAAACTGTTCTACAACTTATAATTTAGTAAGCGATTTTTCATTTCTTTCTTTTCTTTTTTGATAGGTAAATTTTGGTCTCCATTGGGACTTGAACCTGGAACCTCCCACACACCCTCCCCATCTCTTTATCACTTGAGCCAGACCTTAAGGGCTTCGTTGTTAATATTATTTATGATTAATTTTATTAAAATTTATAAATAAAAAATAGTAGATTACGTTGTTAAATATATAAAAACATTTTGTATGTATTAGATATTACAATAGATAATACCATATATTGTGTTATATTTTATACTTATTTTTTTACTTCTTTTCTTTTTCAAATGACAAATTTAATTTTTAATAAAAAAATTTTTGTTTTGAAAATTGAGTAATTTTAAAAATTGAAAAAAAAATCAAGAAAATAGATGATAAGAATAAATTTATGATTCTTATGATACATATATATCCCATATCTCAAAAGCACTCCCAAACGGGCTCTTAATGTGCTTAATAACTTAAATTAAGTTGTTAAGTTATATTGAGTCATTAAGTTGATTTATTCAACACCCTCTTACTCCGAGCAAATATATTGATGCAGATGGGTCCTCTGGTTAGGCAGGTGATGCCCATTGTGGAAGCATCTCCAGCATATTCATTAGCCCAGAATGCCTCTGGTATATTGTGACCCAACCCTGGCCTCTTTTTTCTGTTAGTTGTAGTTCTATTTTGTTTTTTTATTTTTATTCTGTTGCTATTTAGAATTACCTTTATTCACTTAAACAGATACATGCCACTTTCTACTGTTCTAAAATCCATGTTTTGTTGTGTGTCCAAAGAAGATTTCTTGGCTGGATTACATCTAATCCTAGAGCCTGCTTGACCCTAAGTATGTTGATACTTACATAAATTTAATGTGCATGTTATATATTTATATTATCTACTAAAATCATAAAAAAAAATTCAGGGCATAATTAAGATATGAACCAACATCAAACTCTGGGGTTCAAGTCATCCCTTTTGGAAAAGAATGAGCAGTTGTTCAAGTCAGCCTTTAGCATTATGTTATTACTGACTGACATACTTTGCCTGATGTGAAAATGTCCCAGATCTCATCCCACAGTTTGATTGCTGAGGATAATCTTGTTGGCTTTTTAGTTTTTGACATTCTTTCTTCTGAAAAGAATCCTGATGTTTCCTGTCCCTTATTTGTAACCTGGCTTGTTAATGTACTGTTATGTGAAAGAACAGAGCAAAGCAGAACCTGATTACCACTTCTCCTCCTTCACAGGTCTTTGTTAAATATAGGAACCTCAATGATGTTGTGAAATGAAGGGCACATTCTTTTCTTCTTCTTGAAACAGATTTTGAACAAATACAAACTTGTCATGGTTTTATAATCTCAAATTTGGCTGTCTGTTTTTCTTGCATCTAAATGCACTTACTAGAGTTATGTTTATTTTTCTAATACACCCACTTGTCATGGTTATGAATATATACTAGATGCATGGAAAGGGCTTCTTGATATGGCTGGAACAATGATATTGGACAACGATCAGGAAACATTGGTTTCATTGACCAACTTTGTGGATCAGTTGCCTTCTGTGATGAATCAGGTATTGGATTGTATATATATCTCTTCAAGAGATTGCATTAACATGCAAATTTATTTCTTCTGTGGATCACAGATTATGCCTGTGCATGTGTGTGTGAAAATCTGCTTAAATCAATCCTGTCATGCATATGCAACCTAAACAATTCAGTTTACAAGTGTAAATATATTCATAGGGATTCATGAAAAGATTTGTTTAATGGACCAGTAAGAACTCCCTTTTCTGCGTGTTGATGGCGGGGGTTTTTAGGGTTTTTTAGATCATGATTGATGCTCAGATGGTGGAGGGATGACTTTATTTTTCATGGTTAAATGCTTTCCCTAATACTATTTCCTTCTACTCTCTAACCTTGATGCATAAGTGAGATTGATATTGTTGCCTTTAGGTCACACAAGGAATTTCAGAGTTCAGGCCAACTCCCTCTGAGAATCGTGAATGCTTCAAGAACTCATACAATGTCCAACGAACCCTACTGGTATTCATAATGCCTGTCTATGCCAGAATGCTGTTGAAATAGATGGCTTTTGATATTTATTCTGTTGAATACATTGATTATATTGATTATTGTCTCTCAGGTCAAGTTCAATATTGATGCTATTGATGAGACAGATTTGCTTGAAGAAATACTGAAGCCCCGTGTGGAGTCTATAGGTGGAACATTAGAGAAGGTTTCACTGAATGGTAACCATATCACTCCTTGCATTCAGGTATTCATGTGAAAGCCTTTTTTTATTTGTTTATTTATTTATTTTTTTATGCTTTTGCTTCTATCATTCCCTCCAGTGTGAGGATTATTTTGATTCCCAAGCAAACAAGGACTAACATCTTGACAGCTTGTGGATACTGATAGAAAACAAAAATACAGAATCCATACATTTTGGCATTATTATCCTTCACATATCACTCACCTCTATAACACACTTTTGCATACAGTAAGTCCACATATTTCCAGTCATTGGTACCAGTTTCATTGTCATGAATCCAACATCATATCATTTGATATGTTGACATGCCTTGTTGCATGACACAAGATGATGGCCTTCAAGCAGGCGATCTTTATCATCTATCTCTAAAAGATTCTGAACTATTTTGCATGCTCAGGAACCAAAATGGGAAGTAGGTAACTTGTACACTCCAGCAGATGCCATTGCTCAGGGCCTCAAGACTCTTTCACTGAGTGAAACTAGGGTCCTTTCCAGAACGATCACCAACTGGTTTCGAGGTCTTGAAGACTTATGTAAGTGCCATAGGTTCAGCCTCTCTCTCTCCCTCTCTTTCTTTCACACACATATAATGCTAGTGGTCCCGGATAATTTATGACAGTATCACATTCTAAAATAATTTGGAAGGATCTTTTCCTGATGGATAGGAGAGTGGTTCCCTTCTAGAAGAACTGTTATGCATCCAGATTGGAAAAAAATTTCATGGCCCATAATTGTCTCACTTGATGCATGGTCAATCTTGTTTGGGAGAGAAGCCCCAGGCTGAAGGAATGGAACACCCATCTTCAGTCCAGTACATGTCTCATTAAAACATGATTCATTGAGTTTTATCATGTAGGTTATGATAGGAACCTTCATCCCTCCAGATTAGTCACCATCCATATAAAGTGGTCCCCATGAGAGTGTTGGCTAAACTCTGATCTGAGTGCTGACCTTCCTGGCTAAAATGGGAACTGGCAAACTGGTTCAAGACCTTTGTGTAGGAAACTGGATTCTGGGTTATGCAATGAGACTCCTTTCCTCAGCATTTCTGTTGAATTACTGGCTGTCCTTTTTGTCCCTGAATAAGAGATAGCTTAATTACTGATGATGATGAACACAAGGTCTTAGCAAATATGTCTTATCCACTCTACTTCATGAATCTCTCCTATGAGCTTCATTTTCTAATACTCTTTGAACATCAACAGCTTTATGAAAAACAAAAGATGAGCCTGGGCTGATAATATGTACAGTCAACTTCTGGTTATCCTGTTGTCTCTGCTGCTGCTCCAAGGAATTTAGCCTACAATCCTGGATAAAAATCTTCCATTTGCAGCTTCAATCTCAGTGAATGCCTGTTCTCTTGAGAAACTGATGCTAGAGCTCTGTCTAAAGTGGGATGCAGAGAAACAACCTTTAACCAAATAGCCTGCACTGATAGGTCATGGCACATGATTGCCCATAATTCATCTCTATTACGAGGAAATTCATTTATAATCTAAATTTTGTTCCAATATTGTGTACTATTTTAGGAACCTTTGGAGGAACTAGGAGATGACTCTGCTCCATGAATTTGGATGAGAGGCAAGCCAATTAATTGATTGGATAGCAAAATATGGTAAGCAGTTGCTGTCTGTTTTAATGTAAAACTCATGTTCACTATGGTAATATTCTATGCTTGGATGTTTGGAGTGGAGTTCAAGATGCATGTACTACTTGGTTTCTACCGTTCATAGTCATACAGGCTTACCCATGCTTGAATTGGGTAGCCAAATCTAGCAAGTTTTTTTTCCCTTTTTATGTATACAAATTTTGTACTTGCGCATATATGGAGTTGTGAGTCAAGATGTATATTCACTTGTTTTTTTATTCAAAGAAATTTCTATTCACTCTATATGTTCCAGTGTGGCTGCCTACTTTGTATATTCTTTTATTTAAGGAAAGAAAAAGAAAGAGAAAAGAAAAAGGATTATGGTATGGTGGTGTGCATAAAAAGAGACAAAACCTGATACATACCAGTGCACAAATACGAATAGATTCACATTTATGTATGAACAAAAATGCACTGGTTATTTGCTTTAATGTAAGAGGATTTTGGCAAAATTAGTTGTCTCTTTGCCTTAAGATTACTAAAGTAATTACATTCAATTAAGATATTGCTGTGGATGATTGTAAACATTCCAATTAGTTTCAAATGTTTCTTGTTCTACAACATCAGAATTGTCTTAGGATGCAACTTGACTTTTCTTAGCCTTGCTGTTTTTCTTCTTCTTGCATTATTGCTGATATTGTGTTGTCAACATCACCCGAACAACCTGACCATCCCCATCTAAACCAACTCAAGAGTTGAGTTAGAACTTTTCTACCTGAGTGTAGAATTGGTTGAGCTGCAAGTAGCACATCTTCAACCTTTTGGCTCAGCATAGTGCTGAATCTGATCCAACCTATTAAGTAGCAGTCCTGTAAGAAGTGGCCACTTGATGTTCCATGCCTGTGGTTATAGAACAACTATAAGGGGAAGTTGTCACCTAAAGGTAAATAGCTTTCTTTAGAGTTTAGATTACAAATACAGCCAACTGTTTTCTTTGGAATTTGGCCTTGCTTTTTTGGAAGCTTTGCAGCAATGCTTCCCTGTCCTGATCCTAATTCTTTTTCCATGACCCCTTGAGTTTGAAATAGATGTAGCAGTCTCATGTGAAAACTTCAGAGGAGGGAGACTCTAAAATTTAAGGTGGGTGTTCAGCATAGGCAGTGGAAATGGTCCTGTTTTGTGACTTTTTGTCACAATGCTCAGTCTTGTATCATCCCTTAGGCCTTAGTGTATTTTTTTGACAAAGAAGCCTAACCCAATCCATAGACACATTTATGAGTGAAAAACCTTCAAACTTTTCTGTTAGAGGAAAGTTAGAAAAATGGTATTTCATATCTTCTAGGAATCTTACTATAGAGAATTGGTCAATTTTGGTTTCTAAAACCTCCTTTTAATAGCTCACAGCTCGAACTTGAAACCTCTAGTTAGATGCTAATCCCCAAGTCAATCTATTCATACCCATATCATCAAATTGGGATAACCTATTTTTGGAAAAAGGCCCCTGTTTTCAGATTTATTTCATGAATTGGGTTACACACTCTGCCACAACACATGCCTTATCCTGTTTTGTTGTCAAGAGAAGCCATAGACAAATGAAAACACAGTTTTCTTATTGATTCTTTTGAATTAGATAATCTGTTTGGTTGTCAAGAAAACACATAAAACAAATACAGACACAAAACAACTAGTGGAAAAACAACCCTGGTCTCACATTGACTTTGTGAATTGGGTGACACACTTTGCTACAACAGATACCACATCAAACAAATGAAAACACAAACAAGACGACCCTCTTTTCACATTGATTCTGTGAAATGGGTTACATGGGATGGGTTGTTAGTCAAACACACTGCCCCTGTTTGGTTGCCAAGAATACACACAAAAATAAATGAAAACACAAAGACGCTCTTTTCAATTTGACTTTATGAGACACACCCTGCTTCTGTTTGGCTGCCAAGAAACATACAAAAATAAATGAAAACACAAACTGTTGAAACCAATAATGAAAGATGGAGGGGCACTAGGCATAAGATCATATATCAGTGGGAGTGGTCATACCCCCATGTAGCCCATTGTATAAAGTGAAGTGGTAGAGGAAGGTAGAGGGATTGGCTATGCTTGGTTTTTATTGGTTGCAAGTTGTCATTCACAGCCATAACCAAAGTTAAGGACCCCTTTAGATGCTCTTTTTTTCCTCCTCTTCTCAGCTTCTAGAACATTACTGTAGTGTTGTGTAGGTGGAAGATTAAAAATTTAATGGTCCCACCTCCACACCCCCCACTTATATCAGAAAGTGACCATACATTTGTGGTTAAAATTTGGGAGAGGAGAGAAAGAAGGCAAAAAAAAAAAAAAGGGTGTGAGGGCCTGGCATTATCTCTGAACCATCTTCCATTTATTGTCTATTTAATTTTTACCTCCTTCAATTTAATTTTGGGTGGTGGATACTGTGACAATTTTTGTGATGGGGTATAGCTTCTAGCTCCTAATTCCAATCTCTCATAGTCCTAGAAGTAGTATAAGATTTTCTCTTTGCCTCTATATTTTAAAAATAATTTTAATAATTTTTTAAAATATTGTCGGTCCATGCTTTTGGGTATTTATTATTTTTTCTCGTAGGTTTTTCAGAAAATATAAAAAAGTTAATTTTAAAATTTATTAAATAATATTTTAATTATATTAAAAAATTTATCATTAACTATCCTCCATACGCTGGTAACATGCAGTGGCAATGTACGTTGTACAATGTACGGCAGAAACCAAAAGAATAATAATAATAATAAAATAATGCTAATAATTATACATTAGATAATAAATAATAAAAATAATATTTATTGAATGAATTAATTAAGGTGCAGGGCTGCCTCCTTATTGTCCCTTTCTCTGAAGCCCACGTGGCATCCTCTTTCTGATTGGACCCTTTACAATGCCCACGTGGCATCGGTCTTCAGCAGCTTCACAGTAGAAAAATGTAGCCGTTGATTATGACCTGTCACATCGTCCTCAGTGCTGGCAGGCGCGGGCCCACCCTTTTTATTATGGTGGTAAAAGAATTTTTTAGATAATGAATGATATAAAAAAAATGAAAAAAATAGTTTTAGAAAATAAGGAAGGAAAAGTTAAATCATAAATGATTGTGAACTTTTTTGGGAACATGGAATGGCAGAACTGCCCTAACAGAAAAAAATTTAAATAAATAAATAAATACAAGAGAAAATAAATAAAAAGCCTACGTGTGAAGATATAATTACGTGTATTTAAATCATTTTTTATTTTTGTGATAAAAAATCTCTAATTTTATAATATTCCATATATTAATCATTATTTATTTATTAGATTCTTTTTATTTTAATCTTTTTTATTTATTAATAAAAAACTATTTTATACAAGTATTGAATAATAATTAATATCATCAATAATAAATTATCATCATTTATAATTTTTTATAATTAAATTTTAATAATAATCTATTGAAAAATTTAAAAAAATACCAACTAATTGCTAGAATTTTAGTTGTGATAAATTGGAGGGGACATGAATGTAAATTGAGGATCGACAAGAAGCAGAGCAAAGTCTGAAATAGAAATAAAACCAACAACACATAAGTACCCACAATAAATATAATAATAATAATAATAATAATAATTATTATTATTATTATAGCCACATTTATTATGATCCAAAATTAATTAAAAAGGGACCAAAAAGAGTTACTGTTGCTGCCTGATTTATGACGCCCTCTCTCTCTATCTCTCGCTCAGGCCCCTGCAAGCTCTCGGCAGAGACTCAGTCTAATCAATTTTCTATTTTTTTTTTTTCAAAATTTTAAAATTCTCCCACGAATTTAGAGAGGCTTTTTACGTAAAGGATAAAAGGTAAAGACAGGGTTTTTTTTCCCGCAATGGTGTGAATGGAATCCGAGAAAAAGAGAGAGAAAGTTTGGGAAAGAGAGAGAAAGTCTGAGAGAGAGTTCCGTGGGTGAACGTGATTCGTGGAAGCCATCTTTATCTGATGCATTTGCGCGTGAAGGGATTGGTGGGAAGCAGTGGGTTTTTCTTTTTTTTGCCATGCATCTTTGATGTTATCCACAGCCACAGCCACAGCCCACAGGCCTGTAACTCTCTTCTCACTCTCCTCTCTTTCATGCATTTGTTGTTTTATTTATTTATTTTATTATTATTCTATTCCTTTTCTAGAACCCATATCACCATTGTCTTTGTTTTCACTTGGAAATTAGGTTACCTACACCATTTTCTTTTATCATATATGTACATATGTTGCAATGGTTGGAAAATTCTCAAAAACCCATATTTAATTTTCAATTTTTCTTCAAATTTTGTGGGGGATTTTACTTTAAAGTGCATATTTGAGATGGGTTTGTATTTTAAAGCATAAAAGTTTGACGAGTTTGGGGCTATTTAATTATTTGGACATTGATTTCATTGACACTTTCAACTTTTGACAGAATTTCACATTAGGGTTTTGATATTGGAAGAGTTTTTAAATCCTTGGCTTCTCCCAAGTGAAGCTTCCCAAGCCATAAGTCACATACTGGTTTGATTGATACTTTAAATTTGGTATTTGCAAAGAGTTTTTGTTTTTCTTGTAAAAATTAGGAAAGTTCTGAACCATAGACCAGGCCAAAGTGGAGACTCTCAAGGCTTAACCCAAGCTAACATGCCATTGATTTGATTGATACCACAAATTTGAAAGTGGGTTTACTCAAATTTGAAGTTTGAGAAGGGTTTGTTCTTTTATGGGGATTGTTTAAAAATTGTAGTGTTGGGGTAAAATGCTAATACTTTCTCCCTGTGCACACAGCAAGTTCATGCTTGCAAAGAGTGTCAGATTGCAACTTTACATATAAAAAATTTGTTTTAATCCAATACATAGTTGTTCTGTTTATGGATAATATTACAGCAGTGAAAATGTACCCTTTTCTCAAGGTTGCATTTTCACTGTTTGTTGCTGCCTGAAAGCTCTGCTAATAGACTCAGAAGCCATGCCTCTGCCACCACCAATTAGTAGTAAAAGAGAAAATATATGAAGTGAAACTAATGTTTCATAAGAAAAAGGCAGTAGGAAAGGGAAAGAGAGAGGATGGTATGGAGCATTTCTGTCTTTAACATGCTGTGAAATGCCTTTACAAAAGGTCCAAGTTCTCTGTTTCATGAACACAGACTCAACATTTTTATATATATGCATTTTCTTTATATTGGGGGAAATAAAAAACAGAGAGAAGGTTACAACAGTAATGGAGATTCTTCTGTCAGTCTCTATAGCCTTTTGCTGACGTTTTTTTAAGAGTCTGGTCCCATAGTACAAGCTTGCAGGCTAGATGTGAGAATGCCCCATCAAACATTCTGTGCCCAAAATGCCCTCTAGATGTATATTTTCGGTAGTAGTTACTGGTAAATGAGGAAATATTCCTGAGGATTCATAGCAATTAACCTTTTAGATGTTACTGCCTTAGAAATTCACCGGTTGTTGTCACCTTCTCCTTCACATGGCTTTCTCTATTATTTTTGGAAGCTTCTTATGTGTTTCTGTGATCATCATCATCATCCTCTAACCAACTAAGCGATTAGGATTGAGGACTTGCTGCTACCCTTCACTTATCATAGCATTTGAATTCTGTAATCAAATGGTGCTCAAACTATAAGCAGTGATCCTAAACCCCTTCATCGGACCTAAAACTGATTGCCGCCAATAAAATCAGACAAAAGCTAGTTGAGTTGTGGTGGTTAGAATTGCTGTATGATTGTTGGTTCTGCATTATGTGGGATGATACTCCCGTTACTTTTTAAAAAAAACACAATATCATGTCTTAATTTTTCCTTCTAAAAATTGAGAGTGATTCTGGATTGTATATTGTCAATTATTTCAATCGGGTGGGGGGTTACAAGTTTGGATTGTGTATTTTGTGTCAATATGGTGAGATGATAATAGTATTTTAAGTGTAGTGAAAAAGGGAAGGAAAGGAAAGGAAATCTAGGGACCCTTGTAACTACCCATTTAAAGCAGGTAATGAAATGGTAACAACCTATGCTTTGCCAAAACAGGGAAAAATCCAAAAGAATTTAAAAACCCTAGACCATCAGCCAGCTATTTATAACACCCATGAGACCCCTCTGGACTCCGGATCAGCCTCTGCCCCTGCATTTTGTACTTTGCCTCTCAGGAAAGGAAAAAAAAGTAACAAACCACATTCTCCCAACCGACCTTCTCTCTTTAACATTCCATTTTTCCACCACCCTGTTTGGTTTGAGAGAAAAAAGAAGAGAGGGCGGGAGAGGGAGGGAGATGAGGGGTCGATCTTCAAAGCAAGGTGGCAAAGAAGGAATGGACATAGACAAGATTCATAAGCTGAAAGAAGAGCCTCATCTCTCTGGAGCTTATATTCGTAGCCTTGTTAAACAACTAACCTCTTCAAGAACCAAGGACCCCATGAACCCCAAAGACTCGGATACTGTTGATGGGGATGGCTTTTCTGGCCAAAACATCGCTAAATTCGGCGAAGGTTTTGGTGAAAATCAGCAGGCCCATCAAACCCAACAACCCCAACAACACAAAAAACAAGTTAGGAGGAGACTTCACACCAGTAGGCCTTATCAAGAAAGGCTCCTAAACATGGCTGAGGCAAGGAGAGAGATTGTCACTGCACTTAAGTTCCACAGAGCTGCAATGAAACAAGCCAATGAACAGCAGCAACAGCAGCAGCAGCAACAACAACAACAACAATCCCCGCCGCTTCAATCTCCTCCTCAACCATCTTTGGAGCCGGAAGCAAAAATAAAATCTAGAAGAAATCCTAGGATATACCCTTCAAGCACTGCCAATTTCTCCAATTATCTAGACAGCCTCTCTTACTCATCTTTCTCCTGTGCCCCTCCAAACCCTTACTCCTGGTCTGCATCTCCAAGTGCTCCACCACCCCCTCCTCTTTCCGATAATATTAACTTTGCTCTCCCTAACCAAACCTTAGGCCTGAATCTCAATTTTCATGATTTCAACAACCTGGATGCCTCCCTGTACCACACCACCAACAACCCATCATCAATCTACTCATCCTCATCTCCCTCATCGTCTTCTTCCCCCACACTTTCCATTGCCACGGAGGAGGTTCGATGCTTTGCAACATCACAGGAGGGCCCTCCAGTGGTTGCTGCAGACTCTAGTGTCATGACCGGAGGAGGGTTTCATCCAGCGATGGATGATGAGGAGATGGCTGAGATCAGGTGGATAGGAGAGCAGCACCAGATGGAATGGAACGATAACTTGAATTTGGCGACATCAGCATGGTGGTTCAAGTTCTTGAAGGCCATGGAAATTGGCCCAGAAGCCACAAATGTAGAAGATGATGGATACCATCCCTTTGATGAAGTCATGGATTATCCAGCTTGGTTGAGTGGGAATGAGAGCTGCTTGGTTCCACGTTTGGATGACTGCTGCTCAATGGACTACTTGCAAGATCCAGCCTTGCCTTGGTGAGTATCCCACAACCCAATTTCCTTTTTCTTTTCAAACAAAAACAATTTCAAGAAATGTTTTCTGTTTCCAATTATCATACTAGGTTTCATTTTCTTATTATTATTTTTTTTTTAAAAAAAATGAATTGGGGCATTTAGCCTAGTCTTGATCTGAGGTTCTTTTTTCTATTTTTTTAATAGCAATTGGGTCTTAGCCAGGTGAGGAGACCCCTTTGGGATCTAAAGCTTCAACCATTTTTTTATTACATATATGGCATCATAACCCATATATTGTAAGAATGACGAAAAACTTGGACATATTCAGGCCTTCAGGGATCCATTTGAGCTAAGAGTTTGTTGCTTGGTATACCCTTTCAAATCTGTTTGGAAGTCACTTCCCATAGTTATGTGACGTGGGAATAATTGGCTTAGGCTTATCCTAAAACCGCTTTACAAATTATTTGGACAGCAGAATAATACTGAGTTGAGATCTCCCTTTTACCACTTTACTCTTTACCATCTTACCTTATTTTAATGTCATGTTGGGACCCCCTAATCAACCAGTGAGCCCAGGTTCAGCCAAGCTCAGCGTTGGCTTATAGCAGGCTCTATAGGTGAAACCACTCAGTTTCAGTTTGTAACTTTGAACCAAAATCAGTAAATTCCTAGTGTAAACGGTAGAGTTTGGTAAGATAAAAACAGGAATGAGTAAAAGAGACAGAAGGGATACCTTTCATTTAGTTTCTTCTTTATTTTCTGTACATTTCTTTGATATGGTTGTGATCTTTTAATTTATTTCCATATTCCCTGAATTTGTTGCCCTATTAATAAACTCATTATTTCATTGTATGCAATTCTGACAGTCAAGGATAAAGTAGGGATAGTTTTGGTGGTTGCAGTGTTTGAAGATGATGTAGGTTCAATGGAGAGATGATATATGGGTGGGTAGTGGTTGGATTGACAAAGGATATATAGTTGTGGTGGGTTTTGATTAAAACTTGGATGGTGATCCTCTGTGAAGAAGTTTTCACAACAAAAATGATACTGTTTGTAGAAATGGCGGGGTGAAGGTGGTGGAAATATAGTTCTAGTTGATGCAACAACCATAGATTTACCATTGGCAATGGTAGCCTCCTCTGACAATGAATCAGAGGTCCTGAATTCCACCCGTCTCGATATTTAAACGATGTAGCATGGAGGTAAAGGTCCATATTACCTGGGGTTTGCTTCAACAACATTTGGGACAAATGACCCATGTTTTGATGGATTTCTCCATTGTTAAAAAAAAAAAAAAAAAATCCTATAAATTTACCATGCCCACATTCAAATTAGTGATATTTTACAAGGCTGCTGATTGTTTTCCTTTCTCTTTTAATTTTGTCGTTTTTTACATGCAGCATGGACATTGGAGAAATTGAAGGAATGGATGGGGAGTGGCTAGCCTGAGAGATTGATTATTTTTTGTCAATCAAATCCTTGGCTCTTTTTGTTTTTGTCTTTTTAGGGTTTTTTCTCTCTTTTTTTTTTTTTTTTTTGGGTCTTTAGTCTTTTGAAGCCCTTTTTGTAATAAGGCTTGCAAAGATGTGAAAGTGGGTAAGCCATGGAGGACAATAATGTGTAAGGAAGAAAAGGGTATGCTTTTCTCCTTTTTGAGTTCTATTAATTTATTGGTACCTTTCTATCTACTTCCCAATTTTCTAATTTTAATTTAATCTCCAATTTCAAAAATTAAAATAAAATAGAATCCTAAAATCCCTTGCTTCTAATGATTAAATTTGCAATCGTCAATAATTTTATAATATATTTTCATATTATGGTCCATATTACAAATTTTATTTTATATATATTATCGTTTTTATATATATAAAAAGAGTTATTTTTAATATTTATACAAGTTTTGATCAATTTCTATTTGATCATATTTTGTTTTCAATTTTTTTTTTCAATATTTCCATAAAATCCAATGGCCATGCATTTTCCGATATTTTTATTGATGAATAGTAACTTTGGCATAACTGTTTAAGACAACTCCCATTGTTAAAAAGGTTGTTCTGTCTCTTGTTGGAGAAAATAAACATTAGCAAGTTCCATTGTGAGTCATGTATTCTTGCAAAACAGGCTGCATGAGCCTTCTGATAAAAGAGATTTAATTTATTTACTCATTCAGTTTAATTCATTCAAATATTTGGGACCTATCCCGTGTTACCAATATTTCTAGTGCTCATTGGTTTGTTACTTTTATAAAGGATTGCACTAGGACCACTTAGGTTTATCTAATGAAGTCCAAGTTTGAAGTGCCCTTAATTTTTTATGCATTTCGCAAATTTGTTGACACTCAGTTTGGAGCCAAAATTCAAACATTGAGATATGATAATGGTAAATAATATTACAATTAGGAATTTATGAATTATTTGAGTAATGAAGACATTCTACATTAGTTAATATGTGTTGATACCAATGAAGTGGTTGAAAAAAAAAAACATCTTTTAGAGGTAGCCGGTGCTTTCTTATTCCAAATGAAAGTGTTGAAATGCTATTGGGATAATGTTATACGAATAGGTGCATACCTTATCAATAGAATGTCATATGAGAAGTTTTAATAGGATTTTCAACAAGTATTGTTGGCAAAATACTATTTGATTGATTTTAGGAAGGACTTCTGAGATTATTTCTGACTTGGATGAACATCTATTCTATTCCCATCAGCTTTATTCACAATTTTAGTTACTGTATCATTCAGTTCAGTAGTAATTTCAACATCTATATCATTCTTTTCAGCAACAATGATATTTGTTCCTCTTTCAGTTCTTTTTCCACATCTCAATCCCACTTATCTTCCAATCTTGATGTATCCTCCCCTTGAAGATAGGCGTTATCAAAGTATTGTTGATTATCTACGAAAGTCACATGCATAGTGACGTAATGTTTCTTCGTAGGAGGATGATAACACTTATAGCCTTTCTTTGTGGGGGGAGTATCCTAAGAACATAATCTTCACAATTTTAGGATCCAACTTTACATGTAATTGGTCATGGATATGAACATAGGATACACATTCGAAGACCTTCGGTGGTGAAGCATCTACTCCTTAAAAGTTAGGAAATAGTGTCATGAGTTTTTTTGTTAGTGTTTGGTTTTCCAGGATTTTATAGTTTCTCTCTTGATTAGCAAAATAAATATTATTCTTACTAGGAAATAAAGTCTTAGTTTTATTAGGAAAAAGGAGTCTCATGAGTATTTTGATACTTTTCATTTTTTTTCTTTTTAGTTTTTGTTATTAAATAAATTTTAAAAAAAAAATGTTCCACAAAATGGTACCATTAATTAATAAAAAGGAAAGTCATGAAATTTGCTTAAAAATATAAATATAAAGGATAACACATCTTATTTTTTTCTTAAACAAGACCCAAGATTCGCTTTGTATAGAAAACAAAGCAAGGAAACTCTTAAGTCCGTGACATAAGGCTTTGTACGGAAAGCAACAAAGCAAGGAAACAACTAAGTCCGTGACATAAGGCTCGTAAGCTCAGTATTGATAGTCTTGGCAAGTGTAAGGGCCGAAAGCTTCAGAAAACCAGGTGTTCTTCCTCCAAGATTTCCACCCCATGTCCTCACAGAGCTCATCACTGTGGTTGATACTGAAGGTGGAAATGCAGTTTCTCTTGTAGAACCTCGTACTTCTCTTCATTACTTGCATCTCTTTTTTGGTTTTCTCCAGCATCTTCTCGATGGTGGGAAGCTTGAACTGCTCGTCCACCAGTTGCGCCAGCCATTTGCTGCGTAACTCGGAGGTGTGCAGGTTGGAGACGCTCTCGACATACCCCACAAACGCCATGTTTGGAATCAGTGGATGGATGGTGCCCCTGCCATGTACGAATATAATCAGCTTACACGAGAAATTTGATATGAAATCTTGGTGGTTGATAAATAAACGTGTGTAGTTTTAACACACATACAAGCGGAAATAAGAAAAAAAAACAACATATTTTAACTGGTTTGACAATCAGATCCTTACATGATATACCGATATTCAAGAATTCACTAATCAACCGAAGATTAATAATGGTAAAGACTTTCATTCTCCCCTTAATTACGGTCACATATTATTTTCTCGTTATCTAACTAAACCCCAAATTATAAGAAGATTCAATACAATAGGAGTAAACTCGACCCTCAACATTTTCTATGTAGCATAATAAAATTGATTCAAGTGTTTCACGATTCAACATGTAGTTGGTGAATTTAAGGAGAATGATAACACATATTTTTAAGGACTTTTCTACCTCACTTCTCATCAAATTGGTTTTGAAGAGGTATAAACAAGGAATGAGGGTGTTTAGATATATATGTATATAATTTCTAAAGGAGAAGACTCGGGCATTCTTTCATCCCACTTAGCTAATAACCCTAATTTGGGCTCGAGGGGGAATGAAAATACACTAAGATAATTAGGACAAAAACCCTAATATGGGTTTGGGATAAAATGAGAATACAATAGGTAATTAGGATAACGTCTTAGCCTATTCTTAACTTGTTGGTTGACATTGTCAAACTCTCCAACAATTGAAGTTATGATAGAATGTCAAATTATTAAATTGACTTGTCTTAATTGACCATTTTCAATGTGTGTCTAATTGGACTCGGGTTTTTAAAGACATATTTTGATTAGTTTTATCAAAAATGTTTTTACTAAAAGAAGAGTAATATTTTACATTTAATTTTTTTTAAAATTAAATAAAAATATGCTTTTTAAACATGGATCTCCTTACTTCTCCAAAATGTGGATCCATGATCGAGGGTTTATACATCCAAATATCCTTCATTTGATCTACAAGTGAAGCTTTTATTGTTAAAAATCTCTTTGAAACATGATTTAATATTACAGTTTCAAAATCATATTTAATAACATGTTTTGATTATTTCTTTTTTAAAATTTGATGACAAAGTTTTAATTTTTCCCCACCCCGAATCTTTATAAAAATTATAATTAAATTGTTTTTTCAAATAGACACAATTTTAAAATAGACATAATTTATATAAATATTAATTGATAAATTTTGTTAAATTTTCCGATTACCTGTACAATGGTAGGTTCCCAGTGGAGTGCTGGATCAAACGGCAGAAGGGCTGAGGAAGTAAAGCTTTGAGCTTCTTGTTCCCATCAAATCCAGTAGCAAGAGCCACAACATCAGCTTCCAATTTTGTGTTGTCCTCCAACTCGATTCCGCCGCTCCAGAACCACCATTTGGACGACCTCTTGAACAAGATCCGGCCGTTGTCCGCCTCGGCGAAGAAATTTTCCGGCAAGATGGCCATCTGGCAAGAAGCATAGTCTTCCTCAAATGGGTGATCTGGTTTCAGTCCATACTTCACCAGAGGCAGCTTCCACACCAAGTATGACTCTATAAACTTTGATATGGCTTTTCTCTGAATTTATATGCCACAAATTTAGTGAAGTTGGTAAGCTATAGTTTAAGCATATGCATGCATGGAGGATAGTTAATTATAGAAAAAAAAAGAGGGAAAATGATAATTCAATTTTCAATAGAATTTCGAACCAATAGATAATGAATTAATAGTTAAGATAGACTCCGATGCTACTGATTAAGTTTAGAAGACGATGTTTTCTTCTTGGAAAAAATCTAGTGCTAAGTGTATGAGAAAAGAAAATAGATTAAAATAATTTGTAGAGTTGAATGCACATTTTTGTTATCAACTTTCCAAATTTATTTATATCATTTATTGAATTTTAAAATGCATAAATTTGTAAATAATTGTTATTACATTTGGTTCTTCAAAAGAAAATAAAATATAATAATAATTAATTAAAATATTGTATATTTTAAAATTATTTAATTTTTATATTATAAAATTAAAATAAATGGAATGAAATTGAAGTAAAATATAAAAATAATATATTAAATTTAAATCTATTTTTTACTTTTCTTTATATTTTTAAAGAATAAAACATAACCTAATTTCATTAACAAAAGTTAGAATATTGATTGTGATTAAACATAATCTAACTTGATTAACATTTAAATTAAAATATCAATATTTATGCTTTAATACTTTTCCTTTTTATTTTTCAAAAATCAAACATACATAACTTGCTTAACATTTATGTTAGAATATTGTCACATCACATGCTTCTTACTTTTTCTTTCTATTTTTGAAGACTTAGACTTAACCTAACTTGATTAACATTCAAGTTAGAAGAGTGATATTAATGCTTTTTACGTTCCCATTATATTCCTTTCTATTTTTAAAAATCAAATATAATCTAACTTTATTAACATTTAGATTAGAATATTGACACCGATATTTTCTACTTTTCTTTTCTATTTTTCAAAACTCAAACATAACCAAATATTGATACTGATACTTTTGAAAAACCTCTACACCACTAAGGGGAAATGTGAATTTACCATTGGAGATAAGAGAAAGCATAGAAGGGTCCTGAGAAAGCTTTGATTTGGCCTCTCATGGAGGAACTGTGAAAACCTTGTGGAATAGAACAAGAAAAATGGTAACCCCCAAATCCAATATGATGGGACTGTCCAATGTAATGTTCTTATCACCATTGTGCATGGTTGCCCATCTGGATCTTCAAACACAAAGCAAAACAAAGAAAGTCAGATATACCAATTATACAATAATATTTTTTATTTTTTACTCCAAAAAAAAGAAAAAGAAAAAACCCAGATTGAATTAAGTGAGAACCCTCTGACATGAGGAGACTAGTTTAACTGAAAAAAAACTCAGAGAACTTTGTTGAAAACCCAATTTGCAAAGAGAGACAAAGTTGACTAATCTTTTTTTAAAATACCCCAAAGGGTAGTGGGATTGAGTTTTTTTTACCTTTTCTTTCCCATATGGCCTCCAAAGAAAAAAAAATACTTGGGCTATGTTTGGTTTCCAGAAAATTTGAGAGAAAATGAAAGGAAAATAAAATATAAAGGAAAAATAGAAGGAAAAAAAAGTGAAGAAAAATAAAAAATAGATTAAAAATAGATAAATTTTTTTTTTTTTGTTATTTTAAACTTGTTTTATTTATTTTAACTCGTCAATATAAAAATTAAATAATTTAAAAATTCATAAGTTTTTAATTAGTTTTAATTATATTTTATTTTCTTTGATATTTTTTATACAACCAAACATAAATTTTTTTTTTTTTTTTTACATTTTTTTTCTTTTCAATAGGAACTAACCTTGGGCATAGCTTTACTAGTCAACTTTCCTCTCCTGTTGCGCTTTCAATGAAAGAGACATTGAAAATGAAGTTAATTTTAATTATTATTTTAAAAATGTTTGACTTCATTACCTTGATTTGCTTCTGCTGCCTCCATGGCTAAATCAATTGCTGATTTCTTGTATCCAATGACTACAACTTTCTTTCCTTTGAGAAGCCTATGAGCAGCTGCTTCATCCAGCTTTGAGTAATCCAGGGAGTGCAAAACCTTGCCTTGAAATATTTCTCTACCTTTGTTTGGTGGAAAACTTGGCATTTTTGGTATGTCCCCATATTTCCCAAGGCACATCACCAAACATTCAAAAGCATACCACTACTCACAAAATTGGAAACAAATAATAATCAGCAACAACTTTATCTTAGGAGTTAAATCAATAAGAGAGAGAGAGAGAGAGAGAGTGGTTTTTGATTTTTGAATAACAGCTAGCAAGAGAATGATTTGAACAATGGAATTGAATAAGTGAAACAGGATAAGTTGGCAATCAAATGTAATCAAAGGGTGTGGTACTACTTGTAAAGCTTTAGATGTTGTATTAACAATCCAAACATTCTAGAAACACTAATATCAATAAGTTCAATATTTTACTCTTATATCTTCTTAAAAAAATATCAATAGGGTTGATTGTTTTAATTTTATGTCTTCTAAAAAAGAATATATCTTCAAGCTTGTTTCATAAATTCAAAAGAAATCACGACATATTTAATAATACTTTTTATTACGGTTCTCAAAGGACAATTCTTATTTGCCCTCAAAAATAAAATTTTAATTAAAAATTTAAATATCAAAAATAATTTTCTCAACTTATATATTCTCCTTAAAAAATAATGTACTACATATATAATAAAAGCTTTTAAAGTATTCTTCATATTTTTAATTGTTTCTAAAAGAATTATCGAAAATTCTTTAAATTTGTTATAAAAAAAAAATAACATGTTTTGAAAACAAGTTTCTAAAAAAATCTATTTTCATTTAAAAATTTGTCAAACATATTTTCTTAAGTTAGAAAACAATTTCCAAATTGTCTTAGGCTTTTTAGATAAATAAATGTATCGGGACTAAATCTAATTGTGTTTGTGATGACAAAGAAATTTTGAAGTGTTGTTAGTTGTTTCTTTTGTAAAATCTTTTGAACAACTATTGAAAAGAAAATGAAAAATACTTTGAAAAATTTAGTATTGCACATAAGTATACTTTACCTTTGTTAATAATAAACCGAGAAAACTATTATTCATGTATATTTAGGTTTGCAACCAGTTTTTTTTAGGACCGATTTTAAAAATATTGCCAAACATACTCCAAGCGATTCTAATTAATATCATACTAATCTACTAATTTGATCCAAAAATTTAATTCATGTAGCAAAACAATGCAATATCAAATCCATTTGTGCTAAAAACTTGAACAGTAAAAAAAAAAAAAAAAAACAAAAGGAGCACCAAGAAATGAGCAAATGACCTGAAGGGTTGGGGACTGGTTAGTCTGCACTGCGACCTCCCAAACAGGACGACCACTCAACAACCTCCCATACTCTCTGGGTTCAGTCTCAAGCTGGTCAAAATAACTTTCACTCTCATCACCGATATACCTCATCTCCACCACCTTGGAGTTCAACTTCACATACTTCAACACATCAAAATGTGAAGCATAGTTGTGTAAGTACTCCAAAATCTCTATATGAGAAGGAAAGCTTGAGTTATCTCTTTGAGGCCAAGGGTAATCTGTAAACTCAAAATCACAACGAGGGGTCTGAAGCTTAGTTGAAGTGTAAGTGCAGTGTTTCCACACACCCCCTATGGAATCAGTGGCCTCAAAGACCACTGGGCTGTGACCCGAAAGCTGTTTAGCGGCTGCGATACCGCTTATGCCAGCTCCGATGATCCCTATTTTAGAGACATGGTGGAGGTTTTGGTCACCGGCCATGGTGGTAAATGAGAGATGGGGTTAGAGATGATGAAGTGTAAGTGAAGATTGATGAAGGTAAGGGGAGGCCTTGGTGATGTATTTATAGATCAGTGGGTGGTAGTGCCCAAAGATCAACCAAACCAGGGTGGCTAATTGACTCATCTACGATTGAACTTAGGTACGGTCTGTTTGGATACGCTTCCTGTTTATTTTTTAATTGAAAATTAGGAGTTCAACAAAGACTTAAGACTTATTCAAGCAAAAACTTTTATGTCATGTCAGAATACACTTCCTCTTTTCTTTTCTTCTTTTCATTAAAAAGAAAAAGAGCATCTTCCATAAAATATTAGAGCTCTCATAAAAGCGAAGACTTATCTAATGTTATTGAAAAATACTTTTAAAAAATTTTCAAGTTTGAGAAAGTAAATAATTTTCATTTCTTATTTAAAAAATATTTTTGAGAACATAAGGTAATTAAATATCAGTTACAAGAGTTTTTGCATTTTATAAAGGATTTTTTTTTTAAAAAAAAAAAAAAGTGCATCCAAATAATACCTTAGGTATTTCATTAATGTTTGATAAACTTAGGTCTCTTAATAATTTATTTTTAAATAATATATTAATCCACTAATACCATTAGTTTTGCACATGTTTGCATTAGAAGCTAGCTTATTGAGATAAAAATGGATTAATTAAGAGTAAAAAAATATGAATGAAGATGAATCACAATGCTATACAAGAATAAGAAATTCAAATCCGGAGATGAGAGGATTTTCGATTATATGAGAATAATTTTTTTTCAATTTTTATTTTCAATAAGTCATTCAAAGAAAGCAATGAATGAGAAATATATAGAACCCATTTTTCATCTTTTTCCCTATTCTAACATTCTAAATGATTAGACTAATGTATCAATAGCAAAGAGTGGATACATAAGTTGAAACTTAGGCTTTTTTTAATAAATATATGTATGGTAATTAAGAAGAAAGGTCCTCAAGTCATATTTGGTAAGATCTTATATAACTAATTATATGATATTATGAGAGTCAACCTAGTCAAATTGAGAAATAACCTAGTTGCATTAGGAAGCAACTTGCTCTAGCTACTTATAGAACCTACTCATACTAAAGAAGCAAGTGGGTCTAATTAAGTAACCTAATCACATCGAAAAATAACTTGATCATATTGATCGAAATTGGAAAATAATTCAACCAAATTAATAGTAATCAAATTACTTTTCAAATATGCTTAGGTTATTTCTCAATGTGATCAAATCATGTAACTAGGGCAACTTACATACATAATATAAGTCGATCTCGTAAGTAAACCAAATTACTTCCTAATATAATTAGGTTATTTCCTAATTTGACTACTCTCTCTTTCTTGTGTGCATATATATATATATATATATAAAAGTTGGTCCAATCATGTAACTTGATCACATTGAGAAGTAACCAATTTATGTTTGAGAAGTAATTTGATCACATTTAATTGATAATTTGATTCAATTACATCCCAACTTCAATCAATATGGTTCTATTGCCAAATGTCATTAGACCGAAAAATGCAACCTCTTGCAATCTTATATATGATATTATCTTTAATAATCACTTGCACTTAGAAGTTTAAACTACTAGAAAGTAGACTAAGGACATAATCTTTTCACATCGTCCAACTTTGTGTTTCAACGCTAAATCAAATCATTAACTTGTTGAAAGCCTGAAATATTATAGCAAAGACTAATGAACTTGTATCTCAGACTGACTAATACTAAAAAGATAGTGAAAGTAAGATGGAGTTGAGACTTTGTTTAAACTCTAAAATTATAGTTGATGAGTGGCCACATGATTATTGGAAGTTCCACAAATGCATGAACCTCTCTTTCTCAAGGGAAACCATGGTGTTGGAGGAAACAAAATATGTAGAAAAATATGCTGAAATTAGGTAAGAAAAGTACAGCAAAGGTAGCCATCTGAATTGTGAATCTGGGAGAAAAAAACAAAAAGTGCACTTGGGGTAAAATTCTCCCATGATTGTGACCCAGACAAAAGCCACCGAAGTGACGACTGGTGGAGAGCTCTCTAGAAAAGGCTTGGAAAATCTTACTTTTCCCTTGAACATTGCTTGGAAAATTCTTCATGTCTAGCTCACTAGAAAAGGCTTGGAAAATCTTAGTTTTCCCTTGAACATTGCTTGGAAGATTCTTCATGTCTAGCTCACTAGAAAAGACTTGGAAAATTTCTCACGTTTCCCTTCAATGTTTGCAAAATTCTTCATTGTCAGCTGTTTTATTGCATGGAGAGTCACCTACTCCTCTCACCCACCACATAGTTGTGGAAGATACTGACATGGACTCACATTCACATAGTTGTGGAAGATACCAACATGGATTTGAAAGATAGTAACTCTACAATATTTGAATAGTCAGTCTCTAAGTAAATTATTGAAAATTATATAAATATATATAATTTGTTAGATTTCTAAGAAAGATCGTGCCCAAAAAATGAAAAAAGCGTGTATATATATATATATAAATTCTCTATCTTTCATATGGTCATATACCATAATTGAAAGAAATTTTTTTACATTTGTTTGATGGTGCTACAATGGCAAAATAATCTATCTTTCTTTTAAATGCAAAAAGTATCATGTGGAAAAATTTTAGTAAGGAATTTTCTATCTTCCATCCGGTCATATATTGCATATAGGAATTCGTTATCTTTTATTAAAAAAATTTGTTCACATTTTCAAAATAATGCGGTGAAATTGAAGAAATAACTTAGTCGGGTTTAATTTATGAGGTAATTAGATTGAATTGTTTCAAATGTGACATTCAATGACTTAAATTTTATTTCAATGACTTGCTACATGGTTTTAATTATCAGTCGTAGAATATCAATGATGAGTGATTTTTTTATTTTTTTAAAGTATAAAGCATTTTTGGCATTTTTCTTTGAGTCGGCTTTGAATAATTATCCCAAACACAATAACCATCATAAGTGTACGTAGATAGTATTGATCTATGGATATTTTCATTGCATGAATTAATTAAGAAGGAATATGCAAGTTATAGGCTCATAGCATCATTTCTTACATTACTATTATAATCTATTAAAATTATAATATATGTTCAACTTTTTTTCTTATTTTTCGAGTTTGAAAAATTGAAAATCATCTCAAAATATAGCTATTCTAAAATGAGATAATTGTCTTTCCTCGTGCTCTTTTGCTAATGCACCTTCATTGAATACGTCAATCAATTTATATATAATTTGATTTTATAAAATAAATATTCTTTATTTTTTAGATATTTATAAGTCATTACATATGTCGTTATCAAAAACACTTGAAGAAAAATATTTTGCACCGTCAAAGATGGAATTACCGTTAGATTCTTATGGACTTTCACTTATAGTAACAACTTTGCACAAGTCTATCTATTATTCCAATATATGGATCTTTAGTAAAGAAATTAACGAATTCTATTAAAAAAACCTATTAAAATTTTTTTCGCATGACTTAAAAAAGTCAATTTCTTGACCCAAAAGAAAGGTCCGTTTCTTAATGTCTTATAATTCATTCCATCTCCCATTCCATTAGAAAAATATAACATATAAGTTAAAGTCGAATCTAGGACCATCTAATTTTCTCCTCTCTATTACCATGTCATTTCAGATGGAAAGAAAAACATCACTCTTCTTTTGACTGCCTCCAATCTAACACCAAGACAACATATGATAATGAATTTTGTGGTTAGATTAGAATAGATTCAATTCCTGTGAGCCACCTCCACCACCACTACTCTCTTCTTCTTTGATTTTGGATGGTAAACCCCATTAAAGAAAATATGCCTCAAAGAAAGAGACGCATCGCACTTCATCTTTTTAGAAGAAACAAGACTAGATACAATTGTAGAATGTCAGCTTGTTAGTGCTATAGAAATTAAGCATAGAAGACACGTTTGATCGGTGAGTTATCAAGTTCATCTTTACTACCTCTTAAAGTTTTCTCGTTTGTTAGCCAAAGAGTAGGGGATGCAGAGACAACATGTTTGGTGGCACTGAATTTTCTGAAGGAAAATGAAGCTACATCTTCACTACCCACTTAAAAAGCTTTCTCATTTGTTAAGTAAGGAGGGTAGGGATGCCGGGACAACGAGTTTAGTGGCAGGCATTGAATTTTTCTTAGGAAAATGAAGCTACTTAGCTGCCAAAGCCTCCGACTTTTTTGGAAAAGTGGGATGAAGGATGAATGGTTGATATAATTACGTAACTCCATGAGCTTCCACTAGAAGAAGTTAAAAAATAAAATAAAAATAGAAAGGACTATTTTTACTATTATGGTTGATTTTATATTTAGAACCTAGTTATATTTTAAAACATTTTTATTAAAAATAAGAATAATTTTGATATATGTTTTTTTAAAAAAAATTTAATAAAATAAAAATATGTGTTTTAAAAATGTTCTTATCTTTCTAAGGATGGATAAATCATAATCAAAAGTGCAATGGCAATAAAGGTGAAGGTTGTCACTTGATAAAAACAATCTTAATTTGATTAATTTCTAAGAAATCAAAAGTCTTTTAGCCACTATAGATTGTAAACACTAACACACTTAAAGATGATTAAAATCTACCCTTATTAAACATCAATTAATTTTTAGATGAGATTATTAAAATCCAATCCAATAAATGGTATCAAAACCAAATATCATAAAGTGAAGCAATGAGGTCTCGTATTAGGGGAGAGATTATCATGCTGCATTATTTTTAAGTCCAAGAATAAGTCACCCAAATTATGACTTTTAGAATAGGCTTGTGAGCTGTAATATTGAATACTATAAAAAAATTAATTGATCTACCTTTTTAAACATCAATTATTTTTCAAATATGATAATTAAAGCTTGATCCAAAAAATTATATTCTTTATTTTCAATTTTTCCCAACAATAAGTGGTTAGATGAATTAAATGGGTTAACAAACAAAGAGTGAATTATGGTTTTATTAACTTGATACCATAAGCAAATGAGTCAAAATAGGTTACACAAGTTGAAACCATGAACTCAAATACAATATGTTTAATATCATATTTATGTTAGCATTAAATCCCTCTTAAAAAATTATTATCCTTACATAAAAGGAACAAAATTCAAAATAAATTATTGTCAAAATCTTCATATTTGGCTTATCATATAATTAAAATTAAACTATTAAATTTTAACATTGATAGTGTTAAAATTTTAAGGGAAAAGTGAAAAAATAAATAAATTTTGGCATTTAATTTGTATGTATTTTCCATGTTGCTTCATTTGAACCACTTGGGTACTAAAAGGGAAATTGTATATAATACTAAAAATTATATAGTAACATTCTATGTAATACCTACAAATTGCTTTCCAATATCAAAGAATCACCCCTATTGGAAATAATGTAAAGATAACTGCACTTAAAGCCATTGAAGGGTGCCTTTTTAATTAAGTTAGAGCAATTGATGGGATGATAGCTGGTGTGAGTCCCACACCTTAACTCAAAACAAGTCCATGGATAAAGGGCTACAGTCAACATTTATGTGGCAGCTGAAATACAATTAATGATGAAATTAAATAGATGGATAAACTCCAAGAGTTATTAGCTGCAGTTTTCATTCTTCTTTTGTAATGGAAGAGAGAGATGGAAATATATACACAGAAATGGAAGTACACCCACACCAAATTTCTCCATTACACCTGCTCATTTTCTTTTCTTTCCCCCCACCCCCAAAAAATTCTGAATAAAAAATTTTAAAAATTGAGTAGGTGTACTCAGCTTTTACTCCCATCCAAAACCTCACTACTAACCCTAACTCCCTTCTCCCCACTTTAAATTTTCCTCTTTTTTTTCCCTTCATTTTCTTTCCCTCAATTCTCCTCTTCTTCAATTCTCTTTGGTCTTTTTTTTTTCTCTCCAAACTGGGATGGATGAAAAAGAAAAGAAAAGGGTAAAGGAAGCAGGAAGAGAACTGATTAAAGTTAGGATTTAGTGTGTGTTAGGCCCAAAGAAGATAAAGAGAATATACCCTTTCATTTATTTATTTATTTAAAATTTAAATAAATGAGCTTAAATAGATTAGGTGAGTACATTTATCATCACCCATAAATAATCATCTCATAAAATTATTCTAAGCTTGTAAAAACCACTTCACTTCTATGACATGATCATAGATTTTAACATTTCACTCCTTTCAAATATTGTTTCCATAATATCAAATCCTTTTCAATAAAACCCAACGCATAAATACTATTTTTAAGCTAATCCAACTTAAACACTAGCAGGGTTTAATGGTACACCGGGTATCTGTCAAGGCAGTCAAGCCAAGGATTGCTTGAGGGCTTCTTCACCCGGCGCATAGCCCTCCACACAAGGCTATTGCACTTGAACCCAGACCCAAATGAAATTTGCCAGACTCGGTCTCCCCTTTTCACCCTCTCCTTAGCTTCCAAATACGCCAACTCGTACCAAATGCTGCTGCTCGAAGTGTTGCCGAAGCGGTGCAGGGTCATGCGCGAAGCCTCCACGTTGCTGTCGCTCAATCCCAAGTTCCTCTGCAGCTCGTCCAGCACGGTCTTGCTGGCGGCGTGGACGCAGAAGTGCTCGAATGCGAGCTTGTAGTCGGGGATGTATGGCTTTGTCGGCGGCTGCTGAGGGCCCCCGTGGCCGAAGAGGTTCCTCCAGACCAGGGTGGCGAAGAAGAGAAGCTGCTCAGAGAAGGGAAGCACCAGAGGCCCCAAGGTGGTGATATTGGTTTTGAGCGCGTCCCCGCCTATCTCGATCAAGTCTTTGCTCACTCTCAGCCCCTTGAACCTCTCTGAGTCTTCTTCCTGGTAAACACACCTGTAGACAGCAAGATTTGATGTATAATACAATACCTTAGTTTTTGAATTAGAAGGATAATTAGAAGAATAACCAGAAGGATAGGACAGATATTTATTTGTTGACAGTATGGGCAGCCCATTTTCAGGGAGGCTCGATTGGATCTTTATGAGTGGTGGCCCTGGGTGGTTGGATATTGATTGAAGAACAGCTATGGAGTACCACTGGGAGTGCCCCACCCCCATTAATGTGTGCAGTTGCAGAGAAGTAGAGGTCAAACCTCTTCACGTGCCATATCATTTACTCAAATGTTCCATCTCTGACCCTTTCCCCAGAATTGCAGCCTTTAACTGCTGTCTTTCTCAAAACTTCGGGGATGTTACGACAGCTTTATTGTTATGAGTACTTGACAGTAGGTGTTGCAACTTGCACGGCAGCAATGGGTCAGGCTCAACTTTTTAATTTTTGTTTTTGTTTTAATTTATACTTCATAATAGTATTTATTCGAATTTAAGGAAAAAAAAAAAAAAGTTTTGAGTAAAAGGGAAGAAACAAGGTACCTGAAGCTTCTGTCATCAGCACCTTTATGCGTGCGAACAATGTGTTCGAGCCGGTACTTTGCATGCCGGTAGTCACTCCGGCGGTTGGAGAGAAGCAGAGCAGAGCAGCCCATGCGGAAGAAACAGTTGGGTATGATCATGGACCGCTCTTTTCCCGGATACCAATTGTATCCCACCATCTCTGTGCTCACCACTACGGCGTAGTTGTTTGGATTCGATTCGAGCATGTCGCGAGCCAGATCTAAGGCTATCACTCCCGCACTACACCCCATTCCGCCCAAATTGAAGCTCAGGATGTTGCCTCGCATCTTGTAGTGGTTGATGATCATCGCAGAGAGTGATGGAGTTGGATTGAATATGCTGCAGTTCACCACCAGCACCCCCACGTCCTTCGGCCGGACTCTGGTTTTCTCGAAGAGCTCGTCCAGCGCCCCGAACATCACCATCCCGGCCTCTGCTCGTCCTTCTTTCATCGTCGCGCAGTTCTCTCCGGCCATCACCGCCTTTGGGATGTACGTCTCGTCTCCTATGCCTGATGACATTAGAATTCTCTTCTGAAACTCTATGCTCGCCTCGTCGTGCTTTCCAGATCTTCTAACCGCTTCGATCAGCTGCTGCTTCGACAACTGCATAAAACGAAGATCAGTGATGAATATTTATTCATAGATGATAGTAATGGACGAAATAAAAATAGAATTTACCTTGAGATCGTCGTGGGGTTTGAAGCATGCGAAGTCAATGAGGTAGATGGAGCGGGGGCGGGACATGATGTAAACGGAGAGGGTGAAGACGAAGACGCCGAAGAAACCGAGGACAGTGGCGAGGTCGTAGCGGGCGTCCTCCCAGAGCTTCTTCCAGAGCTCCTCCTTGTTGAGACTCCCAACCTCAGCGCTGAAGACAAGCACCAGGACAGGGATGGTGGCCAAGTAGATGGCATGGTTGATGAGATAATGATACCCCAATTTCACATACTTAAGATTCACAGATTGGACAAAGTCCGGCAGCCTCCGTCGGACCCTCACTGAAAAGGTCTGGGATCCAGCATTAGGGCCGGAGGATTCGATTCCACGGTTCACAATCTCGGTAGCTAAGAGATGCTGCTCACCAGCCATATCTCAAGAATATGAAAGCCAAAAAGTGGGGTGAGGAGATGAGGAAGCAGAGGGCTGAGTGGGTTTATTTATGAAAAGGAGGTGGGTGGAGGATAATTAATGCGGGCACCAACTCAGGCTGCATGCAGTTGGGAGCTTTCAACTGCCATTAATTCTTCAATCAATCAAAAAAAAAAAAAAAAGAAGAATGAAGAAGAAGAAAATTCAAAACTGAGACTACACCCAGGTAAAACGATGAAAGTGACCACCATGTCCAAGCTTTGCCCAGCCTGTGATAATAAAGAAGCTGAAAGACAACATATATGCAGGTGGTTGAAGGCCTTTCAGAGCACACAGATATAGTTGTGCAGTTTAGCTACCACCATCCCCAACCCTCAACCTTATTTATTATCTCTCTCTCCCCCTATCTATCTATCTATCTCTCTCTCTGCATACTGCATGATTAGCTGTGGTTCATCTGATCATGGCTGCCTTTCTGTGCCTCAAAATTTTGGTCCAACACCATCTTTAGACCTTCATGTACTGTACTTCAAGATCTTGGTCACGATACAGACACTTTTTTTTAAATATAATTAATTAATTAAAAACATCAAATAAATAAATAAATAAAATTTTGTTATTTCATTTTTGTTATCCTTAGTTTATGATTTTAGATCTTATTTTCAAACGTTGAGTTAAATCGGTTGCCAAGCATCATCTAGAGTTTTCCTCTCTCTCAAGCAAATGTCCAATCAAACAAAAGACGTCATTCAACAGTAAAATTGAAGTCTCGTTTACTACTAAAAACGACTCATGTCAAATCGATCATATGATGTTCTTAAAAGTCCCTCACATGATCTTATAGATAGTAAATGAATGGATTTGACCATGAATTCATCATATGTTTTACGGACAAAAGATTATGTAACCTCGTATTCATGGCTTAATATTGTACAACCTTCCTTGTATAGCTTCATCACAATATTCTCTTCCACAGACCATTACTATTTTATGCCCTAGTATGTGCAATCTATAAATTAAGCTCACTTTGTGTATATATTACTAAGTAATGATGAATATACAACACGAAATTTCCACATAATTATTCTGCTTAGTAGGGTATAGAGCAGTCTACCCAAATGAGTTACATACCCATTGGAAACTCCTCCCAACTTTTGTGGCAATTTGTTAATGCCATAGCCCATAGATTTTCACTTAAAGACTTAAGACAACTTAGTTATTTTTCCATGTCTAAGGTATCTACTCCCTCACCCAACATAAATACGTTGAAGACTTGCTTGAGAAAATCAAGATGGAAGTATCAACATTTAGGAGCATGTTTGGTTGTTGTTTTTTAAAACTGTTTTGAAAAACAGTTTTTGGTGTTTAAAAAAAAATTATATTTGAAAACTGAATTTTAGAAAACAATTTTTGTTCTTAAAAAAAAAAAAGACATGGTTTGACATCAAAAAGCTTTTTAGAACAAGTAAAACAAAAAACTTGTTTGAAACTTTTTTTAATTAATAAAGTGTTTTCTTCGATTAACTTGATATTATAAATATATAAATAATTTTTATATATATAATTCATTTAAATTTAAAAATTTATTTCATTTTAAAAATTTTACATAAATTATAATTTTTTTAAATAAAGAGCTCTTTGAATAGTAAAAAAATATGGAGTACAATATGTTTTTTGAGCAATGAAAAAATAATAAAAACATTTTTTTTTTATTCACAAAAAAAAAAATGGTTTCTGAGAATACGGGAACACAAAAAACAAAAATACACCCCCTTCCTCAAACATTTTTTTAGTGTTTCTTGTTTTTAAGAACAAAAAAATAATTTTTTAAAACAACAACCAAACAGGTCCTAAACCTCTCACTTTCTTTGACAACATTATATCCTCATGTCTTATTCTCAACCATTGTATTGTCAAGAGTCATGCAATATCTCCTTAATCCAATTAAATATCTCATTTGCAGTGAGCAAACTTTCCCAATTTATGCACAAGCCACCCATTGCACACACCATACAACGACAAAATGAGTCCTTAGATATCTTTAAGGAACTTTTCATTTTGCCCTTTTCAACCATCATATAAAAAATCAAATTCTGATATCTTAAATGGAATTTCATTTTGCCCTTTTCACCCATCATATAAAAAATCAAATTCTGCATGTCTCTGCTAATTTTGATTAACCTAGTAAGAAAGCTGATAGAATATCAACTTTGACTTATGTTGTTTTTCTTCGTACAAATCCTATATTATAAAGTTCCAAAATGTAAAAGATTTTGTCCATTTTGCCACTAGTACTGCAAAATTAAATTGGCTACAACATCTTCTCAATGAACTTGGTATTATTGGTTTTACACTATTCAAAATTTATTAAAAATTCATTGGAGATGAAAATATGTTGCTATTGACTCTTATTTTGTCCATGATCAAGTCTCTAACAATAATTAATTACGAGTTTTCTCATGTCAGTTATCACCATTATGAATCAACTGGTAGATGCATCAATCAAGCCTTTATGAACTCATCTTAAATTTTAACAACTACAATTTAAAATTTGAATTCAACAACTCTAAATCAAACCTCATATTCTTACCTAAATCTTGGGTGTCATTTAGCTATTATGATATAGTTTTTTCTGATATTTTCACATGTAAATTAGCGTGTTTTTCAATTTTAGAGATAAAAATAATTAAAATTGATCCCCTCCAAAAATATTTATCAATCTAATATTTGTAATTACGTGTTTTTTATTTTTTATTTTTAGTGTAAAAAATCACAATTGGTGATTGGGGTTTTAACTTTAAATTTAAAACCACGGTTATGAATCGTAATTTTAAAAACCATTGTTAATAACCATGGTTTTAAAATGAAAAAATAAAAAATAATAATAACATGGAACTTGATGCTATACGAACATATTACTTTGATAAATGTTTTTAGCACAAATTTAGATTGATTTTTTTTTTTTTTTTTTGACATAACAGGTTAGTTTGATCGAAAACTCAATTTCGTCCATAAATTATTTTACATTTAATAAAATTTTATAATACCAAAATTATATTTTTCAATCAAATCAAAGACAATATCATCCCATTGTAGAGTCTTACAACAATTAATGCATTGAATGGTCAACAAGGTTGATAAGAATTAATACAAATCTTAAATCATAATTGGCTATAACCATCTCTAAGTCCCAATCAATTAGTTATATATACTTATTTCCAAATGTTAATAAATTATTTAAAACATTGATTATTTTGACTTTTTGATCAAATCTATCTCTTCATTACTTAGTCGTTGGTATTCAATAAATTGAATTAGGAAGAAAGCTTAGTTTTTTTCCACCCAAGGGATGTGACCTACCCTTGTCTTTTTTGTTTCAGAAATTAATGAATTTGTGGGACAAAACCCACTTGGGCACTCTTCAGATTCTATCCAAGACCTTCAAGTCAGAGCTGCTCAACCGCCTGTATTAAATAAGTTGCTAAGAATGAACTAAAGACTTCAACAACTTAAAGCTGATAAATATTAGGCATCTTTCATAAATTTACAGTCATTTTAAATGCTTTGTATTAGATATGATTGCATGTTTATCTATGATAAAGTCATGTCGTAGTCATATGTGAATGTCATGAAATCTTTTCAAAAGACTCTTTTAAAATTGGGATAATTGTGTTTTAGACCTAGTTGAATCCAAAAATTAAGTTTTGGTCCATATAAGTTCACTATTTAAGCCCAAGACCTAGAAAAAGTAGGAAAATTAAAAAGAATGATATACATTTTTTTATCTTTTCAAAAATGACTTTTGTTAACTATGAAAAAAAAACGTAGAAAAATATTAACTTAAATTTTATTCCTTTTGAAAACCTCAATAAAATTTAGTGATTTGGAAAAAAAGACACCCTTTTTCAAAAAAATAAAAATAAATTATTATTATTTAAAAATCAAACATCTTGGAAAATATATATTTTTAAAATTGTGCATATAAAAAATAACTAAAAATATGTCAAATTTATTTTTTTTAAATGACATATTTTTATAATATATTTTAAAAAAAAATTAGCTTTCTAAAAATAATAAATTTTCAGAATAATTATTAAAAAAAATTAAGATAAAAAATTTTCTCAAATATTATGGTAGAAAATAGTTTTGAAGGGTATATTGATATCTTCATATTTTATATCATCTCCATAAATTATGCAACTTTTATAGGTCAAATCTTAATTTTTGGGTCCAAAAGACAATTGTCCCTTTAAAATTACCGTTTTTTAAAAGTTACCATTATATTTCATTATATTTGCTGAAAAATCGCTAAATGTAAGTATTTAAGATAAATTTATGATAATGTTTTTTATTAATTTCTAAATTTTTAGTGATTGAGGAAATAAGAAGGATAATTTTAATACTTTAAAATGACAGTTAAATGTCACATCATATTTTAATAGATGATGTGATTATAATCATTTTTCTTTTATGAAATTTGAGGAAATAAAGGTTAATCTTAATAGAGAAAACACCCAAGAAATGGGATGAATTGGGTTTTAAAAAATCTTTTTCAAACACTACAAATTCAAGCAAAAAAAAACACAAATATAAAGAGATAGAGTTAGAGGAAGCAAATTCAGAATTTATAATGGTTCAGCACCCCTTGCCTATGTCCACTCTTCTTAAGCTCCTAACTGAGTGAGGACTCCACTAAACTTGAAGTTTCAACCAAGTTTTCAACACCTTTACACTTTGATTGTGGCTCTAATGGACTCTTACACAGTCCCTTCAAGTCTTTACTCACTTAAAGCTTCTAACACTCAAATAACAAGTTCAAATCTCTTAACCTACCTTAACAATTACTCAAATACAACTCAAAACTAAGATGAATCACAAAGGTGCACTAAAGAATATGCAAATGAAGATTTAATGCATCATGAAAAGAATGAGAGCTTTTAAGGCAAGAACAAGTAATTAAACAAATAAATGCATGAGTTCTCTTACTCATAAATGAAATGAAGCTCTCAATTTATAAGTTTCTAGCCTTGGGCATCAAAATTCCAAAAAGACAACCTCAATCGGTCAAGTTAGGGCTCGATTGGTTCACTAGTCGTTGAGCATTAAATGCATAGCAGGTGACCATTAGGCCTTGATCGATCCTTGACCAGACATCGATCAGTCTTTGACCAAACTTCGATCAAAAAGACATATCCCTTGACCGGGAAATAAAGGTTCCTTGAAGAGAGAAGGTTTTTTGCATCTCTCAACCAAACGTTGACCAAGAAGGGTTAACCGATCAACCGATATCCCTAACTGGTTGAGCTAGTTCACCAATGCCTCGACTAATTTACCAATTTTGCCCCGAAAACCTATCTTTTTCTGATATTTTTGCTTCTAACACTTAGGTAAGGTCTTTAGGTAAATTAATATGTCAATTTTAAAACGAATTGCCTAAAGTTCGTTTGATAAAACTCAAGTTTTAATGGAAATGTAACTTTAATGCATAAACCAACTTTTTAAAAATGCATGAAAAGATATGAAAATCCTAAATACACTTATACATTCATCTTACACATGTTTTTTATAATTAAAATGTCTTCCAATTATCTTAATCTTCCATTCATTGATCCTTTGATGAATTTTCGAATTAACACTTAAAATTCTTTATAATTCAAACCAATTAACAACTTAATCATGGTTTATAATCATCAAAACACAATTAGGAAAACCCTTAGACTAACAAAGACAACTAGATCTCCACACATCCATCTTATCTCTTCTTCCATTGTCATCATCATCCCTAAGTGCATCAGAGAAATTTTCTTTGAAAAAAAAAAATTATCTTATTAGGGGTTGGTGATAGCCCTGAAAATGTTGTCCATTCAATTGTCATCCCTAGTTTCTTAAGAGGGAAACTAAAAAAAAAAATGTAATAAAAATTGAGACTATTTGACAATGGTTTTCGAGAACAATATTCTCTTAGAAAAGCTCATTTCACAACTAAAAAACAATTTTTTTTAAATAAAAAATATGATATTTTCAGACAATATTTTTATGTTATTTTCAATTATTTTCTTTAAACTGTTTTAAAATATAATCATATAAACACATAAAATGATTAAAAATAAAACACCGTATACAAAAAATATTTTTAAAACATATTTAAAAATATTAAAAACATTTCAAGTTCTAAAACAAACTTTTATTTTATAAAACGAATAATTTTCAAAAACTGTTTTCAAAAATAGCTATCAAACATCACATAAAAGGTTTCTAATTCCTTCCAATTCTTCCATATAAAATATTCGAAGTTATGGCTTGTGATGACAATTTCTGTATTGAAAAACTCTAATACCTCACTATTATCATCCCTGACTCAATGTATCACAACTCACAGAAGCCCCGCCCTGCATGTGGCTCAGTATCCTCATCAACCCTCCTCCTCAAGCAGGTAGAGCTGCACAGTAACTGCAAATCTTGCCGGAGTTCAAGAATCGCCGGCCTGAAAGACTGTCCCGACAAATATATAAACTTGAAGACAGGCAGCTGACCTGGAAAATGGCTGTGCAGGTCAATACACCCAGCTTGGGCTTCAGAACAAGGATGGCTTCAAACAATGCAGCCCATGAGGGCCGATTATCCTCTTTTGTCCTCTGCCATTTCTATGTGACTCTGGATTAACTGGGTTCCTGCAATGTAGTTTGCAAACAGAGTATCGAGTGTAGAACCCAAATATAAACAGAGTCTAGAGCTTTTCCGTGAACTGCAGCTTCCCTCATTCCTTTGCCTGAGCCTTATTGCCAAAGACTAAATGCATTTTATCAGTACATGATGAAGTAAAATTAGTGATGAAGAATGAAGTACACTCACAGAATCTGCCAAGCAGTTAGCAGGCATATTTAAGCTGCAGTTTGCTAATATGCTGCAGATCTTCCTATGATGTTCAATCAGCCCAGTATCGGTAAGTCAACATAGATATCCAGGAAATTCTTTGATCTCTTCTTCTTTTTTACCCTTTTTCAGTGGCTAGGAGAGAGACCATAGAAATTAAAAATTTAATTGGGTACTGTAACACACAAAGCATATGTGATTTCATTGTTACATGTGAAAACTAAAGCAAAAATTCATAACAATGCACCTAAGTTATGGCATCAAAAGCAATAACAACTACACCTTCAATAATCCAAAAGATCCCATGATCATTCTTCAGAAAATGACAACGTTAAACTGAAAATTTTGTCATATTACCAAGAACCTTAGTTGTTATAAAACCTACAGATAGATCATCACTCTAACATGAAACTAGCACTCCACAAAAGAATTGTTGTACATGCAATTTTCCAAAGAGAAATCAGAGAAAAGATGCCTCTGCAGTACTACTTTAAAAAATGTCATCTTTTCCTGTGAAGGAGCTGGCTCTTTTACTTATATACTAATATACTCACTTAAAAAATGCCATTTGTTTACTTTTTCGGAAAATGAAAGTATCTCTACTCAACAGAATATTTTATAAGTAGTTTACCCGAAAGAGGGGTTTGGTTTCCTCAAGCAACAAACAGGTGGGACCTATAAGGGCTGGAGTAAACATCATTAATGAGCCTTGTATTCTCTAATGTGCTAACGTTCTTCTAATAACCCACCACCAGAGTCTAACATTCTCCATCATTTGTCTGAAATTTGAAGAATATCCAATCTTAGAGCATGTTGTCAATCCACTGTCTATTGGTGTTTTAATGATGGTTACCTCCAAAACTATGTAATGATCTCTTATTTCTTATTTCCAACAATCAAAGGCGAATTTTGAGGACTCCAACAAAGTATATGCCAAAAGATATTCTTGATAATCGATACTAAAAGTCTTTTGCTTTCTTCTGCCTACTGGATTGCTGAAATCCAAGAACAAATATAGAACCTTTGAAACTAAATTAAGCAATTCAGAACAAAAATTTATATTAAAAGAAAAGAGATATAACCTTGGGATAGTTCAGTATCCCTTTTTGCAATGCAGATCTCTCCAATCTCCATCTAAACATTGTCTCCAAGCAAGGCATTGCCTAAACCATCGATGGTTTCCTCCCGCTCGATTTCTACATTAAAATTTCCATTCTCATAATCAATCTCAAACACATTAGTATCCTCCATATCTGACAAAAAGTCATCAAAAGTTTCAATTCTGTGCTTCCTTTCTAACCAATAAGACCCTGCACCTTTTCCTTCCAAAGAACCAAAGGACCTTTCTCAATCGGATCTGAACCTGCATAGGCTTCAGTCAAATACATGCTAAACCTCTTCTCCCTCACAGAGACTTAGAAAATTCCAAAATGCTTCAGAAGAAATCTCCTAAGCTTTTGAGGCATCACAAATCTCCAACAGAAGTGGGTGAGGTGATCTGTGATCAACCTCTTCTCAATTGTAAAGCTAAGCAACTCATGCATAGCAGCTACTGCCCTCTTATCGAATTCTTGTGACCCAGCTTCGAGGCTTTGGGCATCTGCATAAGGAGATAAATATGACTGTTTCTAAAAGTGATCAATTTTTCCTCCATACCAATACACCTTTTTGTAGCTAGGAGATTTCATGGGGAAAGGAAGGGGAACACAAACCTAGGGTAGGGATAATACCTCCATTCACCCATTTGTCTTCTTATACAATTCTGTCACAGCCCAAGCAGGATTCCAAGAAACAATTCCAAATACTCAAGATCATCCTCAGACTTAACCACCCTAAAATGTTGAGGATACTTCTGCACCTTGGTCCAAAAATCAAATGGCAGACAAAAATTTGTCCTGAAATGGGCAATTTTATCCACCGGGAAGCTGCTTATCTATCAACATCATTAAAAACCTTGTAACATGCTCAGCAGCTTTATCACCATGTTGCTCAAGAAGCCCCTCCTCTTCAGCCACCAGGTCCTCGGCTTCCTTGGTCATCCCATACCACAAACCCCCTTCTGATCCTTAAACAATTCAAATTATTAGGGTGATTTTCAAATAAAATCAGATATTATATGGGGCTTTGGCAGATTAATCTGCCTCCTATACTGATCCAGTGACCTCACTGGGATAATCAGCTCAGCCTCCTTTAATACCTCTCCATTAGGAACAAAACTTTGGAAGCTATCTTCCACTTATCCATCACAACTTCCAGATCCTGCACCCTCTTCTTCCTGCTTCAGTCTTGAACCCACTTACTTGTGGTCATCAATCTAGTCTGCTGGAGAGATTCTTTACACCGAGATGCATATTTACTACTATTCAACCAAACCACAGTTCCAATGACTCTGGAGACCCTCATTTTCTGTTTAATCTGAATCAACTAATGATAATCAGAACTGGAACATAATCAATTAAAAACACTAAAGAAGAAGTAACCTAAGAACAGAATAAGGATTACAAGCAGGGGGCAAGTTTTACTGGTTTCCTAAAGCTCACATATTCGCAGAAACAGTTTCAAGTCTATTGTGCTTTTCCATGAATTAAAGCTAGACCCCTGATAGCAGAAAAGATAACACCCAGTACAAAGTTGAATAACAGAACAAACATCACTTAACAAGGAAAACACCTGATAAATCCACAACAAATGCTCTCTAAAAAAGCAATCTTAATAACGGATAAAAGAACATCAAATTTTTCCATCATTGAAGCTGAAGCTCTTTAATAAAAATAAATAAATAAAAGTTTCACGTATTGAAAAGCATGATTAAAGAGCAGACCAACAAACCCATATAATGAATCGAAGAATAATAAAGTCATACAAAAGGTATCAAAGATCATTTGAAAGAGGGAGAGAGTCACAAAGAATAAGTAAAAACCTAGGTAATCAAATAATCAATCACCCACAAGGGAAACTCGAGGCTCTGTTCATCTGATATCATATCAATGGAATCAAACCATAAATATAGGCAAGTACTTATTGCTTTTATAAACAGAAAATGGGTTTATTTCCTTTATTCAGGAGAAAATCATTCTCCACACAATCCTCCTCCTCCCCTTGAATTATTCTCCACATAATTCTCATGATTTTCTCTATTCAAAGAAAACCTTCTTCAGTGAATTCAGCCCTCAAGAGCCTAAATTTATCCAAGAAACAAATCACAAAACCACCCTCCCACCAAAAAACAAAAAACAAAAAAAAAAAAAAAAAAAGGAAGAAGAAAGAAAGAAACACCAGTAATTGAACAAACAAAATCTTGCCCAAAAATCAGAACCTCAAAAAGGTTCAATACTCCAAATGAAAAGAAAACCAGTTCACCCAGAAACCAAACACCCACCAGCTCAAACATCATAATTAGATCAATAAAAACCATAAAATTTCAACTCATAGAACAAAAGGCATTTTTCCGAACAACTAATCCCCGCAGCAATGAAAATACTTCAACCCATTGAAAAATCCAATAATCAAATACTTATATTCATACATCACTAAAAACACACAAATTCAAAAGTTATGGACTCGAAATGACTGAAAACCCCAGAAAACGAATGGTTGTTGGTTACTTCTGAGGAGAGAGAAAGGCAAATGCTAGAGAGAGAAGAAAACGTGTGTGTAAGATCCGAATCGCAGAAGAGTGTAATCTAAAGAGAGAGCGCTAGAGGCTTTCACGTTTCAGCCTAACTACAGTCTAAAATAGAGACTACCAACCTACCAACAACTGCTGCAGATCAACAAAGAAATTCAAAAGCATTCAAATAAGAACAAATTTTACAGCACAGTACCTCTCAAATTGGAGGCAGCGATTAGCTTCTTACGCCAAAACCCAATTTTCTCAACGTATTGTGCCTCTCGCTGCGTAAAAAGCGAAACTTTCGCAACGTTTCAATCCAAACCCCCCAATTTCACCGTACTCCACCATCAACCTCCAATCCTAGTAATGGGGTTTTACGTGGAATCCAAGGTACCTCC
The DNA here is from genome assembly GCF_030704535.1 of Vitis vinifera. Taxonomy (NCBI): domain Eukaryota; kingdom Viridiplantae; phylum Streptophyta; class Magnoliopsida; order Vitales; family Vitaceae; genus Vitis; species Vitis vinifera. The sequence continues at coordinate 1,847,303 of NC_081808.1, read as the reverse complement.
GTCATGGCTCACTGGGACGCTCTTACGGCCGGAGAAGGCGTTCCGTTGTAAATAGTGTATAACTCTGCAATGTCGACACACCCAGTTGGTTCATGGGAGTTGTTTATTAGGTTTCTGGGATTTATTCAATGGATTCAGAGAGATAGCAAATGGGTATGGATATTTTTGAGAGTCTGAGCAATGGGCTTTTGAGAAATTTCGGCTGTGATTTCTGAGAGAGGGAGAGAGAGGCTTCTTCTCAGAGCGCAGGGACGAGTCTAGACCGTTTGGGTTCCTCCGTTTAGTTTTCTCCGTTCTGTCTTTTGTGTTATTTCGTTTTCTCCGTTTCATCTGACCTCCAATCCTCTTAAATTTGTCATAATAGACATGGGTATGAATTAATTAAGAATCCGTTTAAGAAGCGCTTTTAATTTAAAATATATTTTAAAAAAAACTTAGATATTTGATAAAATTTAAAAAAAAAAATTAAAAATCTAAAAAATCACTTTTAGTATTAAAAAATCATTTGTAACATTTTCTAAATAAATACTTTATACGTGATTTTCTAATTCCACTAACATTTCAAATAAAATTATTATCAAATACACTCTAAAACACTTTCAAATACACCTTTTAAATATGATGAAAATAAAGCGAACTCGATATATATATATATATATATATATATATATATATATCCGACTTTTTCCCACCCTATCTACACCCCTTATAACTTTGACCAAATTCAAGACTTCTAAATGCTAAAAATTTTGTAATATAATTTTTAATTTGTAAAGCCCTTAATGTTAAAAATTAAATTTGTAAAACATGACAATTGAATGTTAAAAACATTGCCAAATTCTTCATTAATTTAATATGGATTTTGAAATTGCCATCTCCCTAAGCCTACTTTTACAAAACTTTGACAAAAATTGACCACAAAAATTTCAATTGTTTCAAACAAACCCTAAAATATTAGAATTTTCCCTGAAACCCCACTTCACTTTCCCCAAAAAAAAAAAAAATCCCTTGGAAATTCTCTAAAAAAATCCATTAGCTCAGTATTTTCCATCCGCATGGATAGAAAAATGGAGTGTTAATTGAATTTGACACAAAATTACAAGGCAAAGTAGAAGGAGGGATTAGAATTTTGTCCCCTAAATCAAAAACAAGATCCCAACACACAAGATTTATGTAGAGATTACAAGTCTAAATTGGGCACCGCGTGTATCAGAGAGGAGATGTGGTTTTGACAGTTGGCTATTGACTGAAGTACGTGGATTTGGAAAATATGGACTTCGAATTCTCCTTCTTCTTTTTCATGCAGTTTACAAGGTTCTCATGCTTTGACCTGCTTGTAGATTATTAAGAGTAATGACTATTCCACTAAATTTTCAAAGTTTCTGTAAGCGAAGATGGAACTTTCCTATTTGTTTCTAAACATTCAGAAAAGTCAAACCGAATTGAGAAATGATAATTAGGATCACTCTTTATATATTAGAAATGATAATAGGACAAGTTTTTTCTATCCATTATATGGAGTCAAACCCGCAACTATCCTCCCCCAATTATACATAATGTTAAATAAAAAAATTAATTATTTTTTTTATGTTTAACATTTTTTAGATGTATAAAATATTTATTAATTCATAAATTATGTTTACTTTTTAATACAACTTAAAATTTTAAAAGTAAAAAAAAAATGTTTAAAAAAATTAAAAAGGTAAAACGAGGTTAGCATTGAAATTTCCTACATTTGCCTTGCCCAATATATAGATGGGAAGAGATATAAATAAATAAGGTGCGGATGAGATGAAGTTAACCTATTTTAAAAAAAGTCTTCTTGTCATCATTACTTATTATTTGGTATTTCATGTTTAGTCTTGTTACTTTCTATAGTAATTACATTATTTTATATCTTAACCTCGTTATTTTGTATTGTGATCCCACATTTTAGTGGTCTAAGTTTTAAGTTCGGTACAATACTGACTTAATGTCATAGATTTTTCCTAAAGAAAATTATAAGCATGTTCAAAAAAATTCTATAATATGGAAGAGGTTTTTAGTACCATTCCTTGAATTTAAATATATAATTTGGTTGAATATATCATTTACCTCCATTATCATTCCATGCCAACCATAATTATACCATTATGCCAATATTTAAGTATATTTTTAAACTTGTTTCTAACTTAATGTGAGAAATTGGATTTCCATACCCTACTTGTCCTATTTTTATGATGAATATAATTTATAAATCGATTAATTTTATTTTACAAAAAAGCTACATGGAAGACCAAAACCAAATTTACTTTAAAATATTTTTACAACTAGATTTATTTTATAAATTTTAGAAACAATGATATTTGCAATAAGTAAATAATTGTTAATATCAAGAATATTTTGAAAGTATACAGTTGAGGGTCTTGTTGAGCTCAAAGTAGACAATGTGTATATGATTGAATATAAACTATTACAAATGGTATCAGAACCGATATGAGAGTTGTTTGACTTCATAAGGGGTGTTTGTCTATTTGATCATATAGAATACAATGCAGATTTCGTGTCTATCTAAGAGGTGTTTGTGATATACTACATTAGACAAAAAATAAAGTTTTTACCAAGATAAATAAATTTTTTTAATTTTATAGAATAATTTTGTGAATTGAAAAGTAGTAGTATCCATTCAAAAACGATAGATAACTAATTTTCTTTGAATATTCAAGCCAGTTGAGCTGGTCCATGGTTACACATTTGAAATTTTGGAATGAAGATGAAATGTCATATATTCTATGGGACCTCCAAATTTTTGAATCTTCAAGGACGACAATGGTCGGTCCGTCCTATGGGATACTCCCAACTTCCAACAAGGCTTAAAAATGAGACTTTTTTTTCCCCAATTTGAGATGATCAAGGCCCTTCAAAAACCCAAAATTTAAGGCTATATTTGGAATCATTCTCAATAGCATTTTTTTTTTTTTGAAAGTAAAAAAAAAATCATGAAAACAAGTTTTGAAAATTGTTTTAAAAATGTATTTTTATTGTTTTTTTTATTTTTAAGACTGTTTTATAAAATAATGATAAAAATATGAAAAATAATTTCAAAATTACCATTTAAATACAAAAAAAATAGGTTGAAAATAATTCAAATTTAAACCATTTTTAAAAACTGTTTTTCAAAAACATTTTCAAACAAAGCCTAATTTTTCTCCGCATGAATTATATCTATCACCGTCTTCATGGTTGGTCATTATCATGAAGGTTACAAATCAGTGCGATGGCTGATCATTTTTATGGTTTATCGGTCGCTGCCGTAATAGTTACAGGGCTCATATTGAAAGTTATGGAATAATGCGGCGCCTGACAATTTTTATGATAAAAACTTGAGAGATTTTAGAATGGTCCCGAGTTAAGAAATCTTATGGTGAATTGTGAAAGTTGATGTAGACAAAGAGGTCCCTTTGGATTTTTTATTTGAAAGATAATGACGTGGGTGTTGTCCGCTGCTATACAATGTAGACCAACTAATTAATTAATTTTACATTGAAAATATTTTCAAATTCCCCCCACACCCCAAAAAAAAAAAAATAATAATAATTTGCAAGTGTTCCAGGATTTTTATTTTTATTTATTTATTTATGGCTTTGTCTATAACTAATTTTTCAATGCTAAATTATTCTTCAAACACGGGACTTCTCATTAAATTAGGTGTTTAAATTTATAGGATTTGGATTTAACAAGTAATATGAGATTCAATAATAAATGTGTTAGAACGATATTTTTATAGATTTACTAATAAGTAAATATATACCAGTAAATTGATAACGTATCTAATGACTCATATAAAAAGTTATGGATATGCTTCTTGATAATGGAATATGTGAACCATGAATAAAAGTCGATTATAATAATGTTTGTAAGTCGTTTTCAATTGAAATTTAAAACAAATAAAGAAGATTTCATGATTCCGTAAAAGATTGGTCAATTATTTGAAGCAATTATTTGAGGCATTCCATAGGTCTAGATCACATTTCACTTTCATTATATTAACGTAAATTGCTCGATGAATATAACAAATTTATACTCCTATATTTTAATAAATTATAACTAAAAAATAATATTATAAAAAAGTTGTAATTTTTTAATAAATATATTTCATAAATTTTTCAAAAAAATTTGGGGCATTTTACTATTTTTATCTTAAATTTTTTTTTTAAATTAAAAACGAATGAAAATCAATCTCTAACCCATTTAATACACTCTTTTTATTTATACAAAATTATTTTTATAATATAATTGGTGAATAAATTCTATATTTTAATGCAAATGGGTTGAGCTTGAGGCAACATGAGAAGCACGGGAAGTGTAATCTGAGTTTAAGAGAGGAATTGAGACAGTGCCACCTGCCAACCATTTGACGGCGGCCTACAGTTGACATGTCTGTCAGTAGGAGAGTAAAACTCCACAGCAGCATTCATATTGCGTGAAGTACACGTGCCAACATTATGGAGAACTTATCACGTGCCACGATTATCGCTTGAATAGTTGAATGCGACTTAACTCCACCAACGCACGAAAGCTCCAGGTGAATCCCCTTTTGCCACGATTATTAAATATGAATATCTTGTAGTAACTTTCATTTTCAAAGTACTTTTGATAAGAATAACATTTAATTTAGAATTTATAATATAAAAAATATTTTTATAAAGTTATTATAGCTATAGCTTATATTTGGTTTTCAAAAAATACTAAGAAAAAAAAATCAAAGAAAATAGTTTTCTTCTGCTTTGTTTTATTATGAAAAATAACAAAAAAAATTAAATATAATTAAAATTAATTAAAAATTTATACATTTTAAAATCGTTTGATTTTTATATGATCGAGAAAAATAAGTTTAAAAAAACATATAAAAATAATTTATGGGTCTTGAATCTATTTTTCATTTTTCTTTATTTTTTCTTTTCTTTCACTTTTCCTCATTATTATTTTTTCTTTATATTTTTCCTCAAATTTTTATAGAACCAAACATAACTTCTTTTAAAATATTTTATAAAATATACCAATATTTCACACTAATGTAATTTTTCCATTAAAAATGCTTGTAGACGTGTGGAGCTATGAGTGTTGAAAACACAAATGCAATAATCATTAATTATTCCATTTAAAATTTAAAATTATTAGAAAATTGTATGAATATTTAATTTAAAATTTAAAATTATAAAAAGAGCTAATATTATAATGTTATGCCAGCGAAAGCTTTGATGCCAACAATATTAGTTCAAGAATATAAAGATAAAACAATCACGCATACGGTACACGGGGTTTTAACGTGATTCGACCAACCATGCCTACGTCCACAAATGAGAGAAAATGATTCCACTATACAATAGAGAATATTATAGAGGACAAAATCAGATACAACTATTGGGTTCCCGAAACATCCCATGTTTCCCCACTCTTTGTATTCATACCTTACTATGAGCTCTCTTGCTCCACCGGATACTTCTCATTCTTTCTTACATCTCTATCCACCTCATATAGTCTATACATACTCATTTTCATCTCATAACTTTTTCTCCTCATGACCTAGAATATTTATAGAGATATTTCCAATAACTTTCCTTATTCTATAAAGAAATATAATATTACAATAATATATCAACCTATAAATATTCTATATACTATTCTTTACAAAAAGGAATCTATACTAATTAGGAATTTGAGACACTTTCTAACATATAGGTCTTGTGTATAATTCTCTATTACATACCATTTTTTATATTTAATTATATTAAATTATTTTAAATAACTCTTCTCATTTGGTTATTTGGTTTATGACAGATATTCCTCGCATCAATAGTACAATACCAAAGTTTAGACGAACCATTGAACATTTAAGTTAACAAAGCCAGCTAACTCTTTCAACTTTTGAGATAATCAATTAATGAGAGTTAATAAAGTACATATCATAAAACCAAAGACAAAAATATTGGGATATATCAGTGATATATTGTCGACATATCGTGCATTGGAAATATGGATATGGTATATATGTAAGATATATCGTAGAAATATCGGTAAATATCGAAGATATATCGGTAATAACAAATATATTGACGATACAAGCAAAATATTGATCCTAAATGAGAAAAAATCTCTAAAATTTCAGAGATATATTAGTGAAAAACAGTAAAAAAAAAATAAATTATTATAAATAAGTTATAATTATCTTATAATTTATTTTGTATACTAATTAAATATAAAACAAATATAAAATCATAAATAAAATTATCAATATTTTTGAATAAAAATCATAAATATATTTAAATCACATAATTAGTACATTTACAATAATTGAGTTTTAAATTAATAATTTTATTTTATTTTGATATTCAAGTATAATAATAACATATTGAGAATAAATTAACTAAGTACATTTTTAAATTAGTATAACATTGAATTTAAATTAATACATTTTTACAATTAATTAATATATTTTCAATAGAGGTAAGTAAATTAACTTAACATAGTAATATATTTGAATCACATAATTAACATATTTGTAATAATTTAACTTCATAATAAGTGTACACTTATAAAATTCACATTTCTTATCAATCAACACTATATAATTAAATTCAATATTACAAATCATATCATACATATATCAATTTATTCAACAAAGTAACTTTAAAATGTCTATTATACTTCAAATTTCATTTTTATGATGTTTTTTTTTTCTACATTTTTATAAGTCTTGATCAATTTTTGGTCTATCGATATATCTGATATATCCATAAAATCCAAATACCGATATATCCGTAATTACCGATATTTTCATCATTGCATAAAACATCACAAAGACTATTATTTATGATGGATTCTTCTCTAATCAAAAGTACGATACTAAATGAGTTACTTATGGACCACTGAGCATTTAGCCAAAAAGTCTGACTATTGTGACTTTGATAGAAACTAATCAATTCACGAGAATTAATAAAGTAGATGTCATAGAACATCACGAAGACAACATCACATAAACAACATCATCTAAATAATAACTTGTTCCTAATTATATCAAAATGTTGTATGATGTAATTATATATATTTAATTATTAAAATATTTTAAATAAATTTTCTCCTTATTTGGCTATTTGGTTTATGGTGGATACTCCTTGAATCAATAGTATGACATTAAAAGAGTTATAGATAGACCATTGAATATTTAAGTCAAAAAATCCAACTCTTGTTACTACAACCGAAACTAAATTCTATTTAATAATATTAAAATATTTTAATAATTTTTCTTCTCGTTTGGCTATTTGGTCTATGATGGATGCTCATCGAATCTTAGAACAACATCAAAAGAGATATATTTGGACCATCGAGCATTTAAGTCAACAAATACAACTACCGCAACCTTGATCGAAACTAATCAATTTATGACAACTAATCAAGTAGATGACATAGAACATCATGAAAACAACATCATCTAAATGATAGATCGTTCCTAATTATATCATAATGTTGCATGGTGTAATTTTCTATATATATGAATTTAATTATTAAAATATTTTAAATGAGTTTTTGTTCTCATTTGGCTATTTGGTTTATGGTGGATACTCCTGAAATCAATAGTACAACAACAACAACATAGTTGTATATAGACCATTGAACATTTAAGTAAAAAAATCCAACTTTTATAACTAAAATCGAAATTAAATTCTATTTAATAAGATTAAAATATTTTAAATAAATTTTTCTTCTCGTTTGGCTATTTATTTTATGATGGATACTCATCGAATCTATAGCATGATATTAAAAGAGATATATTCAAATCATTGAGCATTTAAGTCAACAAATTCAGCTACTGTAACCTTGATCGAAACTAATCAACTTATGATAACTAATAAAGTAGGTGTTACAAAACATCATGAAGACAACATCATTTGATCATTATCCCTAATTATATTAAGGTCTTGTGTGATGTAATTTCCATTGTATGATTTTGTTTATATTTAATTATAGTGAAGCATTTTAGATTATTTTTCTTCTCGTTTCATTATTTGGTTTACAATGGATACTCTTCGAATTGATAACACCGAGCTACATATGGATCACTGAGTACTCAAGTCAATAAATTCAAATCTTTTAACTTCGAAATTATTCAATTCATGAGAGCTAATCGAATAGATGTCATAGAACACTATGGAAACAATATCATAGATTTGATGGTTCATCCCTTATTATATTAAAGTTTTTATGAGGTGCAATTTGATGTTATATAAAAATTTTATATTTAATTATATTAAAGCATTTTAAACAACTTTTCTTCTTATTTGGTTATCTGGTTTACATTGGATACTCCTTGAATCGATTGTATGACATTAAACATGGTATACGGATCAATGAATATTCAAGTCAAAAAATTTATTTGACTTGAAAACTAATCAATTCATGAGAACTAATCAAGTTGACGTTGCAGAGCAGGTTGTCATTAAGATGTAGATTTGCAATTTTTTGTGTATGCATGCACGAGTGATATTATTTTTTACTTTTTAATTAAATGATTTAATCAAAATTAAAATATAAATCCAAATGAAACAAATATTCAAAATTCTTCTCCTTTTCTTACTCTTTCATTTTTTTTTCAATGGTTTTCATTCATCTCCGATTCTAATGACCAATTCCCAAGTTTTGATTCAAAGATTAATGTTTGACACATTGTGATGTTAAAATTATCAATCACTATCTGGAAGGGTAAAAGAGGAAGGGGAGAATCTATATTTATATTCTAAATAGAAGGAAATAAAAATATGAAGTGTAGGAAGGGAAGAGCGGATGGGCCACCAACCCCTTTGGCATAAAATACACGTGTTACTATTCACAATGACCCTACCGCGTTCATCAATCATAACGTTTAACTTTTTGGACACGTGGACGATACATTTACGCTCTTTATTAACTCCATTCAACGCGCTTCTAATACGCACCACACTATATATAGCACACGCTCTACAGCCGCCAACCTCATAGTCTCAACACTCACCTCGCTCTCTCTCTCTATCTAGAATCTTAATCTCCTCAATCGTCCGCCTACAAATGGTAAAGCCGACCGCCGCAACAGCCACCACTACCTCCGAAGGGGGACAGCCGGGGAACTCGGAGACGAAATACAAGGGAGTGCGGAAGAGGAAATGGGGGAAGTGGGTGTCAGAAATACGGCTCCCCAACAGCCGAGAGAGGATTTGGCTGGGCTCCTACGACACGCCAGAGAAGGCGGCGCGGGCATTCGACGCTGCCCTCTTTTGTCTCCGCGGCCACGGCGCCAAGTTCAACTTCCCCGACAACCCTCCGGATATCCCCGGTCGGGAGTCTCTCACTCCCTCGGAGATCCAACTGGTCGCCGCGAGATTCGCCAACGAAGAACCGCCGAAAGAATGCTCGGAGTTGGAGTCGCAGCACTCGCAGTCGGAGTCGCACCACTACAACTACACGCCGTCTTGTTCGTTGTCGGAACAGTTGGAGAACGAAACGATAATGGACGGATCGTTTTGGAGCATAAGGGACTACAGCTATATCGATGGCGGTGGACTCGGGATTTCTCCGCCAAGCCCGATGGATGAGAGTGGCGGCGAAGAGTTTTTTCAGCAGTCGTCATTCCTCTGGAACTTCTGAGTGCTCCGGCGAATTTTAACTGACGGAGTTGCTTATTTTTGCCGGAAAAAATTGGAAGTTCCGGTAAATCTATATGACCAAGTTTTGGAGGGGGTATGGCCAAGTTTTAACATGTGCCATCGCCCTCTGATTAAATTCTAGATTTATAACACCAAAGAATAATGATGGTGTATATATTAACTTTAATTAGTTTGGAAGCCACTATGAATTCTTTTGGTAAATCTATATGACCAATACTATTGGTGTAAACCCCAAAAAATTAAAATCTTCAAATAATGCTCTTATCATCTAATTTTTGTTGATAAGAGGAGGTCTAGAAGGGGTGATTGGCAGAGTTGAGGATATGGGGTCGGTGGTTCTCCTTCTACATTCATGGCCACACCTTTGTTGGTGCAACATCGTTTTCTTATGTAGGGTTTGTTTGAAAAACCAAAACAACAAAGAAACCCCTTGTTTCTTTTTTAAGTTTATGAGAAGTTGGATTGAACTTAATTGGAGTTAGTTAACTTGATATCCATTATTATCCTTAAAAAAAAAATCACATAAATTTATGAAAATCGAGCTTTTATCGATTGAGTTGATATAATTAAGTTTATAATATAGTTTCAATTTCTAAAATATTTGACATCATACATGATTATTATGGAAAAAGATGTTTATGTAATGTATCAATATATATTGCATGAAAGCTTATCAAATGAGTTCTTATCTCTTTTAACATGTGAAAAACATCATTTTTTTTTCTTGGAGTGTTCTTTCGAAAAGGGGTAATTGAACTCAAAGTTTAAGAAAGTAAAATTTAGGATTTTAAATATTAAATAGTTATTATATGGAGCAAGTAATGAATATTTGATCGATAACCATCATAACTATCAATGTGATTGTGACATTTGATTTTTCATTTAAGGTGTATTTAGTAAACAGAATTACGAATAAATATAAGATGAGAAATGAAGGAAAAATGGAATATCACATGGATATAAAGAATCAAAATCCCAATATGAATGGGTTTTGATTCCGATGATTAAAATGATTTTCTTATTCTCATTTCTAAAATGCAATTCAAGCATAGTAATAAACAAGAAATAAAATGAAATTTTTATTACTATTATCCTTTGTTTCACAATTTCAAACGTAAGTTAGATGGATTTTTTTTCCTAGAAGGCCCACCCATGAAGTATCATGAGATTCTAATTAATCTGAGTACTAGTATCTAAAACAAGTTAGTTGAATAGACTTAGGGGTTGAAGATAAGGATAGGGAGATTTATTCTAAAAGGTAACATATGAATAGAATATGAAAGTTACTCTAGTGGTGAAACCATTTATTAAGAAGTTACAATGTGGTTAGCCTTACTTTCTTTGCTCCATTCCTTGTGGTTGTTTATTTTAATTTCCATCAAGTTTTATCTCTCTAGCAATTATGTTTGATATGCTACTCTCTTATTGATCTTTAGCTTATGATAATACATTTAAATCAAATAAAACCAATTTAGTATGAGATTATAAATTTATAGTATAAGATGAGTTCGTAGTTGTAGTTGATTTCATTGAATATTAAATTTTTGGCTCTTTTAAATAATAAGGAAAAAGCGTTTAATAATAATCAAACTAAAAAAGAAAGTAAATATGTATTTTAAAATTAATCATCAATCAATCCCACGTAATCAAGTTTCAATACGGGGTCATGATTGTCACATGATTGAAGACACAACTAATCTATTTCTCAATCCTAATATAAAATTAAGGTCTAATTTTATTAAAGTGATGTTTGTTTTTTTACTTAATTATAAATAGAACTTTAATACTCAATAATGTTAAATATTATATTGTTTGTTTTTGTAGTATTTTATTTTTATTAAGTATTAAAAAGTAAAGCAAAACCAATATATTATTTTTTCTATTTAAAAAAAGTTACATATTTTGACTTTTTATATTCAGTAAAAGTATATAATAAATTATGAAAAAGTATAAAAATAAAAAACCTAAATTCTGAAAACAATTTTTTTCAGCAAAAATCCAAAAAACCAAACACCCTCTTAGGTGGTGTTTGTTTTTTTACTTAATTCTAAATAGAATCTTAATACTTAATAGTGTTAAATATTAAATTGTTTATTTTTGTAATATTTTATTTATATTAAGTATTAAAAAGTAAAGAAAAACTAATATGTTTTTTTTTCTATTTAAAAAAAGCTACATATTTTGGCTTTTTTTATTTAGTAAAAAGTTTATAATAAATTATGAAAAAGTAGAAAAACAAACAACCTAAATTCTGAAAACAAATTGCTTTCAGCAAAAAGCTAAAAAAAACAAACACCACCTTATTCTTAGTTATTTTTACTTAACACCTTAAGATTTGATATAAATACACCTAATCACCAATAATTTCAAATTTGATTAGTTATCATCTTAATAAAGTTTTTCATGTTTATAAAACTTATTTTAAAAAAAAAAATTTAAGTAGAGGTACTTAATAATTTTTAAAAAAATAAGTTATATATATAAAATATATCTTTAATATATTTGCACCAAAACTTCAAAGAGTGTCAATAAAATTAATCCTCAAATTAATTTATCTACAAAAAGATAACTCCTAATTCCTTTAAGCTATTGCACCACATATGTCAAAGCTTCTTGGTTGAATTAATGGTCAAATGAATAAAGTTTTTTTTTTCCCTCTATTTAATTACATTTTAAAATCATTTTCTTTAGACTATTGCACCACGTATGTCGAAGCTTCTTGGTTGAATTAATGGTCAAATGAATAAAGTTTTTTTTTTCCCTCTATTTAATTACATTTTAAAATCATTTTCTTTAGACTATTGCACCACGTATGTCGAAGCTTCTTGGTTGAATTAATGGTCAAATGAATAAAGTATTTTTTTTTTCCCTCTATTTTATTACATTTTAAAATCATTTTCTTAGAAATATTGTAAAAAAATAATTAACATATATTAAATGTAAAAAGTTGATGACATTGGGTAAGGGTCAGTGTGCTTGGAAATTGCTTGGAACTTGAACTAGCAGGTCTATTGAAGAAGAATAATAATAATAATAATAATTTGGACAGCATGCATGTGCCAAACTGTACTTTTCGTGAAGATCTTGACCATGATCTTCCACTACCTAGACGTTTTTTATTCCTTAATTAATGAACACACGCCCGCTAAACAGGCCTTGTCAGCACCAAATGGAGTGTCTTTCAGCCGGATGTTGGTCATCTCAGAAGGGTCAACAAAGAAAGCTCACCTCAGGAACCATATTTGAAGTCTACCCACTAATTTTTTAATTTTTTTTTTTCAAGTTATTTCTCTTATGGATATTACAATTTATTTTATTTAAGGAAGTTTCTTCAATATTAGAAATAGTGTTGGAGGGTTTGATATAATTTTTTTAATGGTGCACGTTTAGAACAACAAAGAAATCTATATTTTTTTTCCCAACATATGAGAAAAGAATGTTTAATTAATTAAATAATAATATTAAATACCTATCCTTAGATTTGTAAATTTAGGGACAACTATTTTATTAGGGTTAATTTTACTCTATCCTAGGGTTATATTTGGTTGTGGGAATGTATTATAGGAAATATATATATATATATATATATTAAATTTTTTTTTTTTTATGTTTTTCTTTCATGAAAAATATAAAAAAATATATTAAATATAATTAAAATTAGTGATAAATTTATATATAAAAGAGTTGAATAAGTGTATCTGAAGTAAAATATAAAAATAATTTATATATTTTATTTTTTGACATTTTTTCTCAAACTTTTTGAAATCATAGCCTAAAAGTTTAATATAAATACGTCAAAGTACTATTGATTCCAAATTTTATCAATGCCTTTATAAATTTATTTTGTTTATAAAATTTAAATTTTAAAGAGATTTTAGGTAAATATATTTAAAATTAATTTTATATATGAAATGCATGTATTAATTAATTAATTAAATTTAAAATCTAACAGTAAATTTACATATTTAAGATTTTAGGGATCTTAATGAAATTAATTTTTTTATTAATTATTTATTAAAATAAAAGTGATTGTTTTTGAAATTAAACGAGATTTATTGTAGAATTGTGTTCTACGAAAGTCACGCGCCTTTGTGGACTAAGGACTGAGGAGAAGGTGCCGTTGTGGATAATCTCAAGTCCAATTCAACCAACGTGCGGCAAGGCGCGTGAAAAAAGTCTTGATCATTTTCTTCTTCTTACAGGTGGCGGCGAACCCAGAGAAAAGCTCATTTCGTTATGCATTCAAAGAAGTCAGCTTCCGCTCTGCTCTACTTCTACATTTCTGCATCCTTTCATTTACTTTTAGGAAAATGTTAAAGATTACTTTTAAGTATACACTTAATAAAAATTGTACTAACATATCCTAATTGACCAAAAAAAATGCTATGATGTTACCCAACTTCAAATCTACATCATGTAAGTGTGTACTTAAATTCGAAGAACACAGCTCAAATTAAAATTCCTAAGTATACACTTAAACTTATAGATAATGAAATAGCTCCAATTAGGTATATGTTTGAAAGCGTAAAGGAAAAAAAGTTCAAAAAATAATTTTCTTATATTTAATTTCATTACAAAATATATATGTATATATATAAAATTAAAATTAATTAAAAATTTATATAAATATAATTTATTAATTTAATTTATTCTTTTTTATATTTTTCCTTCAAAATTTTCGATAACCAAATATAACCCCTCAGTTAGAAAGTATAACAATTGATATAATGACAATTTCCCACACTCGGTCCAAATGGTCCCATGCATGAAACATGAGACCCATTAAACCAAATCATCATTGAAAACCAATAAAATAAAAAGAAAGGGGGTGGAGGGATTTAAGCTATCATTGTGATCGTAACATGCAATATGAATTGTGTGAAGCGAATAAATGAATCAGCAGCATTACAGCTAAAAGTTGAAATCTTTTGTCCCTTTCTCCACCATCCATGAACCTATTTTCACATGTTCCTTGTACACGAGGGAAACATACAAAAAAAAAAAAAAAAAAGGAAAAAAAGACAATACCACGGTATCACTTTTGATCTTACTGTGAAATCAGGCAAAATGTCCGCAGCCGGCCCTTGCAGAAGCGACGTTATCAAAGGATATTTTTCATGTGCTGGGCCAGTCAGGATGATAGGAGGCGAACCATGGTGTCCACAGATTCTGACCCGTGATTATTGACACTCGGAATTATGTTTACAGGAGACACAAACTTGACAAACTCTCTGAGTTCTGTGAAGCTGCTATGTTCACTGTATGGCACTTCATACCTGGATGGCAAGGCAACAAAAACATATGTAAACACTGATTTTTTACTATTGATCATAAACTACAAGAACAGAAAGGGTGTCTCAAAAATTGAGGAATAGAACATTACCTTATGATGGTACCCTGCTGCCACCTTCTCCCTGGAGTCTTTTTCTTTCCTTTACCGAATGTCCAACCAGTAGGAGAGAAAGCAACTATAAGACTGAATCGACCCTGCGCAATAAGCATACACATGATGTGAATACCATAAAAAATGGGGTGGTTTACAGGCAAAGGTGACATAAATTGTAGGAAGTCAAAATGTGGTAGCAAAGTGCTTAGAGGGTTACAGAACATGTAGGTGTGCAATAACAATCCAGTCAAAAAAAGATTTGAATTTTCAAATTTTCCTATAAATTGGTCAAAATTAATTCATGGTATTTTAAAGGGTAAATTTAGGTATATTGAAGCACAACAACAAACATCACAAAATAAAATGAGAGAAAGAGAGAACTCAGTTGGAATCTACAATTTTATTTCTTACAATTCTTTCCTTTTCATACCAAGTTGTATTAATATAAGTTTTATTTCCCTTACAAAATCCTGAACAAATATATTAGAACAATTATTCACATTTCCTAGTATAGCTTAATGGAAACCAGTAAAACCAGGGAAGAGAGAAAGAACCCACAATCCAAGGGAATGAGCCTACTGACAACGATAGTTTTGATAGCTGCTTTATTCCTGTGAACCAGAAATTGATAAAAAAAAAAAAGCATGTATCTAGTGTGCCCAGGTACTCACTACCCAACTTTGAAAAATAGCCTAGTGCCCAAGTGTGGCCAAACAATCACCTTGGCTTATCTTCTCTTTTTGATTATCTTTGAGAATTTAATTGTTCCTTTCACAACCCCTTCTGGAACCTCCCAACAATAATTCACATTAGGAGATTTTAAGTTTGACAAACTGAATTTGAAAACTCCAGTAGACAAATTTATTTTAAAAAATGACAAAAAATTTTGCAACCCTCACCGCATATTGATTGGAGATATGCTTCAATCGTTTGAAGCTTGCTAGTGTCCACATAGGCACAACATGAATGTGGCTCTCCTGTTCATTTAATGTAAACCACTGCATATCTTCCTTCTGGAACTCCAAGCATTCTAGAATATGCAGTTTAGCTGCATTTACATATACCTTCTTACGGAGAACACGAGCAACCTCCAAGAAAAGCCTTTCCTTACCTGTTCTAGAAAACAAAAATAAAAAGGAAAGTACTACAGCAGTAAGTGAGTGAGTGAGAGATGGGTTGTAAAGTTGATACAAGTATAAATTGATATGCAACCTTCAACTAATAGTTCCGAATTATAAACTGGACAATGATCTAATAAAGAAAAAAACAAGAACTGACCATGAATTCTTGGAAAAAATGTCAAAAATCAGAATTATTTGTACAAACAAAATATATACAACAGATAAAGAGAGAAAATAATATAATAATAATGGCAAATTTTCTTTCAAGGTCAAATCCTGTAACTTCCAGGGGAATGGTGGAGAGAGAGAGAAAGAGAGGTTGACCCTACCAATCGTGTAACTACCAATCAAAAAAAGAGTCCTTGGGTTAAAAGCTTCAGCTTGGATCGCATCAATAACAAACTGTATTACAGCCTCCTGCTTTGGAAAGTCATACTGAAAGTAAACTTCAATTAGTATTCAGTATTGCCAAACCAAATAATTCTTTACTTTATATTAACACACAGTGAAAAAACTATTTGCTGAAGGTAAGAGAAAAACAGAATTTTGACACCAACTTGCCTCACTTTGCCTGTAATGCATAGGCAAAGTTGCATGCTCATACACAGGGAGGGTTATCCAAGACAAAGAAGAGAAATCTGTGTTTACAGCACAGCCCATTGATGAGAGATGATCTTGCTATTCATATTCACTTACCTGAGGGTTGCAATAAGTAGTATCTAGAATTAGAGTATGGATAGGACACATTTGCAGAACAGACATGCTTGTCATTTCCTCACTAAATCGAAAATCTCCTGTGTGTAGGACAGCCTAGATGCATAAAGAAGCCAAAGATCAATTTCAGAAACAATGAGAAGGCAACCCGAATGACACAATATCTTAAGGTGTCAATTTGGGCCACACCTTACCATTGGATGGTTCAAAGAGTATTATTATGGAACCAGGGCAGTGGTTTGCATCCAAGCATGTCACATCAACACCATCAATATTGATCTTCTGGTTAAGGGGTAAAATTTGTAATCTGTCCCATGGGATCCCAATCTTCATGTTTACAAGCCTTGCTGTGATGGCAGAACAATAAATCTTCCCATGACAAAAGGACCTGGTAAGGCCTTGATAATCTGCACAAAAAGTATAATCCAAGACTTCTTTAGAACAATGAAGCAATTACTTTTGAAGTAAAAGCAGCAGAAGGATTATAAACCAAACAAACTTGACCTGTGAACCATTGCAATGCCCATGTCTAACTAGCATACCGATAAAAAATGCTTACCAGTAACCTTGTCAGAATATAACATACAAAGTCCATGTGTAAGTTACATGCCCTATTCAGAATTTCAGATAATTCCTCATCAGATTGACGGTTTGGTTAGTATGAGTCACAGTTCATCCCATAAAAAACTTTTGAAAAAAAGATGAAATAAACCTTTTTTTCTTGCAACTATTATACAGCATAGCAGACCATGAAACATGATTATGTTTTGAAATAAACCGTGTGAGCTAACTCACTGCTGCCCTATAAATAAATTAACATCATAAACTTGCAAAAATAACATAGAATCAAAATAGGGATGAACTATCAATTTAAACATTGAGATAAAGCCGAATGATTTAGGATGAAATCTTATCCAGAAATAAGATACAGGTTCAAAAATAAAATCAGGTAGATCCACTAAACAAAATAATAAGCATATGATAAAACAAAGAAAATGTATAGATTGAAGGGGTAACTGCTCCTACTACCACTTGTATAGATTGAGGATCAACAGTAAGAGGCATATATATGGACTTACGATCCAAGTGAAAATGAGTAAGAAACCAATGGGAACAATCTCTTCGAAGGTATCGAAAAGCATCCTGCAGATTTGAAGAGAATGGCTTTTAATAAGCGGAAGTAATCTGTAATAAAAGTGGCAACCTGCTATCAGATGAAATGCCACTTACCACTCGAAATGGTGTTCCTGGTATACAACACCACAAGGGAAGGTCCCTGAGTTTTCCACTCCTGGCATGATTTTTCACCACAACTTGCTTCCTACTAGAACCTAACTGGATTTTTTCAGCAGCCTTTCGCTCTCCAGACGAAATGCAACCTCTGCTCCTATCAGTAACAGAGCCTGGAAAATAATCAGTAATCAACTTGTTTGCAGCTAGCTTACTGGTTTCATCAACAGTGGCTTTAGAAGCATCAGCTTCTATCTCTACTCCATGAGTGCTTTGTTTTCTAAGTTCACTGAGGGCAGGGACATGTGTGTGGATGTCAACCGTATGAGTGCTCCCTTTTCTAAGTTCACTAAGGGCATGAACGATCCTCTTCCTTGGTCCAAGTGCAGTGACGCCTATGTTCAATAGATCCTGTGAAAAAGAGGCATGAAATCTATGTAACAAAACGGGGTAACAGTATGGACAAATACTATATGACACAGATATTAAGCAAGTATGAGTTTCTTGGCACCGCAAAAATGCACCCAAACAAAATACTTTCTTGTATTTGCAACAAATATCATATTGATACATCCTAATTACCGTTCTCTATGTTCTGTTATTATCACATCAATTCATTGTCCTATCTAAGCTGCTCAGCAACCAGAGGCAGTCGTATCTGACATTGCAGATTAATAAAAGCATACCCTAGTTTCTTTATACTTATGAACTGAGTACCACATAAAGACAAATATTAAATCAAAATTAAGCAATATCTTTATAGCACTGGTTTTCAAGGAAAAAAACATTTTTAGTTGGTGCACATATCTGATTCTGGAGCAAATTTCTTTCTCTAAGTTGAAAAATGAACTGATTTCATATTTTCATATGACTTCCAAGAAGGGTACCTCTTCTGTCAACCGCTGCAGAGTGTCCCAATCAATCTCTTCTCTGATAAAAGCTTCTTCATATCTTCCTAAACCCAGACTGTGTATCCATCCAATAACAGGAGATACATCAACCACTTTCTGATGAGTTTGAACAGGAGATCCATCATTAAAGGGCTGAGGAAATTGACATTCTCTGTCACCATTCCGAAGGACCTGCCTTAAATATCTTATATTAGTTCTAGTATTAAAGAAGCACAATGTCTTGTCTAGTAAAAAAATTTTGCCCCATACACATATAGTGATTAATATAAATAACACCATTTCCCAGAATTACCACATAAGTACAACAACATATTTCAAAAAAGGGACATGCAAGAAAGTAGGGTTTGAACCATTGCTAAATGGCAGGAAACTGCTTGGCAACAATGTGGCCATGCACTCATATCCAAATTAAACATGAAAAATACGCATGCCTGACCACACTTGTTGGCTTTATATGGTAATAGACTCATAGAGGGGTACCATACGATATGCGCATACTCCATTAACAGGACTGGTGGATAAGTCAGCACAACAAGAATCATCTAAGATTGTCGTTTTCATTAACTTCCTATAATGATAATAGTATATAGATCCATCAAACATTATTCAGGTACCCCATCAACAGGAATAGTGGATAAGTCAGACACGAACAGAATTATCTAAAGTCGATGCATTCATTGGCCCCTAAAATACTCAACCCAATAAATTATGAATCCTTGTCCCAAATTGTTGGGGGGTCATCTCATTTATACACTTGAAAATAAAAATAACATTGTAAAAAAATTCATCTCAAATTCAAGCTTCTAAGGGACCGAATGCAAATATGACGTTGACATGAGAAATATGTATGTTAGCCAAGCTGTAATAAGATGGAACTGTACCACAAGCTATTGTATCAAAATCAATAATTTCAAATGTATCCTAAAAATGTGAAATAATGATATCTGGAATCACTCAAGGGATGAAAGTGATCGAGAAGGTTTACATTATCAGCCTCCAGTCTGTCAAGGCAACCATTAGTATGGACCTGTCGCAACTCATCGTTCAAATCCGAAATGTCAATCTCACATAAAGGACACCGAACCAACCCTCGTCCTTCCGAACCACTGCCCCGCTGTTCACGAAATCGAAATCCATCAGAATCAGGTTCCTCTTCGCCCTCAGAACACAGCCTGATCAATACGTCAAGCTGCTCAAAATCCTCATCCGATTCCTCACAGAATCCACCATTTCCATCGCCATCACCACCAGATCTCGACTTCAGCAACCTAGACTCCACAGAATTACACGAATAGCTCCCCTCCGATTCCTCACTGAATCCACAAGTAATATTGCCGTCGCCACCAGATCTGGCATTCAGCAACCTAGACTCAATAGAATCACATAAATAACTCCCCTTGGATTTCAACTCCTCTCTCTCCGAACAATCTCTCTTTTTCCGACTCGGCGGCACATTCTCCTTGCCAGGAGCGGCGGTGGCCGCAGCCTTTGGCCGCTTGGATGGCCGACGCGATGAATCGGAGGGCTTGAGAGGTTGTTGAGTTGCTTGGGTGAGAGGAATCTCCTGGAAATCATCGTCGTCAGACATTGCTATTGCCAATGAGACGAAGGAGCTCGAAGGTTTTGTGGTGTGATGAAAATTTAGGGGGTAAACGCAAAAAATTGAAATGAGGCTTTTATCCTCGACTTGCTGGGCTCTCGCAGTCTATCAAACGCTTTACACATCCGCCCATTTGCCGCCACGTCATTATTTTTTTTTTGTAATTTCTAGAGCCTGTTTAGTAATGTTCTCAAAATATATGTCTACACGTCAAATTCATTTGATTACAAATTGCGAACAAACTTCATATGCTAGAAAAAAAAAAAATTTTAAGCATTTGAACAAAATTGCATTTGAAATATCGGATATATCATGCACAAAGCAAAACATTTTCGATGTTGTCTATATTTTCAATTGTTTTTCATAATGCTTAATGAAAATACATTAAATTCATTTTCAAAACAAATTATTGCTTTAAAAATCATCAAAAGTGTTTTCTAAAAAAAACAAAGCCAAGTTGTGCCTAGATAATTTAAAGTCCAATTGGCGGTATGATTTAAAAACTATTTTCTATTTTAGACTATTTTTAAAATTTTCTAATATTGGTCTATCATTGCTCTTTCAAAACAATTTTTAAAAACAAAATAAAATAAAAAATTATTTTTAGAGAACAAATGGAATTTATTTTCACCAATTTTTAAAAACAAAAAGAAAGCATGCCCGTGCGCTTTGCCCCGGAAGTAGGCATGAGATGGGATCACGCTACATCAAATTTTCATGCTCTGCACATGGATGGATGGATGGCTTCACTCACATGCAGCCCAAGAAGGTGGATCAGACTCTCGTGCCCTTCGCCATTTCCCCGTGACTCTGGATCGACTGGGTTCCTGCAATGTAGTTTCCAACAGAGTATTGAGGCATTGAGCACAGAAACCGATACCAAAGGCTATATTGGGGTAATGGTGAAATACAGTAAGATCCTGGGTTATCAACTTTTCATCACAATCAACAGCCTGTTTCAGAGCTTTTTTGCCCTCTACACCAGTGCAAATCACAGAAACCATTTCCCGTGTTTAAACCACTGCCTGTTTCTTATTATATATGGCAGCAACAGCCCCTTGTAACCTCACATGGTGGTGCACAACAGAAGGTAGTTGCAAATCTTATACAGAAAACTGCCCGTATGAACATATAAACTTGAGAAAGCATATCATTCAATAGAAACTACGAAGAAATCGTTCACTGGAAATGTGTCATTTCGCCCCCTTTAAAAGATTTTAAGGTACTTCAAGACGGGATATGGAGGGAGTTTCAGAAACTCGTTAACATGCAGCTAGACAAAGTGCCCTTCATACCATCTGAAAATAAATGGATGCCTTTTAGTAAAATCCAATCCACAAATTGGCATTGTCATCACTAGAACTAAGCAAGAGTGGGATGAATCAACAAACCTCTAAGGAAAAGATCCTTGAGCTTTTTTCCATGAGCCTCCTTCAAATGAATGCCGTGCAGCTTTCCTTTCAGGCCCTGTTGCTTCCCAGAGCTAAGGTAAGCTAGTTGTGCCTGTTTTAATAGATTCATACAGTGACCATTTGATGAGATATCAGTCAACAAATGTAATTTTCCTGGTAGATTACATGGTAAAATTAGAGATCGAAAATGGAGTAGACTCGCTCACATAAGCTGATCAGTGATCAGAATGCATAATTTCAGAAAATTTGCTGCTTCACAGATTAATAGGAGAGGTGCATTGCAGTAGCAGAACGGCTCCTAGGCAGTACATGTATGTTATAATGTTCAATCAGCACAGCAGCTTGATTGGTAAGCCAACATAGATATCAAGGAAATGATCTTGGTCCCTTTTTTTTTCCTCTCTGACAGGCAGATCCTAGTCTAACCATCCTTGAGTAAAATAAAGAAATTCTTATTTCCTTGTTTTCTTTTTTTGTCTTTCTTTGTTGGCAGCTAGGCGAGAGGCCATAGAAATGAAAAATTAAATCGGATCAGGTCAGTTAACAGACAAAGCATATGCCGTTTCTTGACACAACTGGAACCTTCAGAAAAAATTAAAAACAATGCACAAGTGTTATGACTTCAAGAGTAATAAAAACTATGCCTTTAGAAATAATCCCAAAGATCTCATGATTGAACTTGAAAGGTTTAGAAACTTGAATAGAATACTTTGCCACATAACATATTTAAAAGCACTTTTTTACCATGAGTAGTCATAGAACCTACAAACAGGTCATCACTTTGGAGATTAGCATTCCATGAAAGAATCAATGTACATGAAATTTTCCAAAAAGCAATCAAAAAGATGACCTGCAGTTCTACTTTTTGAAAAAAATTATTTCTTTTCCAATGATGAAAATAACAATGTCATGAAAATGTTTCCACTGCTAGAATTGTCCCTTTTACCATGGATGCTAATATACTCACTAAAACAAACTTAATTACACAATCCTCCATTTGGTTACATGAAAAACAGAAGACAAATTTTCATCTTTTTCTTTTTTTATTGGAAGGGCAAATAAAGTTTATATATTAAATGCGCCTAACAAAAGGAGGCACAACCCATACACACACGATGTATAAAACAGCACACCTGAAAACCACAACCCAAGTAAATTAGTCCCCTACCATCAACAAAGGTCAACAAAGATGAAAAGAAGAACCCAAACCACCATGGGACCATGAAAACAAAGTCTTAAGAAGCATATTCTTTGTCTTAAGAAAGATTTTTGAATCTTACACTCCATGATGTTTTGGTTTCTGAAAAATTAAAGTATCTCTATTCAACTGAATAGTTGTATTAAGTTGTTCAGCCAAAAGCAGGGTTGGGTTCCCCCTAGCAACAAATAGATGAGACGGGAGAGTGCCATAGTAAACATCTTCATGGAAACTTGTACTCTTCTAGTAAACTCATATTCTCTGAATAACCCACAACCAGATCTCTATTATTCTCATAATTTCTCTGAAAATTGAATGATATAGCCCACTTTCTACTGGTGTGTGCTGATGGTTACCACTAAAACCATGTAATGATATCATAGTTCTAACTTTCCACTATCAGAAGAAATTTTTGAAGACTTTGCCAAGGTATGTGCCAAAAGATTTTCCTTGATTTATGCTAAACGCTCTTTTGCTTTCTTCTACAGACTGGATTATCAAAATCCAAAAAAAAAAAAAATGGAATCTTTCAAAGTTAAATTAAGCAATTTTTTTTTTCTTTTAAAAAAAATTGATATTAAAAGAAAAGATATATGACCTCAGGATGGTTCATTATCCTTGTATGCATTGCAAATCTCTCCAATCTCCATCTCAACGTCATCTGCAAGTAAGCCATTGCCTAAACCATCAATGGTCTCACCCTGCTCGAGTTCTGCATCAAAATTTTCATTCTCAGAATCCATCTCAAACAAACTAGTATCCGCCATATCTGTCAAGTCATCAAAAGTTTCAATTCTGCGCTTCCTTCCTCTGTAACCAATAAGATTCTGGACTTTTTCCTTCCAAAGAACCAATGGGCATTTGTCAATCAGCTCTGAACCTTCATAGGCTTCAGTCAAGAACACACTAAACCTCTTCCCCCTCTCAGAGACATAGAAAATGCCAAAATGCTTCAGAAGAAGTCTCATGAGCTTTTGAGGCATAACAAGTTCCCAACGGAAGTGGGTAAGGTGATCTGTGACCAACCTCTTCTCAATAGTAAAGCTAAGCAACTCATGCATAATAGCCACTGCCCTCTTATCAAATTCTCGTGACCCAGCTTTCATGCCACGGGCATCTGCATATGGAGACAAATACGACCGTTTCTGAAAGTGATCAATTTTTCCTCCATACCTATACACCTTCTTGTAGTTAGGAGGAAATTTCAAGGGGAAAGGAAGGGAAAGCAGACCCGGTGTGGGAAGAATATCTCCATTTGCCCCATTTGCCTTCTTCTCCAATTCTGTCACAGCCAAAGCAGGATTCCAAGAAACAAGTTCCAAATACTCAAGTTCATCCTCGGACTTAACTACCCTAAAATGTTGAGGATACTTCCGCACCCAACTGGTCCGAAAATCATATGGCAGACCAAAATCTCTCCTGAAATGGGCAATCTTATCCAATGGAAGCCGCTTATCTATCGACATCATTAAAAACCTCGTAACATGCTCAGCGGCTTTATCAGCATGCTCCTCAAGAAGCCTCTCCTCCTCGGCCACCAGATCCTCGCCTTCTTTGGTCATCCCACACCACAACACCCCTTTCTGATCCTTATACAACTCAAACAATTTGGGAGATTTCCGAATAAAGTCGGATATCTTATGGGGCTTTGGCAGATTAACCTGCCTCCTATACTGATCCAGTGACCTCACTGTGATAATCTGCTCAGCCTCCTTCTTCAAAACCTCCATAAGGAACAAAACTTTGGAAACTATCTTCCACTTCTCCGTCACAATTTCAAGATCATGCACCCTCTTCTGCGTACTTCTATCTTGAACCCTCTTACTCGTGGTCATCAATCGAGTATGCTGCAAAGATTCTTTATACCCAGATGCGTATTTACTACAATTCAACTCGATCACAGTTCCAATGACTCTGTAAGCCATCATTTTACGCCTAAAATGAATCAATTGCATTAATCCCAACTGCAACACACCAAGAACAAACAATACAAAAGACGTAACCTGGGAGAAGGCGAATGCAAATTCCTTTGAAGCAGGCGAATGCGCCACCTGGGTATGCCTCTAAACGCAGCGTTTCGAGTCTTAAGCCAAAACCCAGATGAGATGTATATGTCTTTTGCCTCCCTGTCAATCAAAAATCAGAACTTTGATGCCAAATCGCAGTGACCCAGCGCAAAACCCTAGCCTCTAGGATCCTCTCAGTCGCTCCTTCAATTCTATTTCTCCAACGGGAAGTGATGATATATTTTAGTTTTAGGGCGGGGATTTCCTATTGACGTGAAAAAAAATTATTAGATTGAATAAAAAACTTTAGGTTATTTGATTAAAAAGTTTGATGAAAACCATTTTGAAAATTTAAACTCTGATCATTCATTGTTTTGACCTCGATAAAAATAATATTTAATTTTTTCTTCTAAAAACAACTATTACTTTTAAAACATTAATGTAAATACTTTCAAATAATTAAAGATATTTATATCAAAAATCAATTATTTTTTAAGTAAAAATATAAAATATGTTAAATTAACAAATATGACCTCGTACACGCCACTAATCACACTATATAGGAGCTAGCGGTACCTAAAGTTATTTTAATTATAACGAGAGGATGTTAAATGCAAGACTAGTGCCCGAAGTGAAGTCATAACAAATTAGCCAAATCGAAAGGTGCACTTGATCACATTTTTTCAAAAAGATAGAAAGCTAATTATTTTGATTTAACATTACTTTACACCCACAAAAATATTAACTAATTAATTCAAAATTCTATTCAATAATTTATAATGTTTTATTTTTTATTTTTTATCTTATATTTTGTAATAGAAATCAATATTTTCATTTTTTTTTGTTCATTATTGATCTTAAATTTGATTTTTTTTTAGTTTTAATAATTCTTTATTTTATATTTACTCATTAATGCAACGATTTTCACCATGAATCTTGTAAGTGATCACTCTTGTTCTTGATTTTATTTTTTCAATTTATTGATCTATGTATATATTACGTTTGTATTAAAAATATGATATGATGTGTTGTACTTGTAGAAATTTATGTGTCACTGCTTCTAAGTAATATCCAAATGAGTTGAATCTAAGAATATTAATTTGTAAATTGATGAAAATGGTTGGAGGTGCCACCAATTGCAAGTTAGTGAGCAATCAATTAAAACAATAACAATTACAATTAAAAAAATTGAATTATATATTTTTAAAAATATTTTCATTATAAATAAAAATAATAATATCCTTAGAAAAATGTGAAAAAAAAAGAGTATAATACTCATGGATCATATCCCTTTTTTATATTTTTTATTGAAGTGTTTATTTAATCATACATAATGCTTCAATTAATTTATATTTTAATTTTAATTGTAACATGTTATAATAACATCGTTTTTAAATTTGGGATAAATTATTCAAATGATAACCCTTAAAATAGACGCGTGAAATGTGATATCAAATGTCATGAAATATTTGACTTACTCCGTATTATTGGTTATTATTGGTTTTCGGGTGAAATGATCATAACACTATAAAATTATTACATAGAAACTTCATCTAAATAATAATATTAGAAAATTAAATTATAGTTATTTAAAATTTCTTATTGTAATTGAAAATTTTGCAGGGGTATAATCGGGATAATATCTACGTTTATCACCAAAATTTTGGGGTCTATGGAATTTATTTAAAAAATGAAATAATTAAAAATGAAAAAAGACCGAAAGAAAGGAAGAAAGAAGACTAGAGGCAGAGAAAGAGGAGCATCCAAATGAAAATCTCCCCATCAACGGCGGTTAATTAACCTGCCCATTCGTTTATCTGTGGGTCTCTCAGATCCTCGGAGCTGTGAAATCCCTTATTAGGATTTGATTCAACAGAGAGACAGAGTTGAACAACAGAGGACTCGGGTAAACCAGTTTCTTACTCTTATCTATTTGTAGATTCCGGGCTAGGCCTGGATTCACTTGTCTTCTGACCTGAAGTCAATTGAGCTTACACGCATTTCTCTCTTTTAAGTTTTTCTTAATTTCTCGGCGTCAGAGTACATTTCATTTATTGATGGTGCGTTTCTTTTTTTCTGTTCTTACTATCAATCTGGTGTTTATGGAGTAAAGTGCTAGGCGGGTTCCTGTAACTTGAACTCATGTTGTGTTGCAGATGAGGTGTTTGTTAAATTTCTTCATTCATTGTAAGCATGGGTCTTTGAGTGAGCTGTGTGGGTTTAGTGTCATTTTGATTTGGTAACATGGGAAACATTTTGGATTGGTGAAATTCTTGGGAATCCAGGCAATGCTGGATTTGTATGAGTCCTGGATCAGTACCATTCTTTTCAACTGATCCGGTTTGTTGTCATTGTGGGTTTTTTTTCAAAAAAGTTTTGAAAATTGAATTTCTGAGTGGACCCTTCTGTTTTGGATCCTCAGTCGCTTTAGAGTACAATCATGAAAACTTACCCAAAAAAAAAAATGGTAGACTGTGAATTCAGTTGTTGAAAGTGAAGGTTAGTCAATAAACTGCTGTTTGCAGGGCCTTGTGGAGTATGGAGGGGGAGCAGAAATGGTGTGTTGTGACTGGGGGGAGGGGTTTTGCTGCACGGCATTTGGTGGAAATGCTCATTCGCTCTGGGAGATTTTCAGTTCGAATTGCAGACTTGGGACCCTCTATCAAGTTGGAACCGAGCGAGGAGAAGGGACTACTTGGTGAAGCTCTGCAGTCTGGTCGTGCTGAATATGTATCTGCCGACCTTCGAGACAAGGCTCAAGTGCTTAAAGGTCAAATCCATCCTATATGCATCTATAGGATTTATTTCATCCACTTTGTTTTCATTCCCTATTTCCAAAATAAAATTTTTGGGAACTTTATGTCTTTTTTGGCCTGGATAACCAAATTGTGGGGCGGGATGTTAAAACTTATATCTGTAATTGGATTGAACATTTTAATCCCTATTATATGGGTTGATCTTGTCTCACATGTTTTGATTCCACAGCATGCCAAGGAGCTGAGGCTGTTTTCCACATGGCTGCTCCAGATTCATCCATTAACAATCACCAGCTCCATCATTCAGTCAATGTGCAAGGTAAAAAATGCTGGCTGCTAAGATTAAATTTGACATGTTTCTGAAATTGCTTCCCCTTTACTTTGGCTGATCAAATATTTATTTTGTGTTTTATTTTAACTTTATTCTGTAGGAACAAAGAATGTAATTGATGCCTGTATTGAGCAAAAAGTAAAGAGACTTATCTATACAAGCTCTCCTAGTGTGGTTTTTGATGGGGTTCACGGAATATTTAATGGGGACGAGTCACTGCCGTATCCAGATAAGGTATTGACTGCTCTAAGATTCTTCCTCAAGATCATGTAATATAGAATTCAGTTCAGCTACAGTTTGAAAATCAAACAAAGTCACAGGCAGCAGTAATTGGTTTTTTTTTTTTTAACTAACATATTAGTTGAGAAAGCATTTTTATTAATTATCTTAATGTGTCTTAAGGTATAAAAGTTGATTTTAATAATTTTATATCATTTAGAACTAACAATTCAGAGAAAAGTGGTTTTAAACATGTAAAAGTATTTACACAAATAACCTGTGTGTGTTTATTAATCCTGTTAATATTTTGATTATTCTACTAATTGTTCATATAAAACCACAACTCTCAACTTCCCTAACCGCCACTGACTTTTGCTCTATATGGCATTGAACTGTTTCAGCACAATGATTCATATTCGGCAACTAAAGCTGAAGGAGAGGCATTGGTGATCAAGTCAAATGGTACTAATGGACTTCTGACATGCTGCATACGTCCAAGCAGCATCTTTGGCCCTGGCGATAAGTTGTTGGTTCCGTCTTTGGTTAATGCTGCAAGGGCTGGGAAATCCAAGGCAAGCATGTTCTCTATCCCTGTTAATCATCATTTTGGCATCTTCTTCATGTATTTTTCCTCATGATATTCAATTTCAATTTAAGACTATGATTTGAATTATACACTTTCTTAATAAAAATATTGATGCAATCACTGTGGTGACCTTAGTTCTTCACATGACGGATTATCTAAATGAGCTTTTATTTTAAATAACTTTTCTTTAAAAATTCATGGAACAAAGTCTGCTAATTTATCAAAAATATTTTGACAGCTTAAATAATTAAAAAAATTATGATCATATAATTAATTCTTTTTTACGTCAAAGATGTCTTTGGTAGGGCCTATTGGTAGTTGGTATGGCAGTATTTCTCGACCATGTAAAATTTTGGCCATAGATTTCCGAAGACAGGAGTGCTTCTTTTCCCTGCGATGTTTCTTTACGTTGATGTTGTAGGTGTATGCTATCCTCAGTAAATTATAATATTTATTTTTGTTCCACGTTAACAATGCAGTTCATCATTGGTGATGGCAATAACATGTATGATTTCACTTATGTTGAAAATGTGGCACATGCCCATATATGTGCTGAACAAGCTCTGGCTTCAGAAGGGAAGATTGCAGAGCAAGCTGCAGGGCAGGTACTGTTTCAATCATTTTAGTTTCTATCATTCTATCCAATCCCTTTTTTAAGCATGCATCCATGTTTCAATTGCTATAAAAATAAAAAAAATAATAAAAAAACTAAAATTCCATATTCATGGTTCAAAATCACAATATCAGTCATTGACTTAGGAGGTACCGACTCAACATATCGGATTAATAAAATATGCTATTTTAAAATCTCAATAAATTCTAAAATAAATTGCAAAATTTATCACAAAAAAAAATACAATTAGATAGATTAAAAAATTTAATAATATAAACTTCTATTATAAGTAACATCGTCTAAAACATGTTAGTGAAAATTTTGAAATGAATTGCCACATCAAGCTAGGAGATAGGGAAAGTAGTTTCTTTACTCTCTGCGCTTGTTACTCTAGTTGATAATTGCAATAACATGATAGTTTTACAGGCATACTTTATAACCAATATGGAACCAATCAAGTTTTGGGAGTTTGTCTCACTTATTCTTGAAGGTCTTGGCTATGAAAGGTATTTCTTTCTTCCTATGCGTGCTCTTCTGCTTTCCTCGTTCATTTTGGGTGATGAATGTTGTTGTAAGTTTGTGTCCTCCCCCCTTTAACCGAGTGTACATCAGTAGTTTTTAATTCATTTTTCCTTTTCTTTTCTTTGTGAGTATGGTGTGAAGAAGCCATTGAATCAGCAGAACGCTTAAGTAGTTTATAAGCTTGTGTTCTCCCCCCTTTCACTGAATGCATGTTACCAGTTTTTAAGTTGTTTTCTTTTCCTTTTCTTCTTGAGTATGGTGTGAAGAAGCCACTGAATTGGTGGACCACTTTTTTATTCATTACAAAGTTGTTTCAGAGCTTTGAGCTTCTATTTTTTTCTTTCTCTCTTTTTTTCTTTACTTAATGGTGGGATGGTGGATTAGGGCTGAGTTAAATGGATTTAAGGGTGGAGGGCAGTGCCTCATGCAATTTCTTTTGGAATTATTGAAAGAAAGAAAGAATAGAGTTTTCATTTGTTGGAACATTGGTACAACCAGTGGAAAATTTCAGGATATAATTCTCCTGGCTGCATGGTTTGTTGTCCATGATCATTATGTTTCTAGTTAATGAAAAAGAAAATTTCCTATTGGCTATCCGTCCTTCTAGCTAGCCACTGCTTGAGGGTTCTTGCAGAAGTAGGAATATTATTATTTTTTAAGAAATCTGGATTTCTTGTTTCTGCTTATTAATTCTTTTTTCCTAAAAGGAATCAAGAATGAATTGTAGATATGTTATTATCATTGCCTGTTGTCTTTTGTCTGATTTCATGTAGTTTGCAGGCCAAGAATAAAGATCCCTGCCTTGGTTATGATGCCTATCGCACACATGGTGGAGTGGACCTATAAGATGTTAGCCCCATATGGTATGAAGGTTCCTCAGTTGACCCCTTCAAGAATTAGGCTCCTCTCTTGCAGCAGAACTTTTAGTTGTTCAAAAGCGAAGGATCAACTTAGCTACACGCCCATTGTATCACTCCAGGTCTTTCCTCATTCCATGAGAATCAGTAAAGATACATTTGGTTTTTCTAACATGGAGCTTATGATCTTGCACTAGTATTCAAAGCTCTGTTTGGTTTATTGTTGGGTATTTCATGAACTTGGATATGGTAATTTAAAGTTCACCAACTTTAGCTACACTATCAGTGAGCACCGGAAGCATCACAAGGGCAGCAATAAGCGGCTCCATAACTTCCAATGAGCAATAGCCTCTTGGAGGGGCCACACTTCAAGAGTTATAGTGCCACTAGTTTAATCCTCCAACAAGATATATTTTGCATGACTAATATAGCATGTTGAAATGTCTGTAAAAGGGTTTTCTTTCATATATTTAAAATATTTTTAGCTTTTCAAGTTTTGCACTCAGTCCAAATGGCCAAAGTTGTACACCTTTTATTGATGAGACCAACTGAAGCATAGAAAGACAGGGCCAAACCATGAGGTGATTTTATGTTGTAGTTAATCCCGAGATCTTATGTAGGTGTAGTTGTGACAAATGTAATTTCATTTCTCCTGCAGGAGGGTCTAAGGAGGACAATTGATTCATACCCAGATTTGAGAGCTGAACATCTTCCTAAAAGAGAGGGACCATCTAAAGCTTCCAGATATCTTGGAAGTGGAAGAGGTAAGAGGCCTCAATGAATCTTCTTTCTCTATGCTTCTTCTTCTTCCTTTTTTTTTTTTGTGATGTTTTCCCAAATGCTAGCTATAATCTAGATGCATTCCTACAGTTCATGGCTGAATACTGAGCATGTGACCATCCAATAAGTGGTGATCTTCTCTGTTGCCATACTCCACTATCATATTGATTGTTTGACTGATTTACCCAATGGGTAGTATTAGTTGATTGAAAAAGATAATTATGGTGGTTACAAGAAAGTTTATGAACTTGTCAGTTACAAATTTACAATCACCTGATATAGTAAATATGAATTAGATTTCAAAGCAAGAGGGTTCAGCTGAGCTTTATGCCAAACTTCCTCATTTATCTGGGTTTTCATCTGGCAAAATGACCTGATGTGGACAGAATTACTGAAGTTGAAGGTTTTAGGGAAAGGTAGATGAAGGTTGAAGACACAGATTTTGTAAGAAGTGAATTTTGGTTTTGATGCTTAACTTAAAAAAAAAAGGGCATTGAAATATTAGAAATTTTTGTTCATAGTCGATTGTCTAAAAAGCTTGGACTATGAATCATTATTATCTATGTAACAAGGATTTTCCTATCATAGCATGATTTCTATCTCAGACAATCCAAAAAGTAAGCATGTTGGACAGAATTTGAACAATGACATTGGATTTTGTAGTTCATTTATTATCAAGTTGCTATTCTCATTCTGCATTGTTCAAAGATTGTCTATTCAAGAGGGAACCCTCCATTTGATCTGAGTCTGTTGGTAGGTGGGAGATATGCATGACACTGGATGGTAAAAGAGGAGAGAATTTTAGCTACAAAGTTGCACACACATATTTTAAATGAGGATACACCGATGATCTGTGACATTGAAATGTAATAAAAAATTCACAATTGTGAGAAGTTGAAGCAATGTGAAAAGTTATAATATATGTAATTCATTTTTAAAGCAATGCCTTTTCTGTTGGTGCCTCTTGCAGTGGCTGACACACTTCTGTGGAAGGATAAAAAGCTGGCACTCACCACATTGTTAGTTTTGATGGCGTTTTACCACAACTTCATTGCATCTGGCTATACCATCGTCACTGCAGTTTCAAAACTTTTCTTGGTGGCATCAATATTCTTGTTCATCCATGGCAATTTACCTGAGAAAATGTATGCATGCTCATCTCTTTTCTGAAATTTTAAAATGCCAATCTGCATTTCCTTGCACAGTTATAAATTATCTATCAAGAATAAGATATCGTATATGTCGGCACTTGTCCAATTAATCAACCACAATTACCTGGCTTGGCCATGAATTGGAAGCACATCAATCTATTGTTCGTTACATATCTGACTATCATATGGATAAAGTTTTGCAGTAAACATAAGCCCCATGAGAGTGTGGTTATTGGTTTTCTGGATCACCCAATTTGTGTATTTTATGGGCTACAGTTTATTTTTACTATGGGTTGATCAATTGCCAACATGTTTTGGTTGGACATGGGGCTGATAGAAACAAGTTAAAGTTTATAATTTGAAGAAACAGTAACTGGTGGTTATAAACGGAATTATATATTGATGCAGATTGGGGTATACGGTTGAGAAAATTCCTCCATCAAATTTCCATTTCTCAGAAGAGAGGTCACATCGAGCTGCTCTCTCAGTAGCTTCATCATGGAATACTGCTGTAAATGTTTTAAAATCTCTTTGCAAGGGGGATGACTGGATGCTGTTCCTTAAGGTATGTTACTATTTTTCATGTTGTCTCCTTATTTCGCATGTTTCTAATCACAAATATTTTCATTATGTAAGTTCTTGTTTTCACATTTATGCATTAGTTTGTTATATGTAAAGCAAAAGGAGATATGTGCTTTGATGTAGGATATGACGTATTGGAAACAAAGTTTTTTCTGTAATTTTGTTATTCTCACCTATAATGAGATGAATTATTGCTAATTTACTGCAGTCATGTGGTCCCTCCACAACCTTTAGTTAATTTAGGCATGTAGTTTCAGGCATGCTGCTTACTGATTCGTGGTAATCTATATTTGGTTCTTGGTCATTTTAGTAATTGTTGGGCTAATTCTGTCAATGTTAATTATTTTGCTAATGTTTTTCTCTACTTTGGTGATGAAACAGGTTGTTCTCTCCCTATTGATTCTCAGCTTCCTTGGAGCTATTTCACTGCAAAGCTTATTTGTTACAGGTTCTGTCTCTCTCTTTGGACAATAAAATACCAAAAATTTGTGAAAGACTTGAGGCCTGTCTGGCAATGTTTTAAAAAACAGTTCTTAATTGTTTTTGGAAACAAAATTTTGTTTGAGAACTCAAATATGAAATATAGTTTTCTTGGCTTATTCTCTCTAAAGGTACTGTACACTTATGTACAATGCAAAAGTTTTTAAAGTATTCTACATTTCTTCAATTGTTGCTCAAAAAACTCAGCAAAAAATGACTGAGGGCTTGTTTAGTTGTTGTTTTTAAGAACTGTTTTATGTTCTTGAAAACAAAAAACACTAAAAACATGTTTGGGGAAGGGGGTGTGTTTTTGTTTTTTGTGTTTTCCATGTTCTCAAAAACTACTTTTTTGAGAACAATAAAAAGATGTTTTCATTGTTTTTTCATTGTTCAAATAATAGATTGTTCTCCATGTTTTCTCTTCCTTTTTTTTTGTGTTTTCCTAGTTGCTTTTTGTGTTTCCACGAAGGTGAGCTCCACCCAACCACCACACCCCCACCTGCAAGCCCTTTCTTGTTATTTAAATTATTGAAATTAATATACTTACACATAGTTATGAAGTCATAATTTGTTTAAGAAAATTATACCTGATGTAAAAATTTCAAAATAGAATAATTTTTTTTTTAATTTAAATGATTTGTGCATATAAAAATTATTTATATATTTATAATATCAAGTTAATGGAAAAAAACACTTTATTAATTAAAAAAAAAACTTTCAAACATATTTTTTGTTTTACTTATTCTAAAAAACTTTTTTATTAATTCAACCAAATATGTTTTTTTTTTGTTTGTTTTTTAAAACAAAAACTGTTTTTCAGAATTCAGTTCCCAAAAACAATTTTTTTTTTTTTTCTTGAAAACACTAAAAAATGTTTTTCAAAATAGTTTTAAAAAACAGCAACCAAACAAATCCTGAAAACACCTCAAAGTTAAAAAACAACTTTTTTTTAAAAACAAACTCTAGAAAACTTGTTTTCTATCATAAGTTTGCTTAATGTGTTTTCTCAGTTAGAAAACAATTTTTTGATTATAAAGATCAAAAAATTGTTTTCAGGAAATGTTACCAAACAGCCCTTTGATTCTCAACCTTATTCAGAATTTTTGACATTTTCTAAAATCTGGCCAATCCTGACCTTTCCCATAAAAAGGTTTAAAGCATTTTGATGCAGTTTGAAGGAACTTTTAGTTTCAGGATCTCACTTCTATTTTATCTGTGATTGAAATCATTGTTGCAATCAATATCTCAAACCCTGAATTTTTTAAGTGTCTCACGACTTTGGGAGCATGTCTGATTGCCCTGTGGTGTAAATATATGGATTGGTGGCATCCTTCCCATTATCTGATCATTCTCGTCCAGGAAAAATTCCTAGGCCCAGAATGAACCCAGTTGGTTGGCCTTGAGGGATACTTATTGACATGTTTGGATGTCACGGTATCCAGTTTCATGTCTCTTTCAGTGGGGTTCTCTTTCTACATCAGCAGATTTTGAGCCTCTTCATGTCTTCCTTGACCCATTTTCGTATCAAATCAATGCTA
The DNA here is from genome assembly GCF_030704535.1 of Vitis vinifera. Taxonomy (NCBI): domain Eukaryota; kingdom Viridiplantae; phylum Streptophyta; class Magnoliopsida; order Vitales; family Vitaceae; genus Vitis; species Vitis vinifera. Next base: position 1,811,633 of record NC_081808.1, on the reverse strand, counting down.
GAAGCGAGACCCATTTCATCCTTTTACTATTATGCTCCTTGAACTGAAAGGGGACTTTGTGCTTGTAACCATTGCAGGGCTTCTAATTGCCTTTGTAGCTTTCTACATCTATGAGAACAAGGAAGAAGAAATCGACAGACTGGCTTCAGAAGCTCTCTCCTTCAGCTGCAAATTGAAATCTGATATAGCCAAAAAATTACCTACCTTCAAGAAATTCAGTCCTAGTCGGTAATCAAAGCCTTCTTTGCTATGAATTGGCTTCATTGTTTCCATTTTCAGCTTGCTTGGACCTGTTAACCTGGTTTTTCAGACGATTTGAAATGCGGGTATTGGCCTGTTGATGATATGCTCATATCTAGCCTGGTTTTTTGTTACCTTTTTTAAGGTGTTCGATTCGGGTTTTCTGATCCAATGGCTGTGTAAACCTCCAGTTGTTCTTTCTGTCCCATTCTTGTTTTCTTGAATTTATCCATCTCTTCTAAACCTATAGTTGTTTTGTTTTGATTCAATTTCTTTCAGGTTTCATTGCATTTTCTTCTGGGATAATGTGCCATTTCTGTTTGTTTCAATGGAAAACAGTACCCGGAAAATAATCGAGAAGCTTTTAGATTTTGGCGCTTCATCTATGAAACTGATAATGTCTCTTCATTAGTGTTTGGAGGGAGAACTCTTTGCCTAGTATATCTTTCTCTAAATATTTTTTTATCCATTCAGGGGTTTTCTGGAAATATGAGACTTAAATGGGCTTGGCTTTTTTGGGCTTGTCCTACTTCTTGTTGGGCCTAAACTTGGGCTAATTCTTATATCATTTCTGCAGCCCGAGGATTTTGGGAGTGTGGGCTCATAAGTTATTAAGTAGAAAATAATTAGAAAACAATGTATTTTATCTATTTATTTATTTATTATGATTGAAAATAAGAAAGAAAATTAAATATGATATAAATTAGAAAAAAAACTTGTTTATATATATATATATATTTTAGAATATGTTGAGAATTAATTAAAAATAAGAAAAATATTTTTAAAATTTTTGTATTGTAAATAAATTGAAATAATTATTTTTTTTATATTTAAAATTTTAAATAGAATTTTGTTCTTCTTTTTTTTTAAAAAAATAAAAAATAAAAAATAAAAATCCAGAGAGGAAAGCGTCTTGATTTTTGGCTGAAACGGTGAAAAATGAATTAGACCCTTCAAGAAATAAAATTTTTTTAAAAATAGAAAAGCAATATCACAAGAGGCATTTTTCATTTTAGAAACCCATCTTGACCGTCCAATCCGACAGGCAAACCATGCGGTCCACGTGGCACACCTCCTCCGTCACGTCCCCAGCTCTCTGCATATATACAACAGAGATACAAGAGAGAAGAACCAGAAAGAGAGTAGGATGGGTTCTTCTTCAGTGAATGGAATGATGCTGTGGGAGAATGAAGGAAAAGAGGCCATCAATGGTGAAATTTTCTTTCTTCTTTTCACTGCTTTTGGATTTTCTTCTGTTCTAAAAAGTAGTGGTACTGTTGTAATGAAAAGAAAAATTGTTTATTGGGGTTATGGATTATGATTTGATTTTCAAGGGTTACCATCTTCGTTCTGGGTTTTTTTTTTTCCGAAATAATGTCTTGTTTTTGTTTTAAAAATGGGAAAATGGTTTTTTGTTTTTGTTTTTGGGGATTTTTCACCATTATTCTTTCATTTTAAAAAATGAAAGCAATGAATGCGTTGATTTTGGAATCCATTTTCATTCTTAAAGTGATTATGCTTTTAAGAAATGTTTTGGAAAGCGATTTTTAAAATTGTTTTTATGTTCTTTATGCTTCTTGAAATAGAGAACAGTTATGGGGTTTTACCCCTTAGTCCCTGAATCGGACAATGAAAATCTCAAGAATCAATTTATTTACTTCATTTTATTTCTTAACTCAGTTGTTTTTTAATTATGTTCTCAAACATGAAAAACAGTTTTCTTCATTTATTCTAAGGGTTTATATTCAAGACGCTGAAAAAAAAAAATTGAAAACATTTCAAATTGTGTTTTTGTCTGAATCTTTTTTCTGTTTTTTGTCTTTTGAACATAGAACTGTTTTCAAGAACAATTTTCATACAATCCGAAGTTTGTTTTGTAGCTACACGAGGATGTTTAGGGTCAGTTTGAGAAGCGTTTTCTAGTGTTTTCCTATTTCCTTGTTCTGGAAAACAAAAAATTGTTCTTAAAATCAGTTACCAAACAGGTCTTAATATGTAGAAATAGCCTAGAGTTTCAAGAGGATGAAACAAAGAAAATGTTTTTTCGACTATTTTAAGAGGCATTTTTGTGTTTTGTTTGATCTGTTTTTGTTTTCAATGTAACTACACTCTCAATCCCTCTGCAGTTTTTAGGTTGTCTGATGTTAAATCATTAGACAAATTGGATTTAGAGAGCTGGATGGAATGGAAAAGTAGCTTGCAGCTCATACTTGCTCTGATGGACTTGGAGCTTGCTCTCTATGAAGCCAAACCCCCCATGCCTACCGTGAATAGCTCCCCTGAAGATAGAGCAAAGTATGAAAAATGGGAGAGGAGTAACCGGCTAAGCCTCATGATCATGAAGCACAAAATTTCTAGTAGCATTCGCAGTCTAGTACCCGGGTCGGGCACTGCTAGACAATACTTGGCTCGTCTTGAAGTCATGTTCATACGCATTGCGAAGGCCGATGCAGCTCCGTTACTAAACAAGTTAGCAAACATGAAATATGATGGCCAAGGGAATGTGCGTGATCACATTGCCAACATGTCGGGTTTGGCTGCGAGGGTTAAGGCTGGAGGTATCGATATTCCTGAATGTTTCGTTGTGCAACTTGTCCTGGATTCTCTTCCTCCTCAATATGAACGGTTCCAAGCTTCATATAAAGTGAATTGGGGACTAGAGGAACTTTTGTGTATGTGTGGGCAAGAGGAGGAATTCGTTCGGCTTGAAAATTCTGAAAGGAAGATCTCTGCTATTCCGGGTCTTGGTCCAAATAATGAAAAGAAGTATAGCTTTCTTTTCACTCGATGATCACCTGCTTGAAAAGAAGGTAATCCTTGGCTTCTCTTTTTTTGTCTCATTTAGTTAAGTTGACTTCTTAGAAGCTAAAAACTTCTTTTTTGAAAAGCAAAATAAGTTTCACTTGCGGATCATGACTCGAAAAGAAAGCAATCCCTAGCTTTTTGGTTATTTGTCTTATTTCGTTTAGGCCATGTTTTGATTGACCTTTTAATAGTTAAAGCAACCCTTGTTTGGTTAATCTTGTCCGAAGAGGTTTAGACTTTGTTTGGATTGACTTGTTAAAAGCTAAAAACTCTTTTCTTTAAGCTTAACAAAAGCTCCTATCCTTGTTTGGTTAATCTTGTCAAAAGAGCTTATGTCTTTGAAAAGAGCTTAATTATGGAGCTTCTATATGTTTGTCTTTGAAACTATTTCATGCTTAATTAAAATTTTAACAATACGGCAATACCAAATATTATTGGTTGAAAATTACGACTTAAGCCAAAAACAAAATGTTATTCCAAATGTGCCCCTAAACATATACTCCCTTGGAAATGATATCATTCCACTAAGTTTGCTCAGTCAAATACTGTCTTTGCAACTTGAATGATTTCATTTTTTGGGGCAATCTCCATTCTTAAGTCATGTTTGGATGATAATGTTTTTTTGATGGGTAAGTTGTGTTTGGGTGATAATCCATGTAACATCTATTCACTTCTCAGGACTAGTGTCCGGGGAACAAGGTGGTGGACATAAGGTTATCATGAGAGCTATGGAAGGCAAGTTTTTTTGTTAAGGGTTTACTAGATTCTATAATGATACTTGATACACTTTGAATTAGAATATATGGGGGTTTCAGCTTTTTGGTGAAAGCCTTACTTTCCTTGCACTATGTTTTTTCATACTTGTTTTATTATGAAAAATATAAAAGAAAGGTAAATATAGGGTGACAAAGTTTAATATGATTCGTTGAACCCAACATGTTTTTTACGGATTTGGATTGAGTATAATTAGATTTGGGTCAAATTCGTGTAGAGTTATATAATTCATTTAATAAATAAGCGTAACACGAAGTGATTCATTTAATAATCTTAAAGATTAGTCTAATGGTAACTTTACGTTATTAACTGATATTTGATCCATTTTAATTTTTTTTAATTAAATAAGTTGATTGAGTCATAGACATGTCTGATTATTAAATAAGAGAACTTAATTATTAAATGAGTTACACACATTTGAGTTTGAATTTTATATTTTTAACATGATTATTATTGTTTAAATTAGACACAATGTCTACAGGACCTGCCAACATGACTCATCAACCATGATTGTTGCCTCTAGTTAAATATAATTAATTAAGAATTTATATATTTTTAAATTATTAAATTAAAAAAGTAAATGTAATAAATTTGAAGAATAATAAAAAATCTATTTTTCATTTATCTTTATTTTATTTTCTTTATATATATATATATTGTCTATTATATTAAACTCAAATTTGAATGTTATCCTCGGTCAAATAGCATTGAAAAATTAGGTTCTTTGTAGCAACGTTGTCAAAAATTAAGTTTTTGAGAATATTTTAAAAAAAAATTAGTTATAGGTTGGTTTTTTTGGAATAAAATTTTATTTGAAATTCTAGTTATTCTAGATGCTTCCTAGAATGTTTAATAAAAACTATTTGAAAGTATTTTAAATTTGTTCCAAAAATCACCAAATTTTCAAAACAAACTATTATGTTTTATTTTTTATGGAGATAGAAATTGGATCGTTTTTTGATCGGGACATGTTTGATAACTGGTTTCAAGAAAAGCTATGTTTGCTAAAAAAACTTTTAATAATTGAAAATTTGTTTTCTGTTATTAAATATGATTAAAATCAAGATTTGAAATATCGTAAAATATGATCTTGAAAATCTTTGAATGACGGAAAATCGCTTAATCGCCACAGATCGGTAAAATCGTAGCTGCTGCAGCTGTTTCCATTAGAGAAAATTGGCGATATTTCAAACGAATCCACCATCTCCCCAAAAATCGTAGGTGTTTTCACGGGTCCTCTTTTTCTAATATAAATTCATTTTAATTTTTTTTTATAAAATATAAATTTATTAAAAGATTACTAAAATATCAAAACAATGAATGAAGTTGTAATATTTTATTAAAAAATAATTTTGTATTAAAATTAATTTGATAAGATAAATTATTAATATAACTTTTAATAATTTTAATTATTTAAATAAATTAATGTCATTAGTAAAAATTATTATCATAAATTTTTAATAAAATTTTAGAAATTAATTCTTAAATAAAATATTTTATATAAATTTTAGAATTGATTTAATTTTTTATTTAGAATGTAATCAAACATGTTTTAATAAAAATAGTTTTAATTTTTTAAAATAAATTAACATAAATATATTAAAGGAATTTAAGATAATTTTTTTAAATAAATTGATAAGTATTATTTAACCTTTTTATATTAATCATGACTTTTAATCTAATTATGAAATGTAATAGATTTATTATTTCATTGAAATAAAGAATAGATTGTAATAAAATCTTATTTTCAAAAAATAAATTTTTTATTTTCATATTAATATTCTTCTAAATTTATTAATATTATTAATTTTGATATACATACATCAATTTATTCAACAAAATAACATAAAGTATTCATTTGTTTGCTATCAATTTTTGAAAATTTCCATTACATTATTTTAGTTTTGATTAATGTTGTTTCATCAATATTTTGTGTTATATATTCCGATAGATCTATAAAATTGAATAACCGATATATTAGGTTATCGATATATTTGTTAAAAATAATATTTTATATTTTGGAAGTATAGCAGAAAATATATTTAATTAAATTTATGAAACTATTAAAATTATCCTTATATTAAAAATATTTTTAAACTACAATTCTCAATTAAAAAAATCAAAGACATAATGTTTACTCTAGGAAACAAGAAATACAAAATATATAAAAAAAAAAAAAAAAACAACATCATAAAAGGTATTTTTTCATTTTAGAAATGCATCTCCAATCCAACAGTCAAACCATGCGGTCCACGTGGCACACCTCCTCCGCCCCATCTCCCGCTCTCTGTATATATAAAACAGAGATCGAGGAGAGAAGAACCGAAAAGAAGAAAGAAGGCAGTACGATCGTTTCTTCTTCAGTGGATGAAATGATGACCACCAATGCCAATGGTGAAATTTTCTTTCTTCTTTTCAATGCTTTTGGATTTTTCTTTCTTTCTTTTCAATGCTTTTGGATTTTCTTCCATTCTAAAAAGTAGTGATACTGCAACGAATGCGTTAATTTTGGAATCTGTTGTCATTCTTGATCATACTTTTAAAACATAGAAAATAATATTTTGGTATTCATTTAATATGCCTTATTTTTGAGAAATATTTTCAGAAACAATTTTTAAAATTGCTTTTTTTGTTTTTTGTTTTTATGTTTCTTGAAATAGAGAACAGTTATGAGCCCCCTGAATCGTGAATGTCTCTAAAATCAATTGATTGACAACCCCCCCCCCTCCCCTCTTTTTTTTTTAATTTCTTAACTCAATTGTTTTTGAATTATGTTCTCAAACATGAAAAATGGTTTTCTCGACTTATTCTCCACGACACTATAAAAAAATGAAAACACTTCAAATTTATTCTAAAAATCAACTTGATTTCACAACAAATTCTCATAAAATTGTTTTTTGTCTTTAAATCATATAACTTTTTCTAAGAACAATTTCCAAACAAGCCTAAGTTTGTTTTTGCAACCACACGAGGATGTTTAGGGTTAGTTTGGGAAGTGTTTTTTATTTTTTAATTGCCAAATGTGCATTTGTATTTCCTTGTTTTAGAGGAGAAAAAATTGTTTATAAAAAACAGTTATCAAACATAGTCTTTTGTATTTCCTTATTTTAGAGGAGAAAAAATTATTTCTAAAAGATAGTTACCAAACAGAGTCTTAATTTGTGGAAATAATCGATATTTTCAAGAGGATGAAACAAGGAAAATGCTTTTTTGAGGCTTATTTTTTTCTTTTGTTTGATCTGTTTTTGTTTTCAGTGTAACTACACTCTCAATCCCTCTGCAGCTTTTAGGTTGTCTGATGTTAAAACATTGGAAAATTTGAATTTCGAGAGCTGGATGGAATGGAAAAGTAGCCTGCAGCTCATACTTGCTTTGATGGACTTGGAGCTTGCTCTCTATGAAGCCAAACCCCGATGCCTACCAGGAATAGCTCCCCTGAAGAAAGAGCAAAATATGAAAAATGGGAGAGGAGTAACCGGCTAAGCCTCATGATCATGAAGCACAAAATTTCTAGTAGCATTCGCAGTCTAGCGCCTGAGTCGGGCACTGCTGGACAATACTTGGCTCGTCTTGAAATCATGTTCATGCGCTTTGAGAAGGCAGATGCAGCTCTGCTACTAAACAAGCTAGCAAACATGAAATATGACGGCCAAGGGAATGTGCGTGATCACATTGCGAAAATGTGGGGTCTGGCTGCAAGGGTTAAGGCTGGAGGTATCGATATTCCTAACAATTTTTTTGTGCAACTTGACCAGGGTTCTCTTCCTCCTCAATTTAAGCGGTTCCAAGCTACATATGTGAATTGGGGATTGGATGAACTCATGTGTTTGTGTGGGGAAGAGGGGGAATTCAGTCGGCTTGAAAATTGCGAAAGGAAGATCTCTGCTATTCCCGTACTTAAAGTCCAAATAATGAAAAGAAGTTTCACTTTCTTTTCACTCCAGGGTCGTGCTTCTTCAAAAAAGAAGGCAATCCAAAAGAAGGTGATCCTTAGCTTCTCCTTTTTTGTCTTACTTGCTTTAAGCCATGTTTGGATTGACTTCTTAGAAGTTAAATACTCTTTTGTTAAGCAAAATAAGTTGCACTTGAGGATCATGGCTTGAGAAGAAAGCAATCTCGGGCCATGTTTAAATTGACTTCTTTAAGTTCAAATATTTTTCGGCTTCTTATTTTGTCTTATTTAGCTTAGTCCATGTTTGGATTGACTTCTTAGAAGCTAAAAAAACTTTTTTTTTTTAAACTTAAAAAGAGCTTCCATCCTTGTTTGGTTAATTGTGTTCAACGAGTAAAAAAGAACTTAATACATGAGTCAAAGATATTGTCATTTGCTAGGACTATTTCATGTATAATACCAAATATTATTGATGGGAAATTACGATTTGAACCAAAAACAAAAAGTTATTCCAAATAAGCCCTTAACATATACTCCCTTGGAAATGATATTATTCCATTTAGTTTGCTCAATCAATCAAACGACTGTGTTTATAACCTAATTGAATGATTTCATTTTTGGGGCAGGATCCTTTCTTAATTCGTGTTTGGATGATAATTTACATAACATCCATTTATTTCCGGGGAGCAAGGTGGTGGACATAAGGTTAATATGAGAGCAATGGAAGGCAATTTTTTGTTAAGAGTTTACAGGATTTATATTTTAATCTTTTTTTATTATTTTCACTTTATATATAAAAAATTATTTTAAAAACATAAATAGCATATTAAAACTAATTTAGGTCCTCAAATTAATTTTTGTTTTACAAAATATTAAAAAATTATTTTTAAATTTTAGAACTAATTTCAAAAATAGTTAGCAGGAAATGGTTTTTTTCCTTTTGTGTATCTGACAAGTTGGAGGCAGATAGCAGATTTTGTTATGAATCCATATGGAATATGAAAAGTCAAGGATCTTGAATTTATATATATATATATATATAAATTCCTCCTTGGGATTATAGCCTTCCTTCTCTGCATTTACAGGGTGATTTTTTGTCTGGAGCAGGTATAAAAAATTAAAAATCCTTAGGCCACTGCCCAAGTTCTAAAGATTCCAGGCCGGGCCCTTCACCCAAAATTTGAATGATGGCTCCTCACCATACCCAACTGTCTTTGATGCTAAAGCTTTTCTCTCTTCTGTCCTGGAGATTGACTTCCACCCTCTCCCTCCTGGTTTTAGTCCTTTCTTTGTTTTTGAAAAACAGTTTTTCACCTCTTTGTAAAAATAAATTCTCGAAAAATTGTTTTTTGAAAACAGTTTTTTGTTTTTTTTATAATAAAAGAATAAGAAAACATATTTGTTAAAAGAAAAATGGATTTATGTTTTCAGAAATGGAAAAGACTATGTTTTAATATAACATTTTTAGATGTTTTCTCTGATTATTATAAAATAATTAGAAAAATGATTGGAAACAAGACATTAAATGGGGGTTTCCGTGAAAGAGAGGGAAAGAGGAAGCTTGTGAATGAATCCAAGAATGATACAAAAAAGCAGATGGAATGAAGGAAATAATGGATGGTGACCCACTGACCCACCTCTTTCAAATAATTGTATCATGATTTGTCATTTTTTATGTGGAAATTGATGGTCAATTTCGTAAATTCAAGCAAGTGCCCACATTTTTTTTCAATTTTCACCTCCAAAATCACCTTTTCTTCAAATATATTTGGGATTTTATTTATGCCATATTTTGCATTAATTAAAGGTTTATATAATACATATTTTGAGAATTTTTATAACAAATTTCTTATTTTGCCCTTCAGTTTTAAGTAATTTCTTAGAAATTTTTAAGACTAAAGACCTATTTAAGAATTACTTTTTAGAACTGTTTTTGTTATTCAAAATAAAAAAGTGTTTTTTATTATTATTTTTATTTATTTTTTAGAGGTTATTTTAAAAATAATAATATAAATGTATAAAATAATTAAAAATAAATTATTAGATATAAAAATTATTTTAAAAATAAATTGAAAACATTTTAAATTTTTAAATAGATTTGTTTTATAAAAATTAATTTTATTCTCAAAAATTATTTTTTTAAATAATTATTAAATAGGAACTAAATTTCATGTAATTTTATAGAAAGTCTATTTTCACAGATGTCTCAATATTTGTCCTCAAATTGAAATTTATTTTTTAAAAAGGCCGTTTTATTTTAATCTTCGCTACAAAACAGAACAGTAAAAGGGAGTGTCCAAACAGGCCATTAACAATTTTTCCTTTTTAAACGCATCCCGACCGTCGAATTCAAATTTCAAGACAATCGAAGCCGTCAAATGTCGTCGACATGTCACACATCATTCTCCGCATCTCTCGTTCTCTGTAGATATATAAGCAAAGGTCGAGGAACACATTGGGGACAGACTTTGTCGCGTATCCAAACAGGACCCAAGGGGAGGGGCCATTGGAGTGATGCTGTGTCAGCAGCCTCAGCTTCCAAGTGAGAGAGTTAGATTTCCCAAGAGAAAATTTAAAGAAAAAGACAGATTGAATATTCTCTCTTCTTTTCAATACATTTGTTTTTGTTTTTCGCTTTTCCTTTTCCATTGTTTTTATTATGAGGAATATTGTGGGGTTTATCCGGTGGTGGGGTTGATTTTTGATCTGGATTTTTTTTTTTAAATTAACAATAAAAGGTAAAGAAAATAAAGAGGAAAAATAGAAAAAACTAAAATTATTATTAAATAATTTATAAATTTATTTCCCATAAAAATAGAGAATATATAAAATTTGTGTAAACTAAATAAAAGAAATTTTGGGGTTTATTTGAAAATTATTCTTGAAAATTGATTACTATATTTAGAATAGAAAATATTTTATTCTAAATTAAATATAATTTTTTTTTTACATTTAATAAAAGTTTTATAATATTAATATTATTCAAAACTATGAGTTTGACTTCGACTTTCCACTAAAGCCAAACTTAAGAATTAACCTCTAAGGAGGCTTAGCGGTGAATCTATGCAATCTTTTGTTACAAAGTCTCTTCACAATATCAAACTTCATCCTACAATCAACCTTGTGGGAGTTGGAGCTTGTCCTTTATCCACTATATTTACAATGAAGAGTTGGAGACTCCTTCATAATTCCCTCATCCTTGGTGTTCTTGTAGAATGTTGATATTGATTAGCTTTGGATCACAAAATATTCCCATGTTTTAGGATAATGCTTAGTGGGTTCTCTTGCCATGTAGCTGAGGACAGGGAGGATAGATAATTTGGTGGCAGAAAGCTTAGATTAGGGGGAAAAGGCACAAAATGCATAAAGTCAGGGTGGTGGCCGAATGCTTGTCCTGTTGCCTAACTGGTTCGGGATGGAAGTGGTGGTGTGTCCAGTGTCCTATTATTCTCAATGGGGTTGCCCACTAGCAGTTTAGATCTCTGGACATGCTGCAATTGGGAATATACCTGTGGCAATGGTGACCCATGAGCCCAGATGCTGACCTTACAAAGTTCAAACACACCCACTCTCTCCATTTAAATTGCTATTCTATCCTTGCATAGGCACACTAGGCGTCCCTTAACTCTCTTCAGGGATTAAGGGATTGGTGTTATACTTCACCTAATACATATTTAGCTCAAAAGTTTGGAGAAAGGTTCTGTTTGGAATGGAGTATTAAGATTCCAGGCCCCCAATCTAGAGTATGAATGATGAGGCCTCTATCCTCACCTAACTGCTTTTGATGCTAAGCCTTTCTTTACTCTTCTTGGAGGTTGACATTGTTGCCTGTCCCTTTCTATCTTCTTCCTTTTGGTTTTATTCTTTTGTTGGTTGGTCTACACTCTATCCTCTGCTCCTTCCATGATGCTGCACTAAGTTTTGGTACAGTCTTCAGATAGAATGACTCAAAATAGTACTAGATGTATGCAAGAATAGATAGATAGGCATTAAAGCTTTGTAAGGACAAAATGAAAATGAAAAGTTGGGTCAAATTAATGAGGGGTTGTTAATTATTTTATAAAATTAATATCATTTATGTTATTAATTGAATTATGTAATAAATGTTCGAAAATCAAAATTTTATTTGTTTTAATGATTTGTAATTCATAAGGATACAAGGATAATAGATATTTTAGATTGATTTAGTAGTAATTATCGTAAAAACACTCTTAGTATGTAGTATTTTTATTGATAATATTTTTATTACAAACACTTTACATAGAATTATCGTAATAATGGTTGAATGACATAAAAAATTTAACATATCTTCAATGACCTTTAATTTCCAAATGAGATGATCAAAGTCTTATAGAAAAATTGATAATATAGTTAAAGATCAAAGTGTCAATATCGTTGCAAGCCTTCATCGGAGTTTTCTCTAACTTCTCCACCACTCAATTCTAGGTACTAATAGACATACTCTCATGCGAACCCTTCTCTCATAAGATCGAGGTCGGTTGATGGTGCACCTCGCGTGGGGGATCTCACCAATCAATTTTTTTGCCCCTTACAAGTTTATTGTTAACCCACAAACATGTCAATAGTATTTAGATATAAATAAAAAAAATTAAAAGTAATTACAAGTATTTTATAATAATTTATATGACAAAAAAAAAAAAGATCTTTAGAAGAATTATGCACTAATTGCAAGTATAGGTCAGACTAAGGGGACTAGGTGTCATGTTTCTTCCGAAGACATTTTAAAATTTTGGCCTCTAAAGTGGCTTTTTGGCTGCACTACTAATATTTAATAATTTTTTTAGTGTCAATCATACTCTTTAAAAATTATTACTTTTTCTCCTTCTAATAACTTAAGTTAAAAATACAAAATTCTTTTAATTTCTTACTTAAACCAAAATAGGAGTTAATTCTTGAAATCAAAGCTGCTGAATGCTGAATGACATCATTTGGGTCATGTTTGGTTCAGAAAAATTTGATGAAAAAATTGATGAGAAAAAAAAAATTAATTTTTTAAAATTATAAAAATTAAACAACTTAATAATATGTAAAATTTTGGTTAATTTTATTTATATTTAATTTTCTTTCATATTTTTTTATAATTAACCCAAATATGAAATAAATAAATTTTCTTAGGTATATTTTTTGGAATTGAAAAAAAAAGGGTAAGCCTTTTCTTAACATTAAAAATCAATCCCAACTGTCAATTAATAAGCCCAGCAGGAAAATGACAATTACTCTCTTTTTTATTTTTTATATTTATTTTTAATTTTCTGTTGGGGGTTTTGGTAGGTCAAACTTGCCTTTCTTTAATGAAGCTGAAAGCACAAAGCCCACAAGTGGGCTATATGTTAGTGGGTTTTGTAATTATGTAGAGTGTTGAATAAAAGAAAAATAATGTGTGATGCTGACTCACCATTTCACAATAATATTTGATGATTATGACATGGAAAATATTAATAATTATAATAATAAATATTATGGGTTATTATATTTTTGTATTTTAATAATGGGAGTCAACTCTGATGGTCTTCCCTCTTTGGAAAACGACAGCAATCCGTCAGAAATACGAGTCCCAAATTGTCCTCCATGCCCACCAACCAATTTTTATTATTTTTTTTTTTCTAAAATTAATTTTTTTTAAAATTGTTTTGAAAAGATTTTCGTGCCCAAAAGCTTTGTACGGTTTAAGGCAACCGACAGTATGGCAATGTTCGGTCCTCCGAAAATTGGGCCAACATGAATGAAAGAAAGTAAGAAATAAATAAATAAAATTAATAAATTATTTTTATATATTTTTTGAAATTTATTTTTTTATTAGTTAAAAATTAAATAATTTTTAATTCATTTTAATTATATTTAATTTTTTTTGCATATTTTATAAATAAATTAAACATATATATATTTTTTTAGTATTTTTTTGTGAATCAAACATAACCATAAGAGGTGTGAACATTAAATGTAATATAAAAATTTATTGATTTTATAAAATATAGTTAAAAATTTTAATTTTAAAATATTTAAAAAGAAAAATTTATTATAAAATTTTAATAAAGGTTTAGGAATTTCACTAAAAAGGTATTAAGAAAAAAATAAAATAGAAGGAAAATAAACAAGAGGGTGTGTCTCCGAAAAGAGGTATGCCTTGATTATCAATGTGCTTCCCAAACACGTTAAAAATTCTCACTAGACTATTTTTAGTAATTATGATTAGAGTTTTAAGTTTATTATTTTTTTAATAATTCATTTATTTGTTATTTAATGTTATTACCCTTAATTGCATATAATCTTGGCTTTTAAATTTTGATAGCAAAAATAAAATATATAAAGGGTGTAAACATTTTTTAAAGAAATATTTATGTTCTCTATTAAGAAGTGTTTTCGAAACAGTTTTAAAAATATATTTTTGAGAACAATTTTTTAAAATTATTCCATGATGTTCTATAAAATGAAAGTCTCTTTGAAATTTAAAATATTTTTAATATGTTTTAAAAATAAATTTTATATGTAATGTCTTACTCTTAATCATTTTTATAATTTTTTTTAAAAATAACTCTCTAAAATTAAGTAAAAACAACTAAATTATATTTTCTAAAAACTCTATATTTTAATTTTAAAAAATAAAAACTTATTTTTTATTTTCTGGTTATTAAATATGTTTTCTATTCTTTTACTTTAAAAAACATAAATCTGTTTTAAAAAACAATTACCAAAAAATACATTTTCATTTATTACTTGCATCTTATTTTTCTTTATTAAACAATTAACACAAATGTCGTATTTATGAGCTTTGTAAATTCTTGAAAATCACTAAAAAATTATTGAAGAACTATCCAAAAAAATATTTTACCTTTTATTATATATAGTTGGCAAATATTTTTATTTTTAATAATAAACAATCAAAACTTTCAATATATTTAATATCAATCAAAATTTAAAAAATAATTAAAATATTTATATTTTTACTAATAAAAATAATAATTAAAAAGATCTGTATTGTTGTTTTATTTATGGAAATAATAAAATAAAAATGTATCTAGAATGCACCAAAATGCATTTATATGATGATGAGGCTTAATAGGAAGGGTGGGAGAATGAATTGTAAGGCGTTTGAATTTGAAGTGGACGTATGAATAGGGGCTACATTACCTAATTTTTAATTCTTGTTCATTTTCCACATTTATGACAACCAACAAATTCATTGAATTTAGGCCATATCTTTTCAACCCTTTCAAATTCCTTTTCCAAACAAGACAAAATGTATCATATCAATTGAAAATCCAACATGAAACATTTATCTCAACATTGATACCAATTCTCCAAATTCTCTTTATTGTACTTTAAATTACATTACATGAAATTTTTAACTTTTTAAAAATATTTTCTAAATTTGTTTCAAATTTAATTTATCTTTTTTTCTGACTATGATTTTGTGTAACTTCAATTACTAATTTTAATTTGAAAGAACTAATCTTCTTCAAATTTCATACTGAACTTTATATATATGATTCCGAGTGCTAATCCAAGGAAAGAGGATATTGAAAAAAAATAAAAATCAAACATCAATTCCCCCCGATCCCATTGCTAATGAATATCTTTTTTAGGGGTTCCATCAAAGAAAGAACAAACTATAAAATAGTGAATTTTATGAAATATTAGATCTTTTATATAGGGACTCATCTTTATCGTACTTTTTTATCTTTTGATAAAATTATGTCATTAAAAAACATGGTTTAGAACTCCTATTCCTTTTTTCCATTTTAGTTCTATTGTTTGTTTGAGTTTGTAATCAATGGAAACTTTTTGTATTTTTATTTTTTATTTTAAAAAAATACTTTAAAGACTAAAACTAAATATTATAAACATTTTCTAAAATCATTGTTAAATATACCTTAAATTGTTTTTTAAAAAACACTATCTTACATACTTGAAATTTCACTGATTGTGCTTATTTCTTTTACTCCTACTATTAACTAATTTTCTTGTATCTCATTTTTATTGAAATGTTTTTTAATCATGACTTTTGAAGGGCATATGCAATTTTTAAAGAATATTTAGACTCGGATAAAAATATTAGACTATACATATTTTAATATCACTTATTTATTTTTTAAAACATACATTACCGATTGAAAGAAGTATATGATATCGTAATGAAGTAACAACATGATAATAACAAAGTATTGACAATTGAAATTGAAATGAATAAGAAAAGCAAAGTGAAAATGAATGAAAAAGAGTTGATAAATTAAAAATATATGGACGGAAGTTTAGATGACTATGAAGAATATTCGAATTAGCATTGTTTTTTTTCAATTAAATAGAACTTAATTTAACTTCAAACTAAATAATGCTTAAAAGCATTAACTATGAAGTGGTTTTGTTTTTTTAATGTTTTTATCTCTATTACATGTTAAATTATTTGTTTTTTTATATGTTAAAAATTTTAAAATTAATTCTTATTTGAAAAATATAATTTAACATATTTTTAAAAAATTTAAAATAATGAAAATTATTTTAGAAGTTGTTGAAGTTGAAGTTTCGGGAGAAGAGAAAAAGGTAAACTAATAGTAGAGGAAGGTGATAAAGACGTGAAGATTCATTATGATAATAAGGGGGTTGAGATTTTTTGATTGGTTTAAAAATTCTACTTTATTTATTAAAAAATAATCAAGTATTTTAATTTTTTATATTCAATGAAAAATATTTAAAAATAAATAATAAGTTAAATAAAAAACAAAAAACAAACATTTAAAATTTGAAAACAAATTATTAAAAAAACAAACATCCTTTAAATCTTGAAAAAAAAAATTAGTGAAAAGAACGAGATGATGCATCGATCCACAGGTCTCAACACGGGGTTGATCGGTAATTACATTAGGCTTAAGAGTGATTAGATTAAATACATCCTATAGATGATCTTGAGGGGCACGATAAGGAGGACTGGTGCGTGACAGTTGAGTGAGTTCACGGGAAAGCGAAACCATGTCCATGTGTGGCCGGCCCACACGGACCGTGTTCGCATCACAAACTCAGAAAGGTGGACCCAGTGGCACAATCGCAATTCCTCACTACGCCATGCCTGTTTTCGTAAATTCATAGGTTTAATATAAAAAAAAGAAAAAGGGAAAAAGAGAAAAATTCCCGTGCTGTACAGTACCTGTAAGTATGGGTACGACCCGCTTTTTCTTTTGAACCAAACAGAAAAAAAAGGAAAAGGAAAAAAAAGAAAAAAAGAAGGAAAGAAAGTGGAATTCACTTTCAGAGCCCGAAGTTCAAAAAAATTCACGGCCTTTGTCAGAGATCTTTCAAAATTCGCAAATTCTTGTTTCAATTTTTCCACTCCGAATCCTTCCAAAGTCCACGAAAAACAATTCCTTTTCTCAGTGCTTTTCATTTTTCGTTTCGTTTTTTCTCCGATTGATTCCGGCGAGATTCGAATTCGCATGTTTTTCCGTTCAGGGCGGAACGACGTCGTTTCGGTTCTGGGTTTGAAATCCGTGGACTCGGTTTTGAAAAACACTTTTGCTCCCGAATTTCTCGCTCCGTGATGTGGTTTCCTCCACTGTTGCATCGTTCGTTTTGCTTGGACTAGTTGAGGTACTTCATTACAGTTATGGGCGGCGGTGGCGGTGGAGCAGGGACAGTGGAGGTGATAAGTAGCAAAGGGTGTTCAAGGCTCTTGGTGGGGATTTCGTCTTCATTGCCGCCGATGAGAGGTCTCAAGACATTTGAGCCAATGTCTCCGGCTTCATCGTCTGTGGGTCGATCCAATGGCCCTTTTTCTGGGCTCGTGATATGCGTCACAGGTCTCTCCAAAGGTGGGAAAATCAGTAATGTTTTCTAATTGTTAGCTTTTGTTTTCAAGGTTTTAGTTTTGATCTTTCATGGAGTCGCTTTTGTTTTGTTTTTTTGTTTTCTGTTTTTTGTGTTTTTTTCGTATTTGCTTTTCTGCTTTTACTTGGCCTGCCAATAAAGAAGGCAATGGTGAGAATCTTCAGATACTTGAACAAAAGCTGTGAAAATGGATTTTCTTCTTCTTTCTTCTTCTTTTTTCATTATTACCATGAATAATTCCAAGCAAGTTCTTTTCTTTTCAGATGGGTGTTAATCATTATTACAGAAGCATGATAGTACTGCTTATTTGAATGCACCGATAACATGTGGACCCATTTGCTAACAATTTAATTTCATTTTCTACTGTTTTCCTTGGAGAGGCATGAGAAAAACTTTAATGGAGAAAAAGAATTCAAATAAGGTTGAGGGATCTTGGATCTTTAGGCGACAGTGTTAAAGGGATTGCTTCTTGTGTTCTACCTCGTTATTTTCTGTTATGCAGAATACTTACAAGTTTTCACTACATAGTCTGCTGGGTGCAGATGATTGTCGGTTTCCCCATCGAGCAATGGATGGATTGTTTTTGTCATTATTATTCAAGTACTGAATCATGTTTGTGTTTTTTGGTGAAACAGAAGCAAGGAAACAAGTGATGGACGCCGCCGAGCGATTAGGTGGCCAATACAGTCCTAATTTGCATCCTCAATGCACCCATCTGGTGGTCCAAATATCCTTTAACTTGATGTTGGAATTGCATTGATGTTGTCATGTTTGTGATAATTTAACATTTTAGATGGAAGATGCTCTTCCTTCTCCCTGTTTAGAACATGTGGATATTAGTTTGGAGGTCTGGTAAGACATTTAGATGATCATTTTTGGTTGGGGTAGTAACAGGAAAAGGCATCCTGAGTTGATTGTATCATCTAATTTGTTTGTTGGACTTGATGAATTCCCGGTCTAGTTCTGTGGATGCTTCTCATCATATCATCACCTAATATCATTCCATGGGCGTACCTCTTATAGGTTGTTTTCTATGATTTCATGTTGTGCTTTGAAACATTATCGTTTGGACTCTTTAACACTTTTTACAGCTTTGGTGGACGCAAGTTAGACCATGCTCTGAAGCATGGATCAAAAAATGGTCTTTTTGTTGTTACACTTGGATGGTTTGTAGATAGCGTTCGAAGGAACGGTAAGAGTTGACTACACTTTGTTTGGTACTGATTAGTTATGATAAATTTAGTTGCTTATGGGAAGTGGGTCTTTTCTTACATGGATTTGGTGCAACAACATTTTACACTGAGACTCAACTGCTTCCCTGTTTCAGTCAGATTGAGCGAATCCCTTTATTATGTTAAGAATGTGGGAGAAAATGGTGTACGCATGGATGAATTGAATCGCCTCATTGGTTTTTCTGGTGCTGAAAATTCTTGCCTTCCTGCTGGTATGTTTGAAAATGCCAAGCAATCTGTCATGACCGAGGACCCACATTTGTGGTTCTCTGGGAGAGAGTCTAAAAGAAGTGTGGACTCAACACTATCTGGTCACTCAATGTTCATTGATTCAGATATCTCAGCTGAGCTGCGGAATAAGGTAGAGAAATATCTGGTTATCCTCTGTAATTTTGGTTCACTGGAAACATGTTTCCTTATTTGTGTAAGTTTCACATGTTCATGGTAATGTTAAGGCTAGTGAGAGTTGGCTACTCCTTATTTGAGCTGAAATAGCATCCGTAATATCCAAATTGGTGCTTGGACAACCCTCTGAGACATTGTGGTTTACACATGTGTTAGGTTGTTGAGGCTGCTGCAAGAGGAGGTGCCATGCTTGTAGACCAATGGTTTGTTGGTTGCAATGCGAATTATGTTGTGTGTGAAGGGCCTTCTATACAAAGATATCTTGGGCATTCCAACAATCTTGTTACGGTAAGTGCTCCCACACTTTGTTTTTATTTCTTATTAGTGACCATTTTGTATTCTCTAGATCCATGAAGATCGGGTTTTGGCCAGTCAGGGCTGGCTGTATATATTTTGGATAGCCCGTAATGATGGCATGACGTGCCACATGAAAATCATTCATGCATGTAATTGAGCTTGTAGAGTGTATTTTCTTTTTTAAATTACCGTCACCATGGAATTCATTTGATGTACGGTGTGTCTCAGCCACTGTGGATTCTGAAAACGGCAAAGGAGAGATATGCACAAAGGCTTGTTCACATGTCTGCTGATTTGGCTAGGCAGGTTGGAATGGTGCTTGAAAATGTTCAAAACGGAATTGAATTGGAGGTATCATCTGATCTTTAGCTTTCTAACTGTCCTAACATTATTATAGAGGGACACTAGGCCTATGGCTATTAGCAAAATCTGTTTGAAACCTCACACTTCTGAAGGATCATAAGTTGATCAAATGAAGATGTAGACTATAAATGCTACTAGTTCTAGAAGTTCTTTCATGCATAAGTTAATGAAGCCAAACGTAAATCCATGATAATGGGGTTAACCTTTCTAATCTTACATTTCTATAATTGAGGACAGGACATATGAACTTCAAAATCAGGAAATAAAAACTCAAACTCTAATATCTTAATACTTGAAATCTTACTGTTCCAGGCCATCCATCATTATTAACCAGCTCCTGCTTCAAAAACTCCCTAACTTTGGTTGCAAGCCTGCTTCACTGCCTGTTGAAGGCTTCTAGCATTCTCTAAGCACTGCTTTTTTTGAAATTCTACTGGCCGCATTCTCTTCTCCCAGTTAATTCTTTTTATTTGGTAGATATAGATATCATTGATATTGATTTTATCCAGTTACTTATTTTTCAGGAAATGAACAGGGAAAATGGTCCTCAAGACACTCCCTGTCCTAGAAAGAAAGCAAGCCACGAAGAAAGGCAAGAGATTGTGAGTTTAGCGAAAGCAGGGGTTAGAAACCGCCGTGCTCGGTATATGCAGGTAACAATTTGCACCTCTTCCTTGTGTATGTATCTTCTTAATCTGGGTTGTTTGAATTGCAGGTAAAGATGTTTAGATTATTTCAAATTCAGAAACATCGTACAAATTACCCAGAAAATGCAATTTCCAAAGGCTCTTAGTCTTATGCATACATATGGATACATTAATGAATTGACTATTCATGTAGGTTTGAATTGTAGCAAATTTGTTCATGAATTCTGTTCTTACAGACATGTCAAACCCCAATTCGTCCAATAAACCCAAGCAGCCTTCTCGATTCAATCTGCTGGTCAATATCTGAGCCAACCTCAACTGCTTCTATTTACACAGAATCATCCAGTGTAGGAGATGTTAGCGAACACCAAACATCTGTGTTCTTTGATGCCAAAGGAGATGGCAAAGAGTCAGAAGCCTCTTTTGCAAACTTCTCCCGGCTACTTACAGAAAGGTTAGTGAACAATTCCCCTAAAAAACTGCACTTAATGGTCTTTGTCTTTGGCACTAAATAATGGAACTTCAAATTCATCATCTCCGTGGTCTGAATGAATTTTGCTCATTGTGTGGCTTCTTTCTGCAGCGAGAAAGCTGAGCTAATATTCAAAGGCCACTTCCTTACTATACTGCTCCCCGTCGACAGATTTGCTGAGATGGGTCCTTCTTCAAGAACGTTTTTCAGCAGTAAAGGTTTTACCTGTCTGCAGGTGTTGGACCATATCTATGCATTTTATCAGGTATGTACAATTGTTTTTTCCATCAAACCGAGCGGTCACATCAACTCATTGAGGTGTGTTTTGCTTCCTTGCAGGAGAACATGACGCTTCATGAAATAGAAGCTGCCATTCATACTGACTCGAGGCATGCTGACAGACTCCGATCAGTGTATTCGAGCAAGGAGACAGGGGAGAGAGGTTATGCAATTTTCAAACGCATCGATTTCTTAGGCAGTCGTAAGAGTTTTGAAATGTTGAAACGGGTGAGTGGTGACAACAATAGTAATGTATATGAACTGGTGATTAGAGCGTAAGATTCTGTAATTATCGAGAGATCCCAGTTGTGAAAGACACGAATATTGAGTCAATATTTCTAGGAAGATTGGAAAAGTTTCCTACTTTGTGTGTTTGTTATATAGCAGCTATACCTGTTGCTTTCAGTGTGTGTATAATCCTATAGCAAATGAATGAAAACTTGAAAATTGCACAGGCTTTCACTGACACAATGTGTACATACAGGGAAACTAAGATGGCTCCATCCTCATGTTGACATGATAAGCTTGTGACCATCCTACTTTAGTAGTCGGCTTATTCTTTTGATATTTTCATGTTTGTTCTAGTTAGAGAAGATTAAAGAATAGTTATGACTTATTAATCATGGATGATGAGCTTCCCCCGTCGTTGAAGCTCATGAAGCATGACAAGGGCTGCAGAGTCGAGTGAACTCTTCTTGTCTGCTCTATGATCACCCCGGCATTCCATGACACCGCAATTGGGTATATGCAAGGAGATGCTGGATATGAAACTGTTAAAGCCTTCCCTTCTTTCAGAGCCTTCACCAAATATAATCGGGAATCTGCATGAAGAAGGCCGTAGGGTTAAGCCAAAGTTCAAAAATAAATTTTAGATTGGTACCCTGTTGTTTTGTTTTGTTTTAATTTTTTTTTCATTTTCGGCTGTTAGAATCAAACCAAGAAGTTCGAAATATTAGACGTAAATAAGAAAGAGTGAATAAGGCTACAACTTGTTTGATTGAACGTACCTTGATCTTTGTTCTTTTGATTCAAAACTGGGCATTGGCCACTGTAGTCGTTTGCATAATTCATAAAGAGAGGAGCGGGGTCCTCCTTTCTTCATGTTTATTGATTTAATGACTGCAAAAACAAAGTCGTAATTCCTCGACCATCAATGAAGCATAGAAGTTAAGAGGATATTTATTATACATGAAACTATCGAGCAGATAAAAAACAAAATAATAATAATAAAACAATCAGGACGAGAAAAGGAAAGTGAGAAAGAAAAGAAAAAGTTCCACAGTTCAAACACTTGTACATACACAAACTAAAATGCCAAGAACTCCTGTCTGCTAGCTTAAATTTTAAATATCATGCTCTAGCTACTTGTGTCCTCTTGTTATCAAAATGAGAACAAGAATCAGTTGGATGGTGCTAACCTGGGGTGTCGAGCTTCGGTTTGCAAGCATTCTCGAGACAGTTGTTGGCAATGGAAGTTCTTGTACACAACTGCATTCCTGTTGTCTTCTGTTTTTTGTGGAATTTTATCAACTCTGAAGAATCTTCATTATTGGATTGTCCACATGCATCACCACCCATGTTCAGGGACGATGAAACACCAACCAAGTCTGCACCCTGTTTTCTCCTCTTGGAATTACTCCGGGAGTATGAAATTCCTCTTTTCTGTTTCATTACAAGTATCTTAGCATTAGTATGTATGACAACTGAAAAGTTCATAAGAAGCAACCATATGCATCATGCCTAAATCCACAAACACTTGTTTCTGTATGTAACAGGAGCAACCAAAGAATGGAAGACAAGTTATGACACTCTCCTTACAATAAATTTTCCCTAATAGAATTCACTTTGCTTTGGCTAGTCTCCGCAAATCTATGTGAGCTATTCCCTTACAAAAAGATGCAACAAAAGTCACCTTTTCCATATGAATGAGCTATTCCCTAACAAGAAAAACATTCTCCGAGAAAAGGGAAAACAAAGAAGATATCACAAATTATGTTTTGGGTTTATTATGGAGAATACTAAGGGAAATAAAACATAATAAAACATTATTTGAAACCTGGTATATTCTCGAATTTGGTCATTCTCCATATAAATTATCAATCTTAAATTTATGCTCAGTTTCTTTGACTTTTTTAAAAAATATATATATTTTCGCTCCCTCGAGCTCCCTGATTCAAATGGAGCTAGAGTGATCTAAATAAATTATCGACTAGTTTGGAAAAAAGAGTTTGAACCTAAAAACCATACTGCTACTGTGCCTCAATTTTACTTGAACTCTCAGATCCTAATTGGAGATAAAATCATCATCCCCATTGCTATTACTATACATGAGATTTTCATTTCATAAGGCTCCTTGAGAGCTACAAATAAAGCTATGGATCAGGTGAGGTTTATTTTCATTTATCTTGATATGCGACATATCAATTTTAGGATCTGAGTCTTAAATTATTCATTGATCTCACCTTCCGGAAAAGATAAACAAAACAATAGAAAGCAGGCATTAGAGGAGAGCACCAACAAACCTCCAGGTTTTTCAACAATTGAGCAGCAGCTTGACCTTTTGCAGCCTTTTTGTTCCGGCCACATCCCTCACCAACCAATAGGACATCAATCATCTGTAATCTAAGCTCCGCATGCACCAGTTCTCCCTTATTCGTACATTTTTCTTTTATAAAATAGCCGAGAGAATCACATAATTCATTCAGTTCACGCAGTGGAGGCAGCTCAAGTTTATCAGGGGTTACTATTGGAGATAAAAGTGGTTTAAAGATTCTCCACACTTCATTGAGATTAAGCTTGGTATCAATTAGTATTGCTCCTGCTATACTCTCCACCAAGTCTCCAAGAGCCTGCAGCAATAAAAGAAATGATTGATGGAAACCACATCTCATCTGAAACAAATGGCTGATCACTAACAACACAGGGTGGAAAACCATGGAGAAGGGGCAGAGAATTAACTTGAGCATTTAAAGAGTTTGCATGGTTACTGATCCTGTTTCCTAAGAATCAACTTAGAATAGAAAGAACGCAAATGGCAAATGGTCCAGCTTTGTGGAGAGATACATCAAGTAAGAACTTACTTTAGGACCTTTTGTGCTCTGGAGTGGATTGGGGACATCATCAGAACCAGAAAGATACTTCGCATACTCTTTTATTTGACCTAAAAGTAAACCAGAGCAATGTTGAAGATGCTGCTGAAGGTTCCGTCTTACAGCAACTTGGGCAAAACTTTCATTATTAACAGAAGCTGATCGCAGGTCAGTCAACTCCCCTGGATCAATATCTCTGTGGCTCTGATAGAGATGCCATGTAATAAGCACATCCAGCACAGAGTCGCCAAGAAATTCAAGCCGCTGTTGGAATTCAAAAAGTAAAAAAAAAAAGAAAAAAGAAAGAAATAAGTCATGTGGAACTCCTGTCCATGGAATGTATTTACCCAAAAAAAAAAGTGTCAAATAATCTTGATGTTTAAATAGATGTCTAAAAGACAATATGCTTCTAATATTCACGGAAAAAATAAATATCTAGCATATTCCAACACAGGAAATGTTTTCTTTCCTTGATGGTGAAAAACTTTCTGAAACATTATAGCATAGCAGGACATCAACCTTTAGTTTTGTAGTTAAAACAGTATTTCCTAGCTCAAGTTCCATAAGAAAGAGCAAAAATAAACCAAAAATAAAAAGAGAGGAGAATACTAAAAAAAAAAAAAAAAAACTTCAATGAATCTCCGTTGGTACCTGGTAGCAGTAGCCAACTCCAAGTTCTTGCTCAGTTGCATGTGTTATAGCCTCCAGTAACAGACCCTTGACAGAGAATTCATACCCAATCTTAGACTCTAGGATTTCAATCTCATTAGCTTTAGGAATGTAAGTTCGGAGAGATGCAGTGGCAATGGCTTCATCTACCAATGAGGGCTCAAGTTCAACATCAATACCAAACCATTTCATCAAATGAAGAGCAGCATTTAATCCACCACCAACATAGTATGCTCCTATAAGGGCTTCAACACAATCGGCTATCGTTTTTGAGCCCATCCATCTATGACCCCTATCACAGGATTTTCCAACCACAATTTTTGTGTCTTCAGTTTGAAATTTTCCGTCTAAAGGCACCTCCAATGCATCCACCCCACATGAACAAGGAACAGGGCGTATAGAACGCTGTCCTGGAGCAACCCAACGACGAGGATCAAATGCACCATCTCTTATATAGCCCTGTCAACAAGAATAAAAAAAAATGCAAAGCATAGTAAACTATTAAAGCATTTAAAGGGAACATGTAACAAGGTTTATACTAGATCAGTAGAAAAATGCTGAAACTAAAACAGGATACAGAATTACATACATCATAGTTGTTCAATTCATGAGTGCTACCCATTCCAAATCCCCACTTCCCCCCTCCTCTTTGTTCGTCTCTCTCTCTTTCATACACACAAGATTCTTATAATGTGAACAATCATGTGATCCTTTTTATTTTTATTTTTTTATTTTTTATTTTTTATTTTTTTATCTATAAATAATTAACTTTGGTTTATAGCAAGTTCTTTATATATATATTTTTTCATTTTTGATCTCCATTTGGCTTCTTTTATTTATAATAAGGACCAAACTTTCCTTCTATTGAAGCTCCAAATGATGATGTAATATTCAAAGCAGAAGTATGAAAGAAAAGGAACTCAAATCTTCAAAGACAACGGATTATAATATAATTCTAGTACTACATTATTAAAGAGGGGATCACAGGACTGTTAAGATTCATACTGTTAGGTATTTGGTGAAGGTAATGATAGATATATCATGAAAATTATATACATCTAATGCAGTGATCAGTTCAACTGGTGTACACAACAGATAGCAGATAAAAGACCAATACCTGTAAACTGCGATCAGTCCCCAATTTATGAAGGGTTGAGTTACAAACAACCCATGAGCGTCTAGCAGATAATTGCCCTTCATGTTTCTTGGGATATTTGAGAAAGAGGTGGCAGCTCACAGCATACTTCAACACTGAATCCCCAAGCAATTCTAAACGCTCCATAGAAAAACTTTCAGAGCATCGAAGAGTTGTAATTGCTTCCAGAATCTAAATCATGAGAGAAGTTTGATTTAGATCTAGAATAAAGCTGAGTGTTAAAAAATAGCCAAAACCCAGGGATATTAGCTGAACAAAAATAACAAACCAATGAGCTTGAGATCTGAGAGCCAGTAGTAAAAGCAATCTCTTCTCTAAGCTGGCTAGCTAACATCAAGGACTCCAGACGGTGGATCAATGATGGGAGTAAGTAAGATGATTTTAAGACAGTTATTGGTACTTCAATACTGACTAAAAGCTCAGGTGGCATATGAACATGAGTTTGAGCCTTCTCGTTGAGCATTTTCTGGCCAGTTTGCAATGCCTCACCACCTGAGGAATCACCTGAAAAATTAAAATTAACCTATAATGAATTAAATAATATAGTGTTATTGTATCTCTGAACCAAATTTAGCAACCATATTGGAGTGACCTGAAATAGAAAACCCTTCAGTCATTGTATACTAATATGGACTTTCACATGGTGATATGTCTGATTGATTTGCTTGCATAGACAGAAAACAGAGAAGAAAATAGATTGCATGTCAGGACAATTATGAAGTGATGCCTTTCAGAACGTATGGGTCTTTCATAAGTTACATGCATATTGTTAATCTCATTGGATAATGATTACAATATTTTTTTTAAAAAAAAAAAAAATTGAAGATGAGGAAATTAGCAGTAAAGTGCAGTAAAGCAGGGTTCCTTGGTGACCCCACCAAGGGAATGTAAATCATTAGGTGTTTTTTTTTTTTTTTTTAATAAGTTTAAATCAGTAGGCGTTATATACCCACTAATACATTTTCAATGCCAGTTCCTCCATAACTTTATGAGATCCACTTTTAACAATGCCCATAAGGCTGCAAAGACCCTAAAGAGCAACCATCATATTTATTATTTTATTATTAGTAAGATCCCCCCTAGATTGAACACCCTTCTTCAATTTAGAAAAAGGGGCTGAATTTGGAAAGCAAGAAATGTAAAAGAGACGTGAATAAATAAATACAAATGATAATACTATCAAAAAAATCCATACATAATGTTATGTAATCTTTCCAAATAGTGTGGCAAATAAGTATAAATAATAGCACAATCACATACAATTCATATCATCCGTTTAAACATTAACCAACAATAAAGTCACCCTTCATCGTCAATACAAGGAAGGATTTGGGGCACCAGAGTGATTAACCTATTTCATATTATGCAATCAATCATGGTCTGAAGTCATCCCAGGATATTGGTTAAAAGAAGAGGAAATTTCTTAGACCAGTTGGGGGGTAGGAAGGAGGGAGGATTTCATGCAATCTAGCACACTCTAATTCCAATTGTCTCTTAGTGGATATTATATCTATACAAAATTCCAATTGTTGATCATTGACCATATAGAGGGGAAGATATTCCAAACTAGCATTGCATATCTAAAAGAAAGGAGGAGCATTAATCATTGTTTGCTTTGTTGCACAGTGACAAGGAAAATTTTCTCTATCTTGTTCTTTTTGCTAGATCTTGGGTGGTTGCTAAGACTGTCCATGGGTTTTGAATTATGTAACAAAAATGATATGGAAAGTTTGTGATGAATGCACACAAGCTAAGGAAGCCTAGTCTTCTTCTCTTGAATTGGACCCTTTGGAAGGAAAGAAATAGAAGGAGCTTTTGAGGAATTGAATTGGTTGTTACCATTTGTAGGGAAACATTCTTGACTTTGTTTTACAGGTTTCTATCTTTATCTTCCTGACTTCTTTGTTTAAGTGGCATTGTTTCCCGTTGGTTTAGTACAATGCCATTCATGGATTTATAAGATGAGCTTAACGTTGTAGGAGTTTTCTCTGCTGCTTTTCCCCTTTCTGATTTATTTGCTTGTTTTTGGGCCACTCTTCATGTATGCTTTGCAAATATCCAGGTTGCAACCCCCATTTTCTAGGCACTAGAAGTGGATAATTTTGTGGGTTATAACTATAAATAAAATAATACCAACCATAGGCAAAAACCATCTGTTAGCACCATCACACTGGTTACTCATAAAATAAGGTATTGTCATGTCATAGATGTGAGAGGAAAGGCTAAGACGGGTGGTGTGATATCCCACATCGGATAGGGGAGAAAGTTCTTAAGACTATATAAATATGGGCTTCTTCTAAGCCATGTAGACATATTTTAAAGCCGTGAGGGCCCCTTTGGGCCCAAAGCGGATAATATCTACATGGTTGGATGCGGGTTATTACAAATTGTATCAGAGTCAATCCCCGACCCCAATGTAGAGGTTTGTTTGACTCCTTAAGGGGTGTTTATATGTTTGTTTGGCCCTATGAGGGGTATCTGTCTATTTGGTCTTGTAATCCCATGGAACACAATGAGAACGTTGTGTTTGTATGGGGGTGATTGTGATATCCTACATTGGATAAGAGGAGAAAGTTCTTGGGGCTATATAAATAAGTATGGGTTTCCTCTTAATCATGTAGAAGCGTTTTAAAGTTGTGAGGGCCCCTTTGGACTTAAAACGGACAATATCTATACAAATGGGTGTGGGTCATTATAGGCGGGTCTCAAAGTTGCAATATTGCATATTGAAAAACTTAGGAATAAAAGTAAGTCTATCCAAAAAAAAAATGCTAAAATAATAGAGTAAAGAATTTGAAGGTTCAAACATCTAAAAGAAACAATAATTATTAGGCTGGTGACAGCAGGTGACTTTCTGCAGATTGTGTGCATGTGCGCATGGGCAGGCCTAAAAATTGTGAACATGGTAAGAGCATGATACCAATAAAAAAAAAATATATGGTGAAAGCATGCTTCTCAGCAACTGGATAGACGGCTTATCCAACTAAAATGGCGTAACAGAATTGATGTTGTTGCCCCAGCTAGTTACATGCTAACAATGATCATTTCAGATGTCTCTATCCTAAAAGCACTCCCCTTAATTACCACTTAACCATATATTCAGTAATTTATTGTTCTTAAATTTACAGCTCCATCTTTCTTAAACCATGTTCAATTCTTCTTTTCATTAGGATGTTCATATTCGGCCATCTGTTTGCATACATATTTCTTGCCTGAATATCGATATTGAGAAGGTTCAGAAGAGAACCATAGATATGGTAGATTCTTGTACATTAACAAATGATGGCCAAAACATCTTTTCCTAATCCAAACACATCTAGATCTAAGCAAAAAAAGGTAAAGCAAAGGTGAACCTAGAAGCACTGCTAGGAGCAAGATATAAGCTGTATACATAACATAAAACAGAAACATATCATCAAAGGAACAAAGATTTCAAAAGGGGCAAAAAAAATAAAATCCTTACTATAGATCATGGGCATAACATTAAGGCAAAGAAACAAACCTTCATCGTTAAAGTTTACAAGAAGATTATGTGCATTATGACTTTGCTTTAACAGCAACAGAGGCTGTCCCGGATACATTAGTACAATCCCATACCTGATCATGGCCACTGTTATATAAATGAAATTCTAAATACTAAAGCAGAAGGGATAAGTCAGTATCACAATTTACTCACTTGTTATTGAAGTACTCAGCAAAGGTTGTATAATTAGAAGAGTTAACATCAGCACTTCCATCAAAAGGACTCTCAGCAGATGTGTCAATCACTACATCTAGAATGGAGTAAATTCTTCCTGTATGAATAGCCAAAACCACCATATTTTTAAGGTTGTTCACGTGAACTGAATTATTAGCTAAGTGGACAGTACTGATGCTTTTGCATTCTGTCTCAACTAAGCCAGTGCTACAGGGTGATGGATTTCCAGTATCATCATTCATATTTCCAGTACTTAACTGAGAACGTTTTTCTAAAAATTCTACAACAGAAGCACAAGAGTTGATTCCTGGCCAATTTATTCTCCAAGATTCATCACTTGGAATGTTTGATGACTCAATTGGTAACAGCAAATACATGTTTGATGAGCTCCATAATGATTTTTGTTGTGTGTTAAGTAAAAATTCTCTTCGCACTCCAGATGATTTTGATCCAATAAACAATCTCCCAAACAGACTGTTAAAGAACAATTCGTGGAAGCGCATTGCTTTCATCACCTGTCAGAAAATAGTAAATAATAGCATGATATTAAGTAATTTCTACACAATAAAACAGAACTCAAATTACAATTATATAGTTGTACCTGTTCTGCATCTAGAGACACTTGACCGCATGAAGAAACAGATGTTCTGACAAACTTGGAGATCAAGTAGAGTTCCATTTCAATATTTCCCACATCATCATCCAGTTTTGATTCAATCAAAAGAACAAATCCCGAATACAGCTCATTAACAATATTGCAGGAGAAATCTATTTTATAGGCCTGGAAAATGGCCCCATCAATTTTATCTCCCCAAGTTCCAGATAATGCACAAGTTTGAGTTGTCCCATGTAATTCTTTCCTTTTTGTTGTTCCTTCAAACACAACAAGAAACATACTGTTCCTCAAATAGAGACAAAATGAAGAACATAAACAATGATAGGTATGTAAAAATCCAGCACAAGAAATACAGAATGCTCCAACATCTACAAACTGCATGAAAACAAATACATACATGTTCAAAACCCAATCACCCAGCCCAATCTCACACAAAATATAAAAATGGTTGAAGATGCAATAACTGAAATATTACCAACTGTCTATGCAAACTTCGCAGTGGAATCAGAAACAGAACAATAGTTTTCTTATGCTTTAACAAGTATTAATGCTACATAATTGACCAAGGAGGAGCATCCTCTTATGGAGAATAAAGCATCTTCACTCTATTGCATGTCAGCACAAGGAAACATTAAGAAATGTTTTTTATGTGATCTCCTTTTGCAATAACTTTACTAGTTAACCTAAAGTTAGCTTGTGAGCACTAAGCAAAATCCCCTTAAGGAATATTTGCATCGTCAATGACTTGTATCCTGTCTTGAGTAAAGTTCAATTAGCAGTTCATATGATTCCTTGATATTATTACCCATACCATGGGTCACAAAGTTGTAAAACAAAGCAAGCCTTTCTTTATGCACCATACAAACACCAAATCCTAAAAGGAATTACATTATCTTTGAAAAGTTGTCACCCATGAAATAATTAGACCATAATCATAATAAAATATACTGTTCTTCCCAATGCCCTTCAGTCACAAAAAAACACCAAACTCTGTTCTTTTATGATTGTGAGACCAAAGAGATTTTAAGACACCAAAAATCCACAGACAAATTATTGTCAATTCATTCATACATGGACCTACGCATACCTGCACCTGCAGCTGATCCTTTGCTTTTTACAATGATATCATTTTCTGAAGGCTCTTCAACATAAGGGAGAAGATGATCATCGAGAGCCCCCATTTGATGAAGCTTCTTACATGCTTCCAAGCATACTAGCTGTTTTGATAAATGAGAATTCTTGTTCCCAGGACCAATAATTGTTTGAAAAGCCGCATTAGGAGGTAATGTTAATTTACACTCATACATCCCTTCCAAATATGTGAAATGAAAAAATGGCTTAGGAGTGAAGTACCTAACAAAAATACATTCAATTAGAACCTGATGTAAGATAAATTACTCAAATACACAATCGCTTAGATACAAAAGGGTTGGCAAAGTATCTAAAGACCATTATTGACAAATGAAATATGTCCATACTTATCTCCTGGAAGCTTTTCACAATATCGATGAATAAGACTGACACTAGAATCTGCAGTGACAGATGCACCAGTCGAATCCACAAAATATGAATCCATTTCCTCAATAGTGTATGCTTTCAAGGTGTACCCATCAGGGTCTCTATTTGTAGCAGTATCCGTCATGGAATACTCACTCCTGATGATATCAAACAATTGATCCCTTTGCTCTGTGTTTCCCCTGCAGCATATCATATATCTACAATTAGAACTTGCATTAAAGTACACACCAGTGAAAAATAATAGACATAAAAAATGTGCATGAAAAGAAACCTTTGGCTTTGATTAAATTGAGTTCAGTGCATATGCAGCATGGTATTTGTGTATAAAAATAAGTTGATAAACAATACTAAATGAATTTGAATAAGAGAAAAAAGCTGTCACCTCTCAAGCATGATGATAAATTGGGAATCACTTTGCCGAGCTCGTCCTCGTGATTGGACATAACTACGAACAGTCTTCGGTAGGTCAAAACGAATAACACAGGAGCAGTTTGGCACATGAATTCCCTCCTCAACCACATCAGTTGCAAATAATAGGTTAACCTGCATACAGTGTAATACTCATCAATTGATGGGAGTTTAAATGCTAAAACCTCTTGCAAATCAATTCCTAAGGAGTCAGATACCTTCCCAGAGCGAAATGATTCCAAGGTTTCCCTTTGCGCCTTTGGTGCAAGTGCATCGACCGATGAATTACTCCCAGTTAAATATGAAACCGTGAAATGTGATAAGTATATAATTTTCTTAATGAATCTTTCGATTACTTTAGCTGTTATGATTCTCTCTACAAAAATGAGGCACAATACTTTCCTAGCTACTCTGCAAGCATAAAAAATATAGTAAATTAACAAATTTATGACGGTCACAGATCAATAAGCCAGTGAAGAAGTTCTATTACCCAAAGGATTGGAAAAGTTGAAGGAGTTCATGTAATTTGGGAGTTATATAACCCTTATCTACTGCCTTTAGAATGTCAGATTCAGAATTCAAATAATTTCCATCACCTGAGGAGATAACACAGAGTTGACATCAGTCAGGGGATAACAGTAATGTAGCACCAAATAACACAAGTTGACTCATGGAAATATTAGCATGATAAAAAGAAATGTGGCTGTAGAAAGTGCATCAGACATAAAAATAAAGATTAAAAAAAAAAAAGATGGGTAAAGAAATAACTTATTAAAAATAGCTGCACATTTCTTTTGGGGGGAAAACCACCCCCCACCCAACTCTAATTAAAATAAAACGATTTTACTGAAAAGTTCTCATTCTTATCAGCTTCCCAGACCAGCCTATCCTCTTCCTCACTAGGCCTCCGCATCTTGTAAAGCCACCTAAGCAAGGTCTCAAACACTATCCAATTCCTAATATTGAAAATGTACTGAGAAGCAAGAGTTCCAAAACTCTCATTCACCACCACCTCCAAAACATCAGCTACCCATGCTTCTTTATCAATCACAAAAGAGAAACGAGGGGGAAAAGAGTTTTTCAAAGGCATATCCCCACACCAAGCAAAATTTGATTTGCCTCCCATTGCAATTCAAATTCATAGGCAACTACAAATCTGGTTCAGTTGCCAACTGCAAATCTGGTTCAGTTGCCAACTGCAAATCTGGTTTGGCCTTAAAAGCACTCCAACCTCTTCTCATTGTCTTCCACAACCAACTTCAAATCTGGTTGACCTTACCCTAAGGAATTAATACGCGTTTTTTCCAAATTGAACCTTCAGACCTCAAGAAGCCTCAAACTAGAGAAGAATCCAACTTAAATAAGTGAACATCTTGGGTGGCATGATTTGTTTGTGGGCAAGAAGTGAGTAAAGGTTCGGAGAGCAGCCCCCTTGTGCCTTTTTTGGATGGTTTGGAAGGAAAGAAATAGGATTAAGGATAAACCTATATACATAGGTACTGAAATATTATATCAAATGATTAATGATGGCTCAAATCTGTATTTTTTGATATGAAAAATGAAATAATTGTTGTAAATCGATTGCTTTTGAAAATGAGGATCTTTCGATCCAAATGATGAAATATTCTTTTGTTTGTAATTTGTGGTCTTGGTCTAAGTTGTGTATAAGGGTCTGATTCTTTAATTAACTTTTTTGAGTGGTTGGGGTATAGATGAGGGCGGGTGAGTTTTTTGTATCCCTGTTCCTTTTGTTTTTTTGCCTATAGGCACCTGATGTTGTATGCTTTGGGTTAGCCGTTGGGTGCCCTGTTTGTATTAATATACATTTTTCTGTGTCTTTGCCTATCAAAAAATAAAATAAAATAAGTGAACATCTGCACAGGACTGCAAAAATGAGTGTGCCATCACCAAAACGAAGGTGAGAAACTTCCACTACTGCTCCTTCCCAACCTCCTCTCTTGAAACCCATAACACATGTCCTCCCCTACCTTTCTAAGAAAACAATAAGGGCCTCCATCACCACAAAAAATAAATTAGGGGGAAGAGGATCCCCCCTCTCAAAACCCTTGTGCTCAAGGAAGAAGGTTTTCCATTCACCAAAAAAGAAACCCTGCTGTTCAGATACCAATGAATCCAATTCATCCACTGCTGCCAAACTCATTTTATGAAGCACTGCCAAGAGAGAACTCCAATTTACATAGTCATAGGCCTTTTCAATGTCTCACTTACAAAGGCCCCCTCTAGCACTCCTTAGTCCTTAACCATGAGTTAATGTTTCATTTCATAATAAGAGCAACATCCAAGAGTTGTTCGCCTTGCACAAAAGCATTCTAAAACCATTTTCCCAACTACTTTTTTCAATTTGCCATCCAAAACCTTAGCTATACGTTTATACATGCTCCAACAAGGTTAATAGACCTAAACCCCCTCAAATCCTACACTCCTACTTTTTTTGGAACCAAGACTAGAAAAGTGGTATTAGATAGTCCTTCGAGTCTTTGAGTAGCGGGGCTTCAAGTGGATTGGAGGGCATGAGACAATCAAACCATCCCCAGAGTATTTCTGGACTATCTTTATCTCCAAATTACACAACTATAGTCAAGTGGATTGGACTATCTTTAGTCATCACAAAAGAAACAGTGTCTAGAAAGATTACCTAAAACCTTTTCCAAGACATGCAAAGGTTTAATAAAAAATAGGTTTACCACCTGCTTTACTTGACTTCAAAGGAATTGGATGATAAGTCTGAAATACAAGATTATTAATTACCTCCAAAGGATAGAAAAGAAATATCGCTAACTGTTAAGCTACCAACTTTCTTAAAAGTTTAAGTTGTTGGGATATGTGTTGGACCATGCACGGCTACCAACTTTCCTAAAAGCTTAAGCTATTAGCATATGGGCCCACAATGTTATCAAGCTAATACACTCCCCCTCACATGCAGGTTGAGCGGCCCCATGCCCAAACATGGAGAGAAATCAGCAGCAGTAATGAATTATGGATAAATAGATGAGGGAATAAATAATAGATGAGATTCAAACTCAAAATCTCTGATTAATCAGAGTTTAATAAAGTTTAAAATGTTAAGATATGAGCCAACAATGTAGACTCAAGCTAACACTAACTATAAAAAGAATGCAACAATTACTGAAGGAGAAAATAGAAAGCAACGAAAAGTGGCAACACTAGAGCACCAAAAAAGGGCACAATTATCAACACCTCAGGTACCTTAACAGAGAAACAGTAGTAATTTGTTGCAAATTACAGCATAACAATCGTGAAGATAGAGTAAATGATATAATGGAAAAAAGATAGAAAGACACCAGACAGCATACCATGTGGCAGATATCCCCCAATGATGCCCAAAACCTCCTGAAGAAAACATTTACACTGGGAAGAACTTTGTCTATAAAATTCAAATTCCTCTTGAGCATTTGAAACATTCTCTATACAGACTTTAACAGCCTACAAAATAAATAAAACATTACATAGAACTGTTGAGAGAGAGAGAGAGAGAGAGAGAGGAGAAAAACTTTATTCTCATTCATTGTAATCTCTACTTACAATTGAGAGATATATATATACAAGGCTAGGAGTCCTAACTACCATACATGTGACCTATATTAACAAGGAAAGATAGTATACTATACATACATTATATTCAACACTCCCCCTCAAGCTGGAGCATATACATCATATGCACCAAGCTTGTTACAAATATATTTAATCCTAGGACCTCTGAGAGATTTAGTGAAGATGTCTGCTAGTTGATCATTTGAATTGACAAAACTTGTAGCAACACATCCTGATGCGATCTTCTCTCTAATGAAATGACAGTCAACTTCAATATGCTTGGTCCTTTCATGAAAGACTGGATTGGATGCAATATGTAATGCGGCCTGGTTATCACAGATGAGTTTCATCTGTTCATCCTTTCCAAATCTCAACTCCTGAAGAAGATGTCTCAACCATATGAGTTCACATGTTGCCAAAGCCATAGCTCGATACTCGGCTTCAGCGCTAGATCTGGCCACTACATCTTGTTTCTTACTCTTCCAAGATATTAGATTACCTCCAATAAAAACACAGTACCCTGAAGTGGAACGTCTATCTGTGGGTGAGCCAGCCCAATCTGCATCTGTGTAACCAACAACTTGAGTATGACCTCTGTTCTCGTACAATACACCTTGGCCTGGTGTACTTTTGATATATCGAAGGATACGGATTACGGCATCCCAATGGCTATCACATGGTGACTATAGGAATTGACTAACAACACTCACAGGAAAAGAAATGTCTGGACGAGTAATGGTGAGATAGTTCAATTTACCTACGAGTCGTCGATATCTCCCGGGGTCTCCTAAAGGCTCCCCCTGTCCTGGTACAAGTTTGACATTCGGATCCATAGGTGTGTCTACCGGTTTACAGTCTAACATACCGGTTTCTTCCAGGATGTCTAAAGCATACTTCCTTTGGGAAAGGACCACACCAGAACTGGATTGAGCTATCTCAATTCCCAAGAAATACTTGAGTTTCCCCAAGTCTTTGGTCTGAAAGTGGGTAAAAAGATGTTGCTTTAGTTTCTGAATACCATCCTGATCACTGCCTGTAATGACGATGTCGTCCACATAAACAACCAGATAAATACACTGCCCCAAGGAGTTATGATGATAAAAAACTGAATGGTCTGCTGTACTACGAAGCATGCCAAACTCTTGAACAACAGAACTAAAACGGCTAAACCATGCTCGAGGAGATTGTTTCAAGCCATATAGAGAACGGCGTAACCTGCACACTAAACCAGACTCCCCCTGAGCAACAAAACCAGGAGGTTGCTCCATATAAACTTCCTCGGCAAGATCACCATGAAGAAAGGCATTTTTAATATCCAACTGATAAAGAGGCCAAGAACACATAGCAGCCATGGAGAGAAGCAAGCGGACAGAAGCAATCTTGGCAACAGGGGAGAATGTGTCACCATAATCAGAACCATAAACTTGAGTATAGCCTTTAGCAACTAAACGGGCCTTAAGGCGATCAACCTGACCATCAGGACCAACCTTAACTGCATAGACCCAACGACAACCAACTGTAGATTTACCAGAGGGTAAAACAACAAGATCCCAAGTGCCATTAGAGTGCAGAGCAGCCATTTCATCCACCATTGCCTGTCTCCAGCCTGGATGGGAAAGAGCTTCATGGGTGCTCTTTGGAAAAGAAACAGAGGATATAGCATAAACAAAAGCAGAATAGGGTGAAGATAATCGATGATAACTCAAAAAATTGTAAATAGGATGAGGATTACGAGTAGAGCGAGTACCTTTCCGAACAGCAATAGGTAAGTCATTAGGAGAAGGCAGAGCCGGGGCAGGTGAAGCCGAAGGGATAGGAAGTGAGTCAGCAGGTGCCTCAGGAAAAGGGAGAGGAGCAACGACACGAGGGCGACGATGATAAACCTGAAGTGGTCGAGGGGGCATAGCATCAGGTGGAGAGACAATGGGAATGGGCAAGACTTCAGAAACAGGAAGAGACTCAGAAGTGGTGGAAAAGAATGGTGAGTCCTCAAAGAAGGTGACATCAGCGGAGATAAAGTACCGATGAGTCTCAAGGGAATAACAACGATAACCCTTCTGAAGTCTGGAATATCCCAAGAAGAGGCACTTCATGGCTTTGGCGGAAAGCTTGTCCTGTCCAGGAGTGAGAATATGAACAAAGCAAGTACAACCAAAGACACGAGGAGGAAGGAAATAAAGTGGTTGGTCAGGGAAAAGAAGGGAGTGAGGAATCTAATCGTGTAAGACAGAGGAGGGCATACGATTAATCAAATAACAAGCGGTAAGAATAGCGTCCCCCCAAAAGCGAAAAGGAACATGACTATGGAGGAGGAGAGTACGAGCTGTCTCAACAAGATGTCGATTCTTGCGTTCAGCTACCCCATTTTGTTGAGGAGTATGAGCACAAGAAGACTGATGAAGAATCCCATGATGAGACATAAACGAAGTAAATTGGGCTGAAAAATATTCCCTGGCATTGTCACTGCGTAACACACGAATAGAAATATTGAACTGGGTTTGGATTTCAGTATAAAATTTCTGGAAAATAGAGAATAACTCAGCTCGATTTTTTATTAAAAATAACCAAGTACATCGAGAATAGTCATCAATGAAAGTGACAAAATACTGAAATCCTAAAGTAGACGCAGTCCGACAAGGACCCCAAACATCAGTGTGGACAAGCTCAAAATGAGACTTTGCCCGATTATTCAAACGCTTTAGGAACGAGACACGAGTATGTTTCCCAAGCTGACATGACTCACACGGAAGCGACGACAAAGTTGAAAAACGAGGAACCATCTTCTGGAACTTGGAGAGACTAGGGTGGCCCAGACGATTGTGAATGAGGAGGGGAGCATCAGTGGAAATGCAAACTGCAGGAGATGAATCTGAGGTGAGGTGATAGAGGCCTTGAGACTCACGTCCTATGCCAATCGTTTTCCCCGTACTCCGGTCCTGCAAGGTCACAAATTTATCAGAAAAGGTAATAGAGCAATTAAGAGTACGAGTGATTTTGCTGATGGAAATAAGATTAAAAGGACATTCAGGAGTATAAAGGACAGAAGTGAGAGGTAGAGAAGGCAGAGGAAGGGCCAAACCAATACCTTTAGCCACAATTTGAGAACCATTAGTTAAGGTAACAGTAGGTAAATCAGAGGTAGTAGTAATAGAGGAGAAAAGATCCTTATTACCAGATAGGTGATCAGATGCTCCAGAATCTAGAATCCAGGGTCCAAGAGAAGATGTGTGGATAAGGCAGGCAGAGGCATTACCAGGCTGGGCAACAGAGGCAATAGAAGCCTGAGATGTCTGAGATGCGGAGGAGCTCGGAGGCTGAGGCAGCGGAGAATCAGAGGACTGGGCCATATGGGCAGTGCGAGGAGGTCTTCCATGTAACTGATAGCAACGATCGCGAGTGTGGCCAAGTTTATTGCAATAGGTGCAATGAGGACGTTGGCCTCTACCTCGGGTACCACTGCGTCCTCCTCGAGAGGTAGTTTGAGAAACTAACACAGAAGAATCTGAAGCGCTATCAGATGGCAAAGTCTGAGTGGACGAGATATGGAGGAGGCGAGCAAACACATCATCCAAGGACGGAACTGATGAACTACCAAGAATCTGATCACGAATAGGCTCAAGATCCGGACGGAGGCCAATAAGAGTAAGGACCATGAAGAACTTGTCAAGCTGTGTTTGTTGAGCCCCAACATCAGGAGTAAGAGGCATCACAGTCAAGAACTGCTCCTTAAGAGAGGCAATCTGACCAATATAAGTAGATAGATCCAAGTCCTGTTGGCTGAGATGGACAATAGCAGAAGCCACCTTATAAAGACGCTGGATATCATTCGTGTATAATCCTTTGGCCTGAGTCCAAAATTTAAAACAAGTTTTATAGGCCTGAAGATGAAGAAGAATCCGGGGATCAACCGATTGCCATAATACACTACACAACTGTGCATCTATCTTCCTCCACTGTACGCGGTCAACCTCAGGGATATCTGCCTCTTGGGTAACCAAGTGATCCTCATATCCTTGACCCATAAACCAAAGTTCAACAGAGGCAGACCAGGAGAGATAATTCTCACTGCCAACCAATTTCTCTGAGGTAATCAGAGGAGATCCAGAGAGAACAGACGTAAAGATCTGATTTTTGGTGGTCATATTCACGTATTTGGATCGAAGAGAGCCCTAAGATGGGTTCAGATTTCGGCGGAGAGAGAAAAACAGTGAAACCACGGCTGTGAGAGGTGCAATCAATGGAGAAAAAAAGGTCGTGACGTGCCTGGAGAGGAAGAGAAGCAGCACCCAAGCCTCGGGGATGGAGGGGGAGCCCTGTCGGAGGTGGCCGGAATGGCAAGAAAGCCAAAAACAGGGAAAAAATGGAGATGCAGGGCTCGGGGAGGA
This sequence comes from Vitis vinifera, assembly GCF_030704535.1. Lineage (NCBI taxonomy): Eukaryota > Viridiplantae > Streptophyta > Magnoliopsida > Vitales > Vitaceae > Vitis > Vitis vinifera. Next base: position 1,771,279 of record NC_081808.1, on the reverse strand, counting down.
CTGCCGGAGGGCTAGAAGGCCAAGACGGCGCCGGACGAGCCTGGAGAGGTGTCGGAAGTGGCCGGAAAGTGAGCCACGCGCCGTCACGCACCGGCGCGTGGGTGACAGTCCGGAGGAGAAGGGCGGCGCGTGGGGGCACGTGAGATGCCGGTTGCCGGTGGGGTTTCCACTGGCGTGTAGATCAGCCTCCGGCGGTTCGGAATATGTGGTCTTTGCCCGGAAAAAAGGTCGCCGGAAAATTTTGCCGGAAAAGGTTGCCGGCGTGGTGGAGATCCGACGGCGATGAGGTTGTCCGGGGTGGTTCGGAAAGAGAGTGAGGGGACCGGAGTGAAAACACGGTCACTGGACGGTTCGCCGGAATTGAGTACATGGCTAAACCGAAAAATTAGGTTTTCTCCTTTGGCTCTGATACCATGTTGAGAGAGAGAGAGAGAGAGAGAGAGAGAGAGAGAGGAGAAAAACCTTATTCTCATTCATTGTAATCTCTACTTACAATTGAGAGATATATATATACAAGGCTAGGAATCCTAACTACCATACATGTGACCTATATTAACAAGGAAAGATAGTATACTATACATACATTATATTCAACAAGAACCATAGAAATCATAATGAAAATGAACAGGTAAGACCATATTGAAAACAAATATTGATGGACTGATGGGGCTTCATCACGTCTATGGTTATTTGACGTTAAATTGCTGAATCCAGAAATTTACGACAAAAAAATCCACACATTTAAGAAATACCAACTGCAGAAGACTAGACAATATTGTTTCAGCAGAGAAAAACTATAGCATTAAAAATGAGAGAAGTCCTTGAATGGGAGAAAATGAGACCTGCAATCAAAATTAACAATCTTGTGACCCATTAATCTCAGCCTGTCTTCTATTGTATTGGTAGCTTCTTTTACGATTTTTAAAAAGGCTGACTATGCCAATACTGGAGCTAATTAGACCATTGGATGACACAAAACATAGTTGAGGAAAAGAGTAAGTGGCACATTTGTTTATTTTCTTTAACTTTCTCAGTTTCCCGTCTCCTTTTTGACTTGAACTTAATATATAACCATACCTCATAAGCACATATGAGTCCAAGGTCATCCAGGCAATACAAGATCTTTGCATGATCATTGGACAAGCGTTTCCGCAATGCCTTAAGTTTATCATCCATGTCTTTGTACTGAGTCATTGGTGACCCTTGCAAATTTAGCAACAAATTGTCAAACTGTCCATGTGAATAAACATTTTTTAGTATCATGACAAATTGATTCCAAAAAGTAAAAACTATAAATAAAGGCCTCTGCTTGCATATATATATATATATATATATATATGCAGAAATACCTTGGACCATGAAGATTTTAGCTTTGCTTTCAAATCCAAATTGTGAAACTGAGATGCATCATAAAATCTATTGATTTCTTTTGCAGAAGGAATAAATACTTCCAGTTCTGTCCTGTCCTCAATAGTATAAATCTGTACAAAACAAATTTATACAACAGTTAAGCTTTATAATTGGTGCAAAATCATAAACCATAGTTTAAGAGTAACTACCTGGCAGTCCAAAATGCTTTCAAGTTCTGATATTTGATTCTCACAATCCATAGAAGATGAGACACCTTAAGCGCAAAGTCATTAAAAACACGCAGAAGAAAGTTTTAATAGGCCACCAGGTATGCAGACCACAAGCTAGAAATAAGATTGCTATGGTAATAGAGGAAGGCAAAATTTTAGTACGATTTACTTTAAAAATATCTAACCTTTTCTAATTACAGGTGATGCTGTCATTCCAAAAATCTTTGGCTTGTCGACAGATTTGTGATAAAATTCCTTCACCAAGACAAATAAGTAACCACCACAGTATCCAACTTCCATAAGAATTAAAGGTTATATATATATATATATACACACATATATATATAAGTACATATACATATATAAACCCTTAAAATTTTAACAAAAAAAAAGAAAGAAAGGGTAAGTGAAATAAGACGAGTATAGCGTAGAAAGAGATTTTCCAGCCATGATCAATGTTTACCTTCATTATTTTTGTATAGGGATGGTTACCAGTGGCACGATGGCACTCATCAACTATCATCAAGCATACTGTTTCCAGACTTAAGAATGCTTTCCTCAAGGCATCTAATAGGATCTGGGGTGTCATAACAAGTACCTATCAGATAAGAAGAAAGGATAAGCATCATCAATACAATTTTGAGCAAATCCAACAGACACCTTTCAGATTCTCCCTTCTAAAGCCCCATAGTTTTGATTTCAAATTGACTGAGAAGTTTAGTAGGCATGGATGATGTCTTGTCTAGCTACTTATCCATAAATATCTACTTGATTAGCCAGTGCTCTGGTTAACAATTTTCTTGATGCCAATATCTATGAATCCCAAGTTGGAAAGAATTACCAGAAGAAAATAAATAAATGAGATCCAACAACAGCTAAAGAGACAGGCTAGAAGTAAAGGGAAGGCAAAAAAAGACGGGATTAGTAATACAATTCTTGAAAACAAGCCTCCCGAAGTGTAGCTCAAAGGTAATGTCCAATGTTTTGAAAATCAGACTAGTCATTGAACTGGGGAAGTTACTAAATCACAGTTCATTGGTCAAATTGATAGTTGAAACATAGTCGAATAGTGAAGTCATAAATATATAATTTATGTTTTATTCAAAATAAAAATAATTAGAAAAAATTATAAAAATATATAAATAATTAAAATTTTAAACACATTTCATCATTTTATCATTAAAATTTAACATCTTACATTATGATAACGATAAAATTTAAATTTATTAAATGATTAGTATTTCTAATTTTATTAAATATATGACTTTTAACTATTAAGATAAAATAAGATTTTATTATTTAAATTTGTTCAAATTTCAATAGTCACATATTTTCTTTTATTATTATTTTATCTTAAAAAATATTACTTCTCTTATTTATATTTATTATCTTATAAATAAGTATGAACAACATTTATATTTATTTTGAAGCTATTGAATTTTATATGTATAATCTAGATCCTAATACATCCAAAGAAGTAATTGTGGCTTGGTGGTTCTCCTCCCTATTTTGCCACAGAAGGGCCTGGGTGTGAACCCGGGCCTCCACATATTGTGCACCCCTTTTTGCAAAAAAAGAAAAAAGACCGGTTCTAAACCTACCAGGTTTTGGCAGTTCAACTGCTGGATTTTCCGATTCAACCCATATTTCAGCTCAAAAGTTGAACTAAACCCAACTAGGATCCAGTCCAAGGTTCAACCGGTTGGTCCGATCTGATTTTTAAATCATTCATAATGCCCTCTAGCAATGAACCAAAGGTCTCGAGTTCAAGTCTCCCAATATTTTTTTTTTTTTTTTGATAAGTAAGCATATAATATATTGAAAAGAGGCCAAAAAGCCACACGCAAATAGGGAGTATACAAACTAGTTAGAGCCTCAAAAAACACAGAGAAAACAAAAAACAACAAAAAGCCCACCAGCCCTTATATGGCGGCTATCCACTCTAGGGATCCTATAAGAGACAACGACCTCTCTCCACTATACATTCTCGCCCATCCCCATAAAATACAGACAAAAGAATTTTTTAATTTCTGGATATCTAACACCCCCCCCCCCCTAAAAGCAAGCCTATTTCTTTCCTTCCAAAGAGTCCAAAAGATGTACAACGGTATAGACTTCCATATCTTTTTCCTTTTTTTCCCTACAAAAGGGCCCCTCCAGCTTAATAGGACCTCCTTTACAGTTTCTGGAAAGACCCACTTAACATCAACCAAAGCACATATCATATCCCACAGGACTCTTGCCACTATACAATGTATGAGTATGTGATTTACAGTTTCCTCTTCACATCCACACAAGAAGCACCGATTTGGGAAATGCCACCCTCTTCTCTGGAGCCTATCAAGCGTGAGCACCTTGCCCCAAGTAGCTTCCCAAGCAAAAAACAAAATTTTTGTTTGAACTTTATCCACCCAAATGTTGTTCTTCGGAAAATTGTTAGCCACAGAATTTACCACCAAGTTATAGGCTTCTTTAACTTTAAACTTTCCGTTTTTCCCCCCTTTCCAAAAAACAGCATCCTCTTCTAAAGTAGGATTGAACCCCCTCAATGTATGAAGCAAATTCCCTACCAACTCCAACTCCCAATCATTAAATCCCCTCACAAATCTTACATCCCAATCACCTTGGCCCACATTCTGGTCCCACATATCCTCTACTGTACCATTCCTATGAGCCGCCATCCCATATAGATGAGGAAACCTTTGGGACAGCACTGTACATCCGCACCAAAGATCATTCCAAAATCTGATTCTGGTACCATTCCCCATCCTAAAAGCCATATTCTCCCAACACCAATCCTTTTCCTTCATAATTTCCTTCCAAACCCCTACTCCAAAAGTCCCATTAGTCTTTTTGGTCATCCAACCAAACCCCTCTTGCCCATATTTCGCCACAAGTACTTGTCTCCACAAATTTTCCTTTTCACAAGCAAACCTCCAAGTCCATTTCCCCAACAAAGCTTTATTTAACGGGACTAGCTTCCTTAAGCCAAGCCCCCCCTTTTCCTTCTCCGTACACACAATCTTCCAATTAACAATGTGCACTTTCCTTTCTAAATTTCCTCCTCCCCAAAGAAAATCCCTTTGCAATTTTTCTAATCTTCGCGCAACCAACTTGGGCATACGGAAGAGAGACATTTGGTACAAAGGTATGCTAGCCATCGTACTCTTAATGAGAATAAGTCTCCCACCTTTGGAAATATATTGCCGTTTCCAGTGCGCTAGTCTTCTTCTCATCTTCTCCTCCACCCCATCCCACACGGCTGCACTCTTGTTACGGGCCCCCAATGGCAGCCCCAAATACATAGAGGGCATAGAGCCCACTTTGCAGCCCAGTTCCGCTGCCATCTCCTCCATCTCTTCCACCTCGCCAACTGGGATTAATTCACTTTTCTCCAAATTAATCCTTAATCCTAACGCGGCTTCAAACCAGAACAGAATCCAACTGAGATAAGTTAGATACTCCTTCCTAGCTTCACAAAAAACTATAGTATCATCCGCAAAGAGCAGGTGGGAGACATGCACTGGCTGCCTTCCTCCTCCTCGGATCCTACACCCTGACAAAAAACCCCCTTCAACAGCCCTTCTGATTAGATTGCTCAGCACCTCCATTCCCATCACAAAGAGGTAGGGAGAGAGGGGATCTCCTTGCCTCAACCCCTTAGAACTTGGAAAGAAACCGGCCGACACTCCATTCACCAACACCGAAAATTTGGCTGTGGAGATACAACTCCACATCTATCCCAGCCACCTTGAACCGAACCCCATCTTTCTCATGACTTTCATCAGAAACTGCCAATTTAGGCTGTCGTAGGCTTTCTCTATGTCCAGCTTACAAATGAGACCTCTCTCTCCCCTTTTTTGCCATGCATCAATTGCTTCATTTGCAATTAATGAGGCATCAAGGATCTGCCTCCCCATAACAAAAGCATTCTGATCAGTGGATACTACTCTCCCTATCACTTTTTTCAGTCTATTGGCTAAGACCTTGGCCAATAGTTTGTACAGCCCCCCCAAGAGACTGATTGGCCTGAATTCCCCAAGGTCCTCAGCCCCCCCCTTCTTGGGTATCAAGACCAAAAATGTACTGTTCATGCTCTTGATGAAAGCACTTTGCTCATAGAACTCTTTAAACATCTCCAAAACCTCTTCTTTAACTATAACCCAGCATCTTTGCCAAAAGGCCATAGTAAAGCCATCCGGTCCTGGGGCTTTGTCCCCATTCATCTCCATCAGGGCACTATGAATTTCCTCTTCAGAGAAAGGTTGTTCCAAGTTCTCTGCCTCTTGCTGATTTAGTTGCTCTAACTGCAGCCCTTCTATGTCCGCCTTCCAATCTGAATTTTCCGTAAGTAAATGCTGAAAGGCATTGGCCACCCCTTCTCTCACATCCTTTTCCTCAGTCAGCCACACCCCACCTATCTTAATTCTGTCCACATGATTGAATCTACGATGTGCAGCCACCATACGATGGAAGTATCCTGTATTGTTGTCCCCTTCCCTTAGCCATAACTCTCTGGAATGCTGCCTCCAATGAGTTTCCTCCAAAGAGACCCACTTAGCATAACTATCCTTTGCTTCCTTTTTTGATACTGTTTCCTCCTCTGATAGTCTTCTCTCACATTCCACCCTGTCCCAGTGATCCACAAGCTGCAGGGCAGCAGCTTTATTGTCTTCCAATCTCCCAAACACTTCCCTATTCCACTCTTTAAGCTTCTGTTTCACTACTTTCAATTTTGTAACCAGCCTAAAGCTAGCACTTCCTCTCACCTCTATTCCCTACCACCAGCTATGGATTAGCTCTTGAAACCCTTCTACTTTAAGCCACATGTTTTTGAATCTGAACAGGGAAGGACCGCGTCTCATAGTACCACCCTCCAGCACCACCGGGAAGTGGTCTGAAGCTGGCCTGGGCAGTCTTTTTTGAATCACACTGCTAAATTGATCCATCCAACTTGGGGTAACCAAAAATCTATCCAACCTGGCCCAATAACGATTATTTGGCCCCCCACTCCACGTATAATCACCTCCTTGCAACGGGAGATCAATCAGGCCTAACTCATCTATAACCTGAGCAAATTTCCTCATTGCTGCAGAAATTCTCCCTTGCCTATTCCTCTCATTCTGAGAGCGAATGACGTTAAAGTCCCCCCCTACACACCAAGGCTCTTCCCATAGACCTCTGATAGCCCCTATCTCATCCCACATACAGTCCCTTTCATTTTTGGTGAACGGACCATACACCCCCGTGAATACCCAGACAGCCCCATCTTCCACCTTCCTAAACCGGCAAGAAATAGTGAATTGCCCCTCCTCCCAATCCAACAGCTCCAGCAACCTTTTATCCCAGCAGACCAGAATACCTCCTGCCGTACCCGAAGCATCCACAGCCCTCCAGTCTAAGAATCTTCCCACTCCTATGCTTCTAACCACCCACTCGGACATCAGATTAATTTTCGTTTCTTGGATGCAAAGTAAGTCTACTTTCTGACTTCTCACAACAGCTTTAATTATTTTCCTCCTAGAGCAATCATTTGCTCCCCTCACATTCCAACATAAGATCTTAATCTTCATTAACTTCTATAAGCTGGCACCCTCTAATCTGAGAAGAAATTCTCTGCTTGCTCCCTCCCTCGTAGTTTATTGAGCATTCAAGCCTTTTCAGTTCCCTTTCAAACTTTGTCTTCTCTAAAACATCTCTACTGTATATCTTTTCTCTTCTCTTTCTGATTTTTGCCAGGAAATTCACGATTTCCTTCTCCAATCCTTCTATCGGGAAGCCTAAAAACTGGCTAAATTTGGCCAGATTGCACTCCTCCCATCCATTCTCCCTTTCCTCTCTAGCTTCTTGAGACACTGTCAGCATTGACCCTTTCTCCCACTCCTTGTCATTATCATTCACAGTGATGTCTTCGGCCAATTCCCATCTCCCACCACCATTCACGACAGGTTTGATCGTATTCAGCGGGATTTCATTTTGAATCACCTCACATGCCACCCCAGAATGATCGTAATACTCCCCCTCCGGAGTCCGATCAAAAGAGAGAGAAGAAGAAGACATGTACCCCGAGTCCCTACCCCCCCTTTGAATGAGAACAGACCCATACCTCGATTCCTCTGCAATTAACGCCCGATCGGTCACTGAGTGAGACGGAACCATTTGCTGCTTCCATGCGTCTTCCTTCTCCCTTATTTTAAGTGGTGTAGGATAAAAGGGTAGGCCATCACCCAAGGTTCATCGCTGTAGCAGTCTGAATGAATGTCTTGTTATCTATTTACCTATTCCATCTATCTATGCACAAATATAATTCTCAAAAAACAAGGCCTAACCGTCTGCATAAATGTCTTGCTGTCCAGATATTCCGTGTTATCTATCTATCTATTTGTCTATGCACATATATAATTCTCAAAAAACATAATTTCCATTAAATGATTCCTGCACTTTTCACACTTACACAAACCAAACAAAAAATTAGGAAACTCCCTTCCCTAAATACCAGGTTCCTATACTAACAGTAACAGTAAGTAGCAACAAAAAGAAATAAAAAAAAAACCATTAATACACAGGATGCTCATGATTATATTATCAAAAGTACAAAAATCCAAAATAGATGCATAAGCCAGTAAATCAGAGTAGATAATTTGGATCACTCCACAGACAAACTTACATCGTGCTCACTAATTTCCTTCTCCCAGGACTTTGCACTCCATTCATCAACCCCCTTGGCTCCATAGTATTCTTCAACTTCAAAACCTGTACTGTCCTTTATAACTTTAAATTGCTGCATTTAAAAACCATCTTAGTCTTAATAGGTGATCAATGGGAAATGAATCTTCAAAATGCATTCGAGAAAAGGAAGACTTTATTTATTCAGAATTTAAAGAAGTTTCAATATTTCTAAACTTCTAATTTCTAAAAAAAAAAAAAAAGGTTTCTTGTTCTAAAATTTGTTGAGTCCTTTTTAGAATCTAAAAAGTCTTTTTTATTAGAAACATTTTATTATAAGAAGTGTTTATAAAGTTTTAAGTTCTTCATTCTAAAGTGAAAGTTTCTATTTTCTTTTTAATTCCATTATTTGGAAGATTTAAGAGTTTAAGGATAGAAATAAGAAGGTATAGAGGTTAGCTTCCTTTTTTCAAGATTTTATTCAGTTTTTAAGGTTTTCTAAAGGCCTATAAAGGCTAATTGCTGTAAAATGAGATGAATGATGAGAAAAACCCGACTTCACTTGCCCAAAACAAAATTTAACGTATTATAAGAGATTTTTTAAATTTTTCAGAAATGAAAATAAAAACAAAACAGAACAAGAACTTCAGAATTTATTTTCTTTCCTTTTCTTTTTCCTCGTTTCATCAGCCACCAAACAGAAGGTAAAAGGAAACTGCCATAAAGTACAACCAAAAAGAACAAAAATGCGGAAGCGAAACTTCAAACCCGCAACGACGGTAATATAAAAGTGCTAATAACCGAAAACCAAAATTACAGAAATTGAAGCTCAATAAAGATACCTAAAAAGGAAGTAAATTATTTAGAGCCAGCATATAGCTTAAATTAACTGATTTCCAAGTTTTCGGAAGCGAAAACAAACGCAAGATTCAAACTTTCATACATAAATTTAGTCATACATTCTCAATAAAGACCAATAATGGACAAATTAACCCGCAAGAATAAATGCGGCCAAAAATCAAATTCGTGTTGAAATTCAAGCTCAATTGAATAAATAAATAATCCCGGAAACAAACAGAAAAAATGAAAAAGAAGCATGCCTGATTAACCAGATGAACAGTAGGAGCCAAGAAAATAATGAATAATTTACGGCCATCAGCCTTCACAGCTTGACCTATCTCCCTAATCAACATCAAAGCGATCATTGTCTTCCCAGTCCCAGTGTCCAACACCGCAATCGTGTTCCGCCGCTTCGCGACTTCGAACACCTTCCACTGATAGCTACAAAACCAAGAACCACAAACACAATCATCAAAATCACAGTTCCAAATAAAAAAGAAAATAAATAATAAAAAAACAAACGAAAAAAAAAAAAAAAACAAAAACCTTCTTGGACTGAGCTCCTTGGAAGAAGACGATGAAGATGGCAATGGCGATGGCGGTGGATTCGAATCATCGTCTGCGTCGCGTTTCAAGTTCATCTCGTCGAAACTTCGCTTCAGAGGATTGGCCAATTCCGGAGAATGCATTGTGGAGAATAATAATCGGCACGATTACAAGCACAAGAAGTGCGAAAACCCTAGAAAAGATCTGGAAACGCCGATCGGAACTCTCCGTGTTTTTTCTGCTGGGGAGAGAGTGAGAGAATAGGCGCCAAACGCATGACACGCTGCGTTTTGACTCAAGAGTCCACAACTCATGACTCGGATTTAGAAGTTTAAATAGAGTCAGATTAGGGAACTGTTCAAATCCCCACGCACAAAAAGGCGCGTGTGTCTAACAGTCCAATCGTGTAGCGAGGTGCAGGCAAATGCGAACTGGAGTGAGATTAGAAACCTTGTACATGTGGAGCTAGGTAGCCTTTTTTTTTTCTTTTTCTTTTTTTTTTCTTTTTAGTATGGATGATAACGGAAGGGGCTGTTTGGGAAACTGGAAGAGAGGTTTTCGACTCCGTGCGGAAGTTCCAATCAATCAGAGATTTGGGTTCTGACAATAGGAGTCAGGACGGAAACTATCAAAATGGCCCTGGAGTTCCCGGATTTGGATTCTGTACATCTATTTTCTGCCATTTGTTTATCTAAACTTTTTTATTATTTATTTTATTGAAATGAAAATAAGGAGTAAAAGCATGGTGTTAAAAACCAAACTGGACCGATCGGACTGCTGGCCGATCACGGTTCCGGTCTGGTCCGGTTAATTAGCCTGGAAAGTGGTTAAATCGGAATCAGACCGGTTGAACCAACGGTTCGGCCGGTGAATCGGGCGGTTCAATTCCCCCCTTTCCCCCTCCAGCAACCTCTTTGGGAGCTGCCATTATCGTCAGCATGGAGTTCCCCCATCGGCACAGAGCTGCCACTGAAATGCCCCCACTATTGATGGCAAAATTCCCCTGCTACAGTAGTCGTCACCAACAACGGAATCTCGATCAACGCATAGTAGTAATTCCTCTTTCCTCCTGCAAAAAGATGTCCGGACACACCCTCCAATGGTTTTGTTAGCCATGGCTCAAGAAATCAAGCTATCAGGCTTTTTCAGGGATAGTTAACCTACCTTCCTCCTTGTGTGAAGACTCTTTTACATAGTGTCAGAAAGTATGGCGCCGCTGTGCTAGCGGGTCCCATCGTCATGATTGCGGCTCATAAGGTGGCAAAGCAATCATGACATTTCTGGTGCCAGGTGGCGGGTGCCAGGTGGCGGCTGCCACTTCAATTATGACATTAAATATCGGGGATGTGTCAGGCACTTTGATAAAATTTAGGAATATCTTACCTCTTTAAATATCAGGAATGTGTCAGGCACTCTGATAAGATTTGGGAATATCCTGTCGAGCTTATCTTGCATTGAAGATGAGTGACAATTCAGGAGACTTGGTCGTCAATATTATCTGAGTTTGCTTTTTGATTGTGGGCGGAAATGGATCCGGCGAATCGCTAGTGTCTGACGAGCTAAGTTGTCCGGGGAATCTGAAATGACGGCTGCGGATGTTCTCCGGGTACGAGCTATCAGAGTATCCGGACATGCCTGACCGAGGAAGTTGAATCGCCCTTCTCTCTCATCCGACGGCAGGCGTCGGATGTGAAGTATCCGGAGAAGGTGGAACGTCAGCTGGATCCGGATGTGAGATATCTGGATGAGGTGGAACGTCGACCGGATAGAATTCTTATCCGGGTGGAATGAGCTATGCCGCACGTCTTAAGGGGGAGAGAGCCACGTGACATTTTTTAGGGAGGATCCCACAATGCCCCCTTTTATATCGCATGTCTGGCCCGGTCAGAAAAGGTGAGATAAAAATGCTACCTTTACAAAATTTCTCTTTCATTGGTAGTATTGCTTTAGATTGGCTACGTTCCAAGGGCAGAGTAGAGGGGTTCCATTTAAGGTTTGCAAATGGTACGACCCATTTTCGTTGGCTTTTGATACCATATAAGGACCTTCCCAATTGGCTTGAAATTTTCCAACTCCTTTCTCTGTCGTGTCTTCAAAGATTTTTCTAATCACCAATGACCCTTCCTTGAAAATTCGAGGTCGTACCTTCCTGTTGTAATATGCAGTTACCTTTTGTTGATATGGAACCAAGTAGTATGGTCTTTGAAAGGTTGGTCTTTGAGAGTGGCTGAGTAGTACGGTGAAAAAGAAAGTTTGGAAGATGTTGAAACACTAAGGTGGTATTTTGTTTTTTAGCCCAATAAAAGAAGCTAAAATAATTTGTTGATATCAACCAATATAATTGTGAAACCAAGGTTTGATTAATTTCAGTTTTGATGATAGCAAAATAAGGTTTAGAACTAATGATTATATTTCAAGTGTGTTTAGGTAAGACGATTTTCAAAGTGGCAATCATAAAGACAAATTAAGCCAAAGAGAAATCATGAAGAAGAAGACCACCTCAAAGAGAAGTGTTTTTCAAGACCCAAGCTTCATAAGATCTCTTTGTAATGTTGTTGGTACACTAGGATTTTCATGCATTACATTATTTACTTATGCACCGAAATCATTCAAGAGTTATTTTGTTTTTTTCAACTAAAACTTTGTGTCCAATGGTCTTCAAACTTGTTTAAAAGGTTTTAAGTTGAAAAGGTTGGTTGTTGACCCAAAAACGGCTCAACTGATTGAATTGGATGAGGAACCGGTCGACTTATAGCTCAACCGGTCTAGGTCTCGGTCGACCCCCAGATCAACCGGTCGAGGTTCGGGTCGACCCCCAGCTTAACCAGTCGAGGGTGCAAAAAACTTTTTCTTTCTTCCAGAACGATTGTTCAACTAGTCAAGGTTGAACCTCAACCGGTTGAGGCTCGGTCGAGGTCTAACGGTTACATACCAGGTATTAAATGCTAACGATTAGTCAACCGGTCGAACCCCCAACGACTAGTTTGGTTTTTTTCTTCTATAGAAATGCTAAAATCTTCATTGTTTTATAAGTTTAACATTCTCAAACCTTTCTTGAATATATTTGAGCCTTGGAGTAGTGTTTTTTAATGCACCATTGTTCTAAAACTTGCATATCTTTAGTGCACCTTTCAATCCTAGTTTTCTTGTATCATTTGAGCTTAAAGTTTTTGTACTATGATTTTTTGAGATCAATTATTTGTATATCTTTGAGATGAAGATTCTCAAGTGGGGGGTATCACTTGAGTGGTTGTTCAAGAGTAGGGTACCTCTTGAGAAGTGTAAAAGGTGCTTGGAACCAAAAGTCCAAGAAGGTGGATTAGAACCATAATCCAATTGTATTACTTGAAGGCTTGGTTTGGAAGCCTTGAATTAGTGGAACCTCAAGTTTGGGATTGAAGCTAGAGGATAGTGAATATAAGTCGGATTGCGCCGAACCACTATAAAATCTTGTGTTTTCATTCTCTTTTCCCTACTCTTTTAATTTATATGCAATTGTCTTTATATTGTTTATTATATATTTGCATATCATTGTCTCTTACATTCACATAGTTTAAATTTGCAAAAAAAGACCATCACCCTATTCACCCCCCCCCCTCCTCTAGGGTAATTACCATAGGTTGGATTAGCCTAATTTTTCTAACAATAACTAAACTAAATATGTTGACAACAAGTTCACTTTAATTATATTGGTTGATATCCATACATTATTTGTAAATTAATAGAAAAAAATTTAAAAACAAACACTACCTAATGGTTTATTTGATCACATTTTAAAATAATAATAATAATAATTGGTGTTAAAAACAATTTTTAAGAACAAATATTTATTTGAAAACTCTAATATGACCAAACAATAAATAAATAAAGAAAATCTGTTGGCTCTCCATAAAATTACTACCGTGTAATACAAAAATTATCAAAGTGTTCCTTGTATTTTTAATTATTATTCAAAGTATTATATAAAAAATAATTGAAAATGTTAAACATTTTTATTAAAGACAATACATTTCAATACAAATTCTCAAAAAAAAATTAATTTTTTATAAAAAATTCGTCTTAAGCTTGTCAAATGAATGTTTTCAATCTTAAAGAGCCAAAAATTGTTTTCAAGAATAGTTTTTAGATTGGGCTTAAACTATTCTCTATTAAGTAAATTGGTGGCTGCATTTGTGGAGTCAAATTGACACATTTTCAATAACCAACTATAATATCATTTATAAGAATGAAACTCTTTCTTTCATAGATATTGTCTAGAATGCACCAAGGTTCTCATGGATTTTAAATGCATCTAAAAAATTAAAAGGAGTTCACCCTCCCTCTAGCCATGAGATCTCACATGTATTCAGATTCAACTAAGGCTTTTGATATGACACAAAAAAGTTCATAATGTTGTGATATAAAGTCTCAAGCAAAATCAACTCAGATGATACCACATCAATAATATAAAGAGCTTGATCATTTTATGAATTTAATATATCATAAAGTAGAAATAATCCGAATTATAGGACTCTAACAATGTACATTTCCATAAGAAATTGTCATTAGTTAAATTATAGGATTTTACAAAAAGATTGAAGGAAAAAAAAAACCAAAAAGTGATGAGCTCTTACAACCCCATTTGTTATCCCTATTCTTGACTTTAGCTAAAAGCTAAAGCTAAAGTCAAAGTTACAATTTTAAAAGGACAATATTGACATTATAAAAAATTTATTAAACATGAAAAAACCTCTTGCATAAGTCAAAATAGAGGTTTTATAAAAATCTCATTCGCTTGACTTATTAAGTTTTTTTTAAAGTCATAAGCTCTTTAAACAAAATTTAGTCAGATAGGTATAAAAGCTTTTATTGAGCTTATAAAAGAGCTTTTAACTTCTTAAAAATCAAACCAAACAAGCTTGTATACATTACCAATAATCCCCATAAGAGGAGACTCCATCTCTAAAATGGTGGAAGCAATTTTCATCTCTCAACACAATTTCTTTTTCAAAAACTTTTGATATGTACTTGATTGCATTATGGCAATCCCTACAAACTCTAAGGTTTTTAATCACTCGGATTGTGGTTGATGCAAGAGTGTGTGGACCCCATATTTTGCTCAAGAGTTCTCACTCGATGGCGTAACTCGCTTTTAATTTATTTGGTGAAAATATGATTTTTTGAAAAAGACTTGGAGTTGCCACTAATTTTTGTTTTATTTTTTAAGGAAAAACAAAACAAAAAAGAAAACCCCAAGTGTGACTCTTTATTCGGAAAAAACGGTCTATGAAAAACCAAGCCTAGGTTTGGAAGTCAGGTTGCTTATTGGAAAGGTACAGTAAAGACCATAACACCCCTCTAAACCCCTAAAAAATAGGTCTCTACTAAATAAGGTGAAACAAACATGACAATTAATTAGGAAATCAATGGATACCGAAAAGATCATAAATTAAAAGCAAGTTATGATAACGAATGAATAAACAAAGTGAGAGTGAGAGCGTACCTTGACAATAGGTAATAAAACGCTATCATGAAATAGAGTTAGTGTACAATGATAAGTGTAAAATATTTCACACAAAACCAATCAAAATCAAACAATATCAATCATGTAATTCACTTGAGTTATTTTCGAAAGAAATGTTATGATGTTGGGCCTCCACCAAAACTCAATTTATTTTGCATGAGTTAATTCCACAAATTCCATTATTTTGGAATTATGAAAATTGTCTTCATGCTTATTAAAAATCAAGGAAAGCGGAAAACTATTTTAAAATCAAAGAAAAATTGTGAAAGTGCTTACCTGAAAGGAAATATAGCAAGTTTATTTAAAAATAGGATTTGTAGTGACTTAAAACCCTAATGAAAGATGAAAACTGGTAGAATTAAAAAATATTTGAAAACTGGAGTGGAATTAAAATTATTTGAAAGAAAATTAGAGTTTTCAAAATTGGAACTTTGAAGAATTATTTGATAATGAAAATTTTGAAAATTAACTTTGAAAATTGAAATTTTGAAAAATTATTCGAGAATGAAAGTTTTGAAAATTGGAATTTTGAAGAATTATTTGAGAATGAAAATTTTAAAATTAGAATCTTGGGAAATTATTTGAAAATGGAAGTTTTGAAAATTGGAATTTTGGAAAATTATTCGTGAATTGAAGTTTTGAAACTTGAAATTTTGAAGAATTATTTGAGAATGAAAATTTTAAAATTAGAATTTTGGGAAATTATTTGAAAATGGAAGTTTTGAAAATTAACTTTGAAAATTGGAATTTTGGAAAATTATTCAAGAATTGAAGTTTTGAAAATTGAAATTTTGAAGAATTATTTGAGAATGAAAATTTTAAAATTAGAATTATGGAAAATTATTTGAGAATGGAATTTTTAAAAGATAAAATTTTTAACATCAAAAGATGAATCAAGAGGATGACACGTGGCATGAAGGTTGTACTGGAAGGTGACCATGCATGGCCACCCAAAGGTAAAGCTTGGGAGCACATCTAGGACTGCAGTGTTGGTGTCAACAATTACAATGATAGAGATGTTAGTAAGAGAGGTAATTGGAATTGGGAAATTTCAAATTCTTCTCTTCACAGATCAACCGGAAATATGATCAACTAGAGGAACAAATAATGTTTATATGACCCTTTTTTCCATATTCTAACAATGACTTTGGAGGCTTAGAGGATTCTATAAGAATTTTCCATCTTATACAACCTGAAATATTTAAATTCTCGGACTGAACAAACCTCCTCAAATGAATCAAAGCTTTGACTAAGATCACCATTATCTAGCCTATTGCCCTTTCTAAAATGGCTTATCTCAATAACTTCTAGCCCATATTGGATTGAAATCTTTCACGAACCAGAATATGTTCGGAACAAGGATGGAAAATCGTTGGAGGTTAACTCACTAGTTGGTACAAATTTCGAAGCATCAACATGAAAACAAAGATTGTAACTCCTTTGAAGAAGAACGAGTTTTAGATATGAAAGGTTTGTTGAGGTTAATCTCATCCAAAACCATTTGATTAATTTCTCTGGATTTATGTTTTCAGGTCTTGAGTTGTCTATAAATGCTCCATCTACAGCAGATGATAATCCATAGAAGAGTTGTAATGCCCAATTTTTTATATTTTTTATTTGGATAAGTTAGGAAAATAAAAAATATAATTAATTAATTAATTAATTTAATAAAATGAAAGAGGGTAAAAATGTAATTTTTCGAATAAATAGCCTAGGTATAAATTAGAAATTTCTGTTCTTCCTGTTATTTTCTTAATAGCGTTCATGTTCATATAATTCCAGAGAACGTAAGGTTGGAGTCATAATTTAGGGTTTGAAGAACAGATCTCTACAGGTAAGATTCTAACCCCTAAATTAATATTTTAGATTCATTAGTTAATTTCAAGCACATTAGATATTTTTTGGAAAATCCAAATCTAGGTTAGGGTTTGTTTATTTAACTTTTAGATCAAAATGTTTGAAAATTTGCAAGTATAGGTTGATTTATTGATGAAGATAGGAAAATTTCAAAAATTTAAATGGAATAGAAAAATAAATAAATAAATTTAAAATGAAAAAAAAAATCAAAGGAAAAAAAGAAATTTTAGATTTTAGATAATAAATAAATAAGTCGTTTGTGGAGGCTTTATATTGAAAGGAAAATAAATAAATAATAGGAAGAATTGCATGATTTCTGGATTTTGGAGGGATGATATAGATACTTGTATTTATTGTATTGAGGCATTGTAGCTGTGTGCATGTGCTGGAAGAAGAAAAAAAAAACTTGTCAAGGTTAAAAAAGAATTAAAAAAAAGGTGTGTGCATTGGATGGAAGGAAAGCCTTGGAAAACTAAAAAAACAATATATATATATATATAAATAATGAATAATCATAATAATGATGATAACAATGGGAAGTACTTGCTTTGCTTTATTGGTTTTGTGTGTACCGAGACAAGTGGGTAATGGTTTGGGTGGCTATTGAATTTGATAATTAATATAATAATAATATTTAGTTTTAGATTAATAAATAAGATAATAGTAATAATGGTTTATTGTAATAAATAGAATATGAGATTTAGTAAAAAAAAAATTATATCGAATTTTATAATGAAATAAATTTGTAATTTAATTAAATTAGTAATATGTTATTAGAAACAAATTGGGAATTTATTAATTTTATTTAAATAAGGAATAAATTAGTTAAATTATATATAAATAGTAACAGTTATTTCTCTTATGTTATATTAGGTGAAGAGTAGATTTTCCAGAATTATTTTTCTCCTAAGTTTTCCAGGATTTCTTTTGAGGTAAGAGAAATTAATGCAGTTATTTTTTTTAGAAACAAATTTTTATATACATCATTTGGAAACGTTTTGAGTTATTTTTCGTTTTATGCATGGATCAAATACGTTTTGCATAAAAAGTATGTTAGAACCTTATATTTTGTTTACAACAGAGAAACGTGGAGATATTATGTTTTGCAAATTTGAATAATTGAAATAAGTGTTTGACTCTTGTTTGTTTAGCCCTTGTTAACGGGATATAATAGTTGACATTTACATTTCTTGGTGGGGAATGTAATTGATTTGGACCCCAACCTCTATGGGTTTGGTTAGAGGTTACTAGTACTAGTAGTGTTTGGTTTCGTCCACCTTAAAGGAACAATTTGAGGCTAGCCACCTATTTGAAAAGTCTTACCTAATTGGATACCATTTGATGTTTGATGACCATAATAAATAAATGATTTGAATGTTTTGACTGAATTTGATATGAAAATGTTTGAATTAGAAATGAAAGTATACAGTTAAAAGTTTTGAATGTATTGTCAAAATTGACCCAAAGGTTTATGAAAATAATTAGTTATAATATCTTTTATTTTGCAAGTGAACTTGAAATATTTAATCAATAGATTGCATTAATGTTCCTTATTGGGCTTTGAGCTCATTCCTATTTGTTGATAATTTTTTTCAAATACCCTTAGTTCGGGCAATGAGTGATGACTAGGTCGGGGAATGGTCATCATTAGGATTTTGCTTAGGATGTTATTTTTGGACATTGTTAGCTTATAAGTTTATGTTCATTTGGATTATTTGGTTTTTGGAAGCTATTTAGATATTGAACTTTTAATTTTTTTTTTTATGATAGTTTGAAGTTGAGATTTGGAGATTACGAAAATTTTTGTTAACACTTGAATTGTTTGAGTTTGCAATCTATTTGGATAATGGATTTTGGTTGATGGATGCTTAGTTTTAAAGTTAAGTTTTGAAGATTTTAGAATTTTGTTTCACTACTCTGAATAGGTATTTGGTAATTGGTAACTTTCAATTATAAGATAATTGTTTGGGTTAGGTTATACTTTAAGCCTTTGGGTTTGAGGTGTAAAATGATCATCACGCCCTTGGGATGGGTCATGGGGCGTGACAAGAGCTACATAACAGGTATAACCTGAAGCTTAGGGGTCGTCTTCATCCATATAGATCCTCAAGTAGCATTTTTGCTTCCATGATCGAATGAATATCATCTCTGTCACCAATGAGTAGGCTTTTTGTAAGAATTATTCCAAGAAAACATCATTAATGCTAGGAAACTTGGATATCCCATTAAGAGAGAGAGCTCATCAATTTTTGTAGGAAGATATCCATCATTTGAGGGCCCAAAGACTGCAAATGACCAAGAAGGAACACCTTCATAGGCCATGAAAAGGATGGTTGACATGGTGATACTCTTTGCATTTTCAGTGATAAAAAAGGCCAAATAAAACTACAAATGCACACCCAAGCTCCATGGCCCTCATGTTCACTAACACAGTGCTAAAAAATTTTATAATTTCCAATCCAAACTTAGATGATCTTTGAAGATTACTTCTCAATTCTGAATGATCCACCAAACTCATTGATTACTACTAAAAAACCACACATTTTAGATACTAACTTTCATGAGTTTCACACCTTTTGAGTAGTAATTATGCCTAATATGCCCAAGTAATACATTGCTACCCTTACAAGAGATACTAATGGTTCTTTGTTGAGTTTTGGAGATATTTTAAGGTGATTTTTGAAGCATGGAGTGACAAATGGAAAATGGAATGGAGGAGGGTGCATAATGTGGATGAAGAGGAAGAGGAAATGCACTTGGACCAAGCTTTGGAGCTTAATTGAAGGTGGTGGAGATGGATTAAAAATGAAGAAATGAGAGAAATTGCAAAGAGGAGTCGGAATAGCATGATTTTCGATTTCGCATGACCATGCGAAATGAAATAGGAAGGATGTTGGCTGCAGCACATAAGGAAATTGTGAAAAAGTGATTTCGCATGACCATGCGAAATTTTCGCACAGTCATGCGAAACGCTCCAGAAGAACGAAAATGAAGCTGATGGATTTTCCACTTTGCATCATCATGCGAGATTGCTAAGGGCTCGTGCGAAAATGCATTTTCTCCAGATTCCTTGATGAAGAAGCATCCGGAAGACCTCTAAAATGTTGCCAAGTGTCCTTTTTACCTTGGCTTATAAATAGTAACGAGATGGACTCATTTAAGAACCTGACTTTTGATACATTTTCTAATTGTAGAACTTTTCATACTTCTTCTCTTTATATAATTCTCTACTTTCCTTCATTTTCTCTCATTTTCTCGATAGTCAAACATGTCTTGTGAGATCAAATCTCCAAGCATGAGTAGTTAAATCTCGTTTTTCTCAGAAGAGGGAGGATCTAGAGGCAAGATCTATGATGAATTAGAGAATTGAGCTTGAATTGTAAAGGTAATTTGATCCAATTGATTGATTAATTGAAATTTGGGGATTTTTCTCTTCAAATTGTCTTGGATGATTACTACAATGCAAGCTAGGTAGATTCATCAAATTCTTAATGTTAGATTTGATGAGATTGAATAGTTGCATTGTGTGAATCATCGGAAGATAATTTAAGATGAATTGAATATATGATTCAAATTGATCTCTTAGATTAGATTACCTAATTTGAAGGGAAATTAGATCTAGACCTAAAGCTAAATAAAAAATCGGTTTAGATGAAAATTTAGGTTTTCAATCTAACTTGATGAAAATTAGATCTCAACACTATTCACCATGGAAATTTCTTTCTAGAAAATCCTAACTCCGAGAATCTCACCTCTTATTAATTTTCTTCTCTTTTACACTTCATTTCCCTCTCAATTTGAATACATTGTTATTTTGGAATTTTGTCATGCAATTTCAAATCAATTTCACTTGATCACAATCATTTCTTATCATCTCATTCAAGCCTTAATTACCAAGAATAATCCATCCTTATGGACGATACCTAAAAACCACTATACTACAGTAGTTTGTACTAAAACCATTTTTTGATCGGGTACAAATTGCTATAGAAGAGTGAATTAGGTTATAAATTTTGTTTTGATCCAATAAACGACAAAAACCGAGCGATCACTCATACCATATGTTTTTACTAACCTCAATTTGAGTTCCATCTATCCACTGATTAACCACACTAAGCACAACATTCACATATCTCATTGATTGACCTAGATTCATAAATACCTCTGGTTCTAAGGTGTTTGCTCATAGAAGGAACTTCATGGGTGGGAGTTAAGAACAAGGTCATGGATTGGGACTCCATGTGTAGAGAGTGGAAAAGAAACAAAGACACATTGTGGAATGAAGCTTAATAGAAAGGGAAATAAACAATGAACTCAATGTTTAGCAAGTATGAAGAAACCCACTTCACTATTTGTCTGTGGGTTTAAAGATTAGTGGCATGAACTAAGAAACTTTGAGTAAATGCTAAAAGAAGAATCTCAATAAAATCTAGAACATAGCAATATACAGGATAATCTTCACATGAAATCAAAGGATATGAAAAAAGAATAAAAAATATCAAAACCACAAAATAGTCTAGAATCATCAAAACATGCATGTGGCCTTAGTCACCCACACCCAAGTAGGTCAATGACATTCAGAAATCAAGATGAAATATAGAAGAACAATATGAATCCGAATGAGTCAGAAATCCATAACATTCATACTTGGAAAAGCTCATTTCCAACCTGATCATTCGAGCTTCTAGCTCTCTTCCTTTGTTCTACTCTCTTCCTCTATGCTCCCCTCTCCGAAAAACTCCCCCTCTTTCCAATCTCACCATAACTCCTCCTTCACCCTTTCCTGCAGCTAACACACATTCCCCCACTTGCTCTGTTTCTTCTTCTTTAAGCTTCCACCAGCTCCCACTGTTTCAACCACCACCATGGCAAGGTGGTCACATCCTTGCCACATATCTCAGTAGCTTGCTCACCTCTGAAGAAGCCGTTCCCCACTCCAACAACATGCTGCCAGCTCCTCCGGGTGTGAGAAAAATCCCTTGGTCCAAGAGGGGTCTACAGAGTGCTTATAAGTCCATAAGCTATCGCAAGCTTTTCACTATGGTAATAGAGAGACCGCTCTTTCTACTCATCTTCTACATCAAGTAGCACGAATTCTGTATCAGGAACATATCCATATTCTGTTTTCATAATTTCCTCTATTTTATCATAGATTATATCAGCTTGAGGGGTGTGATCTATCATCCACCAAAAACAAATGCAGCTTGTTCTTCACATCAATCCAACTAAACCCAGGATCTTTCTTTACATTCTTCCTCTTCATCATTTTTCTAGCATAAGTTGCATCATCCCATCGATTGGCAGCAGCATAGATATTAGACAAAAGAACATAAGCTGCAGAGTCGAATGGTTCCAAAGCAAAGAGTCGTGCAGCCACACGCTTTCCAATTTCTACATCCCCTTGGATCCTACAAGCACCAAGAAGGGCTCTATTCATTGAAGCAGAAGCTTTGAAGGGCATCGTTTCAATCACTTTATCTACCTCTTGGACGAGCCCTGCACGCCCTAGGGCATCAACTAGACAAGAATAATGCTCAATCTCAGGCTCAATACCGCAATCATTGGGCATTGAATGAAAATACTCATAGGCCTCAGAAGTTAAGCCAGCAAGGCTACAGGCTGAAAGGATTCCAATAAAGGAGACTCTATCAGGTTCAATTCCATGAGATTTCATACTCTTGAAAAGGTTAACGGCTTCTTCAGCATTCCCATGTTGAGCTATACCCACTAACATGGCATTCCATAGCACGATGTTCCTCACATTCATTTTCTTAAATAACCGATAAGAATCTTCTATGTTGCCACACTTCGCATACATGTCAACAAGTGAAGTCCCGACAAAAGGGTCTGAAACACAATCCAACTTGATCACATTTGCATGCAGCTGTCTTCCTTGTTCCAATGCTGTTACATAAGAGCTAGCTTTGATGAGGGTAGCAAATGTGTATTCATCAGGCATGACCCCGGATTGCCTCATCGGATGGTATATCCTAAGAGCCTGGTCCTCATTCCCATTATCCACGCATCCTGAAATCATGGATGTCCATGCAACATCATCAGGTGCAGATATATAATTGAATACGATGCCTGCATTCACCATGTCTCCACATTTGATATACATATCTAGAATTCCACTATTGACATATAAATCTGAATCAAACCCTGCTTTTATTACGTGAGCGTGAATTTGCTTTCCTTCATCTAACAACACTAAGCAACCACAGGCTTTAGCTGCAGTTGCCAATGTGATCTGATCTGACTTCTCTCCACTTCTGTTGATTAGACTAAACAGCCCCAATGCTTTGTTACCGTCATTGCTTATTATGTACCCAAACATCATTGCATTCCAACATGCCAGATCCAAATCATCTTTATTTTGAAAAATGAGCTCTACTTCCTCCATTTTTCCACTCTTGGAATAAACATCAATAAGCGTCGTGGCTACAAAAGTGTCAGCAATGTTACTAGTTTTTAGAGCATGAACATGAATTTGTCTACTAATATTCAAGCCATCTATAAGAGAGGAGCAAGCCCTCAAAACGCTAGCCAGTGTAAAATGATCCGATTTTAGGCCCTCATGTAATAGATCTATAAATAGGTTCACTAATTCCTCCTCTAAACTACTCTAAGCACAACTTGATATCATTGAGTTCCATGAAATTAAATCCAAATGTTTCATGTCATTGAACACTTCTCTTGCAAAATAAACACAACCCATCTTCGAATACATGTTGATAAGACTATTTGCAACAGAGACGTCTGAATCCAAACCTGATTTCACTGCAATGCCATGGACTTGTTTCCCCAGTTCTAAATCATCTGTACCTGCAACTGCAGCCAAAACCTCAAGTAATGTCACGACATCGTAATCTACATTTAATCCATTCCTATTCACAAAGCATTCAATTGCACCCCAATTATCACCCGCCCAGAGATACTCGGACAATTTCTTATTCCAACAAAACACATCCAGATTATCATCAGACAAAGATAATTCATCAGCATAAGCTTGAACCTGGTCCGCATGCCACTTGCCTTCATCCCAATTCACTTCAAAAACCCCATTAAGAATTAATTGCACACTAAACTCATTAGGCCATAACCCACTCCGATGGAACTCTGAGAAGAGTTGAAATGCCTCCTTCTCAAGACCCAATTGCACATATCCCTTAAGCATCATATTCCACAACACCACGTCCCTTTCCCGCATCCAATCAAACAAAAGCCTAGCATCCTTCATCCTCCTACACTTGGAATAAATATTCATAAGTGTCCCAAAAACAAAAACATCCCATACCAACCCAATCTTAATTGCATACCCATGAACCCCCTTGGCAGCCCACAAACACCCAGAATTCAAACACAGCTTCAACACAGGAGCCAAGGTCATCCTAGTAGTCGAACCCAACGACGCCCGTAAAAGCCAAAAAAGATGAAGCCCCTCTTGAGCATTACCGTCATTGGAGTCAATAGACGCAGCATAGGCACCGAGAATCGCGTTCCAAGTGACAAGGTCTCGCTCGGGAGTTGTGTCGAACACTTGGCGAGCGAAAGAGAGGGACCCACATTTGGAGTACAAAGTCAGGAGGTTGTTGGTCAGAAAATGGTCGCCGGCGGTGCCGGAAACAACAATGCGAGCGTGGGTGCATTTCCTGAGAAGTAAGTTGTGGGTTGAGATGGCGGTTCGAAGGAGAGAGAACCATTGTGAGGAAGATGAGTGTGAAGACGACGAGAAGGAGCTGAAGAGAGAGGTGAAATGGAGGTAAAGGAAGGTGGGGAGGGTGTTGGAGAATGGGGAGATTGTGGTTTTATGGAAGTGCCTCTGTACCTTGCGCATTGTATTGCTTTGATTTCCCTTCAAACCACAGACTCCATGTGTCTTGAGAATTTTACAAACAGCTAGAATGCATTCATCATCATCCCAACGCTTGGCTTTTGAACATCAAATTGATTTATAAGCATAAAAATAGTTGTCAAATGAATAACTTCTCAAAACAATCTAAAAACGCCTTAAACTTGCTATTAAAAATTATCTTATTTAATAATAAATTTTAAAAATTTGTTACAATTTTTGAAATTCTTCAATAGAGAATTATTGATTAAGATAATAAGTCATCATTCTTACCAACATATCTGCAGCATAGCCAAAAAGAGTTTCTCTATTCAATCCTTTTCCATTTTGTTGCTGAATATCCTGACTGTACATGTTATCTCTTTGTTTCCTGAGCCTTTTGTGAGTTCTTAAAAGGTCAAATCTTTGATGAAGGTAGACGGATTGAATGAAGAAAAATTCTCATTTGGGCCACTTTTCATACGCATAGAAATAGAGGAAATTTTCAATGATGCTGGCATGCTGCAGATATCTTATCATCATTCACCATCAATCACATTTTTGAATGTGATGGTAAGACATCATTTTTCAATAATTCAGCATATTCCCTTTCATGAATGTCATCATCTCTTTTCCAATGTGCCTTGTTCTAAACCATCAAAACCGCCCTTTCCCTTTTCTGTGGGCTTGCCCAAAACCATCTTCAAACAACTCCTCATATTTAGATGCAGATTATTCAGCTGCCTGAATAAGATATCTTCATCTCTTCCCTATGTTGATTGATAGTCTATACCAACAACCAAGAATGAATGAATACCCCATGTGAAACCTGGAGGTTCTTTCTTCACAAAGTAAGAATCTGGGGGAGTGAATATTCTATGAGCAAATAAACAGCCATGGCTGGTGAAATTGAACTATCATGTAAATCAATTCTATCAGTTACATCTGAGAGGGGGGTGAAAATAAAGACTAAGGTACAAAACAATAGAAAAAAAAAGGTACAGGAGAAAGGAATAGGGGAAGGAATGTAACAAAGAAATAAAGATTAAGGTACAAAACAACTGAAAAAAAAAAGGTGCAAAAGTTGATGGGTTCCTGTCGACTACCAAAATGCGATGCCGTTGTCAAACAAGTTAAACCTTACTGATACATTTCTGCTTCCTTTTTTTCCTTTTCTCTTTTCTTTTTTGACTTCTCCATATTCCTTATTTTGATTTTTTTTTTCTTTTTTTTTCCTCATTTTTTTTCCCTTTTTTGTTTCTTGGTTGGGGTGGGGAGATGGGGAGATGGACTCCTCTTCTCTTCCAATTCTTCCATATACAGATACAAGAATGAGTGATGAACTGATGATAGATGGGATTTGTTGTGTCAAAAAAACTACTATGCCTCACTGCCGTGTCCCTGGCTCAATATATCACAATTGGAAGCAGCCCTGCCTGCTGTAAGGCCTCTCCACGTGTCATTTTATGTGTCACTTCCAGCTAAGCACTGTCCAAATAAGAGGGAAGCAGTGTCCGGACTCTTCAATCCAGACCACGATCAATTCATCTGGTCACAGACAGGAGGGCCTATTTCCCTGAGTAGACAAACAGCAAGTAAGACCGGGCTCTCTGAGCAGACGGAACCACCTAATCAGCCTTTAAGGCTCACTGCTTTACGTAATCATTCACATCTGGCATAGGAATGACTAATGGGACATTCCCTAACCCTCAAGTTCATGTCAATTAATTACTACACACAATCCCACACCTCCGACAGGTTGAAGGAACGGGCAATTGAACGGTTAAGCATCATGACATATCTTTTGATGGCACCTGTCAGGTGCCTAAAGCTATAATGATTTTTGCCCTACCACCTACAAGATAGTCATCATTACAGAGAAGGTCAAAGTATTTGGTCAACACTACAATGGCTTTCTCTTCAGCACTATAAAAACCTTCCTCAAGCACAAACAAGGTACACACACATGAACTAACCTACTCATTCTCTCATTGAAGGAGCCTAAACTATCTTTGCCTAACTTAAGCTTTGGAGATATGTGCCTGGACTACCTACCTGGACATCTTTTATGCACGGAAAAAACCCACCCAATCTCCCCAGTGTTGGGTTGGAGTTCTGAAAGTCACAAAGTAGGGAGGAAGGTTGTCTAAACCCTTTTAACTTAGACGGACTTGACTCCAGTTAACCTTGCACTACCATTGGCGATGTCTGTGGGAACGTTTAAGGATGTCAACGCCTTATAGGAGTCGATCATCGACCATGGGTAGCGAAGGCTACTTCAATTGGCGTGAGAACATGGAAAAATGGCAGCAAGAGAGTGAGCGACATGTACAATCATTGCTCCGCGAGACGAGAAGACTTAAAGGAGAAAATGATGTGTTGTGTGCCCAAGTATCATCATCGGGCCCCTCTCACAACTGACAACCTAAAAGCCAGCGAACAACATCCAAACAAAATGACGAGATGTCATTTTCCAGGAACGCAAAGTTCCCCCATAGCAGTCATGAGATACAATCCGATGAGAATTTTTTACTAGCTTGCCAAGCGCTACTAAACGAAAGCTCTGATTATACCCGTGTGTCAATAAAAATGAGGCACGACAGGAGGTCGCAACTGTCTGATGTAATGCAGGCCTGGCTGGGACCTTAGACACCTAGCATGGAAAGAAAACCATGTGTAGCAGCAACCTAGGAGGTCCATCTTGGTTCCTCGATTGCAGCAGTTATGTCGAAGTGGCCCTCCCATTTTCCAGCACAACAACAAGCAAGGGTTCTAGCAGATCGAGGTCCTCTTGGCTCTATCAACCGACGACTAGATGACATGCTCTCCATTCTTTTTAGTTCTCATATCATCAATTATGAGCCCTCAAGGGGGTTCATGGTGCCAAAATTCACGACATACGACGAAATGAGCGATCCGTTCGATCATATCATGCAATACTGACAACTTATAACCCTAGACATAGGGAATGATGCACTGTTATGCAAAGTCTTTCCGGCCAGCCTACACGGCCAAGTTCTCTCGTGGTTCCACCACATCCCAAGGAACTCCATGAACAATTTTCGAGATCTGTTAGAAGCCTTTGTGGGGCACTACCTATGTTCAGCTCGCTACAAGCAGAACATAAGCACCCTGCAAAACATCAAGATGTAGGACAATGAATCCTTAAGAGAGTTCGTGAAATGGTTCAGACAGGTTGTTCTCCAAGTAGAGTCTTGTAACATAGACGTCATCCTACAAATCTTCAAGAGAAGCATTTGTCCAGGTACGTCATTCTTCAAATCTTTCTCCAAGAAGCCGCCAGCAACAATGGACGACATGTTCAGACGAGCAAACAAGTACTTTATGCTCAAAGACAACGTTCGCATGACTACCCAATAGGTCATGTCACCAGCCGACCAACCAAAAACGACCATATCGGAAGCTCTAAGCCCTTAAACCAACTGAGACAACCTAGTAAGGGGTAGAATGACCAGCAGCAACCAAGCCAAGTTAGCCTAACCCCACTCAACATTTCATACGATAAACTTCTCCCCATGATTCGTGACCTGTCCAATTTCAGATAGTTAGAACCAATTAAGATAGATCCGGTAAAACGAGATCAAATCCAGAAGTGTACCCACCACAAAGATCATGATCATACCACAGAACAGTGCAGAAGTCTTCACTACTTAGTGAAAAGACTAATCAGGGTTGGGCACTTGAGACAACATGTCCGCACAGTCATAAGACAAAGAAAAACGGTTCGGGGTTTGGCCGTCCAAACCCCCACAACTTCAGCATCTCCCAGAGTTGTCATCAACTACATCCATGGAGACCCTGCTGATGAAAAATACAACTCCAAGCGAAAAAGGCAGAGAGTGCTCTACGCAGCCTCCATAAGGGAACGAATAAGTTTCATCCTATATAACTTGCCAGGTGGAAGTACGTGCCCTGTGGACGGCACGATTACCTTCCCTTTTATAAACGTCAATCGGGTATTGTAGTCACACGAAGATGTCTTGATTCTGACACTAGGAATAAGCAAATTCGATGTGAGAAGAGTTCTAATCGACCCGGGTAACTCGGCTGACCTTTTGTAGATGTCGACTTATAAGCAAATGGGACTCCCACCATCTGCCCTAGAAAACCCAGGGTGGATACTATCTGGATTCAATGGAGCCATGACAACTTCCCTAGGGGACGTCGTATTACCCATCCAAGTTGGTCCGATCACCCAGAACGTGCAATTCTCGGTGGTAGAGAAGTTATCCCCTTTTAAGGCCATAATGGGATGCGCATGACTTCATAGCATGAAGGTCATTCCTTCTACATATCATCAGATGGTGAGCTACCTCACCAAGGATGGACAAATCGACATTTTTGGTAGTCAGCTAGCTGCGTGCTAGTGCTATCAAGTGGCATTTGAGTCCGAACTCCCAAGCAATAGTGAGTCACGCCCAGAACCGTCAAATATGGAGAAATAATAGCAATTACTAAACCCGGTGGAAAAATATTCGCCTGCGGCTGACCCACTCCAACCTCTGCATCTCTCATGCAGTAGTGATCATGTTACCTATGCCAGCTCCCCTTGCGTTAGATGAATTAAAGCTATTTGAAGGCGTGCTTTAACAAAATAGAGACATCTTCATCTGGACTCACTTTGACATGCCCGGAATCCATCCATCTATAGTTTCACATTGAATCAACGTCATACCTTCCTCATGACCCGTCCGCCAAAAGGTTTGACGCTTCCACCCAAACAGGCAAATGATCATCCAGTTGTGGACCCGTATTTTTCACGTGCATCTCCACTCAATCGGCGACACTCATTTTTATTGGTGAAGAATTAGTTTTGTAAAAGTTGGAGTCGCCACTTATTTTATTTTATTTTAAAAAGGAAAATAAAATAAGAAAGAAAACCCTAAAGAAGTGACTCCATAGTTTTGGAAAAGCAAGTCTTGAAAAACCCGAGTTTTGGTCCGGTGATCAGGTTACCTATTGGGAATGTACCTCTAAGAGGTAGCACCCCTATAAGCCCTAAAGAGGTCTCTAATGACTAAGTTGAGGGAAAAGTGGCAATTAATCAATTAATTGAAGGTACCTAGGTAGACTAAGGTGATTTTTGAATAATTATATTAAGCCAGAAAGTCAAATCATGATCACAAAGAAATGTTAGGATGTATACCTAGATTGTCTCTCAAGCGCTATCATAAGACATTAAAGTTAGCACAGAAATATAACATACGACATATATTTCATCAAAGCAAATCAAATAGACATCTAGACACCCAAGGATTACATCAAACATCGACAAGGCTCACAACGACATGCATATTCATAAAATTCCGAAAAGTAAGTGATAGAGGGCGTACCTAGATGGCATGTATGATTTATAAGACTCCTCCAAAAATGCTAGAGTGGTTAGGACAAATATAAATTATGTAACATATTCATTATATCTAATATATAGTACCAAAGCCAAAATTGAGCCAAGGTAAGTCAAATGACCCCAAAAATAATAACAATTTCAAGCAAAATACAAGATCCTTAGCATGCAATTAGTTAAGGGAGCATCACAAAACAATTTCTAAAAAATGTCTTAGAGTGAAATTTAATCACAAAAAAATTCAAGAAACAACTCCTACACATCTAAAACAAGATGCCAAAAACCAAACACTCATTCAAATGACAAATTACAGCAAAGACACCCAAAAGTTCTACAAAGTCCAGGTTAGGTGAAAAAAAGTGACATGCATAAACAAATTTTTTAAAATAATAAGAGATCACATAAAATTATTAAAAAAAAAAATCAAACTCATGGTTCAAAGTGTTTACATCATAGGAAAAATAAATCCAGGGTCGGGGAGTATTCAAAAGTATTTTTAAAACACTCCAACTAATCAAGTGTCCAGATTTCATCATGTACAATAGGTATGAATTTGAAAAATCATATCTCCCTCAAAAAAGTATATTTTTAAATATTTTATATATCTAAGACCAATTGCAAGAAGTCTAAAATTAAGAAAAAAAATATTGAATCAAATTTAAAAGTCATCTGTTATTTTATTTTTACAAAAGATTTTGGGTATCCAGAATTGGGTGAAAACAAAGCCCTCCTAAAAACTCATTTATATCTTATATTCTATAATTGCTTTCTAATTCAAACGAAATTTTAAATTCAAGAAGTGAGGAAAATCATACAAGTTCTAGAATTTTTTTAAAAGATGTTTTGGAGTTGCTGAAACTAATTTTAAAGCTAAAGGGTCAGTGGTTAAATGAAAATTGGCAGCAAAGAAGAGTTTTGAAAAATGATTTTATGTAGGGGTTTCACTAATTCCCCAATTGATATACACAAATCTAGCCTAGAATTATCCCATTTATTTGAGACCACAAGCTTGGATTCGTGTCTTACTCAAAACCATAATTTTTACTGAAAACTGAGGAAGATGCGAACCGATCAAAACATGGTTGCATATTCTTTAAGAAAATGAGATTTTGATTTCAAGGACTCTAAATGTATTTTGTAAAATAGATTTTCAATGGGATCTTTTGAGAAAATTATTTTATTTTAAAATTAAAAAAATTAATTTGAAGACAACAAAACATAAGAAACAAAATACTAAGCAAAACAAAAGAAAACAAAATCATAAAGTGAAATTTTTGACAACCAAGCAAACTAAAGTGGTGAGAATGGAGGTCAATCTTGATTATCTTCTGAGGACCTCTAAAAGTCAAATTTAACAAACAATCAACATAGGAATAAACTAAATGAATTTAGATAAGATAAAACTAACAAGATATTAATCAAGAATTAACAATGATCAATCAAGCACATACTGAGATTAGCAATCAAGAACTAACATAAGATCAATTAAGCTAATTAATAAAAATTTTAGAAAAACACATAGTCTAAACTAATGATCAACCAAGAATGAAAATTGATATACTTAAAAGATGAAAATAAAGACATGGAACCAATTAAATTAATCAACTTAAATTCTAAAAGCTCATGAACTAAAAGAGGTGAATCAAAATAAACTAAATAAGATGGATCAAAACTTAGTCAAAACAAAAATTAAAACATGAACTTTATCACATGGAATCCATTATATTTAATAAACTAAAATTATGAAAACATATAAACTAAACAAAATTCCGACTTTTAAAACTAAAAAATATAATAAAAACTAAACAAGATTCTAAAATTTTAATCTAAAACAATGAAATGAAACTAAGGTAAACAAAATTCCAACTTTTTAACCCAAAATAATGAACCAAAATTACACTAAACAAAGTCCTAATTTTTTAATCCAAAGTAATGAATCAACACTAAAATATATAAGATTTAACTTATCTTTCCTAACGACATGTGGAATGGCTGTATGTGGACACTAGGTGGACTGTTTCTTCTTATATGTTGTCTCTTTGTGGGATCCCTTATGAGAGTGCATGAAGTGATGATCTTTGGCAAAGTGCAATGGGCTACCACCTTCTTAGAATCAGTGGTTGTGTATGCTTCCTATCTTTTTTCTTGATACGATAAGTTGTTTCTCAACGATGCAACCAACATGGAGATCCTAAAATTATGGGTTGTGTGGTTATCCTATCACCCTTGGTGTGTGCGTGGAGAGTTTTTCCAAGTGGCAGCCTGTGTATGTGGTATTCTTTCTAAGATGGACTCTCTTTCTTTTCAGGCTACTGCATGTCAATGCTTCTCCATGGAGAATGGAGTCTATATGAGAACTTATGCAGTTCTTCCAATAGTGGACTATGCATAGGCTTTTTCTTCCTGAGTCACTCTTGGTTATTGTTCTTAAAGTAGATACATACTTCTCCTCCAAAGCCCAATGGAAAAGTTGTCATCAAGATTTCTGGTGTCGTTACCCCATTTTTTCTTCTCCAAAACGTAGCCTTATTTCTTCTTTCTCAAATGCTTTATGATCCCTTCTCCCAAAAAAATGCTTAACATTCCTTATCCATGGCTTAAGCCCCAAAATTCCACTAATGACATGATCTCCAAAATAATTCCCCTCATCCGTGAGTCCATTCTCCAATAATAGACTCTCATTTTTCCTTTTTTTCTCCAATCTTCTTATCTGAAGTCCCATTTCAGTTCAAGTTCTCCTTTTTATATTCAAAAATACATGTAATTGTGGACTCTCAATTATTCTCAAGGAGTCCAATTTTCCTTAAACTCCCAATATCCCTATCTTCCTTACTAAAACAAATCCTTAGAACTTCAAACTTCCCAAAAACGTCTTCCAATGAGAGTCTCACTTTCCTTAAACTCCCATGCCATTTCCATATCTTCCGCACCAAAACAAATCCTCAAAATTTCAAACTCTCCCAAAACGTCTTCCATGGAGAGTCCCACTTTCCTTATCCAATGGTAAGTTTTCTTCTCCGACTAAAAAAATCTAAATGGTGCATATTGGACCCCAAGGGGTTGTATGGAGATGTTCTCTCGGTGATAGCGGTTGTCCCTTCATGTGGAGAATCCCAACGTTTTATGCTTACTATCCATAGGAGAAATCCCATCTTTTCCACGAGCAATATCATCGTGTTTTTCTTCGAACCTTCTAATAGTGTTCTCCTTCTAACCATGAAAAATTTGATGATGATCACCTTTAACAATCAACAATCCCATCATGTTCTCCTTCCAACCAAGAATTTGATGGTGCGTGTTCAAAGAGAATTCTAATGTGCATTCCCTTCTCAGAAAAAACTAATGGATGCCTCTTTTGGTAGCGTTGACCCCCATATTGGTGCATCATCTCCAATACTGAATGTGTGAATTCTCCACTTAGCATGAGGGGACTGTGTATTCTCTTTATACATGTACAAGTTATCTTCTTCTTTTTTGGAAAGTGCGTGGCTTCCCCAGTCGCAATGGTGCGTGGTTTTTTCTAGTATGGAAAGTGTGATTGTTAATATATGGAATGCATGATTCTGTCTTCCAAAATATATCTCATACAACCACGATATTTTCTTATTAAAAATTCAGCCTATAAAAGTGCCCAGATTCACTGTCAGTCCATGTGTAACTTGTAAATGCATTGAATTTCAATGCCTATCGCAACTCGTTAAGGCGCCCATTTCAGCCTATGTGGGGTCCATGAGTACACCAAAAAATACCCACAAAAACAACCCACAAGAAGTTTTAATATGATATGGTAAAGACAACTCATGAAAACTTATGATGGCACTAACTGTAACCTCAAAACCAACCATTTATAAACTTCAAAACTACACACAAATCATAATTCTCCACAATCATAGTAGCCTTTACTTCCCATAAATCCTCCAATGCCACTCTCATGCAAGAAAAAAAAATATAAAAAAATAAAAATTAAATGAAATATCATGTCATTGAAAATAAAATATAAAATTATACTATTTTAAAAAAATATGCCACTCTCATGCATATCTAAAATCAAACATCAATTCATGCAATTAAAAGTCAACATTAGTCTCACGTAAATTTTTCCAAATAAATAAATGAAACAAACAAAAATGTTAAAAAT
Organism: Vitis vinifera; assembly: GCF_030704535.1. Classification (NCBI taxonomy): domain Eukaryota; kingdom Viridiplantae; phylum Streptophyta; class Magnoliopsida; order Vitales; family Vitaceae; genus Vitis; species Vitis vinifera. Next base: position 1,736,950 of record NC_081808.1, on the reverse strand, counting down.
TAAATGCATGCAATCAAAATCCAAATATTAAACTAATGTGAGTATCAAACTCACATGACTAAATATTGAAAGACCATCTATGCAATAAAAATAAACGAAATCAAGTCCAAAACTCTCCTAGGCCCAAAACCTACCAATGGAATTCAATAAAAGCCTAAGTGAATTAAGTTTAAGGAAGTGTCTAAGTGGAACCTATTCTTAAAAATATCTAACCTAACTTAAAAGGTGCATAGGTGAACTAAGTGGAAAATGACTTAAGTGAAACCTAAACTAAAACAAAATGGTCAAGTGACCTAAGCCTGGGATGATCTAAGTGGAAACACATTTATGTGAAGAAACCTAAACTAAACTCGAGGGGCTGCCAATGTCATAATGGGAATAGATAAATATCTTAATCAGAGTCTCCAAGGTGGCTAAAAAAAGGTAAGTAGTGTGAGTAGCAATGGACTACCAAATAACTATTGTGGAGCACTGGAAGTGAACTGAAAGACATGTGCTAAAGGGACAAAATGGAGGATTTACACTAGTCTAAGGTGGACAAATTGCTAACAATCAGGTTTATCAGGGAAGTTGAATATCCGGATTGGTTAGCGAACGTGGTGGTTGTTCTGAAAAAACATGGAAAATAGCGAGTCTTTGTACACCAATCTAAATGATGCTTGCCCGAAAGATAGTTTTCTGTTGCCCCGAATAGATGAAATAGTAGACGCCATTTCCGGGCATATGATACTCTCCTTCATAGACGCATTCTCCGAGTACCACCAGATCCCCATGTTCCAACCAGATGGAGAAAAGACAGCATTTGTGACACCACATGGACTGTACTGCTATAGGGTCATGTTGTTTGGGCTAAAAAATATTGGCGCTACTTATTAGAGGCTGATAACAAATCTTCAAACCCTTGATCGACCAGACCGTAGAAGTCTATATCGACGACATTGTGGTGAAAAGCAAGACCCGAAGCAAACATGCCCAACACTTAGAAGAAACATTTCGCTTAATGAAGACGTACAACATGAAGATTAACCCAGCTAAATGTGTTTTTAGTGTCAGCGTGGAAAAGTTCCTAGGGTTTATGGTAACCTAGAAGGAAATCAAAATTAACCCGGATCTAATAAAAGTTGTTCTTAAGACATTTTTCCCGAATAGCAAGAAGGAGTTGTAGTGCCTCACAGGTCGTCTGGCTGCGTTGAGGCATTTCATAGCTCATCTTAAAAATAAGCTAAGGCTTTTTTTCCTCACACTCAAGAGGGCAAGCGCAATCGATTGGACGGATGAATGCAGACGGGCATTCAACGAAGTTAAGCATTATCTCACTGAGCCACCCATTCTGAGTAGCCCTCAATATGGTGAACAAATCTACATGTATTTAGCCGTGTCTAACTATGTGGTCAGTGTTATTCTGTTTTGTCATATAAGAGACAAAGAACAAAGGCTTGTCTACTATGTAAGCAAAGCGATGGTTGACGCAGAAACCCAATACTCCAAAATAGAGCAAACCTTCAGCCTTGAAAAGCGCCGCCCAGAAGCTCTGCCCGTACTTTCAAGCCCACCAAGTGATTATACTCACAAATCAACCACTCAGAAGCACTTCGCATAAACCGGACATGTTCAAACGAATACTAAAATGGGTCATTGAGTTGAGTGAGTACGGAATCAAATATCAACCTAGACTGACGTTGAAATGACAAGTCATGGTTGACTTTATAGCTGAACTCCCCCAAAAACCGTCTCACTTAGTCGACTCCCCTAAGGAAGAGTGATGGATACTTCATGTGGATGGAGCATCCAGGGCCTCCAATGTCGGGGTAGGCCTAATTTTACAATCACCAACCGGAGAGCTACTAGAGCAAGTTATCCGACTCGGTTTCCCTACCTCTAACAATGAAGCTAAGTATGAGGCGATCTTGGACGAACTGGACTTTGCCTTTACTTTGGCAACAATCAAGTTGAAAATATGTAGCGATTCTCAACTAATCATCAGACAAATCTAGAAAGTGTATGAAGCTAAGGACGAACACATGACTTGCTATCTCACACTGGTAGAAGATCACTTAGCAAAACTAGGCGAATGGACTGTTGAAAGAGTACCCCAAACAAAAAACTTAAAAGCTGACTCACTGGCCGGAATAGTCGCCACTTTCCCTATAGAAGAGGTCGTGTTGTTGTCCATCTACTTCCAAACCATGTCATCAATTGTGTTAGCACCAATATATAGTACTACTAAGTTGAACACCGACTAGATGCACGAAATTATGAAGTATCTCCGGACAGGGGAACTACCAAAAGATGAAAAACATGCACAGGTGTAGGCCACCCGCTTCACTCTAATCAATGACGGCCTTTACAAACGATCTTTTGGAAGGTTGTACCTAAAATGTTTGGGCAAGTTGGAAACCCAGTACATCCTAGTCGAGCTCCATGAGGGTGTGTGCGACAATCATGCAGGCGGACGTACCTTAGCATATCGCGCTCACACGTAGGGGTACTATTGGCCCACCATGAGGCAAGACGTTGAAAACTATGTCAAGAGGTGTGACTGGTATCAAATGTACGCTCTCATTCCTCGTATGCCATCTGAAGTCCTTAATCTGGTCACGAGTCATTGGTTATTCGCACTATAAGAGATGTATATAGTTGGCATCTTATCCGTCGCAACCGCACAGAAAAAGTTTCTGCTCGTAGTCACTAACTACTTCAGTAAATTGGTAGAAGTAGAAGCCTATGCTAGCAACAAAGACAATGACGTCTCCGGGTTCGTCTGGAAAAACATCGTCTGTCGGTTCGAGATCCCACAAGCAATTGTAGTAGACAATGGGCCGCAATTTGATAGCATTACCTTCAGAACTTTCTGCTCATAGCTAAAAATCAAGAATTTATATTTGACATCCCGTTATCCTCAGAGTAATGGACAAACAGAGGTGATAAACAAAATTATACTCACTGCACTAAAGAAGAAACTGGAAATGGCCAAAAGAAAGTGGGTAGACGAGTTGCTCGGAGTCTTGTGGGCATACCAGACAACACCCGGATAGCCTACAAAAACCACTTCTTACGCTCTTGCCTATGGAATGGAAGTTGTTATTCCAATTGAGATAGGCATGTCCACTACCAAAACAATCATACAAGGTCAAATGGATGAAAATCATGAGCTTGGAGAGCACCTGGATTGGGTAGATGAGGTGAGAGGGAACGCAGCCATCCGAATGGCCTCTTATCGACAGAGAGCTATTGCTCATTATAATAAAAAGGCCCGGCCACGTATGTTCTAAATCGAAACCTTAGTCCTTAGAAGAGTCTTTGAGAACACGGCCAAAATAGGAGCCGAAAAACTCCAGGCTAATTGGGAAGGGCCCTATGTCATGACTAAGGTTGGGGACTCGAGGGCGTACCATCTATAAACATTGGACAAAGTACCTCTGCTCCGTTCTTGGAATGTATCCAACTTGAAGCAGTATTATCAATAAGATTGGCTTGTGTAAAGTAAAATGTATGTGAAAAGAGAATGAGAAAGGCAAGTATGTATTAAAAACATGAGTGTTCATTACAACTTCTTGTTGAGTCATCTCCGGCCAGAAAAAAATATAAAAGGATCATGTCTGCCCACCAGAGAGACTGATTGCAGCAATATCTCCGTCTCCTTGGGCAGGGTAGCCAACTGTTGCGTTCTCATCATCTGAAGGATAGCTGGGAGTATCCTAGGTGATGTCATGTTTCTTCATGCAGCACTGGTAGCTGAATAAAAAAAATGTCATCCACCTGCTTTTGGTACTCGTCCTCCAGTTCCTCCTTTTGAACAATGAACCTCGCTCGGAGTTCTTCGATCTCCTGCCCCAGCCGCTCATTATCCTGCTCAACCGTCTTACACTTGGCATCCATTGTCTCTCCTTCCTCTCTCAGTCAGTGGGTCTCAACTTTAGTTGTGTCTCTCGCCTTTTCCGTATTCCTTAACAACTTGACTCCCTCGTCGACATCTTTTCGAGCAATTGCAAGTTCGCTCTCTACCACTTTCAGCTTGGAGAGAAGGTCTTCACTGTCGTCCATGTGGTGGTCAATGTACACTTTCATAGTCTCGACAACCTCCAACCATTTGAAAAGCAAAGCGAGTTGTTACATCAGATTGCAGACGCGGGCTACCACCTAAAAAGAAATATATTAAGATAACAAGAAGCTAAGGCACCTTGAATCGAAAAGAGGAAACGCTTACCATTTCTATCGTCTCAAAGGCTGTGTAATTCTGCATAGGTAAGATACGGGAAGCGACGGATTCTGGGGTGCCGAATGAGAGTCGGGCCATAAAGAAAATGTTGGGGTCGCCATCTAGGTCCATCGAGATCCGTCGAGTGGTCGAAAAGAGGTCCCCTATGTTGTTCACGAGAGCCTCTCTCTCTGTAAAGCAGGAAATTGGCTTCAGTTCAGCTATTTCTTCCCAATTGGGAGCATGAGGCGTTTGAGGGCGTGGAGGGACAAAAACAACACACTCGATGGAGTCATCGCTAAGTTATGCCAAACCAGTGGAAGACCCACATAGCTTTAGGCGAGTAGCTTTTCCAACAAATGAAGGTCTCCCGTCCGACACATGACTGGTGCCCGCAGCAACAGCCGAAGGCTCTAGCGTCGGAGCAATAGTCGAGACAAGCTCTGGGTAGAGAATCTCCATGCAAGTCTTCTTAGCAGAAAGAGAGATGACCATAATAGATTCAAAAAGGCGTTTGCACTGCCTCTCCTTGAAGTCGACTCTCAGGTTTGCAGCCATGTCCTCACTTCTCTCCTCTTCATAGATGATACAGGGTACCACCGACTCAACCTTTGTCTCTGGCTCGGTTCCTACGGAAGATGAGTCAACTGTTGAGTACGATTTAGTGTTGGCCACAGAGAAAGATGAAGATGCAAAAGAAGCTGAAACGGAAGGAAATGCGGGTGGCGGAACTGACGCCTTCTGAGTGGGTTGAGCGGCAAGTTTCTTCTTCTTGGCCTAAAGACGGACGGTGGAGTTGGAGACCGGGCGGTTTTCGCCTAGAGCTTGCCTTAGCGTCCCGTCCTAGCGCTTCTTCTCTTTCTGGTCTAGCCGGTTCTAGCGTGTTTTTGCATCCGCCGCACGCGCGAACTCGTATAAAGTGAGGTCTTTCAATACGTGGTGCTCACCGGGCACCAAGACCTTAGAGGTCGGACGGGGAAGGATAGGAAGAATGAACGACTTATAAAATATCCCAACTATGAACTCTTATAAACTAATAAATTATTCATAGCAATTCATAAGTTTAGGCAACTATATGATAATTGCAGCATTTCACCTCCCCTAATTGGTGGGATGATTTTTTTAAGTCATTACAGTTGAAGTTTCATATAAGTGTAATCCTAAAATGATCATATATTCTTGGAATATTAGATAATCATTAATTCAACAATTAATTTTAAATATATATATTAAGATAATCATATCCTCTTAAATGATCCAAAGATATGATCTTAGTTATCCACGATCATAATAATTTTATTAAGTTAGAATTTGGTATTTACCCTTTTAAATATAAAAATATGGCCAAGTAGTATGGTGAAAAATGAAAGTTTGGAAAATGTCGAAACACTAAGGTGGTATTTGTTTTTTGGCCGAATAGAAAAAGTTAAAATAACTTGTTGATGTCAACCAATATAACTAAATCGAACATATTGATAACAAATTTATTTTAATTATATTGGTTGATATCCGTAAATTATTTTTAAATTAATAGAAAAAATTTAAAAACAAACACTACTTAATGGTTTATTTGATCACATCTTGAAAAAATAATAATAATAATTGGTGTTAAAAACATTTTTTAAGAACAAATATTTATTTGAAAACTCAAATATGACCAAAAAATAAATAAAGAAAGAAAATCTATTGGCTCTCCGTAAAATTACAACCCACTTATGTGTAATACAAAAATTATCAAAGTGTTCCTTGTATTTTTAATTATTATTCAAAGTATTATATAAAAAATAATTGAAAACATTTAACATATTTACTAAAGACAATACATTTCAATACAAATTCTTAAAAAAATAATTTTTTATAAAAAAATTGTCATAAGCTTGTCAAATGAATGTTTTCAATCTTAAAGAACCAAAAATTGTTTTCAAGAATAGTTTTTAGACCGGGCTTAAACTATTTTCTATTAAGTAAATTGGTGGTTGTATTTGTGGAGCCAAACGGATACATTTTCAATAATCAACTCTAATATCATTTATAAGAACGAAACTCTCTCATTTATAGATATTGCCTGAAATGCACCAAGGTTCTCATGGATTTTAAATGCGTCTAAAAAATTAAAAGGAGTTCACCCTCTCTCAAGCCATGAGATCTCACAACATGCATTCATATTCAACTAAGGCTTTCGATAACATATAGAAAAGTTCATAATGTTGTGATATAAAATCTCAAGCAAAATCAACTCAGATGATACATCAATAATATAAAGAGCTAGAAAGTGATCATTTTTTGAATTTAATCTATCATAAAGTAGAAATAATCCGAATTATGGGACTCTAACAATGTACATTTCCAAAATTTCTTTGTCATTAGTTAAATTATATGGATTTTACAAGAGGGGAAAAGAAAAAAAACTAAAAAGTGATGAGCTCTTACAACCCCGTTTGTTATCCCTATTTTTTATTTTAGCTAAAAGTTAAAGTTACAATTTTAAAAGGACACTATTGACATTGTAAAAATTTCATCAAACATGAAAAAACCTCTTGCATAAGCCAAAATAGAGGTTTTATAAAAATCACATTTGCTTGACTTAAGCTCTTTTTTAAAATCATAATCTCTTTAAACAAAATTTAATCGGATAAGTATACAAGCTTTTATCGAGCTTATAAAAGAGCTTTTAACTTCTTAAAAATCGAACCAAACAAGCCTACATACATTACCAATAATCCCCACAAGAGCATACTCCATCTCTAAAATGGTGGAAGCGATTTGCATCTCTCAACACAATTTCTCTTTCAAAAACTTTCGATATGTACTTGATTGCATTATGGCAATCCCCACAAACTCTAAGGTTTTTAATCACTCGGATTGTGGTTGATGCAGGAGTGCTTATAAGTCCATAAGCTATCGCAAGCTTTTCACTATGGTAATAGAGAGACCGCTCTTTCTCCTCATCTTCTACATCAAGCAGCACGAATTCCGTATCAGGAACATATCCATCTTCTCTGATTGTTTTCATCATTTCCTCTACTTTGTCATAGATTATATCAGCTTGGGGGTGTGATCTATCATCCACCACAAACAAATGCAGCATGTTCTTCACATCAATCCAACTAAACCCGGGATCCTTCTTTACATTCTTCCTCTTCATCATTTTTCTAGCATCAGTTACATCATCCCATCGGTTGGCAGCAGCATAGATATTAGACAAAAGAACATAAGCTGCAGAGTCGAATGGTTCCAAAGCAAAGAGCCGTGCAGCCACACGCTTTCCAGTTTCTACATCCCCTTGGATCCTACAAGCACCAAGAAGGGCTCTATTAATTGAAGCAGAAGCTTTGAAGGGCATCGTTTCAATCACTTTATCTGCCTCTTGGACGAGCCCTGCACGCCCTAGGGCATCAACTAGACAAGAATAATGCTCAATCTCAGGCTCAATACCGTAATCATTGGGCATTGAATGTAAATACTCATAGGCTTCAGAAGTTAAGCCAGCATGGCTACAGGCTGAAAGGATTCCAATAAAGGAGACTCTATCAGGTTCAATTCCATGAGATTTCATACTCTTGAAAAGGTTAACGGCTTCTTCAGCATTCCCATGTTGAGCTAAACCCACTAACATGGCATTCCATAGCGCGATGTTCCTCACATTCATTTTCTTAAATAACCGATAAGCATCTTCTATGTTGCCACACTTCGCATACATGTCAACAAGTGAAGTCCCGACAAAAGGGTCTGAAACACAATCCAACTTGATCACATTTGCATGCAGTTGTCTTCCTTGTTCCAATGCTGTTACACAAGAGCTGGCTTTGATGAGGGTAGCAAATGTGTATTCATCAGGCATGACCCTGGATTGCCTCATCCGATGGTATATCCTAAGAGCCTGGTCCTCATTCCCATTATCCACGCATCCTGAAATCATGGATGTCCATGCAACATCATCAGGTGCAGATATATAATTGAATACGATGCCTGCATTCACCATGTCTCCACATTTGATATACATATCTAGAATTCCACTATTGACATGTAAATCTGAATCAAACCCTGCTTTTATTGCGTGAGCGTGTATTTGCTTTCCTTGATCTAACAACACTAAGCAACCACAGGCTTTAGCTGCAGTTGCCAATGTGATCTGATCTGACTTCTCTCCACTTTTGTGGATTAGACTAAACAGCTCCAATGCTTTCTTACCGTCATTGCCTATTATGTACCCAAACATCATTGCATTCCAACATGCCAGATCCAAATCATCTTTATTTTGAAAAAGGAACTCTGCTTCCTCCATTTTTCCACTCTTGGAATAAACATCAATAAGCGTCGTGGCTACAAAACTGTCAGCAATGTTACCAGTTTTTAGAGCATGAACATGAATTTGTCTACTAATATTCAAGCCATCTATAAGAGAGGAGCAAGCCCTCAAAACGCTAGCCAATGTAAAATGATCTGGTTTTAGGCCCTCATGTAATAGATCTATAAATAGGTTCACTGATTCCTCCTCTAAACTACTCTGAGCACAGCTTGATATCATTGAGTTCCATGAAATTAAATCCAAATGTTTCATGTCATTGAACACTTCTCTTGCAAAATAAGCACAACCCATCTTTGAATACATGTTGACAAGACTATTTGCAACAGAGACGTCTGAATCCAAACCTGATTTCACTGCAATGCCATGGACTTGTTTCCCCAATTCTAAATCATCTGTACCTGCAACTGCAGCCAAAACCACAAGTAATGTCACAGCATCGTAATCTATATTTAATCCATTCATATTCACGAAGCATTCAATTGCACCCCAATTATCACCCGCCCAGAGACACTCAGACAATTTCTTATTCCAACAAAACACATCCGGATTATCATCAGACAAAGATAATTTAGCAGCATAAGCTTGAACCTGGTCCGCAAGCCACTTGCCTTCATCCCAATTCACTTCAGAAACCCCATTAAGAATTAATTGCACACTGAACTCATCAGGCCGTAACCCGCTCCGATGGAACTCTGAGAAGAGTTGAAATGCCTCCTTCTCAAGACCCAATTGCACATATCCCTTAAGCATCATATTCCACAACACCACGTCCCTTTCCCGCATCCAATCAAACAAAAGCCTAGCATCCCTCATCCTCCCACACTTGGAATAAATATTCACAAGTGCCCCAGAAACAAAAACATCCCATTCCAACCCAATCTTAATCGCATACCCATGAACCCCCTCGGCAGCCCACAAACACCCAGAATTCAAACACAGCTTCAACACAGGAGCCAAGGTCATCCTAGTAGTCGAACCCAACGACGCCCGTAAAAGCCGAAAAAGATGAAGCCCCTCTTGAGCATTACCGTCATTGGAGTCAACAGACGCAGCATAGGCACCGAGAATCGCGTTCCAAGTGACAAGGTCTCGCTCGGGAGTTGTGTCGAACACCTGGCGAGCGGAGGAGAGGGACCCACATTTGGAGTACATAGTCAGGAGGTTGTTGGACAGAAAATGGTCGCCGGCGGAGCCGGAAACAACAATGCGGGCGTGGGTGCATTTCCCGAGAAGTAAGTTGTGGGTTGAGATGGCGGTTCGGAGGAGAGAGAACCATTGTGAGGAAGATGAGTGTGAAAACGACGAGAAGGGGCTGAAGAGAGAGGTGAAATGGAGGTAAAGGAAGGTGGGGAGGGTGTTGGAGAATGGGGAGATTGTGGTTTTATGGAAGTGCCTTTGTACATTGCGCATTGCATTGCTTTGATTTCCCTTCAAAACCACAGACTCCGTGTGTCTTGAGAACTTTACAAACAGCTAGAATGCATTCATCATCATCCCAACGCTTGGCTTTTGAACATCAAATTGATTTATAAGCGTAAAAATAGTTTTCAAATGAATAACTTCTCAAAACATTCTAAAAACGCCTTAAACTTGCTATTAAAAATTATCTTATTTAATAACAAATTTTAAAATTTTGTTACATTTATTGAAATTCTTCAATAGAGAATTGATTGATTAAGACAATAAGTCATCATTCTTACCAACATATCTGAGTTCTTCAAGGTTGATAAAAAATGATAAGGAAAAAAAAAATAATGAAAATGATTTTCTTCTAATCATAGGGAAAATTGTCTTTTGGACTCAACTGAGCCAAAAATTAAGATTTGATTCATAAAAATTGCATAATTGATGGGAATTATATAAAATATGAAGATATCAATATACCCTTCAAAATTATTTTCTATCATAATGAGAAACTTTTTTATTTTTTTTAAATAATTATTTTGAAAATTTATTAATTTTAGAAAACTAATTTTTTAAAAAAAAATTATAAAAATAAGTCATTTAAAAAAAAATTTGACATATTTTTAGTTATTTTTTATATATACAATTTTAAAAATATATATTTTCCAAGATGTTTGATTTTTAAATAATAATAATTTATTTTTATTTTTTTTGAAAAATGATGTATTTGTTTCTAAATTACTAAATTATATTAAATTTTATTGAGGTTTGCAAAAGAAATCAAATTTAAATTAATGTTTTTCTATTCTTTTTTTTCATAATCAATAAAGGTTAATTTTGAAAAGATAAAAAATTAATATTCTTCTTCTCAATTTTCACACTTTCTCTAAATCTTGGGCTTAAATAATGAACTTATATGGATCAAAACTTAATTTTTGGATCCAATTAGACCCGAAACATAATTATCCTTTAATTATATTATGAAAAATACAAAATAATTTATTGATAAAAATAATTTATTTACTATAAATTTATTTTTTTATTTACTATAAAAAAAATGTTATCTCTTTTGTTTCCTGAGCCTTTGTGAGTTCTTAAAAGGTCAAATCTTTGATGAAGGTGGAGGGTTTGATGAGACAGCGGATTGAATTAAGAAAAATTGTCATTTGGGCCACTTTTCTTTTGCATAGAAATAGAGGAAATTTTCAATGATGCTCGCATGCTGCAGATACCTTATCATCATTCACCATCAATCACATTTTTGAATGTGATGGTAAGTAAGACACCATTTTTCAAAAATTCAGCACTTGCTCCTCACTAGCATTTTTTTCATGTGCGCTTTTTCTTAGAAGTAAAGTCCAATTTTGCATTGACCAAATGGGACTGATATTCCCAACTTCAACATATTCCCTTTCATGAATGTCATTATCTCTTTTCCAATGTGCCTTGTTCTAAACCATCAAAACCTCCGTTCCCCTTTTCTGTGGGCTTGCCCAAAACCATCTTCCAACAACTCCTCATATTCAGATGCAAATTATTCAGCTGGGCAGCTGAATAAGGTATCTTCATCTCTTCCCTATGCCGATTGACAGTCTATACCAACAACCAAGGATGAATGAATACCCCATGTGAAACCTGGAGGTTTTTTCTTCAGAAAGTAAGAACCTGGGGGAGTGAATATTCTATGAGCAAGTAGATAGCCATGGCTGGTGAAATTGAACTATCATGTAAATCAATTCTATCAGTTACATCTGAGGGGGGGAGGAAAAGGAATGTAACAAAGAAATAAAGATTAAGGTACAAAACAACAGAAAAAAAGAGGGTGCAAAAGTTGATGGGCTCCTGACGGCTACCAAAATGTGATGCCGCTGTCAAACAAGTTAAACCTTACTGATACATTTCTGCTTCCTTCTTTCCCTTTTCTCTTTTCCTTTTTGACTTCTCCATATTCCTTACTTTGATTTTTTTTCTTTTTTTCTCATTTTTTTCCCTTTTTTGTTTTTTGGTTGGGGTGGGGGATGGGGGATGGGGGGATGGACTCCTCTTCTCTTCCAATTCTTCCATGTACAGATACAAGAATGAGTGATGAACTGATGATGGATGGGGTTTGCTGTGTCAAAAAACTACTATACCTCACTGTCATGTCCCTGGCTCAATATATCACAACTCGAAGCAGCCCTGCCTGCGGCTCGGTGTAGTCAAGACCCTCCTCCTCAAGCAGGTAGCGTTGTACAGCAACTGGAAGTCTTGCAGGGGTTCGAGAGCCCCTGGTGTGATGGCCCGTTCCAACACATATATAAACTTGCAGACGCTGATCTGCTGACCTCGCTGTGCTCCTCAATACATTCAGCTCATGCTTCAGCACATGAATGGCTTCACTGACATGCAGCCCATGCAGATCTATCATCCTCTCTCCTCGTGCGTTTCCCTGTAGCTCTGGGCTAACTGGGTTCCTGTAAAACAGTTTGCAAATGAAGTATAGAGCATAGAAACCAAATAAAGAAGGTTATAGGGGTGGGTAAATATGAAATTGAGAAAGCTCCTCTTGCCATCACAGCTATAACCATCCTGGGTTTTTTTCTTTTTTCTTTTAAAAGAAAGGGGGAAAATGGAAACAAAACAACACTCTCATTCAGTGAATGAAAAAAGGTACACTGAAGGATGAATTATACTCCAGAAACATATTAAGCTGAGAAAGAGCATAGTTTAGATGAGAGAACAAACAAATGCTAATGAAATGGGTCCTCTCATCCCCTTCAAAAGACAAACAGGAATTTTAGGTGGGGAGGATGGTACAGAAACTAGAGAAGTCAGTCAAGGTTATGTAAAGTTTTCAAAGGAGGTTACACAGATAATGAGCCCTAACAAGTATCCTACTAGTCCCCTCCTAAAAAAGATGGATATTTTTAGTAAAATCCAATCCAAATATTATATACAAATTAGTCTGTCATCACTAAAACCAAACAAGATCTGTAAGAGTTAACAAACCTCTGACGATAGATAGCTTCTTGAGCTTTTCCATGAGCTGCCTTCATATGAATGCTGTGCAGCTTCCCTTTAAGGCTCAGTTCCTTAGCTAGTGCCTTATTGCCAATAAGGTAAGCCTGTTGAGCCTGTTTATACATATAAACATGGGCAACACTAAGATAAGCAGCATGGTCAATAACTTCAATTTATTGTTATGATACATGGTAAAAATAGTGATCAAGAATGTACTGAATTGGCATAATAAGATCAGCAGTAAACAAATATTTTCCATATTATAGCTCAACAATGGAGGTCTGCTGCAGTAGCAGAATATCACAATAGTAAAAGAGAAAATAATAATAATAAAGAACAAAAGCTACAACAAACCCATCAACACCTCTTGCTCAGATACAAGCTCAGCAGCATGTTTTAAGCTCAATAGATATGATAGGAGGAGTATGCCAGCCACATAGAACTGCACTTTGTTCCTAGGCTGTACATGTTCATGTTTAGTCTAATCGGTCCATAGGTTGATTGAAAAATCCACACAGATATCCAGGAATATAATCCTAGCCTACCGATTAGAGCGTAAGTCATTCCTTGTTAAACCAAGAACCTTAAGCAAAAAATAATAACAATGAACCAGATTTAGAGAGTTATGGCTTAGAGAGTAATAACAACACCTTAAGAAACTCAAAGTTGGGGGCTGATTAAGGTTCTGTTTTATTTTTGACAAGGATGAGGGAGGGGGTAGGAAAATGCTCATCAAGGATGTGTGTTTATTTCCCTACTCTCAAATCTTTGTCAGGGACTCAAAAAGAGGGAAGACATCAACAAAAGTGAAAATATCAGTTTTAAGCTATGTTCAATCTTTTGGCCACAGTCACAACACATGACATTCTACAAATGATGTCCTGATGTATTTATACCTAAGAACAAAATTTAGAACACAAGAAAATTTTAAGATATACCTGTTCAAAATATGCATTACGTAGGCGTGCATGGTCACGAGCTTCTTCCCGCAGCTCAGAATACATATTTGCTGTTATCTCAACAGTGTTAAAGCACATAAACATGCTGAAAGAACTTTTTAATTGTTTAAGTTTTATAAATAAAAGAAATTTTGAACTTAGAAATATTACCCACTGCTTCTCCAGTTTCAACCCAAGCAGGAGCAACTCGAGCTGAACCACGATTTTGCAACCTATCACCATAAGTGCCTCTCCCATGTCCACTATTGTAAGAACTAGCCAAAACATGTGAACTTCTGCTTGAGCCAACATTGACATCAGCAGTGCCATTTCTATCAAATTTCCATATGCCAGAATCCTGGGTTGCCAATTTCCTGACTGCTGAAGCAAAATCTGTAGCACCTCTTGATGGGATTGAAGAGTTGGATTTGAACATAAGCAGATTGTCCTTGTCAGAAGATCGATATGGATTGACACCTTGTTGTATATCATCGCCAGCATATTTTGGTAAACCATTCTGACCATCCGGAACTGGAAGTGAAGGAAAATCCAGTCCACTAAGATTTGGAGCTGACAAGGTCTTTGAGTTCATGTTCTGACTGAAACCACCATCGACTTGAAGCTACAGGTACAAACAGAATACACTGAAATGGTCAAAATACAAACAACAACAAAAGTTTTCTCGAAGATAAAGCTAGTAAGATCTGCAGAAAGTCATGAAAACTAGCTATAAATTCTTCTTGCTTCAACAAATGTGAGAAACAACTCAACTCTCCAAAACTAAGTGCCATTGTGCCCCTATCAAAACCAGGAAACATACAGCTGAAATGGATCAAACCTCAAAAATTGAAAATCCAATAATCAAAGCAAATGCAATACAGCAGAAAAGAGATGCCCCATACAGAATAACTACCCCCCATGCCTGGCCACAACAAAGCAGCTAGCTCAAATCCTGCTCATATTTCAATAGAAACAGATTTCATTATGTCAGTTTTCCCAGTTCATTCTGACCTGGGTCACCTGTCAAAGAAACTTAGTGTTACACACAAGACTATCATTGCATTGAGTCACCTCAATCTTTCAAGGGCAGCCAGTTCTTCCCTGCCAAAAGAAGGCACAAGAGGGAATGCTCTCCAAAGTTAGCATCCAACCCATTAGAATAATTCATTTTATCTTATGCAAATTCTATATGTGCAGAATAATCACTTCCTCTAGTTGAATCCTGACTTCATATAAAATAAAAATAAATAAAAAGGAAAAACAAAAATCTGATGGAGCAACCAAATTAAAAGCAGAATGTAGATTTTTTTTTTAATTAAATGATGGTCAGAAATACTTCACAATTCAAGTATTTCATTCAAAATGTTCTTATCTTTTATTTCAAGAATTGTGTATGGTTTGACTGGAATCAGTGCATTGAGCATTGAAACATTTTCTAACTCTATAATTAAAAATTTTAGCAACCAATCAAATAATTGCAGATTTAAACCAAAGCTGCAGCTGAAAAGTGATTATTTGTTGAACTTCACAATGCCTGCAACTAAGATCAATATCACAACATGATGGGTGAATGCAAGGAAATTATATGGAGAAGCTGAGTAAGCATCTCCATCTGCAAAAACGCAAAGAGCCAGCGTTACATTTCATCAAGCCTCTCAACTTGACTTAAGGTGGTTGGGATGAATCAAGCATACCTCAAGCTGAGTAAGCATCTCAATAGTCATGTTCAAGTCGCATTCATTAGCGAAGTACACCTCTGTAAGGCTCTCAGCAGCAAAACCAGGAAATTGCAAAGCCAAAAACTCTAAAGGGTTCATGTCAGTTTCATCCACCATTGCATGTTCATTCAACATATCATTTACGAATCCATGTCTAGAATTTCCATTGTATGGAGTTCCCTCTCTACCATTGCTAAGAAGCTGATCACCGTGCACAATTTGCTTATCCCAGGGCTTATTTGGCAAATGCAGAAAAGTGGCTGAAGAAGGATCTTCCCCATAGGGTGAAGCAGAATATCTCATCTTGTCAGTGAAGCTGTTCCCGTTAACATGATGTGGCGATAACTCCTGCTGCTCATTCAATATATAGCCACTTCCAGCAGAGAACCTCGAGGTTTCAGTGCTATCATGTAAGGATAAACCAGCCAAAGAGAGACCCCCCAGTGCCTGAGATTCATCTTCTCCCATGACCTTAAAGTCGGGAGTAATATCATCAGGGAGCTGACAACGCCAGTATTGGTGGGCCTCTTCATCAGAATTATTAGAAATAGAGGATTCTGATCGATCTAGCTTTGCTTTACCAAGTGTCCCAGAAGGAGTGAACCTTGCTGATGCATCTCCAGTGCTGGTGCTTCCAGATGATGACCTGAGGGCGAATGGAACAAATTCTGCTGCATTTGGATTCAAAGTTGTAACCTTAGCAGTCGAATCCAGCTTTATGTTGTTAATAGGGTTCCCTTTCTTCGACAAGCTCATTCTTTATTAAAATGGGGAATTAAAAAAAAAAACCACAAACGCACAATAAGACTTCAGAAGGAAACAATAACGGAACGCCCAACAAGCCTTACCCAAATCCTGCAAAACAAAACAAATCTGCTTCTAGTCAATTAAGCAGGAAACAAATCCCATTCACGACAAACAAAGGCACGCGCCTATTAATGAATTAACCAAAAAATAACTTACACCGCCCACGTACTACGTGGGCGGGAGCAAATGGCACAAAAACACGCAGTTCAGTGCTTGCCACAGCAGAACTAACTAAACTTTATGCCAGAGAATATATAGATAGATACCTATGACTATCTAAATTCTAACAGAACACATCACAAACACTTCAAATTTGATATTTCATCTTTTAAAGAAATCAAATTGATTCTACTCGTAATAAGAAAATTAAAATTGAAAAGTCACAAAAATAGAGTCAATAAAACAGGTCGAGAAACCCGGATTAATGTAACAACAAACACAGCATGATTTATTGACTACCACAATGTTATCTGGTTATTCATTTTCTACAGAGAACGCCCAGATCAGTTCCAAGTAGGCAATAATTTTACATTTCTTTCCATAAAACCAAACATGTGAACAAAAGCACAGGGCTTTATTCAATAGTGTGAGTCACAGAACTAAAAAGTTCACTACATCACATACAAAACTCAGATAAAAGCCCAAACAAACAGTTGGGGAAAGAGTCAAAGTACCAAATTCAACACAAGAATGCTCAAAACCCTAGAATTCACCAGGCCCATAGTTCCATGAATTTCCAACAACAAAATCACACAAGAAAAAAAGACCCTTATATAGAAAGAAAAAAAAAAGATGGAATTAAGCCCTAACTATACACAATCAATAACCCACAAAATCGAAGAGAATCAGGCTGAACTTAACAACAAACAATCAAAGCCACAAAACCCATAAAAAAAAGAAAGGAAACACGACCCAAAAACCACAGCCCCAGAAACAGATTCTGAGAGATCTTCCATCTCAGCCAATAAAAACCAAAATTAAACAAAACCCACCAGAAACACAACCCAGAAAGGGTAAAAACACGTGGAAAAAAGAAGATCTGGCCATGCTTATACCTTTCCTAAGCTCAACGATGAAGGAGACCGGATGGAACGGATCCATAAGCAGAGATAGAGATTTGCAGATAGAAAAACAAGAGAAAGAGAGTGTCAAATAGAGATGGGTCTAGCTCTCTCCTCCTCCTTATGCTTCTTGTGGTCTTCTCTGTGGCTCTCTCTCCCCCTCTGGTGTTGATTGATTGTGGGTTTGCTTGGAAAGTCTGTCTCTTGTTTGTCTGAGGCTATGGGCACTAGGGGTAAACCATCACCACCACCACATAAATATAAAGGAGAAGAAACCCAACCCTTCGCCACTCGATTTGACGACTCCCTCTTCTCTCTCTACCCTCGTCTAGCTCTCTATCTCTCTCTTGACTTCCTCTCTCTATGGGTGTATATATTTATTTATTTATTTCTCATTTGTTTATTGGCCAATTCTTCTTCATCTATGTAATGAGTAGTTGGGGATCTGGGAAATGTAGATAAGCACCACCCTGCTTTTCTATATTACAAATTCTATACTATCCCTTTTCTTTTTTTTTCTTTTCCTTTCCTTTCCTTTCTTTTCCTTTCTTTTCTTTCTCTTTTTCTTGAACTTGTTTTTTTTTTTTTTCTCCTAATTTTTTTCCACCACTGTTGATATCTTAAATAAAAATGAATTCCATGGTTTTGAATGGATAGTTGGTCAAACAAGTTGAATAATTTAGGAGAATTTGAAGATTAAGTGAAGATTATTATCTTGATGAAGATCTTTTAGGAAAATAATATATGTTAGGATAATAATTCTTACTATATTTTAGAGTATCTAGAGATTCAGTGATGCTTACTTACAAAATTTTTACAAAAGGCAAATTTATAAACTATGGATTACTGCTTTCAAGCTACTAATGTGTCAGGTTATAATCATTAATAAAAATTTAAGTTAACTTATGAGTAATATTTCTAATCTATCAATATATTGAGAAGGATTTTAGAGTACATTTGATAATATTTTTACACGAAGTATTTTTAATCAAAATATTTTTTTTAAGTGTTTTTAGAACAATAGTCTATCAAATATTTATCCCTAAAATATTATAAATGATTTCCTAATATTACAAGTGATTTTTCAAAATTTTAAAAGCATTTCTTACATTTTATTAAACATTCAATTTTTATTTGTAAAAATATTATCAAATAGACTCTTAATTGTTTTATAACCCCATCATGACCACAAACATATTTGATAACTATTTTTTACAATGTGTCTAATCCGTTTTTATTATTTGAAGTCATAATTAGTTGTTTTCCAACCTACATTTATTTGTCCAACAGTTGTTTTTCCTATTATATCTTTTATAATTATTTATTATTCTAAAATATCGTTCATAATTTTTTTGCATGATGTTTTTTATTTATTTTATATTTAACATTTCAATAAGAAATATGACTAATCATACATGATAGGTCGGAGGTTGACAACATTCATTAACTCCCCTTTATTCAAATGTCATGAGCGTTTGAATGAATGCACTACAAATGTAGAGTACATGCTTTTTTTGTAACAATAATTTTTATGAGAATTAATAGCGCCTAAGGTCATACAAGTGATATCAAAGTTAAGGTCACGAGTTCGAACCGAAAATTTTTACTAGGAATTCATAACATTTTCTTCAAATGCCCACTCCAATTTATTTTTAATAAGAATGCATACATTCAAGTGACTATAATATGTATAAAAATCATATTAATCGTTCTATTTACATTTATGAACAATTTTAGGTATAACGCATAAAAGGTAATCATTTATTTGTCAATTACCATGAATATTCGTCATAGTAGAAATATTACATATTTAATTTTGTGTATTTATTGTGAATATTATATATCCAAATTACTATCTCATAAATGGAAAAAAGTTGTGTACAAATAGTATATTGTGAATATTGTTGAAGTCCCTATTGAAATATTTATTAGATCTCAAATTGGAGTCATATGCTTTGGCCAAAAGGCAAAATACTATTATTAATTTATTTATGTTTTTGAATAATACTACCAATGAATTGCAAAATACACCAACTTTTGTTATAATATGGACAAAGCTTGAGATGAGGATTACTTGGGGAAGACTTGAAGTCACCTTTTCTAAAAGTTGGTTAGAACATTCCATGCAAGGGATGAATTCTTTATTCATACTTGCGTACGAAATGAAATAATTTCATCGACAAACTTTACTTTATAAAATTGTAAATTATTGAAAATATAAAAATACAAGGCATACCATATGATCAATTTTTAAATGTTTTTGTTCAATGGTTTCATTCCAATTATGATGAAACCCTTGATTCACGATATTTGTAACATAAGGTATGACTTTGAGTCATGCTTGTAAATTCTAAATCATTGTATTGTTAGATTATGAAATCTAAATCAGTCTTATTACATTTTATAAAATATATTGAGAGTTGAGTTTCCTGTTAAACTTGCAAGGATCAAGCCATCTAATCAACTTGTAAGGATTTAAAAGGGTAACACCTCCTAATTTTATATATATATATTTGAATGATAAATTTGCTTTTATTATATTTTAATTATCATACAATTTAGGGTTTTATTTTAAAGAAAAAAATTAAATTGTGACCGTAATTGAAAATAGAGTGGAAGAACCTTTGTCATTGTAAGTTTTTTTCTTTCAATTGATCAGTGGATTATGAAGTATTAGTACATTTCATGAACATGAATACCACATTGATTGACACATCATATTAAAAATCTTTTATTTTTTCTTTATATTTTATTCGTGTGTGATTTGGTTAACATATACATCCTCTACAAAAGTATATCGCAATACTAAAGAAAATTATTTCATATTCAACTTCAGAATCCATAAAATTAATGAAACGACACTTTATCGGTTTGACTTGAATATGCTATTACCTAGTCCCTTTACTTCTTAAATATTTAGGCTATAATCACAAAAATACAATAAAAAGAGAAAGAGGCTCATTTATAACTTCCATGAATTCAATGAAAAAGTAAGGAATTCTATTTTTTTTATCATTAATAGAAGTAAATAAAAAATATTTAAATTTTTTTTACTTCTTACCATGAAAATATTTTAATTATAAATCATTGTATTGTTAGATTATGAAGTTTAAATCGGTCTTATTACATTTTGCAAAATATATTGAGAGTCGAGTTTACCGTTAAGCTCACGATGATCAAACCACTTAATCAACTTGTAAGGGTTTAAAAGGCCAATGGCTCCTAATTTATATATATTTGAATGATAAATTTGCTCTTATTATATTTTAATTTTTATATGATTTAAGGTTTCGTTTTAAAGAAAAATAAATAAATGGTGATTGTGATTGAGAAGAGAGTGGAAGAGCCTTTGTCATTGTAAGTTTTTTTCTTTCAATTGATTGGTGGATTATGAAGTATTAGTTAGCTATGTGAACATTGGGAACACATTGATTACACGTCACATTAAAAATCTCTTATTTTTTCTTTGTATTATATTTGTGTGTGATTTTGTTAACATATACATCCTATACGCTTCGGAATCCTTCAAGTTAATATTACTACCTACTCCTTTACTTCTTAAATATTTAAGCTATAACCACATAAATACAATAAATAAGAGAAAGAGACTCATCTCTAATATTTCATGAATTCAATGAAAAAGTAAGGAAATCCTTTTTTTTTTCATTAATAGAGGTAAATAAAAAAATATTTTAATTTGTTTTTACTTCCTAATATGAAAATAAATACAGTGAATTTTTAAATCTATGTATGAAAAAAATATATAACATAGACAAAAAAAATGTAAAAAATATAAAGACAAAAAACATGGTAATTTTCTTTACACCAAAGTCCAAACACATAAATAAGAGTTAACATTTTATTATAATATAAAAAATATTCTTTTTGTATATTGTTTCAATATTTGGTATAATATTGAATATAAATTAATTTTGAACAATTTTGTGGAATGGAATTGACTCAACAATCGACAACCACGGGATCGTGGCACTTCTTATGCCCATGACATCAATTATAAAAGATATTAAGAAAAATAACTTTATTGTGTTTAGTTATTTTATGAATATATATATATATATATATATATATATATATATATATATATATATTAAAATTGATTAAAAATTTAGGTAAATTTAAATTATTTAATTTTTATACTGATAAGTTACATTAAGAGAAATGAGTTTAAAATTATAAATAAAGATTATTTATGAACTTTAAATTTATTTTTCATTTTTTTTACCTTTTATTTGCTTTTACATTTTTTCTTCTTTTTTTATTTCTTTACATTTTTCTTCAAATTTCTTGGGAATTTGATAACATTTTTATTTTTTATTTTGAGAATAAGATGCTTCCACATAAGCGAGTAGAGAATAATTAATTTTTAAAAAAATTATTTCTTATGTTTTTTAAAATAAAAATATGTATGAAACAAATAATTTCCCTCTCTAATTTTCACAAACCCAAACCTAAAACTACGTCGTTTTGGCATGGACGAAAGAAGCCGGCAGGTGCAAAATGGAGAAAGCAAGGTCGTTTGGAAGCACCGGAGAATGTTAGTTGGAGAAACGGCGTCGTTTAACCTTTGCAAGGCTGCGTTTGGGGCCCATACAAATAAAGAACTGAACCTACTCCAAGATAATCAAGATAGGTTTTTTCATCCGTTAACACGAGGTCAACTTAATTAATTTTTTAAAATTATAGTTAATTACTTGTAATGCTGTAAGCACATAAATTGACTCAATGGTCCGCTTGGAAGTGGTTTTAGGAAGTTCTTTCAACATTGTTTTTCTAATTTAAATATTAAAAATATTATAAACGTTCTTTAGAATCACCCCCAAATGTATTCTTAGAGTTTATTTGATGGTGATTGTAGGAAACGTTTTTAATCGTTCTAATTTTTAAGTGTTAAAAATATTGAAAACGCTTCATACAATTACTATCAAACACATTATTAAGAGTGCGTTTGACAATAATTTTAGAAAGTGTTTATAGTATTTTTTATATTTAAAATTTTTATCTTAGGTATTAGAAATACCAAAAACATCTGTGTATTTGATAGTAATTTTATAAAATGTTTTTTGTATTTCTAATACCTAAAAAATAAAATTTTCAAATATAAAAAATACTTTATAAAATTACTATCAAACACACTCTAGTCTCACACAAAAAATCATCACACAGCTCATAAAATCCCATATAGTATTTGTTTTTCTATTTTTTCACTCTTATTACCTTTGTGACAACTTTTTTTTTGTCACTTTCACCAAAATGACAAAGTAAACCATGTAGCAATAAAATCACATGGATTAATCCAAAATAGTGAAAATTTTCTCAAAAATATAAATAAACAATTTGAATCAAAATTATCAACACACCAGTAATAAAAATCTACCATTGATATTTTTTATTATTTATAATATTTATCAAATTTTCAGTTAAATTCTTTTAGAAATGCACAATTTCTTATAAAAAAATATACAATCGGAAAGCTTTAATATCACCACCGGTGGGATTTATTTTAATAATTTTTTTTTTAATCTTACCACCACTTCATAATAGTTTGAGCTTAATTCATGACATGTCTTACTATCATTGACAATTCACCATTTACTATCATTGAAAATTCACCATTGGATATGTACACTCAAATCATTTTCAAGTAAATTATATTTTAAGACTATGTTTGGTTTTTGGAAAGTATTAAAAAAAAAATGTTAATGGTTTTCTCATTTTAGGTTTCATCATAAATTTTTCTAAAGAAAATTAAATATAATTAAAAATTAGTTATAAATTTATATATTTTAAAATTATTTAATAATAAAAGAAACTAAATGAAATAAATTATGAAAAAACATATAAAAATTATTTATTGATTTTGAATCTATTCTTTATTTTTCTTTATTTTTCTTTCATTTTTTTTCTTTTTTTTTTTCCTCAATTTTTTGAGGAACCAATGCCTTAAGAAAACATTGAAGAATTATATGGATGGGTTAAATAAAATAAATCAATTTGAAGTACCCTATAAAAATAATTTATTGATTTTAATTTATATTATTTTACTTTTCATTTTTATTTTATTTCCCTCACATTTTCTTTCAAACTTTCCAAAAACAAATATAATCTAAAAAAATAATTTTAACAAATTCTATTTAGAATTTGCAATGCTTTTTAAATACTATAAAGCATGGTCGAGGGAAAGAAAATAGATACGAAAAGTCAAAGAAAAAAACAAGTGAAGAAAAATTAAAAAATTTAAAATTTAAAATCAATAAAGTATGGTATATATTATTTCAAACTCATTTAATTTATTTTATTTTTTTATATAAAGATTAAATAATTTTAAAACTATATAAATTTCTAATTTATTTTAATCATATTTAATTTTCTTTCGTATTTTTTTTTTATATTAAAAAAATCATTTTTTTTAGTATTTTTTTTCTTCCTTACTATTTTTGGGAACACCTTGACTAATGTTTACTTCTTAAAGGTACTAAAAAAAAAAATTGTAAAAAATGATTTTTTTCATATTTAGTTGTTATATAAAAAATATAAAAGAATCAAATATAATTAAAATTATTTAGAAATTTATGTAATTTTAAATTATTTAATCTTTATATATATAAAATTATTTATTTTAATAAATAAGGAAAAATGAAAAACCCTTCCTAATTAAAATTCTTTACCAATTCCGAATAATCCTGAAATTAATAATTATTGGGCTTGGCTTGGCTCGTAATGGCAAGTAAATCCTTTTTATTGTAGCTAAACGAGACCATACTCCATCGGTGCACCTCTCGTGAGATGGGCCACCGGTGGGCCCAGAAATTTCTGGTGCCCGCTAAAATGCCACGTAAGTACATATGTAAACCAATCGAAAGATTACACGTAGTGCATCGTAACGTATTTCTGTGTACCGTGGAGCACCAGAAATTTATAGGCACCAATGGAGAGCGTATCATTTCTGCGCCTCTAAACCGCCAATGATTGGGGCATCTTCTGTGCAGTGTGCGTTACAACAAAAAAGGATAGAAAATCTAATCTCTCTCACTTCACTTATTCGCATTAGGCAATTTTCCAGGGAAACAAACACTGGCTTCTAAGCTTCAAGCTTGCGCTTGAAGCAATCAATTCGAAGAAGAAACTCTGAAATGTATATGATATTCAAGCTTTTGCTTCTTCAGACTGAGAAATCTGAGGAAGGCGAGTGGGATAAGGAGAGATAGCGAAGCACGGAGATTTTTTTTCCGGAGAGTTGAAGTTTTTGAAGATTTTGATCTTTAGGCGTCATTCGCGGAAACCGTAAAATTCGAAATCAAAATTTAAAGACAAATATATTTGTGTATTTGAAACCGTTATATATACATCTACATTGTTTTTGTTGATTCGGGGCCAGGTTTTGAGCAATGGCTGCTACGGTGGAAGCGAAGGCGGTGTCTGGGATCGAGATTGAGATGCAATCAACTTCGAGCGCTAAGCATCGGGAAGTGGAATTTGCGAAATGCGATTGCTGTGGATTGACTGAGGAGTGCACGATTGAGTACATAGAACGCGTTCGCGAGAGGTACCAAGGGCGTTGGATTTGTGGACTTTGCGCGGAGGCGATCAAAGATGAGATTGTGAGATCGAAGAGGCTGATCAGCGCCGAAGAAGCGCTCAATCGGCACATGAACTTCTTCAAACGGTTTAGATCTTCAAATCCGCCTAATCATACTGAGAGCTTGATCTCTGCTGTGAAACAGCTGCTCTTGCGAACTCTGGACTCCCCGAGATCGCTGAGGAAAGGAGGATCCATCTGTGTTTCGTCATCATCGGAAAGCTGTTTATCGTCTCTGGATGGTTCGACAATGGAGCCATTATCGGATTGTTGAGATTCGGAAAATCCAATAATTGGAGTAGAAGGTAGCACAAACTAATATCTCTTCATTCCTCAATTATCTATCTTTAGTGATTATTAGCCTGGTTTAATGCTAATTGCTCTCTCATGGACATTGACTGACTGAATGAAAGGTAAGGAACATCTTCCTGTCTGTGACTTCAATCCAAATATTTTCTGCCACTTCTACTTAATTTTCTTCTCGTTTATGGTTATGTGTTTGTATGTGGCCTAAGCTCTATCACATGCACATTAGTGTTTGCTTGTTCTTTTACTTTCTGCCTTAACATATTTTTTTGGAATACTTCAAATTATTGCAAAAATTTGTTCGAAAGTATCTTAAGAACTGACCATTAATTGTGTTTCAGAACATAATCTCTTATTATATATCTTCTTTGAAAATGTAAATATGAAAAGATCCGTAGCAAGTGATTAGTTGTGTTTCAGAACATAACCTCTTGTTTAACTTATTTGGAAATGTTAATATGGATAATTTTGTGGCAAGTGGCAGTGGCAGTGGCTAATACTTCAAATTATTGCATAAATTTGTTCAAAGTTCTCTTAAGAATTGGCCATTGATTGTGTTTCGGAAAATAATATCTAATTCTTTAGAAATGTAAATGTGGCAATGTTTGGATGGTTTTGTAGCAAGTGTTAGTATTGAATTCTTTATTAGATGCTTCAAACTACAAAATAACAGTAAGCCCCAAAAGAAAAAAGAAACAAAAATCTTGTGCTATATTCTGAGGATTCCAATCAAAGGCCTTTTCAGCCGCTGCTTCCTCTTGTTCTTTCGATCAGGCATAGATGCTGAAAAGTTAGGTTAAAAGACTTATACTTAAAAGAAAAGGCAAATTGCTTGTTGTTATCTGAGCATTTGATTTAGGAGTATTAGATAAATCTGAAAGAGAAACTGCAGACGAGTGCCTCTTCTGCTTTGTACCAAGCTTCTGAAAGAGACCCAGTATGTTTTAGAAAATATCTTGTCGCATAGTGGCCCAGCCTCTAATTGTTGGACCCCGTTTGGGTAGGATGCTGACTTGTACCTAGCAGTGGTTGGCTAAAGATAAGGGTTTGATTCACCCTCATCCACCTGAAAACACATTTATATATTCACATGTTTTTAGCATGTCAGAAAAAGGAAACACAGTATATATTCTTCCCAAGTGGTAATATCTGCTTTACATGAAAGGAAACCACTTGTAAAAGTTGAAAATGCAACTGAATCTATCCAAATGATCCAAGAATTTATCAAATTGTATAGGGGAAATGATTGTATGTGATTGATCTGGTTGGTTGGTTGTCTGGCTGAAAGGGAATATAATTAGAGGGAATTATGAATGTCTTCATGCCGGTCATTCTTTATTAGCATTAAAATAGTAGTTAAAACCACCCCATCTCCCGAAGCTCCAGGTCCCCATCTTTTGTTATGAGTTCAATCATTCATGATATGGTCCCATGCTAGTTCTAGTCTCTCTCTTCAAGTGTTAGGAGTTTGTTAACTTGGTTAAGATTTGATTTCTTTCAACTTAAAAGATTTTGGGAATAAGAAGTTGAATTTCATTTCTTGTATGCAATAATATTTTTCACTTTTTTTTTTTGATTTCTTTAAATGTTTTTTTTTATTATTATTAGAGAATTTTATATTATTTTAGAGGTCAGATGCTTAATGTTTTACCCCAGAAGAGTTTTTAAGAAAGATTTTAGGATTCAAAACTACTTTTTATAGAGCTTAAATATGGCTTAATGTGAGAGCTATACCCATCATAGAATTTTTCTGTGTTATTATGTCATATACAAGTTTGAATTTAGAGGACTCGAGAATGAGTAGAAATTAAGAATTGCAAGTTGCAAAAGAAAAATGATCATCACATGCTTTTTTCCTGGTGGTTTCAATTTGTCGCCTCTTTGATAAACTTCTATAAAGAAAATAATGACATTAATGCTGCAGGATCGTTTTCATCTTCGGTTCAAGATATAAGCTTCGATTCTAAGATGAAATTAGTCATTGGAATCAGCTAACATATCAGAGCCAATAATTTCTATGCCAGCCTGCGACTATGGGATTCAGATAAGGCGGCCTTCAGTATTAATCGTTTGTCTTTCTGTCAACCCTTTCTATATAACAGTATGTCGTCATCTGCAATCGAACGACTTACTTTCAAACATTCTTCCATTGGTTTGCGTCATGGCTGATGAGAAAGGGAAGCCAATCTGGTTGAGGCTTCTCCCAGTATAAACTTGAAAAGAACGTAGCCAATCGAACATCCTTGACTTGCTTTAAGTCATGGACCATTCAGGACTACCTTGTCAGAGGATTGAAAACTACAATAACTTTTTTTTTTAAAAAAAAAAAAAAAAACGAGCTTCTTTGAGATAATTCTTCAGCCTTTGAAAATTGTTATAGAAACCATTTTTTTTTTTGTAATATTTTTAGAACATTTTTTTAGAGCACAAAAGAATTTTATAACTCATAAGAAAAGATTGATAAATTTTTAATAAAGAACCGTTATATATATTTAAATGGTATTTTCATAAAATAAAATAAAAATTGTAACTTGTAAGTAACAATTAAAAACATGGTTTGTATTCTCGTATATTTTCCCAATGATAAGTTGAGAAATATTTTTTTGGATATTGAATTCTCAAATAAAATCTTATAAGCATAGAAAACTGTTTTTTGATATTTAAATTCCAAAATAAAAATCTATTCTCCGTAACAACTGGAGCTCCATTTTTATGAAGTGTTGGAATTCTTAAAAATTGTTATTTTAATAATTGTTTTTAAAAATATTTCCAAAAACAGCCTTAACATGTTTTATTTATTTATTTATTTTTTATCAATGAATGAATGGAGTATAACATAATTTTAAATTAAATATAAATTTGATTTTGCATTATTATTTTTTCAAACGTAAATAAATTCAGATGAAAAATATAGAGATCAAGTTCATAGAGTTTTATATAAAGATTCTTAAAATTTGCCTTCTAACGATTGAGTT
The DNA here is from genome assembly GCF_030704535.1 of Vitis vinifera. Lineage (NCBI taxonomy): Eukaryota > Viridiplantae > Streptophyta > Magnoliopsida > Vitales > Vitaceae > Vitis > Vitis vinifera. Next base: position 1,708,637 of record NC_081808.1, on the reverse strand, counting down.
AGAGGGTGTTTTTTTTTTAGCTTCTTGTTAAAATTAATTTACTTTCAGATTTTAGGTTTTTTATTTTTTTTATTTTTTCATAACTTATTATAAATTTTTTATTGAATATTAAAAATCAAAATATTTGGTTTTTTATTAAATAAAAAAGTATTTGTATTGGTTTTTCTTACTTTTTAATGTTTAATATAAAAAAAACAAACAATCTCGTACTTAAACATTATTAAATATTAAAGTTTTATTTAAAATTAAATAAATGAAAAAAAACAAACACCGCCTCATACTTAAACAAAAAAAAATGCTTAAAAATTTTTTAAATAAAAAAGAGACTTTCCTATTTCAAAACACAAATAAGTTATATTAAAAGGTATGAGCAGGGGTGATAAAATTTGATATAATTTGTCAACATGACTCAAAACCAACATGTTTTTTACTGGGTTAAATATTGTATAACTCATTTAATGAATAAATAATTTTCTAGTTAACTTGTAAATTAAACCATCCTACATATTAATATAATTATAATTTTAAATTGTTTAACCCGACTCATTTTAAATTTATTTTTAAATGAATAGATCAATTAAATTATAAACATATTTAATTAAGATATTAATTATATAAACTTATATAAGACCTAACTCAATTTAATTATTAAAGATGATGTATCATCTATTTAATAATTTAATAATATTTAAGTTTATATTTTTTTTACAGGATAATCATTTTTTATAAGGTTTTTATTGACTTGTGTGATAAAATACTTAAACTTTGACGTAGCAAAAGTACACGACCCATCGACAAAGATCATCACCCTTAAATATAAAATTCACGACTAAGAAGATTTCAAAGTTGTATTAAAAAATTCTTATAAACTATATTTAAACATTTAATATCACATTTCGCAATACAAAATCTCTTTCAGCAGAGATTATAAGCACCATTTTTAACATTGAAGAAGTTTGACTAAATAGGGATTAAATAACCATCGTTTGCTGCTTCTGGTCTTATAGAACATTATTATACAATCAATTTATAGAAGAATAATTTTTAAAAACTAACAAAATTTTCCTTTTTTACATCCTTTATAACATCTTATAGTCATATAGGGCTCCTAAACCAAAGTTGCTGTGGACTACTATCCAAACGGAGAATGTTGGCGGGCTTGGCATGAATTCCAGAAGAATTTGGAAAAGGTAGCCGAGGTCCTTCCTTATTTGTCTTCATGTTTCATTACATGTAGTACAATTTTGACCTTGTACTGCATCTCCCACATTGAAAAATGCACCTCCATGTTTCAACATTTACATAATTGCCATTGTCCCTATACACTCGAAATTCAAGTCCTAACGTTCTAAATCAGACAAATCAGTATCATTATAGGTAAATACATTATATCAATATATCATCATTGATTTCAAATTTAACTGATTAAGACGTTTATAACTATTTTCAGTAATTGCTTACAACACTTTATTAAAAATTTATCAAATATATTTTCTAAATTTAAAAAATTATTTTTTATTCTGATAAAAAAAAGATAATTATTTTCAGGAATAATATTCAAGGACTAAATAATTATTTTTATTATGTGAGTCATCCTATCTAAATAAATTATATTAATTGTTGGGTCCAAATTTTATCTTACCATTTAAAAAGGCTTTTAGTCTAATCAACCCAATGGCAATTTCGTAAAAAGAATATATCCTGAGGGGGACTGCACAAATAAATACAAATTCTCGCACGCACGTACCAGTACTACACACGCGAGCTTCCGTCGGGAGGATATTATTATCAGCGTCCCCAAAGACGCCATTACAGAGCTCAGAAGATCAAGCTTTTTTCATCTCTCTAAAACTCAGCGAAGATGATGCACATGACCTTCTACTGGAGCACGAGCGTGACTCTCCTGATCGACTCGTGGAAGACCGAGTCGTGGGCGAGTTACGGTTTGACTCTACTCGCCTGCCTCATCGCCTCCGCCTTCTACCAGTACTTGGAAGATAGGCGCATCCGGCTCAAGCTCATCGCCGCCTCCGTCGGCTCTTCGCCAGCGTCGGCGTCTCCGATCGAGGAGCCTCTGCTTCAGTCAAAGATCGGGCGGTGGAGTGCGACGAAGTTCGCCGGGGCGGCGCTGTTCGGGATCAATTCGGCGATCGGGTACCTGATCATGCTGGCGGTGATGTCGTTCAACGGCGGAGTGTTTCTGGCGGTGGTCCTGGGGCTCGCGATCGGGTATTTACTGTTCAGAAGCGGAGACGGCGATGTTGCTGTCGTTGATAATGCTTGCGCCTGCGCGTAATCGATGGAGATTCCTCTCTCTCTCTCTGCTTGTAAATCTCTGGCTTGTTCCGCAGTTATTTGTTACAGGTTATTGTTGTTTTTCTGTTTTTGGGATTGGGCGTTTTCTAGATTCTTCTGTTTGTTTTTGAAATTTTTCTCAGCAAACATTCTGTTTGGAAAGAATAAGTCATGTTGAAAACGAGAAAACCTCAAAAAATGTTCCTAGAATAGTGGCCGTTTCTGAAAAACCAGAAAAGGAAAAAAAAGAAAGAAAAAGAACCTTCAGTCTGATAAAATTTCCAGGATTTAATTTCTTCACAAACAAACGGACATCACTAAATGCCATCACAAATGAAAGGATGCGGCAAGAGTGATTGTTAGAAAATAATGCCGAATGGTTCTAATGGTGGGGAGGCCCTAATTCATTTTCCTCACCAATTTCATTTTGGAAGCTATACAATATCTAGACCTACTCACCAACAATAATCATTTCATTTAAAGCTATATCAGATAGTTATTACTCACAAAATATTCATAAAATCAAGATTGAAATACCAAAAAAGAAAAAGAAAAAAAAAAGCGTACACACTGCCTCATTGTGACTGCAGCCAGGGTTTATCCGCTTGCTCTCGAGTATGGACAAATGCTGTTAGAGATTCTAACCGTGACTGCTCTCATCATTCATCAACTCATATATTTAGAGGAAACCTTTCGGATCACAGCTCAAGATCGTGGCTTTTTGATCTTTGATCTTTACAATGCAAGTAAAAACACAACGGATTGGAGAAATGAATGGTACATTGGCATGATTGGTGAAAGGCTATGAATTCAAAATGGTTGGGATGAAAGTACCAGGAGCTGTTTCTGAGATTGCTTCTTCGTTCCATCCCTCTGCGCTCTCAGATTTGATGTGGAAAAGGTTTAAAACTTTTGCAGGGAATTGAATGATTGAAGAATTTGCTACTGAGGATCTTGGATTTTCAATGAGACTAGTTCGCTTTCCTGCTGCTGGCCTCTGGACTTCGATGAGCAAGGGAACCATCTCCGAAGCTTCTCAGGCCAAAACCTAATGAATACATATACCCAGCCAATTCCTTTAAAATGGATCTATTAGCGAGATATCAATAACAGAAAGGAGAGCCCATAAAAAACGAAATTTGTCAGCTCTAACAAAAAAAACAAGATAATAAACACCCAAAAGATTCCAACAATGATAATCTGAAGACTAAGACCTTTTCCAAATGTTTCAGCAGGCATTGGTTTTGGATATTGGAAATGAGGGTACTATTTCTTTTGATGATTTTGGGTTTCCTAGCATTCAAAGGTTGTGAAAGTTCTCTACATCCTGCATTCAAGATGTTTTTCTCAAGGGAATACGACTATAGCATAATAGTACCCATCAGGTAACTGAAGCCCGGTTAGTGCAGCAGTACAAACCGCTTGCTGGACCCAGAATAGGGGATCACTGAAATTAATAAACTGTACCAATTAGAACCAACTGGATGCCAAGGATAGGCAGTGCTCATATTATATCTAACAGATTAGATGGTTAAGATACTGAATAGACTGGACAAGGTAGTCTTGAGGTAAGGGGGTGTTTTTGTTTTTCCTTTTTCTTTTCTGAATAGAAGGTGCTGCTAGATTTCGCAGAAGGAACCTTAAAATTCTCAGCATAGAGCAATATTAAACCTTTGTTACTTACAGATCCAATCTTTCATAAATTGCCCGTCGCACTGAGGAGTTGAGGCCATATGCTATTGAGTTGAATAATCCCTAAAATACGCAAACAACAGCAGCTGAGTTATTTCCCGATAAAAGTAACAAATTAAAAAAACATTTCATCATATTGGTTCAGTTGGGGTAGAAGAGAAATGCCCATAACCCTATAATTAGAAAATATGAACTTTTTCAATATGCAACACTGATTACTATCTTTGACAAAAATTTATGGCAGACAACCATAGAATCCAAGCTAGCCAGTTGCTCTTCCCAGTTTTTTCTTTGTTATCTTTTTTCGTTGGTTCTTTTGTCCCTTTAGTATAATTTTTCCTTAATGTTAGTTCTAGATCATATCTTCCTTTTTATTTTCCTATGTATTTCAATAAATTTCCTTTATGATTTGAGAAAAATATTATTACTATTTTTTTATTATTATTAAAAGTTCATACTTGATAAGAACCAGCCAGAGTGGACATAGTTAATGAAGGATATAGCTTGAGAGCTGAACAGGAAGAAGGGTTGACATAGCTATCCACAAGCAGCGTGAATATTCATGCTTTGTTGAGTTGATTGTGTCAAGAAGGTTGTTAAATAAGTAATACAAATAAAATAAAGGCTAAAAAGGGCAGAGACTTTTTTATGCATGTTGTCATGTTGCTCAGGTTCAAATGGTGTGATTTACCAAAAGCACAATGTGACTAGAGACATAAACTAAAGTTGACCACAACATGTGTAATTACTAAAACTAGAGGACCCAACTCTGAACAACCTGTGATCTTATACTCAAATATCGAATCAGAAGGTACAGATAACTAGCATTCTATCAAGTATCTGCCACAAAACCTACTGCAACTCCATACCCGCCCCTTGGCTGTCTGTTGTGTATTCAAAAGCAGAAAGTAGTTATAATGATTTTTCCTTACCCCTACCAATCTCAATCTTGAAATGTAATCAAAATACCACAAAAAGGTACTCTCCGCACATATAGATTGTTCCAAGTACCAGAGATGCCACAAAGCAAAGCATTTCATCAGTTAAAGAAAAGAGAGAACTCATTTATGGTTGCCAGGACTTACCATAAGTGCAGCCATCCCCACATCAAGAACTGAGAGCCAAAAGATTTTATGTCCTGGTTCAATAAAATCATGGACACGGTTGATGGTGCCAAAAGCCCATGATCCTATTAAAATTAGCGGGTAGTAACCCCACCGATTTAAAGCCTGTCAAGGAAGGAATATTGCAAAGAAATAAACATCAACAAGAACTTTTGAGGAAAGCTTTAGTCTTTACAATTAACAAGTTTCTTCTTAATGTAAATTTCAATGTTCAAGCTATCAATACATAGAAGACAATGGAAGAACGGTAGATGACAAGATATCTCAATGTAAAACAAGATATTCAAGCCTCTACTTGGTACAAGTGCCACACCAAGCATGTGAGGGGAACAAAAGCCAGGGAACAGAGAACTGAAGGTTCAAACTCTAAAATAAGACCCTATACCAAGAAAAATAGAAAACAAATGATGACTATCTTCTTCAAATAGGTAGGGAAAAAGGTGTTGATGGTTTATACTAATTGTGTCCAAACATTAAAAGTGAAGCAGTTTTAACAATAAATTATGGTTGGTCGGTTGCACTAATAGCCACAAGCATTCATTCAAACAAACTCTATTTGCTCTTTGAATCTTTTATATCCCTTGAATATTTTATATCTTACTAAACTTGATGAAACCAATAACAGCACAGTATACCTTCATGTTATCTGCCCTTGCATCCAATTGGTATCCCCGCTCTGACATGCCTACAGCCATCTGAATTTGCCAAGAAATAACATAAGTATGACATTCCAATGAACGGATTATTTCCTACTCCACAAACAAGTGACACTATATTTGCCAAGAAAAAGAAAAGACAGAATGGATAAATGAAGACATACACGGGTTGCATTGTTCAGCATGCGTATCACTTGAAAGTATGTAAAACCATTGAAAAGAATAGCACCCCAAAGGGGAACATAAAATGTTATAAAGTGAACCACCTGCAGAAATAAAATAGGGGAAAAATGTAAAATTTCAACACACAATCAGTGTAATCTTTCATTTAAAAAAATCCAGCACCCCTGCAAGCAAAATCCCCTCTGTACTTGCCTTTCCTGTTTGACCTCTTTGCTCCCAACACCACACACCCAAATGGCCATGGTCATTACCAATAGATCGTATCACAGTCATAACTAGTGAAGTTCCTGCAAGAAGGAACTAAACATTCAAATCCATGTATGGGAAAGAACTGCAAGATATTACTCATAAATACCACACTACATGGAGAGGCAACAGTTATAAGACATTAAGCAGAGGATTCAATCAATGCAATTAATGACACGGATTTTGTAGAACAAAAGTTTTCTGAGATGCCTTTACTTTTTTTTTATTTTTATAACAAGTAAAACGTCACAAACCATAGAATCTCAAACAAATGCATACCCCAAACATACAAGTGAAACATGGACTCCAAATCTTCAACATCAGTTTTGTGTCTAACAACAGTGCGGTGAAGAGTGAAAGCAATAGTAGTAGTCCACAAGAAAGACGCCACACAGAAGAAATGGGTGGTGTAGCCCTGAGCATAGCAAAAAAATCCCTGGGATGGATCTCTGCATAACAACCCAAAACTCTCAATCTAAACTAACAACAAGATTTCAATGATCCAATGCAAAATTCATAAGAAAATAACTTCATCTGATTCTGGGAACCATACCCAATAATGCTGAAGAAACTACAGAGCATGTCCTGCACTCAGAAAATGCACTACATGAGCCAATAATTCAACCACACAAAACATTGACAAGAAATATCAATGAAGAAACATGAGAGAAACATAAAGGTACAGCAGAGAATTGATTTGTTTTGGAGGTTTCATGTTCCATTCTTTTTCTTTCCAAATTTATTGAAGCTAATTTAGGTGAATCGATAAATTATTTTAAATTATTAAAGAAACATAATTCTTCATATGGCACTTAAGGAAAATTGATAAAAGCCAAACAAGATAGGGATCAATCCGCTCAAAAAACTAGAGTGATTAGCCCTTTTGACTCAAACTACTGGGTTTTAGGGTTTATAATTTAAAATTCTTAACTGAATTTTAATTATTTTAGCTTTTGATGTAATTTTCTTGCTTCTGAAACCAAAATAAAACAACTTTCGCTTCCGGAAGTAAGAAAAGCATTTCCAAAATGCAAACTAAATGACACCATTTCAACAAACCACGCAACAATCTACAAAGAAAACTCGAAACTAGAGCCCTATCACCACCTCCAGGTTACAATTCAAATGAATCACCATAAAATTCAATTTCTAGATGTTCAAAAGAAGGAACTGAAGAACAACGAATGAACTCAACAAACCGCCAAAAATGCGATGCAATTTCCACAAGATCTCAATTGAGAAGAAACAGTTGAGTGAAATTGGAGTGAGCAGAGAAATTTACAGAGAGAGCGAGGTAGAAGACGAGCTTGAAGGAGAACTTTCGAAGCTCCTTGAAGAGAAGGTAGCAGAGGACGATGAAGCCTGAACCGACAAACGAAAGACTCGATGCTCCGCCATTCACCGCCTGCAGAATCTGCCGATCGTGTGCCGCCAGATTCCCCGTCGCCATCGTCATCGTCATCACTGAGAAGACGCTAGTAGAGATGCAGAGAAGGGAAGGGAAGGGAAGAGAGAAGATCCAATGAAGAAGAAGAAATGAGAAGAAAACGTGGGGAAATTCTTTTTTTTTTTAAATAAATATTTAATTAAAATAAGTATGGCAAAGTAGATCAACCAGTCGCTTTGGCCGAGTGGTTAAGGCGTGTGCCTGCTAAGTACATGGGGTTTCCCCGCGAGAGTTCGAATCTCTCAGGCGACGATTACAAATTTTAATTTTTTTAAATTGTTCTTAATTAGATTGAAATAATAAAATTAGTGATTAATGTACCTCCTTTGCCAAACAACACGTGTGTAGGCTAAAGTGGGCCTGGCAAGCAGGCTCTGCCATTGAATGCTACCATGAGAAGATGAGTGCGGCACAACTCATCTTCCTTTGCCAACCTAATCGAGACGTCACTTTTAGGACTTTGGTGTTCGAATGATTTGATCAAGAAATTCACTTAGACGTGTCCAACCCATTCAACTTTTGTGAACAGGAGAGATGGAGAAGCCATCCCCCACAAGTCTTGGAACAATTTACCTACTCATTAGCTGAGGCTTTGATTTTCGTGAGGATCTTGCTCCTCCTTCGTACATGAGAACTTCTTCTAGTTGATAACGTGGTTGATTTATTGCAATGCTTCAATCTAACCCCTATAAGGGACTTTTTGACAAGAGTACGATAATTTAAAAAAATTATTCTTAAAGAGACGATTTTTTTAGAAATCCAAAAAAAAAAAAAATTTAAAAAGAAAATCGTCTCTTCATTAAAAAAAATTAATATTATAAAAAATTAAAAATACAAACTAATTTTTAAAAAAAATTCAAAGGGAAATCGTCTCTTCAAGAGACGATTTCCCATTAAAAAAATTAATATTATAAAAAATTGAAAATACAAACTAATTTAAAAAAAAATTTAAATCAAGAGACGATTTCCCATTAAAAAATTAATATTATGAAAAAAAAATTTAAAAATTAATATTATAAAAAATTGGAAATCCAAACTAATTTTTTAAAAAAAATTTAAAGGGAAATCAAATCCGATTAAAAAAAAAGAAATCGTTCCCATTAAAAAAATTTAATATTACAAAAAATTGGAAATCCAAACTAATTTAAAAAAATATATATTCAAAGGTAAATTTCCCATAAAATAATTAAAAAAAAAATCTCAAAGGGAAATCGTCTCTTCAAAAGACGATTTCCCATTCTCCAATTTACTACACTCACCAATTCCAATTGAAATTTGAAATTTGAAATTTGAAATTCAAACTTTAATCACTTATCCTATACACTACACTCTTACCTATTCATGTACTGTACACTACACTCTTACCTATTCCATACATATTCATATGTTGTCATATCATCCATTTAATACTCCAATTTACTGCACTCCACCAATTCCAACTTCTCATACACTATAAATTACATTTTTCCTTCTCATTTTCACGTTCAAACTTTTTCTTTCTAATTTTCACCTTCAAACTTCTTCACTCACGTTTTGTCCATCTTCCTCGCTTGAAAATTTTTCACTTTTCATCTTTGTTAGAATTTGAGCATATCTTATCTCCTCTTTTTTCTTCAACACTCACGTCGTTCCTTATAAGGTAATATTTTTGCTTTATTTGTATTTGAAGTTATTTTATGATGTATAATTTTTATTATTATATCAATTTTTAAATTTATTTGGATAATGTAATATTTGTTTGAATAATATTTATTGGAAATTATTATTTTAAATAGATTAAATCATTAAAAAAAATAATAAAAGATATATTAAATCATGCATTACACAATAAATATGAAATAAAGGCAAAATATTAACTACAAATAAAATAATCGTCTCTTGAATTGGACTATTTTAACTATTTCCCTTTGGGATTTATTTATTTATTTATTTATGGGAAATTTGCCTTTGAATTTTTTTTTTAAATTAGTTTGGATTTCTAATTTTTTATAATATTAATTTTTTTTAATTTGGGATTTAAAAAAAAAATTATTTTTTATAATATTAATTTTTTTTAATGAGAACGATTTTTTTTTTTTTAATCAGAAATCGTCTCTTCAAATTGTCTCTTCAAGAGATGATTTCCCTTTTAAACTTTTTTTTTTAAATGGGAAAATCGTCTCTTGAAGAGACGATTTCCCTTTGAATATATATTTTTTTTTAATGGAAAATCGTCTCTTGAAAAGACGATTTCCCTTTTGAAGTTTTTTTTAAAATTAGTTTGGATATTTATTTTTTTAAATTATTTTTTGTAATATTATTTTTTTTTTAATGGAAATCGTCTCTTAAAGATATGATTTCCATTTAAATATTTTTTTTTAAATCGTCTTTTCAAAATACAATTTTGCTTAAAAAAAAATTTATCCGTGAACCCTCTCTCTTACCTAACAAAAACTATCATACATTTGGAATTACTTTTTCTCCTACGGTAATTTAAGAATACTTTTATTAAAATTACCGTACTCTTGTCAAAAGTCCTTAATTACACAAGCACTTTTTCTTTCCTCCTTTTTATTCTTCAATTTTTTAATTTTGTTGGCCATCATTTTAGGGCCCAAAAATTTTGATAGGAAATAAAGCCATTTTATAATGCTTCAAAATAACAATTCTTACGTTCATTAATCAATGATAATATAGAAGTTTTTGGATATGATATGCATTAAAAAGGCATGATGTCCCCCCTACCTTTCATTCTAGCCAAGATGGTTTGATACGTGTTTATCACATCTCGGTAAACTTTCGACTCTATCCATCAAACCAAAATCCTTAAAATAGTCCAAAAAAATGCTTTAATTAAGATCATGGACCTCTCTATGCATCAAAGGTTAAGGGTAATGTGTATTATATGTTTTGTTAGTGAAAAGCAATTTAATAATGTGTTACCTAATTTCAAGAGACGTAACAGCCTCATATTGAACATTTTATATATGACATTGAATACATGAATATGGATTTAAAATAAAAACATCATTAATAATTTGGAAAGGTCAATATTTTTATATTACATTAAATAATATAATATGCCAAAAAGAAAGAAAAAATTAAATAATTTTCAATTTCTTTTTTAACAAGGCACAACTCTAAGCATGCTTGACGTTCCAAACTAAAAATTTTTGTCAATAAACATATGTTTGGAATGTGGACTACTGCTGATTTGAGAGGAAATTGACACACACAAATAGAGAGAAGTTGAGAGGGCGGCAGTTGAAAATCCCTAGACTTGTCGCTCTAATGCATTCAACTTGGTCCATTTTCTAATACATACAATAGCGAAATTTGCCTTTGATTAAGATATATTGGTAGGTGTTTGTCTATTCTCAGATATTTATCATGAAAATTGATTGATATTATACGTGGCAGGTAACTGTCAATTTTTTCGGTTTAGCATAATTGCAAGGCAACGTTGTAAGCAGTTGAATGTTTCGATGTGTTTCTTTTCCTTTCCTAGACTTTAATGGGGATGACCTCACCGTTCCTGGTCATATCTTGAAACCATTAATCATTCAAAATTTCTTTAAAAGAAAAAAACTTATAATATAAAGGGAAGGAAAAAAAAAAGTAAATTCAACTTTCAGTGATTTTATAAAGTATTTTTAGTTTTTTTTTTAAAAAAATAAAGATATTCAATAAAATTTAGGAAACACTTTAAAAAATCTGAAAAAATCACTTATAAATTTTTTTGAAAAAATACATGATAGATGATTATCCTAAAAACACTCTAAAAGTTTGTTTAAAAGTGATTTTATAAATCATTTTTAACATAAAAGTGTTTTTAAAAAATAATTTGATATTTGATCAAATTTAAAAAACATTTTTAAAATTTAAAAAATTATTTATAATATTAAAAAATCACTTTTAGTATTTTTTAGAGAAATACTTCAGAAGTTATTATTTTAAAAATACTTTTAAAGAAAACACTTCCAATAAAAGTATTTATATTATAACAATGCCAACTCTTAACATTTTTAATTTCACAAACTTAATGGAAGCTGAATTAAGCAACTATTAGGTAATCAACCAATGATATACAGTGGACGAACCAAGTAGCCTTTTTTTACCTGGAAAGGAACCCAATAAATGAAGAAAATAAACAAGAGATGAATTTCAAACTTTATATATCATTTTCCTCATTAAAATACAATTAATTTCACCCAAAAGCCTAAAAAAACCCTTCTCAGACCTTTTCTTGAGAGTTTTTTGTTGAATGATTCTTGGGTTTTCCACCAAGCAACCATCGAATTCAAACAACTTTATTGGAACCTTTGATGTTTTCTTCTATGTCTCCTTACTGATATGTTTGAGTGTTCAACTCATGTCTAAATTTTTTATACAAAGCAGATTCCGAGTAAGCCACTAGAGACAGTGGCAGCTTGATTCTATGTCTCCAGGCGGGCCGGTTTTGCTGGCCGTCGTCCCTTTCTTTGATTTCTTGATGTGAAATGTCCTTCTCGCTTTCACTCTCATCTCCTACCTCCCCTTCAGCTGGAACCACATACACAAAAGGGCTGATCACAGTATCATCAAAGTCCTGCAGAGGCTCCAGTATCTTCACCACATCGCTCATTGCCGGCCTAGCCTTGGCTTGGTGGCTCAGACATTTGTAGGCCAATTCAGCTGCCTTCTGCGCCCCCTTGGTAGAAAACAGTCCCTCAAGTCTCGAGTCTATTACTCGGTCAAGTTTTCGCGGGTCCTTGAGCATCGGTCTCGCCCATTCCACAAGGTTTTGCTCGCGACTAGGCCTTGTTTTGTCCATCGACCGTTTACCACTTATTACCTCCAACAGCACAACTCCAAAGCTGTATACATCACTCATGGTTGTCAAATGTCCTGAGAAGTATTAAAAGTATTAGAAGTACTAGATTTTTGGGGTTAGGTCTCAGGAGATTTTCTAAGTGTTTTGATCAAAATTTACCAGTCATGATATACTCAGGAGCGGCATAGCCATGTGTGCCCATTATTCGGGTTGATACGTGAGTCTCGTCGCCTTCTGGACCGTCCTTCGCTAGCCCGAAATCAGAGAGTTTAGCAGTGTAATCCTGGAAAGAAGAAAGAAGAGTAAGCTTTGAGCCATTTTGAAGAGATTGACAATGGAGAGAGCAGGCGGGGAAGAGCTTACAGGGTCTAATAAAATGTTGGAAGCCTTAAAATCCCGGTATATTACTGGCTTGTCTCCTTCATGGAGGAAGGCCAGGCCCTTGGCTGCTCCGAACAGGATCTTCATCCTGGCTGACCATGGCAAGGCAGCAGAATATCCTATATATTTTACCCACAATATGAATAACATATCAGGAAAATAATGAATTAAAAAACTAAAACTGCTTTTAAAATTAGTTTAAATAGGAAATTGTTTTTAAAAATATAAAACAATTTTCTTTAATACAACATAATATTTTTAGAAAATATCTTTTAACTTTTATTTATTTATTTTTCTAGAATGTTTTTCAAAAACAATTTTTTAAAACTTTATAAAGAATATTTGAGATTCTCAAACATATTTTTATATTTAAAAAAAAATCATAAAACAATTTTCCAAACCTATAAATAATTTATATGATCTTATCCCTCGCTAACTTCATAAAATATATACTTAAAAGAATCAATATTCTTCTAGAATATAACTATATGGCCAATTCAAATCCCTATCTTTTTTCTAATTTGAACCATATGAGAAATTACTAATAAAATGACAAAAAAGAAAAAGAAAAAAAAGAGAGATGTCGGTAGAGAGGACAACATACTTCTGAAGAGTTGATTTTCTAAGCTCCCTCTTGCCATGTACTCATATATCAGAAGCCTGTGCTCGTCTTCACAACAGTATCCAATCAGTTTAACAAGGTGTGGATGCCTCAGTTGCCCAAGAAAGATTATTTCTGCCTACAAAAAACCCGATTTTATCGATCCAAGAGGTGGAAGAATTGACCAAAAGACACAGTATCTATACACAGAATATAAGAACTATGGGGAATAATTCGTCAGTTCAGAAACAAACCAGCCATTCTCTATGGCCTTGAAGGCCATCCAAGTCAAGTAATTTCACAGCTACAGGCTGAGCCTTCAACTTTGGCCTAAGCTTTTCGTCTATGAACCCCTTGTAAACCGGTCCAAACCCGCCTTCTCCAAGTAGATTACTGGGCGAAAAGTTGTGTGTGATCTCTCTAAGCTCTGCAAGGGTGAAGGTATAGAGGTTGGAACCAATAAGGGAATTCGATATATCATCGACGGAGAGCGGGGAACCGGGGTTGCTCAAGTCGGAAAGAGATAGTCTCTGGAAAGAACCCTGCTTCAAAACTGGTTTCTTCCTCGACTCGGCGATAGGGGTCTCAGTCTTGTAACAACCTGGCATGATAGTCTTCCATGTGATCTTCAGAGTCATCTCGTATACAAACTGCACAACTATATTTTCAATCAAAAAACAGATGAATTCGCCTCGGATCAATGAGGAAAACAGGAGGGGATTGAAGACACTGAGAATTGTGAATTTGGTGGGGAAGAGTTGAAATGAAGGCCTACCAACTACTTAAAGCCCCTCCTTTACATGTGTATACATACCATTTTCTTACAAGATGATGATATCTTTATATAGCTTTTAAGCCCTTAGTCTTGATATTGGTTAGAGGGGCAATGACTTGGCCTTCCCTTGACCTCATTCTCTCGCTTCCTACAACACCCTTCTTTTATGGCAGTCCTTAGATTCCTGGGACATGGTAAAAATCATTTAGACTATGTTAATTCTATTTTTCCCATGTTTAAGATGGAATAATTCCAGAAAATTCTGTGTGGGATTGGCTCTGACGTCTCATCAAAGTTGAATGCCAGTTCTCGTCTTCTTCCCTATAATATGAATGTGCCAAAAGATCAACCCCCGGCAGCACGAAAAAAACACCACAAAAAGTAGCAGGAATGTCACTTTCAAAAAGGAAATAGCCAATTTTGAAAGGAAAAAAAAATGATGTTTGGAAGCAATTTTCTTTAATGCCAAACAGTGCAAATCCTCCTTAGTCCAATCTTCTTCTTGGTTGGTGGGGTTTTTTTCCAAAGTAATGCCTTGACTTTAAAAGTCAGTTTGCTATTGTTCCATAATCAGACTTATACTAATCGTAGTTTCTAGAACTAGCACTTATTTTTTTTAATGTGTTATTTTCATATTTTTATTTAAATATTAAATTCAAATATTTTAATTTCTCATGTGAAATTAATTCATATTAATTTTATTTAACTTCAACATCACTTAAGAAACCCGAAATAAATATCAACTTTTGAAACACAAATCACACTATTTGTTGGCATTGATATTTATTTTGAAGCATATATTAAAATATTTTCATATAAAAATAATAATAATAACTTTTTCGAATAAAAAAACCCGAAAAATTAACTTTTACAAAGGAAAAACGGCCAAGAGGGGCCTAAGGATTCAAAAATGTCAAAGGAAAAGGTTGAACAAATCAATCTACTTGCAACCACCATCCTTTCCAAATGAATGTAACAATTTACCAACCACTTGATTCATAAAATATTGCATGAGATTGTAATGAAAATTTCAGTTGAATTTTTTGGTTAAGACCCCTAAAAAAAGTGGGGTTTGATTGATGGATTAAAAATAAAGCGATGCATTACTTTCATCTAAAACATAAAGAAAATAGTGAAAAGGTTGGGTGACCAGTCTCCATTCATGAACAAGGTAGCTATTAAAAAAGGTCCCATATCTTATCTGCTTTTTAAATTAATATTTTATTTCACACGTGGATTTTTCAATTGATGTACATTCATTCACTTTTTAGGGCTTTACATTGTTCACCTTTCCCCAATTCCACTAGTGAACAGGTTGTTCAATAATGTATACATTAAATGGCATTATAATAATCAATCTAAATTCCATAAACTTAAACTTTTAAAAAAAAATTGTACTTCAAAATAATATTAGAATTTGGTGGTGATTAGAGGTTGTGATTCGAGTCACCTTTCTATAATTTATATATCTTTTAATAAATTTTGTCAATCCCTTCATTAAGAACTGATAATTTAATAATATATGCGTTAAGTAATATTATAATATACAAAAATTCAATAAATATAATTTCTTTGGTCTAAAATTAAAATTTATTTAAAATTTAAAATATTTTTATTGTAATTTTTTTAAAAAATTAAAAAAAAAACTCTTATTTTGTTTAAAAAAACAACCTTTAACTTTTTGTAAGATGAATGCAAACAAACTTCCTTTGAAATTTATAATTATTATAAACATCCACCATTTCAATATCTATTATATATTGTTGCTTAGGAAACATAAATAATCATTTAATATCATGTTGAATATCATTCAAAAATCTCAACATTCTATTCAGGACTCCAATATGATTTATATATATATATATATATATATTATCATGAAAGTTTATAAAAAAAATAAAATAAAATACTTTAAATATATTGTCAAAGAAAAATTATTTTTTAAAATAAATTATCCAAAACTAATTTTAATAAAAAAAATTGTTTATTTTTTAAGTTTCAAGAAAAATTTTAAATAATTGTTGGATTGTAAAATCTGAATCAATTTTATTATCATTTGTTCGAGCTATCGAAATCGATTTTGTTACCTTTTGTTTGGCCTATCGATATCAAGTTAGAGTTGAGTTATCTGTTCAATTAAGGTTGATGTCGTTTTGATTAGTAGATTGTTGACTTGAATATCGAATCATTTCATGGACATAAAAATCATATTGATTGTCAAAACCAGTTAAAAAATTTATCTTTTTTGGACTTTTTATGATTATCCTGAGAAAACAAATAATAATATAAATCTCAATAAACGAATCGTGGCTAGGGTCAGATGCATTGTAAGAAGAAGATTTTCAAATCAAATGAAATAATAATAATATTGATCTATTATTCATCGTGAGCAGGCCCATGCCACCTCTTCAATCATTTTCAAAAAAGGATTTTGAAATTAAGCAGGTAAGTGACTCTTTAGACTTAGGGTTCATACCCATATTTGATATTCCATACCCAACTCCATATTAAATTTCAGAGGCGTATGTAACAAGAAACCACATCGATAGCCGATAGAAAGCAGCCACTTGTTTTCATGGGAAAATGCATGCACTCTCCCTTCCGGTTTTCCCACGCAACATGCCTTTCAAAAAAAAAATAAATAAATAAAAGGAAAAGAAAAGATGGTGTTCAATGATTGAGATTTGAGATTGATTGCAGATTAATTAGTTAGGCATGTTGGCCGATTTTTAGAACACTTTTTTCTTTCTTAGGAACAAAAAAATAAAAAAACAATTTTTTATTTTTAAAAGCAAAAAGTAGAATAATTTCAGAGAATATTTTGATTATTTTAAAAAATAATTATATTTATGTATAAAATTTATTTTTAAAATATGGAAAAATAAATTAAAAACATTTTGTTTTACAAAATATTATAGAATATTTTTAAAAATTATTTTGAAAACAATTTTTAAATTAAAGTATTTATTTTTTTACTTAATTTTAAATTATAACTTAAAACTAAATAATGTTTAATAGAGTGAAGTATTAAATCATTTATTTTATAATGTTTTATTTATATTAAATATTAAATAGTTAAAAAAAAACTAATATATTACTTTTTTCCACACGAGATTGTCGGAGGAAATTTCTTAACTGTGGTGGACCGGGCCCGCATAAGGGTAAATCCATAGTCCATACACATCCATTAAAATTGCGTAGGGACAAGGATTTACTTGGGAAACGTTTTCAAAAACTGAAAAACAGTTTTTAAGATGTTTTATAAAATAAAAATAAATAAAAAAATTAGTTTGTAAACTTGAAAGGTTAGAAATATGTCTATAATGTTGAGGCATCGCGTCCCTGTGATCCACGTAGTTACCAAA
This sequence comes from Vitis vinifera, assembly GCF_030704535.1. Lineage (NCBI taxonomy): Eukaryota > Viridiplantae > Streptophyta > Magnoliopsida > Vitales > Vitaceae > Vitis > Vitis vinifera. Next base: position 1,691,080 of record NC_081808.1, on the reverse strand, counting down.
TGGATGGACGCACGATCTCAACCAATATAGATTCCTGGTTCAGTCATTCTTACAAAAGGCGTCTGGACAGGGTGTCCGGACACACCCTCCGATGGTTTTGTCAGCCATGGTTAGAGAGAATAATTAGTTGGTCTTTTACTAGGTATAGCAAGTTTACCTTCCTCTTTGTGTGAAGGTCCATATATATAGTATCAGAAGCTCTGTCTCCCTTTTTAATGATAGGGAGATATTTTGGCTTGTCATGATGCCTCTAGGTGGTGACAGGGTCATCATCACCCTACGGGCGGCTGACAGAGATGGTGGGAGGCGCCGCAGCTGTCAGAGATCGTAGAAAGTGACTTGCCATCATTCCTGTCCTTTCACTCTATAGGTGGCAGAACGTGGGCCGTGGCAGGCTGTCGGAATGACGTAGTAAGACTTGCTTACTTTAGTCAACGATCCGGACAAACATATCTGGATAGGATATGTCGGTCGTCCGGATGTGATATGGTAGTCGTCCGGATGTGATGTTTGCGAGTGTCGTGTGCTTCTCCCTGAGGGAGTCCGGATAGGGGAAGCGCACCACGTGTCTCCTTGGGGGAAATCCGGATGGAGCTAATCCGGATAGAAATGTGTGTCACGTGTCATCAGGGGAAGAGGTCCCTACAATTCTCCCCTTTTAACCCGCCCATTTTGCCCGGGCAAAATGGGCGGGTTAAAAAATGATTGTTTTTTGAAACTGAGGTTGACTTTTTTCGCTTTATTAGGCCACGTGGCGAGCGGGGGAGAAAAAGGAAGAAGAGCATTTATGATGAGCTGCCGATTCTGGGATTTCCCAGGCAGTGTGTCCTTTCAATGATGGCGTGGCTGAGCGTTTGGGATACCGAGGGGTTGTCTCTCTATAAACAGTAGACTGTGCCTTCCTCTTGCATTTTTTCCTTTTGCGTTTTTTCTGGTAGTGCTTTCTCTTCTACCTTCTGCGTATCTTCGTTTTCGAGTGAAGCTCTAGGGTTTTCTACCGGCAATACTCGTGTCGTGACGGTGACTGCACTGCGGATTTCATCTCCATTCGCTAGTTTACACTTGGTACGTTCTCTATCTCTGCCTTTTCCTCTTTTTTGTTTGCTTTGTTGGTTATTTCTGGCTTGCTAGGCAAGTTTCTTTGTGACTAGGAGTCGGTATTGGTTTCTAGGGCTTTTTTCGGGGGGTTTTGATCGTGTTTTGGGTGTGTTTAGGGTTTCTGTTGCCCCCCTGTGCCTTTTGTGGGCCACCGATTCTTCTTTGGGGTAGAGTTAAGGTCGTGGGGTCGGATTGCTGTGTTTGACTGTTGGCATTCCTCCATGCAGATTCCATTTCAGCTCTAGCCTAAAAAATGTTTGCGAACAAGGAAGCTACTTCATCCAACTCGTCCGGAGATGCTCATGCTGAGAAATCCGTGGATAAGTTGAATGTGAGGGAGTTTCGTGAACGCTTCTGCATCCCGAATGGCGTGTTCATGGAACTTATGGACGGAGAGGCCGCATCGACCGAGAAAACTGAGGACAACGCTATCTTTTTTACCAAGGAGCAATTCAATGCTGGGTTCCGGTTCCCCCTCCCGTCGCTGTTCAAGGAATTTCTTCACTTTACCCAGATTCCTCCGGCTTACATCCATCCCAACATGGTCCGGGTGCTGATGGGGTGCAGCATTCTGAACATGCTGTTCAATCTGGATCTCTCATTGCTAGAAGTTCTCTTTATCTACTCCATTAAGAAGGTGAAAGTGACATCTTCAGCTTCGTTGCTAGCCTTCCGTCCCTTCAGTTGGTGACCAGCCTTCCGGACTCGACCAAGGGGGCCGCCAGGGGACATGTGCTGGTTAAGGGCCTATGGGCGGGTTTGGTCGTGGATCCGAACAGGCAGTTCGCTCCCAACCATTCGTTGAAGGTCCCAAGTATGAATAAGTTACTCCCTATCTTCCGGCGATTGTGAGTTAGGTCAGCATTATTAGGTGGCTGACATGCTTCGTTCTCTTGTGTGCAGGCAAGGATAGGAAGGGGAAGCTGGTGGAATGAGTAGAGAAAGCCTCGTTCGACCGGTTGAACAGGCTTTTTGAGATTGCGGCGGCCGAGCAGAGTTGTGAAACACTTCTCTCCGAGCAGAATCTCTGCTTGGTTACCCAGGAGCCCCAGCCATACGTGCTGAACATACTCCCGAGGCGGCTGCCCTAAGAGGTGGTGGCTGGGGAGCATTTCGTTCTCAAAGATCTCTCATTCTACGCGGCGGTGCAAAAGGCAGACACCCGGTCACGCAAAGCCCATCTCAACAAACGGGAGGAGAAAAGGCACAAAAGACTTTTGCGGAAGGCTCCTGGTGATAAACGCCCCGCGTCCTCTTCACCTGCTGGTGCCCCAGCGAAAAAGAAGAAGAAGCTGGTTCTCAACAAAGGAAAATAAATAAAACTCCCAACCCCCCCAAAGGAAGTTGTAATACCACCTCCAACTTTCGTAAAGGAAATAATTATAAGAGAGCCAGACCCCCCCCCCCCCCCCCCCCCCCCCCCCCCCCCCCGCGTCTTACCCTTTGTTTCAAGCAGCTCCAGACGTCTCGCGGGTCTAAACCATTTGGGGCCTTCAGTGCCAGCGGCTGGACGGCTGGCTCTTCTGGCTGAGGAAGCGACTTCAGTAAATCAGCCCGGCCATCCCCATCCGGACGCGGATGCAGCCGGGGCCTCCTGTGCTGAAGCATTGCCTCCTACGGCACCCCCAACGGAAGAAACGGGGGCAGAAAGTCAGGGTTTGCCTCCTTGCGAGCCAAGCCCCCTTGCCTTTGTACCGGTGAAAGGGCCAGTTACAAGGAGGTCTCGTTCGGCGCGTGACTTAAAGTCTGGCCTCATCGGGCGGCTTCAGGATCATTTTCTGGAAGCCATCGAAGTCAGCTGCTCGTCCGTCCAGGAGGATCATCCGGAGGGGAGTGAGACAGAGATGGCAGAAGAGAACCCAACCGCCCCGGTGCTGGTCCCGGATGGGGGTTCACCCGGAGAGACCCAGCCGGCCTAAAATGATGGGGTCGCGAACCCGGGGGAGGAGTCACTCCTTAATGCCTTGTCAGGGGGGAGTCCCGTTGATGATGCAGCTTGCATCTCCGCTAGTTCTTTCAGCTATGCGGAGTTGGAAGAGATGTTGAAACAGATTCCATCCAGCTCAGATGTTGCTGTGCCTTCAGCAAAAATGTTTGAAGCGGCGAAAATGATATAATTTACTTTCTTGATTTTTCTCGCCATACTGATGTGTTTGTCACATGGGTTGTAATTTTTGCACTTCTTGTTTGTGCGTTTTTCTGCAGCTGGTGAGCGGTATTCGCGGCATGGCTCAACAACGTGATTTTTTTTATGACCTGCTGCGGACTGCTGATTATATGAAGGCCTTCATCTCTCAGCGCATAAACAGTGAAGAGGAACTGCGTTTAAGGTTGGAGCAGGCCGAAGTCAGTTTATCCGCTGTTCGAAATGACAACGAGGCTCTCCGGATAGAGCTAGCTGAGGCAAAGGGTCGGGAGGAATCTACAGACACCCGCCTGCATGAGGCGGAGGACGAGATGACCCAGTTGAGGGGGGAAATGAAAGGATTTGCAGTTGCGTTTATCAGCGCAAAAAGAAGAGTTGGAGGCTGAGTTTGCTGCGGAAATGGAGGAACTTGAAGCGGACTACCAGAAGCAGGTAGATGAAATGTACTTCTTCGACTACCGTTGTTGTATGAAGAAACATGGTATCAAGCGGGACGTCTCTTCGATTCCCCCGGGTGAGGAGAAGAAGCTGGGCGGCAAGCCTTCCCAATGAGAGCTTTTCTTTTTGTAATTTTTTACTGCTATCTTCTCTCTGTATTTTGTAGTCCGGAGAACTCCTTGTATACAACTTCACAAGTATTAATAAAACATACTTATTCATATTGTACTTGTATCTTTCTTTCATTGGTAATACTGCTTTAAATTGGACACATTCCATGGTCTGAGTAATGGGGTTCCGTCTAGCTTTTGTAGATGATAAGTTCCACTTTCACTTGTCTTAGATACTATATAGGGGTCTTCTCAGTTGGCTTGAAACTTTCCTACTCCTATTTCAGCAGTATTTTCGAAAACCTTTCTAAGGACCAGCGTACCACTTTTGAAACTTCTGGGTCTTGCCTTGCGATTGTAGTGAGCGGATGCCCTTTGTTGATAGTCTGCCATCCGGATGGATGCAGTTTCTCTTACTTCGTCTGCCCAGTCCAAGTTTCTTCCTAACTCCGTATTTACATCATCCTGCCTTCCTGCCTTGGTCCGGATAGTGGGTAGCCCTATTTCAGTAGGAATGATTGCGTCCATACCGTATGCGAGGGCGAAGGGAGTGTTTCCTGTCGGACGTCCGGGTGTGGTTCGATAAGCCCATAGGACGCTGGGTAGCTCTTCCACCCACTTTCTTTTGGCTTGATCGAGCCTCTTCTTTAAGGCAGTGATTAGAGTCTTGTTTGTGGCCTCTACTTGCCCATTACTTTGAGGATAACGCGGTGTGGAGTATGAATTCCGAATGTTTAGTTCCGAACAGAAATTCCGGAAAGCGATGTTATCAAACTGTGGACCGTTGTTGGCTATAATGGTTTGGGGGATTCCGAAGCGGCAGATGATGTTCTTCCACACGAACTTGGTGACATCTTTGTCTTTGATGCTAGCGTATGCTTCAGCTTCCACCCATTTACTGAAGTAATCCGTGGCGACGAGTAGGAATTTCTTTTGAGCGGGTGCGGTTGGTAGGGGTCTTACTATGTCCATGCCCCACTGCGCGAAGGGCCAGGGGCCTGAAATTGGCTTCAATGTCTCCGACGGCACATGCGGTACGGGGGCATGCCTTTGACATTTGTCACATTTTTTGACATAGGCTGCCGCATCTTTCTTCATCGTGGGCCAATAATATCCTTGCGAATGGGCCCTATGTGCCAGAGATCGACCTCCAGAATGATTTCCACATACTCCCTCGTGTAATTCAGCTAATACATACAGGGCCTCTGAGTGGTTTAGGCACCAGAGATAAAGACCTGTGAAGGATCGCTTGTACAAGTGCCCCCCAATCAAGGTGAAATGGGCGGCTTGCACCCGGATCTTGTGTGCCTACTTGGGTTCTTCAGGCAGGATGCCTATCCGGAGGTACCTTGTAATGTCTTCCGTCCACTCTTGGTCGTCTATTTGGTTTGCCTCAATAGTATTGCAAGTGGAAGCTTCTACGATGGAAGGGTTGGCTTGCACATGTATAGGCAACAATATGGCTTCTTTGATGGGGAAGGAGGCAGCTATGCCTGCCAAGGCGTCGGCACGCCCATTTTCAGTTTGTTTCATTTTTTCGATCGTCCATTCGGTGAACCGCTGTAAAGTGTTTCTTACTTTGGCCAGATATCGCGTCATGCGCGCGTCCTTAGCTTCGTATTTCTTCTGAACGTGTCTTACCACGAGTTGGGAGTCACTATAGACCCGGAGCTTGGAAACGGATAGAGCCAGGGCGAGGTCCAATCCGGATAGGATGGTCTCATATTCCGCTTCATTGTTAGAAGCGGGGAACCCCAGCTGGATGGCGTGCTCTAAATGTTCTCCTGTTGGTGATTGCAGCAGGAGCCCTACTCCGGATCCTGATGATCGTGAGGCTTCATCGACCCGCAACGTCCACCACTCTTTTTCACTTGGTTCCTTGCGCTGGATAGGTCTTCGGGAGTATTCTAGCACGAAGTCAGCCATAACTTGGCATTTCATGGATAGCTTGGGTTGGAACTCGATTCCATATTCGCTTAACTCTATGGCCTATTGAAGCATTCTTCCGGTTAGGTCCGGCTTGTGCAGAATGTTGCGAAAGGGTTGGTCAGTTAGCACGACCACTGGGTGGGCTTGGAAGTAAGGGCGGAGCTTCTGGGCGGCACTTCGAAGAGCTAAGGTCGTTAGCTTCATCTTTGAATATCTGGTTTCTACGTCTGCTAATGCTCTGCTGACGTAATAGATAGGTTTCTAATCCTTGGGCGATGGGCAATAGAATAGAACAGCGCTAATTGCCCACTCTGATACAGCCAGATACATATACAGTTTTTCTTCAGGGAGGGGACTGCTCAGGATGGGCGGTTGCATGAGGCAATGTTTAATTTTTTCAAGAGCGCTTTGACAGCTGTCCGTCCATCCGTTTGCTCCAGCTTTTCGTATTACCAAGAAGAAGGGTCGCAATTCATCAGTGAAGCGGGCTATAAAATGTCCTAGCGCGACGAGTTTGCCTATGAGGCGCTGTAATTCCTTTTTGCTCCTGGGGGGGTGGTGTTTCCATGACTGCCTTGACTTGATCCGGGCTAACCTCTATCCTCCTTTGGCTGACCATAAATCCCAGGAATTTGCCAGCACCTACGCCAAAGGCGCATTTGGAAGGATTCAGCTTCATGTTATACTTCCTTAAGAGTTGAAAGACTTCTTGCAAGTGGAGGACATGTTCCTCTCTGGTTTTGCTTTTAACCACGATATCGTCAATATATACCTCTACTGTGCGGCCGACCAGAGGTTTGAAGATTTTCGTCATCAGTCTCTGATAAGTGGCGCCAGCGTTTTTGAGTCCGAATGACATGACTTTGTAGCAATAAAGACCGTGTGGCGTTACGAAGGCTGTTTTTTCTTCGTCAGCTAGGGATATGGGGATTTGGTGGTATCCGGAGAAGGCGTCCAAGAATGAGAACATCCCTTACCTAGTAGTGGAATCCACAATTTGATCTATCCGTGGCAAAGGAAAACTGTCTTTTGGGCATGCATTATTGAGGTTGGTGTAATCGACGCACACCCGCCATTTGCCTTCTTTTTTGGGTACCACCACTACATTTGCCAACCAGTCCGGGTAATCCACTTCTCTGATGAATCCGGCTTCTAGCAATTTGTCAATCTCATTCCGGATAATTTTTTGTCTGTCCGGGTAAAAACGTCTAACCCTCTGCCGGATGGGTCTTGCTGTTGGCAAGACGTTAAGCCTGTGAGAGGTAATGGAGGGATGAATTCCCTTCATATCAGAATGTGTCCTTGCGAAGACGTCATGATTTTGCCTGAGGGCGTTCTACATGTTCCGGGTCTCTTCTAGTGTCAGGAGGGAACTGATATTTGTAAGGTGAGTACCTTCTTTCGAAATTTGGATCGCCTGCAAGGGATCCGCTGCCGGGGGATCTTTGTCTGCTGGACTCAATAATTGCTATTGGTCACGTGCATTGCTGGACTCAGGGAGGGTTTTATCCTCCTGACTAATCCCTGCTTCTCGTGCTATCTGGTAGCATTGGCGAGCGGCTAACTGGCTGCCATATAGGTCGATTTGCCCATCCTTGGTAAGGAAGCTTACTATTTGATGATAGGTAGAGGGGATGACTTTCATGTAGTGCAGTCATGTGCGCCCCAAGATGACATTGAAGGGTGATAAATCTTGTACCACCGAAAATTGTACGTTGAGAGTGACTGGGCCAGCTTGGACCGGCAGTACAATATCTCCCAATGAAGTAGTTAACGACCCGTTGAATCCGGACAAGATTCGCCCAGGGTTTTCGAGGCCTGTGAGACTGTGTCCCATGTAGCTAATGACCGATGTTTGTACAAGATCGGCCGAGCTGCCCGGGTCAACCAAGATGCGCCTCATGTTGAAGTCTCCTATCTCTAGGGACAGGATGAGGGCGTCGCAGTGCGGCTGCAATATCGGGGTGGGGTCTACTGGTGGAAAAATGATTGTCCCATCTATGGGGCGAGGGCCCCCCTCAGTTACCCCAGGCCGGATGAAGTTGACACGTTCGCGCACCGATGCTGCCCGCAACAACTTTTGTCTCTTTCATTTGGAGTCGTACTCCTCGTCAGATGGGCCTCCGTTAATATAGTTCATAACGGCTTTGGGGGCGGCAGGGGCCCTGGGAGCTCCAGAGTTGTGATTTCGGGAAGCGTCTCTACCTCCGGCATCTGAGCGAAGGTATTGCTTTAAATGTCCCGCCCTTATGAGCCTTTCGACCAAATAATGAAGGCACCTGCATGTCTCCGTTGTGTGACCATGCTCCTTATGGAAGACACATTTTTTACTATGATCTCTTTTGGATGGGTCCATTCCGATGGGTCTAGGCCACCTGAAGTCGGACATGTCTTGAATCATAGGGAGAAGCTTCTCATATGATATGGAAAGGGGTGTGAGGGGCGGCATTTCTAGGCGACTTGGCCCTTCCTGCCTTCGATCGGACAGCCTTGGCCGGTCCGGAAGTTTGGCACTTCTTTTCGCACCCCTTCTGAATGTCTGTCCAACAACCAAGACTTGTTGGGTGGCTGCACGCACGTCATCTTCGAGCATTGAGTATTTGCTCGCACGCCGGAACAAGTCGTCCATCGTCGTAGGAGGCTTTTTAGCGAGTGACTCAAAAAATGGGGTGTCTGGACAGATGCTTCGCTTGAAGATCTGTAGGACAACATCCATGCTGTAAGCCTCTATCTGTAGTACGGCCTGACCAAACCGCTTCACGAACTCCCTTAAGGATTCGTTATCCTGCATTTTTATGTTTTGCAGAGTGCTGATGTTTTGCTTATGTCAAGCGGAGCATAAGTATTGTCCCACGAAGGCCTCTGATAGGTCTCTGAAATTATCAACAGAGTGGGGAGGTAGGCGATGAAACCATGAGAGGTTCTGCCCTTGTAGGCTGGCGGGGAATACTTTGCATAGTAGCGCGTCGTTGCCTATATCGAGAGTCATGAGCTGTCGATAATGCATGATATGGTCGAAGGGGTCGCTGGACCCATCGTATGTGGAAAATTTGGGCACGAGGAATCCCCTTGGGGGCTCGTAATGAATGATATGAGAGCAGAAAGGCGTGGAGAGCATGTCGTCCAACCTTTTGCTGATTGAGCCAATGGGTGGCTCATTTGGGAGGTTTCTCCCAGCTTATCGTACCGCTAGGTGCGGTTGAACGTTCTGCACCATAGGGGTGACCATGGGGTCACGGTGTGGGAGAACGTTCTGTACCATAGGGGTGACCATAGGGTCAGGGTGCGCTCCCCAGGTTGTGGCTACTGGCGGCCTTGGCCTCTTAGGCTCCTGTGGGCCTAGTCTCGCGCGCATTGAGTTTGACAACTAGGGTCTTTTATCGCGTTGTCTTTTTGCTGAAAAATGAGTAGAATCTGAGCTTTCCTCATGGGGAGCTCGGTGCATGGGAGTGTGTGGCTCATGTGGCCTAGCGTTGCATGTTTCTGGGATGGCTCCTGCTGTCCCAGGGTATATTGACTCTGGTTCTGGCCTTAAGTTTGCTACCTGGCCTCTTGAACGCTGACGACGGGGAGGCCCCGTCGATGAAGCCTGGATGCGTAGCACCGCATTTTCTTCTCTTAACCTTTCTGTCTCCTGAAGGAGAGCTTGCAATTGTCGTTCACTTGCCAACTGTCTTCTTTTGATGGCTTGGCGCCATTCAGAATTATCTTCCTCTCCCCTACCAGATGAACGACTTCAAGAAGGTGTGGCCATCTTTGCCGGTGACTGAATCAGCGAGATTCCCACAGACGGCGCCAATGTTGAGGCCTCGCGTCCCTGTGATCCACGTAGTTGCCAAATGGATGGACGCACGATCTCAACCAATATAGATTCCTGGTTCAGTCGTTCTTGCAAAAGGCGTCCGGATAGGGTGTCCGGACACACCCTCCGATGGTTTTATCAGTCATGGTTAGAGAGAATAATCAGTTGGTCTTTTACTAGGTATAACAAGCTTACCTTCCTCTTTGTGTGAAGGTCCATATATATAGTATCAGAAGCTCTGTCTCCCTCTTTAATGATAGGGAGATATTTTGGCTTGTCATGATGCCTCTAGGTGGTGACAGGGTCATCATCACCCTACGGGCGGCTGACAGAGATCGTGGGAGGCGCCGCAGCTGTCAGAGATCGTAGGAAGTGACTTGCCATCATTCCTGTCTTTTCACTCTGCAGGTGGCGGAACATGGGCCGTGGCAGGTTGTCGGAATGACGTAGTAAGACTTGCTTACTTTAGTCAATGATCCGGACAAACATATCCGGATAGGATATATCGGTTGTCCGGATGTGATATGGCGGTCGTCCGGATGTGATGTTTGCGAGTGTCGTGTGCTTCTCCCTGAGGGAGTCCGGATAGGGGAAGCGCGCCACGTGTCTTCTTGGGGGAAATCCGAATGGAGCTAATCCGGATAGAAATGCATACCACGTGTCATCAGGGGGAGGGATCCCTATATATAACACTTTATTTTATTCGTTATTCATGTTTATATTATTATTTTTTTAAATAATGTTAAAATATAAGTGAAAATAAATTTAAAATATTTTTTTAAAATACTTTATTTTCTATTTTTAAAAACATATAATATTTTCTTCTTTTTTTTGTTATTAAACTTATTTTCATATTTTTTTATTTTAAAAAACAAGAACATATTTTAAAAAACAATTGTCAAATAGGCTTAAGCTTCTTTTGTGTGGATTTACCAACCTTACAACTCTAAGTTTGAGTAGGATGTTGTTAGCTTGACCATTAATTTGTATTGAAAAATAATTTTAAGGTGTTTTATAAAACAAAATTACTTTAAAGAATTAAAATATTATTAATATGTTTTTCATATTTTTAAATATATTTTAAAAATAATTTTCATCTATACTAGTTTATATTTAATAATTTTTCTTACTAGCATGATTATTTTTTAAAATTATCTCAAAAAAAAAAGTAAAAACAATTTTAAGATATTCTTTAAAAACATATTGTTTTCTATTTTTAAGAATATAAAATATTTTTTATATTTTAGTTATCAAATATGTTTCCTATTTTTTATTTTAAAATAAAAATAAATAAATTTTAAAAACAGTTGTCGAATAGGTATAAGCTTATTTTCTACGGTGGTGTTTGTTTTTTTAACTTTTTGCTGAAAGCAATTTAGTTTTAGAATTTAGGTTGTTTGTTTTTCTATTTTTTAATGACTTATTATAAACTTTTTACTAAATAGAAAAAACCAAAATATGTAGCTTTTTCTACATAGAAAAAATAACATATTAGTTTTTTTTTTACTTTTTAATACTTAATAGAAATAAAATACTACAAAAACAAACAACCTAATATTTAACACTATTAAGCATTAAGGTTCTATTTATAATTAAGTAAAAAAACAAACACCACCTACGTGTCTACCAACTTTTTGCAACGGCTCACTTGGCAAGAGGTTGTCGATTTGACCAACAAATTGGAAGATGAAGTACCACTAAAATCATAGGTCTAATTTTAGGGTAAACATTTTTATTAATATAGAAATGATTTATTAGGCTTATGCCAAAAAAATATTATTATTGTTAAAAGGAATTCAAAAGAAGAGATTTTTATCTTCAAAAAATCCATCTAAATATCATAGAACTATTGTCTTAAGACTTTTTAAAGATTTGCTTGTAAGATTTAGATTCAAATATATATATATATATATATATATATATATAGTATTTCTTGACACTCTCCCTCATGTGTAGGTACGGAGTCACATGTGGAAAGACATATATATAATTGTAAATTTGGAAAAGAAATCAAAAAACTGCGAAAAGGGATGAGAAAAGAAAGAAGGGAAACAAACGTGCAAATCATAAAGAGAATGCACTAAACCAGACTTTAATGTCATAATAAACTACCAATTTTTTAAAAAACTTAAATTTTTAGGATTACAATTCGATATGCATAGTGTACTTCTTAATAGTAATATAACGTTCTTAGATGAATGAAAATAATAATATTTTTTATTTTTAAAAAATAATTTATTTTTAAATATGTTTTTAAAAAGTAAAAATAAACCAACAAGCATGTTATTCAAGAAAAAAAGCTTTTGAGAGTCAAAAATAAAAAATAAATACAAAAAAAATTGTAAGAGGGCTTTAATTACGTGGAAACGAGACTTTCTAGTTTATAGTTTATACACATAAAACGTGAAGCGCAGTAAACCTTGTACCGTTTCCTCGTCTCTGAATTAAAACGCGTCGTTTTGAGCTCTATACTCTGTGAGGCCGAAAAGTGCCTGCTTTGGATTGGGCTGTAATTCAACCGAAGCCCAATTCAATTTATACGGTCCTTCAATGAAGCCCAGCCCAACTCAACGTCACTAAATTTAAAATGTATGATATGACTAAAACCCATTTGCATAATTGAATAAAGAAGATGCAATTGAAAACCATGCTCAAAGAAATATTAATTAACTTGAATAGTATTTTAAATATAATTTAAATATATATAAATTTCTAATTAATTTCAATTATAAAATTTTCGAAAGTGATTTTTTTAAAGGTAAATTTATATTTTTTGTAAAAAATGTTTTACTTTTATACAAAAGTTATTGATTTTAAAAATAAGAAATACATGTAAATAGACCTTATTCACTTAAATATTTTATAATTTTTGAAACATATGAAGAAAAATAAAAATAATATGCTAAACATATTTGGTAGCATGGTTTTAAAAAAATTGAGAGAAGTGTTAAGAAAGTTTTTTCTTCCCTTCTTGTTGCTTATCAATGTACAACCATGTCTCATTCAATAGAAAATTTATATTATTGGTTTCAAACAAGAATTTGAAGATCAAGTAAAATAAATGTGAATTTGACAAATTTATTTTTAATAATTCATGAAAGAGATTATCGTACTCCCACAACGAAATCTATAAATCATCTTTTCTTTTTCATAGTTGTAGAAAATGTTAAATATAAAAAGTGAGCAAATTTCAAATACTTTGTTTATATATGAAGTGACGAACGTTCTAATTGGACTAATATTAACAATGAATCATTTTTCAATCATTCATTAAATGATAAATCACTATAAATGAAAAAATATATTATTTAAATATTGGAAGATCTAATATTTTAAAATTACGGTAAAATATATTTTTCCAAATTGAGTAGTTTAAAAAAAAAAGTCTTGTGTTTTAAAAATAGAAATCGAAAATAATTAAAAAATGAATATAAAAGGGATATTTTGACTCACATAGAAAGCACTTCATGAATAAAGCCTTTTCCCCTCCGTATACAAGATTGGGACAATACTCATTGTCGCGATCGTGCAGTATAATAATGGAAAATCAGGAATTGCAAAAAAGTCTTCAGGTGGGAAGACATGTTATTTTCATATGATGTAAAATAGAGTAAAATAAATTAGGTTATGTTTGGTTTTAAAAAAATGCTAGGAAATAAAAATATAAAAAGACAACACAAAGGAAAATAAAAAAAATAATTTTTAATAAATAATTTTATTTATTATTTTAATTTAAAAATAAAAAATAAATCTTAATAAATTATTTTTGTATTTCATTTCAAATTTATTTCACTTATTTTAATTCCTCTATATATTGATCAAATAATTTAAAAATATATAAAATTTAAATTAATTTTTTTTATTTTATATTTTTCATAGTGAAATAAAATATGAAAAAAATAAATTTTTTATTTTTTTCTTCTATATTTTCTCATAAGTAAATATAACATTAGTGTTTTGGATATATATAATTGAGTTGGGAAATTTTTTTTAGAATATGGGATGGGTAAAGTTAAAGTTCATCGTTATCTCACCTGTATGGAAGATAAATTATTTTTACTATTTTTTTCTATTTTAACCTTTTTAACATGTATAAAATATTTTTTTTTGTAAAAATATTTATTTTTAATATAATTTAAAAATAAAAACAATAAAAAAAATTAGAGAAAGCATAGTCAAACGAGTAGATATAAGAATTTTCTACATCCATCCCTCCTCATATAAATTATTTAGATAGTGATGAAAATAAATATAAATAATGGGGACTGATTAGGATGGGATGATCGATCGGAACACATCATAACTTAAACCACTAGGATTTTGACACGAATATTCACTAACACGTACCCACGGATTGATTTGAACCGATAGTCATTTTCATTAGGTGAAGCATTTACTCCATTTTTTCCTTAAATATTAATGAGTCACACCAAGATGCACCTTCCACTTCGGAGATCGAGAAAGAGAGGAGACTCTAGAAAAGAGGGGTTGGTGAAGGAGGTAGGATTAGTGGGTCACCCATTGTCCACACAAAGAAACCAACCAAACCAACCCCTCCACCTCCATTTATTTCCACATATCATCACTTCTACTTTAAATTTATGAAAAAGAAAAAAGAAAAAAATAAAAATAATAACTTTCCCATTCACACTAAAAACACTACTTACTTTCTCGTGTATGTGAAATTCTTTCTAATATTATCAAGATGGGATGGTGTAGTTATTTGATAAATTTCTTTTTTTGTTTTTAATTACATAAATTTTAAAAAACGTTGATATAAACATCATTATCACATAAATAACATAAAGATAACATGATGAAAATGTTATAACATAAAGATAACATGATGAAAAGGTTTTAACGTGATCAATCATATCTATATGAATCTTTTCACTATACTATAGAGAATATCACAAATGATTGTGTTATCGGGTATCTCTTGTTATCCCCCACATCTTTATCAATTATATATGATTTCTACGTAGTCATCCGGATCTATAATTTTTTCCTCTCATCTAACTTATAATATTTTTAAATATATTTCTTATAATTTTTTGTATTCTATAAAAAAATATAATATTTTAAAGATATATCAATTTATAAAATATTTTATACAATTTTTTTTTTTAAATCTTTATTAATTTGGAATCCGGGACACTTACCAATAAAATTAATATTTTCTTTCTTTTTTAGTTTTTTTACAATTTAAAAAAGAAAAAGAAAAAGAAAGGCCCATAGTTAAGCCTCCTTCTATCATATCCCATAATGCCACGTAAAAAATAAAGACAACAAAGTTTAAATATTTAAAAAAAAGAAAAAAGAAAAAGACAAAAAGTAAAAAAAAAACATTTCTTTCTTTGTACTTTGCTCAGCTCAAAAGGCATCCAAGATTCCAATGGCCAAGCCACCTCTCCATCGACCACCATGGTAGCCTCCTGTCTCAGTCCCACCTCCCTGTACGGAGGCTACCTCCGCCGCTGTTTCACCGCATCGGGGTTGTCCTCGCAAACCATTGATATCGACCACCAAACGAGTATCCACTTCTGGGGCCCCAACACAGCCTCCCATAAACCTGTACTACTTCTGATTCACGGGTTCGGGCCAGTCTGCCTTTGGCAGTGGCGCCGTCAGGTACAGTATTTCTGTGCGGACTTCGATGTCTACGTGCCTGACCTCATCTTCTTCGGCGACTCCACCACCACGTCGTCGGACCGGACAGAGGTTTTTCAGGCGGTTTCGATCGGAAAACTGCTGGAGAAGGTGGGAATTGAAAGGTACGCTGTAATGGGGACGAGCTACGGCGGCTTCGTTGCGTACCACATGGCTTATATGTGGCCGGAGAGGGTGGAGAAGGTGGTGATAGCGAGCTCGGCGGTGAATTTGATTAGGAGAGATAACGAGGAGCTGTTGCAGAGGGCGAAATTGAAGGAGATTGAGGATCTGATGCTGCCGCGGACGGCGGAGCAGCTCAGGACGTTGACTTCTCTGGCGGTGTTCAAGCGTTTACCGACGATTCCGAATTTCTTGTGGAATGACATTATCGACGTGAGTGCTCTTTCTTGAATGAATTCTCCAATAATTTTCTTTTCCTTTCTCCCCTGCTTTCTCTTGAACCTATTGGAAAACATTTTTTAAAAACATTTCTTGCTTTTAGAAAACAAAATTGTAACTTAATACGAAACAGTTTCTTTGGCTTATTTTCTCTCAAATTTATCAAGCAAAATAACATCAATTGCAAATTATTTCAATTTTTTTCTTAATTTCAATCAAAATTTAAAAATTTAAAGTTAGACCCTTCATGATTGTAATCGTTAATGGGCAAAATTTTTCTTTCATGTGTAAATTTGCAGAAGCTATACTCTGACAATAGAGAGGAAAAGAAGGGACTTTTGAAGGGATTAACACTCGGACGCGAAGATACACCAAACATATCTCCTCTTCAACAGGTACTTCTTGATGATCAATAATCACCTTAATCTTAAATTATTTATGTTATTTTTGGAATAAAAAATAATAATAAATTTATTTTATCATGAAACCAAGATAATTAAAATTATTAAAATAATTATATATTTTTAAATTATTTAATATTCATATAAAAGAGATAAATAAGTGAAAAAAGTATGACTTTACATATTAAAGTAATTTATTATTATTATTATTATTTTTTGCATTTTCCTTTCGAACTTTTTAGTTATGTTTGATTCCTGTAAATTTTGAGTGCAAACGTAAGGAAAATAAAATAGAAAGGAAAAGTGGAAGGAAATAAAAAATATATTTAAAATTAATAAATTATTTTTATATATTTCTTCAAACTCATTTTACTTAATTTCCTCCGTTATATAAGGATTAATTAATTTTAAAATATATAAAATTTTAATTAATTTTAATTATATTTAATTTAAAAAAAATTATAATGAAACCAAACATGAGAATATATTAAATTTCTAAGAATCAAACATGATTGGTAGTGAGAAAATATATTAAATTTATTTTTCAGAAAAAGTACTTTCCAAGTACTAAAGAAAAAGTACTTTTCAAGTACTTTAATCATAACCTTAATACTTGCAAAAATAATTTATTGATTTTAAATATATTTCTTATTTTCCTTTGATTTTTTTTATTTTTATTTTTATTTTATTTCTTTGATATTTTCTTTTAAATTTTTGAAGAACCAAACACAACCTAAAAGATTTTTCTTCTAATTTTCTCTAAATAAAGTAAAGATAATTTGAGAAAAAAATGCATTCCCTTCTCTTCTCTTTTCCATAGACAAGAAAATAATTTTTTTTTACTTTTTTTTGTCTTTTCTAATATGTTTTCTCTCCATTTTCTTTATGAGCTCTCTAACGTAGCATATTGTGATTGGGTTTTGCCTGCAGGAGGTGTTGATCATATGGGGAGACCATGACCAAATATTTCCCTTGGGAAAGGCTATTGAACTCAAAGAGTATGCATCCAAAACACCCTTGTAGTTCAAATTATTAAAAATAATAATAATAATAATAAAATAAAATGGGTTGTTTTTGTGAAGATTATAATTTCTAATTAATTTGACCTCTGATTATAGGGTTCTGGGAGAGAAGGCGAAGCTGGAAGTAATGAAGAAGACGGCACATATGCCCCAAGTTGAATTCCCGGAACGTTTCAATGCCATTGTCAAAAACTTCTTGTGTGCCTGATCTTTCATTTTCCTTCAATTATTCAAATAATATAAATACATTTATGTAGTATTTAAAATTATAAAATTAGTTATAGTTGATTTCCTAATATTGCAGCTATTACCCATCTCCATATATCTAAAACTTTTTAATTTAATTTTTTAATATGATATTATTCTTATAAATATTTTTGAAAATAGTAATAAAAAATTGTTTTGATAACCATTTTCCATAGTAGTAATGACCTATTTAGGAATTGTTTTTTATAATAATTTTCTGTTTTTCAAAACAAAAAACATAGAAAATACGTTTAATAATTAAAATTTAATTTCTCTTTTTGTTATTAAGAATATAAAACAAAGTATTTTCATATAATATCTTTTAGACGTTTTATGTTGTTTTCTAATAATTGCTTTAAGAAATAATTATATAAATATATAAAATAATAAAATATTAAATATAAAAATTTATTTTTAAAACATATTTTAAAATTTTAAATATAAATTACAAACATTTTAGATTTTTAAATAAATTTTTGTTTTACAAAAATCATATAACCATTTTAAATAAACCGTTGTTAAAAACTATTTTTTAGAATTGTTTTTAAAAACATTTATTAGATAGACCTTAAATGTTTTTTATATTTGAATTCCTGCATGCAATTTTTTTTTAACATTCTTCATTTTTTTCAATTGTTTCTTATAATAATCCATGAGAATACTTGGAAAATATCTTAAATTTATTTATTTTAAAATATATTTTTAAAACAGATTCTTTAAAAAAATATTTTTATGCAAAATTTATTAAACGTGTTTTTTAGTTTCAAAACCCAATCTCTATTTTAAAGAATAAAAATTTATTTTCAAAAACATTTTTTAAACAAATCATTGCTCCTTTAAAAAAATATTGTTAGACACACCAACTTTTATAAAATTAAATTTGATGAAATTTTTAAATATGCAACTTCAATCAAACTTCCAAATAAAATTTTCACATCTCGCCACAAAAATTAATATAATTTTTACTTTTAAATTTAGATAATTGCCACATATGATATAATAGGAAGGATCAGTCTATTTTAAATTATTTTCATTCTCTTCTAAAAAAATTTAAACAGGGAAAAGACCCAAACTCTTTTTTTAGATATTATTATTTTTCAAAAAATTTATTTTTAAATGATTAATTACATAAAAATATAATTTATAAATAAATAAATATTATACATTTTTATAATTCTTATTCTTTTATTTTATACATATCAAAAAGGAAAAAACTTGAAAAATAAACAAATTATTTTTATTTATTATTTTAAATCAAACAGACATAATATAAAAATAAAACAATAATCAAATTCACTTTAAATTTAACTCTAATATAAAAAACCAAAGCATTTCTAACTCGTTTATTTTTGTTCCAAATATATTCTATTATATCAGCATGATACTCGAAAAAACCCGTCCTTAATAAAAAAAATGATAAAAATGATGAATAATTTGTCTTCAACCCACCTTGTTTTCTTAAGGGGCTTTTTTTTTTTTCCTTATCTGTCACAATCCTCTAGTATTCCTCATGTTTGAAGCTTTGTATCAACTTTTCTTCACTCGGCTTTGACATTTCATCGTCTCTCAATTTTGTTATTGTGAGTTATCCCCTCTTTCAAACTACTACTTTGACAATTGTCATGCCCATCGTTTCAAATGCATATTTTTCCATATCAATCAAGAGAAAAGTCTGTTTGAATTTTGACCAAAATTCATTGTCAATATTTTATTTAGAATAGTTAAAACCAATTTAAAATATTTCCATATGTTTTTTTTTAAATTTTTTTATAGAGTGTTTTGAAAAATAATTGAAATTCATAAAGAAAAATTCAAGAAAAACTATTTTGCATATTTGAAATTAAAAAAAAATGATACTACTAATAATAATAATAAAAAAAATTGATTTTAAAATAAATGTTTTTTGAGAATTGATTTTTAAAATGATGTACATTAAAAAAAAAAAACCATTTTCAATGGATGTGAGGGTTTGGTCGTGTAATTAAAAAAAGTTTTGTTTTAAAAATAAAAAATTATTTTTAAAAATGAAGTGAAATAGAAAACATTTATTTTAGAATAAATAGAAGTTTTTATCAAAATTTTAAAAATTATAAAAAACAAATAACACTAAACATAAAATTATTACTCTTCCCGTTGTATGATGTAATATTGAAATTAAAAATTTATGATATTCTTTTGAATTATTTGAAATTAATAATAAATTTGCTATTTTTAAAAATGATTTGAAATTCAAAATCTGATTTAATTAAAGCATTTCAAAATACGTTAATTTGCATATAATAAAAAAGTTGATTAATTTACATGTTAAAAAAGTAAATTTATTTATTTTTAAATAAAAAATTGTTAGAGATAATTATTATTTATTTTTAAAAAAAAAATCAATTACACTTTTACCAAGATATTAATATTCATATTTTTATAAAATACTTAAAAATTGTTTTTCGCTTTTAAACTTAGAAAAAATTTTGAAAACAATTGTACCAATTGATTCAATGAATTTTAAAAAATATGTTTTTGTTTTTTAGAAATAGACACTTATTTTTCAATTTTAAATTTTAATAAACGTGTATTTTAATTTTAGAAATTAGAGTCCATTCAATAATACTTTCAAAAATAGTTTTTTGAGAATTTTTATATTTAAAAACTTAAATATTAAATATATATATTTTTTAAATTAGAAAATATTTCGAAACATGCCCTTGTTTTCAGGAATCATTTCCCAAACATATAAATATTTTTATCCTTTGGTCAAAGGGCTAAAATTAGCCACAGACCATAGCATCAAGACAAAGCACAAAAAAAGAAAAAAAAGGATCAGACGGCTGAAACAAGTTAGCGACATTCAACAAACGTCACAGACCGCTGGTCGAAAGACAAAATCCAAAAGGACAAAAAAAAAAAAAGAAAAAAAAAAGAAAAAAAAAAAAGGAAAACCCAGGCCTCCAGTCCACAGTAGTGTATATGGATATATATAGGAAGAGAGGAGGGCGTATGGATGGTGGATTTTCCCGAGAAAACAATTCCATTCTATTCTATGTAAACTGGTTTCCAACTTTCTTTCTTTTACTTTGACTGACGCCATTTCCTGAGCAGCTTTCGGCGCTCTTTCTCTTTCTCTCCTACCAGATTCGCTTCTCCTATCGCTCTCTTTCTCTGCACTTCTCCACATAAATATTAATAAATTTTTATATATTGCTCTGTGTGTGTATATATGCATAGTGTCAGTGACGGAATAGACAAGAGCAATCTTCAAATCAGGTACTTTCGATTTCTCCCTCTTTCTCTTTCTAGACCGTTCATTATTTTTTCTTTTTTTCTTTTTCATTTTTTTTAAATTGGTTGAATTTTTGGCAGAGATCTCTCTGGAGGATCGCGGAGGCGTAGATCGAAAGGTTTTCGCTAGGTCGGTTTTGGTTGTTGATTTTCTGGTAATGCTTTGTGTTTGGTGATTTTTGGGGGATTTTTGGAGGTGGAAATTTGTAGAGTGGAAGTGGGAGGTGGACGTTGGAGGGTTTGTGGAAGTTTTGGAAATTCTAGCCGAATTTATTTATTGTTTTCCTTTTTATTTTTTTTTCTTTTTTTCAGTATTTTTTTAAAGGTGCGTCGAAAAAGCATGAGAAATTGGTAATTGATTCAAAGGGATGGAGGGCAGAAACAGAGTATAAATTAATGTAAAAAACTGAGCTGTGCTGTAAACGCAGCACATTGATTGTGCATTGATACTTAGCATATTTATTGTTTGCACTTGTTGTAATTTTCCTGCTATCTTTGTAGAGAATTAACTCGGATTCATGAGAAATTGCATGTAATTCAGTGGACTTTTATTGCGATTTGATTACTAGTTGGCATGGTTTCCCCGCATACCCTTTTAAGCAAAACCAGAATCTGAGTGCATATGGAGGTAACTGGATTTCAGTGCTTGTATAACATTTCTTAGATAGATATAAAATTATTACAATTTTGTTGGTGGGCATAGCAAATATATGGGCAGAATAAAATGCCACAGTAGTATGTGCTAATTTCTCAGGTTTGATGTTTGGATGCTGCTGATTAAATGGAAATGGGTTTTATTCCTTGTTGAGATATAAGAAAACCATTCCATGGATTTTGTGTATTGGTTTGAACTCGCGGCTTTCATGTGAAAATGGGTTTAGGTCCTTGAGTGCCAAATTCTGTGTTCGTCCTTCTGAAAATTATCATCCAATTTTAGTATTTTGAATTGGAGGGTGAACTATCTTATGGGTCTTTATTTGAGAAAGATGCGGCTCCCTTATATTCCTGCTTAATGGTTTGTAGCTTTGTGATCAGGTCAGCTTGAACACATTGTGAGTGAGCTTTACAAAAGAGAGAATCTATCAGATTATTGTAGAATCCCCTACACATGGTGTGGCTTGATTAGTATATATTCTATGCTTTCTATTGTGATAGAAAGAATGGGTTCAATCTGCAGCAGACACAAACATTACCATGAAGCAGATGCTGAGGAGAATGCACAGGTAAAATATGGTTGACCAAAATCTATACTTGTTTATTTATTTTTTCTGCTGAGTTCTGTAGGGCAGCTTTGCAGTTTCCTATCTGTAATCATGCCATAACCATCTGTTTGATATTTTTCTCAGTTTACATAAGAGCCTTCAATTTGCTTCTAAACTCATCTATTTTCAGGCTGCAGAAATAGAAAGGAGGATTGAGCAAGAAACAAAAGCAGAAAAGCATATTCAGAAACTTCTACTGCTTGGTACATATGAATAAAATGGTGCTTCTTATTACATTTTTATCTTTTGGTTATTTGTTTTATTTTTTTCTTTAAAATATTGAGTTGCATGAAAAAAATTATGTTCTTAAGAATTCACGCTTGATGCAAATGCAAGGTAATGAGAAAAGAGAGCACAGGGGTACCATGCACTGACCCGGTTTGGTGCCTTCCAGAATTTAGGCAAACGTCTATAGTTACATATTAAAATGTTTGATGGGGGCCATACTGAGCTCTAATGTTTGTATCTAATTTGTTGGAATTTTCATAATATGATTCTGCATTTCAGAATGAGGACTTGGACTCGGTTCTCCACCAGTGTATTATACTGTGCCCTCAACCTGTCTTCAAAATCCTGTGGCCTATTGAGTGCTTTCCATCTCAATGCAGGCCCTGACCAATATTACCTACATTCCCAATTTGCATAGTGTGAATTTATTTCTGGTGACAAGTTATGATATTGCTAAATATTGCCTGCTGCTTTTTTAGGAATTTGTTTTCTTAAGTTTTGACTTAGGACTCAGCTACTGCACATACCAATTCAAATTTCATGTTCAACAAGCAGCTAAATCTTTCTATGCATGGCTTGTCTCAAGCATTGGTTCCTGCTAAAGGATAATCTTGGAGGCTGTGGTTTCCAGGTTTTTGCACCTTAGTTACTTCAATGGCTTAAAAGTGTTCGTCGTACATTGGTTTTGATTCCTTGCATAATCAAATAAAAAATTATAGATATGCCCTGTATGCATGTTCGTTTGGGCCATGGTGATTTTATGTCATTTTAATATTTACTTTAGAAAGCAGAATAATACTATTAATCAATGTTTTCAGAACGAGACCGGTTATTGAACCGGAAAAGTTCTATATATTTTATATATTATTAAAATAAATAAAAAATAAATAAAAGTAATAAATTCTATTTAAATTTTGACAGTTTCTTTTGAGTTTTTTCATAATATTTTTTACCTATAGATGTCAATCAACCCAATATTTTCAATAATTTCAATAAATTAAAATTTCAATGTGCAATAAATAAAACAAAAATAAAAAAATTAAATATTAAACATATTATTACAATTATAATCAACAAAAAAATTAAAAATTAAAAATTAAGATATTAATATAAAACATAAAAATTAAATAAAAAAAATAAAAAATGGAAGGTGGCTGGAAGGTGTGCCGGTGGCGGCAAGGGCGCACGGGGGACTGTGTTTTGGGAGAAGAGGGGGGGGGGGGCTTCCGGCGAGACGACGCTCCAGTGGCCGGCGACAGTGGGAAGTACCAGCTAGGGCAGCTGTGCGGGGGTGGGAAGGAAAATGATCTTTTATACTCATCAAAATGGTGTCATTTTGATGCTGAGAAAAAAAAAAAAAAAAAGTGGTTGAACCGGACAGTTTGCTGATTGGATTGTCGGTTCAATCGGTTTGATTTTGGTTCAATCACTTTCTAGTCTAATTCACCGGACTGGACCGGAACCTTGACTGGCCGGCGGTTGGACCAACCGGTCCGGTTTTTAAAACCATGCTATTAATAGAGAGCAAGCATACGAAGAAAGGTTTGAACATCAAATGATTTATGTTATTGATTGAAAACTTGTCATTTGCGAGAATCTAAGAGTTCAATCCTCTTGTTTTTAGGAATGCTTGTAGTTTCTTGTTGGCGCAGTTGGGGTTAGCAGATGTATTTTAGACTGTTTTTTATTTAGACTTTAGCTCTTGGAACTTTTTAGTAATGAATATTTTTTCATTTTATTTTTTTATTTTTTAAATTCCTTTTCTTATTTGAATGCTTGTTCCTTTTTTCTTCTTCTTTTGTGTTGCTCAAAATTTGACATGTCAATACACTGGTTGTTAAGGTGCTGGAGAGTCGGGGAAGTCCACAATTTTTAAGCAGGCAAGTCATAATATTAGCCGTCCCATGAATTGTGTAGCTTGCACTTGTTTTTCTCTGTATACAGAGAATGCTGATACTTCATTTTATGTGATTGGCGTGCAGATAAAACTTTTGTTTCAAACTGGCTTTGACGAGGCAGAGCTAAAGAGCTATATCTCAGTCGTCCATGCCAATGTATATCAGACAATAAAAGTATGCAATACTTGAAAGGGTGTGTTGGTTATTTCCCTGTTTGCAAAATATAAGTAGTACCTAGTGTCAGCTGCTTAATAGGGATATGCATATTTTTTTATCATGAGATGAGTTGAAATCATGTATTCAAAGCTAGAAGAGATGAGATGTAATCTTTGTATTCAAAGCTTACTGTTTT
Organism: Vitis vinifera; assembly: GCF_030704535.1. Classification (NCBI taxonomy): domain Eukaryota; kingdom Viridiplantae; phylum Streptophyta; class Magnoliopsida; order Vitales; family Vitaceae; genus Vitis; species Vitis vinifera. Next base: position 1,666,824 of record NC_081808.1, on the reverse strand, counting down.
TCTTGAACAGGTTTTGTATGATGGGTCAAGGGAATTGGCTCAAAATACAACGGATTCCTCAAAGTATGCTTTGTCCATTGAAAATAAGGTTTGGGTTTCAATCTCATCGTCTATTACACAATCTTTCTGCACTCCTCTTTTGAAATGGTTGACAGTAGTTAAACAAAGAATGTTGTTTTAAGCTATAATAGTCTGCATTCATTTATTTGTTTGAAAACCTTTTAGCCAGCGATTAAACATCCATTCTGTACCAGGATATAGGAGAAAAATTATCAGAAATTGGAGGCAGGTTAGATTATCCACGTCTCACAAGAGAGCTTGCAAATGAGATAGAGACGCTGTGGAAAGATGCTGCAATTCAGGTTGTTTCTGCTTCATTCAGATGAGAAAAGTTTATTACTGTCTGGTCCTGTTCTAAATGAAATGTTTTCAGCATCTAATTTTGCTTTGAACATGTAGGAAACTTATTCTCGTGGTAATGAACTTCAAGTGCCGGATTGTGCACATTATTTTATGGATAATTTGGAGAGATTGTCTGATGCAAATTATGTTCCAACAAAGGTATCTTGAGTTCATGATATCTTATTATATTGTTATACAAAACAGTTAGCAGATGATCAATTTCTGGTTCAGAATTATCATTATTTTTTTTTATAGGTTTCTAGTTGTCAGAATTATGATGTTGGAAAATAGGGAAATTTTATATATGAATAACTTAGCCCCAGTAATTAATTTTGTTTGGAGATCCTGCAGATTTTGCACATTTTTATTAAGAATCAACAAGTAATTTCTACTATCAATTACCAATTGAAAGTATGTTTTGATGTGAAATCATATATTAAAGAACCTCAATGAGTTGGAAGGTGTATTATTACATTCCGCATTCCTTTTTTTAGCTTCTAAGTTGTTTTTTGTTGTTTCCATTGACAACTGCATTTGTATTCTAATGTTAGATATGTGCTAAGTGTCATAAATTTACATAAAATGTGTAGTATCAAGAGCTGCTCCCTCAAACTAAATGTAGGTAAAGCAAAGAAACAGTACAATAGAAGGGAAGACTATCCTATGAGATAAGAGTGCATTGCATTGTTATCTTCTCTCAAGAACTGCTCCCCCAAAACCATCAGTTGGAAAACCCAACAAACAATACATTTGAAGGGGAGAATAAAAAAAATCCTATCCCTTAGAGTGCATTGTATTGTCATCTTCTCTGTACTATCTTTTTGTCAGTATTACCTGAAAATTTTTGTTATAGAAGTCTAGCTTTTCCATGATCGTCATTGTGTCTTCTATAATGCAGGAGGATGTTCTCTATGCAAGAATTCGTACAACAGGTGTCGTAGAAATCCAGTTCAGGTATATTTTGCTTAATTGCTTGGTCCTCCCATTCCTGAATCATGCTTTTCAGATGCTGTTTGATTTTTATCATGTTTGTTTCAATCAGGCTTTATTTACTGTTTAACTTTAGTTGTGCACTAGTGAAAATACTTATTAAAAAATGCATTTTGGTCAATGTTGAACTGGTTCTGTAGCTTCATTCAAGCATAGATGACATATCACATCTTTCATGTTTGGAGCTGAATCTCTCTTATCTTTTCCTCTTTCAGACAACATTTCTCATTTGCACCTTTCATAAGGAGAAGGATAAACAATCATTACTTGAAATAGTAAATCATGATGTTATAGCATTGTACCTCCTGGATGCTACTGTGATCATACATGGATTTATGTAACATTTGAGCATGATAGCTTACTCCTACATTTGTGTGTCAAATTTTGTAGCTTCATGTGGTGGATTCAATAAAGTACTCATTTTTATTTTTAGAAGTTAGAACATGTCTGGATTTTGCTTCCCTGATAAGTCAATTAATGACTTAGTGCTGATTATAATGTCTACAGTCCTGTTGGAGAGAATAAGAAAAGTGGCGAAGTATATAGATTATTCGATGTTGGAGGCCAGAGAAATGAAAGAAGGAAATGGATCCATTTATTTGAAGGTGTTACAGCTGTAATTTTTTGTGCTGCTATTAGCGAGTAAGATTACTATTTCTTTCATCAACCAGCTACACAATCATATATGCATGTGGCATTTATGACTTTTCAGACTGCCTTTCAACCAGCTATAATCTATTGCCCCTCTAGTTTGTTAATGAATTTTTTGCCTCTTCAATGGTTATAAATGTTTATATACTCTATGTTATTGTGAGAAAGAGGCCCTTGAGGCTTGACTCAAGTGGTAAAGGGATGGGGAGGGTTTGTGGGAGGTTCTAGGTTCAAGTCCCAATGGGGACAAAAATTTACCTGCCAAAAAAAATGTTATTGTGAGAAAGATAGAGGACCTCTCATGCTTGAGAAACACAATGGTTGCCCTTTCTTTCTTTGGATAGAAGATTGTTTGGGAAGTGTTCTGTTGAAAAAAGTGACAGAAAATAGAAAAATAAAAGTAAAAATTCATTTTGGTGTTCCCAGGTTGGGCATTTAGTAGGGACAAGTTGCCATCCCATCCCATCCCACCCCACCCAGTGATAAGGAAGATGATAATGCTATGGCTATTGTCAAAATTGTGTCATGCTGAAGATGCTTTCAATTGATGATTGTGTTCCAGGTATGACCAGACTCTCTTCGAGGATGAAAACAAGAACCGAATGATGGAGACAAAGGAACTCTTTGAGTGGGTCCTGAAGCAACCATGTTTTCAGGTTTACTTTTGTATCACTTCTACTATTAAACTTTCATTTTCTTGATATGATGGATATTGCTTTTCCAACTTATTCTATTGTTCTTTCTCTTTATTCCTTTCTAATTATTGTAAATATTGCACACCGGGCTCTTTTTTTTTTTTTTTTTTAATAATTTCTTAAATTAGTTCAAGCTGAGAAACTTTATTTCAAGATTGTTGGGATTTTCTTATGACTTCTGTTTATTTCCTTTGTGCAGAAAACATCCTTCATGCTGTTTTTAAACAAGTTTGATATATTTGAGAAGAAAGTTATAAAAGTAAGAGCTGATAAAAGCAGTATACATCTTACTCATACCTGAAAAAGTTTACCAGTTTGGATCTTTGATATTTTCTGCATTGTAGGTGCCACTAAATGTATGTGAATGGTTCAAAGACTACCAACCAGTTTCAACAGGAAAACAAGAAATTGAGCATGCATACGAGTAAGCATCTTTCTGGTTCTTTTTCTTTGGAAAATAGGAATTGAAAACCGTAAGGATTTCCAGAGTTGGTCATACTCTTCCAATTGGGTTGTTTCCCTTGCTACTACTAACAATATGCTATAATCTTCTTGGTTGACAGTTGGTTTTTAATTTAATTTCCAGAGTTGAGGAGAAAATTGAGTATAGATATAAGAGAACAAGAGGTTGTGATGAAGTGGCAAAATGAAATGGTGCTATATAGCAGCATTCCATTATCACACGTATGATTTCCTACATATCGAAACCTCCCTCATGTTCTTGTATTGAAAGGAAACCCTGTCTTAGCAGCTGTTTTCCACTGGACAATCATAACTCTTGTAGGTGATATCTAGAAGATGGTCCTTTGACTCTAGTTAGCTTCTTTGATTGGTTGAGCACTCGTTGAGGGTGGGTGTTGTTGTTGTACCCCTTCCTGTTTTGTAGCCTTTTTTTCTTGGTTGTGCCTTTTGGCAGTCAGTGTATGCATCCTGTATACTTTGGGTTGCTCTTTTGGTGCCTCTTTTTAATATATTTATACTTCTTTATCTATCAAGAACAAAGAGTGATATCTAGATTCTGGGGTTTCCAAGTCTTTTAAATAACTGTTTGACATTGGTTCATGGACTAAATGAGCATTCCATGTTATGGAACTTGGCCTGCAGGTTTGTTAAGAAGAAATTTGAAGAGTTGTATTTTCAGAGCACTGCTCCTGATTGTGTGGACCGCGTCTTTAAGATATACAGGACCACTGCCCTTGATCAAAAGCTTGTGAAGAAAACCTTCAAGCTGGTAGATGAGACTTTGAGAAGGAGAAATCTCTTTGAGGCTGGCTTGTTGTGACCATGGAGCAATTTCTGAGAAAAGCATGTCAATATTTTGAAGGACTTGATCAGATTTTTGGCATTAGAAGGAACACCCCCCAACCCATTCACCTCTGGTATATTGAGTTCATCAAAAAATTCTATATTTTAAAAAGTTTTGGACTCCCATTTGTTTTCAATGCAAGTTAAGAGAACTTTGATTCTTTCCCCATGATTTTCTTGGCTGGTGGTTTGGTTTCGGGGAAAGCTCAGCCCCAAGAATCTATTCTATTGTTCGATTGTTGCTTTTTGTGGGTATTGAATCATCATACATGTTATAAACTTCATTCTTTGATCCTTATACAGCTCATTGCCTATAATTTTTTCCTGCCAAGCATTGTGGAAGAGTTAATTGTAGGTGTCGATTTTTATAATTCTCCATTTCTCTTCTTTTTGCATGTTATAAACTGATTCTTAGCATACATAATGCGTTCAATGGGAATCATGGGATATATAGAGTAGGAGTCTAGAATTTGTTTTTCCTGCGCTTCATGTTCTGCAAGTTGAGTTGCTTCGGCATCGGCTTTCAGGATCATTTCGTGAAGATCTCCTAGCAGAAACCGGAGACTTTGGCCTGGTATCATAAGCTTTGGCTAGTCCTGTTCAAGCTTGAATGGTCAAGCCAGGGCTCATTGCAGAACTGAAATTTCTTCAGGCCTGGCCTCCAGGATGGAAGAGAAGAGAGGAGGGTCTCCTAGGCCTGGGCCTGAAATGTGGGGTTGGGCATGGGATTTGACCCGGAGTCAGATCCCTATCGGATATAATCCTTGTATGGAATGGTTGTTAGCTTCTACATTTGAGTGATAGAACCGTAGAAGAAAAGGAGTTTGAAGTTTTCTGGCGTTATCTTGAGGTTTTTGGAAGCCATGTTTTGAAAGTGGGGTTCATCTTATTGTTTTGAAAACCTGCTCTTTGATACCATAAAAGTAGTCGCCAATCAGAAATGGCCAAATAGGAAAAAGATGGACTAATTTGTTTGTATTTTATTTTAGGTATTATTTGTTTGTATCCTAGTCCCATTTATCTATACTTCATATTTTTTTATATTTTAGTCTCATTTCTTTACATTTCGTGGATGGTCTTGATTGATTACACACCCATAGTTGATATATGCGATTCAATACCATAGCATTTCCAAAAAGTGGAGAATTTTTCAAAAGTTTCATTAACTTATTATCTTTTTCATTTATTGCTTTCATTACCTCTTTTCTTTCACTCAAATTAAGATAAAGATATTCATTTTAAAAGTCCTCTCAATGGGTTTTAGAAGGATATAAATCTCACTAATTATTTAGAATTTCTGGTTTTAAAAATGAAAAATAATAGCATAATTTTTACAAAAAGTACTATTTTTTTTTTTCTTGTCTTTAAAAATTTTTAAAAATTGAGGTGGTAAATTTGTTTAATATCTTAATTTTTTAAATAATTTTTGAAAGTTATTATCCATTTAATATAAGTCTACATTTTATGTTGGGGTTATAAGGAGGGAAAATTAATTGAACCATTTAGTAGTTGGTACCCTCCAAAGTTTTCCCTAGGATAGCTAGAGTCTCTAGGCGAGTTTTATCATGTAAAACCAATTATTAGATATATCGGGGACACAACACCTTGATCTATTCTCAAACTTTAAATAGGTAGGATGACATAGTTGCTCCACTCATACCATGGAATCCAAAGTTCTAAGTTGACCATTATTGGCAAGCAAAATTGGCCCTCGGAGGGTTGACATTTGAGCAATGAGTGCACTTGATGTTTCTAGTTCGAATTCAAACTTCAGTCATAATCCAAGTTTTTGCTTTTAAAATAGAAGATAAGAAATATGTCCAAATGATATCATAGGTTTTTTTTTTTTTTTTTAATTTTATATTTATATAATTAATTTAAGAAAACAATCTCATATTGTTGTCCTAGATGTCTATTTTCTATAGGAAAAATGACAAGTTTCACATTGCTTTCTCAAATAACTCAATGATATAACTAATCAATATCTTTAAGATCAGTCATCTATAGAAGAAGAAGCCATTTATGCAACTTACACATAAGGTATCACTCTTCTTTCATTAGATATGGTGTATGGAATTTCTTTTTCTTTTTTTTTTTTTTTATAAAAAAAAACTCAATAAACTTAACATTTATTAATTTTGAATAATAATTGTGATTTTTACTATGGAATTAAATGCACAAATTTCATGTCCTACTAAATAAAAAGAAAGAAAATGATGCACAATTTGGATAAAATTTATTTTTTCTTAATATTAAAATTCTTCTTTTCAATTTGAAAACTTAAAACTATAAATGTAACATAAAAATTGATCTTAATATGATTTGAACACACCACAAAATTTTGGTAGTTACACACATCAAAGGAAAGAGGATGTGTGGCTGTGGGTGAGCTAAGACATTGAAAGTGGGAATACTTCTAAAGTTTGGTTGGCTTGCCACTTGCCAGCCCCACCCAACATACCCAAACAGGTGAATAATTCCAAGGTTAGGTACATCATCTTCAATATATGGAAGCACCAATACAGTGATATGTTTAGCCTAGAAAGGCTAGAATCATGTGAGACCCATATGGGCTGTTGGCAAGAATGTGATTGTGCTAGATTCTTCATGCCCTTCAACAAAGATTTCCTAATTCTTTGTCATCTTCTTGGGTTTTAATTTTCCTGAATTTTCCCCCTATTTTCATTCTTACTCTATTAATGATCTTAGGATCTTAAGTTGAAAGCCCACAAAAATTCGGTGATATGTAAACTTTATTTGAAAGTATTGAAGGGTTAATATAATAATTGTTAAAAGAGAGAGCTTGGTAGGTTATTTACTTAATTGGGCAGTTGTGTTCTATTGATAGTGGATTAAGACTTTGTATGTTTTTATAGAAATAAGTATGATTGAGTTAGCTAAGGGAATAATGAGAAGAAAAGAAAACATAAAGCTTGGCCAATATAAAAATTAAAGAAAAATGAATTTATTTAAAAAGAATTAAGGTAATTGATGAGAAAAATAAAGTTTTAATGAGTGTTAAACAGCCTTTGAGCCGCTAAGTAATATTTCACATCATCCAAGGGGTAAGTGGTAAAGAGTCATATATGAAGGGCTTATATTATAACACTACAAAGACCTTATCTTGAGGACATAAGCTCGATAAAAAAGCATAATCGGGGCCTGGCCCATGTGTGTTGTTGTAGCCCTGAATATGACAATATCATGGAGAGGGGTCGTGACAGAATTGTATTATATAACATTAAGTTATTATATGTATGTAAGTTTATGATTATCGAGACTTTTTTTTTAGGGCGTAGACTTAATAAAGAAACATAACCGAGGTATGGGGTATGTGTGCGCCACTGCAGTCCTGAATTCGACAATATTGATGGAGAGTGGAGCTGTGATAGAATGATATCATCTAAATTTGTATGTAAGTTCATGATTATCAAACCATTTCTTGAGGATATAGGCCCAAAAAAGAAGCAAAGTTGCAGCTTGGGTCATGTGTGCACTACTACAATTGACAATATTGATGAGACAGGGGCCATGATAGAATGGTGACAAATATATGTATTTAACATCCATATAACGAATATTTTATGGATGGTTTTTCAAATAAATTATGTTTTCTTTAGGGTTATTTGATTAAAAGAGTTTTTGAAAACTTAATTTTTAAAATTTAACCTCCCATTATTTTTTGGTCTCTTTTGGATAAAAATATCTTCATTATTTTCTTATAAAAATAATCCTCTTTTTTAAAACTTACCTATAAATACTTGAAATAGTAAAAGATATTTTTGTAAAAAAAGGAGTTATTTTTCTAAAAAAACACAAGGAGAATTAGATTCACAATTTGAAAATTATTTCATACTCAAAATATAAAAATTAAAATTTTGATTTTTGGGTGAAAAAAAAATAAAAAATTACCTATCTAGCAAATTAAAATATAAAAGTTCAAAATTTGATTTTTGGATAAAACAAAAGAAAATGATCTATTTAGCCCTATCTAGCTAATTAAAACTTTGAGATAAGTTTCAAGTCGAATTTTTCAATCATAAAAAATCATTCCCTTAACATAGGGGAGATTCAATTAAAAGGCCTAACAAACTCAATTTGGAAACGTAACCTCCATTCTTTCAAAACAACAAAATCAATATTTTGGATTCAAAATATTCTTCATCAAACATTTTTATAACTATTTCATATCAAAATCCCTTTTTTATTTGTTTCATCCACAAAAAAGTATAATCAAGAATATTTCGAAGTTTTATTTTTCATTTTCCACGTGGAGTAAAAGTGGAAAAATGGAAAACGCAAGAGAAAATTAGAGCCGTCACTACCCGCCAACAGGTAACCACTTAAAAAGCGTAGCTAAAAATGGGGCAATGAATGGAAACCCCAAGATTTTTCCCTTTCCACGTTTTCTCGGAAAAAGGTGGACCGACTTGTTCCTTCCCTTTTCCCTTTCAAAGTACCAGAACAAAATAGAAAGCATATTCCTTTCCCCTGATTCTTTTTCTCTCTTCTCTTCCATTCAAAACCCTAGGTTTTGAATGCCTTCCTCTTTCCGGTTGCAAGTTTGGAACCTTTCTACCTCGTGTTTTTTTCAGGTTTGTCTTTTAACTTTTCGTTTGCTTTGCATTTTCCTTTCTTTTTTTTTTTTTTCCCGGAAAAAGAAGGTGAGGGGATGGAGGAAACAAGAGAGAATGGGTCTGAATGTGGCCCCTCACGTTCTTTTAGCATTTTTTTACATGGGTAATATTGTTTTGACGTGATTGTTAGATTTGGCTCTGTTGAGTTCCTTGGGGCACTGGATTGTTCTATAAGAAGTTTGTGATATATAGGTTTTGCATTGTTCTAGTATTCAGAGTTAATAACTTTCTCAGCTGGTTTTCTGGAAGACAATGATGTTTGCTTTAATGGGTCTTGAATTTGAGGAGATTTTGTGGGTGATTATGATTAGAGTAATGCAATTCTTTCCTTAATAATTTCTCTCCACATAGACACATAGGTCAAATGCCGTTGATTTTGCAGAAAATTCCACGGCAAAAAGGCTGAGTGATGATTTAGATTTTTCTTATTGTTATTTTGCTTAAATGCATCTTCACAGCCAGAAAATTTGAGGAATATTAGAATTCTTTATACTGATGGAAGATATATGCAGGTGTTTTCAAACTGCTCCTCAATTCAGTTAGTTTGTGGCTTTTGATTGCGGGTTGATAACGAAAATGCGGAATATTTGGTTGTTCTTCATGGATTTTGATGGGGGTTCTCCATATATTGATCCCACTGAGTCCATATCAAATAGTTTTGGGGGTCACTTGCTTTCCCATGTTACTTCATTTGTGGACAACTCTGTTTATGGGTCTAGACGCATATATGCCCCCGGCAGTGCAGCTCTTCAAGAAGCATTTGACTGCATCTCAAAATTTGCTGGTGCAGTACTTCTGCAGCTCTCTAGTGGGTCAAATTCCAATATAAGGCACAGGTCGTCGGGTGATCCACACGTTTCAAAACCTAAAAACTGGAAATCCTGTGCAAAAGTGGATCCAACTTGTTCTTGTAAGCATAATCTTACTGGATTTTGCTTCAGTTCTAGGTCAAAAGGAAAAGCCTCTGGCCGGTTGCCTTTTGATGAAGTTTCAAATTTCACAATTAGACAGTTCTGTAGAGAAGTTCAAGGGCTTGAATCAATTCCTGTCTTCACATTAGCAGCTGCTTTGGTACCGCCATTAGACAATTTGTGAGTCATCCCAATTTATCTATTGGCAATGACACATCTTCAGCTCTTATTTGTCTATTTTGTTTATAGAAGTTTTGTCTCTGAATGCTTCTCTCTGTTGGTTCTCATCAGAACTCCCAAAGTAATGGCTGTTCCACTGGAGGATACTGGTGTAAGGTCCTGTGAGATTGAGCACCAGAGGTCTTCTCATTTTTCTTTTCCCGATTTAAACTGGACAAGACATGCAGTTGAGCCCAGGACTGGCATTGAGTTCCCTACAATTTTGGACAACATTTTAGTTGGAGAAAATAATTCCAGTTTAACTTCAGAGGTTTTTATTTTAGACTCTAAATCCGTTGTTTTTTTTATGTCTAATATCATTAGCATACTGATTCTTCTTTCTCTATGGTTCAGCTGCATCTATATATAGGTTTTCAGTGGAGATTCAGTTATTTCTCATTAGAAACATGTTTTAGAAAACTCGAGAAGCAGAAGCAAACTCATTCATGTTTCATCAATTTTTGTATGACAGTTTATGCTTCCTGGCATATGTTTTTCTGATGATAACATTATTTGCAATTCAAGATGCTTTAACAATTTTGTATGAGAATTCTTTTAAATAGCTTGACTCTCCTCCTCTGTTGATTGTATTCTTTTTGGTTGAGATTTACTTTGTTTATTTATTTTATTTACTCATTTTGATGTTTCCACCTGCATTTCAGGTCCTTGTAGGAACTGGATCCCGAACTATGAAAATAATAAAAATCAAGTCTCTGAAGGTTTATGCTTTTGGTTTTTGTAAGCCCTTTTGGATTTCACTTAATTCCTCTTCATTTGTACTATCCACCTCAAGATCCTTCCAGTCATTCATTATCTAAGATTTTTCCTTATAGATGTTCATCCTTTATTGATTTGTGAGAAGTTGGGTCCAAAGTATGCTTCTATTCCAGTGGATGAATTGAATAAACGACAGGATTTTTATGAGGATCTTCTCAGGTATTTATGCAGTTATCATGCTAAACACATTTTTTCAGTGCTTCTAGTTTACTTTTTGAGCAGTATCAACATTTTTGCTGTTGTTATTTTTGTTTTTTTGGGGAGAATTAAGTAGAAGTTTATTCACAAATAGATGAAGGATAAGTTTGCTTGGGATGATTCCCTTCATTGTAAAATTCTTGTTCATTTCTATCTTGTTCACAAATAATGAAATCTTTAAAGCTTCTATAGGTCATTACTTCTTTTTGTTGAATTCGTCAATCAATTGTTCCTTAAAAACCTTTTACAAGAATGGTGCTTGGTTTCCACCTCTAAGTTCTGGCAAAAAATAAGGCTGGAGAGCTTGCACCAATGTTTGTTTTCAGCCCGCATCTCTTTGTTTTGGCTTTGATTTTGATGAATTTTTCTTTTTGTTTCCTGCATTGGTTATCCCCCTTTCTTAAATATGTTGCTCTCTCTCCCTCCCTCCCTCCCTCTCTCTCACTCTCTCTATATACATACATACATATATTTTATATACATATATATGTGTGTGTGTGTGTGTGTGTGTGTATTATATTTATTTTTTATGTTGAGGGATCGTCCCCCCTTTTTTTTAAATCTTTTTGATAGGTAATCCCACATTCCCATCCCCTTATCACCCAAACCAGGCCTCAAGGGCAAGATGATGGGTCTTTCTTGTGCTCCAGTTTGTTATTTGTTACTTAAAATAGTTATGAAAATTCATGTTCTTCCATGATTCTTATCTATAGTTTATAAGTTTAACACTTGGAATTTTGAATCTCTCCTAAAACTTCATGTTCCAACACCACATTTTTATGTGCATAGAAGGGTTAAATTGTTGGGTGTGGTGACTCTTGAATTGAGGTTTATAATCTGGACTTAGAACATTATGAACTATCTTTAAACGCATGAATTTGGAGAAGAACTTAAGTTGAATTTTTGTGGTCCATTATAAATTTTTGCTTAAGTTGATGAACTTTTTTGTTACAATTTTTTTATTTTAAGTTCTTATGAGGGCTGCAGGGAGGATATTAACATGACTGTTAGGCTTGTGGTTAATTGCAATGGGATGAAAATCAACACTGTGAGAGAGTAAGTTATCTTTCTTCTTCTTGAAATTTCTTGGAATATTAGACCCTGAATATTTTTCATCCATGGTCCAGATTGAACTGTTCTCAGTGCTTAAGCTTAATTTTCAATTTGGTTCCTTTTATTTGGAAAGCAATTTTTCTGTTTCTATCTGGATACTTCATTCTATTGGTTCATGCTGTTTTCTAGATAATTATGGGTTTTAGGGAACTGCGCAGAGGTTTGAAATTTTTGTATCATTAATTTTGGTGTTATAGTTGGATCACTGAACTAAAAACCGGATGGTTGCTGTAGAAAAATGAGCCTGTGCTAACAATTACCATTAGGTGACAACTTTGATCTGAATATATTGCAAGCAAAATCAAGTTACTATATTGATATGGTTGGAAAGTTCGTAACTGAGTTACATAGATGATAATGGATGTTCATGAGAGATTTATCCGTTGTTGACTTTGGATGAATATAATGACATTTGTTGGCATTGAGCCAGGGCTTAGTAAGTGTTGCAAATTCATGGGCAAGAACTCCATTACGTGATGTTGGCTCAAGGCAACATTTAGACCCACTGATGTCAGAGTCAAGAAAATATGGAGGATATTTTTCTATTTAACCTATTTTAAATGACAGTCCCTTTGTGAGTTCCAAATAACATCTTGGATATTGTTGCCACAATGGTGCCGAAGGGCTAGTATCATTACCCCATACATGCAAGCTGAATATTCTTGTTGATTAACAATTTGATATTTCCAAGAATCTTGGTAAATAGGGAACCCGTTATAGGGATAAGATCATTATGGTTAGCATATTATTTGGTCTGAGCCTAGAATTACCTTGGCCCAGGTTGGGATGGTGGGCTAATTGATTTGGCTTTGTTTTGGTTCTAGCTCATATTAGGTTCTCTGGAGTTATATTTGCCTAGAACTTTACTTGGTTGGCATGGCATATTCTGTTGTTTTATTTGGTGGATTATGCTTTAGGCTTTCAAGTTACAATTCTACAAACCCTACAGTAAAATGAAGCCTAAATTCAAAATTATTTACTGAGCCAGGTCCATTGTTGTCTCATTCGTTCTGGTCAACACCTCATATTTAAGTGACATTCATAAATTATGAAAATTGATGATGAAATTAAATGTTATCTTTCCTTATTTTGTGTGCTTTAATTTTATTTGTTGCAGTGCTTTTGAGAAATCCCTTCGAAACCGATTATTGAAGGTAAATAAAATCATTTGTTAGTGAAAATTCTTTTTGTGGCCCAATGCTTATTCTTTTGCTGATCATTGACAATTTTATTTCCTTTCATAAGACAAACCCAGACACCGATTACCAGTGCCTGACAACATTTGGATCTTATTTCACACAAGATATCCCATTACCTGCGGTATTTCTCTATTCAATGTCACAGTTGATTTTTCTTTATTAAACAGCATGGAGTATGATCTAACCTTAGTGGAATTTTTCAGGGGACAACAATTGATTTCCGACGAACAGCTGATGGACAACTAATCACTGAAAGTAGGTAGTTTGATCCAAAAAGTCTTATACAATAAAACATGTGATAGCAGTTGCATTTGTTAAGGCTCATCTGCATGATGACAATTGTCACACACCTACAGTTTCCACCAACTTTTTTTCATGATGTGCAGTGCTTAGGCCCCTCTAAGCCAACCTACCCAAGTTCCTACCAAGTTTCCTTAATCAACCACCAGATAGCAAACACATGGCCAGCATTTTAAAGGGAAAGCACATAAACCACATTATTTCACTCACAAATATCGAAGCTGTCTAGGCTTGCAGAACAAGACTCCCGCACTAAGTTTTAGGCAACTTTCTATGTATTCAGTAAAGCTTGGTAACTGTATATATATATATATATATATAAACATCCTAGGGAGGTTACATCAGCAACACCCCCACTAAGCCACCATCAGCCCATGCATCTGCCCACTCACAAGTATTAGTGTGCTAAGTGGCCTTGATTAGGAGAGTCAAACCTAGTTTCTCCACCCATATCTAGATGGTTAACCTTTTCTTGACTTTGGACATCATCACATGTCTTAGCAGTTGATGTGTCACTTGACCCAACAATCGCCTCTACGCGTGCAACTAATGCCACTTGTTGGCCTTGATCTACTGCCTTCCTTGATCATGTCACCCATTGCCTTGTTCCTTGCATGTCACATCTTGGCAATCAAATATTTGTTTGGTTCATGTCACATGTCTAGTTAGCTTCTCTCAACAGCCTACATCATGCCCGATCTTCGTGTCACTAGGAATGCCTGAGCTCATGCCTCATTTCACTCAAGCCATGCTCCATACTATGATTTGATCATGTTCACCAGGGCATTGCGCCCATAGTGTCAACGTGTGTACCCTGTGTACTTGCCTATGCCTTGCGCATTTGTGTTGTGGACTTTGTGTCATGCATCACACATATTGTGGGCTTAGTACATAACCCATATGAAGGTGCTAACGGAACTTAAAAGGATTTGTGGGCTTCTATTACTCCATTCTCCTAGTTACACCCATTAATGTTTTGCTAGTTCCTCAATTTGCACAAACTGTACTACCATGCTAGCTATAGCCTACTTCACTACACAGTTCCACTTTGCACAGGATAGGGAACGAACAATCCTTCTAATTATTTAGATTTTATACAGCTCATTGAGTTTCATATCCACAACTTACTGTGAAACATTATTTGTGCAGTCGGAGGCAGAACGATTGGAGTAGTTCATAGCAAAGATCTTTGTAGTAAGTGAATTCTCATCTTCAAATTCACTTTGCACACCAATCAACTTAGCTAAGATTCTAATACAATTCTACTTCCAGGGGCCTTCTTTGACATGTACATCGGAGATGTTCCCGTGTCACACCAAACAAAAGAAGAGATCGGTAGAAACGTTGCTAATATCATAAGGAGATGCTAACCTGGTTCATTCATTTCTCACCTCCTCGGTCTCTCTTTTTAAAAGGGCAACTGGCTGCTAATGCATTTTAAGCTCTGGTGGTAGCTAAAAGGGCCAACCCTACAGGATCACATGCAGATTATTAGGGATTATTCTCTTTGAATTTCATTACTATTCAATTCTTTGTAGCTTCTCGGGGATTTTCTGAGGTTAGATAGCTGCCCTGATTAGTTTCTTTCTAGTAGAAAAGGGAAAATAATAGATTTCCTTCATTTCCACGAGGAAATTTTATATATATAGAAACACCATTCTTACCCACAACATGTGGTTGAATAGGATGTAAGCTTTTGAGTTGGTTCATTCCATCAAATTGCAATAACATGTCTATATACCATTCATTCACTTTGTGTTGTGAAGTTGCAGCAAGTTTCCTCTGTTTTGGTGTAATTCGCCAAAAGGCCTATATGAAAAACCCATTATACAGTTACAACTCTCAAGGGACGAATGCCTAAAATGGTTCAGAAGTGACACCCAGGAATCCGTTCAGGGAATAATATTCTAAGAATCTTGCTTTGTAAAAATAATCCCCACTTTTTAAAAATTATAAATACCCTTTTTTCTAATGTTGATGAAGGCACACCCTGATTAAAAAACCCTTACTATCTCCCTTTGGGATAAAAACATTCATACTAGCATCAACCCACAGCCTCTCATATAAAAACTTGATCTACGATCAATGTGCTTAAAATCTTAATTATGTGCGAGGAATTTGCCCTCTTTAGTAGTGGGGAGTGGGCTAGTCCCCGAAAATGCTCATGCAAAAATCTCCAAGTCCCTTTACTATACAAGGCAAACCTTGAAAAAATTGTGCTTTTATCATAAATGAAATTTCATGCATGGACTCTCATTATAGTCAACAGTTTCATCATCATGTCTTATGGGATTGAGAGGTTTGATAAAATCAAACATCGATATTATTTCTCTTTTATAAATATTATCTGTTTTTGAGTTTGTTTTATATTTACAAGGAACTTGATACAAACCACACCAAAAAAATATAGATATAACATCTTTATTATATCTTCGGGATTGTATAGATGAATGAATATATATAAGTAGACTCTTACAACTAACCTAATTAATGCATTTTAAAGTCTATCATAATGTTTATACACGAGGGAGTAGGTCTTTATAAAAGAATAATACTATGCTTTTTTTAAAACTATATTTATTAAATTATATATTCTAATAAATAAAACATTTCACCTAATCATGTTGGCACTAAATTGAAATTATTTTATGAATATAATAAAAATAATTCTACCATATTATGCTGACAACATAATGGAATGCTGAGGAAGCCAATGCCTCTCTTGGTTCTCAAATAAGATGAGGAAACCCATATTCCCAAAAATAAATAAATAAATAAAAGAAAAATGGTATGGCAGAATGGATTGGAGGCAAATGAGTATCATGTCGAGTGGATTTTCCTCAATCATGGCTTTAAAAAATATGGATGTAATGTCAAATTTCAGCTTCCCTAACTAAAAATATATTTTCACTCATTTTTTTATTTATCATATTACACCACTTTTTCCTTAACAAAAGTGACGAGTACTTCTCTGTTTTCTTTTTCCCAAAATAAGTAATTGATATACTTAGGTAAAGGAGTAGTCAAAGCTGTTTCTCTAACCCCACATTTTCAATTCCAATAACCCACTTTTTCTCTCCATCCAATAAATAATAACACACAAGGGAACCAAGCCCCACAACTGCCAATAACTAACTCTTTCTTCCTTCCCGCCATAAAACAAAACCAGAGCCACCACCTCTTATTTTTCTTGTTCCCCAAAACAAACTTAGGAACAGAAATCACAACCACCCTTCTCATTTTTATTTTAAACTTGGCACAACCCTCCATCCCCTCCATCAGAAATCACCTTTTTCTCTTCTTCTTTTTTTTTTTGGGAGTTTGATTCTGATTTTATTCTTAACTTGACACAACCCTTCATCCCCTCCATCAAAAACTATCTTTTTCTTTTTGCTGTTTTTGGAGTTTGATTCTGATTTTAAGATTTTTGGTTGATGGGGATGTTTGTGAGAGCATCTGCAGCCATTGCTGTGGCATGGTTGGCTTTGTTTGAAGGATTTTTCGGGTTAGTTAATGGCAGTGATATTAACTACAAGGATGCTCTGACCAAGTCCCTTATTTTCCTCGAGGCACAGAGATCAGGGAAGCTTCCTGCCAATAATAGGCTACCTTGGAGAGGAGACTCGGCCCTTGAGGATGGAAAACTCGTAAATGTGAGATTATTTTCTGTCAAAAGTACTATTTTTTTTCCGGGTTTTCACCAATTTATTGATCTGAATGATTGGTTTTCGCATTTAGGCGGATCTTGTTGGAGGATATTATGATGCAGGAGACAATGTGAAGTATGGGCTTCCCATGGCTTTCACTGTTACCACTCTTTCATGGTCAGCTATCTTTTATGAATCAGAGTTGAAAGCAACTGGTGAGCTTGAAAATATGAGAGATGCGATCAAGTGGGGCACAGATTATTTTCTCAAAGCGTATCCTCGGAAAAATAGATTGTATGTGCAGGTGAGGCTGATAACTGGTCTAAAGAAAACCGAAAAAAGAAATGAAGGGACTGTTTGGAAATTGTTTTTGAAAACAGTTTTCTATTTTTTAAAACAGTTTTGAGAATTTGTTTCATAAGTTTTTTGTATTGAATATGAATGAAGGTGGGAGACCCGGTACAAGATCATCAATGTTGGATGAGACCCGAAAACATGGAGACGCCAAGGACAGTGTTGATGATAGATGATAAAATGCCTGGAACAGAGATTGCAGCTGAAACTTCTGCTGCCATGGCTTCTTCTTCTATTGTATTTAGAGGTGTTGATCGTGCCTATGCTCGTAGGCTCCTCAACAAAGCCAAACTGGTATTTCACCATAAGCTTCTGTAGAGCTCTTTTCGTTCCGTTTTGGAAGAATCGAAATCAATTACACTTCTTTTTTTCTATGCATTTGCAGCTTTTTGAGTTTGCCAAAGCACATAAAGGAACTTATGATGGAGAATGCCCTTTCTATTGCTCCTTCTCAGGCTACAATGTGATTTTTCTCCACCCTTCCTCTTCAGTGAAAATACCAGAAGCCTATTTGGTTTCCAAACTGTTTTCTATTTAAAATTTATCCAAAATGTTTATGATAAAATGTTAAGGTAAGATGGAATGATTAATGATTTAAAATGTTGGGGGAATTGCAGGATGAGCTATTGTGGGCAGCAACATGGCTATACATTGCCACAAGGAAGCCAAAATACTTGAAATACATACAGGAAGAATCCATAAGTGCAAGTGTAGCTGAGTTTAGTTGGGACCTTAAGTATGCTGGAGCCCAAATCCTCCTCTCTAAGGTTCCATATTTGCAGTCACAACTACTTCATTTGGATTTTTGCACCCCCCACCAACTTTTATTTTTATTTTTTAATAATTCTTTGTTCTTTTGTGGTGTGAAATGCAGTTTTATTTTGAAGGGGAGAAGGGCTTAGAGACATTCAAGAACCAAGCTGACAGTTTCATATGTTCAGTGCTTCCTGATAGCCCCTACCACCAGATTTACCTCACTCCAGGTTTCTCTCCCCTCCCATTTCCTCCTCAAGACTGTTAAAACTGGTTTCCATATATTTTTTTCATACTGTCTTTCACCCAAATGAATTCAAACATATATTCATAATTCCTCACCATCTAAATGTTTAAGGCTCTCTTTTGGGTAGTATTTTTGAAAAAAATATTTTGAGAACAGTTTAATATTTTATAAAACAAGAAGTCTATTCAAAATCTAAAATATTATTGATTTTTTTCCCTATGTTTTTAAATATATTTTAAAAATAATTTTTATATGTAATACATTATTTTTAATCATTCTTTATATCTATATAATTATTTTTTAAAACAATTCTAAAAAAGTTGAGAGTAGAAAACAATTTTTTTTATTAAAAAAAGTTGCCAATCAAAGCATAAGCTTTTTGGTTCGAAAAGTAATATATTTCAAGCTCATCGTAAATTTGGTTTTTCTAACTTATTGAGTCCATGTCCAAACCCGAAAATAATAATAATAATAATAATAATAATAATAATGCTAAAAAAAAATGAGTTACTTTTGGTTTTTGGTGATATTCAAGGGTGAATGGTTGATTTTCAGGTGGCATGGTACATTTGAGAGATGGTGCCAACACCCAGTATGTTACGGGGACAGCCCATTTGTTTGCTGTGTACAGCAATATACTTGCTCAATTCAACCAGAAGGTTGTATGCGGTGGTCAACAATTTGACCATACTCACCTCATGGCCTTTGCCAAACAACAGGTACTCCTCCCTACCCTCCACTTCAAATTTGCTTCTTTTTATATATATACATACCATTTTCTTTACCTTTTTTTTCCTCTATTTTTTTCTTTTTTACCTTTTATCGAACTTTTTGGGATCCTCCCTAAATCCCTTTTGAAAAATATATTTTCGTAAGTATATATTACAATTGTTTTAATTAATAATACTCAAAATTCAAAAACTACTCAACATCCGAGCATCATAAAGTTCGTAAATATGAAAAAAAAAAAAATGTTATAAAAGTGACTATACAACTAACATTTTTCTTAATTAGAAGGTTTTTTTCATGGACATTAATTAATTTTTAAATAAAATTGCAGATGGATTATTTACTAGGAAAAAACCCGGAAGGAAGATCATACATGGTTGGATTTGGAAACAACCCCCCAACACAAGCACACCATAGGGGAGCCTCAGTTCCAAAACTGCCTCAAGGCTCCACAGTGAGTTGTGCCATGAGCTTTGTGTATTGGTTCAATAAGAACGACGCAAACCCTAACGAGCTAACGGGTGCCATTCTCGGTGGCCCCGACCGCAACGATAACTTCGACGATAAACGTTGGGACTCATCCAAGACCGAGCCATGCACGTACGTGAATTCGCTTGCGGTTGGTGTGCTATCACACTTGGCCATGCACAACGCTTAACTCAGAGATGATGTATGTGAAATATTTGAAAAAAGATTTGTTGTAGGCTTCATGTTTGACTTTTTGATGGGCACTTGGACCGTTCACTTCAAAATAAAAAACGAAAGTTGTTGCATTGAAATTTTTTTTATTGCATCCATGATACTTGATGTGGTGTGTACATTTGATTGAAGAGGTTAGATGATCGAAAAATCCAAAAAATAAGTTTCTATCATTTGAAAAGATTAAGATAGTGCTTAATATACGATAATAGGAATGGGGATAAAAATGAGAGCAAAGTTGTGAAAAAAAGACGAAGTTAAAAATACTATACAAGGAATATAAAATGATGGAGATTAGTTTGGGGTGTAAATATGGGCTAAAAAATTACTTGGTTCATTTGTTTCTCTTTCAAAATTGAGGTCATATGATTAATATTTTATTTTAGATGCTAATTTTTTATTTTTTGAGGGAGCATTTGCCCCTTCGAGTTTAATCCATCAAATCTAAATCTTAATAAGTGAGTTTGGTTTTCATAAAAACATTCTCATTTTTAATAAATCATTTATAATGGAGTTCACATTCCTTGATACCAAACATGCTGTTAAGTATAACATGAGATATATGTATATATACTCAATTTGATTAAGAAAAATATATTTGTTAAAAACTTGGGTATGGCTTGAGGTGAAAGTCCTACCTAGTCTAGACTAGGTGTAGCCCAAATTAAGAAGTGGGCCAAGAAAAGGCCAACCCAACCGACCCAATTCTTCACCTATTGCTTCCAAATTCTTCCTCTACTATGGAAGAAAAACAAAAATGAAGGTAGGGGTAGGTAACATATAAAGAACGAAGGGAGAGACAAAGATCCTGTGAGGACTCAGCTTTTGAACATGTGAGTCCACTAAACCTAACCACATTGGACAAGGGGCTTGTGAATTGGGACTTGGGAGAGATAAGCTAATAAGTCCTTCTCTCCCATTCCTCTTTCTCTTGAGTCTCTTATGTGTTTTTTGGGTTGATGAGAATGTGTATTAGACGAACATCTCCACCCATTTTCATATCATACTTGGCTCTTTTCTCCCCATTTTTCATACCCATTATTAATGGTGGGGACTTCAACTACAAAGAAGCTCTCACCAAGTCCATTATTTTCTTGGAGGCACAGAGGTCCGGAAAGCTTCCTCCAACCTCTAGGCTTGCATGGAGAGGAAACTCGGCTCTTGACGACGGAAAACTCGCAAATGTACATACCATCACAATACAAAAAAAACTATATATATTAGTCTTGTATTTCTTTTTGTTTGAAGTTTGATGAAGTTATATATATATATATATATATATATATATATATATATATATATATATATATATGTATGTAGGTGGACCTTGTGGGTGGATACTATGATGCGGGTGACAATGTGAAATTTGGGCTACCAATGGCTTTCACTATTACGACTTTATCGTGGGCAGCTATTTTTTATGAAGCGGAGTTAGGAGCAAGTGAAGAGCTTGAGAATGTCCGGGCCGCTATCAAGTGGGGCACTGACTATTTTCTCAAGGCATCTTCTCAAAAAAATCGGTTGTATGTGCAGGTGAGTCCCACATCGGCCGGCCACTTTGTAATACTAGTAGTCGTATATATATATATATATATATATATATATATATATATATATATATGTATGTATGTATGTATATGTGAGAGAGAAATGATTGTGTTGAATGTGAAAGAAGGTGGGAGACCCCGTGGAAGATCACGAGTGTTGGATTAGGCCAGAGAACATGGAGACAAGGAGGAGTGTATTAGTGGTGGATGAGAACAGGCCTGGAACAGAGATTGCAGCTGAAACTTCCGCAGCCATGGCTTCTTCTTCCATCGTCTTTAGAGGCTCTGATCACCTCTACTCTCGTCGTCTCCTCAATAAAGCCAAAATGGTATTTCTTTTGTTTTTGTTCTTTTTCTCTTTCTTTTAGGAATCACGTGCGAAGACAACCTTGGCCTTTGCGCTCCCTTTTGGATGATAATTTTTTTTTTTTAAATGATAATATGAGGAAAAAAAAATTAAAATTATTTTTTGATTTATTTTTCTCTTTTACTTGTATTTGCAGCTTTTCCAGTTTGCTACATTATTTAATGGAAGCTACGATGGAGCATGCCCCTTCTATTGCTCCTACTCGGGCTATAATGTAATCTCTTTACCCTTTTGCCTCAACCAAAACGGAGAAGGAGAAAGAGAAGAAAAAAAAAAAAATGAATATAAAAACAACATTTTTCCTAAATATTCGTATTTGAGAAATAAAAAAAATTCTTAACATAATATATTTATTTCAAAGAAACAAATAAAAAAGAAATTAAATATATTTTATTCTTTGATTTTTGGCATGTTATAAATTCAAAACTTAATATTTACAAAAATCAAGAATAATCATACAAATATTTCTTTAAAATAAAAAATTAAAATTAATGGTCAACACATAGTCATAGATTCAAATCGTGTTATTGATGATATGTTGAATTTGTCCTATACTAATTGTTGCTTGTGAAACGATCAACACTTTGATATTTGGGTCCCCATGAAAAGTCTAAGGGCTTGACTATAGAAAGTTTTTCAATTATTAAAAAGATTCTTGAAAGTATTGAAAAATTACACAAATTGATTTTACCTAAGTTTAAACAAATATAATTATATCGTAAAATTATCATTTAAAAAAAAAATATGAAAAATTTATAAGTGAGGGTAAAACATTTCTTTTTATCAAGATTTTGGGGTAAATCATTGAGTTTTGAATGTAAAAGGGTAAAGAATAAAACAAGTCAAATCTCGGGGAATAAAGTGTATTTAAAGAAAAAGTGTTTATGAAGTTGTGAATGATTGAAAGAGTAATTGCAGTAGAAATTGGAAATGTAGGATGAGTTACTATGGGCAGCAACATGGCTATACATTGCCACAAAGAGGCCAAAGTACTTGCAGTATATAGAAGAAGAATCCATCAGTGAAAATGTAAATGAGTTCAGCTGGGATCTTAAATATGGTGGAGCCCAAATCCTCTTATCTAAGGTATCAATATATAATTTGCAGCCACAACTTCATTTGTTGAGTGATAATATTAGCATCCATTCATTTATGAATTTATAGAATGCAGTTTTATTTTGAAGGGGAGAAGAGTTTGGAGAAATTCAAGAACCAAGCAGATAGTTTTGTTTGCTCTGTGCTTCCTGATAGTCCCTCTCACCACATTCACATCACCCCAGGTTTTTCTCTCCCTCCCATTTGTATTTTCCTTTTTTCGCTTATTATATTTTTTAAATATTCTGAAATTAATTTAGGAATTTTGGTAGTGCATGATACATTCACCCAAACCTTTTGATGATAGGCGGCATGGTTCATGTAAGAGATGGTGCCAATAGCCAATATGTTACAAGCACAGCTCTCTTGTTCAGCATCTACAGTGATCTACTTGCCCAATTCAATCAAAATGTTACATGCAATAATCAGCAATTTTATTCGACTCACCTCATGGCCTTCGCGAAACAACAGGTATGTATTATTTAATTTACTAGGAAAAACCCAGCAATTTTTTATTCTCAAAAAAATAATTTTCTACTGATCTTTCCATTTGTTGCAGATGGATTATCTACTAGGAGAAAACCCAGAAGGAAGATCGTACATGGTGGGCTTCGGAAACAATCCACCCACGCACGCACACCATAGAGGGTCTTCAGTTCCAAAACTGCCTGAAAACTACACAGTAAACTGTGGAATGAGCTTCGTCTACTGGTTCCATAAAAATGAACCAAACCCTAATATGCTCACCGGCGCCATTGTTGGTGGCCCTGACCGCAACGACACCTTCCTTGACCTGCGTTGGCAATCTCCCATGACCGAGCCATGCACCTATGTCAACTCCCTTGCAGTCGGTGTTCTAGCAAAGTTAGCTGCTGCCCACACTCTTTAGGGAGGATGTCACATTTTTATTCCTATTATAAATTTGTTATTTTTTTTTTTTTATGGGTTATTTGGAAATTACAAAAATAAAAATTTAAAATTTTAATTTCTTTCCTTAAATTTTATTTGGTAAAGTGTAATAGGCATGGAACTTAGTACAATTCGGGTATGTTACCAACTTTGAGAATAATAATAATAATAATAATATTTTATCGGGTTAGGTTTAGGTTGGTAGTTGGGAGGATTAGTGTGATTGAGTTGGATAGTGGAAAATTAATTTTAACCATTGAAGGAGAATGTGGGCATAACCTTAATTTATTTTAATGTTTTTTAAAAAGTGATTAAATTTATTTTATTTTTTAAAGTTTATTATTAAAAATTCATGAAAAATAAGATTTAAAAAATTTTAGAGATGGATTTATAGCCTATCCTAATTTGAATATACTCCCACTCAACCACTTAAACAGAAAGCGAGTATCTGGTTAACTGTACTTTCGCGAGTAGGAATGTCGTTTGGATAACGCCGTACACGATGTGACACCTCACCACGTGACGGAGAAGACGTAAATGCGGCAAGTTGAACTACCTTGCCACGTGTTCATATAATATGAAGCCTAGTTACGCGTTGGCCCACAACATCATCCTCACGGACCTCAATATTGGCCCACTTGGCCCACTTCCGAATCCTCAATGATGCTGGAGGATCTACCCCTTTGAATTGGGTCCATCAGCCCAAGCCAGCTCACAAACACTGTGGCTCGCCTCATCCCGAAGCCGAATAGACCAATTTTTTGGACTTAGTCTCACTTTTAATTGAAAAGTCGGTCCAAAAATATTCTTCATCTCATAAATATTAAAAACTTTATATTAAGGTTTTTTAAAATACGTATTTTGGGTCAAAGGTCAAATTGGTCGCAGGAAGGCTCTAGAATGTTGACACCTTCATATGCAGTTGACCAATATGACCCTTAAGTTTCGCCATTCATCGTCATTTCTAATGTCACCCCATAGAATTTATACATCTAAATCAAGAATAAAATAATAAAAACCATAGAAATTATAACATTGTTTGACTGAAAATTCTAATATTTTGTGACTGAAAAATTTTAATATTTTGTATTATTAAATGATATGGTTAAATCGCGATCCATTAATCATTTTCAAAAATGCCAATTGAAGAACATTTTTTTTATTAAATGATATAGTTAAATCCCGATTCATTCAATAATCGTCTTAAAAAAATTTAAGACGATTATGAAGAATGTCAAACGAAGAACATCTTTTATCGGAATTAACGTCAAACAAGTTTTTTGAAAACAAACCTTAGACGACGATGGAAGGGAAAGACCGAAACAAGGGAGAAAGTTGAATTTTGAGGTAGTAAGATGGGAGAAAAGAAAAGGCAAAGAAAGTGGATTATATGCTTGTGTCCATGTAACGTGTAAAACTAAAACAGCTGGAGGCAAAGAGCCCTAAATCCAGACTAAAGTCAAGCCACCACAAAGAGAGACAAAGATCTTATCAAAAACAACTAATAAATAAATATAAATTAATGTGGGTGGGACCCGCTCCTAGATATACATGGAACACACCAACGGATCATGGCCTTTGGGATAAGCCTCACCAAACGCCGCAACATCCGTCATTTCCACGTCATCCCACCCACCCTGATCCTCACCCCATAATATTTATTTTTAAAAACAAAAAAAAAAATCTCGCCCGACAATATTTTTGTTTTGTTTTTTTTTTTTTAATTCAATACTTTTTTTTTTAAAGTTATTATATTAGATTGAAAAACTTCTTTAGTTAATAATAAATTATATGATTATTAATTTTTTTATTTTTTAAATTAAATAAAAAAATTCAAGTTTTTGTGAATAAAAAAGTCAAAGATTTAACCTGAAGCCAATCCAAAATTTTATCTTCTTCCTCCTTTTTTCCTCCTTAGACAGATACTTAAACCTTTTGAATTTTGACACTTCCCCCTTCCCATTGGTCCATGCGTCCGTAGCGTCCCCTCACTTTACCGTGGAATGCTTCAATCTCCGCAACAATTAGAAAAACTCGTCTGCCTCGCGGATCACTGAACCTAAATGATCCGATGCAATAGAATTCCGACACGTATACTACCTTATTTAAGAATTAGAAAAAATAAATTGATACTCATTTGACATTTAAATAGCAACATTTTACCCTTAAACTTATTAAGAATTCAATAATAATTTGTTGAATAAATAAATAAGATTAAAATACAAAGAAATACATCACAACTATATACAAAAGTCATAAATAATCATGTAAATAACATTTTGAAAATTTTCAATTCAAAATTGATTCTATAGAATGAAAAATTACAATCCCTTTTATAATTTTATAAAGTATTTGTAATTGAAGGCAAATAATTGGTTTTTAATAAATCTAGACAATAAAATATTAAATTTTGAATATAAAAATGTAAAGTATAAAATACATAAAATTTTGAAAGGATAAAATATATTTAACCTCAAATGTTAATATTAAATTTAAGTGTTCTGTGGTAACATTAAAAGGATCATCAATCAAGTGATGTCGTATCCATGTTTTAAATATTATGATATTGGATTTTGTCAAGGAGTTTGATATGCATGTTAAACTCAAATCTTATAAAATTAAGCTTTTAGAAAAAATTGTCATTTAAGATATTAGAGTTTGATTTTATAAGAGTCAGGATTCTAAATTTTATTAGGTCCAATGACCCATGTGATGAAGGATTATTAACTAAAGATGATCGAGATGAGAATTTGATAAGCATAGATTTGATGCAAGAATCTCCAAAATTAAAAGTATTTTTCATTTTAGTGTATAAATATAAAAACAAATAATTATAACAAAGATAATGGTATGATGTAATAAATTTTTGTTATTTATTTTTGGTAAATATTTTGGGGAAATTGTGGATAACGAAAAAGGAGAGAATCCGATAGCAGGTTAAGCTGGATACATGGTAAAGCACCTGATAATCTCTCATTTTCAATTACAACATTTTTTTACATTTTCTAACATTGGCCAGTGGATGAGGATTCAGGATAAGGCCTCGCCTTCCTTATTTATTATTTTATCTAATTAAATAATTAAATTTTTTTTTTTGGGATTAATAATAAATAAATGATAATAATAATTATGTCTCCTCTCCACCTTTCTTTCTCTGCTCGCTCTGTTTCAGAGATCTCATCGATCATCCTCCATTTGGGTTCTGTACAGCTTTTTCTTTTTTCCATGTTTGGTTGCTGAGAAAAGGCGAGAAAATCAAAAGTTTTTGAATCTTTTGATTTTCCGTTTGGTTCTGAATTGGAGTTGAAGTATTTGGATGTGATTTTGAATTTTTGTGTTCTACTTTGCATTTTTTTTTTGAAACTCGATTTCTTGGCAACCAAACGGAGTATTAGTTTCTTCCAGTTGTTGCGATGTCGATTGCTTTGGATAGAAGCAGTAATAGAATCGAAGGTTCTGGATTCATGCATGGAATGTCGTGCATCTCGATCTTTGAGTCGCCGGAGCTGTTGACGGGGGATCGGAGGTTTCCGGCTGGGGGAGAGATGGCGGCGAAGGCGGAGGAGAGAGAAGAGGAGCTGGATTCTTGCAGTTCGTCGTCTTCGATAGGGAAGAACAGCGATGTCTCTGGAATGTCATCGGACCAGGAAGATTCCGGCGAGACTGAGGTTCAGAGCTCGTATAAGCGGCCGTTGGATTCAATGAATGCATTGGAGGAGGTCTTGCCACTACGGTTTGTTCCCTCTCCCTCAATTCCTTCTATTCGGTAGTTATGAAATTCTCTGTTCTCTTCTTTATCTAACATCTGTAGATCAACCGAGGGTTTTTTTTTTTTTTTTTTTTTTTAATATTTTATAGTTGATTTCCAGAGTTTCAGGGATGGTAATTGTGTTGTCTCTTTTAATTTATTTTTGAAGCTTATTTGTAGAAATGGGTTATTATCCGTTTGGCTACCGGGAGAGCTGGGGAAAAGAAATTGGAAGCTTAAGTCATTATAGAATTTTCCAGTATCTTTATCTTAGGTTTCTCAGTAATCAAACAATGCGTGGGGTTTAGATTTTGTTGGAAACCAAAACTCGTTATGGGCTTGTTCCTCAGAATCATAGAAGGATGTGATCGTTTTTGAAATTGGGAGGATCAGTCGATCTTCTATAACATCATGAGTCACAAAGTTCCAAAAGTGAGTGAAAAAGAAAATCCGCTGCCGTGTGTATAGAACATGGTTTGCTATTTGGCGCTTTCATCACAAGCTGTGCTGTTCCTGACTCTGGGATAAGGATCCCATATGCCCGTGATGCAGAAGGTTATCATTAGGGTAGTTGTTGAGGTTGATTATCTTCCGGGAACCCTTAAAGGTGCCTGATGTCCGTCTTGTTAGTTGGTCATCAAATCCTATTTTGAGGGGACTGGGAAACGTTGAACGCATAGAGTTTGGTCTTTTGCGTCAAGTTAGGGGTTGAGCCTTGCCTAGAAGACATAGATCACCTTGTTATGGGGGGTGGGGGAAACATTGAACGGTGAGATTTCTAACTTCTGCCCCAAGGTACAGGGTTAAGGGGTGGAGGAAAGGGGAAGAAAGGAGAGTGTTGAGGGTTGCCCAAAAGGCACAGATCAAACAGGGAGGAGAGTTTTGACTTTTACTCTAGGTTTGATGTCAGTTCAACACATCCTTAAGAGAGATGTCAGCTTCAGTTTCACAGACCATGAGTTGCCATTGGCTTAGCCTGCTGCTGCGTTGCATGTCTGCAACCAAGGCCCATATAGCAGGTCTCGCTGCCTCTATCTCAGTCTTCTTCCTTCTGTTCCACACTACATTCTCCTCTTCACTCGTTGTATTCTTGCAATGTCACAAGCATTCATGGTCTATCTCCTACACCTAAGAAAGCTACCTTAAACAGAGCTTTGTTTTCAGTTCTGGTCTCTGTTTTAATCCAGAAGATCAGACATTGAAAGAAATGGCCTCTCTGTTCTGCTAAGGCAATTTAACCTGATCAAGAACAAACTGTGTGTAACCTTAATCACTTATTCCATTGTTTTTATGCTTTGATTTGCTTGTTTTGTTATCTATGCATTGAATAATCCAAGAATTACCCAACCCTATTTCAAACAATCACAAGACCCGTCTATTTCAATCCCTTTTGCAATGTAGTTTTCATGTTCCTCTGCCGCAAGAGCAGCATGTTAGTGGGAGTCTAATCACAAAGCTTCAAGGATCCACTTCTCCAAACACCAAATGGAGTCTTTGTTGTGTTTTGTTACAATCAAATTATATGAGAATATGTTTGATATTTAGCAGATTGAGATCTTTTTCTAATGAGTGATGATATGGTTGGTTGCAGGAGAGGCATATCAAGGTTCTACAACGGCAAATCAAAGTCCTTTACCAGTTTAGCAGATGCTTCTACTTCTGCCTCCTGTAAAGACCTTGCAAAGCCAGAGAATGCCTACAACAGGAGACGTAGAAATCTACTTGCTTACAATCATGTCTTGGACAAAAACCGAAATTTTCCACTGAGAAGTAATGGGGGTGGGATTTCAAAGAAACTTGCTGCCACAAGCCGAAGCACATTGGCTCTAGCAGTTGCCATGAGCAGCTCTGATAGTAATAACAGCAGCGAGGATCTGAACTCGAGCCTAAACTGCATTTCAAGGTCTCCTTCCCTACTCCTCCCACCCCTGCATCCACAAGCTAGGCTATATCACAACAATGTGTCTTCATCACCGCCTCAACGGAATTTATCTGCATGGCGATCCTACTCCTTGGCTGATCTACAACAGTGTGCCACTTCCGGAACCACTAATGCAACCAGCTCCCCAATTAGTCGGGGAGCTGATGATCACAGCAAAGCTAACTTGAGTAATTAAACCCTCATCCAGAATTGGTCTGAACCAATGTTGGTTGCCATGGAGTCAAACAATCCAATCCTCAGAATTCCCCAGCCCATTGTGCTGGTCTTTTTTGGGTATGGTATTCTGTAATATTGCAGAATGATGGCAATTTGCCTAATCTATTTCCCATGTTTGTGAAAAGTTGATGAGAAAGTTTCGACATGGCATGTGGTAGTGGTGGACGGGGGAGCTGAGCATATGCTTATCTAATCATCTTTCTTTTTTGTTTTTTCTCTAAAATAATGGGGTACTTGGGTTTTTGATGATGACAAGCATTCTGTTTGTTTGTCGTGATATAAATAGGAAAGACTATGCAGCGTGTGTTTGACCAGGAGTCTAGGGTACGGGCTTGTGCAGCACATGGGGACGAGTGTTTGAAACGCTGTCACGTGGAACCCTAGGTCTTAATCGTCTAAGGTCTAATTTGATGGATGCTGTTTTGTGGGTGTCGTGATAATTATGTCCCAGGGCTGAAGCATGCCTCGGTTGTGGTCTAAAGATTTAAGGCCCTAACTACCTTGGTTCTGGCCTAAAAACACTAGGACTTCTGCTTTCTCTTTTTTGGCTTTGTCGTCTTTTAGGTCCATTCCCTTCCCCATTCTTTTTTAGTGTAGTTGAGAACCAAGCCAATGGTGATTCAGAGCATATGAAGGCTGAAGCTGAGCTCTGTTCACTACTAAGCGGCCTATATTACGGCCCGTTGACCTGCAGTACAGCCAAGGCAGCCCCAAAACGTTTGGGTCAAAGCACTCACCCAGCCCAATCCTCTTAGGGCCAGGCTTGGGCTGATTTTAAGCCCAAACATGGCCCGTAAATTAGTCCAAGCCCGGCGCTTGTGCATGGAATTAAGCCGAAGTAAGCCCCTTTAACATGTCCAACAGCGCTCATACATGGGGAACAAAACAGAAAATGGGAGCAGTAAAACTCAAGAGAATGTTCATTACAAAACCACCCTGCTGAAAGGTATTCTTCCATTATTTTCACTTAAAAAACAAAAAATAGAATCGAAACCAAAAATAATAGCTAGACGCAGTTTGGCGTATTGCATCCTCTTCACCCACAACCAAAACATGGGAAAACTGGATCGATAGATTCTACGTGGAAAAATAGTAATTTTACTACCAATGAATGAAATTCTTTGTTGTCCAAGTCAATTTACACAATAGGAAAAAGGTAGAAGATAAGTGGAATACAACACGGATGCCTTTTCCTATAAGATTGGATCATGTACATAGCTTAAAAGGGTGGGGCTTCATAAAAGTTAAAGGAGGGGAAAAAAAGAAAAGAAAAAGAGGCAGCTTTTAAGTAGAGGAGACTCTAATTCATCCCCCCAAATAATCATCATCCACTACTGCATAACCCTACATGTAATTTGAGGATGTATAACTCCCTAGTAATTAATCCATGAAACTACATTAGGAATCTATGATCAAGAACAGAGGCAATTCCCAATCATTTGAGTAGTAGTATGTTTAGTGAGCTTTACCATTTTCTGATGACTGACTACTAACAATCCTCTCTCGAGCATACAGAGATGATGATTTTTTGTCCAAAGAGCCGGCCTCTCCAGACACGGACATATGTCCAAATTATGCAAAACTTCCAAGTGGCAGTTCTTTGGGAAATATCTACCGGTTTATTTACTTGGGATGGAGGATCAGAAACTGCACAGATGGATGTTCAGATAAGAATGGTGGCAGCTCAACATCTGAAGGATCCATTGGTGGGATAGCCATGTATATGTCTTCAGTAGAAAATGGAATGCTGCAACAGAGATTAATATTTGAGAGACTTTCTAACAGGTAGAAAAAATAAATATCTTGAGAGGGCTCCCTAGTAACCGGCAAATTACACTGATCAACATGATCTATTTTAGGCTCATTTAAATTTTTGGAGGCATGAAGTTTTTAAATTTAATATATGTGACTATCAAAATAACACATGCAGCAATAAGCCTCAGCTGAAGATATAAAAAAAATATGATAGATTGCATTTCTAATTAGTTTTTACTTATTGATTATTGTATGCCAAAAAAAAAAAAAAATTCAAAATCTGTGTGAGTAGGAAATCATATGATTCCATGACTGGAGGAGCCATTGAGTTCCTACTATTAATTTCAAAATCTGAAGGGATGATAGTGAAATTAATACCCAATCCAGAAGGAACTTCAGAAAGCTGCTGGGCTGAGTCCACAATCCTACTATTGTTCTTTTGATGAACTATTTTAAATGATCTGACTAGCAACAAAATTTAGTGTGTTTTTCAATTACTTGACCTGAAAACTGAAAAACACATTATTTTTCGCTTGAACCTCAAATGCATTTAGAATAGTCTTAACCAACAACAAGATTTAAAAACTGGACAGCTTAATATCAGCTGACAGAATTTGTAGGTTCCCCAAACAGCCCTAGTATATTAAGCATATCAATTTAACAAGGGAGGTTCAATAAAGATCTTTTTAGTGATTACTATTCAGAAACATGGTTATACACTTCGAAAAAACTTAGCTATTCTTAACAAATAATTTGATAGAGACAAGCAGCTTACCTCAGATCATCATCCAACAAGAATGAATTTGATGTTAGATTCTGATTGTCCTTATTCAACATGTCCCTCATCTGAGCAACCACCTGTTAACCAAAATTTTCAGGACATATAGAACATCACAACACCCTCTTTTACCAAGTAGTCAAAGAGACCAAAAATGAAACTTACCTCATTTGAGACACTCTGAGTGCCATATTTATCATCCCAATACATAGTACTAATTCGGTATATTTGTCTAACGGTCAATGCCTGCCCAAAGGATTGAGTTACCAAGAGGATGAGTTCCAAAATTGGCCTTCATGAAGTAAATGATGAAGAGAGAGAGACAGAGAGCTAGTAACTAGGAAATTTCAAATTTGAGCAAATTTGAAAAGAATATACCGGACAAAGATCCTGCATGATCTCTTCCAAAGATTTTTTCCTCTTCTGATGTATCACCTAAACAATATGCATAATATACAAGTATAAGAGATTAAGGTTTGAAGTTTTAAAGATCCCAATCACCAAGTTTATGGCTCATACCAGAAACCCAACAGCTTGCCTAATATAGTTTAGCTCATGCCAGGATGTTCCTGCAAACTATACATAACAATGATTTAGACCCAGAAAGAAATAAAATCCAATTTGCATAGCAGTTGATTGCTAGCAAAGATACATCATATTTACCTCCTCTGTTACACTGGCTATCCATTTTTCTAGATCTGCTAGACCAGATTTCACATATTCTCCATTTGAAAATGTGCAACATTCACGTCTTAGTAGAAGACTGAGATAAAAAATTTCAGCTCAATACATAATCTACAAACCAATGAGTAGGGTCAAGAATACAATGAGAAGCTCCATAATCATGATTACATACCTATTGAATAGTGATATATTGATGAATGAGAAAACCTGCGTAATGAGCTTCCGGATGAAAAAGGAGGGTACCTACACATACATCGTTTGCCCCAAAATGAGAAAAATGAACATAATAATCAATAGTTAATCAGAACATATTTTTAGATGAAAATAAGGAAATTTCGATATAATATCATAACAGTAACAATGATCCATCTGCAGCTGCCAGCAGGATCCAGATCCAATCCTCTTAGCTGGCCAACTTTTATACTAGCAAAGGGTTTGATCATCGGCTATTTTATCATCTAAATAAAATACATATGAATAATCATGCATTCAAACAGAAGTGGAACATGAAATACTTGTACCACAGACAGACCATCTCTGGAGTAGCATCATTAAAGTCCACAAAAGCATTAAAATGTATGCAGGCAAATGTCTTAAAATTTATCCTAAATCTTCAATCATAACATCTGGGTAGTAATTAATAAAGTTGCATATGCACCAGTCAGCCCAGAATGTTGCTATTTTCTTTCACAAGTCCCAACAAATCTTCTGATATCCTTGTTTGATAGGAACAACTAAAGAATAAGCATGTGGTTCACAGTGATTGAAAAAAAGATAATTAAATGGACAAGGAACAATGCCCAACAGCAGCAATAAAGTGATGGTTTATCCCTATCTTCAAAATAAAACAAATTCTCTCCACTCTTACCTGTTGGAGAAACTGAAAACCCTTGTAAGGAAACTGAACCATAAACAAACCAAAAAAAAAAAAGGCCAAAAAAATATAGCAGGAAGAGTCATTAGCAAAGATTTCAACTAACACGTCATGGTGTCATTCTTTCATTATTCTTTTTTTTTTTTTTTTTATAGATAAGCACAAATATATTAAGGGGCCAAAAGCCACAAAGCATGCAGAGAGTATACATAGCAGCCTAAAACAAGAACGCAAAAAACAAGCAACCTCACCAACCCTTAAGTGGCCGCTAGCCACTCCAAAAAGCCTAAAAGCGAAGAGGACTCCTTTCCAATGTACACCCTAGTCTAACTCCACAAATTACATACAAAAGAATTTTTGAGTTTCTGTATAACTAAAGAACCCCCCCTAAAAACTAATCTATTCATTTCCTTCCATACCGTCCAAAAAATACACAACGGGATAGAATTTCAAATCTTTTTCCTTTTTTTCCCCACAAAAGGGCCCCTCCAACTACATAGCACCTCTTTAACTGAATCTGGGAACACCCACTGAACCCCAAAAAGGGCAAGGACAATCTCCCAGAGGACTCTTACCACTATATAGTGTAAAAGAATGTGATTTACATTTTCCTCTTCACAAAAACACAAAAAACAGCGATTAAGGAGCTGCCACCCCCGTTTTTGAAGCCTATCCAAAGTGAGAATCTTCCCCCACGTGGCTTCCCAAGCAAAAAAAGCAACTTTGGTTGGGACCTTATCCACCCAAATGCATTTATTCGGGAAGGCACAGGCATTGGGGAGAACCAGCAGATTATAAGCATCCTTAACCCCAAAAAATGCCATGACCCCCTCCTTTCCAGAACACTGAGTCCTCCTCTAAAGATATTCTGAAGTCCCTCAGCATATTAAGCAAGTCTCTTATCAAGTTCAGCTCCCAATCATTAAAATCTCTAGAAAATCTGAGATTCCAACCTCCTTGCCCAAGGCTTGAGTCCCACACTTCATTGACCGTTGCATTCCTATGGACCGCCAAGGCAAATAACTAGGGGAAATTTTGGGACAACGCCGCATTGCCACACCACTGATCAGTCCAGAATTTAACTCTAGTCCCCTTCCCCACCTTAAACTTTATGTTATCCCAACACCAATTTGCCTCCTTCATAATCTCCTTCCAAACCCCCACTCCAAACGTCCCACGAGCTTCGTTAGTCCTCCTTCATTCTTTCATTATTCTTGTGAGACAAATATTCTTGTTTAAGTTTCTCCATTTACAAGGACTCCCTTTCTTGTTTTACTTTTGTATCTATGGCTCACAAATCAACTGTACATTTAACTTAAGAACATTCTCTATACGTGATGAAGCATTTCTATGTCCCACTATTTAAATAAACAGGCTAATGGAGCACTTCTTAGCCATCACAGTAAGTTAGTTCATCATGCTAAGACATTTATGACAATTGGAGATACACCATAATTAGGCAACTGATGCTCTCCATCACTAGAGACATGCTCTGGAGGTGGCATGTACACAAGATAACAGATACTGATAAAAGTTGGAACTCCATGATGAAAAACTACGTATTCTGAGATAATAATTAAATTCAATGAAACTGATAAGAGGAAAAATAATGTAGCACATACATGATTTCCCAGTAAACGATCCATAAGAGAATCCAAGAATTTGATGATGCTATCCCACTGACTACTTTGTGATTGCTGAGGAAGACCTCCAGGTGATCTAGCTGATTTTCCAGCATGTAGTCGAACGGTTTTTGGTGCCTTCAAAATTATTTAAAAATAAAATTATATTTAAAGTCCTAACTGCTGAAAAATTCTGTAATTAAAATGAGCAAACAGAACTAAGTGATTAAAAAATAATACTTGCACACAAGTAATACATCTAAATCTTAGATTTAGTACTAAGCCTCAAAGAGGTTAAACCTGTTAACAAGAGAATATTCCCATAAAACTTTTCAAGACACGAGAAAACAACAAAAAAAAAAAACATATATCTAAATTCCTCTCTCTTACATGCATATTTTTTCTCTTGCAAACTACAATTTCTATGGTTTTGTAATTACTGTCTTTAAGGCCTAGGTTCCTGAGGAGCTAACTCCTAAAATAAAGGAAAATACACTCCCTTCCATGAGCTAATCAACTACCATCCAGAGAGTCTTAGCTGAAGGAACACTATGATAGAAGAGTGGAGGTTAATGTAAAAAAAATGACAAAAAGGCACCTTTGAGCTAAAATCTAAGTGAGTCCCATAGGTATTTTACAGTGAGAGCACATTAGAATGCATTCAATCTCTATGAGAGATGAACATAGTATATTTATATGCTCAAAACCATTTATAAATGAATGAGAAATTAAAGCTCAAAATGACCTATTTGATCATAGGAAAAAAATTTTGAAAAATGAGAAAAAAAGAAAAGGCAATCCCATATCAGAAGTTTTCTAGCTGGAAGATGGTTTTACCAACATTTAGTTGACTTATAAGCAAATTTGGGCTCGGTCTTGGGCCCACATATGTGCAGCCCAACGATAAAGCTAGTCACCAGCATGAGAGGGTATGTATTCAGACACCCCTTCATGTCTTGAGACAAAACTGCCCATCTACCCCTCCCCCCAGCATTTGTAATCTACAGATTCAAGGGCTCACGTTGAATCCCCATGGCATTGTTTTGAGACATAACCGTCTGAGTCCAACATATCATGTGGACACTATCCCCACAGCATTTGTAATCTACAGATTCCAAAACACTGGGTCCAAGACATCATGTGAGTCATTGTTCTTGTTCTACTATCACACGAAATAATCATTACTGTCAGCCCCAAGATATCTTGTGATTCATCGTTCTTATGCTACTTTCACAACCCATGGTTTGTGTGTTTTATATTATTCATTTATTAAATAATCCATATATTTTATTATTTGGACAACAGTTAACAATTTTAAAAAGAAAGAGGAAAAAATAACACAACTAGAAAATTGACGGTAGCCTCAATTGTTGTTGAATAGCAGTGTTCTGTCAAGCATTAATCCAGCCAAAAAAATGGAAGAAAGAAATCAAGAAAGCACCCCCACCTGAATGCATGAACCCAGTAGCGGTGATATTTCTTTCTTCAAATTATCACGAATTAAGCCAAAAATCTTCTCCACACAAGCCGTTAATTGTTGTTTGAATAGTATAGCAGGATACCTTGCTTCAACATGGGACATACTATCATCGAACCCAATATATTTGAAAGGAGATTTTAGACTCTGAGAAAGAAAACTGATGGAGATCAGATGATTGTCATACAAGATACAATCAAGTTCAAAAATAATGAAAACTACATGTAACACAATAATTGAACATACACAAGATTAAGAACGGAACACAACTTTTTAAAACAAGTTCAGAAAATTAAATTTAGCTCTACCCATCTATTTGAAATCAAATTTATTATAAATATCATGAACTTGTAGAACAAAATAAATGAATAGACATGCAGAGATGTTGAACATTAAAAAGGTGTAGATCTAATAAGTACATTTTTCATTTTCAA
This sequence comes from Vitis vinifera, assembly GCF_030704535.1. NCBI lineage: Eukaryota > Viridiplantae > Streptophyta > Magnoliopsida > Vitales > Vitaceae > Vitis > Vitis vinifera. Next base: position 1,629,550 of record NC_081808.1, on the reverse strand, counting down.
TAAAAGTAGTCAAATTCAGTATCAATATAAGAAAACCCAAGTTTATTTCAAAATAAATATAACATAGTCAGTTCCCAACAGAACAAATCATTAATAATTCTGTCTGAGTTCGTGTTCAACTCATTCACAATCAAGATTCAATCCAAACCAGTCTAAATCATTTGCATAAATCAAATCTTAATATGGCTAACAGCCCCAATTTTCACATGGTTTTGTGACCTTTTTTTTTCCACATATTACTGCTCCAAACTAGCTACATTTCATTATACTAGAAAAAAATTGCCTCTTCATATTTTTTTATGGGGGTCTCAACAGGCTGAATAATCCGAGGACTTTGGTTTAGTGCCAATTCAAAAAAATGTGTACAAAATAATAAAACAAGAATAGTCCATAAAAAAATAATACAACATATTCACTTATATAAAATTTGCATATAATTACACAACTCACTTGTGCAACCCTTCCTGTTATCCCAGAAGATCCACCAGAACGTTGAGAAATTGTAGTCAAGAAACCGTTTGATCGTAAATTCCTCTGCAGGAGGCATAGCAGCGCTGAGGCATTTGATAACCAATATGGCAATGCGATATTCTCATCCCCCACCTGAAGCAATTGTGATGGTGTAGTTTAAAAGTTTAAAATCCTGACAGATGATGTTATGCATGATGTATCCTATGCCTAATTAAGGAATCAAAACCTCCTAACGAGATATACTAAAAGCCAATCAAGAAAAAGAACAAAATTAGCTTAGCCTCAGAATTTAAAGTGAGCAATAGAAAAATCAATTGAAGAGCAAGAGTTAGCAGTACAATAAAACTATTTATGGAACGAATAAATCACCTTAAGAACCTCATTAATTCCCTCAATTATATGATCAAAAATAGCCGTCCTCTCAGATTCAAAAGCATGCCAGTGAAGAAGACATTTATATATGATACATGCTGCCACAGGTTTGCCTTCTTTAAACCCCAAATCCGCTTTAATACAACTCGAAAGGAAGTCATGGTTCTCCTGTACAGCAATTTTAATTTCAGGCCCTAAAAATGCAAAATCTATGCAGCCATCAAAGTAACAAGAACAATTTTACCAGTCAGCGCTTTCAGATAACCAAATTTTTTACTTACCAAGAAACCTACCACCAATTATTAATTACAGTTCCAAAATCTAAATTGAAACTTTTATAAGTAATAAGACGAGAGAAGATACCGGATGCCTTTCAATAGCAAACTTTGATCGGCGAGATTCAGATAAGGTATGTGAAAAAGGAACAATTAGTTTTGTAGGTGTGGGAGACTCCTGCAAAGAAAATAATATACTCTTATATCATTAGATGTGCCATTATATTCAACAGGACTGATGGAAATCAAATCTTACAAATACAGGCTTCCGGTCAGACTGAGCAAGGGCAAGAGGACCAGTGTACTTCTGTTTCATAAGAAAATAAGAGGTCAACACATAACATCCAAGTCAATAAAAATGTATTCTGACATGCAACTAGTAACTGAACACTGATTAATCAAGTATCTAATAGATAAAACATGCCAAAAAGAATTATATATGCATGTTTGAGATTTACTTCTGAAAATGACTTGACAAATCCAGGGTGGTTGCTCTTTGGAGAAGGGGTCAATGCTTTTTGTCGCAGTACATGATTCTCATCCTCTAAACTTGAGAGCTTCTCCTCCAAACTGTAATCAGAAAATGATTATAAGAACGCTCAATTTTAAGATGAAAAAACAGGATCAAAAATTGAATAACATATTTGAAATAGAATAACTAGGTCAAAACATCATTATCAATAAACAGTTATCAGTGCAATGAGATGAACACCGCACAATAACCTTCCAAAATTTTACATGGAAGGTAATTATAACAGAATGCCGATCCCAAAACCAGAGAACACAAAAACCAAGAGAAATCATCAAATGCAAGTACTATTTCTTTCAAGCGGAAAATTTTGCAAGTTATAAAAATGAAACTTTTAACAGGCAAAACAATACCTCTGTAAATTCTGCTGAAACTGCAAACACTTTTGCTCAACTTCGTGCAACTTTTCCAAGGTATCCTTTCTATCTTTCTGACCCTTGATAAGCTCGAACTCCAATTCTGAGTTCTTCTTTTCCAAGCTCTCTAAAGAACTCTGCAGAGAAAATAAACAACCAATTAAGATGGAGAAAATTTCCTCTAGGTCAAAGAATAACAAAAAAGTGAGTTCCATAATGTTTTGTGAATTCAACCATATTGTAAAAAGCATGTCATATCACTTGATATTGTAGAAAATTTTAAAAGATCAATGATTTTCATAACATTTGAATCAGGTTCTTTCTTAATGAAACTAGGTTCCCAAGGTTGTGTTGACCATGGTTGTCAAAAACTTATGATACACGATTCATGATTTTTTACAAAAATCAATACATATCACAATCCATGCCATATCTTATGATTTATATATATATCCTTACAATGAATATTGAAGAATTTTCATTTGAATTTTAATATTAAAAATGATGGTAACGAATGAATAAAAACTCTTACTTAATACACAGTTTTCTTGTGTAGGTGGGGATCCAGTATTTTATGAATCATTATGTAAGGAATTACAAAAGAAATTCTTTCAACAAAGATGTGAATTAGGAAGGATTAGTCGACCGGAGACTGTTTTGTGAATAGAAAGCATTCAAACTTTGAAGGTGACATATAAAGACATATCTATCAACAATACATATAGAGTACATATGCTTAGTAAAATTTAAAACTAAAAAACCTAAAAATTTACAAAGTTTGCTTTGTAAATTTTGCGATGAATTTACACATTAAACTCGTATTCTGTTAAATTGAACTCTTCAAAACTCAAGTATTCAATGCTTTCACATGGCATGATATAATTTAAAATCTTCAAATCCTACTATCTTTCATGAAATTGGTTATATATTATTCTATGTTTCATGCTTCAAATATGCATGCACATATAAGCATATTTTTTCTAAATTTTTTCCTAATAAAAAACTCGCGATACACAATACGTTTTAATAGTTAACAACTATGGGGCCAACTATAAGGGTTGAAAGTATCAAAATTTTATCAACCTCAAAGCAATGTAAGCGGATAAAAAGTAACCAATTTAATACATGCTCACCTTTAAAAATGCATTTTCCTTTCTTAATTCTGTCATTCCAATGAGTTCTCTTTCCAAAGCAGATTTCTCCTTAAATGATAAATCTAACTGATTTTGCAGCACTGCATTCTTGTTACATTCGTTAACTGTCACCAATTTAGCTGCATCTAACTCAAGGTTCAAAGTTCCCAATGCTTTTTTAAGTTTTGAAATTTCTACCGACTTAGCCTCTTCATTAGACACCTGCATTCCACAATGGAGCAACCAAAAGTTAACATCCATGTAGCTATATGAGTAATGAGTATAACAATGAAATGAATGAATACATGAAACAACCTAGACATACCTATCAAAGGAAATATGACATAATCTAGTCATGAGATACGTAACAAATTGCAAGAAAAAACATGCAGCATGCAAAAAGAGAAGACAACTAGTTCTGTTGATTAACAAACAAAAATCCCACCACGTCCCAGATACAAACACAGACACCCAAATACCCACACACACATGCAGACAGATATATAGAAACCAACAAGATCTTCAACTGTTGTTAAACAAAATAAAGATGCATAAGCAACTTTACCACATTGCAGATACAAGGCAATCACAGTGAATTTCAATGCTTGACGAGGGTTTGATGGGGGAAAGTCTTTTAAAGTTTATTCAAGGAGGAAAGGGAAGACATAAATAAACTTTAAGTAGGATTAATATTGGTTAAAATTAAATTAGAATTAGTATTAATTTGAATTAAATTAAGATTAGTATTTGTTAGTCAAATTAGAATTAGCTAGTTAGGCTATAATATAATTAGAATTAGAGTCATAATAGGTTATTAAAATCCTAGTAGACTTTGGATTTCTTAGAGAAGCCTGTAAATAAGGCTAATCGATGTAAATTAAAGCAATGAATTGATTAATATTAATAATATTATGTTTTTTCATTGCAAGTGTTGTAATCCTCAATGATGAGATTTCATTGATTTTCTTCTAGGTGAGACTCCTAGAAAGTCTTAGTGAGACTCTAAGGTTTCCATCTTTTTTGTCATTTATTCTTTCTCTCTATTTGTTTATTTTATTTTTTGTCTACCAAAACTTTATTCCTCGTTCCTCTCCTTACACCCCAAAAATAAAAACCCTAGTCCACCTACTTTGAGTATAGGCAACCATCCTAAGATTGTCCTACATCAAGGTCACTTCCAGATATACTAATGAATTTTTCTTTCTTGAATAATGAATGCAGGGACAACCAAGAAAATGAGTTAAAACACTTGCTTAAAATTTTTTCAGCAATATAAATTAATCATAACAAGACTGCTAAATGAAAAACCATACCCGTAATCTTTTTTCTAGTTGCAAACGCCAAGTGAGATCTTCCAACTGCTTCTCAAGTTTATTCTTTGCCAAGCGCAAGAAGCCTGCTTCATTTGCCTCCTGCAAAAGATAAAATTTTATATAATAATAAATCAAAGAAAACATAAAAATTTTAGAAAAATTAGAAATTAATTAAATAACAGTGATACTTAATATCATAAATGAGAAGAACTAAGAATCTGTAAATGGACGCAAACTTCAAATTAATTAATAATAAACGAAACAAATCAAGTCATTAGAACACTGACTTTGTAAAAGCAACTAAATCAATCCACGTCCAATCATTTCTTATTACTTCCTGCTTTGGATGCAACTGGAAAATATAAGCAAGCAATGTTTCTTCTTACTTGTTTAAGCTTCCGGAGCTCTCTTTTTGCCAGTTTTTGCCTCCATCGGCATTGGATTGCTATAATCGAACCTTGACGATTGCGGAAAATTGATCGAACCTTGCACATCCTCCATTGAGCCTACAAGATTTTATTAAATGTCAATGGGTGATACAAGTCAAACATTGTATACAGAGAATCACAACTCAATGACTCCTAATCCAATCAATATGAATAAAAAATACCCACATCATCCACATGTTTCAAGTAATTCACAAAAAATATTTGGCATACCCAAACAATTTTACCTGAATTCGAGTGGCAGCTCTATGCTTCTTTTGGTACAAAAATCTTTGACGAATTGAGAAACCACGGATGCTAGACTGTAAAAGAACAGAAGCAGAATAGAGCTGCATATAAGCATTCCTCAGTAGCCATCTGCGAACATATTTTTGTAATAAAAGAGCCGCTGCAGCCTGTCGTTTTGCTGCATAGATATTCCGAGCATGACATCCTGCACAAAATATTTTCTAGTTGAGGTTGGGTTTGTAATGGTATGGGTGATAACTGATAAGATGTTCAAACATGAAAAGTGATAACACTACGGAGGCATAAAAGCAAGGGAAGATTTGAGGGTAGCACTTTTTGATTGTTGCTGGTGCAGGCAATATGGTACAGACAGATGGTGACTCGATAGCAGTGGTGCATATCATTAGTATAACAGAAGTGTTTATTAAGAAGTTCAAGGAATAAAGAAAAATTCTTCTCCATAGAGGATGTTAATAACTACAGTTCATGAAAAACAGAAAACACTAATCTAAAATTTCAAAAAGCCAGGCAAAATAGTTCTACAATTTCACATGCAGATTATGGTATGTGAAAAGAACCTCTGCAGTATGCTTGGAGTGCAAATGCGGCTGCTCGAATTGAAACAAAATCCCTGTGTGCAATAAATGTTCTAAATCGACCCTGAATGTGTTTGGCTGCACTATCCAAAACCTCAGCCCGTCTGGAGTCTAAAACACCGATCTGCCCAGCTCTAAGAAACACTTTGGTCTTTCCCAACTGAAAGAAAAATGAGGGAACACAAATAAATCACAAGAAACTTATCAGCCAACACCAGCAAATTACAGAGCAAAAGAAAATTCACAAAAAAATATCTAAGCAACTGGACCAAACAAAATTACAACAAAACAAATCTAGAATAGCAAGAACCTAATTGCATAATTGGAGGAAGCATACTTGGAAATTCTCAAGCTTTAGCTTCAGCAGAATTTTCTCCGTCGTAGTTCTTTCGTCAAAACTGCAAAAATATAAATTAAGAGAAAAAAACTCCCAGAAGAGAAAAAAAAAACCTGGGTGCAATTATAAAAAGACAAAAACAAATATATTTATTTAAAAATATACATATACACACAAACAGAAAAAAGGACCCTATTTATATGGAAGAGAAACTAAAACCATGAATTTAACCTTTTATTAATCCATCCAAACCTTGGAGTAATCAAGGGGAAAACAGAACCAACCCCCCATACATGCAATAGGAAAACACACGTGCCTCTAAAGGAGCATCACATCCTGTCAGGCATCTGTTGTCCAACAACAACCTACCCCCCCCACAAAAAGAAGAAAAAGCCAGTTCCGTGTTCTTAAAAGATTAGGTGCGCAGCAGCAAAGTAAGCAAAGATTTTTACAAGCCAGACATGAAGAAAATGGAGGCCAAATGATAAACAGTGTGAATGTGCACACATCCAGACAATGATGAGTAATCCCTAGTTAAAACAACTGGAATATTGATGAGTTTTCAAGCTTAAGTGGTCAACAAATTAAAATCATCTTAAATTTTATTTTAGAAAGAGAGAAAGAGAGGTGAACAGAAAATGAAAAAAGAAAAAAACTAATATACCCCTGCCAGCAATTGAAAGAAATTAGGGATGGCAACGGGGCGGGGCGCCCCCCTCCCAACCCCGCCCCGTTTATTTAAAGCAATTCCCATCCCCGTCCTATTTAAAAAATTAAACGGGGCGGGGCGAGCAGGTATGCTACATTCCCATACCCACCCCATTTATTTTTAATGTCAAAACAAAAACTCTTTTGACGTGCCAGTCAAATTAAGCGATGGGAGAGAGAGAGAGAGAGAGCGAAAGAGAGAGAGAGGGCGAGAGGGAGCGTGAGAGCGCGTGCGACGGTGACGACGAGGAGACCGGCGAGGCGAGCCGACGGCGTAGCTTCAAGGTGGAATCCAAGACCTTCGAACTTGCCCTGGATGATAGGAAAGGGAAACGCCAGTTTCGCATTGTGGAGAAGAAACGTGGGGTCTCGACATGGGTTCGATTAGGGCTGGAAAGCTTAGGGCTTTTCAAGGAGGGATTAATCCATTGTATTCGTGACGATGAAGAAGGGCGATGGGAAAAGGAATGGAAAGAAGGAGGTAAGCTGTATACCTTGGCTCGGGGTTTCAACAGAGCGGGTGTTTATCTAAGATTGGGGGTTGTGGGTCTGGAACGAAAGAGGTTTTGCATATTCTTACCGAGAGGGAGAAGGGGCAAAAGAGGGTGGACGGCTATGGTGGAGATGGTAAGTCAAATGGAAGAGATGGCCGGTAGAAGAACAGAGGTGCAGGAGGTAAGGACTGTCGGAAGAGCTAACCCGGCGAAATCATACGTAGAAGCCGTCAGAAGGACAAATTGGGATGGCCTAAACGCAATCAAGATGAGGGTTACAAGGGAGGAGATTGCTGGCAACTTACAGAAGCTGGAGCATTGCCTCGTCGTGAGCTGGAAATCCGAAAAAGAGGAGGAAGACGACTTGGAGAGATTGGGTAGTCTCTGGGCGAATTCTTGGGGACTAAAAGGCAAGCTAGGGTTGGCCAAATTGGAACGAGGTAAGGCTTTGTTGGAGTTTGAAGATCTAAGTGAGGCACGCCGTGTGGCCTCCTCGGGGAGCAGACTGCTGGGAGGAGCCCATTTAGGGCTGGAGTTATGGAATCCAAAGACGGGATGTCGGGTAGAGGAGAAGATGGAGCAGATAGCTTGGGTTAGAATATACGGCCTCCCAATCTCGCTCTGGAGCCCGGGGACTTTGAAGAAAATAGGGGAGGAATGTGGGGGCTTCGTAGATATGGATGAGCGCACAAGATCGATGGGGGAGATTCAATGGGCTAGGATTTTGGTTAAAACAAAAGGCGATTTCAGACCGAGCTTGTTAGAAATTGAGGTAGAGGATGAGATATACTCTGTGGCTTTATGGTGGGAGATCAGGCCGGTGGTGAAACGGCCCTTCTCTGCGACGGAAAACAGGAGGAATAAGGAGGTCAGGGGTGAGTTGCATTCACGCGCGGAGAAGCGCGTGGGAAAGGAGTTGGTAGGTGCGGGAATCGAGGAGCTGCAGACGCCAGTTGATGGGAGTGATTTGCAGGAGAATGGGCCGGGTCCTGCACCCGGGTTACAGTTCCAGGGCCAAGAGAATCGGGATTGGGCCTCTCCAATTGGTAGAATGGCTGGGCCGGCTGCAAGTGGCCCAAATATGGGCCTTAGTGGGTTAAAGAAGGATGGTGGGCTGAACAAAATGAATGGGCTGCTGGGCCGAAAGTTAAAAAACAAGCCTAAAGTGAATGACTATTCAGAGGCAGGCCCAAGTTGGGCTGCTGAAATGGGCTGCAATCAACTAACTGAGGTGGAAGGTCCGGAAAGGGAGGGCCCAATTGCTCCATTAGAGAAGGCTGGCTTTCTGGGTCGCTTTAGCTCTAGAAAAGGACCCAATTCAGAGGATCCTTTGATAAGCTGGGTGATAGAGGAGCCTAGAAGGGAACAAGGGGATGTTGGTCTTTCAATGACTGACCGAGCGCTGGAAGAGGAAGTTAAAAGGTATGCTTTAAATCCATATCCTAAAGGTAAAAGGGCTGTGGGAACACCTCTTCTTCTCTTCTCTAATTCTGATCGGGCTCCGGAGGGGGAGTCTTTCGATCACCCAGGGGGTATTGAGGAGGAATTAAGGGGGGATATGTCCACTTGGTTAACAGTATATGAGGGGAATGTTGAAAACGAAAATGGATTCTGGAAATTGGGAGAGGACAGCAAGAACAGAGACAAGGCTAAGGATAAGGAGGGGAACAATGGTGGCTCTGCTTCTCAAGATACTGAAAACGAGAAAGAGGATCCTTGGGAGGAATGCAGTCTAGCAAAATTTAGTCAATTCCTGGGATTCTCTACAGAGGGACTGGAAAAGGAGATATTGAGCTTCTTGATTAAAATCAGAAAGAGACGGGAAAAGATTCACAGCAAAGAACTTTTGGAAAAGTCCAAGTTTGAGAGGGAGCTGAAGAGGCTGGAATGTTCCGTTAATTACGAGGGGGGGAATAGGCAGAAAGGTCCTTCACAGGGCAAAGGGAACCAGTTGATAGTTGCCCAATGAAGATGAAGATCATTACCTGGAATGTGAGGGGAGCTAATGACAGCTCAAAGAGGAAAATTATCAAAAACTATATAAGGAACCAGAGGGTGGACCTAATGTGTATTCAGGAAACCAAGATTCAGGAGATGTCGGAGGGTATTGTGAGAAGTTTGGGATTGGGGAGATTCTCAGATTGGAGAGCCCGAAATGCGGAAGGGGCTGCGGGTGGCATTTTGATATGCTGGGATAAGCGGGTCCTGGAAATTCTGGATTGGGAGGAGGGTCAGTTTTCCTTGTCTTGTAGATTCAAGATCACAGAAAATGGGGCTATCTGGGTTTTTACGGGTGTGTATGGCCCTTTTACCAAAGTGGAAAGGGAGGGTATGTGGGAAGAACTTGGGGCAATAAGGAGACTGTGGGGTGATCCCTGGTGTCTCGGTGGGGATTTTAATATTACTCTGTTTCAACATGAAAGGAGCAGCCAAAGAAGAATCAGCTCAGCCATGCGGAGATTTGCTCAAATTGTGAATGATCTAGAGCTGGTGGATTTGCCCCTGCAGGGGGGAGAGTTCACATGGAGTGGGGGGCTGAATAATCAGGCGTGGGCGAGGCTAGATAGATTTCTAGTCTCCCCTAGCTGGTTAGATCAGTTCAGTGGAGTCACTCAGGGCAGGTTATCTCGTCCCATTTCTGACCATTTTCCAATCGTGCTAGAGGGGGGTGGTGTAAGAAGAGGCCCAACCCCGTTTAGATTCGAAAATATGTGGCTTAAGGTTGAGGGATTTAATGACATTATTAGAACTTGGTGGCAAGAAATTGAAGTCAGGGGCAGCGCTAGCTATAGATTGGCAGTTAAAATAAAGGAAATTAAAAAGAAGCTGAAAGTGTGGAACAAAGAGGTTTTTGGGAGGCTGGAAACTAACAAAGCTTCAGCCTTACATCAATTAGATTTTTGGGATCGGGTGGAAAGTGAGAGAATCTTATCTATGGAGGAAGCTGAATTAAAAAAGGAAGCTAAAGATTCCTTTAAGAAATGGGTCCTGTTGGAGGAAGCCCATTGGAGACAGCATTCAAGGGAGATTTGGTTGAAAGACGGGGATAGAAATACGGGGTTTTTCCATAGAATGGCTAGTGCACATCGAAGAAACAACGCTATGGACAGAATTAAGGTTAATGGGGAGTGGCTAGTAGAGGAGCAGGAGGTGAGAGAAGGTGTTGTGAACTCGTTTCAGCAATTGCTTTCTGAAGATATGGGTTGGCAGGCGGATATTGGTAGTATTCAGGTGAATTGCATCAGCCAGCAAGAAGCAGAGAGTCTGGAAACCCCATTTGCAGAGACTGAGATTCACTCGGCTTTGATGGAGATGAATGGGGATAAATCCCCTGGCCCGGATGGCTTTACTGTTGCTTTTTGGCAAAACGCATGGGACTTTGCCAAAGAGGAGATCATGGAGATGTTTAAAGAATTTCATGAGCATAATTCCTTTGTTAAGAGCCTTAACAATACCTTCTTGGTGTTGATTCCTAAGAAAAGCGGGGCGGAGAATCTTGGAGACTTTAGACCTATCAGCCTGGTGGGGGGGCTCTATAAACTTTTGGCTAAAGTCTTAGCTAATAGGCTCAAAAAAGTGATTGGTAAGGTGGTGTCTTATGCTCAGAATGCCTTTGTTATGGGAAGACAAATCCTGGATGCGTCTTTAATTGCGAATGAGGTGATAGACTCGTGGCAGAAGAAGAAAGAAAAGGGCCTTGTTTGCAAATTGGACATAGAAAAAGCTTATGATAGCATCAATTGGAATTTCTTAATGAAGGTCCTTAAAAAAATGGGCTTTGGGACCAAATGGATGAGATGGATGTGGAGTTGTGTCTCCTCTGCTAAATTTTCCATTCTTGTTAATGGAGTGCCAGCTGGTTTCTTCCCTAGTACTAGAGGGCTTCGTCAAGGGGACCCCCTTTCCCCTTACCTCTTTGTTATGGGCATGGAGGTTCTGGACGTCCTTATCAGGAGAGCGGTGGAGGGGGGCTATCTTTCAGGGTGCAATATTCGGGGCGGTAGTAGAACATCCTTGAATATCTCCCACCTATTTTTCGCTGATGACACAATTGTATTTTGTGAGGCGAGCAAAGAGCAAGTTTCCCACCTAAGTTGGATTCTCTTTTGGTTTGAAGCGGCTTCGGGTCTTCGGATTAATCTAGCCAAAAGCGAAATCATCCCAATTGGAGAAGTGGAGGATTCTCTTGAGTTGGCAGCTGAATTAGGGTGCAGGGTGGGGTCTTTGCCCTCTCATTATTTGGGCCTTCCCTTAGGGGTCCCCAACATGGCTACATCTATGTGGGATGGAGTGGAAGAAAGGATCAGGAGGAGACTTGCGCTTTGGAAGAGACAGTACATATCCAAAGGGGGGAGGATCACTCTCATAAAAAGCACCTTGGCTAGTTTGCCAACTTACCAAATGTCTATTTTCCGGATGCCCAAGTCTGTTGCCAAAAGAGTGGAAAAAACACAAAGAGATTTCCTTTGGGGGGGAGGAAACTTGGAAGGAAAAGTTCACCTAGTCAAATGGGATGCGGTCTGTACAGAAAAACACAAGGGAGGGCTGGGATTAAGGAGAATAGCCACTTTGAATAGAGCCTTGTTGGGCAAGTGGATTTGGAGGTTTGCTTGTGAAAAGAATAACTTTTGGAATCAAGTGATCACTACAAAATATGGGCAAGAGGATTATGGTTGGAGGCCAAAGAAGGTCCGTGGGCCGGCTGGAGTAGGGGTCTGGAAGGAGATCATGAAGGAAGACGATTGGTGTTGGGATAATTTGGCATTTAGGGTTGGGAAGGGTTCCAAAATCAAGTTTTGGAAAGACTGTTGGTGCACAGACACTCCGTTGTCCCAATGCTTCAATCAACTCTTTGTCCTTGCCGTGCATAGGGATGCTACGATTGAGGAGATGTGGGATCATGATGCGGGCCAAGGAGATTGGAAGCTTGTTTTTGTGAGGGACTTCAATGATTGGGAGATGGATATGGTTGGGGAGCTGCTTCATACTTTGAGGGGTCAAAGGCCCTCTCTGGAGGATGACTCAGTTGTGTGGAGGCAGGGAAGAAATGGTATTTTCAAAATCAAAGAAGCCTACAGGCTGCTAGACAAGTCTAATGCCACAGTTTTTCCCGCAAGGAAAATATGGGTGGATAGGGTGCCAACAAAAGTCTGTTTTTTTGCTTGGGAGGCTACGTGGGGGAAGGTGCTTACCCTGGATAGACTCCAGTTAAGAGGGGTGCAACTCCCTAATTGCTGCTATTTGTGTGGTTGCGAAGAAGAGAATGTACATCATATACTTTTACACTGTATAGTGACTAGAGCCCTATGGGAAATTATTTTTGGGTTGATAGATGTTAAGTGGGTCCACCCAGAAACTGTAAAGGAGGCTTTAATATCCTGGAGGGGCTCATTTGTAGGGAAGAAAAGGAAAAGGATTTGGAAATCCATTCCGTTATGTATTTTTTGGACGGTTTGGAAGGAGAGGAATAGGTTAGCCTTTAGGGGGGGTGAGTTGAATATTCAGAAATTAAAGAATTCTTTTGTCTGTAACTTGTGGAATTGGGCCAAAGTGTATCTAGGTGAGGAGTCTTTCTCCCTCATAGGCTTTTTGGAGTGGATTGCTTCCACTTAAGGGGAGGTAGTTTCTTTTTGGTCCTTTTCCTTTTTTTGAGGCTTTAGCCGTTTTGTATACTCCTTGTATGCTTTATGGCGTTTAGCCTTTTCTAATGAATATCTTGTTTACTTATCAAAAAAAAAAAAAAAAAACTCTTTTGACAAGTTAAGCTTACCTTCCTTGCAAGATAGGTTCTCAAATTTTATTATTTGTGGGCCCCAGATATTCAGCGTATTGCTAATGGAGATCGCTCTCCAATCTTGTCTTCTCACCCCATCTCTGAGTTCCTTACCAGGTCTGATTCTAGCCTCTGTGGTCTTAATATAAATGTGTCTGTTGTGTGACTGTGTAAGTGAATGTTTTTTTATTGTTGGGGGTTTGAATCTGCAGTTTTGGGACTTCTGCTGGTGAGAGGAAGCTTATGCCAACAATTCATGAAGAGTGAGATCGTCGCCAGAAGCTTATGCCAACACTATTTTATTATATATATAATTTTAATTTTATATATAATCGGGTCGGTGCGGGGCGGGGCGGAGAAATACCCGAACCCGCCCCGGGTTTTTAAAAAAATCCCAAACCCGTCCCATACCCGTTTAGAAAAATAATATCCCGTCCCATTAGGGGCAGGGCGGGGCGGGTACCCGAAATGACCCGCCCCATTGCCATTCCTAAAAGAAATACAAAAAAGGTGTATTCTTCCATACAAAGAATCATTATATTGATATAATGCATGAGAAGCATCACACAAATCAACTGCAAAATGCAAGCTAATAGAGTTTGCAAATCATTAATTGGAAAAATTCAAAATTAAGCACCAGAAAGGACCATTTACCCACCTTCCATCCATGAGCTCAGGAACCAATAGGCCAAAGCGATCCACAAACTCAGAATAATTCCTCCTAGTGGGATAGCCTGCCAGGCTTATTCGAACAGCCTCTAAAACACCCTGAATCAAACTACCATTTTAGTAAGTTACTCAACTGAAGTAGTATTAAGGGATGTGGGAAGGAACTTAAGAAATATGGGGAGGGGGTAGGAGGGTGACTCAGAGAGAGAAAGTGCATGGGAGTGAGACTTCACAACAATCAGAACCAGGAATAAACATGCAAGGATGTGTAACATTAAAATGTATGCAAATAGTCAGTTAAATAGCCAAAATGCACTACCATATGGATCGTAAAATACAGTAGGATACCATTTCTTCCATGGGCATATAGGAGCAAACATAAGGTCAAACAAGCATTGAGAAATAAATTTTCATAAGAATTGATATTTTCATGATTTAAGTTGGAAGGAGAAGCAAAGGAAAGAGCGGAAATAAAAACAATAGTTTGATTAATAAAATTTTAATGAATGCTAGTCAGAATTCAGTAAAAAAAAAAAATCAAAACACATGAGTTTTGGCTCCTGTTATATGGAGAAGGGTATTCAAATTGAGAGTACATATGTAGTTAGTGTAAGATTTTCCTAATTCCCAAATCTTAGGATACAGTTAAATGACTAAATTATCAAAAATTGCAATTTGAGTTCACCTTTATCTTAGGTAAAAAGAAGTTGCTATGCAACATATCTTGTCAGACGTGACAATTAGCTCATCTAAAAACACATAAGGGGACAAATTAAAAAGGTACCAAAATGAATTCTCAGTGAAACCATTATACACTCATATTGGGCACATGCCAAAGAGTTGCAGTGTCAGATACAAAATGTATATCCAAACCATGTCAATCACAGGCATTTTACATGTCTTGATTAACATAGATTGTGACTCCAACAGCTTAGGTTCATTATGAGAACATAGGTCGTGACTTGAACTGCTTCACATGACAATCACGCACATAACACAACTACATAGATCCAATAATAACAGGAACTACAGTACATACAATGGTATTGTAACAAACCCAAAACAAAAATGTTGGAAAACCTTAGATTCCAAACACGTGTATGCATGTGTACGCATGCATGTGCATGTCAATATACGTGAAACTTCTAACCATAATAAATATATAAGTTCATATGCTACTGTCCCCACAGTATAACTGATTTAAGATACCCTGATTCTCAAACTTTCAGTCAGTTTTTTTAAAACATCAATTATGACTCGAACCGCTTGACCTTACAATTAGACTCGGTATGAAAATATAGGTGGGGACTGGAACAGCTTAATATGACAATCATGCATATGACAGAATCACGTGGATCCAACAATGACATGAACTACAACACTAATGACTGTACTGTTGACAGTCCAAAACAAAAACAAATATAGGAAGAAGCTTAAACACAAAATACATACGCTTACAAATGCATGCAAATGCATGCACAAACACACAAATTTGCATGTCAATATATACGAAACTTCCAGCTGTAAAGAGATACGGAAGTTCTAACCCCACAGCGTAACTGATGCAAGATACTCTGACTCTCAAATTTCTGAGGACGGTTCAAAGAGTTTGGCTTCACACAGCGAATATAATGAGGCTCTGTTGAGTTAAGGGTTTCCATGAGCGCTTGAAGTTGTTGCTACAAACAAAAGGGAAAAGATTAATAAATGTGCAGTAGATAGATATGAACAGCCAATGCACCAAGTTCATGCCTAAATTAAAAGTTGTTATGTTCTAAAGGTTAAGATGGAGGAAAATATACATTAGCTATCAGAATATTGAAATAAAAATTTACAAATAAAAGAGCAACTAAAGTTCCTAGCCAATACCAACAAAGATGATCAAAGACCATCAAAACATGAATTGGAAGAATGAATATTGAAACAACCAAGAACAAGTAAAAAGTTCACCATTAAATGATTTGCGAAAAGCCTTTAAATAAAACTCTAGAACAAAGTTCATCTATTTAATCAACAAAGATTTGCAAGGTAGTGAATACATCACAGCCTTCCAACCAGAAACTACATTATGACAAGGATTAGTCATTAAACTCATACAGAAAATAACCTAAAGTAACCAAGAGAAGCATGTGACTCCATCATTCATCCTATGCTACAAATGGTTGCATAATTCATGCACCAAGTCAATAAATTGACCAAAATATCATTGCCAGCAACCAGACAAACCACCACTGCAGTTGAGATTTTATCGTATTATAACTCATTAGCAACTGATTTTGGAGAAAGCTTATAAATAAAAATTCATCACAAAGAAAAAGAAAATAGAGTTCTGATATAAGAAAAAGTCATTATTTTATCTTTTTTCGTCACTTCTCTCCTCTTTCCTCTTAATTATTTCTTGAGATGCAACTAATAGATTAGCTAATAACACCATGAAGAGAAACAAAACCCATATAGAAACAGAAGCTCATACCTTGAATCTAGATCCCACAGAAGAAAACTTGTATGAAGATCTTGAAGATTCCTCAGGCATTGAAGGGAAAAGACCAGCAACAAAAGGGCATTTGGAAGAAGACAACAGATTGCAATGTTCCACCACCACATAATCACGGTTTTTATCTAGGAAGGTATCTGTTTGATAAGTGACCTACAGCAGAAGTATCGAGCAAGTCATAATAAATGGTCCCTGGATCCTAATATGATTCTATTCACAGTAACACTGTAATTGATATATGACATGCCTTGCCAGCATAGTGGGAAATGGTAAAATCTGTTTCCGAAAATTTTGCCTTCTCCAACCTTTGGTGAGTCTGTAAATTCTGAAACAGCTTGGTCGAAAATGTTTTGTGTGTTGATTTTGGAAACATGCTGCATAAATTAGAAAATCAGGATAAGGATAAACTACAAGAAAACAAATTCATAGAGCAACACGCACCAATTTATAGTGGAGAGCTTAAATTGTACCAAGCTTCATCCAAGAGGGCAATTATTCCAATAGGTTTCTGAAAATGCATATAAAATAGCATGAGACGATAGAATAACACTAAGCATGGAAAATCAGAAAATTAAAAAAGCGGAGCAGAAAACAATGTATGCATATTTTGGCTGCACAGTCCTATGTTTTTCTGTTTCCATATACAACAGCCCTAAATACATACAAGCAGGTTAAAAAATTGATAGATATTTGTTGGGATAGAGCAAAAACACTGGAGAGAAAAATCAAGTAAAAACCTTCTCAATCAGATCCAAAACATCTTGGTTGTCTATAAATTCAATGTAGCTCCAATTAATTTCTTCTTTGCTATACTCCTCTTGCTCCATCTTAAATACATGCTGCAAACAATAGAACAATGAATAAGACAGCATAGAATAATCACAATAAATGTATAATTTCAACACATCGAATACCATTGCACACCTCATTAAAATGTTGCTGAAGCTTTTCATTTGCAAAATTAATGCAAAATTGCTCAAAGCTGTGGAACAAAAATATTAATTAATCAATTGAGGAGTACAGAAACAATAAAACCAAACAAAGAGGTTCAAATTTGATATATCATATATAAGTATAGACACAAAACCACATATATGCAAATGCAATGAAACCTGAAAAAATTAAGGTACAGACATCATGAGAACACAACAATATATTATACCTTTAATTATATTATATACAAAAATATAGAATTTTGATCAACTTAATCTAATTGATCATTGAGCCATTGCATATGAGAAGATGAAGCTCAACAGATATATTTTTTATGCAGAAACCCCACTAGCCCCATCTCACAAGGCTGGAAAAAACCATAAATACATGACCCTCCCCAGAGAACCATGCATTCTGTAAGCACAGGAGTGAAACCTGGGACCTCCTTTCTGTGAGCAACAGCATCTCCCATTAGAAGCTGGTGGAGAGAATAAAGCTCAACAAGTACAATGCATACAATCATATCATACTATACACCACAACATATACTCATTTTGTTTTATTTTTTTCCCCTTTACAGTATATTCTTTTCTATCTAATAAAATGTTGATCGCAGGTTTAATCCTGATCAGCTGCACAATCTGTCAACTAAGAGATTATTTTAAAACTTTGGGCACATCTTAGAAGTATCTAACAAGTGCCAATGCATGTCAAAGAAGCATTATGTCCAACAAAGTCCCATCACTGACATAGCTTCCCTTTAAAAATGTCCCTGGTAGAGTGGTACATGGATAGGGGATGCATAAATGTTCCCCTTCACTAAATTAAAGGTTTCTATATCTATTTCATTTGCCTTGGATAGAGATGTAAAACTTGTTTATTTTATGTCTGGTTAAAAGGAGATGTGAGGCCTGTTGCCATCAAAGAACCTAGAAAGTGCCAGTCCAATCTTTGATGGTGTTTTTAGTGTGCAATGCTGTTTTTAGATAGAATCTAATTGTAGATCATTCAGTGCCTGCTTAGAAATCTTTTCAAAAAGATTTCTCAAAAATCAATTTCTGAAAGTTGTTCTTAAAAATAGTTCTCAATTCCTTTCAAGAATAGAACTCTATTTGAGAACCAAAATATGGAAAACAGTGTTCCCAGCTTATTCTACTTCTCCATGAAGGCACCATGCTCTTATGTACAATGCAAAAATGCACAAAGTATTTTCCATATTTTCAGATGTTTCTTGAAACACTCTACAAAAAACACCTGGAAACACCACAAATTTATTCCTTAAAACAACCTGCTTTCAAAAAAATATTTTCAAAAAAGTAGTTTCAGACAATTTTACCAAATTTTTTTTTTAAGTGAGAAAACTGTTTTTAAAAACAGATTTTAAACAGACCATAATTTCTAAGATGTTGATTATCAACAAGTCTTGCTATGTAAACCAAATATAAAATCCATCACCTTTTGCTTATTGGGTTTTTTTCTTGGCCATTTAGGAAAAATACTTTAGAAGACTTGGGTCTGTCTTGGATGATGTCTCTCTCTGCAGAAAAAACTTCCACAAGGTTTCTGATGCCAGTGACCAAATTATGGAGAGTTACTATCCTTGTGATGCAATGGGCCATTTTGAAAGAAATAAATAGGAAGGTTTGATGGCGTTGAGTAAGATTCGAGGATATTGACAGAGGACCATCTCATTTGTGATCTTTGCTGCTTCCATGTAGATCACTATAAAGGAATTCATTAGCAAGATGTTTGCAGACCTCCCCGTCTTAAATGCAATTATCTTCTAGTTGCCATCTTGCTGTTACAATAGAAGGGTCTGTCTCTTTTTTCAAATAAAATGAGCTGTGCCCTTTAAAGAAAAAGTCAAGCTATACAGAAAATTACCCAGAAATTTCATTAACTGGCAAAAATAAACAGGCCAATGTTAAGAAGAATCAGTCATACAGAACATAAACACCGACTACAAGATAATATATATATATATACACATACATACATACATATATATATGTGTGTGTGTGTGTGTGTGTGTGTGCGTGCGCACGCGCATGTGTGTTCAAGAAGAGTCATGCTATTGAAACTGTAACATAAGAGGTAATAAACCTTTTGAACATCTCAGGCAACTTCACCACATCCAAGAGACATTTAAAATCATCATTATTCACAAGATCACTATTTGAACCCCATGACATTATGAGAAATCTTGATAAAAACACAACTCAAAACCATTAGGATAAAAAACTAACCTATTATGCTTAAAGCACTCAAAACCATAGATGTCCAAAACTCCAATTTGCACCCGGGAATTCAGATCTTGCCCAACAGACCTGTTGACCTTCTCAACAAGCCTGAAATAATACTAAAACCAAATAAATTATATTGTCATAAGAAGTCTTTGCATCAAAAGATCAAAACCTTTATTGACAATGCATCAGCTATAAGCATACCAATCAAACAGCTTAGCATAAACAGTCTTTGCCAAAGCATCCCGACTAGCAACAGCAGCATTACAGTCAAGAGCTTTAATAATATCCCCTTCACGGGTTTGGATTGTACGTGTACAAAGAGTTGCACGCAGAAGGTTGACATCGCACCTGAGCAAAGAAGCAATTCAGTCAATGAGATTATCAAAAGAAGCCAATCTCTAATAAACTATGACCAACAACTGTGGCGCCGATGAGGGAACAAGCTAAAGCCCAGCATCCAACTCAGCTATGCTCAGCTTGTTCACATCCCAGTAGTAACACCAATTGATCTGTACTCCATATTCCAATTTATGGATGCATTTGTTACTCCAGCATCTCAAGCTAAATAAAGCACATCAAATCATTCATGATATGGTAGAAATACAGCATTCTAATATCTTTCATCAACAAAATTATACATAGTCCTTATTTCTTACTTTATTCTATAGCTAGGAAATTGTACCAGGACACACATGAGAGATTAATCTCAACAGAAAAAATTAAGTAACTGCAAAGGTGAACAGGAATTAAATTTTATGCATATTGAGGTTTCTAGAAGATAAAAACATCATGTTAAATGGATGAAAAAGGAAACAAAACTTAAATTTATGTACATTGAGGATTCTCAAAGATAAAAAAAATAATGTTAATTATTTGATTTTAGCATTTCCTTGATGTCAATATCAGTACAAGCACAAACTGGTAGTGATATGACAACAAAACATTAGTATAAACTCAACCTAACAAAACCTTAGATCCCTGATATCTGAGTCGAAATATGGATCCCTTTTAACCATTCAGCTCTATCTAGGGAGCTATACCAATCAAGTCATGGGTCGTCATGTCTTTTAACACAATCACAGGATGTTCTTTTTAGCACTCCTATTGCCCAAAAGATGAAGACGGTGATGTCACTGACAGTGGGGATGTTGATGGTACATAACACGGACTAGTCCTTATGCTAGCTTAACCACTTGTAAAACAGTACTGAATATACAATATCCAACTAATATGTAGTTGTCTTAATAGACCAACATGGTATCACATCTAGCAAAAGTTGAATCACATTAGAAATTTATTTTTCAAAAGATATGTTATCATTTCAATGTAAATCTCTATGTTTTATTGTTACCCTATGATATTTTTTATAAGTAGAGTTTGCAAGTACAGTAGCAGCAGCCACCAAGCTGTACTGCAGATATCAACTACCATATCTGCCCACCTATATTGAGAACAAACCTTCCTACAAAAATCCATAAACCTTGACAAACAGTTGAAGGAGCTGTACTTTCAAATTAAAGACAAACCAAGCCCAAGGGAGAAAAAAGACACAACTTTGCCTGGTCAGGTTAATTCAAACAAGAAAGATTAATTCAAAAAGAACAAAAGCCAAGCTATATCATTAAGTCACCTACATAAAAAGATCAGCAGCCATCT
Organism: Vitis vinifera; assembly: GCF_030704535.1. Taxonomy (NCBI): domain Eukaryota; kingdom Viridiplantae; phylum Streptophyta; class Magnoliopsida; order Vitales; family Vitaceae; genus Vitis; species Vitis vinifera. Next base: position 1,608,521 of record NC_081808.1, on the reverse strand, counting down.
GAATATGAAAGTTAGATTTCTGGTCCTTTAAAACAGATGAGTCATGCTCTTTGCCAGGAGAAAATTCAACGTTTCCCAGATGTAGAATAGCAGCCAAAGTTCGAAATATGGCTTCCTAAAGACAGGATGAAAAGGCATCAAAATAAGTAAAAGAATATCCCTAAAGAATATCAGAGTAACATCTGAGGGAAAAAAGTAACATGTACAGAAGAACTTTTTGAACCTGATCATCATGACTTATACCAACAATCCCCATTGCCCTCCTTGTCTTCATGTATTCCTCACCATTGCTCACTCCTTCTAATTCATAGGATTTGCTTTGATTTAAATAGTGAAAGTTATCTGGTTTGCCCAGCTTATACTTCTCAGCATCCTTCACAGATGAAGACATAATGAAAGGAAACATCCATAAGCTTGAAATGTCCATGAAAGATGATAAAAGAACTAAAACTAAGAAGATCATCTATTCTAGAAAATTTTGAACACTACAATACATTCATAGGGAAAAAAGATTAGAAATTGAATAGACAAAATTGTAGTCAGCCTCAAAAGTTCTCTGAAAATCTATGCCCTGAATAATTAAGCAACGCATAAAATGACTGCTCCTTTAAGAAAGCTGAAATTTTTATAACACAAAAGCATCTATGGAAATAATACTTCACCTAGAGCCCAACTCCCTGAAGCATATATATTCCATTTTCTTATTTTCAAATACATAAAGAAAACCATTCTGCTGGTACAAAACAAAATATTAAGGCTGAGTAAATTTACTATTCACTTTTGTAATAAATAATATAAACTTAAAAGTCGAAGAATAAGCTTCTTCTCTTCTACCAATAAAAAAGCAACAATATTTTGGAAGAGAAATTTTATCAAATTAAAATTATCTAAAAAATACAATGCTAGAAATTATCAAACTTTTCAGTGCATCGTTTCAGAATTTAACTCCAGAAGACAACAAAGCTTGAGAGAAAATATGTCATTTTAGCAACAATGGATTAACAGCCATGGCAAACCAGATTTCTTTATTATCTGGATCTCGTATGCATGACACCTTAGCACATCAAGGTAATATTATAAGATACCTTAAACACTGTTCAATAAGAAAACCTAATACAATCCACAGCAAGCACCTACCAAGCAGCACAGGGTAACTATTTTATGGCAAAATGTTTATCTTATAGGCCAAAGGAAAGGGAAGGGTGCATAGAAGAACCACAAACAGAAGTGAGAGCATAAGAAGGGAATAGTATCTCAATCTCTACGTACTTTAGTTTCTTTTTCTAAATCATTTGTTGAGATTTCTTAGATATGAATACATTGGCCTTCCAAAGTATTTGAATATGTCATGATAGCTTTGCTGCATATGAACAGTTGTTCTTATGTGATGATGAGTTATTGTTCAGGAGATGGAATGATCTTAGTCATTATAGCTTTAGTTATATGGAGATGACTAAGGGTATGTTTACAATGCAATATTCCCAGAATTTAACCTCAATGGATGATAACTAGAAGATGAGTTAGTATGTCAGGAGCTATTTTTGAGCAGTCATAGACATTATTTCTAGTTATATTAGATATGAAGTATTGTGGTCCTCAGGGCCTTAGAGGAAGACACTTTGATATGAGTGCACTGAGTTGATCCTGCCCTTGAGTTTTAATCCCAGATTCAGGATTGGTCCTACCCTTGGATTGTAGTCTCAAAAGACACGAGTTGATCCTATACTTTGGCATTCGAGTCCTAAAAGACAAGGTATGAGATTTTTCCTTAGGTTATAGTCCAAAAATAGTCTTACAGTGGTGTATTATCCGGGAGCATTGATAGATGGGATCTCCCTTGGTGGAGAACTTCATGTTGTTATATGTGAGAGAATTGATGAGGTAAAACAAAGATATGCAGACAAAAAGACACTAGATGAGGAAGATATTTGAACTTTACACGTGATGTTGACTTTATATTAATTTTTCCATGTTGAGAATTTTTTTAGGCTTTTGCATTTATATCATGGTGTGATTAAGCTGTTTGAAGATGGGATGTAATTTATGTTTTACCCACTTGTAAGTTTGAATTACCAATTGTGAACCATGGGCCTAGGATGTATACATTGCAATAAAACAAATTTTGACATGTATGATATGAAATACTGTTGTTCTTTATGATATGCTTAACAATTCCTGAATTTGGATCAGGTTTCATGTTCATTGGTCACCACAGCCCTAAATTTCACACAAATTAAGGTTGAACTCATAACCTTCTTTGCCTCAAATTTTAGACGCACTAGTTAAATTCATTATTTTAGCAGATTAATTTTGGCCCACTACCAAAGAGTTTAAGCTTTTAGGTCAATTACAAACTTAACTTGGTACCAGAGCCTTGTTTTACAAGACTTCATGAATACCGTCCTCACCACTTGTTTATTTTCCTTAATTTATTGAGTGCACAGGTAAGATCAGAGGAAGGTCATCCATGAGGCAAGGTGTTGGGGATTTATAGCCCAAATCAAATCAATTTGGTGTGGTTCTTGATATACATTTTTGGCCCATCACCTAAAAGCTTGAGCTCTTTGGTTAAATTGGAAGCTTAACAGGGCCAAAGCACCCTGTACACCCACGCTACGGGGAACGTAAAAGTAAACAAAAGCAAGTGTGACACAAAAGAAAAACTGGTTATACAGAAGATAGGAAATATAATCATGAGAAATGTCAATGGGCAAAGTTATTAACACTTTTATACAAATTTAAGTAACATTTTTATATATAGAAATATTACCCTTCCAGATGCACACAATTGATAAAAGCAGTGATAATTCCTTTCAGGATCTGTTATCTGAACTACACGGGACCGTTCAAGAAGGTAAGTTCTGATTGCAGCGCCAGATATTCTACCATTGGCATCAAACTGGATCTCAACAAATTTGCCAAAACGACTGCCGAAAACAAAATATAAAAATTAAGCAATATGAGAACAGCATGATAACCACAAATTTAGAAAATTTTGGCAGCATTCTGAAAAAAGCCTTGAACCCACCTTGAATTGTCATTTCTAACAGTTTTAGCATTACCAAATGCCTCCAAGAGCGGATTAGACTGTATCACACAGAAAATGAAATCAGCAACACACTTATAGCTGATACTGGTCAAGAATCAAGACGAGGGGAACCCACAAAGCAAGTAAGAAAATAAATAATTTCAATGCATGACTCCAGGTTCATCACATGACCATGGTCCAATCCTCCCAAGTTGGAAGAGAACATGATCAACTGCCCCTAATTGAAACTATGGATCAAGTCTACTTGGCCCTTAATGCACAAAATTCACCCATCCAACTAACCGTATCTAGAATCTTATTGACAAACAGGTATAAGATAGATATATTCAACATGAAAATAACTTTTCCCTCCAACAAGAATAAGATATTCAAAGAATACATGCATTCTATTCAAATGAAAATGGTATGCTGCACAAAGCAATTAGCTTAACTCAAAGGAGCCTTACTTCTAGAACTTGCTGCTCAACTGTTCTGTCATCACCAGCAGCACGCCCACCAACATATGTAAGATACTGCATAATAAGCTTTGTTGTCTCGGTTTTCCCAGCCCCACTTTCACCACTGACAAGTATAGACTGGCTTCGAGCCTCATTCATCATAGCTCTGGATTATGAAAACCAAACATAATCATACAAAATCATTTCATGAAAGACCACTCTATATCATAGATCACTCAACTTCCAAACAAACTCACCTATATGATGCATCAGCCACTGCAAAAACATGAGGGCTTAGCACACCAAATTGAGCACCCTTATATTGCTCCATCATGTGCACATTGTAAAGATGAGGAAGCTTTGTGAATGGGTTAACAGCAATCAATATGCTTCCTGTGTATGTCTGTGAACAAAAGGAAAAAACAACTCACAAAAAAACCATGTTCAAATGCAAGGGAAATTATGAAATTAAGAAGTCCAATGAAATAATGTTTTCCACCTTTCAAATGAAAGTAATGCCTTTGATAATGTAAATGGCCACAGCATTAGAATTAAACTGAGTGGTGATTACGGACAATATTATATTTCCAATATTGTTCTAGACTTTAGCATAATGTCAAAGAGCCACTACGTTTAAGCGTCATGTTACAACATATAATAACTACACTTACATAAAAGTCGGTTTTTTATCAGATACACTTACATAAATGTCATTGAGAGCATATCTTATCTCAAGGTTGTAAAGGACTCCAGGCTCATTAAGATATGTTAATTTTGTCATATCATCAACTCCACCATGGTCTTCTGCATCTGGATCCCTTGGGAGTAGCTTCTCATTAGATGCCCAAACCTACAAATTAAAACCAAAGTTTATATTTGCGAACCTGAATAAAAATAAATAATAAAAAAAAGCAAAACAAAGCAGATAATGCTCAATTCAGAACTGAGAGAACATTGCAGAGAAAAAGAATAACTTAAATATCTCAATTTGGAACTAAAGTACACAACAACATCAAACCAATACTACAGCTATTTGCCTCAGTGCTTAGCATAGATACTTAGTAGGGAAACAGAAAAACATAAAACCCAAGATTCAGATTTTCATCTTCCTTTCTTCTCTTCAGACTCCTGGCACCCAAATGGATCACAATTGAATATAAAAACAAATTCTACGTGAAGATCAATTCCTTAAAATCTTCTCAGGGAAAGATGGGCACTTGAACTTGTCTTCCAACAAAACCAGAGACTTGAAACAGTTATAACATTCTGAACCTCGAGTTTCTTTTCTTTTACAGCAATTTCTTCATTGGGGAAAAAGGAAATGCCATTGCCAGAGATGTTTTGTTACTTTTGCTGTTTCAACATGTCAGCAGTCACTAGGATGCTTCAAACTGCCTTGAAAACAACCAATGCAGCCTTCCACTAACAAAAAAATTACCCTAATGCAGCTTCACGTTTACTTAAGGCAAAATTCCAATTTTTGGAAATTCAATGAACATAAAACCTTTCTTCTACTCGGTTTTCATTTACAATCAAACAGCCATGATTGAAATTTTTTAACATAAAATAAAAATTGGAGATCAAATATATCTCCTACTTCTTGAGAAACATTAACTAACTACAACGTGTTTTTCCAACTACATCAACGGCTCCACAAAAAGTAATAAAAATTCAAAATCTTAATTCCTTTTTTCTCCTTCAACTCCGCCTAATGATAGTATTTTAACTTTCTTGAGTTGAGATCTTAAATTTTCTTAGGGAAAAAGAAAGGAAAGAGATTCAAAATACTAGATTTCAATTTCTTTCATTTTAGTTAGTTTTCCCCACTACCAAACACAAACTACTCTGTTTTTTCCAAAAAAAAAAAAAACGAAAACGAAAGCGGCAAGAGTTCGAACTTGTTTTCAACCGATTACTCAGCGAACAAACAGGTTAAATTCGAATTCGAATTCAATAACACAAAACAGCTAACCTTCTTCCGAGAAGCAGTAACGACTTGGACTTGCTTGCCAACAAAATCGACGACTTCAGCTGCAACCCAAGCTAATTCCCTGTCTTCCACCCACACTTTGGAGCCCTTCCGGAGGCTCATCTTCGGTTCCTGAGAATGAAAATCAGCTGTACAATTGAAAACCCTAGAATCTTTTAAGAGAGAGAGTGTGAGAGATTTGAAATTGGGAAAACCCTAGAGAGAGGGACAAAATAGAAGAGAGAGAGATGGCCTCACGAGCATTTCTTGGGGGTTATTTTTCGACTTCCCGCCTTAGCAAAATGAAGTAGACGGCGAGATTTTGGGGTTATTTATATCGTATTCGACACGTCAACGGCTGCGATTTATTCAATCGCTTTCTTCAAAGCGCTGCCAACTTGTACAGTCTACACGCTCCCTCTTGTTGAATAAGCAACTCACCATCTGACGTGAACGATGGTGTTCATTATTTTTTGGTAGAAGAAAGTTTGTATGAGCTTTTCAGAACAAAATTTACATTATATCCAGCTGGCACCTTCCCATATAATTCTAAAAATATCTTTGAATATTAAAAGAAATGTTAAGATTTGCTCATGGCTCAAGTGTCGTTTGAATGCTTTTATGGCACTTTTACCACTTAGATAAATGCATGCTTTACCATCCTTGTATATAGAAAATAAGATGGTGTAGTTATTTTTGGGGGTGATGACGTGGCAAGTGGTAACTACTGATAAAATATATGATATAAAGTAATGTACCAATTGATCTATCCACACAAGTCCGATCAATCATATCACTTCATATATATATATATATATATATATATATATATAAATTAAAATTAATTTCATTATTTTGTATTTTTCTCACATTATTTATACCTTCATCTAATAATCTATATGAAATAATTTATATATTATAAATGGATCCAATTACATGTTTGGGTGATAACTTATCCTATTCCATAATAGGATAAATAATAAAATATATTCTTATTCATATATATATATATATATATATAATTTTTGTACATTGAATAACATAATATAAAATAATTCTATTTATCAAATTTAAATATCGTAATCACAAATATTATTAAATGCTATAGAAATTTCATATATTTTTTTAATGTAAAATATTAGAGTGCAATCTAATTTTTTTTTTAAATATTTAAAAATAATATATATTCTATTTTATTTTTTATTTAATTTACAAACTAAATATAAGTATAATATAACATATTTCGTTAAATATGTTATTTTATGATATTATGTCAATTTGATCTATATCATGTTCAATTATAAATCATATCTTATTAAAAATTTATATTTCGTTGAATAATATTTATAATTTAAGTATTTAAACTTTGTGAATAATAAATTTTTATATTGTATTATTTATTATATAAAAATAATCTATGTGTATTAAACAATATATGTATTAATGTTATTTTATAATATATTTCATAAATATTTTTTTAGTTATTCTTTTATAGCTACGGTTTAATTTTATATAATAATTTTTATTTTAAAGAATAAGTAATATAAAAATAAAAAAATAATATAAATAAATAAATTTATGATATATATATATATCATAATCAATTACATCTTAACAGATTATTAATATATCTCATTTATAATATATATGAAAAAAATGATGAATAATGTATCTTACTACTTATCTTATTCGTATCCTACTTATCTTATTTATATCTTATTCGTGCTTAGTTGAACATAAAATAAAATCGATGATAAAATAATTTATTTTATCTCGTTACCAACTATATGGAATCGGATAAATATCAAGTATTTGCTAAAGATGCTATCATCATGTTTCAAGACAAGTTACGCATCAAATTAATTCCCGCTTCAACTTGAGGGTCGTATAAAGGAAAAAAAATAAAAATGACACAACCCAAGTGAACATATTAAGTGAAAAAATAAAAGAGAAAACCAATAAAAATGATAAAAATCAAGATGCTTTTGATTCATTAGCAGAACTAATTCGATCTTCTCCTTTCTCTAGGTACGATACAAAGAATACCAAGTGGATGGAACAACCCTCAAACCCAATTGACAGAGTACCGAGTTAGAGCAGTCTAACAAGAGACAAAAGACTCTTTGTTCACAACTTCACATCCTAGTGCCAAGATGCCCAGCTAAAGCCAAAGAAAAATTCAATATCACCGGAGTCGTAAACAGAGAAAGCCTCGTCTACCGCTCATTTGGTGATATTTTCATAAATCAAGAGCAATCATATACTATTGATATTTAATTATCTTCATGTGGGAATTAATATTTTTTTTCAATTTTAGGATATTTATTATTTATATATTTGTTTAATTCTTGTATGATTTTTTTTTAAAAAATATTAATAAAACTCAATTATTATATTTTTAAATTACGACAAAAATTTGTAACTCATATAAATATTGCGTTTGAAAAGACTTACAAAAAACAATTAAAATCACCTAATTGGTAGTATTTTTTAATAAGTATTTATAATATAAAAAAAAATTAAAGAAAAAATAGGTTATTTATTAAAATTTATAAATAAAACACTTTTTAAAAGGTTATTTTTATTTTTTCGAAGAAGAACACTTTTTTTTAAAAAAAAAAAAAAACACTCCCACCATCAAACGTGGTGGAAAATTTGTCATCAAATATCATTTGTTTTAAAAACAATTTTTGAAAAAAGAGGTTTTAATTATAACTATAAAACATTTTTTTAAAATTAAAAACAATTTTATATTTTTAAAAATTGATAATAAACTAACCCCGTTATTTTATATTTTTTAAAAGTTGAAAACCAAAATAGTATAAATTCAATAATTTCAATAAGATAGTTTGACCCAAATTTGAAAAATGATTATATGTAAAGGTTAAGAAAAATAGAAAAAAAAAGTTCAATATTTGTAAATAAAAAATGAAATAAAGATATATATATATACTCAAAAATAAAATTTAAACTTATACTTCTCCAATATTTTTTCCTTTTCATTTAATAATACAAATTTATTTTGAGATGAAAAGTTTTTATTTTAGTATGTTTTACTGTTTTTAATAATAGTTTTCTATTTTTCAAAATAATAAAAAAAAAAAAATTGGTAACTAAAAACAATTTTCATAAAACATTAGATAAAAACTATTATCATTTTTTTTTTATTGTTTTTAAAAATAGTTACCAATTGGATCAGTTTTGTTTTGTTTTTTTTTTTTTTCTTAATGTGAAACAACTTTTCGCATGAGACACATTTAAAGGGTTGATTGCTTTGCTAAGATTTGAAACAACATACATACAACTTGAAAATTGTTTGTTTATTTGTTTGTTCGTGTTTTAATAAATAAATAAAAATAAAGAAAACAAAAACAAAATAGTTATTAGATGTGAACAATTTTTCCATTTTAGGTAATATCATGAGATTTAATATAAAATTAACCATACTTATCCACATATTGAAATTTTACTTAAATTCATATATATATTTTTAAATATGTTTGGTTGATCAAAACTTGGTATAAAAAACTATAATAACAAATCTTATTTATATTTTGACCAAATATAATTAATTATCTTATATTTTATATTAATTTTAATAAAATACAAAACATGATAAGTATTTTTATTTGACAATTGTTTTCGAAAACAATTATAAAAAATAGTTTTATAAAACAGTTTTTTAAGATTGTTTTGTTTTGTTTTTGTTTTTTGTATAACAAAAGTCTTATTGAAAACATAAAATGTTTTTAACCCATTTTAAAAGTCATTTTCATAAAATACATTGTTTTATGTTCTTAAAAACAAAAAAAATATTTTTTTATTGATAAACATATTTCCTATGTTTTTTGTTTTAAAAAACAGACTCTTAATTATCTCACAAGTTATGATACGAGATATGCAAAATCTCATTCATTACAAATTTATTTATCTTGTGTGTTTTTTTTAATTTTTTTCAGTATTTTTATTCTATTTATTTTTCAAAATAGAAAAATTATGGGTAAAATAAAAAAAATACTAATATATGGTATTATATATACATACTTTTAATCAATGCATTGAATGGTGTGTTATTTATGGAAGTTGCTTTTAATTTCATGCTGTGGACAGCTGTGTAAGTTAAATGCACGTTAAAAGTGACTCTTAAGCTGCCGTTACTCTATTAATAATGCTTGGAACGGTCCGTTAACGCGTTGATTCATGATGTTTACTTAACTTTATTTAATTTGGAAGTAAATTCTATAAATATGTTTATTGCGAAGCTAATAAAATGTTTGTCATTTTGGATAAAACAAGTTGTCTTTGGTCTTGTACTTCCATTGTTACTTAACTCTCTTTGTCATAATCATATGTCAATTTGATAAATTAAAATAATTTGTAGGTAAATTTTATTAAACATCTTTAATATTTAAAGTAATAATTAATTAATTAATAAGTTTTAAATTAATAACTTAACTATAATTTAAATTAAAATTAAAATTAAATTATTAAATAATAATTGAATTATAGATGATTTGTTTTTAAATTATTATTTATTTTTATAATATTTTTATTAAATAAAAAACAAAAATATTTAATTTTTCATTAGTAACTTTTTGAAGTAACTAAAACACGGTCTTAATATGCCCTCGACTTATTAATACTTAACATAATAAAAAAACATAATACTATTAAATTGAATTTAAAATTCAGTTAAATTGATTTCTAATTAGATTTTAATAAAAAACAAACTCGATATTTCTTAGTTTATAATAGACGATAGTTCCATGTTCTCACAAAAAATAGTACATTTAATTGAACGTTTGATTAAAAATTACATTTTTTAAATTAGTCATAAAAACATATTAATTATTTTTTATCGGGCTTTTTAATGAATAATAGAAAATACTGACAACTCAATAAAAACTCAATCCTACAAAATCATAATTCACAGCATCCCCCATTGGGAATTCTAATCATTCCTCCATATTCAATCAATTAAAACCCACGTTTGTGAGTAAAATTGGTCATGGTGGCATTTGATTTTCCGACGCTTTTAATGATGTGGCTTTATGATGGGCGAGTGGCATTACCCTTACCATTTCAAAACATAGTTAGATCTCGTATTTGCTAAAATGTTGAGTCAATTAAACAATGACTTTTTTTTACAACGAGGTGGAGTGACTTGCCACGTGGCTAATGTCCATATTTAACAAGGTGAATAGTATTAGTTTTAAAGGAAAATTATTATATTTTAAAAATAAATTATTGGTTGGATTTCAAATTCAAATACATAGATTTTATCTCAAAAAATGTTCATCTAAATGCCATCAAGTTGATGGTATCCTTTATGCACTTTTAAGTATGTTATTTATATCATGATAATTTTATTTACTTATATATTTATTTTATTTATTTAAATGATTTTCAATGGTTTAAATCTTATCAAATATATTCAATATTCAGATTTTCGCGAGGTGATGATTACCATATGATGGTTGTAAAAAATAAATAAAAAAAAATCATAATTCTCACCGTTTTTAATTGGAAATTCCAATCATTCTTACATATTCAATTATGACAAGTCACAAATCACAAAATCTTCGATTTTCAGCTCCATATGGATTCTTACAATAAATGCTGATTATTTCCATCCGCGAGGCGCCACTCATCATGAGTTCATCAATAGCTACTGCCGCTCCCAAAAATACATATAGTCATAGCCATCTCTCATTGGAATGTATGTATGCGAGTGGCTAACAGAGAGATCGGAGAGCGAGAGAGATGGGAAGAAGAAAGCTATCGATACGGAGATTGCAGAGTGGGAGAGAGAGGCAAGCGAAGTATTCTCAGCGGAAGCAAGGCATTCTCAGAAAAGCCAACGATCTCGCTGTTCTCTGTGACACCGATGTCTTGCTCCTCATGTTCTCGCCCACCGGCAAGCCCTGCCTCACCGTCGGCCAAAACAAGTAATCATTTCTTCTTCATCTACTTCGATCGCTATATTCGCTATCTTCTCTTTGGAATATATCCATGGACGTTTCTCGTTGCTTTCACGCTTTTGCCGAGGAGTGTCCAAAGATTTTATTGAGAGTTTGTATCTTTGCAGTTACGCTTGGATTCGTCCTTTTGGCCACTTTTGATTTTGTTTTCTTGTTATTTTTCTCCGTATCCGCTCTTCTCGAAGGTTGTTTCTTTATACTTACATGCCTCTTTCGAACAGTTTTAGCTTCCTTTCGAAGGATATTCCATCCACTGGTGTACTTCTTGAAAAAAAAAAAGAAGTAAATTGGTAGATCTGATCGGCATGTGAATATTTATTCGAAAAATGTTAAATCGTACTCGCAAGTGGCTTGAATCGAAGCCAAGGAAAATTCGGATACGGATCTAATTTTATGGAGTAACCCGGGTTGATTATTGTTTGTGTCTATATATATAAAAGAATTATTTTATATGATTTAATATTATATTTATTTCTTGTAGAAATCTGCTTACGGTCATGGAGAGGTTAGCAAGCCTATCCGTGGATTATCGAGAAGAAAGGTCTGAACTGCGAATTCCATCTTAAAATTTTTCTTTTTCTTTCTTTGGTTTTCAGTTTCAGTTTTAAATTGATGTACTAATCCAAGCTTAATTTCTATTTCTCTGCAACAGGGCTGCCTACACCTTGGAAGTAAGACGTGCTTACCTACTTGAATTTACTCATACATTAGGACGATTTTATATATTCTCATGGTTGTAATTATCTTATTCCTTGAATTCCCACTCCCATTATTTTGAAAATTTATATATTCTTTGATTTTCTTCTCCTCCATTTTCAAGATGGCAAGGCAAGCAAGAAAATTTCAGGATTTTATCTTTTCATTTCTTTTACCCCAATACTTTTTTTCTTCTCTGTTTCCACCGTTTTTCCTTTCTTTACACAATGTAAGGAAATTAAAACATATATAAAGTTTTTTTATTATATTAAATTTAAATTTCTTTTTTTTTACACAATAATTTATAAAATTCAACTTTATATATATATATATTTCATTTTTGTTAGTCTCTATTTGTTAATAATGAATAATTAAACACCCGAAGTCTATAAATTTATCATCAAATTATTTATGAACGTTTTGTAATATCTTTGGAAAATTTCAAATTAATATATCTGCATGGTTGAAACTTGAAACCAAACAACTTTTTAGTTCCTTTTGAGCTGCCAACATGAATATACAATATCAACTTTCTCACAAGTGTTTCTCCCATGGATGTTTTCAAAAGCTATTAGCCAAAATGCACAGGAGACTCAACTCTGATGTGGATCAAAAGAACTTCTCCCTTGACAGGTAGGTTGTTTCGTGTTTGAATATAAATAAATAAATAAATTCTTCTATACTTATTTCGTCTCATTTATCTTATTGGCAGCAATGAAATCCTCCAAGTAAGTTCCTGCACATTGACAAAGCCCTTTTAGTTGTTTTTTAAGACAAAATTTGTTTTGGTTTTAGTAACACTTTCACACTTGCAGCTGAAAAGATCTGAATTGGAACAGCTGAGAAGCCAACTAGCCGAAAAGAGCAAAGCCATGAGGTTTACAAACATGCCCATTAATGTCCATGATCATTATCTTCTTCTCACAACTGTTACTACAATTTTTTTATTTTTTTATTTTTTTTTAGGGACTGGAAGTTTCCATCTACTGTCAATGATTTGGGACAAATCCGGAGGATGGAGAACTCTCTTTCTGAACTCATGGTCAGAGTCAGAGCAAAAAAGGTAATAGAAATATCAAGTTCAGAAATATCAACTTTTGTTTGTTAATAGTTCATCAAAACTGCTAGTTGAAAGCTTTTTTCAAACTGCCATTATTGAAGGGCAAGACTCTTGACGTTTGATTCTGTTTGCTTTGCAAACTTCCTAATCACTAATACTAGGAAAATATACAATGAATAGGAAGTGAAAGGAGTGAAAGAGACTTCAGTCTTGAATTTTATCACACATTTTCTATGGTGAAAATGACTTGATTGATGTGATGAATGTGCCCCATTGTATAGCTTTCTATGGAAGCTTCCTTGTAATTGCTTGCTCTAACAGTTGAGCAACCTTTCGATGATCTGCTTCTCTGTGTCTCCTTCTGATGTCATTTCATGAAAGCCTAATTATAGTGAGATTCTTATCTCCATCCATTGGCAACTATTAATGCAAATGTAATCCAAGTTCACAAATAGTCTGGAGAGACTTGAACTACACCGAGTTCGGGATAGGCCGAAGAAAAAATTCTTATATTTTTTAATCTTATAATAAGGTTGTATGATAGAAATATTAGGGTTTTTGTGATCAGTTCCACCAAAATACAAATGGACATAATTAATTTATTATAATAGGGATATGCTCATCCCATCAAGTACATAATGGTTAAATGAATTCATTTTTTTGATTGGTAAGAGGGAATTTCAAGAGCAAGAGGAGGTGCCGGAGTCAAGTCTTCCATGAAGCCTTTCAGGTTTTGTTCTAATTATACCCTTCTACCATTCTTTTAGCATCTGATTATGATACGCAATAGTATGCATACCACCATATGACAACTCAAAGGGCATTTTTGGGTTTTAACATTGATTTTTTTTTTCTAAATATATTTTTAAAATTTTCATGTCGAGCAGCCAAGAATTGATTCAGAGAATGAATGTTGCTGTGACTCTGAAGCATCAGCAAGAGTAAAGTTTCTTACTTGCATTAATAATTCTCATGGACATCTTATGTGTTTGGAAGAGAGAAATTATGACATGTTACTATTTAATGCTTTCTAGAATGGTTTGGAGTTTGGATTTCATGCAGGGTAACAATGGTAGATCCTTGGAAGAACCAAATAAATGTTGGTTGAATTGTTAAGCTGTGAAAAAAATAAACGGGCCAGGCCGGGATGAGCTCAGGCCCTCTTGATTGGGGTTCGGACAGACTGGGAATTTAATTCTAAACCCAATCCGGATCTTGAACCTAACTCTTTAATATATAGTAATTATATTTATAAATAAAAACTAATATGAAAGCCTATTTAATGGTTGATATGTCAAAAATTCAAACTTTTTAAAAGAGTTCTTAAATCCCATCCTACAAATTATACATATATATATATATATATATATATGGGTTTTAATGCTCGTGTGATGCAGGCTTAAAACATCACCCCAAGCCCAATCCTAGAAGGAAATCTCAGGCTTTAAAAATCAACTCAAGCCTATTTCTAGTGGGATTGGATTGGGTTAGGGTCCACCTCCGGCCTGAAAGCTTCGGGCGAGTCGGGCTAGGGTTAGGGTACCTAGAGATCAATAGGCTTTTCCAGAATATTCCCATATGCATATATATTTGCAGAATCATCCACGTGTTATGTCCTCATTGGTTCGGTTTTGTAACTGAAAATATTTTCTAAAAGGATGTTTATTTTTTTTGCTCTTTGCTGAGAGTAATTTGATTTTAGAACTTAGGTTATTTGTTTTTTTAGTTTTTTTTATGACTTATTATAAACTTTTTACTAAATAAAAAAAGTTAAAATATGTAGAAAAAAATAACATATTGAATTTTTTTTTAATTTTTTAATATTTAATATAAATAAAATTCTACAAAAACAAACAATCTAATATTTAATACTCTTAAATATCAAGGTTTTATTTAAAATTAAGTAAAAAAACAAACATCACATAAAATTTATATAAGCCATGAACACAGCTACCATTATAACGACCGTTTAGGAATCCTATACAGCCGTGTTACTGGAGTGTCCACTTCAGTTGTCATTAAAAATTATCATTTCAGATGTTATTTGATTTCCTTAGACTCTTGTGAGTGGATGCGTGTAATATGAAAATAGGAATTTCTTTTACTCTTTTCACCTTCCATTAGTTTTCATATTCTAAACCTTATATAGTGAATCTTGAATTTAGCACAGTGAAAATGTTATCATTATTTCAATATCTAAAGACACAATTCAAGAATATTTTGTTATGTTCCACCTCATGAATAATTTCCTTCAATAAATAAAAACAATACGATTGAATTTACTATTCTGAAACCATCATTGTTCAAAAGAAACATGAAAAAGTAGATCTGCAGAAACCTCACTGATATCTACCTTTTTACCCAAATTTTGAGGCCCTATGGTTACTTCAATCAACTTCACAAAAGACCATGAGAAAAGAACAGATTCAGATCAGAAAAGCTGAGTGTACCAAGACCCATCAACATCCAAACAGAAGAGATATTGTCCAGCCAGGCTCCACAGTGTATTATTGCTGGTCAGTAGTCACATATATAATGCATTGCTTTATCAAGAGACCCTCTACAGAATCTGAAACCCTAATTGCCAATGACCCCACTCAGATATGCCAAAACAACTACCATAATTTGACACAATACAATACACATTCAAGAACTCAGGTACACTACACCTTTTGAATCTATCAGTAAAAGCTGTCCCATTTTTCCTTTTTTTTTTCAGCTACAATAATTGTACCACATCTTTATACAAATTTCCCATATTTTGATTCTTACATAGGCCTCTTCCCCCCCTCCCCCCACCACATTCTCACAAGATGCTTCCCCCAGTTTTTGACTATTTTTACTGCACTGCCTCATCACTCACTGTCTGAGATATTACTTCACCAAATTTTAGGAAGAGTTGGGCATCTGAGGTGCTCATAGATGAGCAATTTACCATGTGAGGGGTCTTCAGATTGGCATACTCGTCCATGTAGCATGGCACTTTGGTAGATGGAAGTGGAGCAGGCGGAGTCGTGGTCAGGGCTATTTGTTTTGGTGCAGTGGCCGGCACCAGGCTGCCTAGCACCCGGGTCACTTCGTGCATGGTGGGCCGATCAGAGGGCTGCTTCTTGGTGCATAGAAGGGCCAGCTGAAACACTTTCTTTACCGCTCCAAGATCTTTACAAGTGGCAGTGATATCAGGATCAACAGTCTCCATCACAGCATTGTTGGTTGTTTTGGATAAGATCTAAGGCAAGGAATAATACATGGGATTGGTCAAAACCAAAATCATATAATAGATCAAATAGTTCTCAAATTGCAAGTTGCAGTTCAAAATTTAAATCCCCAGATATGAAAAAGTTTGTAATGTGGAGTGGTAGACCATCTCAAGTACGATTAACTATCATTTGTCGTCTAGCATAAAAAATTTCTCATGCTAAATGGAATTCAATAGACACGAAGGTTCAAGTAGAAACCAAAAGCGATTGATTTACCAGATGATGGAGATTGGATTCATTGTCTACTGCTTTCCTTCCAGTCAGCAGCTCAAGTAGAACAATTCCATAGCTGTAGACATCAGACTTTTCCGTGAGACGTGAAGTACGGGCATACTCAGGGTCTATATAACCAATGGTGCCCATAATGTAAGTAGAAGTATGAGACTTTGATGAGCATAAAACCTTGGCAATGCCAAAGTCAGTGAGATGAGCCTCAAAATCCTTGTCCAACAAAATATTTGATGACTTGACATCCCTGTGAATTATTCGAGGGCTACAATCATGGTGAAGGTAAGCAAGCCCTTGAGCTGCTCCAAGTGCAATCTGAAGACGAGTTTCCCAATCAAGCTTTTTCTTCTTTGTAGGGCCTAAGAAGATAGAAAATGAGGAATTAGATAGAAGAATATGCAGTCTATGTATATTAAGCAGTAGTTTGTGAATTGTATCTCTAAAATCAAACATCATAATCGCAGAAAGTAGACCCATATGGCTATTCAATAGGGAATCTCAAGAATAGCTTAAGAATGTGCTCACACTTCTTGACACACATTTAGCACCCATTTAAGTGATAAATATTTTTTCAGATCAGACTTGCAGAGCACCATATTGTTCAGGAAAGTTTAAACTTACCATGAAGTAGATCCCAGAGACTGCCATTTTCCATGTAGTCATAGAAGAGTAGGTTCCCAGAAGGGGACAGGGAATATCCTTGTAGACAGACCAGATTCCTATGTTTGATGCTTCCAACAGTCTCAAGCTCCGTCTCGAATTCCTTTAGGTACTGTGTGTTGTGAGAGTAGAGTCTCTTGATAGCCACTGGCTTGCAGTTTTTAAGAACGCATTTGTACACTGTACTTGAGGCACCATAACCAATTATATACTTCTCACTCAAGTTTTCCGTCATTCTCATGATATCCTCGTACACATGCAGTGCCATATTCATGTGAAGGATCACCAGCTTCGGTGTTGAGTATGTAACTGTTGTTTAGCAAACTACATTAGTTAGTAGATGGAGAGAAGTTTCAAAAGGGAAAATAGTAACACATTTTTCAAAATATATTAAGGGATACAGATATAACTATCTTCCAGGCCACAAGCCACCCTAGTCTGATGTTGCTTTTATACCACCCAACTCATCTTGTGGATTGTTCCATTTCTTTGACTACCCAAAAGGGTGTTGGAAAAAGAAGGATGTATACCCAATCAAATAAAATGTGCACTGTTAAATCTCCTTTAAGGGAATTTTTATCGAATGACCAGGTAGCTTGGACATAACCCCAATCACAGGCTGACCATCCTCGGTCAGTAGTAATGGCAATTCAATTTCCAACAGGTTTATACAGCATTAGACAAGGCACCTGGTTTGTCAAGTGATCCATCTGGAAAAGGAATTGGATTGTGTGGCCGACATGCTGCCACTAAGATCATGAGAAGAATCACAAGGGCACCCAGAGCAATCCCTAGAATAGCTGCTTTAGATATTGCGACTGCATACAAAACAAGGAAAAAATAAAAGTAAAACAGAAAGCATTGGCTTGTGTCTCAAAATCAGCAACTGAAATTCCTAAATCTACAAGTAGGTACTTCTCTTTTGCAATATAGGTGTTCTTTCTTTTTTCCTTACTGATAAAGCAAACACCATCATCGAATATGCTTTAAAACAGACCATCACATACAAAAAAGTGAAAGGAACCTCATCAACTTCTCACATGCTGTTGCATCGAAGGCATGCTATGGCTTTCGATAGAAAATGACATGATCACATTATCAACTATAGCTCAAGAAATAATCGAATTCAGTGCCTCCATGTCAAATAATTTTTTTAAAGACATTTATGTATATTGTGTGTACAAACAATGTCCCTTAATTCTAACCCAAACTTTCAGGTCATGTCATGTCATTTTCAAACATATTCACAGGAGATTTGAAGGCTTATCATAAGTCCTCATTATATGTAAAATGTGAGGAAAATGATTCAAGTCAATAATTACCTCGCTCTGTTGGATGAGCCTGATGACATGGAGAACTAAGCCAATAACCACAAAGACCAGGATTTCCAATGAAACTGCATGAAAAAGGTTACATCAGTTGAAAGTTTGAAAAAGGAAAAAAAAACAAGGTCAAAACAACCAGTTTTATATTGACACAGCAAAGCACAACTTTGAGTTTCTGGCCTAGTAAAACAAAGGGATTAAAAAAATACAGCAAAAATCTTTTAACCTGTCTGGTGAGAATCTTGAGAAGTTATTGCTTGTAGGAATATCACCACCGAGGTTGTTATAAGACACATTCCTGCAGGAATACAGTTAAATTGAAATTGTTATGGAAGCATATGATCAGACCATCTTAAAATGCTAGCAGCAGAGTGGGAAAAATAGAAAATAGTTGTAGACAGTGAACTGACAGGACAGTAAGACTGAGGCAGTTGATCAGTGATGTCACATCCCCTGATAAATTGTTGTTTTCAACCCTCCTGCCATTAAAGAGTAGGCAACAACAGGACATTACGTTTTCTATAAGTAGCTTGAGCCATGTTCAATAATCAACATTGCGCCCAAGGAATTTTCAATTGAAATTTAGTTCAAATGCAGTTTTACGGTTCTCAACTCAACCCAACATCATTAGAAGATTTGTTTAGATCATATAATCATTTGCAGCAGAAGAATACTCAGGCAAACAGTAATTTTATCACAATAACGAGAATGGTCAAAGTTAAAGGAGGTCAAGTACTTTAACTTACAGGAAGAACATGTTCTGAAGTTGACCAAGTTCTTGAGGAATCACTCCTGATAGATGATTATTTGAAAGATCTCTACAATGCAAAAGCATAATCACAAAACTGCCAAATGGAAAAAGCCTAATAATGCAGAGTAGCAGCATCTAAATATTTCTTACATCTCCATAACACTCCTTAGATTACCAAACTCGGCTGGAATACATCCAGTTAAGTGGTTCCTGCTTAAATTCCTAACCCAAGAAAAAAAAAGATATCAGCAAGAAGAAAACTTTGGAAAACAGGAAGGTAGCTAACTGTGGAAATTACAGTTTTAGAAGATGCTCCAAGTCTCCAAGGGAAGAAGGAATGGAGCCAGTAATCCTGTTATTTGAAATGTCCCTGAGCAAAAAATATATATATATATAATTATTAAATAATTTAAAACTTCAGCAGAGAAGAGGGAAAAAAAAAATAGAACTAATACTTACAAGGTGTCCAAGTTACCAATCCGAGATAACTCAATAGGAATGGAGCCTCGAAGATTGTTGGAGGAGAGATTTCTGTGAATGGTCAGGAACATATGATTAAAGAGGTCGAGGCATTGTCCACCCAATATAAAAATTCACAAAGTTTAAGAATCAAAACCAGACAATGGAAAATATAAAGTGTACACATGCACTTTTGTTTGCTTGAATTTATTTCAGTGGTGAAGCAAAGATTGTTGGAAAGAAGTATGAAACTCACAAATATGTCATACTCTCCAGCTTCTCAAATGCAGGTGGTATAGTTCCATTCAATTTGTTCCCATGCACATTGCTGCCATCAATTCAATGGGTCAATGATCACCATCAAGTTGCTGAAGATTTTTAAGAAAGTAATGGGATTTAATGCTTACAGGCTGTTGAGGTTTGTACATGAACTAAGATTATCAGGTATAGGCCCTTCAAGATGGTTGTTAGCAACATTTCTGCAACAAGTTGTATTTGGAACTTGATATAAAAATAAGCAGAAATTTCTCAGACTAAAACTATTTCAATTTTGAAACCTACAGGTCAAACAAGTCGGTCAGCTTCCCAAGTTCTGATGGAATAGACCCTGTGAGATGATTATCATTCAATTCCCTGCAAAGGTGGAATTAAACACTACAATGAGTACCTTCCCCTGATTCATGGCTAATAAAAGATAAACAGAACCTCATTAATGGAACAGAAGTCTGGTATTATTCCAAGTGCCTCCAATGCACTCGTCAAATATTTAACATGCAGAAAGGTGAAGAAAGAAACTGTTCAATGAATGACAGGGATAGGGAAAGCATTCATACAAGTAGTGGAGTTTTGTCATATTCCCGAGCTCTGGGGGGATTGATCCGGCCAACTTGTTACCATGCAAATACCTATAGCATTGGATGTGTTCAGCACAAAATAATGTAAGTTGATAAAAGTAGCTGCACATTCTGCATGAAATGAAGTTTCATGCCAGCAATTGGTTGCATGCATCAAAATACCACAATCTTTGAGAACTCATATATAGCCACAAAGGAAAAATAATATTGTAATAATTGCTGAGGACGTACTTACAGTTTCTCGGTATAAGTTAAGTTTCCCAGAATAGGAGGGATGGGTCCGCTTAACATGTTGCAGCTTAGATCTCTGGGTAAAACAAGTAAAAATAAATGAAACAGAAATACATGTATATATAGAAAGAAAGAATGGACATCACTTAGAATAAGCACATTAAGCTTTTGGATAACTTACAAGACAGCAAGAGCCTGCATGAGACCAATCACTGATGGGATTTGCCCTGAAAGCTGGTTACCTTGCAAGGATCTAGGAGATAAAAATTTGGGTTCGAGCAATTAATAAGAGAAAGTTCCTCCAAGCACTGAAATAGTACAACACTTTTTAAGATATTCAAGGAAGTTCAATGCACATACAATGTAGCTACTTGCAGGAACCCAATATTGAAAGGAATCTCTCCTGTTAGCCGGTTGTAGGACAAGTCCCTACCATTCAAAAGAGAAAAAACAATTCTGAATTATAACCAAGTTAACAGATTTCAACGATTTGGCCTTCACTGGGTAAGAAGCACGTACAAGACCTGGAAGGCAGTACAGTTGCCAATATTCTGTGGAATGGTGCCAGTCAAACTGTTGTTTCTTACATCACTGCAAATGGTAGAGAAAAATAGATTGGGAAAAGCCCTCAAGTATTTTCAATAAATGAAAAAACTGAGGATGGGTTCTAGGAGGGAAAGGTAAAGGTATCGAAAACTTACAAATACCACAACCCAGTCAACTGGCACATATCAGGAGACAAAGTACCAACCAAATTGTTTCCTCGCAGCCCACTAAATTGAAACATAATTCTCGAGCTCAATATCGATTTACAGAGTACAACATCATAGAGTGAAAAAGAGTTTGATATCATCAAATATGGGTATACTCACAGATACTGCAAAACTTCATTCCAGTATATAAGCCTGGGTATTTCTCCACTCAATCTATTCTGTGCCAGATCCCTGGAACCAATGCTTTGAAGAGTCATGACCCAAGACATTACATCATTAAATTAGAAGGAAAGGAGATGAGGTGGAAATGGAAACTTACAAAATTTTCAAGTTTGGAATTTGGGACAATGTTGAAGGAATTGGTCCAATCAGCTGATTATTCTTCAAAACTCTGAAAGCCCATGTATGTCAAACCATTAGAAAAAGGAGAACCAATAAATCCAGGACCCAGACACACAAACAAAAAGCGTTAGTAATGAAGCTTACAGTTGTTCTAGTTGTTTCAACTTTGAAATGGAAAATGGTATATCCCCATACAGCTCATTGAACGACAAATCCCTGATGGCATAAATTAATCAAAATTCAACCAAATTGCAGGTTCGCAGAGATAAATTACACCTAGAAGCATCTACATCTTCAGATGCTAATATGATAAACCAAGTGCATATCTTCCTAAGAAAAACTTACAGGCTGCTCATCGAAGAACAGTCACCGATCTCATCTGGGATTTGCCCGGAGAGCCGATTCCCCCTCAGATCACTAATTAAACAAAACATAGTAATAACAATTACTCTTAAATGACTCACACTGATAAAAATGATAACAAAGAGAGCTTAAAGATCAGTACACAGAGAGTAGCCCCTTGAGATCTCCTATTGCAGGTGAGATTTCCCCATCAAGATTCAACCCTGAGAGATTACTAAAATGTTTGCAAATAAAAAATAAAAAATCAAAACCTGAATATCAATAAACTTACAAGAATTTAATCACATACATGGATTACAAAACTTACAAAATTAAATGGCATTTTAAAATACAAACAAGAAAGACAAAAAAAGAAAAGAAAAGAAAAGAGAGCAGGAGGACATGGCTTACAGTGCAATAACATTGAAGGTAACATTATCACAAGATACACCTCTCCAAACACAGTAGTCTGAAGATGGTGAATCAGTCCAGTCATATAGAACATTGTCAACATCCCTAAATGACTTCTTTATCTCCAACAGTGTCGCCCCTTTGACAAACAAAACAAAAAAATAATAGTTAGGTTACTGTGAACACACCATCAAATCACCCAAAATCAAACCCTATATATGATTCAAAAACCCTACTACTTCATTACTCACCCAATACCCTAAACTTCAGTCTCAAAAACTCAACCACACTCTAAAACCCAAAGCAGAAACAGATATCCACCCCACCAATGGTGATTCAGATTCTGCATTTAAGTACTTCTGCTTTTAAAAGCATAAAAAATACTTTGAATCTCACTTCAAAGCAAAAAAAAAAAAAAAGTACTTTAATCATGCTTGTTACTTGTAGCATGCAGAAGCTTGAGATTTATACATTAAAAAAATGGAAAATCAATAAATAATAAGTGAAATATTTTAGAAAAATATCGAACTCCGCAAAACATTCTATAAAGAATGGAGACCGAAATAGAAGACGCAGAGGATTAGAAGGCTATAGTCTGCCTGGTTTCCTAGAAAACCAAGGAAAACAGAAGAAAAAATAGTTATAGTTATGAAGAATCTAACATTTGCAAAAAACAAAAGCATAAGATTATTTCCGTGTTTCCTACACTTTCTCAGCAACCAAGCAAGCACTCACCGTCGTCGGAAACCACAGAACCGAACGCCAAACAGAGGAGAAAGCACAGAAGAACGAACCCAAAGCGAAATGCCATCGATGACCTCGCAAACCACCTCATTCCTCACCCAACCCAACCACCATTGAAGCCCAAACAACCAAAAAAACAATGAAAAAAAAAACAAAAAAAAGCTAGGACAGAGAAGCAAGTTCTCGAAATGGAAGCTTTGATTCCACGACCACAGCTGAGCAGCCTGAGTCCGTACACGCACTTAAAAGAAGAAGAAGAGGAGACCTCCCCTTACCTCCTCTTCCCGGAGTCACCGACATGGAAACGACCCGTTGCACAGATAAAGAGAGAGACAACAGATAATTTTTTTCCTCTCCTTTTGCCTTTCAATTATTTCGATTTTTTCGAGCTTCCTTGTTACATCACATCGAAGTTGCAGGGAAAGACCACTCTGAATATACACTAGACATTCAGCATCACCACTACAAACCCATTTTCAGACAGATAAAAAATACACAAATAAATTATAGATTGAATCATACAGCGGATAAAAAGATAAAAAAACACGCATCTGCCAAGCCCCTGCAACAACAACAAATGACACTGAGCCTACCCAAAAAAACCAACTAAGCAAAGCAAGACACCACACACACAGAGTTCACTGACTTTCTTCTCTCTCTAGGCCTAGCATTTCTCTCTCTCTATAATACTTTCTTTTCTCATTACTCGCATTTTCTCTCACTTTCTCTTCTGAATTACCACTCGCTTTCTCTTTCGTTGCAGAGCCGAAGCAGGTAATAATCCTTTACGAGTTGACAAGGAAGTAATAATATATATAAATTATTATTTTTTATTTTTAAAATTTTACTCTATCATTTCCTGTTTATTACTTTTACGCCCAGTAGTTATCATTCTTGAGTACCCTCAGGTGGTGCTCGCTACATGATATATATTCTTAATTAAATAATTATTTTAAAAATATTTTTTTTAATTTATGAACCCAATAGGACATTAGCTCCAATTGAATGTCGCTCATGAATCATTTATTAAACACTGAACCATAGTCAAAGTGGTTCATGAAAGATTCTCAAAAAAAGTGAAGCCTTTTCCCAATCATAATTCATACACATAAAAAATTCTTCATTATTATTATTATTATTATTATAAAGAAAGAGATGTGCGTGTATGTATATATATCTATGGGCCAGTGACTAATGGGAAGCAAAGGACAGCAATTGGATCTGGGCTTGGGGGCCCACAGCCCACCCGTACTCTGACGCCTCCCCTTTAACGTCCGTCAATTATAATTTTACCCTTCTCTCCCTTTTCCGCCTTTCACCTCGGGAAGGACATTGGCCTCGTCTCTTATTCTGACGACTGACGTCGTCGGGCCCCACCCATCTATAAAGCCTGCCACCGTTATGACTGGATGACGGCGTCGTTTCACGCCGTTAGTGTCAATGTCGAAATGTCGCTTTCACCCCCTTGTCCATGTTTTTATTATCCGAAAGGGCACGGACCGTAATTTAAATAATTTAACTGTCCCTTTTTGTTTTTTATAAATATTAGTTTATAATGTTCCCTTGGATTATAGAATGCTCCTTCCGAAGGAACATCTCTCTTATTGGAGGACCAACCGGTGGTTGCCACGTCATATCTTGGGAGTGGTTGCCTTACCTGTGGAGGTACACATGGTTTGTGCTTCTCGACTGATTGCGATGGCTGTAACGATGCGGTTGAGCAAATCGAGAAAAACTCGGGTCTATCTCAAATGGGAATGCCGTACGATTAAAATAAATTTTAGAAAATCACTAATATTATATATATATATATATATTGCTTAATAGTCTAATAGGCTGTTACCATTTAAATAATATAATCTAATCCTAATTCAAGGGTGGTACAATGAAATCAATAATTAATAACTATAAATATATAATCAAAATATTATTATTATGAAAAATATGATATAAGAAAAAGTATATGTAATTTAAAAAAGAGTATATAGTAATAAATGACATTATAAATTATATCAATACTAATCTCTAATCTTGATGTATGAATTTACTTAATCTTGTGAGAGATATCCGTCCATTTAATCCCTTAATATTAAGAAACACAACAAAAATGTTATATTTAATTTTAATATAGAGATTTATTTGTTTAATCCCATAATATTACGAGACACGACAAAAACATTATATATGAGATGATTTATGATATCTCATATCAAATAGATAATAAAATTTACTGAAAGTAAATAATATCTACATAATATTATATATATATATATATATATATATATATATATTATACATTATACATTATGTTTTTCATTTTTTGATGATATTTTTATTTTAGAACGATGTTCATATTAGGGTTATTTAATTTAAAAACTCATTTTTTGAAATTTAATATTTCATCATCTTTTGGTTTAATTTGGACAAAAATGTTTTTGTTATCTTATTGTAAAAATAACATTTATATTAAAAATCGATACGTATATACTTTAAATAATAAGGAACATTTATATTAAAAATAAATTATTTTTTAAAGCAAAAAATGTGAAAAGTTATATTTATAAATTTGGAGCCCTTTAAAGTAATTAATTCTTTATATTATTACTAATCGAAAATGCCTCCATTAAAATTGCTTAACTTTTTTTTACGATAAAGATAATAATGTATTAAGATATAAATAAAGGACATTAAAACCCACCCACGAATTCTTGGTTGCCACGTCAGCATGAAAAGAGGGTGAGGTCCACCACGTGTTGAAACCCCAAGGCATACGCAAACGGAAGCAGTGCAACGTGGGATGCATGAGATGCCAACTTGGCACTGGAGAAATCCCATTAATATTTATTTGTAAAAATAAATAAAATATCTCCTAAAATATTAAATAGGAGAGAAAGATGGCGGGGCCAGAAGTCACATGCAAAGCGTTGTTGCATGAAAATGGGCTCAACAACAAATGTTCCCAGTCACGTGCCCATTGAATGAGAATATTTAAGATTTGTGGACCCATCAATTTTTTTTCCCCAATTAAAACTACAAACCTTCCTCTAACGGTTAACCTACAATATCCTCCTCCTTTAATAATAAATACTATCCTATTTATTTGTATGGTAGAGGCCATTCATGGATGATTAAATATGGATTCAGTGTCCTCTATGTGATCCAAGGTTTTGGTTCAACTCCTTGGATTTAATTACTTTTATTTTTATAAATGATGATTTATTGCATTAAAAAATAGGAGGGGTTTGTTTGGATTTGATTACCTAATTTTGGTTTTTTCCCTCTTCTTACTTGTCTTGATAAATTATTGTATTATTTTATAAAATAAAAAAATACAACGAATTAGATGTTATAAGAGATTTTTTTAAAAATATAAGTGTTTTTAAAAAATTTAAAAAAAAATTATAAATTTTGCTAGACAACTTAATTTAAAAAAAAAAAATAAACTAAAAGCATTTTTTTATAATTATTGCCAAACAAACTCATAGAATAAAGAGATGTTATATCAAACTTATATCAAATATTGTTAGACAACTTAATTTAAAATAGAAAAAAAACATTTTTTATAATTATTGCCAAACACGCTAAAGCAATGTTATATCAAGCTTATATCATTATTATATTTTTGAAAATTATGATTTGAATTTGGACTTTAGTTTTGAAGTAAAATCAATACAAAATCATTTCAAATATGGGCTATCTAAAATTTGTTGTTTAAATCTATAAGTCATCATGCTATCAAAATTTTGATTTACAAAATGTTTTTTGGCTCGTACAACACAAAAGCCCAGTGTTATTCCATGAAAGTAGGAGGCACACGATAAAATTTGTGTGTTTAAAATTAAAATAAAATAGAAATACGAGCTTATAAAATTCATACAAGCATGTTTTCGTACACTTATAAAACAAATCATAAAATATAAATTTAAGTTTATAAAATACAAATATAAAATAATTATTTAAAAATAATTAGTACTCTATACGGTTTTTTGATCAAACGTACTACCTTTAATAATTCAAGTACTAATTTTTAATAACACAGATACTATTTTTGATTATTTTAGACACATAAATATATCAAATTTGAATTATTTTTAAAGAATTTTATTTTATAATTATTTTTATATAAAAGTGTGTGTATATATATATATATATATATATATATTCACAACCCTTGCTATTAAAGTGATTTAAATGGTTAAAAGTATCACTATGGTTGTATTTTTTTTTTAGTATTTATTTATTTAAAAAAAAAGATGTGGAGCAAAAGATGAAGGAGACCCACAAGGTGTTTAAGTACAAAGAAGCGAAAGAAACAAGGGTGGACCAAAGCAAACATGAAAGGAGAGAAAAAAGATTGCCACCACTGCTTTTTTTCTATTGGGTTTGGAAGTTTCTGCAGCAGAGCAGAGCTGACCCTTTCTTTGAGTTTCACTACACTAATTATTATTTTTTTTTTCAAAAAAATATCCCTCCCGAAACGACCGATGTGAGACACCTTCTTAATGCTGTAGCCCATTCTACCATTACACATTTCTTTTATGGTGGAGCTGAAGTCTATGGAGCAAAATGGAGACTCTTGCTGCCGATTTCAAATTTTAAAAATAAGAAAATATTTTTAAAATTTTGATGTTTTGTAAAATAAAAGTTTGTTTGATAACTAAGTATTTTTAACTTGTTTTTTTTAAATTATATATAATGTTTTATTTTTAATTATTTTATATATTTATATAATTTTTTTAGTTTTTAGTTTAAAATAATAAAATAATAATAACAAGCTTACGCTTCAAAAACAATTATTTTTAAAAAATATGTAAAAGAAATTGAGGTATTTAAACCTTTTTATTACCTCAAATTTTAAAATTTATTATCAACACAAAAACAAATATTTTTTTAAGATGTTATGGTTCTATATAAAGTTTTTAATTTAAAAAAAAAAATCACTAAGATTATCCAAGCGAGTAGCAAAGATGATATAACAATGTATCAACATTTTATACTTCTATGTACAATATAAAAAGATTTT
Source organism: Vitis vinifera (assembly GCF_030704535.1). Taxonomy (NCBI): domain Eukaryota; kingdom Viridiplantae; phylum Streptophyta; class Magnoliopsida; order Vitales; family Vitaceae; genus Vitis; species Vitis vinifera. The sequence goes on along the minus strand of NC_081808.1, from coordinate 1,579,986 downwards.
AAAATACTTTTCATATTCCCACTATTTTTTAAATACATTTGACAAAAACCTTTATTATAAAAACTAACTACTTCTATTAGTCAGAAAAGTCTTTGATTTTTAGCACACAGAAATACGTAAGGAGAATCTCGTAATCCTATGTGTACATGTACAACATATATAAAGAATGTTAGATAAGGGAATTATGAAGTAAATGGGTTGATAATAACATGCAAACCAAATCAAAATAATCATTCATATATTTGGTTCTACATGAAAACGTGATAATAAAAGTGAAAAAGTGAAGTTGTCTTAGATAATTTTATTTATTTTTTGTGTAATCGGTTTCGGGTTTGTAAGAAGTAAGTGTTTTCTAAACATTTGTGATTGTTTTTCTCCTTATAGCGAATAATTGCAATAGGTTTATAGAGATAGTATGTTTTGGGAACTAGTAAATTTCATGTGTTAGATTTTGTTTATGTTATTTTATTATTATTTTCACATTTTTTTATTCAATTTAGTTTTTTTTTTAGGTTTATTTTCTAGTAACTTCCAAAACAAACTTTTTAAAATTCTCATCCGTATATGTAAAATTAAAAAGCAAAATTTGATATAATTTGTTGATATAATTCAAATCAAACATGTTGTAGTTGGCACAAATATTTTTATTTCACTAATTACTATTATTCTAGATATTTCATGGTATGAGATTATTTGAACTATAAGATCAAACCAATTTATAAAGCAAGATTTGATAAGCAATATTCAACAAATTAGAATTCATTTATCAACATATTTTTTCTTTCATTTGAACTAATTTTGATAATCCTTTTAGTTTAGTTGCTCTAATAGATGCATTTATAATTCTCCACTAGTTGGATTAATGGATCATCTAATTGGAAGGATTTCAATTAAGTGTAAAATTTATCATTTAGAGATACATATCTTTAGACTTTTTTTTGTTAGATTCATGGGGTAGCCGCGTTTGATATAATTTGTCATTATAATTCAAATTCAACTTTTTTTTTTTTTTTTGAGTTTCGATTGAGTATAATCAAACTTGAGGTAAATTTGTGTCGATGTTTAATAGTCTAGTGAGTTATCTGTCCATAACATAAATTTTACTCATATCAACACATTCAACCTGCAATTAATAAATTTAATTATAATTTATTTAACTAATATGTTACTTATTTGAAATTTAATTTTAAATGAATACATTGAGTCACAAGTACATTAAGTTAGGATATTAATCATATTGATTCAAACAAAATTTAATTCAACTTAATTATTAAATAGTACTTGTCATGCAAATTACATAAACACCATCTAATACTTATTTAATAATTAATTATTTAGATTTATATTTTAAGTCAAGAGATACTAACACCAACGACCATATCCGTTTTTTATGATGAGCATGTTTTAAAAACTACAAAATATCATTTTTAAGTTCAAGATTGAGAGTGTTTGAAAAAAACCAAACCTGAATAACATATTCATATAACAGAATATGATTTTTATATGATGTTCTTAAATCTTAAATCAGTACATTTAATGAGATATGTTATGTTATGTTTTATATTTAATTTGTAAAATAAATAAAAAATAAAATAAAATAAAATTTAAAATAAAAATGATACTATATTAGAATATTTTATAATTTTAAAAATATAGATTTTTATTTGTTTAATCTATTCATGATTAAAATATATATATATATATATATATATATATATATATATATATATATATATATATATATATATTATTTTCATATAACGAATAACATAATATAAAAAAAATTTATATTTTATAAATTTGTTTAGTTATTTTTTAATCATAAATTTAGATTTATAATAAAAAAAATTTTATTTTTTAAAATAAGCAAGTTTCAGCTATAATGTTAAAACTATAATTTCAATATGCATATTTATAATAAATAAATATGAGAAAAAATGTATTTATTTTATATTATATATTTGCAGTAATTTTGAAAGAAAAAACGGAGCTTACCCGTGTCACAGAGCGTCTCTCTATCATTTCCTAGCCGATTGGACGAAGCAAAATTGGTTGGCATGGCAGATAGGCACAGAGTGCTCTGTTTTGACCATAGAGTAGGGGCATTTTTGTAATCTACTGCCTCATCATTTCTTATTTGATGGTAATATTTGGGTGTAAGTACATTGAACATTTGAAATTCAATCACACTTGTATTATAATTTTAATTTATTGAAATCATGCCTTACTTATCGGTACATAAAATTGATTGTAATTAAAAAACATGAGTCCATGGCGCAGAATCACAACTTATCCCTTGAATTAATTTAGTCATCAAATTATTGTTGGTCATTGTCAAACGGTACTCAGTTTTTGTTTAGGGGTAATGTAAGTACAAGAAAAGGTCAACGAATCGAGGGCAGGTAAGAAATCAAAACTTCAATGCTTTGCTAGAAATGGCTAAAAAACCTATCAAGGTGGGGAAAGGGGTATTATTGGGCTCGGTGTTCGAGAGTAGAAGTTTTCTTATAATATTTATATTTTTATATAAATTGTTTAAAAATAATATAGTATATAATTTAATGTTTATTTTTTTTTAAAAAATAATTGCAACAAAAAGGCTTCTTGGCCCATCCCGTTTGCATAAAAAAAAAATTGATAAAAAATAATTTTATCATATTGAATTTATCATAGAAAAGATAAAAAATGAATATAACTAAAATTAGGTAAAGTTTTTTGTATATTTAAATTATTGAAAAATAAAAATAAATTAAATGAAAAGTATTGATTAATTTAAGTTTTTCAAATTTTTTTTTTGGATTTTCTTTTTTTCAGAAATCAAACACGGGTAATATAAGAATCTTTTACACAAATTTATACGAAATTATTGTTTTTGGATTGAGAAAGATACAAAAGCATAATATCTTTTACCATTTTTTTACAAGATAATAAAATTGCTAAAAATATATAGGCCTCGTAATTGTTTTCAAAAAACATTTTCTATTCTCTAGAATAAAGAAACATAAAAAACACAAATAATAACTAAAAAAAGAAAATAAATTTTTATTCTTAAAAACAAAAAATATGATTTTTAAATGAATTTTTGTTTTATAAAACATTAAAAAAAAAAAACAATTTTGAGAACCATTTTGAAAACCACTTATATCAAAAGGCAGGCATAATTTTTTCCTATTCAAACTAAAAATGTGAGGGAATTTAATTTTTTTAGCGTGAGTGGAAGTGCATGGGTTACCTGGTGATGCTTTCGGTTAGTTGACACTCACCATTCAGGCGCAACACTTCCCTACTTGGGCCAGCGGTGGGACTAGGCCGACACTTGTATTATTTCGGTTAAGTTAATACACACGGAAAAAGAAACAAAAAAGGAAAGGAAATACAGCAGCATGACACACTCGTTTGTTTTTTCATAATTCACTGGTTTTTGTCTTTTATTCTTCCACTGATATTCACTCATACATATACCGTCACAGAGGGAAACTCACCTGGAATTTTCGGACTTGACCTGACAGGGACTTGGGTTTGTGAGCAGAGCTAGAGCTAGAGCTAGAGCTAGCTTTTCCTGTTCTTGTCAGACCCATGAAGCTGCAGAAGCACCGAGTTGGTCACTACGAATATTGAGCTCAGAGCCATCAACCCACCTACCAAACCAAATATTATACCATAAGAAAATGGAACATTTCTTTTTTAAATATCATATAAGAGACGATTGAAGATTGTTTGTCATTCCAAGAAATAGTGGGATACTAACAGTGTCTTTACTCACCTGCAAGGGAAGGCGTCATGGCAAGATCAAAACGGGGAAGTAGTACCCCGGCAGCAATGGGGACTGCGACCACATTATATGCGACTGCCCATGACAAATTTTGATAGACTTTTGCCATTGTGGCTTGTGCGAGATCTAATGCATCTGCCACCTGCCAGAACAAGATCTAGGTGAATAAAAACATGACAAATCTTATGGGCTTAGCATGCGGTTCGGGAAAATTATACACCAAAACTGGTAAGAGGAAGAGACCTCCATGCTGTTTTGCTTGTAAGTTTGTAACATAACAAATGTAGGGATACCTTAGTCAATTACAACTCCACGCTTTATAATAAAAAAAACTCAGAAATGTTTTCGAAAACAATTCTTTTATATTTCTTTAAAACAAAAGTCTGTTTAAGAACTATGAATATTTTCAACTTGTTTTATGTATTTCTTAAAAATAATTTTTACATATAATGCTATATTTTCAATCATTTTATATATTTATACAAATTTTTAAATAACTCATGGAAAACAAGTGAAAAAACTAAAAATAATTAAAATACATTCTTAGAAAACATTCTATTTTGAGAACAAGTTCCCAAAAAAACTTTTTCCTTTAAAAATTATCAAACTTATTTTCAAGTCTGGAAAAAGTTTTTTTGAAAGTTTTTTGTTTTTAAGAATGAAAAAATGTTATTAAAATAGTTTCCAAGCAGGATTAGGATTCTTTTCTCTTTTCCATTTTTAAATGCTCATTTCAAGGAAATTAGCTAGGCATTTTTGAATAAGGTTGTAAGGCAAAGCACACCAGAAAGGGGGCATATCTAATCAACTTATTGCAATAGATAATGAGCATTGATGCATGAGTTCATAAGTACAACTGGAAGAAAGAAATTAAGTCACCAGGAAAAGAATTTACTTGTGAGATTTTATTTCCAAGAAGTATAATGGATGCTGCATCAGATGCTGCGCTTTGCTGTGATTCAACTTGCAAAGCTATCCCAACATCGGCAAGAGCTAAAGAGGGTGCATCATTTATGCCATCACCTACCTGCAAAGAACAGAAATAGTGGGATATCAATTCTATGCGACAGTATCACGATATCATTTGTTGGCGGCTTGAACATAAGGGTAATCTATCATCTTCTTCTTCCTACTAGGAGATAGAATTGGTAAGTCTTTACATCTTCTAAGCTCACATTCATGGGGAACAGTTGGATCCCTTCGATTCAGTGAAGGTTAACTGCAGGGTTGCTTTTGCTACATTTCGTGTTCATTTGATGCAGATCATTAATTTATGTTCTTTTTTTTAATCTTTTATTTTTTACTCAAAAAGACAAATAGCTATAGTAATGGTTCTTCCCTGAAAGTATTATTGAAACTTGCAATCCTTGACTGAAGAAGATGAATTCAGAGGTGCAAGACTCAACACATGCAATATTTTGGTACAACAGATTAGGTTATTCATGTTTAAATATGATTATAGGGGAAAAAACAATCTGATTGAAGATAATTACCATTGCAACACGATGTCCTGCAGTTTGGAGAGATTTTATGACACCAGATTTCTGCTGAGGAGTCAAGGATGAATTTATAAATTCACTTTCTATTCCAACAGTCTTTGCTATAGTTGCAACTGCCTCTTCCCTGTCCCCTGACAAGAGGATGGTTTTGATTCCTTTCTCCTGAAGCCTTCCATTCAGAGGAACAAAGTAAAACACAGGTTTTCATATGATTACCAATAAGAATATTTTCACAGAAAATACTGTAGCAACATACCTGGTTACAGCAGAGTTGGCGTCATGGCGTAAACTGTCACATACTGCAATAGCACCAATCACACCGTCTCCTTCACGTCCAACATAAACAACCGTTCGGGAATGGTTTGACAAAGATACTTCATTTGATAAATGATGCATCATGGCATTTTCTAAATTCATTAGATCAGAGTGGTTTGTTCTCCTTTGAAAACGATCTTGAACCCATTCCAATGAACCCACAGCGACCAAACGCCCATCTACTTCTGCCAAGGAGCCGAAACCTGGTTCTACTAATTGCGCTGTTGTGATTGGGATGGTCAAATTCAACGATTCTGCTTTATTTACAATAGCCTTTGCAATTGGATGCACTGCTGTTTTCTCCACAGCAGCAGCAATGCGGAGAATTTCTTGTTCTTCATAAGCCAAAGATGCCACAGCAGAAACAGCTGGTTTTCCTTTTGTAAGAGTTCCAGTCTGAAGTTGAGAAAAGTGGGCAAAGTTAACTGGTTTAAGTCCTCCAATAGTTTAGAGTAAAACATCTTAATCTGTTTGATGTATCTATCAGAATTCAATACTAGCAACACATGAAAGGGAGTGAGAATAATTCCATAAACTGAAGGGTACCTTGTCAAAAGCCACATGGTCAACACTGGCCAAACGTTCTAGTACGTCTCCTCCTCTTATAAGAAGTCCTTGTTTAGCTCCTGCTCGTTTGTCAATGCAAAAACAGGGGAATTAGATCTTCCAATAAATACAGTACCATAAGGTGTCATGATACAATTAGAACTTTAGGGGTGTTTGCAAAGATCCAACACAGTTGGTATGACTTCTTTCATTTACCAGAAAAAAGCCTCAAATCCCATTTCTTTGGTGTTGGCTACATGACTCCTTGTCTATCATTCATCTCTACTTGGGCCCATGTCCACCATTAAATCCTTACATATCAATTATTTTCAATTATATTCAAATGTCCAGTGATTTGGAGGGCATACATCTTATGCCTTGATTTGAAACATTTGCAAAACTATCTCAAGGTCATGATGATTCCACAATTGGTAAATGAATATGTTTAATCATGAAATATTTCAAAATGATCTGAGCATCAAAGGGAAACAAATCGTTTAAGATTCTTCTAATTCACCAAGGGATTTTTTCTTGGATGCTCAAAAACAAATTTGAAATATAAGATCACCATAATTCTGCATAACATTTTTGCAGATTTTGAACAGGACCTACTCATTCTAGCATCTGTCCTGATAGACCCTCAAACTAGTAGCTGTTAGATTAACTGAAAAATCAACTGAATTGTCTTAAACTCCAGATTAAAGACATCAATTAGGGAAAAAAAAAGGTTGGTTGCACCAAAGTGTCAAGGAGACAGACATATCAAAAGATAGTGTGAGAGTAATGAGCCATAATAGAAGCAGCGAAATTAAACTTTGTTAGAATTTTGATTCCCCAACTTTCAATACATCATCCAATAAAAAAAAAAGAGAGAGTGCAGATGTTGTACCAAGAGAGGTGCCAACTAAGATTGCAGTAGGTGTGGCAAGCCCCAGTGCGCATGGACAGGAGACCACCTGACAAAAAGCAAAAAAGAAAAAGTTTAATTTTACAACTACTTTTGCATCTAAGCATGCCTCATTTTCATTCCCTAGCATATCAATGTCAATTTCTGCACATTAATGTTTCTGGACTATTTCTATTTCCAGGCCAAAGAATACAAGGCTTAATACCTTGATTATGCTTAAAGATGCCATAAGATAAATAACTGATCTATGATATCGAACCATTCCATAATGTCTCTGTGCATGTGTTGTGATGTTGTAATTCACAAGCTACCATTATGTTCCACTTGATTGGAATACAATGGTGTCAAAACTCTCCAATCAAGCCCCCACAAGCTCCTAGGGTTCAATTCATGCAGCAAAGAAAACTGATAGAGCACTCCTACGAGGCTCTAACAATCAAATGTGTCTCATCCCTGGCCTGCTCTTAGATCTTGGTGCTGAAAGGTTACCCTTACTTTCAACATGATGTTCACAAGCTAATCAAGAAGGCTACAATTTCCTCCAAAGATGATATATTGCCTTTTATGCATACAACAGTATGCGTCAATCTTCCAAAAACCATCAAATATATGAATAGGTCATCCCTTCAATTCAAATCAATACTAGTTTGATTCTGGACTGTCTATAGTTGGCTCGCTATATAATTCTTCAAAATAATAAACCTAGAGAGGCAAAGTTTTTGTTTGAAATCAGGAAAGCGTAAAGATTGGATTCTACTAAGAAAGGAATAAACAAGAGTAATGGATGCATAAAAATAAAGAAAATCCAAACCTTAAAAAATCATAAATGGGAAGCAACTTAAAATGAAAACAATTCCTGCCGAAAGTACACATTTGTTGACCCACTTTGCAAGGAAGTTTCTTGCCTAGTCAATCTAGTGACTAGAAACTACTTAACATCCAGCAAAATTTGTGCACCAAATTTCAAATGGGACCATGATTTTAACTAAACTTTTGCATCATCTACTAAATATAATAGATCAAAGTGACACAAACTGTGTACTATGAAGAAGTGACCAATTGGCAAATGGAACAAACTATTACCCAAGAAAAGGCCACAAAATTCCAAAATTAAGGAAAAATATAAAAAAAAAAGGAAAATTTCCTTTTAAATTTTATTGGTAAACGGCTCATCATTTCCCTATTACTCACCAAAACATCCACAGAAAGTTTCAAGCTCAAAAGCAAAGGATTTCCATCTGGTCCAGCAATATCATTGAACAATACATCTGGAAAGATGTGTGTGCCTAGGTAGTACCTAAACATAAGTTCAAAAAGAAGTAAGAATCAAACAGAAGGCAATCATAAACATGTTAATTACATACCCAAAATAAAAAACATGAGTTCAAAGAGTCTATTATTATTAGTGATAGGAACAGTGGAAAGTAAATGGAATTCACAAAGTAACATTTCCGTAGATTCTCATGCATATGAATGGAAACAAAGGAATTCTTTGTGCACGTTTGGAACCTGGCCCACTGGACTCATTACACCACCCTCTCCAAGTTAGAAAAAGAAGAATGCTGCTTGATTGAACAAAGATTGTAATAACCTTTCTAATTGACCCCAATCATAATGACACCCATGTTTTTTATTTTATTTTATTTTATTTTTTTATGAGCAGGCCAACATTTTTTGTCTTTTTCACATAATAACTGACAAGTTTCATTAATGAAAAGAAAAGCAGAGGCCTGCATTCTGCTAGCACAGTTTGATTTGCGAAAGCGAATTTTTTTTTCTTTTATAGGGTGGGAGAAGCAGATAGGATAGAACAAATGCCTCCTTCCCAAAGTGAGCGAATTGCATGTAGAGATCATAGGGCCTTATAGTATGAGAAGTTACAGATTGAGTTGATTGAGAGCAAGTTTACAGAACTAGAAAAATGGATCTTGTTCTAGAATCGGTGAGTTCTCTATGAAAAATTTAAATCGAAGTTTGAAGAAGGGGAAGAGGAAGGCCCCATAATGTAAAAGGTGATCCTGTAGTTCTCAGTCTCTGAACATGCATTATTTGGTGATCCATTTTAGTTTCCTATTGAAGAACCTAAACCTTTGCTCAAGAAATAACCGTCCATATGCATAAGGGGTGTATGGATTCTCAAGAAGATATGGGCCTGTGGTGGGTCCCTTTGGACCACCCAGATCCCATAGATGAATAGAAACTATATTGGATCTCACCTCAATCACCTCATCTATCCTCCTGAGGAGAAGCTTGGTTCAAACCCTAGTTTTAAATAAGAAGTCATTGTACCAGAAACAACAGGCGATTAGCTAGAGCAGACAGTAGTCTACTGAACTCATTTTTATAATTAAAAAAATAAAAAAAAATAACCTCAAAGTGACGACAACAGAATCCCACTCCAGAAAGCAAGTATGATATGGTTAATGTTGAAGGCACCACAACCTCCAATATGACAAGGGGAAGTTAAAAAAAATGTTTAGGAAGTGACATGATTGGTAAAAAGATGTCTCACATAGAGCAGAAAGTTGAAAAATGATTCACAAACTCAACCCCAAATAGATGGGTGACTCATAATTAAGACATTTTGGTGGTTGCCTTCCATCTCCTCTTACATCATGTTCAACTAGCATGGTTTCATACTTCCATTAAATAGGAAAAGAAAAAAGGATGAAGGAGCAAGTTTATACCAAAAGGTAAAAGTTGCTGCTGATAAAGTCATCACAATATAGACAAATGGTCCAGCAATTGAATCTGCAAGCCTTTGTATGGGTGCTGCACGGCCTTGAGCATCCTCAACCTGAAGATTATGAGCAAAAGGTTTCATAAACCGTAGAAACTACTAAAACATTTAAACTCCTCATGTATCAACAAGCCATCAAGTATATAGATTCTTTAAACAAGAACTCTCATCATATATTATTAAAGGGAAGTGAACTCCTATGCTTATCTCAAAAGCTCTTGCCAAATCAGGTCTGGCTCTGATGAGAATCAACAAGCATTTAAGGATCCATTGCATGTTCCAGTTGGGCCTATTACCAAAGTAAGATCAAAGAAGCACTTAATGGGCTAATTCAAGATATTTGGGCTGATTCTAACGCAGGACATTCCAAGTTTGGCCCAAAAGAAGATGAAGGTGTAATAAATTTAATCCAAGCTATTGAGGGCTAATCTGGCTTGATTGGGCGTGATTTATGGCATGAATTAATGACTGATTGACTTTCCAGCTTCATATCAGTTATTTCCTATTCTAAAGCTTCTAAATTTAGGTCAAATCTACTTTAATTTTAGGCTTTTATTATTTAAACGTTTTTTTAGCTATTTTCCTATTTTGGATCTGCTAATTTCAGACCAAATCAACCTTTATTTAGGATTTTAATATTTAGTACCTTTTTTAGTTTAGGGTTTTAATATTTAGTAAGTTTGTTTCATGACATATAAATAGCACGCACTCATTGTAATAGGGGATAATGTTTATTGAATAAAAAATCAGAAAAGGTGAGGCTTTGCTCTTCTTTTGGTTCTTCAAAAATTGTGAACTTATCAGAGATTCTTTCTTGTGGCATTCAAACTTTATACCTTTGGTTTGTGATTCCATTGTAATCATTGGGTCAAGGTCTGTTACTTATACTTTTGGTTCGCGGTTCACTTATAAACGTTGGGTCAGGGTTCTATCAAAAATCTGTATTTTAGCTTTCTTGGGCAATTATTCCAATACTGTTTGTTGGGTCTCAAAGCGTGTCGATTGAGGTTCGCATCAGGCTCTTTAGGTCATTCATGCAAGTGTGTTTAGTTTAAAAAGTTAGATAACTCCTGCTTATCATAAAAGAGAAATCAACAAAAGTTCGATCCCCTTAGTAAAAGGAGATTCTGTTCTGTTCATTGGCTGCAAAATTAACCATAATAGCAATCAGAAAATCCTCACATGTGACAGTTGTCAACAGTGGCAGAGCCAGCACTTTACATTGGGGGGCAACTTTAGTACACATACAGATTTTGCCAATTAAAAGCAATTGTGGCCCTTAGCCTAATGGTCCAGCCTTGTAATTGTTCAGGGGGGCAGCAGTAGACCTGGGTTCGAGTCTCCTTTGGTAAGAACGGGAGATTTTTTTTTTAAACATTTTCAGGGTGGGGGCAGGCCCCTGGGCCCTAGCTAGCTCTGCCCCTGGTTTTCAAGGCATCATGCGACATCACAATAGTGATTATTATGTAACTTGAGATGGTATTTTGCAGATTAGAAAAAATAACCTCAATATTTTTATGTGAAACACCATAGATGCTAGTTAGGATTTGACCTGGAGATCGTGTTCTAATCTGTACACTACACAACTGAAATTTAAGGTACTTGGGTTCAATAGTAGCAAACTAGGTCGAAGATTGAGCACAAATCCTTGCATTCCAAATGTATGGCATAGCTAATTAGCATAGTTCAGCCTATCGAATGCAGTTATTCTGCACCACTATCTCATGAAATGTGAAACAAGTTAGCAAATCACGAGTCCTGGGTAGTGGATGATGCAATGTTGCTTTCAGGAAGAGGCACAAGAATCTCAAGGACAATTGTTTAACTCAAGATCTTAAATGTATCCTACAATACCATAATTGCATGTTTCATCAAAGGAAATGGTTTACTAACCATGGAAACAATCTTAGATATTGTGGAGTTGGAGCCGTTTGAAGAGGCTTCAATCCTTAAAGGACCACCCTGAAATAAAGAGGCAATTACAAGCCTGTTTAAACATTATCAGAAATGAACATCAAGGGAAACCTCAACAAAACTCAACTTCATTAGGATCCAACACTGCACAACTTGGAATGAATTTGAACTAAAACTGGACATAATTCTCTTATTACATTACTCACAATCAAACCATACCCAGTTTATTGTTCCAGCAGAGACCACAAAACCCTCTTCCTTAAATACAGGAAGTGATTCTCCTGTAAGCATGGACTCGTCCACAACACTTCTTCCAGCAAGAACTCTTCCCTGTATAGGCACTTTCAATTTCAGCTAATATTCAACATGGAGACCACCAAATTTCATATGTCTAAACAGGAAAGAAAGATTCTCATGCCACATCACCAATGAAAACCCTTTTATTTGAAATGGGACACTACACAAGTGTCCAACAAATATGGTGTTACACCAATCTTAGAACAGTTTTAGAGTTTGTGCTCAGAATATTATTTACAGGGCAGTTAGCAACTCGAAAGAAGTAGATCAATTTTGGCCCTAACAATGGGAATAATATATTTATTTTTTTCCTGATTAGGGATTTAAACATAAAGGCTATTTAAGCAAACCAAAAATAACTGTGTTAACTAAGCAAACGCTTTATATTCCATGGTCACCTGAATATCAATATTGTTCCATGTATATATATATATTCAAGGAACAATGTGCATTGTGCAATCACACACTAGATGAGCTTGACGCAGAAAGTGATCTTTATGTCAGTTTGAAAAATGAAGATAGTCCAAGGTGCTTGGTGATTTTCAGAGATGATTTCCCATCATGGGCGATGAGTCGATGACTTATTTCAAAGCATAGAGAAGTTCACATACAGGATTTAATTCACTTACATCTACAGGTATTGTTTCTCCAGGCAAAACCAACACTGAGTCCCCAACTCGAATATCATCAGTTGGGACTTCAATGCACATTGCATCAGAGCAAAGTATACTATTAGTAGAGGAGTCACTTTCTGAGGAAGTAATCACAAGCCGTGACCGAGTGGATATCAGTGACTGCAAATTACCCAGAGGGAAGTTTATCAAGAAACAATTTATACATAGCAGAAGCTTAAATCAAATCAAGCAAGCAAGCAATTAGGTTTCAATCAATGAACATCTGTATAGAGTCCAGAGTCTGCAGATAAGTAAGTAGTGATCACTAAATTCAACATCAGACTTAAAGATATGACAGCAATTGTATCAAGGCCAAAGTGAAATCCATCAATCTATTTTGGCAAGAGACAGAATAATTGCTATTTTAGTACAACACAAAGTTTCTGTTTCATGACAAATGCAGATAAGCAAAGGAAGAGTATATGAAACTAGAAGCTATAGGGAAGAACAAGCATTGTGAGCATTCCATGTCAAGCTTGAATAATCTCTCTCTCTCTCTCTTTCTTTCTTTTCTTTTCTTTCTTTTTTTTTTTTGGAAGATGATTCTAAAAATGAAGCATATGAATGGAATAATTCTGTCTTAAAAACTTATAACAAAAATGTGCATACCATGAGCCTCATTGGCAACACCAAGTCATTTCTCTTAGATGCACTACCTCAAATTATATCCAGCAGTGTGGTAAGTTTACATCAATATGCGGGATTCCACCAAGCCCATATACAACTTACTTATAAGATTCCAATAACAGAAAAATACATTTCTTTATGGCAGTGTTCTTCATGCCTTCGGTATATGGCACGTTCATGTAAAGAACTTTAATCCATCAGTAACTTGGCCTAGGACCTTTTATCAGCTAAAGTATAAGCTGGTACTGTATCCCCTTAATTCAGTAAATTGCACTTAGAAACTGGATATGATTAGGAAACAATCTATCTTAGATTATATATAAACCCACTAGAATTGTAAATACATATATATAGGTGCTGACTACTCCGCAATAACCAGCGCCGGGTAAATTCAAGGTATCATCAGTGGTAGGATTCGAACCTAGGACAATGTGCTACTTATTGAGACCACATTTCCTAGTGTTTACCCTAACCAACTGGGCTACCCTGACAGGTCATTCTGGTTAGAGATATGTTATATTGTATATCGTGCACTTGCCTACTTGGATGGTAAATCAGACAGGGCCACATTCTCAATATGAATTTTCTAAAGAAGGCATAGATAGTAAACAGAAAACTATCATTAAACTTAATTTCACTCAAAAGGAAGTCAAGTGGGCATTATGTCTATTTCCTTGTATTACACATATAAACTGCAATCTAACTTACTAAAAGTTTATTCATATCGCTAGATGCCCTGATCCTCGCCTTCTCTTCAAGAGAACGTCCAAGGAGCACAAAACCAAGAAGCATGACCTGCATACTAAAAAACAATGGCCTGCTTGAAAAATTTAGCATCAAGAAAGAATTTCAAATCTACAGAAATTGCCACCAATGAATACAAGGAAGAGTAATGGTACCATGATAAGATGGGTGATTCATGTTGAAACGTTAGTCCTAAAGAGAAGCTGAGAGTTTTAAGAGCATAAAAAACTATACTTGGAAATACCAATATTATGATACAATGTTTTTATAGGCTTTACTATAATAGGTCATGCAAATAGTATGAAGAAATTTAATTAAGAGGTACTCTAAAACAATCAAAATAAAACAAATCACCGGTTCATCAAAGAATGATGCATCCCATTGAAGCCCGGGGTTAAAAAGTGAGACCTACAAGAAAGGAGAATTTATGAATCAGACAAAATTGACACCAACAACGGTAAATTAAACCATCCAGCAACATCCGAGGAAAACTCAATCTCAGCTTTGAGAATGGGTCTCACCATACTTATGCCAAATGCAGCAACAGATCCAAATCCTACAAGAGAATTCATATTTGGTGATCCCTTTGAGAATGCCCTCAGACCATCAAAAAGTAGCTCTGCAGCAGATTGTTATTCTTTAAATCAATCAGCAAATTAAATTGAATTTGGGATCTAAGCTAAATGCTAAAGAGAAACAACTGAAAAAAAAAAAAAAATCAGAAATATAACAATTTTTTTTCCCTTATGGGAGGCGAGATAGTTATTAATTGAATGAAAGAATTGCTACTGAAGAATGAAATAACTGATGTGCAGTTTAATAAAATATTGATTCGAACTCAATAAACCTGGATATACATATTTCAAAGGGCTTCATAAAATGACCACTAAAATGTCCAACTTTATTGTCTAAAATTATCTATAATGCACGCATGTGGATATTCCAATTTTAAACTACTTAATTTTCTATTTTATTGTGAATCAAATCCTTCAACAAATACTTCAATAAAGGATGCATTAAATCAACAAGAGAAGGTCTCACAACTAACCTCGTCCGGGTCCCAGGAGAGCACCCAAAGCCAATCCACCTTTCACATATGAATTATGAAGTAGCTCCCAAAATGACCCTAAATCAAAGAAAGCAAGTCAACTTAAAATCCAAGCACTTCATCGTGATTACTGATAACGCCATTTGTGTAGCATTTGGGAAATAATTTAGTTCTAAAATCAAAATCATTTGGCTTTCATGTTTTCTATTTTTTGAAAATAGAAAACAGTTCTCGGCTACCGAAAAGTCAGTAAATTACTTTGATTTTCACTCGTAAAAGCAAGAAAGAAGTTCTTCCAATTCTCCAAGCAGCATTCAATTTTCAAAGCAATGTATTTACCATGATCAACATGAATCCCGAGAGAATGCAAAATGTGCGAAGCATGCGATCCACAGCACAACGCCACCAAAGTCCAAGCAACAGCCACCCGATTCCGACTCTTCACAAGCAACGCCTCCTTCTTCTCCCCCATCTCCCTCCACTTCTTTACATTCTCCTCAACTCCCGTCCCCGAAACCCTCTCCTTCGTCGGAAATCCACACTCTGTCAATCTCCTCGCTAAGCTCTCCCCCACGGTCTCCTCCACAACCTCCGGCCTTATCCGGACCGCCGCCGTCTCCGTCAGCATGTTGACCACCGCCGATTCGACACGCTCATCGGCGGACAGCACAGATTTGACTCGCGCAACGCAGGCTCCGCACACCATCCCAGTGACATCGAGAAGCAACGGCGAGTCGCCCCGCGGCCGTTGCTCCTCCGTCAAAGGCGTGCTTTTCACCGGAGCTCTAATATCAATGGCCTTCGAGAAAATAAAATTAAAATTAGGCGCTCTTCTACCGGAGACTTTCCAGAGACGCTGCGAACGGCGTCGTTGTGGAAGAGAACTGAAGCTGAATCCATGAACATTAGACTTTGAATCGTAGCTGAAACAGAGGTTCCGAGGAGGATAAAGAGAGATCCGAAGCAGATCCGAAGTCATTGCCAGAGAGGGAGACGAGAATGAGAATTGGTGAGAACCGAAGCTGAGAGATGACTGGTACCTGAGAGAGAGTCGTTCGTTGAATCCTTGGAACCCGGTGGAATGAGCGCGTGATACGTCTGTTATTTCTATATCCTCGGCTCCTGCTGATCTTGTGGTCAAAAAAAGAGGAGCACTGGATGTAGGTAAACGCTGAGTCAGCAGCGTTAGCACCAGTTGTATACCGCCGGCCGCAGGTTTATAACTGCGTCGGTGCCGCTAATTAATACATAAAGATATTACATTAAAAAATGAAAACCGATTACAATTAGCCATGCGGACTGTTTACGTGGCACTTACGTGGAAGGAAAGCGTACGGCCCAAAATCTATTCCCAATCCACACGTTATCTTCTCTGCTGCTTCTCTCCGCAAGACACACCCACCAAAGTCCGAACCCAGATGGCTTCTCCGTCGACCGAATCCTCCACCGAGCGGGCGAGGTGCGCGGCCCCCAACTGGGCCGCTAACTGCCCACTTCTCTCTTCGGCATTTCTTCAAACATCTTTTCCTCCATTTCTCAGACCGACCAAGCTCACACTCCCAGAAACAAGTGGTGTTCCAGATTTCATTCGCCAGTTCCACAGCTCCGTCGCTTCCGCCACTCAGAGATGCGTCGCGTTGCTTCAACTGTTCGCTTCTCAGAACCCATTTCTCAACAGACTCTCCTCCTTATCTGCCCACTTCAGCCAGGTATGTGTATATATGAATCACTGGTTCCTGCTTTCATTCAAATTGCCATTTGTTGGCTTGAGATGCATTGATTCTGGTTAATCAGAGCTTTGGTTTGTAGAATTATTTTCTTGGAAGCTCTCCGTCCCCATTTGCTTTTCTTTTGTGGGCGCGAGAGCAGGTACAAATTCTATTGGAAAATTCAACCTCCAAGTAAAACACCTGGCTGCTGAAATTTCTTTCTTTACTGAACAATCTGCTGTGAAAGTTTGATGCTATGCATGTGTCATAAGCCACTGGGGAAGTGAAAAAAGAACAAGGAAAAAAAAAAAGGGATAAGTAAGAAGGAATCCAAAATTTCTTGTTTGGTTTACTGTAGAAAGTAGGAAGAAAAAGAAAATCAAATACCATGAAAATTATTCAGAAACTTGTACAATTTCTAGCTCCCATTAAGGAGCTATCTTATTTTCTAGCTCCCAAGTTGCTGTCATTAGATTTAATTTTTAGTATTCATTGTTTGTAGCTTGGCAGTATAGGGGTTGTAGTTATCACTCTCAGTGCCATAACCATCTTACTCCCAAGTAGTGCTGTGGTAGATTAGAGGCTGAGACCTCAAGAAAGTAAGATTATTTTTCTCATTTGAAATTGATATTTGGGAAGAAAAAGAAAATCAAATACCATGAAAATTATTCAGAAACTTGTACAATTTCTAGCTCCCAAGTTGCTGTCATTAGATTTATTTTTCAGTATTCATTGTTTGTAGCTTGGCAGTATAGGGGTTGTAGCT
Source organism: Vitis vinifera (assembly GCF_030704535.1). Taxonomy (NCBI): domain Eukaryota; kingdom Viridiplantae; phylum Streptophyta; class Magnoliopsida; order Vitales; family Vitaceae; genus Vitis; species Vitis vinifera. The sequence continues at coordinate 1,562,428 of NC_081808.1, read as the reverse complement.
ATCACTCTCAGTGCCATAACCATCTACTCCCAAGTAGTGCTGTGGTAGATTAGAGGCTGAGACCTCAAGAAAGTAAGATTATTTTTCTCATTTGAAATTGATATTTGGGAAGAAAAAGAAAATCAAATACCATGAAAATTATTCAGAAACTTGTACAATTTCTAGCTCCCAAGTTGCTGTCATTAGATTTATTTTTCAGTATTCATTGTTTGTAGCTTGGCAGTATAGGGGTTGTAGCTATTACTCTCAGTGCCATAACCATCTACTCCCAAGTAGTGCTGTGGTAGATTAGAGGCTGAGACCTCAAGAAAGTAAGATTATTTTTCTCATTTGAAATTGATATTTGCTTATCATAAGATTAACAATGGTGGGAAAATAAGATCAAGAGCTGATTTGTTGAAGTTGTTGGAAATAGTATACAGTGAAAGCTCTTTATGCTATTTCAAACAGGTTTCTTGTTCCATTAATTGGCATGAATAAAATTGAATGCTGCTTTCAGATTCATTGCAGAAAGCAGAGGAATTTGAACCCTTTGTCCAATCAAAACTTTGCTGCCATCTTACCGGGTGATTCAGTGGCGGGGATTGTGGTGGCTAATGGCATCCTCAATTTCTTGAACATCTATAACACCTTGTTGATCGTCAGGCTTGTTTTGACCTGGTTCCCAAACTCTCCTCCTGCCATTGTTAGTCCCCTCAGGTGAGCCTCCAACCATTTGATTTTCTTTTTCTTTTTCTTTTTCCTTGTATTAAACACTATTGTTTCATTGATTAAAAGAAAAGTCTTGATGTCTTCTCCCTCCCATACTGTGTACATGGTCCAAAAACCTATTCCACCTGAATGTCAGAGTCCATTTCTCAGACCTCTGCCTTCAGAATCACACTGGGTCTGGTACAATTTATGGTTTTAGGAACAACCCAAGTAAGAATTGTGAATTTTAGTTGGGGGGTCGTCTTACTGCATTCTGAATTTGATTTGTTTCAACCCTTTTTTTTTAAAAATAAAAAATCTTTAATGTAAATGCTTTTTTGTTCAGCACTTTATGCGACCCCTACTTGAACATATTCCGAGGGATTATCCCACCACTTGGAGGGACTTTGGACCTCTCTCCCATACTGGCATTCCTTGTTCTAAATGCCTTCACTAGCACTGCTGCCGCGCTTCCTGCTGAACTTCCAATGGCTGGAGTACCTCAACAAATCCCTTCATCTCATACAAGGTTGTTTGATCTTACAACAACACAGAAGAAATGGATGAGAAGGCTCTGTGGGAATAGATCAAAGAGCTCCAGCAGTGTCAGTTAGGTCTATTTAGTTGATTTCCACTGCTTGCTTTTTCAAATTTCACACCCTCTTAACTGTGGTACTTATGAGGTATACTCTCTCTTTTCTCTCATTCTGAGCTATGGATAGTAATCCTCCGGCAGTTTCTTTTACTTAAACTTGCTGAATTGTAAAGATTCTTTTGTTATATATTGATGGTAGTAATATACATATATTTCATATAATTCAAATCCAGTTTCCAAGATCATGTTTATGTCTAATTTGATAAGGTATGAAAATTGACAGCAGCAACAGCCTAGCTCTGATGTTTAGTGTTTCTGGGCCAATACTCAATTGGGTAATCGATGGTTTAGGCAATCTTGAACATCATTATACTTCTACATAAATTCTTACTTTATCAACTTTTTTTTTTTTTCTCTCTCTAATTTTGTAAGTATTTCGAGAGTTCATGGTGATACAGACAGCATCAGATTCCAAATAGTTAATGCAGCCAGCATCAAGTAGAAATTTTTGTTAATGGAGAATAGTGGTGTCCTTTTCCACTACCTTAGTGTCATCCATCCATTATAGTAGTTAGAACTTCATGAATAAGCTGCCTACTCCTGATCTCCCTAAAGAATATAATCTTTTTTTCTAGAAAGATTCTCAGCTGGGGAAGTTTGTCTATGGAGAGTTTGCCCTTAATGTGAACCATACCATTCTCACCAGAAAACTGGAATTTTGAAATGAATTTTTTTTTGATGCCCTGGTAGAATAAAGTCCCACAATTTAAAATGGGTGGTTTGTGATAAGAGGTACTTTCCTGAATGGATCAAGGAGCTACATACAGGAGTGCTAGGTTTTCTTCATATGAGAGGCTGGGGGCTATAGGCTTGGCTCTGCTTGCTGTGGTTTCTCCTCTCTACATTGATCGCAGACCCGTGCTTGATCCTGAACTTGATGTGCAGCCTATCAGCCTTGTTTCCTGGCTGCCTCTACTGCTCATGGTCTTGATATTTGCCATCACTTTGTCTCAGTATTTGGACCGGCGCTTCTCCAGGTTTGATCCTTACTGGATTCACAGGGTTGGAGGTTCGTCTGTTGGGATTATTGTTATTCTCATGGTTCTTGCATTGGTTTTGAAGTGTAAAGCTTCTATAAATAACCAGGATGTTTGAAGGATACCTGGGAGTTCTTTATCTGGTTGGTTTTTAGTCTTGAAATATTTTATTTTCTGCTTTGCTAGAAAGGAAAAATAAGTGAATTCTAGTGCGGTCTCTGTTCCTCAAGGTGAATGAATATGATCTGATAAGCCTTTGAGCCCAAATAAATCCCCTTCTCCTTACTGAACCATTCCAACAGTCCTTCCTGTCACACCATTTCCTTTCTTCTTCTTCTTCTTCCTTTTATTTTTTAATTTAAATTTGTTTAGTGATTTTGGTAGTCAAATTGAACAGGGGTTTTAAAACCTATTATTGCAGATGTTATGTGGAATGCAAATGTGAATTTTCAGTTGATTTAAAAAGAACATTTCTAAGTCATTAGTAAAATTCCATTGTCATTGCTCAAGAAAATTGTGTTAGAGATTCTTGAGACCACAAAAATAAAAACAAAAAGAGAGAGAGAGAGAGAGAGAGAGAGAGAGAGAGAGAGAGAGAGAGATTAACTTTGTAGTACCCATGAGATCATCAGAGGTTTAACTTTGTAGTACCCATGAGATCAGAGGGTTAAAGTGTTTTTAGAAGAGTAATTTACTTTTTTTTTTTTAACAATACAAGTAAACACTTATTTTTAAGAAAAATCACTGTTAAATTGGGTGGAGACATCATTGCCAAAAGACAATAAAAAAAAAAAAAAAAAAAAAAGAAAAAGAGAAGAAAAAGATCTCTCATCAGCTAAAAGTGGATGTTAGCAGCAAGAATCATAAGCTTCTTTACCTGAATTCATTCATCAGAATGAAGCAGTGACAGAAACGTTCTGGCACAAGAATCTCTATGGAGGTGTTTGTTTCATGGGAAACTGAACAGAACTAAAATGAAAATTAAAAATATGTGCCCATGAATTTCTACCTAAAAAACATAGAAATGGGGGAAACACATTGACACTCAGAACATCATATCATACCTGCGTTTTGCTACATATTTTCGATCTCCAACCTATGAAGTAACATTTCAGCCTATATCTGGAATGTCAGGTCAATTAAAATGGAAGAAATTTGATTTATTCAATCTAATCATGCAAATTATTCAATATCCCATCCATACTATACACTTCTCAGATGCATAATGTCTGAACACATTCTCAGGAAAAATGCAACAGGAATTGATTACATACCTCTGAAAACACACTTCCAATTTTGTATGAATTTCCAAGAACAGTTCAGTATGGTGTCCATATCCTCTATTCTGCTGTCAAAATATGGTGGGTGAAATTTACTATTAAATACTAAGAATGACATTGGTGCAAGGAAATCAATGACCAAAGGTATTTTCCTGATCAGCTGGGAGATGCCAAGCGATGAATCAGAAAACATCAGGTAGCTGAGTGTTTCCAAACTTCAAGAATCAGGGTCTATTTGTCACTGGGGAATAGCGCAATGGAGATTGTTGAGGTTCAATGAGGTCAAGGTGTCCCAAGACCTTATTAGGCCCACTTAATCCAATGATCTGAACACGAGCGTTTGAGTGGCCATGGACAAATCTATGGGTAATCTGCAGAAAAGAGACCAAAAGATCTTAACCCAAACTGTCTGAAGTGTTTCCAATGTTCAACATGATGAAAAATGAGAATATGACAAATTTCCCTCTACATTGACAGGCATGGTTGTAGGAGTTTTCAATTCTTTAAATTGAGATTTTGAGGCATGGCCAACCAAGTTGAACAGTTAAAATCTATGGGGTGAGATGCTATAATGTTATGAAATACGTAGTTTTTATGTCCATGTCGTTCCATTCACCAACTGGTGGTATGCTCTCAGGCCCTCCCACTGAGTACATGCAGTACTCCAGTCTTTGACCAATCACTGAACCTAAATCAATGCCCAAAAAGGCCACTAGGCCGGTAATCTGCAGTGTCACTAGAGTGAATGAACTACATGCAAGATAAAAGCCATGCAAAGGCAACAACCAAAAAGAAACTCAACCCTTGGTGCAGAGGGGTGGCTATGGTTGATGTAGGTTCCAATGCAGGTCAATCTAGAGAAAAATGTGGGGCCATCCCTATGCACCAAAGAGAAGGATATTTATTTTGAGAAATACTCAAAATTTACTACAATAAAATTTATAGTGAAATACCCGAAATAATTAGGAGAACATAAATGATGCAGCACACAATCATCATTAGTGTCTATTTTTAGCCTCCTACATCATTAGTTTCTATTTCCATTAGTTTCTATTTTTAGTTTCCTATTTCAATTATTTCCTTTATTTTTGCATTGCAAATATTATTTAAAGGCTCATTGTAATTGTTAGAGAGGAGTTCAATATATTTTTCAAAATTATTTCCCAAATTTCAGATCCTATTGTGATCTTTGTGTTTGTTATTAAGTGTTTCTTTTGTTTCATTTCAAAACAAACCTTCCGCTGCACCAAAATTGGAATCAGAGCAAGGATTGTTACCTCGATCTGATGGCTAACGACGATTCTAGTGGAAAATGAATTATCGACGATGAACGACGGTTAAAAAAGATTGAGCAGTGACTCGACGAGATCGATGAGACTCTTCGCAACCTCATGCAGATGGTGGTTGCATTGACTATTGAAGGGAAATGTGAACCTATGAAGCAATGACTTGACCAACGTGGCGACTGGCAAGAGGACAGCTATGACGACCAACGCCGGCCACAGATCGGTTCGGAAATCAATGGCGGAGGCCCGATTCGCACGAATCCAATTGCAAATCGTGATTTTCGCGAGCCTTATCCATTAAAAGTGTATGAGCGTTGGAATCGGCGAGCTCCTAGGCACCGTGATGACGACAACCTCCAATGAGGAGTTTTTTATGAACAAGATGAGTTTTGTCCACCTTTTCGAGATGGTGATGATTTTCAACTTCCATGGTGGAGGAATATTCAACAAAGGTAGCAACGGAGATTGGATTATTCATCTGGAGAAGGAGATGATTTTCATTTCAATTATCGAGCTAACAATCGGGGTCAAAATAACCAAGAATTTAAGATGAAGATGAATTTACCAAGTTTCGATGATTGACTACACATTGAAGATTTTCTCGATTGGATCTATATTGTCAAAAACTTTTTTGACTATTTGAATATTTCAGAAGAAAATCAAGTAAAACTTGTGGCATATAAGTTAAAAGATGGAGCTTTTGCATGGTGGAAACAACTTCAATATAATCGTCAATGACAAGGAAAACAACGTGTTCGTACTTGGCCTAAGATGAAATGGTTATTACAAGGACAAATTCTCCCTCCAGATTATGAATAATTTTTATACCAACAATATCAAAATTGTCGGCAAACCAACCGGATTGTGAACGAATACATAGAGGAATTTTATCGATTAAATGCCTGAATGAATTTGACTGAGACGAAGAATCAATTAATTGCTCGTTATATTGGGGGCCTAAAGTTGGTCATTCAAGATCGATTGGCTCTTCAAGAGGTTTGGACCATGATAGATGCAATTAATTTGGTAATGAAAGTGGAAAGTCAAATCAATAGGTCCATGGTGCGTACTCAGGGTAACTTTCGCCGATCAACCCAAGAAGCTTATTCTGCTCCAAAGGGGACAACAACTTCAGGCAGCAATGATAATAGCAATAAAGATGCCCCTTCAACTCAAAATTCGACACAAAATCGAAGTGAAACTTCAGCCCCTATTCGATCTAATACTCAAGGCCAAAACCAGCAACAACAACAAATCAATAATGACCCTTATGCGCGTCCAAATCTAGGGAAGTGTTTCTGGTGCAACCAGCCAGACCATCTTTCAAATAATTGCCCGAATAGACGATCTGTTAACTTTGTAGAAGAAGGTGGCAACGAAGTGGAACATGTTCTTAAAGAAGATATCTACGAGGGTGCTAAGTTTGTAGAAGGAGATTTGGGAGAAGAAATGGTGTGCATTGTCCAACAACTTTGCTTACCCCAAAAAAGTTGGACAACTCTCAACGACATAAAATATTTTGGACTCTATGCACTATTCGTAATAAAGTGTGCAACGTGATCATTGACAGTGGAAGTAGCGAGAATGTTGTTTCCAAGGCTTTGGTGAAGACACTAAATTTGAAAACTGAGAAACACCCTTCTCCATACAAGATTGCATAGATTAAGAAAGGCCCGAAAGTTCAAGATTGTTTTTTGGTGGTTTGACAAGAAGATTGTTTTGATGCTACAGTCTCAATCGTTAGAAAACAATTTGGTTACTAAGAAAGATAAACCGTTATCCACCAACATAACAAGCCCAAATTTCTTTAAGCAAGTCAAGGAGCCGCACACAATCATCATTAGTTTCTATTTTAGATTAGTTTTTATTTCCATTCATTTCTATTTTTAGTTTCCTATTTCAGTTATTTCCTTTATTTTTGCATTACAAACATTATTTAAAGGCTCATTGTAATTGTTAGAGAGGAGTTCAATATATTTTTCAGAATTGTTCCCCAATTTTCAGATTCTATTATGATCTTTGTGTTTGTTATTGAGTGTTTCTTTTGTTTCATTTTGAAACAAACCTTCCGCTGCACCAATAAAAATTGTATATGCAACAATAAAAACAATGTTTGTCAGACCAAAGTTTAAATATATCTGGCCTGCAAGAACATGTATCTTTCCAGGGAATGAGTACCTGTGTACATCCAAAGAGCTTAAGCAACCTCAGTGACGAGCAGCTGTCCACAATCAGCCCAAATGCCTCATCTTTTAAATTTCGACACCAAGATAAATCCAAAGTCAATAGAGTTCTCCAACACTTGGTAAGAGACACAGCGGTGCTGTCCCCAACCTGTAATAAGTCACATGTTAGAGTCATTACTGAGATGCAAATAGTCCATCTCTCTCTCTCTCTCTAATCAATTAATCCAGAAATGTAGTCCCAGAACAGCCCATTCTGATATCAAGCTTAAATCTAATCAATCCATTCTGCAGAACTGATTCTGCAGCTCCATCATAATGTAGATAGGCAGGGATCAGCACACAACAATTGATATTCCAGACACTTAAAAGAAAGCATACCACCCCCCACCCCCCCGACACACAAAAGAAAAAAAATGCAACAGTGAACAAATATTATTGCTTGGTTTAAAAAATAAAGAATATCCAGGAAGAGACAGGTTAGAAAAATCATGCATGGTAAAAACACTGCTACAGGGACCAATATTATTCTTGGCAACCGGTTTCTGAATATTATAAAGAAAAAGAGAATATTCCACAAAAAATACATTCAATCACAGGCTGCAATTGTCTCACCTTACTGGAATGATTCAGAGAGAGATGTTTCAGAGACTGTCCAGAAGTTTCCAAGAATGCGGCTATAGCTTCATCACTGACATGTAAAGAATACCAACAAAATTAATAAGATTGTTTGAAGAACAACTGAGTATGCAATTAGCCATCAACACTTGGGAACTCCAACAAGGAAAAACATAACATGAGGGAACCTTAGTAGTGCCTAGCAGAAACACAAGTATTATTATCCACAGTTCCCACGTATTTGGGGCCAGCTACGTGATTCCAGCAGGTTCCCGCTTTTACAAATGTCAAATGTAAAATTTACTCACATAGCCAAACAGAAAATAATAAATAAGTCAATAAATAAAAATATTTTTACCCAAAGAATGCTTGGGTTTCCAAAGAACTAGGTTAGGGACAGCTCTCTCAACTCAACACAACAAGACCAATTTTTTTTTTTTGATAGGTAAATTTTTGCCCCATTGGGACTTGAACCTGGAACCTCACACAAACCTCCCCATCCCTTTACCACTTGAGCCAGGCCTCAACACATCACAATCTTAATACTGACCCAGTTAAGAAATAGCTAGATAACCATAAATCTCCTTCCAATTTCCACAAGTGAAAAAAAACCTTCTGTACTTAGATGAATATGAGCATTCTGCACTTCATAACTGCAGATTGAAAAATATGACAAGAATTTTTTGTGCTACAAAAGGGAATCATTGCAGACCATTATTATGTTGATGCACCCCACAAACTTGAAGGTCCTCAATAGTCAATTCTAGCATTCAGAAAAAATTATTGCCATGCTGCAATTGTAAGCCCCATTAACTATCCTCTTTGAGTAAACCAAATGAAAAACAAAGTGGTTACAAATTTTATTTGATTTTATTTTATTTTTAATAGGTAAAAACAAGATAGTATTGAGAAGCAAGTGTAGTAACAAATAGCCTTTCCATAAATGTCTGTTTCTCAGTATTCAATAAGGATTAAAGTTTTGTGGAATATCAGTGATTTTTCTCTGAAAGTTCAGTGTATCAGCAGTGGCTGATATGATTTTTTGGACTAAAATTTGGTTCAGCCAAGTTTTGGTGATTAATTGCCAATTTTTGTGATTTTTTCACACTTTTTCCAATACGTCACCTATATTTCAGCGGGAATATTGTGCTCATCCTGCATTATTTATTTTTTGAAAAAAGAAAAGAAAAGGAAGGTTTGGGCCACTTGATCCTGAGTTCTCGCCTACGCAAAATGCTTCGCACAGCCATTTGGGCAACTTTGCCCTATATCATATAAGCTATAACATACATATTTATTTCATATATGTCTCCTGCATGGCTCTAGATTTTATATCTTCATGTAACAGATAAATATGGAAATAAAAGTTTAATTATCTTCTTTTCAAAATTCATTCAATTGATTGTTGAACATAGAAAAACTATTATGACAAATCTTCATATTGTATCCTTTTTATATCTTTTGTATAGTAATTAAATACAAGAAAACATAAAATAGTAAATAAAATTATAAATATTTTAAACAATATATATGTTGAGAGAGAGAAAGGAGAAAAACCTTATTTTCATTCATCTAATCTCTACTTACAATTGAGAGATATATATATACAAGGCTAGGAGTCCTAACTACCATACATGTGACCTATATTAACAAGGAAAGATAGTATACTATACATACATTATATTCAACACTCCCCCTCAAGCTGGAGCATATACGTCATATGCACCAAGCTTGTTACAAATATATTTAATCCTAGGACCTCTGAGAGATTTAGTGAAGATGTCTGCTAGTTGATCATTTGAATTGACAAAACTTGTAGCAACACATCCTGATGCGATCTTCTCTCTAATGAAATGACAGTCAACTTCAATATGCTTGGTCCTTTCATGGAAGACTGGATTGGATGCAATATGTAATGCGGCCTGGTTATCACAGATGAGTTTCATCTGTTCATCCTTTCCAAATCGCAACTCCTGAAGAAGATGTCTCAACCATATGAGTTCACATGTTGCCAAAGCCATAGCTCGATACTCGGCTTCAGCGCTAGATCTGGCCACTACATCTTGTTTCTTACTCTTCCAAGATATTAGATTACCTCCAATAAAAACACAGTACCTTGAAGTGGAACGTCTATCTGTGGGTGACCCAGCCCAATCTGCATCTGTGTAACCAACAACTTGAGTATGACCTCTGTTCTCGTACAATACACCTTGGCCTGGTGTACTTTTGATATATCGAAGAATACGGATTACGGCATCTCAATGGCTATCACATGGTGACTGTAGGAATTGACTAACAACACTCACAGGAAAAGAAATGTCTGGACGAGTAATGGTGAGATAGTTCAATTTACCTACGAGCCATCGATATCTCCCAGGGTCTCCTAAAGGCTCCCCCTGTCCTGGTACAAGTTTGACATTCGGATCCATAGGTGTGTCTACCGGTTTACAGTCTAACATACCGGTTTCTTCCAGGATGTCTAAAGCATACTTCCTTTGAGAAAGGACCACACCAGAACTGGATTGAGCTATCTCAATTCCCAAGAAATACTTGAGTTTTCCCAAGTCTTTGGTCTGAAAGTGGGTAAAAAGATGTTGCTTTAGTTTCTGTATACCATCCTGATCACTGCCTGTAATGACGATGTCGTCCACATAAACAACCAGATAAATACACTGCCCCAAGGAGTTATGATGATAAAAAACTGAATAGTCTGTTGTACTGCGAAGCATGCCAAACTCTTGAACAACAGAACTAAAACGGCTAAACCATGCTCGAGGAGATTGTTTCAAGCCATATAGAGAACGGCGTAACCTGCACACTAAACCAGACTCCCCCTGAGCAACAAAACCAGGAGGTTGCTCCATATAAACTTCCTCGACAAGATCACCATGAAGGAAGGCATTTTTAATATCCAACTGATAAAGAGGCCAAGAGCACATAGCAGCCATGGAGAGAAGCAAGCGGACAGAAGCAATCTTGGCAACAGGGGAGAATGTGTCACCATAATCAGAACCATAAACTTGAGTATAGCCTTTAGCAACTAAGCGGGCCTTAAGGCGATCAACCTGACCATCAGGACCAACCTTAACTGCATAGACCCAACGACAACCAACTGTAGATTTACCAGGGGGTAAAACAACAAGATCCCAAGTGCCATTAGAGTGCAGAGCAGCCATTTCATCCACCATTGCCTGTCGCCAGCCTGGATGGGAAAGAGCTTCATGGGTGCTCTTGGGAAGAGAAACATAGGATATAGCAGAAACAAAAGCAGAATAGGGTGAAGATAATCGATGATAACTCAAAAAATTGTAAATAGGATGAGGGTTACGAGTAGAGCGAGTACCTTTCCGAACAGCAATGGGTAAGTCATGAGGAGAAGGCAGAGCCGGGGCAGGTGAAGCCGAAGGGATAGGAAGTGAGTCAGCAGGTGCCTCAGGAAAAGGGAGAGGAGCAACGACACGCGGGCGACGATGATAAACTTGAAGTGGTCGAGGGGGCATAGCTTCAGGTGGGGAGACAATGGGAATGGGCAAGACTTCAGAAACAGGAAGAGACTCAGAAGTGGTGGAAAAGAATGGTGAGTCCTCAAAGAAGGTGACATCAGCGGAGATAAAGTACCGATGAGTCTCAAGGGAATAACAACGATAACCCTTCTGAAGTCTGGAATATCCCAAGAAGAGGCACTTCATGGCTTTGGCGGCAAGCTTGTCCTGTCCAGGAGTGAGAATATGAACAAAGCAAGTACAACCAAAGACACGAGGAGGAAGGAAATAAAGTGGTTGGTCAGGGAAAAGAAGGGAGTGAGGAATCTGATCGTGTAAGACAGAGGAGGGCATACGATTAATCAGATAACAAGCGGTAAGAATAGCGTCCCCCCAAAAACGAAAAGGAACGTGACTATGGAGGAGGAGAGTACGAGCTGTCTCAACAAGATGTCGATTCTTGCGTTCAGCTACCCCATTTTGTTGAGGAGTATGAGCACAAGAAGACTGATGAAGAATTCCATGATGAGACATAAACGAAGTAAATTGGGCTGAAAAATATTCCCTGGCATTGTCACTGCGTAACACACGAATAGAAATATTGAACTGGGTTTGGATTTCAGTATAAAATTTCTGGAAAATAGAGAATAACTCAGCTCGATTTTTCATTAAAAATAACCAAGTACATCGAGAATAGTCATCAATGAAAGTGACAAAATACTGAAATCCTAAAGTAGACGCAGTCCGACAAGGACCCCAAACATCAGTGTGGACAAGCTCAAAAGGAGACTTTGCCCGATTATTCAAACGCTTTGGGAACGAGACACGAGTATGTTTCCCAAGCTGACATGACTCACACGGAAGCGACGACAAAGTGGAAAAACGAGGAACCATCTTCTGGAACTTGGAGAGACTAGGGTGGCCCAGACGATTGTGAATGAGGAGAGGAGCATCAGTGGAAATGCAAACTGCAGGAGATGAATCTGAGGTGAGGTGATAAAGGCCTTGAGACTCACGTCCTATGCCAATCGTCTTCCCCGTACTCCGGTCCTGCAAGGTCACAAATTTATCAGAAAAGGTAATAGAGCAATTAAGAGTACGAGTGATTTTGCTGATGGAAATAAGATTAAAAGGACATTCAGGAGTATAAAGGACAGAAGTGAGAGGTAGAGAAGGCAGAGGAAGGGTCAAACCAATACCTTTAGCCACAGTTTGAGAACCATTAGCTAAGGTAACAGTAGGTAAATCAGAGGTAGTAGTAATAGAGGAGAAAAGATCCTTATTACCAGATAGGTGATCAGATGCTCCAGAATCTAGAATCCAGGGTCCAAGAGACGATGTGTGGGTAAGGCAAGCAGAGGCATTACCAGGCTGGGCAACAGAGGCAATAGAAGCCTGAGATGTCTGAGATGCAGAGGAGCTCGGAGGCTGAGGCAGCGGAGAATCAGAGGACTGGGCCATATGGGCAGTGCGAGGAGGTCTTCCATGTAACTGATAGCAACGATCACGAGTGTGGCCAAGTTTATTGCAATAGGTGCAATGAGGACGTTGGCCTCTACCTCGGGTACCACTGCGTCCTCCTCGAGAGGTAGTGTGAGAAACTAACACAGAAGAATCTGAAGCGCTAGCAGATGGCAAAGTCTGTGTGGACGAGAGACGGAGGAGGCGAGCAAACACGTCATCCAAGGACGGAACTGATGAACTACCAAGAATCTGATCACGAATAGGCTCAAGATCCGGACGGAGGCCAATAAGAGTAAGGACCATGAAGAACTTGTCAAGCTGCGTTTGTTGAGCCCCAACATCAGGAGTAAGAGGCATCACAGTCAAGAACTGCTCCTTAAGAGAGGCAATCTGACCAATATAAGTAGATAGATCCAAGTCCTGTTGGCTGAGATGGACAATAGCAAAAGCCACCTTATAGAGACGCTGGATATCATTCGTGTATAATCCTTTGGCCTGAGTCCAAAATTTAAAACAAGTTTTATAGGCCTGAAGATGAAGAAGAATCCGGGGATCAACCGATTGCCATAATACACTACATAACTGGGCATCTATCTTCCTCCACTGTACGCGGTCAACCTCAGGGATATCTGCCTCCTGGGTAACCAAGTGATCTTCATATCCTTGACCCATAAACCAAAGTTCAACAGAGGCAGACCAGGAGAGATAATTCTCACTGCCAATCAATTTCTCTGAGGTAATCAGAGGAGATCCAGAGATAACAGAGGTAAAGATCTGATTTTTGGTGGTCATATTCACGTATTTGGATCGAAGAGAGCCCTAAGATGGGTGCAGATTTCGGCGGAGAGAGACAAACAGTGAAACCACGGCTGTGAGAGGTGCAATCAACGGAGAAAAAGGTCGTGACGTGCCTGGAGAGGAAGAGAAGCAGTACCCAAGCCTCGGAGATGGAGAGGAAGCCCTGCCAGATGTGGTCGGAATGGCAAGAAAGCCAAAAAAAGAACAAAAGGTGGAGATGCAGGGCTCGGGGGGGGCTGCCGGAGGGCTAGAAGGCCAAGACGCCGCCGGACGAGCCTGGAGATGTGTCGGACGTGGCCGGAAAGTGAGCCACGCGCCGTCACGCGCCGGCGCGTGGGTGACAGTCCGACGGGGAAGATCGGCGCGTGGGGGCGCGTGAGACTCCGGTTGCCGGTGGGGTTTCCACTGGCGTGTAGATCAGCCTCCGGCGGTTCGGAATATGTGGTCGGTGCCCGGAAAAGAGGTCGCCGGAAAAATTCGCCGGAAAGGGTTGCCGGCGTGGTGGAGATCCGACGGCGATGAGGTTGTCCGGGGTGGTTCGGGAAGAGAGGGTTCGCCGGAATTGAGTACACGGCTAAACCGAAAAATTAGGTTTTCTCCTATATTAACAAGGAAAGATAGTATACTATACATACATTATATTCAACAATATATATAGATAGATAGATATATATCATCATTTTTTTTTATAGCCGTAAATACATTCAAACTAAATAGATCATCATTTTAGTTTTCAAGTTCTCTATGTACTATTGTTGAAACTAAATATATCGTCATTTAATAGTTGTTCTAATATTTTTATGGCTTTCGATGAATTTCTGGTGCACCGACTTTTCTTTCTTTCTTTTTTTTTTTGCATTTCCATCCAATATTTCCATAAAACCCAACCACTAATATTTTCACATTTTCTGATACTTCAATCCTTGGTATTTAACAAGAATTTCTACCATATATTTAAGAAGAGTGCGTATAGCATGATTGAAAAATACTAGAAAGAAATATACCATGACCTGATACAGCATTTAATTCATGCATTAATGAAACTGAAAATAAGGAAGTAAATATTATTTAACAAAAACCTGAAGTTGTTCCGGCAAAGTCTAAGTGTTTGGATTGACCGACAACCATTGGTGAGATAATGTAGTGCTGAGTCTGTCAATAGATCCAAGTTGGAAAGGTCAATGGCAGAGAGACTGGAACAAGTGCGTCCTATTGCTTCCAATGAATCATCGGTTATTTTGCTGCAACCAATGGAGACCATCTATCATTAATTCATTATAGAAATATATAGAAGTTGATGCTGAAGATATAAAGGTCCTATAGTTAATAAATCAACCACCAAAACAAGTCAAAGGGACCCACAAGCAATTGGCCAATACAAGTTCCTTCATATTTGAACCAAGAGCAGTGACTATTTCAGAAATAAAATCATCACAGACTGTCTGAATGCCTGCAACTGACAATACTTCTAAACATTCCAACCGTTTCAAAGCAGGCAAGATAAGCATTGCATTGATGTTTTGGCAATCATCTATAAATAGCTCCTTCAATGTATGTCCCAACACTTCAGCCACAACATTGATGGAAGAATGGGTGAGAAGAGAGCACTGGCCCAAATTTAGAGACTGCAGTCTACGCGCTGATGTAACAAGTACACCTATCCCTTCATTCAATAACCGACATGCACCCCTCAGAGACATTGTAGATAAAGCAGGCAGACAATTTGAAGACCGAGCTATGGTGCCTAGCAATGTGCTGAGAGTCATGCATCGCCCACATAGATCAAGTTGTATCACCTGCTTTCAGAACACAAGAACTTTTCAGGTTGACAAGAACATTTAAAACAGAAAAATGGCATTACAATGTGAGGTGAAAATTTATCAAGCTTCCACTTATCTATCAACCATAACAAAATCACTTAAAGAACATCATGTGGAACTGAATTGCCAAAAACCAACCTGGTAATTGATGCAGTAGCTACGTCAGTAAGTTGGCTGACTGATATCAACTGTTAAAAGAGTTGGAATTTTTTTATAACCTTCTAGTTACTTTGTAGTTATTCAAAAATCCACACGCATGGATGCATACGCAATGGCTGTTCACTGTGATCTTGGTTATATAGCAAAGTTGAAGTTTAAAGATCATCAGCTCAGCACTGCTGAGTTACCCTAATTACCGGATGGGGGGTTCTACAATTATATCAGATCCACTTGGTTGATAATTTGATTGTAAGCATGGTTCTTAAAATCTGTTCAAACCTCAACCATACCCAACTCTATGTTTGAATCCTAATTGAGAAAACTCCTAAAATATGTATTTAGATATTAAATAATTACAATTTGAAGACTAGATCCTAACCAATTTTATGGCACAAATAAAAATCAAAAGCCTTTAGGTGTAATGATGAGCATTAATTATGTTTGTATTTAATTTCTCGTCCATTCTCATAAAAATAATAAGTGAGTTATTCCTTTCTATAAGTGAGTGTCGGAAAATGGTAATAGAGGGGGCAAAACCAGAGTAAATATGAAGTACTCACCTGGCACCCAGAGAAAAGCAAAGGACCAAATAACGGACAAAACCCTACCTCCACAGGAACTAGACTGCTGAGTAATCAACAAAACCCATAAAGGAGGGCTGCCCATCCCCCACCTTCTCTTTGGGGCAACACAATTTCTTTTAGCTTTCTTTCAGAAGTTCCAATCCCCTTAGGAATTCTCCTATGTGCCCCTTCTGAAGATACCAGGCTAAG
Source organism: Vitis vinifera (assembly GCF_030704535.1). Classification (NCBI taxonomy): domain Eukaryota; kingdom Viridiplantae; phylum Streptophyta; class Magnoliopsida; order Vitales; family Vitaceae; genus Vitis; species Vitis vinifera. Next base: position 1,546,243 of record NC_081808.1, on the reverse strand, counting down.
CAAAGGGGAGCTCTTCTGTCTTTTCTTTTCTTTCCTTTCTGCCTAATGAACTTGCCAAGCCAACTAGAACACATCTCTCACTACTCGTATGAACATGTGAGGATTCAGCACAATCAGAAGAACATTACTACACGTCCTGGGCTACAGCAATGAGATGATTTTCTGACTCTTTGTCATTTGATTTGCAGATGCAACACCTACTGGACAAAATATGTGCAGTTAAAGGAGGCTTTCACTAAAAATAAAAAAACAATAAGGACTAGTAATTTTCCACCCCAAACATCTGTTTCTCTCTCCAGACTGTCCCAGTCTATGTACACAGGCCCTATAAAGCATACACCATCTTCAACATCCATTCATGGAACTCTCTAATAGAACTCAGAATCCAATAACCCATATTTCTGCTCAGCAACAATCATTTTTCACAGTAATTTCTTCATTCTAAACTGAACTAAATAAGCTGTTGATTCTTATCTTCTAAGCCTGATGACTCACCACACATCAAGGTAAAGTTACAAGGAGCATTGCCACTTAATGGACATAAACAGAGCACTAGATATGCCTTCTGTGCAGATATGGACACATGTTATATAAGAAAAGCATAACATATGGGATCCAGAAACACCTAGTCGAATAAAAAAAATAGATTTTAAAAAATACATTGAGTTATTTCTTCATTATTTACATTAATGAAGTTTATTCCTATCTTGGCATGCCACGTAGTCTAATAAATAATTAAGTGCAATAGCAAGCTACTTAAGTCCTATGATGCATGGAATAGTAGTTAATTGTAATGCGCACTAGCAGGATGGGCCAATCTTAGTCTTATGGGCCAGTCCTCAAACACGTGTTGTGGTCCTGAGGCTGTAGAATGGTGGCATTTCTTTTTAATTAAATGGAGAATTAGAATGGCGAGAATGATGGCATCTTCCCCTACATCCATCCCCCCATATTTCCCATGCTTGTGTCTCCTCAAAGTACAGGAGGGTGGGTAGCTACCCTAGATGCCTACCACTTGAATGGAAACCTGAACTTCTCAGCTGACCACTGCTGCCTCTGTCGAGTGTCTAGGACAGGTCTGAAGCCAGCTTAGCTACCTCCTCCTGTCAAAGGGGGGTAGGCTTATTTTTCACCATTGAGTCCTTGGACTGGTTTGAGAACCTTAGTTTGATAACTAGATATAAGGATCATTAAGACAAGAATAGGCTATACATGCGTCAAAACTATCTTGGCTGATTTGAGAGAAAAAGGATCCATGAATGTCCAAAAGACATGTCAACAGACTCAACAACAGAAGGTCTAACATCTTATGACTGATGACTGTTGCATTTTGGATCACTATAAAGAGGGTTTCAATCTTGTAAGATAAAAAATCACCCAATACAATCTCGAGCTCCTTACTTGCAAGATTCTCATCAGGATCACTACCAATTCTTCAAACCCCCTTTCACCATCCATATGGTTGACCTCATCACCTGCTAAAATGTCCGTTATCTACAAATGATAGCACTATCTTAATTTTATAACACATTTAATGATAGAAATATAACAATCAATTCTCTATGCAAAAAAAAATCTTTCATTTTCTTAATGATTTGAATTAATGATAGTGATAGCATAATCTTTATTTTGTAACTAGTTTCCAATAACCAAATAGAGACTTGTGATTTCCTTTTCTAATTTGATAGAGAGATTTTATTTTTATAAATTGTTTTGATTTCACGTTTATTAATTTTTTCCATCTTAGTAACCCTAGTCTTTGTATTTATGTCTGAATAAAGAATGTCACACTTTGATTATATTCTATCCAAAAATTCAAACATGGTAATTTCATATGCTATTATGTGAATGGTCTTTGATTAGATGATAAGATCTTGCTTTTAGAAACCATTCTTCTGAATTAGTTTTACATAGTTTTTAATACATTTTATGTTACATCTACATATTATTTTCTAATATAACTATCCACTAGAGAAATTATTGAGACAAAGTCCTTATGCATTGCACAAGGCAATTGATAGGAGTATCATTCATTAAAAAACGAAAGTTACTAGAAAGGGTATTTTTATCATGTATTACAAACATGAATAAGAAGTCAATGGGGTGCACCAAGGTGTAGATGTAATACCTTGGTCAATACTAACAGGTGTATTATTTATATCAAGCTACCAATTGACTTAAAAGCTTAAGATATTAGATAGTGGATCAATTTATTTAATTTAGGCTAAAGCAATAACACCTTGTCTCATAGGTGACCTTCTTTTGGGCTTGCATGTGGGCTCAATAAATTGGAGGAAATAAACAAGTGGTGAGGCTTGAATAGTGGATCAATTTATTTAATTTAGGCTAAAGCAATAACACCTTGTCTCATAGGCAACCTTCTTTTGGGCTTGCATGTGGGCTCAATAAATTGGAGGAAATAAACAAGTGGCGAGGTTTGAATCTATGATCTCTCATAAAACAAGGCTCTAATACCATGTTAAGCAACAATGTAAATTAAATGGATAGCTTAAAGCCTGAATAATAATAAATAAAATATTATAAGACAAAGCATCAACTAATATATATTTTTGGGTATTTGCATGCTTGTTTCCTTGGCAAAGAGCCATGTGAGGAACACAGGAATGTGTATGATAGTGTTAGTTTCCCATGTATGGTGCCATGTGATAAACATTTGTAAATAATGCTTTAAGAACACTTTTGGATAAAATATTCATGTTTAAATTATCAAACATTTTCCTTTGAATTCTTAAGTTCATTCAAAATTCAAGGATTTAAACTAGTGGGTTGTACACAAGAAAGCATATGCTGATATATGCTTCCATAAAAGATGACATTGCAAAAACCTTCTCCAAAATCCAAATATATGCAAATATAAGTAGGAATTTAAGAGACTTGAATAATCACCTATTTGTTTATCTACAAATTTCTTTTTCTTTCTCTTAGAAGTGTTTCTTAATAACTCTATTAAATTGTCTATTAACCAAGCATACCATAAAGAGCAATTTTATTTTATTTTAATGTAAATGCATTACTATACCAAAGTTGAAACAGGTTGCAAGAACAACATGAAAACTTAAAAATTAATATCAAATTAAAATTAATGAATTATAGCTTTTCTATTTTTGTTAGAACTATTATAATTCTTAAATTTCACAACTCTAAATCTCTATGCATTTTCAACGAGAAACATAAATGATATACATGTAGAAACATAATCATCATGCATGAACTTTATGCAAAAAAATTAAAAAACTTGCTTTTGACGGGACTTCAGAATTCCAAATCGTGCCAACAAGGAAAGGAATTGTACACCTCGGCTCTAGGATGGAATATAAAGATTTGACCAAGAAGACCCCCTTCTTTGAGTCCATTCAGACAACTATATCCTTGTCTTCCCTCTTCATGGATCTTTGACTTCAAACTTGAACTCATTAATGGTTACAAGTTCCCACTGACTGCAGATGTATACTAAAATAGAGGCAGATTCATCAACTAGAAGAGAGACTCTCATTGAAAAAGTTTGGAGGGCATTTATACAACCACTAGAGAAGGCAATTATTAGACTAGTCCTTTATGGGGGTGCATGCTCACATGTGTGATATTCAGCTCTTGAGAACTTTCTTGTTCTTGAAAAAGGTCATGCAGCGCTTCCTTTCATATTTTTTCTTATCTCCTCACAAATTCTCTGCTTAGTATATAGTTTTATTTTCTTAATATTGATATAATTTTTGCATTTTTATCTGGTTTGCAAACTATAATTATATATATATAGTTTAAATTGAAATCCTTTAATTAGATCTGCCAACTGCTAATTTCAAACTTTAATTATATTTAAATCATATCAACCAAAAATTAAGTTGTACCCAACAATCCTTGAAAGTGATAGTTTGTTTCATTTGTTTTGTTGCATGAAGTTTTATCAAACTATCACTGAGATCCTGCACTATAACCAAATGAAAAGAATAAAGTCATTAATGAGTCACTTTTACACCAGGAGTTATCATATTTGTTTCATATGATTTCTATATGACAATATAATAGGTTATAAGCGATTAAACATGCCCTTTTTGACACTAATTAAATACTAATATAACTGAGAATCCAGTTCTCAAAAAAAGAAAAAAAAAATCTCCTCATACTGAAGTTAATCACTCTAGATTGTAAATTTCTTGCAAAGTTCCATGCAGATCTAGAATTTCTAAATGGGGTCAATTTATGAATTTAAAAGGTTATGGAAGAAAACAAGGTAAAGACCTAACATCTTGCCTGTGTTGTAAATGCGAAAAATTTTCACCACTGTTTATTTATTTGTTTTTAGAGTAAAAGTATTCATTAAAGAGAAGCGACCAAAAACCAATATGCAAGAAGCATGCATGTACGAACCACATGCAAAAAGCAACAATCTACAAAATCCAAAAGGGAAAGCCTAACAGTTCTAAGAATGGTATCCCTAAATTCAGAAATAACCAATCCCTTCCATACGCACTGAAGCACAATTGTGGCACTACTGTCCAAATGACCTCCCCATTTACATCCCAGGTCTCAATCCTTTCAATCACACCAACCCTCCCCCAAAATGTCACCCACCAAACCAACACCCGCCCAAACAACCAAAAGGAATTCGGTACACCATACTATTTAATCCAAATAAATGTATCAGACACTTGCATCTAAATACTAATATGACAATTATTGCTAACTTAAGATAAAGAACTTTAAAAGACATCCATATCAAAAGTAAGAATGGCTTACAGTCAAGTTCTTAGTCTTGCAGCGTCTAAAGAGATTGGTGAACTGTTCTTCAGTCATCCATGAACAGTCATCTAGACGTATCTCAGTCGGAGACCCCCTCAGAAGAAGTTCCATGAAATGAGCATTCATTCTCCGACCTCTACAAATGGCTCGACTAATTTTGTGCCTCAGCACATCTGGGATAAGTTCAAGTGAAACTATTGCATCAGAATTTTTGGCAAGGGCATCCACAGATACATCCACAAGAGAAGGAACTAAGCGCTTTGTGATAGTATGGCCCTGAGTTGAGGGCACCCATCCAATCAGCGGCGTGGAGTTCTTTTCAGCAACCAATTTTCGTTTGTTGATCATCTCCATTGCCTCATAGAAGGGACCCTCAAAATCTTCAGCCTTCTTGTTAACAGATGGCTTTTGCGCTTTCTTGCTAATATACACAGCATAGCGCTCCGCTTCCTCAGGATCAAAATGTGCTAGCTGTGGCACAGATCTTCTAGCTATTTGACGGTACCTCACTGCATTCTCCCTTCTTTTTGCTGCATTTGCAATGGCCACAAACAATGCCCTTTGCCTCAATGACATCAAAGTATCTGTTGGCTCCGTATTTTCTCTACTTTGGTTAAAGTCCTTCAGCTCACTAATACCGGAAACCATGCCCTTGTGGGCTTCAGAATCGAGTCCCATTGGCTCAGGTGGCATCATTACGAAATCCTCAGCAACTACTCCGCCCATATCATTCTTTCCTCCCTCATTTTCAGTTCTTCCAATACTCACCCCATTACCAAACCATATTTCTTTTTCCTTTTGCCTATTGGCATTTAACATTGGATGATCAACAGCTTTTCCTTTTCCCTTCTCTTCCCTTGTGTATCTAAAACCCACACCTTCCTCAATCTCAACCCAATTCGATCCCGGCAATTCTTCTCTTTCCTCGGCAATCCCCTTTCCAAACCGAGTCTCATGTCGAAAAAATGTGTCAATCGCACTCGTCCCAGTAGGAAAAATATTAAGATCAAGTCCCCACTCCTTGTTTCCCTCTAAGTCCTCGTCCACAACCATCGCCCCAATTCCCCATTCTCTCTCTTCAATTCCCACTCCACCCCCTCCCAAATTCTCAACTCCCTCCTCTTCTTCGACTCCATCTCCCAAACCAAAAACCCTAGCCCTTTTCGCACTCAAATCATGATGATCAAAATAAAAACCACCACCATTCTCGTCATTCCAACTCCGACCACCATCCCCAAACCCCCTCTTCTTCTCCCCTCCATGAAACCCTTGATTGGCCATCCCGGACCCGAAAGATCGAAACTAATCGAATCCGAAACCTATCAAATCAGAATTTTGAGAAGCAAAACAAGAGAGAAATGGGACTTCGGGCGGAGCAGTTTCAGAGATTCTAGCAGGGTTTACTAACCCTTTACGACTACAATTAAGCAATATTTCTTGAGAATCATAAACCGTCATCGAACCGATCTGTTATAGACTTACAAAATTTTATAAAGAGAAAGTAACCGAGATTCTAGAGAGAGAGTGAGAGAAAGCGAGAAAATTCCGTGGAGAATGAACCGATGCCATTTCCCGCTTCAACGTCTTTATATGTCAGAATATAAGTATTAATTAAATTTTCAATTATTATTTAAGTTAGTACAACGCGCCTTTTTTTATTTTTTATTTTTTTCACATTAATTAGTAATTAATTACTCCGGATATGAAAGAAAAATTGACTGTTTCTTCATGGACACCAAAAATTAATAATGTCTTAATTATATCGGATAAATTTTAATATTGATTTAATTGCGAGCATAAATATAATAATTTATTTTATTAATTATTCGTTAAAGTGAATTTAATATTGTTAATTAATTCGATAATTTAAATTTTTTTGTAGAAAAAAAATTCCTACAAAAAGATAGCAAGTAGACTGTTTCCACACATCAAGTGGTAGTTGTTCAGCAAAATTAACATGACTTTCGAAGTCAAATCTCAAATTATCTTTGGACGATTCTCTTGGTGTCAAACTTTACATCTCCATTGTTAAAAATATGTAATAAAATCTATATCATTGGATAAGAGTACAATCAATATACCGACATACAAAAAGTATACATGTAAGAAGACCTAGTGGGTCTCACTTTTTGGTATAAGGTATAAGGGATTTTGTGGCCGTGCCCAAAATGGAAAGACTCCAATAAAAGAAAAAACCCGAACAGGGAAACTGCATTGGATGCAATAAATTTAAGAGGACAAATTTCCCAGGTTTTCTCGTGAAAAAACATATTAACAGTACAGCTTGCGTGGACTTACACTCGAAAATGAAGCAAAAGAGAATAGGAATCAGAAAATGAATTATAGAACTGATACAACAGAACAAAAGGAGGCTTCAAATCAAAGCCTAAGACAATCCAAATGCCATGGAGTATCATCATCATCATCATCAGCCAAAGGCATGTCCCAGTGCAATCAATAATCCAGCGGCATAGGGCCACAAGCGACGGGTTTGTGACCAATCGTCTGCACTGCTGCACTGATCATTGGCACCGCTGAAGCACCCAGGTTTCGATATCTTTGCTACGCCTCCATCCAAAACAAAGCTGCTATTGCTTTTGCCATTGCTGAACAGCACACACCAGAAGTAGGGAGCTCCACCATCAGAGCCACTCACTGCAGCTCCTAACTCTGTGTGGTTCTTACTGTAAAGAATTTCCAAGCTCTTACTGTTTTTCATTAGAATTTCTGAGAAAGCTTCAGCGGGGCTGACATATTTGGTCTCGCAGCCAAGTAAACGGCCAGTGATTTGGGTGAGGGTTGAGACCTGCACACCACAGTTGGGAGCAAAAGTTTCAGCAAATTGAGATTCTGCAGGCTTCTTGGCATCCTCACCCCCCACTTCACCACAACTGCCTTGGTATGCTTTTATGTATTGTAGAGCAATGCAAGCCAGGCCTGGATTGTCGTAAAGGGCTGATTCCTTGTGTGCAGTCCTGTTATTGTTTAGTGTGGCAACCAGCTCATCAGCGGGGTTATCAGTTACACTTTCTGCAATTTTATTCACAAGGAGGACATTGTTAAATGGGAACATAAACACTAGCAAAAAACTGAGTTTAATAACTTAAAACAAATAAGAAAATTTAAGAGTGTAACAGAGATTGAAACAACGGATATGAGGACCTTTCGCTCATTGTAACTGATTAAACACATACTCCCACATCCACAGAGAGATCAGGCAATTAAAAGCTAGGGTTCCAAATGAATTTGCAGGCATTCATATTTCTATTTTATGTATAAAAAGCTAAAGCTTAATTTCCAAGGGAAGAAACAAAGATGCTATAAGTTGAACAAAGGGTGCAAGGAAGAGTTTCAATGTGAAGGATACAAGTTATGCAGTTGGACTAGCTTGTAGATTAGTCCCCTGAGGATTCCTACTTCCTACTCATAAGGTCATTGCCATGATGACAGGCCACAAGCATGAAGCTCCAACTCAAAGGGAAAAAGTTGATAAGCTAACTCATCAGCGCTGTAAGTACAGAGCCCTAAATGCCAACTGAATTAATAATAAGAAATTAATAACCCAGTTCTATGAACATACAGTTTTCTCTATATTTAACTTATACTAAAAAACTCTTTATTTGGTCCTATGTCCAGGACATGTTGTGAATTGAGGAAGTCCCAAGTGAAAGATAAAGAATGCACTGCTTAGTTGTTGCGTATAGAGTACAAGATTTACTACTGAAACTAGGTTGCCAAATCTTACTTGTCTAGCAAAATTGTGATACCTTATCAGTAGTAGAACAATTTCCTCTCAACACCTATGATACATGCATGTCAATGAAGGTGACATCTAAAAGGCTCATTACATAATGGTTGAGCAGACAGCATGTTTTTCTTTATTAGTAATAACTTAATTACCTTCAATACATTGTGTATGGCAAAGAAATTTGATTACAACAAAAGCTTCCATTATGAGATTTTCAACACCCTCACACACTTACACAAACCCTACTGGTTAAGGCTTTAGGTTCTCTGAACCAAAAATTAGAATATGCTCTAAACATATTTGAAATGCCTAGTCCATGACTTAACCTCTAAAATATCTCTTCACATTGGCGATGATCGAATGCTCTCATAATGTACCAACTCTTACATAAAATCAAAGTACAATTTTCCTTTACATGCTACTCTGATCACACCAGAAAGCCGACCATTACATTCTTTACTGCAAATGAATGCATATGCACACTAAGAGGTTTCTGCATTGTGGGGCAAGTTTTGATATATATATATATATATATAGATATAGAAATATAGGCATGCCTACACATGATGATTATTACAGACAAATTAAATTAGAACCAAATCTTGATTGCCATCCCCATGATACATATGCTAAGTGAAGACCCAAGCTCAGGGCTCCTGATGTCCAAACCTCAGCTTTTGCAATTCCAGACTCAATCTGACCTATTTGCCAAGCAAATAAAACCAGAACCAGAACATCCTGACCCAACCTCATTCACCTTTTACCCAAATCAGACATTGATCTCCATCTATGACGGAACTCAAAAATGCCGTAACAAATCTACTTCAGATATCCTTTCCTAATTTTGATAAATTTGTAATTGTTAGAGTTATAGACAACTGTTGTTTGGATGGACTTGTTTAAAGTATCTATGGAAGCCTTCTTTGTCTGGCCTTTCAGCATTCTGCCAGGCTGATCATCCCATACTGCTTAGTTCTGATCATGCTACTCCACCCTGGTGTGAAACAATGTAATTTGCAAATGTCCTCAGTTAAAAAGAAAATAGAAAGGACAACAGAAAAGGCCCTTTTTTACTCTTAATGTATAGATAAAAAAAAATTATTTTCCTTAAACACAAGTGGAAGCTATCTTTCTTTGCTTCTATTCTCACAGTATCTCCCTTTGATTTTTTTTTTCCTTTCATATTTTTGCATGTTCAACACAATGTAGGTTGCCCATCATTGCATGCATGTCCCTATAAGGTGTCTATGCATCGGACTTGTGTCTGATTGGATGGTAATGTAATTTGAGATTGAGACATGTGTCCACCCGCTGCCATAAAAGGTCCTTTCATACGTACAGCTCTAGTAAAAAGGAAATGAAGAGTGTGTTTGACAATGTTTCTATTTGAAGTTATGTGTTTCTATTCAAGTGCTTCTCCATAAACTCTACAAGTGATTTTTCAATTTTTTAGAAGTGCTTTCTAAATTGTGTTGATCACTTTATTTTTTTCTAGATGTGCTTTTTATGCTGCTAGCATTTTTAGCAGACACTGTCAAATGGGCTCAAAATCAAGTCCAAAGAGCTCATTCTCGTGCTCAAGTTACAGATGCTTGGGACTGTCAAAGCATAGGCTTAATTAGCAGCTACCTGAGCCAGGGTCTCTCAGTTGGCATGTATTGAGAGGATTACTCCCTCCCCAATTAATCACCACATTTCCTGTGACTAACCTTCACTGATTTGTGAAGAAACAACCCATAATCTAAAATCACCCATTAAAGAAAATTGCAAACACCACTAAGACAAATGAAGCTTTAAGGATTTCTTGTTTCGAAGGTAAATTCTGTAGAGCATGCTGGCCGGACTGAATGATCACTAGAAACACAGCACAAATACCCCCGATCTTGAAAAGAATTACATCACATGCCATTTTATCTGTCGGTGAATCACTCCTGCATATTCATTTCGTCTATAATGACCTCACTTGCAATACCAAATCCATAAACAAAATCACATACACCACAAAAGCAAGCAACTCCATTTCCAACATGCACCTTGAATTCAGGAAAAAAAATGTGTAAGATCTTACCGGAGTTTCGACGATCTACCATTACGTTTTAAACAAAATTTTCTCAAATTCAGAGACGCAATCAACAAAATCCGACAATGCAACAACTCCAAATCATCAATACGAAGACAAACAGGAACAACATTTGGACTCAATCGAGAAATAAGCATAAGAACCACTCAAATTTATAGATATTTCCATCAGATCAAGACAAGGATTCCAAATCTGAAAAGAACATGATTTTTAACCATCATTATACTGGCTTCTTTTTAATAATCATATACCTTTTTGAGAACAACGAAGAAATGGAGGAGACTTACTGTGAGTATCAGCAGAAACAGAGAGGAAGACGAGGGAGAGGGAGAGGGAGAGCGAGAGCGAGAGAATCCATAGAGTAGTCGCCATTGTCGAATCTCTCTGCAGAAGAAAAGAGAGATGAGAGCTGGCAAGACAGAGAACCAGAGAACCGTCGGCATTCAGTATCTAGTCTACTTCATTGGGCACTTCACCAAAATGGGTTACGATCTGGAATACAATTACGGAAAATGCCACCCACTTGGTTTATTACAATTCACAGATTCAAAATTCTTATCTTAATTATTGGTAAGATATTTTATTTTATTTTATTTATGAATTTATGGTAAGAAAATTTGATGTTATTTTAGAAAAAAAAATTATTTGTGAATTGAATAGTTGGTCAAATTAATTTTTAGGCATGCTCTATAATTTTTTAAAATTAATATTTGGAATCATTTTATTGTAAAAATAAAATAAATTTAAATTCAATTAAATTGAAGATAACTCTGTTAATAATTTTTTATTTTTTCATAATAATTAAGAAAAAGACACTCTATTTGCTATTTCTATATCTGAAAGGGAAAGCCTTCAGGGATAAATTTGTAATTTAATTTTTCCTATTTTTTTTTCTTTTTTCTGTTAAAAATGGATAAGACTCTCTCTCTAAAACTATGGCGAGGGAGGAGCGAGAGAAACAGTTCTGATGTTTTGTCGACCATGGCCACCACGCCCACCCCTGCGCAACTTAGCAGAAGCCCGTTCAATTCAGCTTTCTCCCGTTCTCGCTTCCCATATTCAAACTCGTTAAGGAGGAAGAACTCTACACCGGTGAGGCGCGCATTGTCCCCCCAGGAATGGCGGGAAAGTAGGCGATTGGTCTCCATCTCTCTTATGCTTTTCCACTGCCTCTCTTTCCCTAAACGTACGCCTCTTTCCCTTACTCCGAATATGTGTTAACTCTGATAACCTGTGTTTTCCGTTTTGAGGCCATGTAAGGCCGCGTTTGGACATGCCTTAGAAAATGAAGTCATTCCATTCTTGTTTCACGCAAGCCCAATTTCCATCAGTTTGGAAATTTCATGGGTCCAAAGACGCATTAATCAAGTGCCAAACCAGTTCATTTTTTAGTCTGGGTTCTGTAATCTCCATCATTGAATTTAATTTTGAAGTGTTTTAAAAGCATTTATTTATTTATTTGCAGATGCTCTTGCTGGCAATATTTTCGACAAATATGTGAAAAGGTAAAGAATATAAAAAAATCTTCAATTGGGTTCCTCTTCAATTCTCTTTGTAGAGCTGTTTTTCCGCAATAAACTTGGAAATTTTGGATTTTTTTTCTTCTTTTTTTTCCCAAATTTTTGTTGAAACTTTCTTTTATTTTTTGATAAATAAGCAAAGAATATATTAACAAGAGGCAAACAGCCACAAAGCATACAGGGTTACACAACGAAGCTCAAACCTCACAAACAAAAACGAAAGAGCCCAGTCACCTCACCAACCCTTAAGTGAATGCGACTCCTCACCAATATACAATCTAGCCTTGTTGAAACTTGCTTTTATTTGCCTGTGTACTAGTATTTATAGTATGTGTTAGCCATCTTGATATGCATTGTTGCATATTTTACCTTGGCTTAAGCTTTGGGATTAATCTGTAATTTCACATGGTTATAGGCTTGTAGTTATGGTTCTTGGAGATCTGTAAACCTCTTTTGCCATGTACTTTGGCTTTTTGCAAGAAGCTGAAGTTGAAATCAGAATAATGATTTGAAAGAGGCATAAGTTAGAGAGGAGCTTTCACCTGAAGCAAACTTATGGTTGCTTCTCAGTTAAGCTATTTTGGTAGTCATGGAAGTCGCAATCATTGTTATTGAAATCACCAAATCACAGTTGTTATCTGGCTTAAAATGAAATGTTTTTGGCTTTTGAAAAGCCGTCCAAACAAAAGCTCAGGTTTATTGGCTTGAACGATAAGCTATTGGCTCATTTCCTCTTTGTTGTCCAAAACAGACAATATCCACGTAGAAAGAAAAAGATCATTATTACAAATGGTATAGAGCTGATCTGTGTAGGACTGTTAGTTCAACCTTACAAGAAGTATCTGTCTATCTGGTCTCGTAATCCCATGAATGACGAGTGATCATAATACCTCACACCAAATAGATTCTTCTTAATTGGCTAGATGTGTTGTAAACCCATGAGTGCCCATTGGATCAAGAATGTATAATATCCATATGGGAGAGAGTAGGTAACTTTTGTGGTGACTGGTACCACAACCTTTTTGTTGATTCCTGCTAGAATTTGTATCCAGAATCGATAGATTTTGCTTCTTACTTCCTCTCAATAGAATTATTGCCATATTTTCAGAACCTCGATATTATTGTTGATGTTACTGGTCACAGGCCATTGGGTTAAATTTTTTGAGGGACTTATGAATTGTGATGATTTGGTTTGCCATTTGTTCTCTCTTAACAATATATCAACAGGAAGAAGCTTGATCCACTGGACGCTTATGTGCCTGCTATTATATTGACTCAATTACAGATAAAGGACTTGGGTAATTCCCCCCTTTTGATTTATCTTACCTTTCTCATTGAATTCACGAAATGTAAAATATAGCTAAATTCGGCATGTTGTCCATTCATTCATTCATATTTGTCACCAACATCTGCTCGAAGGTCCATTTCTTGTAAGACTGGTTAACTCTCATACCATTCTTGTAAGCGAACTATTATTCAGATAGTAATTTGGCTACTTGCTTAGCCAAAACTGTCAGTTTCATCTTATCAGCTCCTTAGATTTTGGTTAATAGAGGTTAATAGTTGATATCGTTTGTCTGTGAATAAATTATGGACCTGGCTCTTTGAAAGTTAATTTACTTGTATTCATCTGATTTGTAGAAAATATAACAGTGTGGCATGAAACAAGTAATTTATGTTTCTATTCCTGTAGTGAAAACTCTGGAAGTTGATCAACCCCAATATGCAGCCTGTCGGTCGCTGCTACGCTATGGCCCTGCAGCATCACTTCGTGTGAATATTCGAGCTGTGAGTGTTGTTACTGATGTTGATCTCTTGTACTTCTATTAATGTCATTGATGTTGGTCATTAGAGTCTTCATTAACACGGTATGTTAGGAGCATCGCTTCTCTCTTCAGGCTTATTCCATTTACTGTCTGGAATTTGCATGCATATGGGATAAGTTATGTTTGGTTTTACTATGGAAAAAAAATATATATATATAATTAAAATTAATTATCTTTAATCTTTATACAAATGAGTTTGATAAAAATAATTCATTGGCATTAAATCTATTTCTTTCATTACTTTTTCTTTCTGCCTATTTTTCCCTTTTATTTTCTTTCGAATTTTCTAAGAACCAATCAAAACCTTTACGGGTCTTGTTAATTTTTGCTTGGAGCTGCAGGTGGCTCAATACGCATCGGACAGTGGCAATGGCAAAACTGCTTTCAATGATGTTGATCAATGTCTGAGGTACCATTTTCATTTTCTTAGTAAAAAATTCTCCCCATTTTTCTTGAGGCAAAGGCGATCTTTCATTCTTCCTAGGAAACCAGATTTGTTTATTGACGACAGTATGCTGTGAGAAGCACCATGATTCAATGAGAGTAGGGGATGATCCACATTAAGGGCTGTTTGGGGATTATTGCAAAATCCTGATAGCTAGTTCAAAGTCATTTCTTTCCAGCTTCTAACACCAGTAACCTGCGAGTTTTTCTAATTTTGAAGAGCGCTGGAGGAACTTGATTCCTTGCTTCTGCAAGCGTCGAGAAGCAATCCGGGAGCCTCAGTTGAAACAATGAAGGCAAAGATTGGTGTTGCCCTTGATGCATTGGACAGGTAATACTTTCACCATATTTCTTAATGTCATACCATGTTCCTCAATAATTCAATAAGATTATTGAGAAACTTTACTTTTTCTACAGCCTTCTCCAAACTGTCCCTTCTGACATTCTAGACAAAGGGAAGGCCATAGCTGATGCCTATAGGACCCCAGACGAAGATGCGGATCCTGAAAACTTGGACCCAGATATGAAGCAGTTGGAATCAATATTATGAACACAGGGCCTTTTCTCTTTCCTTTTTCTATTCCCCTAACATACGGATGAGTAGAACAGCAGATTGTAATATGATCAACAATGTACAAGATGTCTTTGTATGTATTTGCTTTCCTATACAGCATCTATAGTCCTCTATGGGTATCTTTTGTAGTCCTATCCACCATTATCAGTCCATCATATCATTAATTTGAATTCATTTTCCTTTCTCCCCATGTTTAGCTAGAGAAGAAAAACAAATCTTAGAATTGTCAGGAGTTAATTTTAGAAGATCAATAAGAAACTAAAAAAAGAGATAACACAGGATTTAGATTTTCCACTATAATACTCCCCAAGCTTCACACAAAAAGAGGTTATATAATTCCCTTCTTATGATGTGAAAATTAAGAGAAGCTAATACATGTATAAAATCCCTAGAATATCCTTCAACAAAATATGCCCCCTCCCCCTCGGGAACCTTTCCATGAAAGTCAATTTGCACTTGGTGTTCAATATAATTAGGCTCCACACAACTAGACAAGAATTTGGAAAGGAAGATCAAGGGATCAGATATTATAATAAGCACAACTGAGACCAATGACAGTTTGGAGTATTAATATTTTTCCAAATTTTGAAAATGTTGATGAAACAAGCAATATTCATTAATATTGAAAGTAAAAACTGGTTTATTATGTTGTTTACATTGTATTAAGCTAACATGAAGTACCTACATAAGCAAAAATACCAACAACAAAACACATATTTGCCATTTACAATAAATGGGAGCACATTATATAATTATCAAGCTACGGCCATCTGCAAATGAAGCAAATAATCAAGATGGAAAAAGCACAAAATTCTTGATTAGATCATGCAGTTCACAGGCTGCTGAAGATGCGCTTCAAACTGGGGCACACTGCTCGTAATGTTTTCATACTCGCATTGGACAACTATCAGTAGAGAAAGGGGTTTGATCAGAGGATGCAAATAATGATGTATACAATACCAAAGAAAAACAGTAAGTCTTCGGTTGCGATTATGTGGGAATTATTGAAGTAGTTTCAGTAATAAATCAAAATCAATTTTGCAAGGTGACTCACCTTCGGACAAAAGCGGATATCAAGGGTCTCCAGCATGTTGCACTGAGATATGGCAGCTTCTACTGCTTCTACCGTGATGTTGCAAGACTAGAAATTTTTGAAATGATAACAAAATCCAAATTTCAAATTAAATTAGAAAACCACATTAGACCAAATGAGGAAGATATGGGGTCAAACCTAGATTAAAAGAAATGGCTGGCAGATGAAATCTTTAGTAACAATGTGTAGCTAAGTGTATATCTTTATCAACTGCTAGCGGGATACAACCCAAAGCATCAAAACAAAAACCAGGACATGCCTCTTTGGCATGAGAAATAAAGTAGCTTTTCGGAACTCCCAAAATCTATCTCAAAAGATATAATTTCCATAGACAATATGGATAATTTCCAAAGTATATGGATAATAAAAAGTTCCATCAGAAGGTGACAACTAGCTACTGAGTGAGTTTCCATGGGTTGTACAATCCAGCCTTCATGGTTTTTTGTTGAAGGGGAGAGGGGTAATTGTGTCTAGTTATGTAGCCTATTGTTGCCACCAATAAAACAAAGTTTTATCTTATGATTTAAATGAGCTACTTCTTGATGGAGTAAGGATATCTAGGAGAAAAAGGTATACCTGAAGAAAGAGGCTGGTTAACCTCGGACACTCGAGCTTTAAAATTTCCAAGGAGGAGCAATTGCTGAACACCATGCATATAAAGGGAACTTTAAGCATGTGGAACAAGTTAAGAATTACAACAAATAGGCATAACCAATTTGAGAAAAAGGAGCACTTTACCTCAAATTAAGAAAGCAAAGATTGTAACAAGCAACATCAACTTCCTTCAAATTTGCAGAAAGAGAGAGGTTTAATGATGACAAATGGGTACAGCGTGCCATTGGTGGAATGAGAACTTTCTTAATATTCTGACATCCAACACAGTTAAGATTCTGCAGTAAGCGATTAGGCTGCTCAATTAGCTCATGGTCATCCCCGTGAGAAGACAAGCTAGATGTGTTATAAATGCTTGGCAACTCAGAAATGGGACCACTGCTAAAACCCCAATTCAGATCGTGCATATTTAGGCAGCCATTCAAGCTCACATGAGTGAGATGTGTACAACAAGCAAGAAGCTCCTCGATAGCCGACTGACAGAGGGCCCCATATGATAAGTCCAGCTCGCATAGAGCTGGGAGAGCACCTTCTTTATAAAGAGCTTCCAGTGATGAGTCAGTGAGATACTTGCATGCTTGTAATTTCAGTACCTTAAAGATGCAAAAGAGGATCAATATAACAAGAAGAGGGCATGAGACAGGCCAACAAAAGCCCTCCTTCTCTCAAAAGCAGAAATTCAACCATCAAACAGTCATTCATATGAATGCTGCTAGGCTACCCAACACAATAACATTCCCTCAACAACCCCACAATATTATGCTATAAGCCAATAGCAATTATAGCCAATGCAATGCAAACTCTAAGAAACTCTCATTATCAGAGAAGCTTGCAACATGAAGCGTGAAAACTGAATTAATGATTTAACGTTCAGGTCTTTGTTGCAATGTTTACCTAACCAAAAAAATAATAGAGATCAAGAACAAGACATAGCACAATTAAAGAACCAAAACTCCAAAACATGCTTTGCAGTGCATAAACATAACTTAAGAATAATTGTCCCATATGGATTATGGCAGAGTACACAAATTAGGGATCACAAAAATAACCTTTAGCTGCAAGCAGGATTCAAAAACTGGCTGCAAGTTCATCAAAAAAGTGTATGACAGATCAAGCAAGGTTAAATGCGGCAGCAAGCGCAAAGAGGAGAGTCCTTCATAACCCACAGATGGGCAAGACATCAGTATCAACGACTCAATGAAAGGGCATGAAGCAGCTGTTGCAGACAAGCAATCATCCTTGAGTTTGCTGCATGAATAATAATAAGGGTGTCAGCTTTAGAAACATTGAGAACATCATAATAAGTATTTGTGCAATATGACCTGCAAAAGGAAGCATCTAGAGACGTCAACATAGGACAGTTAATGGATGCTTCAGATAGTCCACCGCATCCTTTCAACTCAAGTTGAACCATGGATGGTGCTTCAATGTGGAGTGCACTCAATTTGGGACAAATTCCCAAGTTCAATGACCGAAGCCCAACCTACAACAAAAATGAAAATTTTCAGGAAGGGTAAAAAAAAAATACATATTGACTAGTTGCTGCAATATACATTTTGATGAATAAAAATATAATGGAATATGGTAACATCACAAGGCATAGATGTGCAACTAAAACAATTTTTGTAACATCTTTAGTAGGAGAGGTCAGTGGATTGTTATTAGAAGGTATGGCAGCAAAACATAGTAGTTATCTCAAGTGGAGAGGATCTAGAATGGGATTGAGACTTGAGAGTTGCCAACCTGAGAAGTGGCTAAGTGAGCCTTATAAGTAAGAGACAGCTGAGATACAAGCCTAAGAGCTAGGGCAGGGCTCTCAGCTAGTATCCTTGCCAGCATATGCAGTACTGCAGGGTGACATCTGTTCCAAGGGCAACCCTTTCAATCCTGTTGATGCAGGATTACCATGTCTCTCAATGAGACTCCAATTCCAACCACTAAACTAAAATCCCATTACCAAGTACTTGACAATGAAGGCCCAGTCCATCGCCAAGGTAGACCACATTCATACTAATACAAATAAGGCATATTTGAGGGTGGGATAGGCAGATTAGCCCCTTGAAAGGGCTTTGGAGATTTTGCAAAGGAAGGGAATGTCAACCCATTCCTTTTGGTAGGCAGGGTGAAGAAACCCCTGTTAGGCAAGGTGTGGGGAGCTGCTACATTGGCTGAGGAAGGAAGAGACCAACCCAACCCCTTCCCCCCTCTTTAGCTAGCAGTGGGAGGGGAAGAAACGCTCTTACCTTGGCAAGATGGGAAGGGCGTATGAGCAGGTTGATGCAATGGAAGATACAATATACATCTCAATCTATGAAATAAAATAGCAAACTAACTTACATCTGCATAAAGTGTTGTTAGAATTATGTATTAATATGGTAGTTTCTCAAATGAACCATGTCTGGCCTCACCAAAGGATTGAAAGTTAACAGAACAATCAAGAATTTTATTGACATACACTTGATCAGAAAATGCAGGCATTCAATCATTCTCACTTACAGGGCGAAATGATGCTCTTTCAAGATGATCACAACCATCTAAATGAACTTGCTCAAGATAGGGGCATACGAGTTCAAGAGAAGTAATGGCACGACAACCAACCAGTGAAAGACTGACTAAGGAGGTACTGCGGAATCCCACTGCT
The DNA here is from genome assembly GCF_030704535.1 of Vitis vinifera. Classification (NCBI taxonomy): domain Eukaryota; kingdom Viridiplantae; phylum Streptophyta; class Magnoliopsida; order Vitales; family Vitaceae; genus Vitis; species Vitis vinifera. The sequence goes on along the minus strand of NC_081808.1, from coordinate 1,526,947 downwards.
GTCAAGCACTGAACAAAGTTAAAGAAGCAGAGTCAATCAATGGGAAAATCCATGACAAGTATGATAAGAATAACATGAGAAAATCCATGACACATACAACAAGAAAGGATGCAATGCAATTGTAGTGGCATGACCCTGGAGACACTTTCCCAAAAAATAAATCTTCAACAATTAACTTTTAAAATGACATAGCCAATGGGCTATGACAGAAACGATAAGATATTTGAATATGTCATACCACTAATTTGCACTGCAGAAAGTAAGACACTTTAGATTCTAGCAATATATGTATATATAAATTAACATAAGCTAGTTTAAAAGTTATATCAGCCTGTGTGCTAACTTCAGCTTGGTTATAGGCACCACCAGAGTAGAACTAATTTTTTTTTTTTTGATAGGTATCACCAGAGTAGAACTAATACTTTTTTTTATAGGTACCACCAGAGTAGAACTAATTAAGCTCAGGTGAAGCTCCAAAGTTCCATCCTACCTCAACTAAATGGGGTTTTGAACATCCCAATTCTCTTTTACACCCATATACCTGAGATACAGTCCAGCCATATCTTGAGTTTTCCAGCTAATGCCATAATGTGCTTCGCTAGGGGTAGTCTATGTCACTCTCAGCACTCCCTACCTTCAGGTGTTCACCCAATATGTGTAAGATAGCAAGAATTATTACTTGATACATAACTTAGGAATTGGAGTTATCACTCCATAGGCATTCCACAATCATACAGCACTCCACAGGCACTCCTCAACTTCATCAATCCAACTCCAACTGGGTAAGCAATATCCTCCACCTCTTGCTCTTTATAGATATTTTTATATATACTTTGTATCAGAATCCTCTCAATAAACAATTTTTTTTGATAGACAGAATCCTCTCAAAAGATAACCAGCACAAATTAATTAAAAAAGGTTACTATACACTTAGTTAAAACTCTAGTTTTATTAAAATTGCATTTCAAGGTGTGTGTGTGAACTATCAAATCAGAACTCTGACTGAAATATCAACATGATCTTGTGACAACCATGCAGCAATCAATTTGTGCGGAGATGATACGCAGCTGCCTAGTTCATCCAAGTAATGATTCCTAAAAAGAAAAATAAGAACCAGAATATAGGTCCTCATAGTGCAGACTACAAGTGGCATTACCCCTATGTATGAGAAACTAATCTTTACATATCTGGCAATAGCATGTGGTTCTTCTAATATCTGTTTGTTAAATCCAAACAACCTAATACCTCAAAATGTTAAAAAGAACATCTTGCCATAAAATAAAGAAAATAAACTTTAGTGGCATAGATGTTAATCTCAGACTTGGCATATCATTAGCAACTACTGAGTGTTTCATGTGAAGAACCAGTAAAGAGAAAATAAATGATACTAACAAAACAACATCATAATCATGTTGGAACTACCATATTCTTTGTTTCATTAGCCTTTAAACCAGCACATGAAAAGGAGGAGCAAGATTCATTAAATTATAACTTAAAAAAAAAAAAAAAAAAATCATAATTCACAAACCTCGCAGTTATCTAGAACTAATGATTTTAGCATAGGGCATCCACCATCATCACTAAAAACGTCACAAATGGAGTTTGTGAGAGATTCACAATCTGTGAGGTCCACTTCTTGCAAATATTGGCATTGCAGAGCTAATGTAGTTAAACTTGCTTGCTTTTGCAACACTAATTTCTGCATTATCATAAACATATTCCCTTCAGGATTTTATCTTTTTAAAATTGATGGAACCAAACACAGGAAGGAACTGTATTGTTTTTTAATGAAATACATACCTGAAGTGAATTTGAAGTGACATTGATTCGGTGGAGTGCAGGACAATTGGACACAGTCATAGATGACAACATGATACTTCGTAAATTTAAATCAACAAACCTGCGGAAATAATAATAACAACAAAATATTACTATTTATGATAGAGCATAACAGAAATACCCAAGAAGGGATTTTTTTTAAGTGCGCAAAAGGGTGTGGGAATGGTTAATCATACTTGCGACAATGCACTAGTCTAATATTTTGCAAACGAGGAAGTTCCAGGGACACTGAAGTCAATAAGCTGCAATTATCAAGCTCCAAAACCTGCAGCAAAGTCCGAATTATATTTGACAGATTCAGACAATTCACTCAGAAATGCCACAGAGACACCTAAGGCAAAATCAAAATCTGGGACAAGAAATTCCAAACCTCCAACATATAACTGTGCGATATTGCAGCCATGGAAGCTGAGGTTATGCCCTCACAACTGTGAAGCTTAAGAACTGTCAACATTGACAGCCTTACAGACTTCCAAAGAAAAAAAGCAAAAGAAAATGTCAAATAGAGGTATATTCAAATACCCACCTAGATAAAGATGGTTCAAACTAGGAATACAAACCTCCAGTGAGATGTTTGGGCAGTATGATGCATCAAGAATATGAAGATTAGCACAAGTGAGGGCTATTTCACGAAGGGTATCATCACTAACACATGAACAATTAGACATATCCAAAGATTCCAATAGAGGGCATGATGTTGCTGCTGAGCGAATTGCAGCATCTGTAAGCTTGTGGCAAGAGCCTATATCAAGGTCATGCAAAAGAGGGCAATTAAGCACAGCATGTGCCATACTGCTGCGCTTCAGAGACAAGGTTTCAAGCTGGGGGCACCTGCCAAAAATCACATTTTATTACAGAAATTGACTGAAAGACATGTCCATAGTCTAATCTAAAACTTTGTAATGTTTACCTGACAGATATACGGAGTACACGACATTTTGTAATTTGAAGATGATGCAATCTATCATGGTATATCGGTATCTCCTGGATACCATTACCAAGAGTGGCATCATTAACAAGCAGTCTCTTCAACATATAACAATCAGCCAAGGCTTGGAAAAATGTATCCCCTAATGTTCCTTTCCCCAAGGTTAAGGTCTCCAGATTTCTGAAACACCAGATATATATCAGCAATAATGGATAATAGATACTTGATCACAGAAGTTTAAACAGTACAAAAGTCAGTTACCTTAAAGAAGACATTGCTGTCATAACCAGCGAGTGAATTGAAGGAGCACCAAAAATATTCACTTCAGTGGCATTCGGATATCGACGACACATATCCTCAACTGCAAATGAATATAATTAGTGAGCAATTTGACACACATTTACTTACCAAGGAAAAATTGGTGAAGAAGAAAGGCATTACCAATAAATAAATAAATAAAACAAAACTATCCCTGAGATTCCCATGGTCATTTACCATTGCATTTTTTAACAATCCCATGTCCAAATTCACACTTATTATGTTAAAAGATTCTCATCTATTCTATCTTATTTTTCCCATGTGCATTCCAAATATTCTGGGATTTGATTTACATATTTAGAGGATTTTAGGCATATTTTTAAAAAAATTCATAGTTCAACAAGTAAATCGAATCAACACAAGTAGAAGCATGGCAAGGAGGGAAAGAGGAAAAGCAGGTGGGGGGGGGGAAGAGAGAGAGACTTTCGCCTCTAACCTTGTTTGAGCACTAATTTCCAAAGATAAAATAGAACTCACACTGTTCTTCAGATATGTTCCGATTTTCAAAATTCAGACACCTCCAGAAGTCTTCATGAGAACTACCAGCTCGCCACTGCTTGCAGACTATAGCAGCTCGACAAAGATTAATATGGTCCAAGAAAGAGAAAACCTGAATACACATAGGACAAAATTGAAAAGGCAGAAGTTAAGAGTATGAAGCAAGTCACATCAATTAGTTTCTTTCCCTCTAAAAACATATGGGCCTATGCTTACCATGTGCAATAAGTCATCTGTAAGATCCATCCGAACTTCTAAATCTTCCATTTTTGAAGTACTAAATCCATCTCCTTCCTCATCTCTCCCATCATTAGAATCAAGTGGATTCTCATCATCACTATCATTCGACATTGAGGTGAGACGCAGGATCTCATTATTAAAAGGAATTGGACTCTGACTGACATTATAATCCCTGTCTGTGGACGAACTAGAATTTCCAGCTTCCAAAGGCATAGCAGTTATTGCATAAGTGCAACCCCTGCCACAAAAACAGCTTCCATAATAAGTAGCAACAAACATCAAAACATGAAGCATAACTTACATTTTGAAGATCATGTGACTTCCAACATGGGTCACCTAATAAGTTCTAATACGATATGCATCATAACTTCCAAATAAGAATGACGTGAAGTCAACATGAGGTTGCTAGCTGGCCTGTTGGCCTTGTACCAAAGAAGCATGCCTGAATCTTGCCTTTATCAAGGTTTGAGGCTTTTTTGGTATGAGATGGGATTTAAACCCCCTTTCTGTATCTCATCATAGACTCCAGACCAAAAAAGGGAATATCAACTTAGTACTAGAGAGACCAGAAGCTAGTACTTTTGTCGGGTTTTCAGCAAATATGAGTGATAGAATGGAAAACCCAAATATTTTTTATGTAGATAATTGTAGGAACAGACTTCAAGTGATGGAAAACTGACTCGTTGGCCTGATACCTAAATGTATATTAACCAACTGGGACATGGGACTAAAGGAGTCTTCTGCCCTGATGTCCGGGTTTCAGAGAGCTCTGTTGGTGATGGGGAGTTTCAAGGTTCATTTCATGCACCAAAAAACTTACCTAAACAAAAACTACTAACAGACTCTTCCATCGCCTTCAACTATGTTCTCATCAAGAATGTACTTCCCATGCTTTGTCAATATTATTTTTAAGATGACGCCAATAGTATAGCCCACAATTATCTTAACGAAAAGCTTAATTTCACTGAAAAACACCCCAAAGAAAGTTCAAAGAAAATTTTAAAATATGACAGACCCAGACCATAAAAGTAACCATTTGTTCACTACTAAAATTGATAGACCAACAAACCAAAACAATAGCAGTAATTTAAAGATTGAGGCAAATAAAACGAGATTACTTTAAAATGGTTCCATTCTTGAGCAAATTTTAACCATTTTTCTTCCATTTCCTTTAATTTTTTTCCCAGGAACCAAACATAGGGTTAATTAATTCTCCTACGAAAAACAATTAGGGAACCAAACACGACACGGATGGAGAGGCCTTACTGGGAATACGAATGAACTTTGGCCCGCTTATGGTGCACATCCCAAGAATCGCGATCATCAGAATCGCAGTCATCCCTCTCCGACCCTTCCGGCCGATCACATTTCTCAGGAAAAAACGCCTCGCTGTTGTCCCCAATCCCTTGTCCGCTAGTCGACGCAAACTGATCAAACTGCCTCCAACCCCCCACCCCAAGCTGCCACTGGTCACCACCTCCACCGCCACCGCCACCGCCGCTGCCGACGACCATCTCGTTCTCTTCAAGATCACTCATCTGACCACCAAGCAAAAACCCTAATTCCTTCCCTTCAGACTCATCATCGTTCTCATTTCCGAACATCCCCTCTCTCATCGTTCCCCTCACTTCTTCTTCGTCTTCTCCCAACCCAAAGCAGCACCAAATCTTCATGCACCCACCGCAAAGCCCTCACCTTTCCGAACCCTAGCTCCCGATCTCACCCATCCCTCCAACCACACACCAAAACCCTAACTCCACCAAAATCCCAAAAAACAAAAAAAAAAAAAACCCAGAAAATCCAAAAATAAAAACACAGAATCCAAGAATTCCTCGATGTGTTCGAAACCCTAGAATTGGATGTATCGACCCGTTCTCAACGGGCCAAATCAAACGGATCTTGGAATCAGAGAGACAGAGAAAGAGAGTTGAAGAGATCTGATCGGATCTTTGGTTCTGGGCTTCGCTTTCTTGATTTTCTTTTTTCCTTTCTTTCCTTTTTTTTTTTTTTTTTTTTTGGTTTTTATAGAGAAAAATGACCAGAGGGGTTTGATACTAATACCGAAATATCGGGCCCTTGTCTTCGCCTTATATCGAAGGCGGAGCTCCACTCCACCACTCACGTCCTCCGCTTTTCTTCAATCTTTCCACTCATTTTCTTCTCTTAAATTAAAAATAATAATAGTAATAATAAAATAAATAATTCATTTCCTTTTTTACCATTTAAAAAAATTTATTACCAATATTTAATATAAATATTAAAATATTCTCTATCTTTTTTATTATTTTTAGTGTTATTAACGACATCTAATTTAATTATTTGTCCTTCAATTTAAGAAATTGATGTAATTATTAAAAATCATTTTTATAAAAATTGACAAATGCTCCATAATTTAAAGTAATAATTATTTTAGAAAAAATATGTAATAAAAATTTAATTATTTTAAATTTTTTAAAAGTTTATAAAATTTTAAAAAGTAATTATTATTATTATTATTATTATTATTATTATTATTATTATTATTATGTGGATTAATAAGAGTCACGCACAAAAGCATTTCCAAACAAACAGACCCTTATTTAAAATACAGGAAACGATGGCTTATCTCCAGGGGAAAAGTCAGTTAATCGGTGGCTGTAAGCGTGGATCACGTGAAGGTCCAGAAAATCTAAACGGCTGTGATGTTTTGATCGATTGCAGGACCACAATAAGGGTGATGACTGGACGCGCAAGTCAAACCACAGTCGACGCTTCCAGCCGTGGGTTCTGCATACCATCAAATGGAGGTCAAACTCACCTATTCCCACAGAGACAACAGAACGAGTTATTGACTTCATCTTCCTTTCTTTTCTTTTTTTAATTAAATATTAAATTATCTTTATCATCTCATTTTCCACATTTATCTTATTTGAAAACTATTATGCTTGTAACAATCATTTCAAAGATTGATTTTCAATGTATGTAAACCCCATCCCATAATTTTTTCTATTAGAATCCAATCATATTAATGTGGAATTTTCAATATTTAGTAATTAATTATAACTTTGAAAAAAAAATTATGCCTCTTTGGATAGTTTAAATTTTTTTTTAGGAAAATGAAATAAAGGAAATAATAAAAATATAAATTATAATAAATGAAAAAGAATAGAAGGACAAATTTGATTTACATTTTCAAAATTAGATTTTGAAAATTGTTTTTTAAATTGTATCTCTAAATTCAAATTTAGAAAATAAGTTTTCATGTTATTCTTCTCAAATAGACTATAAATTTATATACAGTATAAAAAATTTTCAAACATTATCCATATTTTTAATTATTTATAAAAAAAAATAAAAATATATGAAAAACTTCCCAAAAATATTTTGAAACAATTCAAACCAACATGGTATTGGAATAAATCTTAAAGATACCATTTTTTAATTAAAAAAAACATGTTTTCAAAAACCATTTTCAAATGGAATAATTTTTTTATTATATTTATTTAATTTTTTTACTCATCTATATAAAATAAACGTAGAAATTTCAAAATAAATTTCTTTCAATTTTTGTTTTTTTCTAAAATTAATTAATTAAAAATGATAAAATAATTCTAAATAACCCATTTATGAATTTAGTCGTTCTCGTATTTTTACTTAATAAATAACCTATTCTTTTATATAAATGTTTTTTTTTATCATTTGAAGTATTTAAATATAGGTTTTAAAAAAATAGTTATTTTTATAAATAAATAAAAAACATGCACAAGTTTGTCAAGTTTTTTATAAAATTTGAAATTTTAATGATTTTTAGAATGTATTTAACAATATTTATATTCAAAATTATTTTAGTTAAAGTGTTTTTTTAAATGTTTTGAAAATATTACAAGTGATTTTTTAATGCTATCAATAATTTTTTAAGCTTTTAAAAGTATTTCTTAATTTTTTAACAACATATAAGATTTGTTTGAGAATCATTTCTAAAACAGTTTTATAATTTTTAAAACAAAAAATATAAAAAACAACGACTAAAAATTGTTTTATGTTATTTCTTATTAAATAAAATATTTTTAAATAATATATTTTAATTATTTTCACTTATTTTCGATAGTTTTTTTAAAAAATAATTATATAAACGTGTAGAATTATTAAAAATAAAATATTAAATATAAAAAATATTAAAACATATTAAAATATTTTAAGTTTTTAAACTTACAAAAATTAGAAAATAATTTTAAAAAATTATTATAAAAAACTATATTTTATAATTATTTTCAAAAACAGTTATTAAACCGACCCAATTTATTTTAAGATAAACAATTTTTAAGTTAAATGCTTTATAAAACTATCGTGGACTCAAAGTCAAATACTACCTACTTTCCATGATACAAATAAAACATTAATGTACAAATGGAGTTTTGTAACGCTAATTGTTTTAAATATTTATGTGGAATAAATTATTTTATTCAACATTCACTCTATTTGGTTAGGTGAATGAAGAGGGGGCCCCGTCTAATGGAAGAAGATGGAGAGTTGAGCTACTGCAATTCTGCAGTTCTGCAACTATTTTTCAACTTTTTATAATTTTTATGTATTTTAAATTTTGAAATTAAAATTATTTTGATGTCCTCAGGATTTTATATTTTATATATATATTTTTTTTCAAAAGAGAAAAAGTACAATCCTCTGCGACACTGATTGCAGCATGCCAGCACGTACGGCGCGTGTTTAAAGACATTTGAGTACTTCCTTTGAGCCCGTGAGTCCGTGACCAGGCCTTGGCCCAATTCGACCTCGACCTGGGCCCAACCCTAATGTTAACTTGACGCTTGAAAGCCCAACCCCAAATGATCCAATAGAAGCCTGCCAGATGTAAAATACTAAAATGAGAGACAATATAAATCACCTCACAACTATTAGAAATGCTTTGATAATTAATAGTAAATTAATCAGCTTTGATTATTTTATTCTACTTGATGAAGTTGTATCTACTCATTTGAATTGTTATATATCTATTATGATTATTGTTTTTTCAAATATTAGTTTAAAAGTGTTTTCTAAAAACACTTTTATCTTAGAAAATATTTTTGAAGAAAAATCAATGATTTAAACAAAAATTTTAAAAACTTTAAAAGAAAATTAAAAAATCATTTAGAATTTGTTTCACAATGATTTTAAATAACGCTTTTGGCCTACAAACCGTTTAGGAAAAAATGTAGATGTTTGGTCAAATTTATGAAACATTTTTTAAAAATATGAAAAATCATTTATAGTTTTGCAAAATCACTTGTCATATTTTTTGAAAAAAACATTTGATAAGTGATTATCCTAAGAATGCTTTTACATAAAATACTTCTACTAAAAACACAATCACAAAATATTTTTTTTATATAAATATGTTTGATAATGTTTTTAGTGAAAACATTTTCTTTTTAAGTATTTTTAGGAAAATTATCTATAAAGTAATTTTTTTTTAAATATTATAAATAATTTTTAAAAGTTTTAAAAGTGTTTTATAAATTTTGTTAAATACTTTTTTTTTTCAAAAACACTTTTTTAGTTAAAAACATTTCCTAAAATTATGGTCATTTGATAGAGAAATACTTGATAAATAATTAAACATTGTAAGCGAGAGAGATAAAATATTTACACTAAAAACATTTTAAGATAAAATACTACCGTTGAGGGTGTTTGGTGTACGAGAATGAAGGGTGAGAATAAAATATTTCATTCCTCTTTTATTTCCATGTTTGGATAAATTTTATGAAGATATAAATGGAATAAAAAACGATTTTGTTATAAAGTGGGATTTAGGTGCTATTTTGATTCATTTATTATAGTATAAAATTACTATTCTACCCTTAAATTTTATTCATAAAGCTAAGAGTATTATTGTCAAATTATTTATTTTTTATTCTTATTTCCATTATTACCAAACATTAAAATATAAATAAATAATCATTCTAATATTAAATTTATAGGTTCATTCAAATACTAGAAATAAAATCACCAAATTTATTTTCATTCATAATAAAATAAAAATATAAATAAAATATTTATTTACCTACTATATTCCTGTGTACCAAACACTCCTATAGACTACTTCCTTGCTTTCCAAGAAAGAAAAAAAAATAGTGTTTCACCGCGACATGAAATTAATTACCTCTACTTTTATTACTAGAATTGCTTTCACTGATCATTCCAAAAGAATGATGATTAAGAATGATTTAGGCATTTGGGTAAGAAATGAGATGAGGAAATGGTGATTGGCCCCCCAGTGTGGGAACAAGGAGGGCCCATTGGCCCAATCAAAGGTGAGAGAAAGATGTTGAAAGATTGTTTGGTCCATCTAATGCTTGACAGTTTCCAAGGATAGTGTATACAGCTATGTGGCCGACCATTGACCCTTTTTTTTTCTTTTTTTTCTTCCACTTTTATGTATCCCAACTCAGCATTTAATGGGCCATACATCACAAAATATCAAGACATATTATATCATTGCTTGTTCAATTTTTCCTTTCCACATGTGACTTGGATGCAAGTGTTACTAGGTTCTTCTCCCATCAAATCTATCAATTAAGTTTCATGTATATATATATATATATATATAAGCAAATGTAGAAATGGAGCGGGTTTATGTATAACCCGAGCTCAAAATTTTTTGAAATAAAGATAAACGGGTTTAGAATAGATTTAAAACTTTTTATTTTAACTCAAGTACGAAGTTTTTTTTCGTATTAAAAGAACAAAGTTCATAGTTAAGAGATGTAAAAATTCAATTAGTCTAAATTTAACTTGGAATATTAGATATGGTATCTTAAACAAATGAATAATTCTTTTCTAATGATTGAGTAATGAATGAATGATGGGGAATGAATGATCACGTGGAATAATTTTGATTGTAAATGATAAAAAAAGTTGTTATATTTGTTTTAATAAGAGTTAAATGACATTATATTAAATGATTTTTTAACAATCATTTTTTATATAATTAAACAATATTTTTGTCATTTCGAATAATATGGTTTCACAAATTATGTTAGGAAGTGTTCAAAATTCCTAATTCGTAAGATTTCTTTTTGTAAATAATAATATATTATACTATTTTATAAGTTGATATATTATTATAATATTGTATATTTTTTTGTAAAATAAAAAAAAGTTGTTGGAAATATCTTTATAATTTTATATAAGTTTAGGGGAAAAAGTCATAAGATGAAGATTGACAAGATTATATAAAATGAATAGAGATGTGAGAAAGAAAGAGAGATACTCGATGGATCGAGGGATCTGTAGAAATATGGATGTTTCGGGAATTTAATAGTAGGATATGGATATAAGGAATAAAGAAACAGAGGATGTTTCGAAACTCAATAGTTATATATGGTTATATTATTTGTAATGTCCTATATTGTATGGTAGAAATATTATTTGTGTTGAGTATGTTATGTTCGGCTGAACAACGTTAAAACCTCAACGTCTTTGTGTTTTTGAATTAATATTGTTTGCATTCAAGTTTTTATTGGTGTAATAAAGTCAATTGCAAATAAATTTATAGTTTGTTTGACAGTGAATGAAACATTTTTAAGTTAAAAAATATTTTTAAATAAATAAAAAAAAGTAGGTGTATGACAAAATTTACTATAAACACTTTTAAAATTTTTAAAAATTACTTGTATTATTCCATAAATAATATGATAAATAAAATAAATTATAATAATATTTAAGATAATTATCCATGGACAATCAAAAGATAATATGAAAATAAAATTTAGTTATACAATTATTATAAATAATAAATCATCATAATTAAAATAAAATGATAGTTATTATAATAAATAAAATAATTATCTCCAAAAAATAAAAAGATTTCTTGAAAACTTCAAGAAAATGGGAAGCTCCCTATTTAATAATTGACCCTTCCTTACAAATGGCCACCAACCTTGCCCCGTAACTGGGCCCTTTATAAGCCACTAAAATCTCTTTAAGACCATGACCAACCTTGCCCAACGGCTGGGCCTTTATCTTTGTTGCTCCTCTACGAGTAAACCGCTTCGATACATGTAACCCACGTTTATTTTGTGTGATAAAATATTTTTAAAATAAAAAATTCAAGAAATATTAAAAAAAAAAAAAAAGAGATAAAAATTAAGAAAATTTTGCAAATTCATCTACATTTTTCATCTTAAAAAAATGTATCAAATTCATGAAATTATTTCAAATAATTCATTATTTTTAATAAAATATTTATCTTTGATGTACATGTTATAAGTTTGGATATATATTTATTGAAATTTAAAAAGTGAAAAATAAAATATTTAAATGTATTAACAATTATAAATAAACTTAAATTTTTTTTATTGGATCTCCAAGTTGAATATTAAAATTTTTTCTTAAATCCATTTACCATTTAGATGTATTATATGTGTACAAGTAAGTTTATAAAAAAAGGCTTTAACTTTAGGGATGTTTTATAAATCAATTTAATAATTTAAAATAATTTAATAACTTAATTTAAGTTATTAAGTAAATTAAATATATTTGATAAAATTATGTAATGGTGTAAATTAAAGTAAAAATTAACGTTAATAAATAAATAAAAATAATTAAATTAACTTATTCTTAAGTTTATATTTTTATTTTATTTTTTTACCCTTATTATCTCCACAATATCATTTGTAATTTTATGATATTTACCGTTACTCACCTCCTTTACTATAATTATAATTCATGATAATAAATATGTTAATTTTGTTATTTATAATAAATTTTAAATTAATATTATCAAATAACTTTAGTACTTAAAGTAAAAATTAATTAAATATATTTGATAAAATGATCTAATGGTATAAATTAAAGTAAAAATTAACTTTAAAAAAAAAATAAAAATAATTAACTTATTCTTAAGTTTACATTTTTATTTTATCTTTTTACCCTTATTATCTCCATGATATCTTTTGTAATTTTATGATCTTTACGGTTACTCACCTCATTTACCATAACTATAATTCATGAAGATAAATATGTTAATTTTATTATTTATAATTAATTTTAAATTGATATTATCAAATAATTTTAGTACTTAAAGTAAAAATTAAATAATGTATTTCAAGTTAATAATTTAAGTATAATTTAACCTAAAATCAATTTAAGTCGTTAAACAATAAGTATTAAGTTTAACTAAACACCTTCTTAGAAAAATGACTTAATAATAAATAAAAATAATATTACTTCTAACAGAAGTCTTAAAAATAGAGATTTACGAAAAAAAAATGTTTGATTTTAATATAAAAACTATGAAAAAAGATTGAATAAATTAAAATTAATTTACATATAAAAAAGTTAAAATGAATTTGAGGTAATATATAAAAATAATTTATAGAATTTTTTTTTTTATTTTCTTCTATTTTTTTCTCTATATTTTTTCCTTGAATTTTTCTTATATTTCTAGAAAACAAACATACTCTTAAAAATTAAAATACGTAGAAAAGATCGTTATATATATATATAAAATGTAACAATGAAAATGAAATAATTATTCAAATCATTCATTTTAAAGATTGATACTCTAAATATTAAATCCAAAATTCTTGATCAATTGTGGAGGGGTAAATCTTGTTTATTTTGGAACGACATGTGACCAAAAATTTGATATTTACTAAAATAGGTATGTTTTCAAAAATTGGTGATCGTGTTTGGAATCACAAGTGACCAAAAAAAATTAATGGACTTTTAAAATGGACTACCTTTGGGCCAAACAAGTGCCTTTTGAGGCCTGTCATGGAAATGGGCCTAATTTAAAACCTAAGCCCTTCATAATGAGATGGGCTTATGCACATCATAATGGGCATGGTATCATTAATGCTCCATAGGCTAAAGTACATGGTCCGGAGTCCAGACTAGAGCCCAGCACGCATGATTTCTGAATCTCAACATTACTGGCCCAATAACGAGTTTCGAAGAACCACGGCCTGTCGGCCCATACCTTTTAGCCGAACTCTCTTTGTCCGATCAACCTTATAGACTGCCCCACCAAACTTTCACGGGTACATATCCTTTGTTTGGCTGACGAGAAATCAGAAGAAAACAATTGCCTGCATTAAACTTATTGAATTACAATTATATCCTCCTCAACAGAGTTCATTGCTTTTATTCGATTATAATTCTTCAACATTTATTATATTTAAAAGTGAGGAAACACGACAATGAACTTTTGTTTGTTTCCCAGGAAAAAAAAAAAGAAAAGCAAAAAAACTTAGACCTCACCAATCATCACCACTATCTTGTAGTTTAACAAATATTTTATATTATTTATTTATTTACTTATTAGGATTATGATTTTTTTTTAATATTTAATTTAAACACTATCTGACAAGGAAACCCACATAAGCAAACTTTTTATTTTCTTTTCTATTTTTAAATACTAAAAGCTTCACTAAAAGAAATTTATTTTGTTTTTTAAAGAAAAAGTGAACTTTCCGTAATTCAAAGAAAGAAAAAATATTAGTGCAAGTTGGAGATAAAAGTAGATGGTACTCATGAATACTACTAAGTCCTTAATATTCTATTAGCAATTTGTTTAGATTTAGTTTTCGTGTGTTACTCAAAAAGGATCATGCAATGATCAAATATAATTTTAGAAATTTTATGGATGCCTTTTATCAAAATAGTCCTGAAAAATTATTTTTAAGAATTGTTTTTATAAATCTTTTTTATAATATTTTTTTAGAATAAAATTTTGAAATGTTTTTCAATTTATTTTTATATTTTAAAAATAACTTTTCGTGATTTATTTTTAACTAGTCTTCATATTTATATGGTTATATTTTAAACTAATATTTAGAAAAAAAGTAAAAATAATTTAAAATAAATAATAAATGTTATTGAAAACATCATATTTTATGTTTTTAAAGACAAAAGTTTAGGTTGTTTTTCTAACTGTTTTTGAAAATAAAACAATTTTTAAAACTGTTTTTTTGATGTTTTACAAAACAAATTTCTATTTGGAAAGTTGAAATATTTTTAACATATTTTTTTTATATTTTAAAAATAAATTTATATGTATTGTTTTATATTTAATCATTTTTCATGTTTGTATAATTATTTTTTGAAAACAACTTTAAAAAAACAATCGAAAACAATTAAAAAATGTTCATATAAAACACCATGTTTTTGTTTTCAAGAATATAAAACAATTTTTTATTTTCTGGTTACCAAACAAGTTTTTTTGTTTTTTATTTTAGAGCACATAAAAATGTTTTTAAAAATAGTTATCAAACAGATCCCTGTTTTCTGTTTTTTGTAATTAAATCTATTTTCCTATTTTCTTGTTATGAATACTAGAAAACTATTTTTAAAAACAGTTACCAAATAGAATCTATATTTTTCATATATAGTTAGTTTTTCAAGTAAATTTTTATTTAATTAAAAATATAAAAATATCAAAATTAACATTACATTTAGTAAATAAAATTTAAAAATACAATTATTTATGAAAAAAAAAAATCAATTACACAATTGTAATACATTGGTTGACCTATCCCCACATCAATAACGATAACTACAACATGGAATGCCATTCCAAACAAACCCCTAAAAATAAACGAATATAAAATGATAAAAATTCTTCCACTAAAAAGTAAGTTCAATTTCATGTTCTTTTAATAATTCAAAGAGCTTCACTATAGTCTTATTTTGTAACTAAAGCATTGTTAAATAACACTCCAATTTTATTTTTATTTTATTTTTTGAAAATGAGATGTCATTTTAGAATTTACAATTTTTTTTTTTTGAAAAAGGATGCTCATTAACATTTTCTACTTGAGAAATTTCAATAATAATAATAATAATAATAATAATTTGGCATCTCACTCAATAACATAGTTGTAAAGAGAAGGATAGGGGCAAGGGGGGAGTAGACCTCACTTCAAGAGCTAGCTTTGCTTTTGTCTTGAAACCCAATTGACACGGCATGGATACAACTGTAAAGGTGACCAAGTACTTGAAAAAACTTTTTGTAATTATTCACAAGGGTATATGAAATTATTGGTAGCTTAATTGGGGTAGGTCAAATGAAAGAGGAAGATGCATAATGGAAGTTGGGTCCAAAGGGAAAATGTTGAGGCTAAAGCACAAGGTCAAAAGCCCTAAAGCATATCCACTTGAAGAGCCATAATCTCCATGAAATTGACCCTTGGATTCCGCTATAGTAATATTGCTGTTAAACGTTGGCCTCCCTAGGGTTAGTCCTCTTAGAAAGTGACCTTCTCCTCTATTTGTTTATTCATTTTTTTCTTTGGATGTTAGCTTTAAGACAACAAAAGCAGAAGAATAATATCATTTTAATAAGATACATACATAGGATATAAAGAACAATATTATTTACTTTAAATGATGGACGAAGTATATTTTAAAAGTTACTCAAATTATGGATAAGACTGTAGTATCGATTTAAATCATTTTTAACCGTTATTTTGTTTATTTTTAAAACAATTCAGAAAATCATAATTAATAATATATATATATTTTTTTTGCAATTCACAAAATGTTAAACAAACTTTATTTTTCTCAAACTAAAAATAATAATGTCTTAATCTACCAATATTAAATATCCTGAAAAAATTACTAAAAAATAGTTAAAAATCATGGGGAAAAGTATTTTTATAAATACTGTTATATGAATATCAAATATATATTTATTTTTAATTTTTAAAAACAAAAAAAATTAAAACTATTATATATATATATATTAAATAATGGTGAAATGTCCTTAATTATTTTGAAAAATATTAAATAATGGTGGTTGAATATGAAAAAATGTGACCATAGTTACAAGTGTTGGACATACAAGTAAGTACATCCTATAGATACTCTCTTATTCTCTTGGATTCTACTTTTTTGATAAATCTTCCTTAAAAAATAACAAATCGTACAAAATAATAGTAAAAAAAAAAAAGGGTGAATTTTCTTTTGAGTTGATTTGGAGTAGTGAGAAGCATGTGCTTTAAGTTGGCACAAAATCCCATATTTTTTTAAAAAATAATAATAAAAATATTAAAATATGAAAACCATGCATGACACATTTATAGAGGACGTATGGCAAAGTTGCATGGGATTAAATGAAGAAAGGAGATTTGATTGGCTGGTGCTTCTTACAAGAAATCATGATCTTATAATTGCCTTGTGAAACCCTATAGGGGAACCCACCTACTACATCAACTTTTCTCTGCTTTTCATAAGAGGAAAAGGAAAAGAAAAGAAAAGAAAAGAAAAAAGGGAAGGAAAGGAAAGGAAAAGTTGGGGGATGGAGAAACCAAGTAGATTTGATTTTGCATGAAGCCAAACAGACCCCGAGGTGAGGAAGAGAACCAAATCGTTAAAAAGAAAAGTGGATTTTAAAGGGGTTTTTTCTTTCTTCTTTTTTCTTTTGTTCTTTTTGTGTGTGTTTTCATCTTTTTTGCATGTAAAGAGAATCTGATGCCAAAACTCAATGCTTAACCATGTTGAAGAAAAGCATTTTGACCCGTTCTTCCAAAATTCAAGTCAAATCATCTTTGACTCATGAATCATTCTCACGTAATGAGATTTCAATCATGCCTACCATAACTCAACCCGAGTCATACATACTCAACACTTCTCGTTGAGGTGACTCAGAGAGTCCATACAAGTTTTTTCAATTGTAACAAAAAAATCAATCAATATAGTTAAGTCCTTATTAAGAGGGTTTCCGACTCAAGTGTTGGTTGAGATAATTTTGAATAGGAATGAGAATGAGATGGGTTAGGAATGAATCATTCCTAACCAGAAAAAGAAATTAAGCAAGTCTAACATGTGTGAGAAATTTTTATACATGTTAGAAATAAATATATTTTATAAATATATAAATACTTATAATTAAATTTTATGAAAAATGATATTTTATATATTTATATGTTAAAAGAGTTGAAAAATAAAAAAATCAATTAAATTAATTTTTATTTAATATTATATATGAGATAAAGTCATACTAGAAGATAAAGTTATGCTAGAACCTTCCTCGGATTCATCCCAGGTTTTTTTTAAAAAAAATGATAATTGTGTTTTGGACCTCGTTGGACCCAAAAATTAAGATTTGGTATATAAAAATTATATAATTGATGGAAATGATATAAAATGTGAAGAGATATACCATTTAAAACTATTTTGAGTATTTTCTACCATAATGTTTGACAAATTTTTTTATCTTAATTTTTTTTAATAATTATTTTGAAAATTTATTATTTTTAGAAAACTATTTTTTTTTTAAAAAAAATTTGACATATTTTTAGTTATTTGTTGCATACATAATTTTAAAAATATATATTTTCCAAGATGTTTGATATTTAAATAATAATAATAATAATAATTTATTTTTATTTTTTTTGAAAAATGGTGTATTTTTTTTTCAAATCACTAAATTAAATTAAATTTTATTGAGGTTTACAAAAGTCATTTTTTTTAGTTTTTTTTTTCATAGTCAATAAATATCAGTGTTGGGCTTAAATAGTGAACTTATATGGACCAAAATTTAATTTTTAGGCCCAACTAGGTTCAAAACACTATTGTTAAAAAAAAAAGCCCATCTCATTAGAGCGTATGAGAAGGGTATTAAAATTTTCTAATTGTAAAAAAAAAAAAATTAATATAGTCAATTCATGGCCAATAATTGAGATATGAAATATTTAATTACATTTTAAAATTTTAATTTACTAAGTGCATCTAATTACATTTATCCATGCTTTTTTTTATTTAAAAAAAAAAATTCTCTACATATGGTTGATCATCCCCATTTTGAACATTCAATGAAGGGTGCGAGTGTTGTTTGTTACAATATCTTCAAACTTTTGTTGGCTTTATTACTAAGAAAACATCATATAAAAACATCAAAATTTTCCTTAAAATATTTTCATTTACATTGCTCCCACAATGCAACTGTAATCTTAATCAACATGAGAACCAATGGTAAACATCTGCCAACAACCAAAACAATTGATCTAAACCCATTTTCCAGCTAACTCCATCCATCCATCCATCCATCGTCCTCAAGCTAGGGTTGCCGGCTCCGGGAGAAGATCTTCTGGCCGGGAGCGAGGATGGCCATTGGATCAAACCTCGCCTTCCTCTCCACAAACCTCGTCCACCGATTCCCAAAGTGTCGCTTCCACCCTTCCTCCGACTGATAATGAGGAAGATACAACTTGAAATCAAACCCATTTTTCATACAGCACTGTATGATTTCTTGGTTCTGGGCAACCATTTTTTCTACGACGGAGTCCTTTGAATATGCAGGATCGAACCGAAGCAATGCCACTAGGTAGAAGATTTCCCCTTCTGGTATCACCACCGAGGTTCGATCATCCCACCTGCAAAAAAACAAAAAACCCCGAAAAAGAAATGTAAAAACGGATCCAAAGATGAGGGTTTCTACTGTAATTTATCTTCTCAGATTTGCAGTGCTTCAATGGGGTGGGGCATGATCTGTCTGTCTTACAGTGAACTCTTGCACATGAACTGTCTCATCTTTTAAGATGTCTATTATGCCCATTATTTTTTCACAATTTTAAAAAAAAAAAGAGAAAGAAAATAAAAAATAAAGAAAAATGAAAAGTATATAAAAATTAAATAATTTTAAATACATCAGAATAATTCACTTATTTGCTTACTAGGTATTCAATCCATGGCAGAAAGTTGAATCTTCTGAAGGATGAGAAAAGAGACATTAAACAAGTACTAGAAGGCATTGAGTGCATTCACATAGGTGATAGGACTCGCTATCATAGGGGTGTTTTGGTAAAAAGGGAAAATAGATGCTGGAGCCCAGACAAATAATGGTGTCATTATATGGGTTGGCGAATCAATATTCGTTTCTCAAACGCCAACCCTCTCCTTGATCGTTACATCACTCTAAAATTTCATTTTCTATAAAAAGAGGATTTCTCAATGACCAAAATGCCCCTCGTATTTGCCGTTTTATTTTTATTTTCTAAATTTATATTAATCTTACATAAGTGAGTGCAGGGCAATCACAACCCTGTTTGTCATTTTACCACAATACCCCCGAGTGGACACTTCGGGCAAGCGTATGCCGCCGGCAGGGACACTTTGTGCCGAATTTACCCCTTTTGCGTTTGCTTATTGACGTGGCGATAGGTTTTTGAATTTGAAATTATTTAATAATACTGAGGAATACTTATATCATGTACGACGCAGACCATCAAACTACTGTACACGGCATAAGTTGACCCCAGGGGCACGCATAAATCTACTGCACAAGTACAACCGCCAGTAAAACTGAGAGGTGGGGTCCAGTGCTACGCGTCGCAAGGTAAGAATAGTGTGGTAGGTGGACTAAAGGGTCCAATTAGCTGACCTTGGAGTAGAAACATATTTGACCCAAGAGCAAAATCTTAACCTGATCTAAGATTTAGGAAAGAGTCAATGTAACGGATGTGATCGTGACGAGTTAGACTACGGTTGTCATGCCACGTGGCAGGCGTTATCAATGAATTAAGGTGAAAAATAATTGATGATATTGCAATACTTACTTGCTTCGAAGCAGAGGGTAGACAAGCATGGGCCCACCAACCCCATCTCTCAAGATCTTCTTGAACACCGTCCGATCAAAATCAGCGATGTCCCTCTTAGAGACGAGCAGGTTCAACCAAGGGTGAGGCGCGTCCCAAATGCCATTGGCCCTCGCATCTTCTTCTACACGCTTCACCCGCAATAAGAACTCCATGTAACCAACGTCCACGTGGAACTCCAAGCCCTCGATAAATCCAAGCCGTCCAAGCATCCGACTTACAGCCTACACATGAAGTCAATGCAAAGGGCATTTAAGTCAATTTACACAACTCATTCGTGATTTACAGATTCCGGAAAATGATGGCTTTTTGGACATTTGTGGAATCGTGGGGACCAAAAGCGCCACAAAAAAATCTCAATGGTCAGGCTCTAGGACAGCTAGAAATTAGAATTCCCAAATTTGCCCTGCTTAAACTCTTTTATTACGGCAGGAGGGAAGTACAGTGTCATTCTCGTAATAAGGGACAAATAATAGGGGGGATTTTGGTAGTGTGGTGTGTCAGGAAATCCAATGGAAGATGCATTATATACCGTATGGTCAGTCTCAAGTTGAAGTATACGTTATATATACTCACGAAGGACGATATTAGCGTCCTCCGTTTCTGTGGACCGTCCACGTGTATGACCGTCCTTGGTTTTTTTTTTGGTGAGTTTTTCACTGTCTACATGTTGGAAAGTTTGAGGGTCAACAGCGAATGTTGGGGTCCATTTAGCAACCACCTAGGTCAAAACTCAGTCCAGCTAGAGGTGATCAACGGCCAAAAAATGGCCCCCACAGGGTGCTTTTGCTGAGGACGCCCTGACGCAAAGTAAACCCAAACCCACCCTACGGCCGAGTCCAAACTGTTATGTTGCATCGGCAGGTAAGGTCAGAATCGTAATTTTACCATATCAACAGTTGAGGCGTGGTCGCTACTTTTGTAGTGTAAAGCCACTTCGATACAGTACAGCACCGAACCAGCAGTTCGAGGGACTCGACCGGAGTTGAACCGCTGCTCAGGAGTCAGTGGCACTGACGGCCAACCGTTAACCGGGTCGGAGCTGTTGACGAAGACAAAACCTTCCACGTAATCGAACGAGTCACCCTCCGGTCTAGTCACGAGAAACTCAGCGTCGCGCGAGAACGCGTCGAACTCGGCGTACACCAACCTCATCCATCTCACCTAATCGGTGACAAAAAAGTTAAAGCTTATGTGAATTAATAAGAATCACGTATCCTGAACGTGTCGCCCATGCACGAAACGTATCCGAAATATCGCGATAAAGGTAAATGGAAGAATTCTGAAAATACCCACCATGTCCGGTGCTGGCTGTAGCAAAACCCTAGCTCTGGTGATGATTCCGAACTGGCCGAGTCCACCGAGAATCGCGAAGAAGATTTCTGGGTTTTGGGTTTCGGAGCACACCAGCGTTTCGGCTTTTCCGGTGACGACCTCCATCTCAGTTACGTTCGAAGTCTGAGGGCCGTAACGGAAGGCCTGGCCGCTAATGCCGGCGTTAGACAACGTGCCACCGACGGTTAACCCGAGGTAGTCGGTCCACGACCTGGGCGCGAGTCCGAACCCCAAAACGCAGCGTTTCAACACATCTTCCCATAATGCCCCTCCGGAGACGTCGACATAATCAGCGCCGCCACAGCTCACCACCTCAATCCGCTCCTCCATGGTTCTCATGTCAATCACCAGCCCTCGATCAGCCATCGCCTGACCGTTGATCGAGTGGCCGTTACCTCTCGCCGCCACCGTCAGATTCGATGACCGAGCGGCGGCGCTAACCACCCTCACCAAGTCGTCAGCGCCTGACGGCCTGATAAAAGCCACAGGCTTCACAGCATACAGACCTCCGAAATCCTTACTGGCGACCCCAACAGACCCACAATCGATACTCCCGTTGAGCTCCAACGCTTTGCAGAGACTCGAAACGTCGTCGTCTGCTCTCGTCTCCGCCTCACTATCCGGCAAAAATCGCTGCTCCAAACACGCTATCATCGTTTCCGGTGAACTCAGCCCCGCTTCAACCCCGCCGGAAACGGCCCTTTGTTTAGCTTTTACAGAGCCGTATATCTAAAACTCTCGCTTCATTTTTGGACTTCAGGCTTTAAATAGGAGGGAGAAGGTGAGATTAAGAACTTTTTTTAAAAAAAAACTGAAAATAATTATGACGTCATAAAAGCTTCGATTTCCTGTTTACACTCGCATCCTATCGACATCCTCTGTCTGCCACTTCCATATTTATTTGTTTATTTATTTTAATTCCCCATTTTCTCACATATTTTTATTATTTGCATTTATTAGCAACCTTTTCACCTTGTCAGACTGAATATTGTGCTTGCAGAATTGGGAAGCTATTTATCAAATCTTTTCCATTTTGGAGAATTTCATATTTTCGGAAATAAATTATTTCTCTAAAATTCAGAGCAAAAGTTTAGGATAATGGAAATGGGAATTTTCCAATTACTCTTCATAAGCATCTCCAAAAATTTTAAAATATAAAAAAAAATTTCTTTCAAGTCATAATAATTTTTAGTTATTTAAATTTTTATTTTTTTAATGTGCGAAAATAGTACTTGAATTTCATTTCATAATACCCATTTTAAATATTCTTTTTTTTTTCTTCAAATTATTCCGATTTTTTTTCTAATTTTTTATTATCAAAAAATATTTTTTAATTATATTATTCATATTTTATTTTTTATGCTTAACATTTTATACATTCATTATATTTTAATCATATTTTTATTTTATATACATATCTTTCCTTAGAATTTTATAACAATTACCTACCTATAAATTGAATGAAATAAAATTATATTTTGAAAAAAAATATCATGGGTTGAATTTATTTACTTGAATAATTTTACAAGATATAGTTAGTGCAAACAACAATGTTTGGTTCTCGAAAAACATTAAGGAAGGAAAAAAAAAGAAAAATAATTTTTATATTTAATTTAATTATGAAAAATATAAAATAAAATTAAATATAATTAAAATTAATAAAAAATTATATATTTTTAAATTATTTAATTTTTATGAGAGAAATAAGTGAAATGAGTTTGAACAAATATATAAAAGTAATATATTAAATTTAAACATATTTTTATTTAATTTTTTTCTCTTATATTTTTTCTTATTATTTTCTTTCAAATTTTTTGGGAATCATGTTGATCAATGCTTATAATTTTTTCTATATTCGTGTTTTAATAAATTTAATAATATATTCAAAATATTAAATAATTAGTCTTCCTTATCTTTCTCAATAGTCTTCGTAGGAATTGTTGAGCTTTGGATCTTTTAGTATCTTTTAATTATTATTTTTAATTGACTTTATATTAAAAAATTATTGTCAAACCCTAAATTAAATGATATTAAGGGAAGAAGTCATGGGGCCATTTAATAAGGGAATAAAGAAGACATGAGAATATTTCAAATGAGGAAGGATAAGCCCAAAAATGGAAGAATATAAAGTATACTTCCTTACATAAAAAAGGGTATAACTTAGAATTTTGATTTTTTTTTCCATTCTAAAATGGGTTTGATTTTTATTTATTGAAATATTTTCATAAAATATTAATTATTTCCTCAAAGATTCTTTTAAACGTGGACAAGAGAACTATTCCAATAGCACGCCTATTTAATTTTATATACAATTGACTTGATCATCTTACCAACAAAATATTATAAGAAAACAATATTGACTAATTTTATAAAATATCATTTTCAACTAATGTTATAGAAAAACATTTCGTGTGTGTATGATGATTGGGCCACTTATTTGGTAAAAGCATCATCTTGTATATAATAAGCTTTAGTTTGTATTTACGATTATTTAATGAAGAGTATTTTATGTTAGGTACTCCCACTTATATGATGACGATAAAGATAAGTATTAAAATGTGGATATGTGATGTAAATTTTAAAATCGACATCAAATATGTCCTAAAATTGATGTAATTATCGTTTTTTATATGAGATGTGATGTTGAACATCATTGATTTAAAATCTTATATTAGCTTTCATGCGAGTTTATTAGAGTTTTGATTGAAGGAGTGATATCAAAATCAAAGATCATGACGTGGGAGAATAGATTCTTAGACTTTTAACAATACAGTTCGCATGCTGATTTAAGCGTGATGAAATTATTAAACCCTGATTTAATAATTTATTTAATCATAAAAATTATTTTTATTTTATTAATTATATAATCGAAATAATTCCAAACAAAAAAGTTGAAAGGTGGTTGAAATACTTAATCACGTAAATTAAATATGTAATATCTTTTTTTTCTTTTTCTTTTTTAATTTTTGTTGTTGTTGTTTTGTAAGTTTGAACTACTAAGAATGATTGTGTAATTCATGTAAAAAGGCATTAAAAAGACAAAAAGCAATAGCCAAATGGGGTGGTGTCCTTGGTGTGTGAAAAGACATGACAACTTGTGATTCAACATATCAAATCCCAATTAGTAAAGATAATGGTGTGTTGTTTAAGCATACATGATACATTGATTCTATTATTTATTTATTTATTTATTTATTTATTTTTTTCAATGAACTAAGATTCAATAAAGAGGGTTTTGTTTAATTTAATAATTTGAGAAACCCAAAAGCAAATTTTTCAAATTTTGCATATAATAAATTATAAAAAAAATTGTCAAAAACCAAAATGAAAAGAAAATTTGAGAACCATCCATTAGTGTGAATTCAAAGAGGAGGGACCCATGTATTGATAGAAGCATTCACTATGTGGCATATGACATCTCTCAATCTCTCTTAAGATATTCTATGTTGGGAGTAAGCAAATCTCCAAATCCAAACGGCCATGGTACATAGCATTTAATTCAGTCTCTTTTCTCCACCAACTTGGGGGAAAAAATAAAGGCACATATTGTGAGAATCCTAGGCAATAAATGGATTCCAACTTATAAGCCCACTAAAAAAGAAAATTAAAAAAATCCCAATTTTAGGATAGCCAATTTTTTTAATATTATCTATTAATATATAATTTGACCTATTGACATAATTTCATATCTAATCATATTATTTCTATTTTAATCACATTTTATACATCTTCGATCATATTTTTTAAATCTTTTGATCATATTCTTTCTATTTTAAGTCCTTAAGTGCATTATTTGTATATTAATTATTATTATGAGAATCCTAGGCAATAAATGGATTCTGACTTATAAGCCCGCTAAAAAGGGAAAAAAAAAATCCCAATTTCAAGAGGATAAAAAATTTAATATTAACTACGAATTTTGGCAGTTGGTAGTTTCTCTCATTAGATTAATTTGAGTTGGATGGTGGAGTGATAAAGGTAAATGGGTAAATTTCAACTAGATTAAAACATTTGCTCTTTTAATCTTTAATTTTATATTCTCACTCTCATGGGATAAAAAAAAAATTGTATAGATATTCTTAATTTTTACAAGGTATATAATATCAATTTTGAAGATCATTTTCAAAATATTTTCTCTAAATTTGGTACTCCCTTTTCCCATTATAAAATCAATTTTGTTAATGTGAAAATTTTTGAATTTTTCCAAATAAAAAAAATTGAATTCTTCCCTATTTTATTTTATCACCATTTTAGAGAGGAGACTAATTTTTTGAAAATATTTTTGGGATAATTTTTGAAATTTGTTATCTAAAATGTCATACTCTTTGGTATTATGTATTTTACTGCAAACATTCCTCATCTTACTTATGTTACACAGCAGTCAACTCCAACATCACTAACACCTTCTCAAATGTTGCAAGATGAACCTAACCAGTTAATAGTTATAAATAACACATAATTTTTTCAAATAGACAAGAAATATCTTAGTCAAGAAATGCACCTTTCAGAACATAATCAAAAGAGAAAATGGTTTTTCTCTGCCAAAGAATATTCCTCATCCTAATTACTTTTTTTTTTTTTTGTTAATTTCTATAAGTTAGGTTGGATTAGGTGGGATAACATTTTGTCTTTGGTTTTAAGTCAAAGTAGTATTTTTCAATAATAATAAAATTTTTATTAAATGTGAAACAACTTTTTCAATAAGGCAATATAGAGATTATAAAAACTTATTTAAATTCAAATTTAATAAGTCCAAAGCTCATTTTTAAAGTTCAATAAGAGCTTTTATTTATGAAAGATAGGAAAATATTATTTATTTATCTACTTATTTTTGTAGAAATTCTATTTGATTAATTTATATAAGATACCATCTGGCGTGTTATATAACTTTTATAATATCCATATTACCCTAGAAGAATTTAAGAATTTAATTTTGACTTCAACTTCTAACTAAAACAAAAAATTATAAAATTATCTTTAGCAGATTTTATGCAAATTAGTAACTTTTATAATATTAACTCTTTTGCTTGATATAATTTTTTTCACTTTTGCTTAATTAGAACTAGAATTTTCTAATAATAATATAAATATTATAAAGTTTCATCATATATTAAATAAATTCTAGAAAATATCAAAACAAGGTTAATACAAGAACCATCATTTTTTTTTTACTAATATTAAACTCTCTTTTTAAATTACAAGTAGTATTTAAACAAATTAATTAAATTAGTGGAAAAACTCTTATTAAATTTGAAAAAGAGTTTAAAAAAGTTTTCAGCATCTGGGCATCTCAAAAAGCCTTTATAAAATTAAATATTTTCTTAAAATTCATATTATGTCATATTTAAAAAAAATAAATACATAAGCTCTTTTTAAGTTTCAACAAAATTAAAGAGATAAAAACAACTTACAGAAAAGGCTTTTGGCTTTTCGACCAATCCAAACCGGCCTTAGTTCCAAAACTCCCCTGAAAATGCTTCACAAGCCATACAATATTCTCCCATCGTTTGAATGCATCCAAATAATTCGACTCCCATGGATTTCCACTCCAACTTTAAAAATCCCATGCAATGTGAACGCTTAGATTTTCTTTGTTGTTTGGCAGATACTCCTCTCATTGCTTCTGTCCTTCATGTTCATTCATAAAATCTTCCTCTTAGATCCTCCAAAAGAAAAAAAAAAAGTGGGGGGGTTGGATTTGATCTGCAATCTTCGCTTTTATATTTGAAGACCCCCACGCTCTTATTCCAATTTCCAACAAGCGTGTTCTCCTGCAGAGCCTTGATTGAGACTTGTTCAAAGGGTGGCTAATTTTTAGCTTATCTCCCAACCTTAGTTTTCTTAATTGATGTAGACCCTTTTCATTTAAAAGGGATTTTGTGTTGAAGCCAACCAATCATCTTCCTAAATAAATGTGTTATGACTGAACTTATTCTATGAGTGGTCCTTTTTTTAAAGAAAGAAAATACCCGTGCAATGTTTTTGCGTATGATGAATCCCATTTAGTAGATTTCTGTCTGTACACATACTGTTTTTTCGGCCATGGTGCCCTTTGGAAGCTTCTACAAAAAAAGTGCATCGCGTGATGACCTTAAATTATAAGCAACAAAATCATGCTGACACGCTTGGTAGATTGGAGATCTGTTGACAAAGCAATAAATTCATAAATTCAAAGCACCCAATAATTTGATTCTGACCATTTAGTAGGTGTGGATTGTGAAGAATCTGTTCGAAAAAATCGAAGTTAGGCATCACAGTTGACATTGAAAAGTGGCAGAAAATCTTGAAGGTTGAATATCAGAGCTGAGAATCTATGTTGTGTAGCACAAATCTTCTCTTTTTGTAGTTGGGAAAACAGGAACTCAATCACAAGTGAAATTTGCTGAGGTTTTTCTGTAGTTTGAAATGAAAACAAGTTTTTTTCCCTTTGTTTTGTTATGTGACTGCAGGGGCTAAAACTAAAAGCCTTCTTTAACTTTGAAAAACCCATGATTAGTTGAGATTAAAGGGTAGTAAAAGTCGGGGAGAAAGCCAAAATGGTTGGCCTAAAAGAGGACAACTCAGAGGAGAGTGAAAGAGAAAGAGATCTGATTTTTAGACTGATCCCATCTTGACGTGACCCCTATTTCGTCTTGGCCTTTGTTTTGGAGGCATTTTTCCTCACAAAAATAGAAACGGTCTTTGAAAGGAACCTTTTGATTTTTTTCATGCCATGAAGTTTAACTTTCTTTAATAGTTTTGGGGTGAGGTGGGGGCAGCAGTGGGGAGAAGGGTGATCAGTTCATTTCTGGTGGTGGTCCTCCTTCCACAAGGCACCAGTTCATCACTCCACCTATACTCATTTGTCTGACTACCCAATAATATTTGTCTCCTTTTCTTGCTTATTTGAGAACATCAATCTCAGCAGTACCCCATTCGATGCCATGACCTGTATCTATGTTCCGGGTTTAAACCCGAAAAATATGGAAAAAAAAGGGTTGTTGTAGCCATTGAATCTGCAGGTTGCCTTCAAATGAAAGCATGAAAGGCCTTTCAGAAAGAATAATAATAGGATTAGGCAAGGAAGCAATCATCAAAATTATTGGCATTTTCTGATATTCCCGTATGGTTGTTTTATGTTGCCAGAAAGATTGATTAGATATTTGATTAATCGACCCTAAGATACAAGCCTGATCTTGTCAAATCATTCAGTTAATTAAGCATTCCTCCAACACAAAATATCTTCATTGAGTTGATGTTGATTTTGATTAGTAGACATTACTTCAATCACCAGATGATGCCAAGGGGCCTGATACTACCATCACTAATGAACTTTTCTATGATATTTTTTCCAAGGTATATGAGGGTATTTACCTGTCCGTCAAATGATCCGGTTTGTTGAATTGGCGATCATAATGACAGTTCCAAAGTTAGGCAGTGATAGCGACAAAATTTCACTGGAGTTTTAGGAATTCTGAGGACCATTTTGTTCAGAGAGAAAAAAAAATTGCAGGTCATTTTCTGCACATTTTTCTCATTAACCAATCAACTTTCTAACCTCAGGCAAAAATCTAGTGAGGATTTGTTGTTATTGTCTAGCAATGACTTCCAAGCTGCTGCTGATTCAGTTCTTCTATTTGGTTTCTTTATGGTTTGGCTCCAACCAAGTTCAGAATGATCCAAAACCAAGTCTTTGGCTCAGTGATTCCAGAGTCAGACAGGCGTTTGGATACTATTGGTCAATTTCCATGGAAAATTGATAGATCTTCTCCCTGCAGACTACTCAAATTTCTCGGTCTCCTAAGAATCTAAACACATATGGCCTTAATGCTCTCTCAATTTCTCACCGACACCAGCTAGCCTGTGAGGACCCCTGATAGATAATAAAACAAGTCTTCTAAGCCAATGATTATAATGATTCAATCTTTGAACAAAGGGGTATAATGATGATTCGTTCTGTCGGTTTACGGTGTACTTTATTCCATGTACTTAAAAGGGCATAGTCTGTAAGATAAAAACCATATACTGATTTGAAAGAAATGTGTCTCCTCTTCTCTGTAAAAAGCAACTGGTACAATGCTTTATGATCATAGAAGAGAAATACAGAGGTGTCCATGTTGAAAAAATGGCAGAGATACTTGAATTTTATCAAGATAATGGACTGTTCTGCAGGCTGGTATCAGTTTTAGTTGTTTGTCCAATTTTCTTACAGAGATGGTGACTTGAAGAGATGAACTCAACCCGTGAACCCTTCTTTTGAAGGGCAGATAGATAGAAGGGAGCCCCCTACCAAAACTCCCATGACAAGAGACAAAAACCTGACTTTGTTGCAGAGGGAAAGAAGGAGAAAGGGCAATGGAGTAGGGAGGAGTTCAATTTTAAGAAGATGGGAAAAAAATCATGGTTGAAAGAGGTGGAAATCAACTTTCATGTATGCTTCAATTGCAGGTATGGGGAAAGATTCGTTTGCCTTTTTAAGGCCAGGAAGAGGATTCTATCCTAAGGCTTGTACACATTTATTTGATCCATTTTGATGATTGTGCAGGGAGTCTTTGATTGCAGTAATATTACTGGGTTTTAATCTCATTTGAGCAAGAAGATCAAGCAGAGTAGGAACAAGGCAGCATGGGATGATACCGGACGGGTTTGGAACGGTTCATCTCATCTTGAGCAGCTAGGATTGAAAACATATTTCTATTCACGTAAAAAAAAAAAAAAAATTGATTTCTAAATAGCAAATATACCTAATTTTTATTAATTTAAAATTTCATCAAATACTTTTTTATCTACTCATTTTCTCATTTAAAAAAAGCTAGGTATTCGATAAAGTTCAAATCAATAAAAGTCAGATGCATTTAGCTAAAGTCATCTTGTAAAATTAATTTAAAAGAAAATTTAATTAGATACGATGGATATAGAAAATTTTCATACTTGACCTATTTATTCTTTTTCTCTTAATTTTTTTCATTTAAAATATAATTTATTTTAAAAAATTTATATGTATTAATAAAAGAAGAAAATAAATTTTATCAAATATATCTATAAATGGGGTCAGATGCAAATGAATACAACTTCAGTTAGAAAAAAAAAAAAAATTGAAACCCATTTATCATTTTTTCAAACTTGTCTACCAATAACGGGTAACTAAAAAAACTCATCTCATCGTTATCCTTATCTATTGTTGCTTTTGTTGCTTAAATGCTTTTTAAGTTAGAGGATGACTAGTTTGGATTTTGATGAGGGACTTGTATCTTTCTTTCAAAGGAAAATGAAAGTTGTGTACATTATGTTATATTATCAAAGTATTTATATAATGTGAAATGTAAACATCTCGACCATTATCCATTTGATGAATACAAGCTTACAAATATGTGCCAATAGAAGAACATCCTTGGACCACAAAATGACTAAAAAAAAGAAAAAGGGGAAAAAAAAAAAAAAAAGAATCCACAAGCTGTCACAAGTTGTTTGATGCCGTAGTCGCACTCCTTAGAGCTGGCAATGAGTGGATGCTAGAAAATTTTGAGCATTAGCTTTGGCCTATATGCGTTGTAGATGAGCCAATGCATATCTTCTTAATCAAAGTGGGGCTGTAAGTATACAACTTTGTCTCATTGTCGTAGACAGATGCCTTATCGAGAATGATGTGATGTGTTGTTTAGAAGCTTTGAAAAAGAAATTTGAAAGCAAATGAATTCTAGATCCAATAAGATCAAATCAAAGGAAATTTAGGTTTTGTTTGATAGTGTTTGTGGGAAATATTTTTCATATTTTAATTAATTAATTAATTTTTTAAGAAAAAGGTTGGAAACACCTTTTTAAATTATTATCAAATGCATTCTTAGTGGTTTAGACCTTATTTGATAATTATTTCAAAAAATATTTTTTGATATTTTGTAAAATAAAAATATGTTTGGAAGTTTGAAATGTTTTTAATTTATTTTTAATATTTATAAATATATTTTTAAAATAATTTTTATATCTAGTATTTTATTTTTAATCATTATATATATAATTATTATTTTTATAACAATCCTACAAAACAAACAAAAACAACTAAAAATATTATTTTATTTTTAAGAATACAAAACAAAAAATAAATTTTTATTTATCAAATATGTTTTTCTTTCTTTTTTGGTCTGGAGAACAGAAAACTGTTTTTGAAAACAATCATAAAATAACTCATTACATTCTTTAATAAATTTATTATTCTTTTAGAATAATTTGAAATTTAAAATATTGACCCAACTCCAACTCAAAACTAGTCCAAGATACCATGTCTAGAATTGAATATTAAATAAAGTGTAATAAAAAAACTTGACTTATATGTGTTAAAATTTATTTATTTATTTTTAAATTCATTTTAAATAATATTGTCATTATTATTTATTAAAAAATCAGTTATGCCTTTATAGAGATGTTAATATCCATATTTAAAAAAATATAATTTATTATTTTATTATAATATCAGTATTCATCTTTTACTAAAACTATTTTTATCTTGAATAAGACTTGAATTAAATTTAAATGATATTATATAAAGTGAATTTACAAATATTTTTTTAGAAAATCAAAATAAAAAAAGACCTTAAAAAGAGAATTACCATTTATTTATAAAAAAATTATTTATTTATTTATATTTTTTCAAACAATTTACTAAATGACATTATTTTTAGAAAATAACAAAAAATATTTTTTTCTTTAATTTAAAAATAAATTTTAGTAACATGACTACTATTTACTTCATTCTTATACAACAAATTCAAGGGGAGTTATTCCCATCCCTATATTTCTCTTGCTTACTGGCACTAAAGAATGTAAGCAAAGAGTGAGCTCCAAAAAAATTTGGAGAATGACATTCAAAAATGGGAGAATCAATTTTCTTGGATTGATTCAGCCACAAAATTATTTTCACCACCACTCATTCTTTTCTTCTTTTCACTACCACCCTTATAGATACATGCCCTGATAAATTAGCAAGTCAATTTTTTTTTTTAAATTCTTATTTTATAATTAAGAAAAAAAAACTTAAAATCTAAGTTTAGTCTCTATTAAAATAAAAATTAGAAGATAAAATATAAAATATTAGCACAATCACTTGGATTTTTTTTATATAAATATTTGTACAATTAAATATTTAATATCATTTGTTATATTAATGCCTTTCAAAATGAGTTATAATCAAAGTCATATTAATATATAATCAAAAATAGCAATTACTTTAAAAATAATAATAATAAAGGACCCATTTGGGAATGTTTTTAAAAATAATTAACAAAAATAGTTTTTAAAAATAACTTTTAAAAACAGTTGTAAAAAAAAAAAATAGTTTTTAAGAATACTTATTATTATTATTATTATTTTTTTATGTTTTTTAGAACAAAAGTTTATTTGAAAACTTATAATATTTTAAATATGTTTTATGTAGTTTCTAAATATTTCTTAAAAAAATAAGTTTTCATTTGCATGACTTTATTTTGAATCATTTTTCATAGTTGTACAATTATTTTTCAAAACAAGCTTTCAAAAAATTATTTTATGTTAAAAACAATTCTCTATTTTTTTTTACAAAAACGGTTTTTTACAATACGATTTCTAAACAAGGCTCAAAGGCTTTTTTTTTTGTTAATAGAATGACATTTGGTAAATATGTACAATTCATTTTCATTCCTTGTAATTATTAAATAATTTAAAGTCACTTTATTTTATTTTCATTCCATTTCTTGATCATTTTGTAAACACTTCAATCAAATTTCTAATTTTAATTTTGATTCCTTTCATTTCTACTCATTCTCATTATAATTTTCTTTCTTTTTTATTTCGTCTCCTTAAAGATTTAGTAAATACATGATTAAAAATATTTTTGATAACTTTCTGAATTTGGATTTATTTAATTTATATGATTTAAATGTTGCATTCATAACTCAAAAATGTGGAATTTGGACTTATCAATTTTCCACTCATAAAATTATGGGTTATTTGATTAAAAGGGCATTGAAAACCTAATTTTGAAAATTTAACCCTCTATTTTTTTAATCATATTTTGATAAAATTGTCCTTATTCTTTTTACTTTTTTATTTTTTATAAAAATAATTTTTTCTTTTAAAACCCAAATCTAAATATTTGAAATAGTTAAAGACATTTATGTAAAAAATGAATCATTTTTCAAGCAAAATATGAAAGATATTAAATTCACAAATATGTGGATTATTTAATTTTTTTAATTAATTAATTCTAAAATTATCAAATGATTAACAATAAATTTTTATTCACTCTAAACAATTCACATATACATGGTTACCATTACTAGAATAATCCTCTTTTTACTTGGATTTCTTAGTATTAAAGACTTTCATAATTCCCATGTTGAACCCATCATACAATCAACTAAATCTCTCTTTCTCTCTCCCCCTCTCCCTCTTTTAATTATTTTATATTGAGGAAGTGTTCAACACCAATTCAATGAATTCTGTATCATTGCAGAAGATGCTATGAGCTTAAAATCAAAACATATCTTTGAATTCAATGTGAATGATTCAATTTCACTGCCAATGATTAAAAACTCCTCCTCAAAATACAAGGCCTTTGAATAGAAGTTGAGAAACCCAAAAATATGGGGGGTGAGCCTCAACTTCATGGTCATATGATATTTTTCATTGTAATCATATCTCCCCATGATCTTCCTCTCATTCAGTCTCGCTTCATAAATATTTTATTTCAAAAGCTATAATTATAGCATATAGCATATGGTATAATTTCACCAAGTCATGTAAAAATTTGGCTCACTTCTTCACATGTTGATAGACACATCAACTCAATGGAGGGTGTCATGATGACCCATTTAAAAATTGTATCAAATTTTGATGACCCATTTATAGATAATAGAATATAATTTGGTTTAATAAATAATCATATAAATTAAATATAATTATTTTTAAATTTTAAAATTAAAATAATTCTTAAGAGTCTTACTCCTTTTAAAATATTCTCAAAATCTATAGGGATGATCAAACTACGATTGCATCAATATGATACTACAATTACATAAATTATATATGGAGTTTGTTATAATCATATGTTAAATAAAACAATAAACTAAATGATTAAATGCGGTGAGTGAGTCGACACAAATATGATATAAATATAACTAAATTTAATAATTTGACATCGTTTTTAATTCATGTTTGCAAACCCTTTATCAATGCAAATAATTAATTACAATAAGAAATTTAAACTTGGAAAATGACTTTTTTGACCTTGAGAGAGTAAGGGGTTCTTAGTATAGGACTGGTAGATTTTTTAATTAATTACCCCATTTTGATTAAATAAAAACCTATAAATGTAAATTTGAGAGTTTCTTTTATAAAAAATTTTCTAATTATTTTGATAATCATGTGCCCTCCATTAATGAAGAATTCACTCACCATGCTCTTCCAATGTGTATGAGTCCACAAAGAAGCCAATAAGAAAGGTGGCCAGTGGCATATGATCGATGATTCCTCATCCGGAGAAGGTTCATGATTCCCTTCTTTTTACCTAAACCTTAATAAAACCATAATAATAAAATAAAAAATCAAGCACTCTGAGGAATGAATACTACAAGAACTAGTCATGTCCAAGGTACGTTCCTCATCATTTCTGTTTTATCTTCAGGTCTTGGGTAACTAAAAGAATCAAAAGATAACACATGACATTGACAGTCTGATCAGGAAATTGTCTGCTGTAAAGTAATGATAATTCCCCTAATGCTAGGGCTTGTGACAGTGACTCCAGCCACTACTTCAAAACCCTTGACACTTAGGCTATACCCTAACCATAAACCCTAGTTTCTAGATTATTTCAGTTTTATTTTTATTTTTTTAGATTAAACATTATCATCCCCAAAAATGGTATATACTGAAGAATAGAATTAATGAAAAAATACCACGCATATATTTTAGGCCTCGTACTTTGTATTTAAATTTAATTTTATTATTTTTTATTTTAATTATATTATTTTATATTTTGATTTTATTTATTTATATAATTTCAACAACTTAGATCACGTGTTAAATTAAATTTGATATTTTAGAAATTTCAAAACATTAAGACTATTTAAATCTTGAAAAGTAGAGAAAGGAAAAAGAAAAAGAAAAAGCGAATGAAAAAAAAAAAGGTAAAACTCAAAAGGGAATATAAAAGATGATATAAAGAATAACTCATTTATGCTGGGCTCATTCGGGACCTCGAAATTGTGCCAAAAAATTTAGAAAAAGACCATGGCAGACAAAGTGGGACACTATACTACAGAGCTTTGTACATAGAACACAAAATCACAGCTTAGAACAAGAAAAATGGAAAAAACAAAAGGAAAAGCACAAGGCCAAACAGACACTTAAGGTTGAAGTGGAGGATCTTATTGGGGTTCTAAAAGCATCGAGCATCATCCTCATCCATAACTCTGAACAACTTGAATAAAAAATGCAGGATCTAACCAATCACTGCAATTATTTCTGTTTTTGGCTTTTGGGTGTATTTTTATTATTATAATTTCCAAGAGAAAGCTCATGATATCATATGTGTATATATATATATATATTCTAAGAAGAATGAATCTTTGAATTGTAATATGTCCCCTTTTGTTGTCCTTGCTTGGAAACCATTCTATGGGACCAACCTCACTGTTCAACAACACATAGAGAATTATCATACCACATGCATCTGGGCTTCTGCCATTTTTTTATTCTGAGATTGTGTATAAGTTATGGCTGAAGATCAAGTGTGTGAGGCAACCACAACCATCCGATTTGTTGACCTTTTTCCTATGTTTTGGGCAGAGAGAGATGTGAGTGGACTGCCGCGAGTGTTTGTGTACTATGTTTCTACACATTAGATTCTCTCATTCTTCAATCATCAAGCTCATAGACAACCCTTGTGAAAATTTACAGAGCACTGCAGACCTCAGTCATTTATAAATGGAGGGTTAATGGCCATCTCTTTCCCCAAAGAAAGGTAGATAGATATAGAAGGGATCCATCTCTCCAAGATTAGCATATAAAGCTCTTTGTCTTGATTTCACTCACAAAGAAGGAGAGTAATTGTGGTAATGGCTTCTACTATCAGTCAATGTACTAAGAAAGAAGCTAACAGAGGAGCATGGACAGCTGAGGAAGACCACAAACTGGCTCAAGTGATTGCAGTTCATGGGGCAAAGAGGTGGAAATGTGTGGCAATGAAAGCAGGTAATTCATGAAAATTGAAGTATAACTCCCAACCCAACTCTTAGATTTCATCTGTTTGATGTTAAAGCTTGATGGGTTTTTGTGTTTTTTCAGGTTTGAAACGATGTGGGAAGAGTTGCAGGTTGAGATGGATGAATTATCTAAGGCCTAATATCAAGAGAGGCAATATATCAGACCAAGAACAGGACTTAATACTAAGGCTTCATAAACTCCTTGGAAATAGGTATAGTTTTCTTTTCTTCTACTTTCCTTCTGTTTTCCTCTTCTATGAATCTTCTGGCTTGTGGGGTGTGGGGTTTTAAACTGCCAAACAACTACAAATAACCCTTTTGAACTAATGTAAATGGGGAAATAAATATGCAAATGGGAAACAATAGTGAAGCTCGAACACATGATCTCCCGCCAAATGAAGCTCTAGTACCATATTGAATTACTAATTACCTTAAAAGTTTAAGCATATAGGATTTGGGTCCAGTATATCATGCTATTTTACATGTGGTTTGATTGTTTTTTTTTTTTTTTTTGATCCTTGTTTAGGTGGTCTTTGATTGCTGGAAGGTTACCGGGTCGAACAGACAATGAGATCAAGAACTACTGGAATTCTCATTTAAGCAAGAAGACAAAGCAGAAGGAGAAACAAAGCAGAAGTTCAACCACAGTGGAGTGCAGGCCTCAGAAAACAAAGGTGATGGAGATGGAGAGTGTAGACAATGGAAGTGAAAGGGTAGCCTCAAAAGGAGATGAAGACTCAAAAACCAGCTTTGTTGGGGATGAGTCATTTGATTATTCTAGTGAGGGCCCTTTGAATTTGGAATGGATGAGTAAATTCCTTGAAATGGATGAGGCTTGGCTTGATTTTGCATGAACTGAAACCATCTCTGTTTTCTTCCTTTGAAACTATTGCAGTTTATGCAGTCTTCTTTTTTTTTTTTTTTGGCATTTTATGATACTATTGCCTAAGATGGCTTTTGATTATCCAACTAAAACCCCACTTCATGAAGTGAGTGAGAGGAAAAAAGCCAGGCTTTGGACTTGTATATAGGAAGAGATGCCTCAAGAATGTTGGGAATTTTCCTTGGTAAGATCCAAAATGTCCTCTAGCTTGCCTAGAATGTAGAATGAAATGACTAGCTGTATGAGTGAATTTTAAATTTTTCCTTGCTTGGACCACCCCCCACTAATTGCCCCCTTTTTTTTAAGTCATTTTAAAAGGCATACAATTTGGCCCTAATCATGCTAGAGAAATCCCCAATCCCTTGAATTTGATGCAGCTTTTGGCTCACTAGTTACAACCTCTGCAAGAGTGGGTATGATGAAGAAAAAGTAGAGTCATTAAAGTAAAAATAAAGATGCTAAACCTCATTATTCCTAGCATATATGGTAACATAGATTACTGCAATAAGAAAAACAACTAGAAAGATGACCATGGGGTCTTCTCTCTTTGCCTTAGATTATTCAACTACATGCTTACTTCAGATTTGGTGTAGTATAATTGGAGCTCCATATTGAGGTTGAAGTGTGATAACAGTATAAGGAGCATGAGTATAAGTGGGTGAGAGCTCAAACCAAAAGTTCTGCAGAATCATGGCTAGAGCCATCTTAGCTTCTATCATTGCAAAACTTTGGCCCAAACAGATCCTTGGCCCCCACCCAAATGGATAGAATGCAATCTGATCACCCTTTGATGCCTTTGAGACTCCTTCAGAGAATCTCTCTGGCTTGAATTCTTCAACATCATCCCCCCAATACTCTGGGCTGTGGTGAAGAAGTATTGTTGGTAAATAAAGCTCGACCCCAGCTGGAATAGATAGGCCTGCTACATCGGTTCTTTTGTGAGTATACCTAAGCAGATTAACCACTGATGGATATAGCCTTAGGACTTCATGTAGTATCATTGACACCTGCAAAAGGGTTATATAAATAGTTGTTCAAAATTGTTCTTTAATGTTTTGTAGAACTAATCTTTGTTGGGGAACTTGAAATATTTTGAAAACTGTTTTTGAAAACAATGACTGTGCCAAGTCATGGGGGGAAGTACTCACAATTTTGAGGTGCTTTATAGCTTCTAGATCAGGTATTTTCTTCCCACATATCTGTAAAACCTCTTCTCTTGCCTTGTCCTGCCATTTGGGGTTCATGGATAAGAGGATCATTGTCCATGTTAGCAAGTTGGCAGTTGTCTCTTGGCCAGCAAAGTAGAACAACTTGCATTCCTCTATCAGATCTTCGATTCTCATCTCATTGTCAATTTCTTCTGTGAGCTGCAGCAGCAAGCCTAATAAATCGTCGTTGTAGCCCGAATCTCCATTCTTCATTGCCTGCTTTTTCCTGTCAATCATTGATCTTAACATGGCTTTGATCTCATTGTCTATATGGTATCTCCTCCTGTTCTTCACAGTAGGCACAAATCTGAAAGAGGGTAGGCATAATTCAATGATAAGAAGAGGTCTTCAAGCTAAAAAACACAGTAGAAATTCATGATTTTAAATGATATGGACCTGAATCCAGGCAAGTAAATGGCTCGAGAAGCTTCAATGACCAGCACAGCTTGTTCCTTTTGAAGTTCAAACACTTTCTTTCCTTCTTCATAGCTACTGCCAAAGGCTGCTCGAGAAATGACATCCCCAGTAACGTTTTGAAATTCAGGCATTACATCCAGTTCATATGTTCCTTGTGGACCAACCCAGTTCTTCCATCGTTCTATCAGATTGCAACAACTCATTGAAAATGCTGGCACCATCCCCTGTTTTTCACAACCCATTAGTACTATTGTACATTTTTTTTTTCGGTTTCCTGTAGTTAAAGCACTTTTCTTGTTTTTAAAAGTTGAGATATTCTTGGAATTACTCGTAATGGAAGAAGTGAACTTTTCTGATTATCAATGCAATTAGTCATAATGAAAATATGAAGTAAAAACTCGTACCTACAATTCACTTCGGTTATAATTGCAGAAAGTTATTGATTCACAATAGTTTTGGCTATTTTGAAATACTTTTGTTGTTTTTGGAAGCTAAAATGGTATTTTTGATTTACATTACCATCAACTTCTCAACGTGGAAAGCAGGTGTGATTAGCTTTCTGCGTTTGGCCCACTGCTCT
Source organism: Vitis vinifera (assembly GCF_030704535.1). NCBI lineage: Eukaryota > Viridiplantae > Streptophyta > Magnoliopsida > Vitales > Vitaceae > Vitis > Vitis vinifera. The sequence continues at coordinate 1,486,912 of NC_081808.1, read as the reverse complement.
CCTTCCAAGGTTGAGAGTCCCAGGGTTAGAAGATCCACAAGAGGGTTCAGTGGTGGCTTTTGGAACTGGCCATTCTTGTCTGCTAATATCATCCTGATCAGCTCTGGGTCCACTATCATCACCCTTGGCCTTGTGAAAATCCAACTCATGGAAATCTTCCCTGTTTCCAATACAATATCATTAGATAGGAATAAGAAGCACCCACGATAATGTAAAGGGATATTTAAATTTAAAAAAATTCGAATGTCAAAATTTAAATCATTGAGGGTACAAACAAATCTACCAAGGTACAAAATTATCACATCTCATAAATAATACAAATTAAAGGGATTTAGGTACAGAATAATGAAATTCCAAATGAATACGTGATATTAACAAATTGATAGTACATTTTGATAAATACTAAAAAATACAAGTAGAACCTTTAGAATTATAGACTCTTTTTGGAAAATATTTTTTTAAAAATAATTTTAAATAAATAATTTTTAAAAATGTTTTATAACGTTTTATAAAATAAAAATTTGTTGAGAAACCTTAAATATTTTTAACTTGTTTTCTATATTTTTAAATTTATTTAAAAATAATATTTATATATAATATATTTTCTTCATATGTATATAATTATTTTTTAAAAATAAATAAAAACAACTAAAAAGACCTTTTTTTTTTAAATACCATAACAATTCCCAAACAGGACCAATGTGATTTATTTCCACTTTTATTTCTATCTTCACTTACTAAATAAGTTCTAAAATAATTTGACTAATGGAAAAGAAAGAGAAAAAAAGTGTGAAGCAATAATATAATAATAAAGTTGCTTACCATAATTTTGAAACATTTGGTGGAAGAATGGAATGACACGAGGTACAATAGAATGGTTGAGGGTCATGGGCTTGGACTGTGCCTCCTGGAAGGACAGCTTCAAAGCTTTCATGTCACCATACATGGGCTTGTAACGAGTACCTCTGATACCTTGCTGCCTCAATTGCTTCTCTAGGCTTTTGGGTCTCCACCAAATGGTGTAAACTGCTCTCAAGAGACCATAGACAACCAATATGGCAAAAGAAAATGCCATGGTCTTCGAAGTCAAGCCTTCCATTTATTTTTTCTATCAAAATCCCAGTTGGGTTTTGTTTGGAATGATAGAAATTTGAAGGGAATGGAGCTAATGTTCTATGGGTTTTATAGGGTTTTTGTGGAATGATTGTCAATGGTCCATGATGCCCAAAATCAACAAAGAGGAATGTGCCTTTTTCTCTTCAACATGTGCTCTTGAGGATGAAGAATTGTCCACTTCTGATTTTTCTTCATGGATGCCAATTTTTCAAAAGTTGCCTTCGGAAAAACAAGAGGAAAGAAAAAAGGTGGAAAAGGACATATTTCTCTTGCCTTGCTTCCCAAATAATGAAAAAGATTGTCATTTCTCATGCCTTGCTTCCCAAGCTATCGAAAACATTTGAAAACGGTTCCATTTTATGTTGACTGCAACACTTCTTTTGAATATATAATTTCTTTTAATTTGATATTTTTTTTTAAATTTAGCTTCTTTTTTTTTAAAAAAAAGAAGTAAATGAATGAAGTTGGGAAAATAGCTATATATTATTTAATTTAAGCTTATATTTATTTTATTTCTCATCAAATTGAAGATTTAAAATCATGGCCATGAGACCAAGTGGGTCCTTAAAATGGGGATTTTTTTATTTTTTATTTTTTATTTTTAATAATAAATGGCTACCTTATAAACACTTTTTTCTTTTTCTTTTTTTAATAAAAATTTTCTATTATATTTTCAAATAATTAACTTTCATAATTTTTTTTTCTCTTTTCACTCATCCTCTACTCCACCAAAACATTATTTGTGAAATTAATAATAATAAGAGAAATGAAATAATATAATTAAATATTGATTTTATATTAATAATATTTAATTTTTAACATCTCTATTTAGACAGTTTTACATGTTGACAATGATTTAATATTTTTTTTATAAAAAAAATTAAATCTTATTTTAAAAAATCAATGATCAAGTGCATTTTCTTTTAGTACAACTAAAATTGATCCTTAACAAAAGCAGTGTGACTTTCATATACATTTTTCAATATTTATTTAAAAAAATTTGGAGAATTGACCTCACATCGCTTTTAATACATAGTGTCCTATTTTTAGATTGTGAAGTCCAATAGCATAACTCAATGATAGTGTCTTGTCAGTAATAAATCGATCATTCTGAACTTTGAAACCTTTTCAATATTCAAGTGACGTCACTTTTTTGTTAGGTGAATTTCCCATCAATACTGAAAGAAAGAAAAATAGTTATGAATGTTATTAAAGAAAAAAGGAGATGAATTTATTTTTGAGAAATTAATGGATGAAAATGTCTGACAAGTTGATTCCTGAAGGCTGAAGGTCTTCATCTACTTATGCAAGCAAATAAATGATGGGTCCAATCCAAGAGGAGCAGTGTGAAATCTTTACTGGTCAATTGACCACGCTAGGACACCGCTATGTTCAAAGGACAATCTACTTGGGACCTCATCAATATAATGCCTTAATTTTAAGGGTAAAGCTTATGTGCTCTATCTCTTTCTCTTCAAGGATGCCCCCCACCTCTCTTGCCTTTTTCACCAAATTTGGTGAGGCATCTTAATTAGAAAGGACACATGTGACTGAATTTTCAACAATTGATTTGGATTTTTTTTGTTCAAAAAATAATTTGAAAAAAATTAGCCTTTAAATAATTTTCTCTAAATTAAATAATTATATTATTATTATTATTATTAGAAGAAAATGACATCACCGGTTGAAATAGCCTTTTAAATGTTAAAACCTCACGCTCAATTTTCATAAGTGTTTAGATAAAATTCTTAAATATCAACCCATTAATTTATTATACTTTAATATTTTTATTTAATTAAAAAATTTATTGAACAACTAATTTAATTTTGTTAAAACTCCTTCATACCCTTCATGCGGTCTCGATTGATAGAATAGTCAACCTCGTGACCCCATCAAATCAAACTAATATTATGTTAAACAACCAATTCTGAAAACTGTTATCGTATCAACTTTTGATACCATACTGAACAACCAATTTTTCAAAAAATTCAAACTTACAAAATTTAAACTTATTATACCTATGATGCCCCTTCACAAAGTTATCATTATTTTTAAAACATATTTCTTAAACATAAAATTTAAATAAAAAGCAATAATAAATACTTTTACTCCTACTTTAAAGGTAGAAATAGTAAAAGCAATAATAATAATTAAGATTTTGTGAATATGTATATAAAAAATGTATAGTCGGACAAATAGTAAAATTAAAAATAAATAAATAAACAAATGCCCCAAAAAATCATATTAAAAATAAATAAATAAATATAAATATTTGTTTTTTCAATTTTGTATTCATTTTTTATTAACTAAATTTTTGCTTCGTATTTATAAAAATAAAAATAATACTTATTTAATAATTTAATAGTAACTAGTTTTTATATTTTATTTTAAAAAATTTTATATCAAAAATGTTAAAAATAAAACCATATATATATTTTTATTTTCAATATTTTTAAACAAAATCTAAAATGGAAATTATATCCAATCACTAATTCTCAAAATTTTCACTTTATCACCTTAAAACTAAAAGACAAAAAAAAAAAAATAACTTTTAGGGACTTACACTATAATTTTCCTTCCTGTTTAAAATATAAAATATTTTTTTAATTTTAAAATTATGTTAAATAAATTTTGGCTGAAAACAAGTTTTTCACAATTTAGTCACCCAAGTTGCTTTTTCTAAAAGTAAATTTGAAGTTTTTTTGGTTTTTTTTATTATTATAAATTGTTTTAAATATAAATGTAAAATATAAAAAAATATTTTAAGAAATTTAATATTATAAAAAAATTATTTTTTCACTAATTTTAAAAATAGATACCAGACCATAGGGCCAAAAAAAGCCAAAAAAAAAAAAATCCTACAAAAATATTGGAAGCAGAGCGAAAATGTGTAAGAGAAAACAGTGTTCTAACTGGCAATAAATCGTGGCCGTCGGATGGACCTCGAGATCCGCACTGGACACAGAATTTAATGGTGGAGACACGAGGACAATGTAACTGTACTCTTCACGTGGACATCAATTGTATACTTCCAAAAAGGATGTCGCATGTCTGCCGTTTTAGCCCACGTGTCATCCCTCTCAGCCGTCCATTCCTACGATGCCCACACCAGAGGCAATCCCCCACTCGCCTCCTCTGCACTATTCTCTGCTGGACCAATCATATATCGACACGTCACCCATCTTTATTTTAAAGAAAATTTTGGGTCTGCAGGAGGAAATTGGACGAGGGGTTGAGGGCTGAATTTTGAAAGAATTTATAATTAAAATGAAGAAATTTTAATGGTGGGTCATAAGATATTTGAAAAAAAATTCAGACATAAAAAATAAAAAATAGTACTCTTAAAGCATTTTTCTTTCCACCGACATTATTATATACATATATTTTTTTAATAAATTTAATAAGTTTTGTGTATTTAATTTTAAAAAATTACATTAATATGCTTTTTTTTTTTTTTTAATAAAGAAAATGAAATTGAATTATTTTCAAACCCTAAAAGAAAAAAGCTCAAAAAAATGAAAAATTCTCCTGAACATCTATCAGGGAGTAACAGTCCTATCTCAAATATTAATCATGGGTCTCTCCACAGAACTCAGAGTTTTAACCTGTGCCCAAAAGTGATTCAGGGTTTAGGGTTTGTTTGTTAGATAATCCCAATCTGTAGAGTCAGAGGGAAAGAGAAAAGGAAAAAGAGAAGAGCAGTGGTTTGCTCTGGGGTTGAGGTCCTCACGCTTCATTCAAGACTGTCCGGCCAGAGTGTTTTCAGAAGGCAAAAATGCAGTATGGTTATGGAATGGCAGAGACCCATCAGCAGCAATTCATGGAGGGTGATTCTTGTTCTTCACTTTTCTCAATCTCAACCCCCCAGAAGCAAAACCAGCACCACCATCTTCATTATCAACACCACCACCACCACCACCATCTGCCGCCGCCCCCGCCGCCGCACCAGCAGCAGAAACATGAGAGGCAGCAGCAGCAACAACAGTTCTTTCAGCTCCATCCCGTTCCATTTACCCAGCAATTGCTGCAGCAACAGCACCAGTTTGAAGTATTTCAACTGCAGCAGCAACAGCAACAGCAACAGCGGAGACTGCACCAGCAGCTAAGACTGGAAAATGAACTGGGTCGCAATGGTGGAGGAGGAGGAGAAGGTGTCGGCAATGGCGGTGGCGGCGAAGGAGGCAGCGCCTCGCTTCCTTTCTTCAATTTCAAGCTGGGTTTGAACGAGAATAGTGGTAACAGAGAGGTTGTGATGAACGAAGAAGATAAAGAGGAGGATGGTTTGATTGGTGGCAGTGAGGAACATATTCCTGGGAATAGACCTAATTCCCTAGAAATGCCCCAATGTTGTTGGCAGTCCCAAGGAGATGGTACCATTAAAGAACCTTTCTGGTAATCTCTATAAACAGTCACAGATTTGCATAATTTTGTTTTGCGTGCTTTTATTTTTCAGTTGTCCTTGTTGTTTGCCATTGTCCTATAATTCTCTGTGTTTATGTTTAAGGAAACCCCTGAATGCCCAGCTCTTCAACAAGAACGACAAGGAGACTAATGAAGATGAAGAGAAGAAGGAAGAGGGAGAGGGCAACAAGAAGATTAATCACGGACAAGTACTAGACAACGATGGAGGCAAGAACTTGGGAAACAAGTACAGATTTTTCGGTGAGCTTGAAGCAATTTGCAGCGGTGCGGGGCTTGGCGAAACGAATCAAACGGGATCGGGATCAGCTCTGACCGGTGAAAACATGACTAGGAATGCCGGGTTGCTGAGGCCTTTAGCTGATCCCCATTGCAGCAATCTCGGTGGTGCTGCTGCTGCAATTGGGGTTGATCATGGGTCAGAGACCTCAATTGGGGAAGAAGCTGCGTTGCGGAAGCTTCAGAAAAGGAAGAGGAGGAGGAAAATGAAGGAAGAGTTGAATTCCATGGCGGGTTTCTTTGAGAGCTTGGTAAAGCAGCTGATGGATCACCAAGAGGGTCTCTACAGAAAGTTCTTGGAAGTGGTTGAGAGAATAGATCAAGAGAGGATGGAGCGAGAGGAAGCATGGAGGAGCAAACAACTCGAGAACTTTAACCGAGAAGCCGCCGCAAGAGCCCATGAACAAACTCTAGCTTCAAGTAGAGAGGTTGCGGTTGTCTCATACTTAGAAAAAATCACAGGCCAAAGCATCGATCTTCCCAATAAGAACAACACCCAATTACACTCTCAACGTTATCTTCCAAAGGAACCCGTGAAAATCAACAACTTCAGCAGCAGTAACACAAACAGCAGATGGCCTAAAGCTGAAGTCCAAGCACTGATTCAAGTCAGAAGTAGATTAGAATCGAGGTTTCAGGAGCCAGGCCTAAAAGGGCCTCTGTGGGAAGAAATAAGCTCTTCAATGACTTCAATGGGTTATCAGAGAAGCGCCAAAAGATGTAAGGAAAAGTGGGAGAACATCAACAAGTACTTCAGAAAAACCAAAGACAGTGCCAAGAAACGCTCTCACCAATCCAAAACATGCCCTTACTTTCATCAGCTCGATCAGCTATACTCGAGAACACCATTCTATCCCAACCCATCAGCTTCTACTGATTCTGGGGTTCACAATTTGAAGGGTAATTCAGAGCTCTTAGATGCCATTATAGCCATGAATGACCCCAACACTGCTCAGAAGGTTGCCCCAATGGAGTCCTTTGATGGAAACATTGATGATAAATCAGAAGCTGATCAACAAATAAACCATGGAAAAGAAAAGGAGAACCATAGGGACATTGAGGAAGGAGACCAAGATATGAACAACGAAGACGAAGAAGATGATGAACAAGACAACGAAGAAGACGATGAAGAAGGTGGAGGAGGTGATGGTGAAGAAGAAGATGGAGATTGAGACCTGAAAAAAATCAAGGAGAGACTGAAGAAGAGTACATTTTAGGCTGTTTGTTCTTGGCAGTTAGTTTCTTTACATAATTGAGAATTCATTGGTATTCGATTTCCTTGGTGTTACTTGTTTTGAGCTATACCAGGTATACTGTTTTGAATCTGGGCTTCAGCTTTTTTATTTTATTTATTTCAATTTTTAGCAATTATTATTCATTTTTTTAACTAGTTAAGTAAAATTACTATAAAAGATTAATTGAAGTAAGGCCAACAATTTTTTAATCCTCAAAATTAGCTTTTTGTGCGTCACCCATGGGAAACACATTTTCTTATTTGAATCTAATTTAATTAAGATATTTTTTTAATACACTTATATTTTAATTATTTAAAAAAAATATTTTTTAAAAATTTATTATATATATTAAATTTTATGTATAATTAATGTAAATTTTATAAAGCTAAAATTATGAAGTTTAATTCATGATCATTCAAATTAAGGCATTTATTTAAGTCCAATTTGTTTTTTTGATGAATAGAAAAAATTAAAATATTTTATTTTTTTTATTTTGTTAAATATAAGCCATTGATATTAGCCAATACAAATTAGTTATTTTGACTTTTTTTTAATTTTTTTTTTTTAAAAACACTACCTTATTCAATTTTCTTGGTTTATATAGTTTTGTTGGTGCATTTTCAAAATTTCATCTTCAAAGCAAGAAGTAGAATATGGGTGTGATTGAATTTGAATGTTGGAATTTTATTTTAAAAATATTTTTATTAAAAATAGAATCATTTTTAAGAGTGAGTCTTTCATAGTTGCAATCTGGACAAATAAGAAGGTTAAGCTCCGTAAAATATATTATTAATTATTAATTTAATATATATAGCAATTCTTAAATTCAATTTTCAAACATTTAAATTAGGATACTCAAATAATTAAATAAAAATAATAAATTTATTAATATAGTATAATTAAAAAAATTGAAAAAATTTATAATTTTCCCTCTAATTTGTATATTTTTTCAATAAGATAATAATAATATAATTTAAATAATAATAATAATAATAATAATATATAAATTCCAAAGGTTATAATACTTTCTACTCACACTCATGTAAACCCCAATAATTTTGAATGGGTATTTTTTCTAACCTAAGTTGGATGTTTACATATTCAGAACTTGCCGTTACCAATTCCAACCTTGGAAGATTCCACCTAAATAATAATCTTAGTATTTAAAAATATTTTTTTGGATACTATTCAAAGTGGGTTTGGGAGTAATTTTAGAAAATATTTGTAACATTTTTTAAACTTAAATAATAAAAAATTTCAAGCATTAAAAAGATTAAAAGTGTTTTTTAAAATCACTGTTAAATGATTGATAATGATTTTAAAAAGTGCTTTTAATTTAAAAAGTATTTAAAAAAAATTAAGTGTTTAATAAAATTTAAGAAATAATTTTAAAATTTTTAAAAATAATTTATAGTATTGAAAAATCACTTATAATATTTTCTAAATAAACACTTTATAAGAGATTTTCCTAAAAACACTTCACGAGAAAAATATTTTCATTAAAAATATTTTGAATAAAAAAACTTCTAAATATACTCTAAATGTTTCTACTCAAAATGGTTTGAATGAAAGTGTTTTTTCCAAAAGTACTTTTTAGGATAAGCGATATTCTAATATTAAAAAAGAAAATTTATATTTTTAAAATTTTACTAAACACCTAATTTTTTTTTCTTTCAATGACACATTTTAAGGTAAAAACGCTTCCTAAAATTATTATTATACTGAGATTTTTAAATTTTAAAAATATTTTCTAAATTTTGCCAAATATCTTTTTTTTTTTTTTTATTTTAAAAAAAAAGCACTTTTGGAATTAAAAACTCATCGTAAAAAAACTATAAAACACATTTTGCCTCGTTATACCAAATGTCTTCATTAATGTTCACTTGAATGCATGTAAAATAAGAATCGAAAAGTTATGATAAAATATAAGTATATGACGAAGTCACCAAGAAAGTAATTAAAGTATAAAAAATGTGATCAAATATCAATAATATAACTATAGTATAAAAAAAATGATTATGATATAAATAATGTAATCATGGTACAAAACTTTGATGTGGTGCCCCCCCCCCCCCTCCTTTCATCTTAAAGATAGGACTTGTGTTTAAACTACAAAACTGCTTTTAATGTTTAAAAATTCTTCCCAATCAAAAGTTGTTCTTTTTAATCTACCTTTTTTCTAGCCAATTAACATACACAATATATTTTAAAAAATAAATAAATATTTATTATAAACAGGAAATTAAAGATTTGGGTGTTGCTAAATACACCCACCTCTTTTCTCTCTACAATAATCCCAATGAAAAAATAAAAGTATGGAGAGAGAAAGGTGAGTATGCTCAACCAAGATAAAGAAATTAATTGGACTGTCATGGGCAATTAAAGCTTGAAATACTTATCCATATGCAGTGAGACCAGACAGAAATCATTATCAAAATCTTGCTAGTAAGTTACAAAATAAGACAACAAAAGGATTGGTACTCTTGCTCCTGATGAATGAACACAAAAGAGGTGATGGGTACATGAAGAAGAAAGTGGCCCTTTGAAAAATAAAGAAAGAGAAATGATATTGTAGGACTTGTATCACCTAATAAGGCTAAGCCAAGTCTAATGTGATTGATATGGTGAAGATGCTGCTCATGAAGGATAAAGACATTAACATCGTAACCTGATTTTTGTTTGTGTGTCGTGTTCCTCTCGTGTCAAAATCATAACTCTTATTTAATAATTATAATGAATTAATTTTTAGTTAAATCAAGATGATTAACCTTTTAACTTAATATGTTCTTAATTTGCTTATTTATTTAAAATCGAATTTTAAATGAGTTAAATATAGGCTATAATCAATACGATTATTAAATAGGTCAATTTAGGATAAATTTGTGTTATATAAATTGATCGAAAAATAATATATTTATTAAATGGATTATATAAATAGATATGAATTTGATTTAAATACAGTTATATTTAATCCAAATCAACGAAAAACATGTCTGATTCAAGTTATGTTAGCAAATGAATCATATTGACATTTGTCATTTATTAGTAATCGGAATAACAAAATTAAATATGATTAAGAGTGTTTGAGAGTAATTATAGAAAACGTTTTTAATATTTTTAACACTTGAATGATAATTTTTTTTTTAAGTATTAGAGATATTAAAAATGCTTCCAAGAATCATTATCAAACGGACTTTAAGAATGTTATCTATCTATATAAAATTACAAAAAAAATTAAATTTTATGTAATAATTGATTGACACCCTTCTTTCAGTTTAATAATTTGTGAACCACTGAAGAGGGTGAAAACTCAATCAAGTATATGATGAAATCTGTAGATAACCCTTTTTTGGAAAAAAAAAAAAAAATTTCCTTGATTAAATGACAAGCTTATCGACAATCCTGTAGAAGTCAAATGAGGAGCTGTGTGGGGCTCAGAGGGGGCACGTTTGCGGACTGGCCATTCTATCTTGTGCAGTTTCTCATTGAGAGCTGTCATCAATTCCCCCATCTTTTTTTTTTCTTTTTAAATTTAATTTATAAAAAAGAGAAGTATTTTGCTATATGGCACATTAATACCGTAAACCAAAACCATATACACAAGTAAAAAATTAAGATAAAATATGATATTTTAATGCCATTCGGTAATTAATTTGATCTCTATATTCATTAAATGTATACTAATCAAAGGAAAAACAAAAAATATAATGATAATTTTTTAAAAAAATCTTCTCAATTACGGTTATATTTTTTAAAAAATTCTAAAAATATAATAAAGTTAAATATATAATGGGAGAGAAACTCAATTCCAATAAGTTCAGTCAAACCCCAATATTTCAAACGAAATGTAATAAAATTGATTCAGGTTTTACAATCCAATAAATATGATTTGTAAAATAAAATGATTTAAAATTTTTCCTTTATGTTTGAAAGATTTTACGGACTAAAAGCATCAATGAATTTATAAAAAGAAAAGTATTTTGCTATATGCGAAGTTAGCATGAACAATCTTTCAAATACAAGAAATGGTCATAAGCATATATAAGTAGGCTAAGCAAATCATAAGGACTGTTTGGGCAGTGAAAATTATTTAAAAGGAAAAAAAAGTGTGGTTAACTACAAAAGTATAAAGTAAAATTAAATATAATAAAAAAATATTTAAAAATCTTACACAATTCAAGTAATATATATATATATATAGAAAAATAAGTTTGAATAAAAAATAAAAAAGTTTTATTCCTTCACATTTTCTTTTATTTATCACTTCAATTTTCTCAAACCCGCCTTAAATTTTTTACATGCTGAAGAAGATGTAAGACGTGGAATCTTTTATCTCCATAAGTGGAGAATATATTCTTAGCAGTTGCCTCTTTAATCAGGAGACAAACCATTCCATTTATGGGAATGAGACAATAATATCATTTCCAAAATCACACAATATCCCTATTCAACCACCTCTGGCCACTCATTCCGAAAAGTTCCAATCCAACTAAATCAACTTAATTAGATACATAATGTTTATGGATCAAGTTCAACAAAAGAAGCTTATGATCAGCTTTAGGAATGGAAGAAAATCTCCGCTTCTTCAGCACTTGCAGACGGAAAATCAGACCACTGGCACAGGCCATTGGCACCTCCCATGTTTCCACAACCCCACCTGCCATCATCAAAATCAGAGAAGTTCCACAGCTGATCATAATCTGTATCATTGTATTGAAAGAGCTTTCCCGAGAAATCCATTGCTGGGTTTGGTGAATAATCTTCTTTGAAATCATTCACGGGATCAGGCCCTTCACTACCTTTCATTTCCATGGGTGCTTCATCCATGTTAGAAGGCTCCTTCTCCTTTTCCTTTCTGTCGTCTTTGCTTTGGTTGGAGTTCTGGCCATGAACCACCCTCTTGGCTAAGGTTGTGTTCCAATAGTTCTTGATTTCATTGTCTGATCGTCCAGGAAGCCTTCCAGCTATCAAAGACCATCTACAAACAAAAAAATCAAAACGTGGGTAGCTCTAAAATCATCACCAACCCATCAACAATTTGTTAATATAATCAGAAAGAAAAAAAAACAAAGAAAAATTTATATACCTGTTGCCTAAGAGCTTGTGGAGCCTAATGATGAGGTCTTCTTCTTCAGGAGAAATGTTGCCTCTCTTGATATCAGGTCTCAGATAATTCAACCACCTCAATCTGCAGCTCTTTCCACTTCTTTCAAGGCCTGCGGTTTAATAACAAAAGTGAATTTCATGGATCGAGAAATACACAATCCATAACCCATCTCTCTTACCTGTCTCCTGGGAAACATTCCTCCACTTCCCTGGACCATGAGTTTTAACATAATCTCTGAGCAGCTTGTCTTCAAGAGCTGTCCAAGCTCCTCTATTGCTTCTCCGAGTACAGGGATGACTTTTTTCCATTTTGGGATTAGTCATGGAAGTCTCACTCCTTTACTCAATATATATACAGGTGAATGTTGGGGTAGGTATTGATGGTATGTAAAGTAGAAGGCTACAAGTGTCTCATATTCACAAGTGTGTGGTATAGAAGTAAGACTTATGGTCACAATAGCTGTGATAATTATTGTCGGTCAGTGTGTACGAATGGAAATAAGGTTCCCTAAGGGTTTCAAGCTCTTTGATTAAGATTATCACGTGTTCCTCGCTAATGAAAATGGAAAAAATATTCAACTGTGGCATTTGAAATTCTCTACTGTTGGAAAATGATATTCTTCAATGCGCTTTGAAAACCAATTGATGTTTAGCGGGACAAAAGGAAACCAAATCTTTAATGGTATTCGACATTGTTGTGTCTCTAAGAAATCTTTCTTCATCTTGGCCGAGTTTATATAGATGATTTCTTAGTGCCATGTGCCATGTGTTGAATGGACAATGAAATTTGTTTTTGAGAGGATTCGGGGAAAAAGTTCGTGTTCTTCAAAAAACAGGGTATACTTAAGTTCCATACTCTTAGAGCAAACTTTTTTGGAACCATGTTGCCTAGAACACGAACTTTCCTATGACCACTTAGACGTCACACGCCTTGGATGTGTTCTAAGACTCATCATTTGGATGACATTTTTGTTGGACTTAAGAATAGTATTATCGCATCCCAACCGAAATGCCCAACAAAAATTCTCACATGAATTATTGATTATTCCTACTATTAAGATAAAAATGTTATATGGTCTAATATCTTAGCTATTGCCATGAGCTGAATTCAGAAAGTGGAAAGCCCACATCAAATGAAAACATGTCACATAAGCCAAGGATCCCAATGCTATTCCAATGTGATGGTTACTAAAACTTTAGCATCAAACTTGGCTTTTCATGGCAAAAACAGCACAAAATCAAGAAATTAGATTCGGATACTAAGCCATGGAAGCATTTTCCTAGGCAATACATGCTGGCCCTGGAAGAAACCCTCTTTTATTGCTGGAATTTTCTTGTCCCACATCGAACATTTCCAAACTTCATGAGATGGCAGAGTATGTGCCCCATTACCATAGCCATGGTGTTATTTCTTCGACAAAGGAGGAGAAGAATGAAGGCCATTTTGGATGCAGAGAGCCATGGCCATGGGCAGTAAAGAAGAAGGAGAAGACGACATGAGAGACATGGCTCCACAAATGGGCGATGTGTATATCATTATACTAGAATTCAATAAAAATGACCATAGACTACAGAGTTCTTCCCTCCTTATGACTTAATTATTCCTAATGAGAATTAATAGATGGTTATGTAGAGACCAACTTGGATGGAACCTAGAAAAGCTGTGATTTTGATATCGACATCGATTTTAGCCGAGGTCTGAAAATGAAGGCAATGGATCATCTTGGCAGCCATTAATCCCACATTCCCCCACAGTCATACTATCAAATTCACTGAAGCTAGCGAAATTCTCTTCAAGAATTTCAGAAAGGCAAAGCTGGTCAACATCAAAGTCCATCAAGGAGTCCCACAAAGCATCATTTCCACAACTGATATTAACTGGGAAAATCTCATCACCAGACTCTGGTGGTTGTTCTGCTACTATTTCCTTCCCCAATCCTCCATCAATGGAGGGTTCCACAGGCGTGAAAGCTTCAGGATGTTCATCAACAGGAAACAGTAGAGGAAAAGGATGAGCACTACTACTGGTAGTACAATTAATTACATCTTTGTTGGGGCTCAGACATGAATCCATCTTCAGTGATTCTGCAGATTCAGCAGATGGCTCCATCATGGGTTTCTTCTTGCTTTTGCAGTGATTTGAGCTGCTCTCTTGCACTTTCTTTTTCAAGGTTGAGTGCCAATAGTTCTTGATTTCGTTATCTGTTCTGCCTGGAAGCCTTTTAGCTATCAGGGACCATCTGCAAAATACCACAGACAATGAATGGAAAAAAAGTGAGGTTTTACCTGAGTTTAAGAATGTGATGTTTAGAAACAGTTTTAAAAAAGAATTTTATGTTGTTAAAAAAAAATTAAAAAAATAGAAAACAGTTTTATTTTCTTTATGACCTTCCGTCAGATCAAGTTTTGATAACGGGATTTAAACTATATCATGCTCTTTAATAATTCCAACTTCCCAAACAGTTTTTTGCTTCATAAAACATTAAAAACAAAATCGGAACTATTTATTAAAGTGCTTCTCACTTCTCAATTAGAGTCTAAGTTTTTTCTTCATTGACTAATACATATTCCCAAACAGAAAACAAACAACTAGAAAAACCTGTTGCCCAAGAGCCTGTGTAGCCTGATGATGAGATCCTCTTCATCAAGAGCAATGTTACCCCTTTTGATGTCGGGTTTCAGATAATTCAGCCAACGAAGCCTACAACTCTTAGCAGATCGCTTAAGTCCTGCAGAAAATTCAGAAAATAAACCCGAAACCCGAAATCAATCAACATTTCCATTGGATTTTGAGTCAGAAATTCATATCAAGAGCCAAATCTACCTCACCTGTTGCCTTGGCAACATTAACCCACTTCCCTTCGCCATGCAATTTAACATAATTTCCAAGAACTTCATCCTCATGAGCAGTCCAAACCCCCTTATTCAATCCATCTTCAAAGCAAGGAGGTCTGCCCATTTCAAGAGCAGGGTTTGAAGAGTGATTCACTCCCATTCATAGGATTAAAAAAGGCTATTTATAGAAGGTATTTTGTACTTCAAATCATCATCATTCAAACTTGCCTCATTCTCCATACTTAACTTTCGTAAAAGTCGTTCTGTATTTTCTTCCCTTGGACTTGTAGATGCTTTCCAACAATCATGGTAATAAAAAAACAGTATATGTAGAAACCAATTATTGCTACTTCCAATATCTCTTTTACTGAAATAGTATTTTAACTTTTTCCACTTTCAATAAACGTGCTTCGAATCTTAATATTTATTATTTGATAATTTAAGTTAATTTTAAATAATTTTTAAAAAATCATTAACCTAAAATTTATTTATTTATTTTTATTGTAAGATTAAAATTATTTAATAAAACTAATTTTAAAACTATTTTAAGCCATCAAATTGATATATTTATTTTCTTTAATTCTAATTAATATTTATATTTTTATTAACTTTAAATAATGAATTTATTTGTTAAACATTAGTATTTAAAGTGTTGTAAATATATAATATAAATAAAAAACATATTTATTATAACAATGATTTATAAATATAAAATTATAATCACTAAAAAAATAAATCAAATATTTTAATTTAAGACTTAAAGTTAGGTTGAATTATTAGACCATCTTTGTTAAGTGATGTAAACAAGCCTAAGTAAATAATTCTTAAAATTCTAAAATCCTCTGCATTTCAAGTGGGGATGAGAATCTCTCCATGAGTGGTCGATCTCGACTGCACCAACGTGTTTAGAATGTGAAATTAAAAAACAGAAAAAACAAAATCTCTGTAGGGCTGCTGATCTTGGAGGTGCATGTGAGTTTGTGGCAGTGTACTTTGTTTTATTTTTTTATTTTGTAGAACCGTGAGGTTTGAGCGACAAGCCAGCAGGTTGAAGTATGGTTGGCTCCCGCGCTCTTCTATTTAAATCCGTCGCCTCTCACCCCCCCAATCACATCCTCCAGCCGCTTATATTTTTAAATTTTTAAAATTTTTAATTTTTTAATTTAAAAACAAAAATACGCAAAATGATCATTCGTCATGCACATTGTCCAAACCATGCAGGACATAAAAAGTAAAAACAACCACAATCAGCCACCACTTGTCACCCACGTGATAAATGACCTATTATTCATTTGTACTTTAAAAAAAAAAAAAAAAAACTTTTTATTCAACCATTCATGAGCTGTACATACACATAGATCCCGAGTGCTAAGTTTATTGGGTATAATTTGGATACTTTAAGCTGATAAGCGAGATAAGATAAAATAAAATATATATATTCTAAGATATTATATATGAGTGCATATGTGTACATATATTATTTTTAATGAGATATGATATTTTTGAATATATATGTTATATAATATAATATTTTAAGATAATATATCTAATAAAATATATTATATTATATTTATATTTAATTTATAAAATAAATAAAAAATAATATAAAATATATATTATTTTCGATGTTTAAGATAAAAATTATATCACATTTAAATATTGTTTATTTAAAAAAATGAAAATTTTGTTATGTTTAACAATATTCATAATTAAAATATTTAAATTTTACAAATAATTTTTTTATATTATGTTATTTAATATATAAAAATAATTTATATATCATATTATTTTATAAATATTTTTTTAGTTTTTCTTTTTTATTATAAATTTAATTTATAAAAAGAAAAAATTATTTTGTAAAATGAGTAGATTAAAAAACAAAAAATTTATAAAAAAAAATATGAATTTTCGATACATAAAATATTTATATCTCATATCTTAACATGAGATTAACATATCCCATGTGAAAGACATGAAAAATAATAATAATAATAATAATATATCTCACCACTTATCTTATCTCATATTTTTGTTGAATATAAAATATGATATCGCCCAATCAAACATGACCTTATTCTTTAATCCACATTTTGAAAAACTTTCAAACATTTTTAGAAATATGCTACCATTGAAAAGTGTTTTTGAAAATAAGTTTGAAAATTATTTTTAAAAATTATTTTATAGAAGACAAAAAAATTTGAAATATTTTTAATATATTTTCTATATTTAAAAATAATTTTTAAAATAGCTTTTATTTATAATACTTTATTTTATATCATTATTTGTATTTATATAATTATTTAAAAAATAAAAATATATTTAATAACTAAAAAAATAGAAAACATTTTTCTATTCTTAAAAACATAAAACAAATATTTTTGAATAACATATTTTAATTATTTTCACTTATTTTTTAAAATTATTTTTAAAAATAATTCTTAATTTACCCTAATTCGAATAATATTTAAAAATATTTTTATAATTTGAAATATTTTTAACTTAATTTTTACATTTTTAAATATATGTTAAAAATATTTTTATTTACAATGTGTATTTATATGATTAATTTTTAATATAATTCTCATAAAACAATTGAAAATAATTTAAAATAATTAAAATATATTATTTTAAAAACAAGTTTTGAGAAATTTGTTTTCGATAAATAAAAAATAAAAATTAATTAATCGTATTTTCAAATTTGGAAACAGTTTCTAAACAAACTCTTGCATCTTTTTAAGTTTTTGCTTTTAAATGTATAATATTATCATATATAAATAATGTGATTAGGATATATAGGCGATGAAAACAAAATTATTTTTTATTTTTTAGTTTTTATTATTAATTTTAAGGAAGAAAAATGTAAAAATGGGTTTTAAAGTATGATTTTAAAACTATTACTTTTTGTTTTTTCTTAAAATGAAAGTGTGATTAGAATAAAAAGATTAGTGGGATATAAAAAAACACAAGCAATGAATAATGTGACTAAATATGAGAAATATTACCAAATGTGATAATATGATTTGGATAAGTAATGAAAAAAATATATTTTCTAATTTTTAATTTCAACCATCAAATTTTAAAAATAAAAAATAAAAATAGATTAATGGATATGAATTTTTTTAAAAAAAAAAAATGATTTTCCACTTTAGCTCACCATAAAAACCCTTGATTTGATTTTTATTTTTATTTTTTATTTTCATACATCTTAAATTACATTTACAGTTATTATTTTTTGTAATTATTTTACAATAAGTTTTGTAAAAATATTTTTTTTAAATCTTTAATTAATATATATATACTTTGTTTTCTTCTAAGAATCACCTAATAGCAAGGTATGCAGGAGAAATGAGAATTTGAACTTCATTATTTCGTCCTTTGACCATCAACTTGGTGAAAGAAATGGTAGATAGAAACAGGACAAATCGCACATCACTAGGGCTATTTGCCCTCATGATTATATAATGTGCATATTATACATATATATACATAAAATAATTTTTTCATTGGACCCTAGTTGGACCCAACATGCTAAATTAATAATTCAATAAATTTATAATTAATATATTGTAAAAAAAAAAATTGTATATAGTTTCATATGGACCACACTTATTATATAAATTAATAATTTTTTAATATAAAATTGAATTGTAAACAAGTTTGATTTTATTTGTTGTAAACTTGTACTTTGTCCGATGCTTTTTGTATTTAATTAGCATTGTTGTTTTTTTTATACCTTTGAGATAAGAATCATTATTGTATGATATGTTTTATTATGTTTTGTTGTTTTTTGTACACCTTCGAGATGAGAAATCATTATTATATGATGTGTCGATGTTTTGTTTTTTGTTTTTTTTTTATTTAAATAAAGTTTTGTTTGATTAAATGTTCATAAAATAGAATAATAAAAAAATTATTTTTAGTTCTTACACTTCAAATTTTGTTATACAATTCTTGTTAATTTAATTAAAAATTTTTTTTATCCATAATTTTTTTTATTTAATTGGATTTTAATTATTAAAAAATTGTTTATTTAAATAAGCTTATTAATTTAACAAACATTTATTTATCGAGATTTTACTATATTATTAAATATTATAAATTATATTATGCATATATTGTTTTCTTCAATAACATAATTTTAATATTTATATTATTATTTGTTTCATCATTTCTTGGAGTTCCTTCGGATATTTATATAAGTTTTCATCGGTTTTCATTCAACTATCATTTTTTATTCAAACTTTCATCTAATATTTCTAGAAAATCTAACCACAATATTTCCACGATTTTCAATGTTTTAATCTTTGGGTAAACTATCCTCCTTGCTTGCCTATAAGTCCTCTACGGAGGCTTGATGTAATTGTTATTTCTTCATAGGAGGTTTGGGCTCTTCAATTGATCATTAGAAGCCCATCAATTCATATATATGATTCTCACCACATTCGTTTGTCTGTGGAAAGGGTGAATACCGTTAATGTCCCTCATAGACATGGTATCCGCTATTGCTATCAGCCTTGGTGGTGGACGGACGAAAGGCAAAAGTGGATCCACCTTCGTCCTTGTACTCGGGACTTGAGATCCATCATTTCCCCCTGCTAGAAACAAAGGGGTAGAAATGTGGTCCTTTCCAGCTATACGGGCCAGTATTGAATAATTGAGTGAGTCACGTGTCCATGGACCACTGTAGGACGGTCCACGAGTGGGAAAGGACAAAGTTTAGCCTGTTTAGGCCCAGGCCCAGAGCTTAATAATATTATCAAATGAGGATCCTCTTTTCTTCTAGGAGTGGAATATCTTTAGCAAAGGGTTAGACATTGTTTGCCACCGTTTTAAAAGCCCATTTCATTTGAGTGAATTGAACCCAATTCGTAACCAATCTCATTTTATACCATTTTTAATTTGAATATATTTGAGTAAAAAATAAGTGTGTGTTAGAAAAATTAAAAATATTTTTTAAAATTTTTGTCAAATGTATTTTAAATTATATTTGAATTGCCTTTGAAAAATATATTAACATCAATTTTTTTTATATATATATACACACACTTATGTATGTATGTTTTATTTTATTTTAAAATTTTTGTACATAATAAATATTTATCTCATTATAATTTCATCCACCCAAAATTCACATATTCATCTTTTATAATTTAATGGTAAGAAATAATCATATAAAATATATTGAATATTATAAACTATATTAATTTCTAAATAGAATAAATAAATAACAATTAATTGTCACCAATAAAAGATAATTAAATATCATAAATGATATAAGTTTTTACAAAATTATAAATAGAAAACAAAATTTGAATCAATATTATTATATGTCAAAAACAAATAAAATAAATAAATAAATAAATTATGAGAAATGGAATAGTTTTAAGATTGAAAATGATTTATTTGAAATTTTATTTATTTTTCTTTTAAAGATAAATGCCCAAAGGCCATGTTGTAAAGTTTCATAAAAGCCTTTAGATCCTACCACTCAAACATCTTTCATAAGAAATTATCTTATCCTTGAATGTTATTCTGTTTTAAAAATCACAAGTATAATAATGTTGAACTACCATGTGTGACTCAGACTCAAATCTACGACTTTTCACCAAACTAAATTTATACCCAATGATTTTAGAATTAGACTAGTAACTGAATCGGAAAAGTTATTGGTTCATGATTCAGGGGTTAGACTAACAGTGAATTACGATCAAATCGATGATATCATAAATATAATTTATATAATATATAAATTTAAATATATAATTAAAAATATTAAAAATATTTTATTTTTTATGTTTAATATGTCAAATTACATAATAGAAATAAATATAAAGATATTTAATTTTATTAAATAGAAATATATAATACTTAAGTTTAAAGATATATTGAAGATAAAAAGAAAATTATAATATTTAATTTATTTATAAGTTTATATATTTTAAAATTTTAAAAATTATCTCTTAACTAATTTATATTATTTTCATATTTATAATTGAATAGTTATTATAAAAATGAATATGAATGTAAATATTAGCATTTATTTAATGGTTTGATATGATAAAATTTGAAAAATATATATTTAGTGGAAAATAATATTACAAAGGTAATTCATAGTTGAGTGGTTAGGATTTCGGTTTTCCACTTGGGAGGGCAAGGTTCAAATGCCCTCAAACACACTCTTTTCTTCCCTTTAATTCCACATCCCGCATTGAAAGATAGTGGATTATTTGTGGGGTATAAAAATATCTAATCAACTTTGTAAGCCCAAATGTTGAACCAAATCTGGGGATCTAAGCCTTAGAAAATGAGTTGGGCCGACTGAGCCCAATTATTAATTTTGGTCCAAACCTGACCAAATGAAGAAACAAATATGCAAATTACAAAGATGTGGCTCCAATTCACGACCAAATTTGTTTTGATACTATTTGTGGTAACCAGTTCTTTTCTATTAAAATATTATTCATTTTAAATCCAATGGTTCCTAATAATTTTAAACGACATCTACCTAAGTCCACCCATATGCGATATCTAATATTTTACGGTTCATTCAAGAAAGTTTGAAACAATATCTCTCCAAAATCAATGATGGAAGCCCCATTCTTAACCTAGAAAAATACCTTACAAACCTTTCAATTGATATTTCATCTATCCACCATACTTGCTCACCCACCATCTATTTTGTTCATAAAATAAGGGAATTCATGCATAAGCCTTTTGAATCTTAAGGATGAAATTCACTTGGTCTTGTAATGTGGTTCTATTGGATGTTTATCGGAAATTGTGTATTTTTAGAGATTAGCGTCATCTCTTCATAAAACTAAAAAAAAAAAACTTTTTTTAGTTTAAATAATAAATAGTTTAAATCTTTATGATTTTTTCTTTTTTTTAAAAAAAAAATGGGTTTTGAATCTTTAACTAAATTCATATATTTTCCACTAGTAAGAATGAAAGGTTGTTTTAAAAAATTATAAAATAATGTCATTTAACAATTTTGAAGGATAAATTACTGGATTTGATGAATATAAATGTAAACTAGAATAACCCTAAAAAAAAAAAATTATAAACTTTTTTATGTTTTTGTTTTCTTTTTCAAAATAAATAGTCAAAGGTGATTGCTTAAATTTTTGTATTTTTTATTTATTTATTGCTATTGCAATCTTGAATATTATCTCAGTTCCAACGGACCTTACAATAAGATTACAAATAGTGAGAGAAATTGAGAATCATCTATTGTACATTGTACCTCTTTTTTCCCCCTTAATATAAACAAACTCAACAACCCATTACAAACTGACAGATGCTTGGAAAAGAGAAATCAAAGAAACCAAGCTAATTTGAGTAAGTTCTTTGTTTGATGGATGCATTATTGATTATTTAAATTATTTCACCAAGCCAATTAAATGCTCTTGAGATTGAAGAAATTAGTTAAGACTCATCATCCCTGATCCAGTCTTTGATCATTTCCTCAGAGAATAGACCAGGCTGGTCTGCAGAAGAGAAGGGAAAACCGTCATTGTTGTTGCCATCTTCCTTTACAGTATTACTGTTGTTATCAAACTGGAACAGCTTCCAGAGGTCTGAATCTGAAATATCAGACATGAAAAACTCCCCCACATCAAAGTCCATGGTGCCGTTAAAGGAATCATCTTCTCCGGAAGTGTTTGAGGGAATGGCCTTTGGTCTGCAATTCATGGAGTCTTCTTTTGCTGCAACTCCATTGTCAAGGTTTTGGAGTTTTTGGGGTTGTGAGATGAAAACTTTATTACAGCGTGAAGCCTTTGTTCGAATCACTTGGGATTCAACCATAGTAGATGGCGGCGGGTTCTTCTCGATAGACTCTTTGATACTTGATTTCTTCTTCTCGTCTTTAGACTCATGATTTGGTTGTTTCCCATTCACCTTTTTCCTCAAGGTTGTGTTCCAGTAGTTCTTGATTTCATTGTCTGTTCGCCCTGGAAGCCTCCCAGCTATTAAAGCCCATCTACACACCATAACAGAAAAAATTAAGCAAAAAAATCCAACACCCAGATGCTTAAAACTAAAGAAAAATGACCCACACACCAAAACAGAAAAAATTAGGCAAAAAAATCCAACACCCAGATGCTTAAAATTAAAGAAAATGATCATGAAAATTTTTAGCTCTACATCTTCACTTTCCGTGCAGTTCAAGGACAAAAAAATTATAAATGTTTTGAAGTTGCTGCAGGTAGAGAGTATAAAATTAAACCGAGAAGAAAAATGGCAAATGATTAAGGAAAAAGACCTGTTGCCTAAGAGCTTGTGGAGCCTAATGATGAGATCTTCTTCCTCCAGCGATATGTTGCCTCTCTTGATATCTGGTCTCAAATAATTCAACCATCTAAGCCTGCAACTCTTCCCACATCTTTTAAGACCTGCATATATATAAAGCATCACACAGAAAATTTAGCTTGATTTTGACAAAGAAAACTGAACCCCATTTTCTATATATCCTCATTGTCTCTCTCCCTCCCTCTCTCTCTCTCTCTCTCTCTCTCTCTATATATATATATATATATATATATGTAGGTATACCACTCACCAGCCTGCTTGGGAATGTTCCTCCACTTTCCTTCCCCATGGACCTTGATATAATCACTGAGAATTTTGTCCTCAAGAGCTGTCCAAGCCCCTCTGTTGAGTCCCTCCTTGGAACAACATGGAGCTCTTCCCATTTTGAATTCTCAAGACCCTCATTTGGATCTTGGTAGACCACTGATTTGATTCTTATAGAGGCTTCTATTCATCTGTACATGACCAGATTCAATACTTTTATGACTATTTTTATGGCCTCTTTCTCATTAATTTACCCAAACCAACATGTTTGGATGGAGCTTAAAGAATAGCAACTAGCCTGTTATCACGTGATCTCACTGATCTCTGCTTTGAAGTTCGGACTATGGAATCCCATTTTCTAAGGACATGTACCTAATAAATTTTTTAAGTTTGCTGCACCCCAGCACTGAAATATAGATGAGGTTGTCCTTTTAAGTCTTAGATGGGATTGTCCTTAGTCTTCATGTTATTATTGGGTACTCAGAGAATTGCCCAATAAGATAGAGACATAGAGAAAGATGACACTTAATTCTCCTAAAAAGATGCTCTGATTAGTTGATTATTCTGAGAAGAGAGGTGGTGGAGGGTACGTGCCTTAAAGGCTATTCAACCGACCTTAAATTCTAGTACTACTTGTTTGTATGTATACCAATGCACGTGATTTATGACAAGATATAAACATTGTTTATTGAGTCGGTATTTCATGTCCAATCCTACTCAAATATAAAGGATTATTTATTTATTTTTTAAAAATAAGACACTTTTTATTGTATCATATATTATTTTTTTTTAGTATTGATTTTATATTATACCCGTCCTTCGAAAAAATGAACTTATTGGTCTTTTCAACAGATAACTTTAATTTTATATCCAAAAAATAAGTCTAATTTTGAAATGTACTAAACTCCCCCAAAGATGAGTTCGTCATAAAATCCAAGTACTATAGTTTGAAAATTATTTTTTTATATAATAGCTTTTCAAGAATTATTGTAGTTGTAAATATATATATATATATATATATATATATATATATATATATATAAAAGCTAACAAATATCACTTTCTAAACTAAATATATTTAAGACTCTTTCTATTTTGTTTTGTTTTTAAAACTAATAAAAATAATTTTTGTTTGCTTTCTAAAAAAATGGTATTTATTTTACTTTATTTTTAAAGAAAAACAGACAACCCATATTTAAAATTTTTTAAAATAATTTTCTATTTTTAAATCATACAACTTGTAGGCTTTGAAATTTTTTTACTACCTCAAATTTTAAAATTTCTCTTCAGAGGAAAATCCTTGGTAAAACTGTAAGAATTGCTAAGACGTGGAAGTGGAGGAGATGCAGCCGACAACAAAAACAAGTGAACCTTCCGTGTGTTGACTATCCCAGCAAAGAAATATGCTGAAATTGAAATTAATTTTTTTTAATATTATTATTATTTATTTTTATGTGAGGAAAAAGTTTATAATTTTCTTGCAATGACTATAGGCTTACTTAAGTCAGATGATGCAATGACTTGATGCCTACATAATGACAAAAAGCCGAAAGTCAAACACCATAATTTGCAAATGGTCCCAAACAAATGTGTGGGGGAGAGCCGCCTGTATATATTTATTTATTTTTAAATTCCCTTCCAAATCAAAGGAGTAGTACATGATCTTATTCTTAAATGTTAAAATAAAATTTTCCACGATTAATTTTTTTATTTTTGTAAAATATTTATTATTACAATTCTCATATAATTTAAACAATTTCAATTTTTTTTAATATGAGTGATTTGTCATCATTTATTAGATGTCAGGAAGTCAAAAAGCTTTTTTTTTTTAAAGCTTATTAAAAGTTCTTGTACTTATTAAAATAATTTTATAAAAAAATATATATAGGATTGCAAAAGGATGGTTTTTTTCTGTACCGTCCTGTGAGACGGATTTGAATTTGAATTAAATTGATTTGAATTTATTTGAATTTTAATTAAACTGATTTGAATTTTTTTTTTAAAACCGAGATCGAGTTAAGGTATTGTCTTCTCCACCATTATATATAAAATTAACTTTTAAAATTAAATTAATTTAATTTTTATTTTATTTATTTTTAATATATAGATAATAATAAAATATTTTCTAATAAAATAAGTTAAAAATTATAATAATTTAACTATTTATAAAATATATTTATTTTAATATAATAAAAAAAATTTAAATAATTTTTTTCAAAAAAATTAAAATTTTCATAAAAAAAGTTAAAGGAAATGAGGCATGTATGTAAATTTCTCATACCGTCCTACTCTGTTCAATTTTTTAAATGAGATGAGATTGAGATGTGGGCAACACGACTCGAACCCGCCATGTTGTCATCCCTAAATATATGAGTTGAAAAATAATTTAATTAATATAAAAATTAGAAAACTTTATATTGATTTGTGCATGTGTTTACTTCTTTGTATTTAATAAATATTTAAAAATTATCTTTTAAAATATAAAAAATCACTTAAAATAATTTCTAAATAAAATATATTTTTTAATATATAAAAAAAATCAGAATCACTCCCAAAAGATTTTTTATTTTTTTTTAAATTATAACTTTAATTTTGTCTTCACCTCTAAGTAAAACTAAGTACAAAATATTATCCCAACCAAACCTAAAGTACGGTACCAAGGACTTAACCAGCATAATCCTATTTTAAAATGTGAATTTTACTAGTAAGGCGACATGGGGCCTCGCCGTCATTGGCATTTTCCGTTGGAAGTTGCCGTGGAGTGGCCGGAATCTATGGTGTAGCGCGTTTATACGAAAATATTAAATTTTAATGAATTAAATAAATCACGTAAGTATGAGGGGGGCAATCATGGAGAGGATCAAAGCTGGGTGTTGACTTAACCCCATTCCTCACTCTCCATTCTCCAAGAGTGGCCGGAGGCAGCGGAAAGGAACGTGGGCTGAGCTGATCTTCTTCGTCTTTGTATATTATGATATTATCTCCTTTCTTCAATATGGCTCCATTTTTCAAAGCAAATTAATGGACTCCCCCATTTTGTGGGTGGTGATAGGCTTGGATCTCGTGCCCAAAACCTCATCAAAGTGGTTTGTGGTTAGAAATTTTCGTTATGGGACACATGGTTGATATTAAAAGTGGATTTTTTATTATTTTTATTTTCATTTTGTATTTTCAAATCTTATTGTTCATTTAGAATGAATTCTAAAATATAAATAGAATTTTCACTTTTTTTTTTGAGCTCGTATAAATAATAATTCTAAAAGAATTTGAAAATAATAATAATAATTACAAAATATAAATCTTTTAAAAGTAATTCAAATTTCATGCGTTTACCGGTCAAAAATAGTAAAAAATAATATATTTGATTAAAAAATATATAAAATATTAATTATTTTTAAATAATTTCTTAAAATTTATATTTTATAAATTAAAATTCTTATTTATGATTTTTTCATATGAATGTATGAAACCATATTTTTCTCTAAAAATAACGTGTGACTTTTTTTTTATTAATGGTATGTTTAGTTGAACATTTTTTTGTGGGATTTTGTTTTTTAAAATTTTAAATTATAAGAACGTTTGATAATATATTGTGATTTTTTATTTTTTACTTTGATTGAGATAATTCTTAAATAATATATAGAAAATTTATATTCTTAAATTTTTTAAATAGAAAGCTAAGGACTCACCATATTTCATGCTTAAGATTATAGAGAAAGCCTCATTTTATTTTATTTTTTATTATATAATTATTAAAAAATATATTTATTTTTAAGAAAAAGAAATAAAATTAAAATTATCAAACATGTTTAATATCTATGAAAATTAAAAATATGATTGAAAATACATTTATGTTTTCTTTTTTTAAAAATAATAAAATTAGAACACCTAAGCGTTTTCCTTTTTCTTTTTCTTTTTCATAAGTAATGAAATTCCATTATGAAGGAACAAAAATATAATGTTGAGACAGGAAAAGACCCTTTTGTCCTTTCATGCATAGCTCCATTTTTCAAAGCAAATTAATGAATTGCCCATTCTTATGGATGGTGATATCATAGGCTTGGATCTCGTGCCCAAAACCTATACTATGTTAGAAAATGTCATCGTGGGAAATATGGTTGGTTCTAAGAGTTGTTTATTCATATGCAAATTTCGAGATAATTAACTTCTCCTCACTTTTATTTTTTTTTAAGATTTATGTACTAAAAATTTTAGATTTTCAAAACTCGATCCCAAACCCACAATCAATGTATATTTGATATCTAATTCTACCTGTAAGGTTTGCTCAAAAAGATATGATATGAACAATGAATCAACTTCAAAATAGAATCATTTTATCGATAATATAGAAAAATGATACAATACAACTAAATGATATTGGTAAAGAAATAACGATTAAATAAATTACTAGGAAAAATAAAAATTTATAACACGAGTTGAATAACTGTGAATAACTAAATTAAACTTAAAACAAATCAAGGAAATGAATTATATGCCTTATAGATCTAATAAGGAAAAATGTTTGAGCTAAGTGCTCAAGTACTTACTCTTTGAAGCTAATTTTATCTTTTCAACCGGCACATGGAGGCCTCATCTTGAAGTAAAAATAGTTTAATCTATAAGATACATACAAGATTCAATGAATATTTACCGTACATGGGTATTAAGATGGTTGATATAAAAGTAAAAATAGTATTAAAATATATAATATAATAATTTTGGTATATAAAAATTAGCATAGCATAAGCATAATAACTTATAAATAACACAAGATCCAATGAATATTTATGATACACAAGTATTATTAGGATGATTGGTTTAAAGTAAAAATAGTGTTAAAACATATAATATAATAATTTTATGGTACAAAAATCAGCATAGCATAATGTGATTCGATAGATTGTCTACGTCCATAGGAATAAGGAAAAATATTTTCACTATATATCAAATTAGGGTTATATAAAAGGATATTTATACTAACTCTCAAGTAATGAAATTTTAAAGATACCCCTGAACTGTATCGTAAGAGGGCATTGCCTTCCCCCGCACACCCCCCAACCTATCATTTGCCCTTAACAACAAAAATACAAGCTTAAATAGCAAATGTTGTTGTTCCACTTTGCTCTACTCCGACGTTTGCTATTTTTTTCTTCATATATGTTTCTCTCTCAATATGAGCCACATACTACAATATCGTTTCATATCAACACAATCCTTAGGATCTTATTAACTTGGATCATATTGCCAATGAACTCATCTCTTGATCGTCCATATAAGGGCACAACAGAGCACTTTTCCATTTTATGCTCCACTATTTAGACCAACATTAAAACCCCTTTCCCTATCTTGTGGCCTTTTGTCTTGCTATATAAATGGTGTGGAGTTTTGAATTAAACTATACTCACTCATTGAATATAAATTTCCAAAAGTCTTATAATTTATTTCAAATATAACATGGTATCTAAATTGTTAACATATGTGAGGAATAAATAAATCTTTTAAAATAAAGTAACATTTATTTTTGTGAACTTAGTATAAATCATTGTCATTTTGCCAAAAAATAATTCAACATATATCTCATGTCATTAATAAATAAACAAAGAAAATGAAAAAAATGAAAAACTACTATTATCCTTTCCCCTTTTCCTTTTCCTACTACACATTCTACATTTAATGGAAGTTCACTATATAAGCATTTCCCTTTTCAATTATCCGGGCTGGTTTGGTAATCATGGGCCTAGTTAACGAACATTGCTAAGCCCAATTAGCCCATTGCCTTTTACATCCTTGTCAGTGTTTTTTTATCTCTTTAATAATAATAATAATGTAAAAAACATTATCTTGAATGGAAGGTTATTTTGGTACTCTTTATTTTAAAAATAATTTGGGAAGGCATAAAGCATTAATTTAAATATATTTTTATTTTTTCTTTTCAACGTCCAAACAAAGTCTAAGTAGCCAAGTCTTACTAGCAAACCCAAGGCTTAGAATTTTGAAGACTTCTTAATGGAGTTAGTAACACGTCGCTATATTTCTATACAAATGAAAATTAATTAAGAAAATGACCAATGCAATATTAAATACATCAATGGGGGTGATATTTCAAAGCTTTGAAAAACCACATCTCGGAAATCACGTGTTTAGAGAATGACTTGACTTCCACACGTTGTGTGATTGTTAATTGTTTTTCAACATCTTTTCCCTTGGCTCTCATAGTCTCATTAATGCCATATAATATTTTCTATCATTGGGAGTTTTTTTCCTCTTTAATTTATATTAGGTATTAATTTTACCAACGGTATGAAAGGTCTTTGGCAATAATGGTCGATGAATGTGGCCTATGACAAGACATTTAAAGCCTATTTGAAGTACGGAATGATTTTTTAAAAATATACTTCTTCTTTTTTTTTTTTTTTTTTGAAAAACATTGTTAATGGACTTGTTAATTATTTGGAATAATAAAATTTTATTTAGAAGCTGATGTATACAAGAAAAATAATTTTATTTATTTATTTTTTATAAAAACATAATGTTAATTCATAAGTTTTTTAATTCAATTATAATGATTATAAAATAAGATTTCTTGAAATCTTGGAATCCGAGTGTGAAAGGTCGAAAGACTTTAACTATGAAAGTCTTGAAAACAAGTGAATCTTTATTTGATTTGAAACTTAAGGATGAATGACGGAATACTAAACCATTATAAAATAGTTTAAATTTTTCTTCTCTCAATTTATTTTATTATACTTATTTATTTTATTTATTTTATTGTTTTTATTAGTGGTTGATTGTTCTGAAAAAGTTTTTAACATTCGATTCCCTCTTGTTACCATTTTTTGGATGATTTCTTTGATTATACTTATTTACAAATAACGTTATTTTATGTAAATATTTTAAAATTATTCTTTATATTTTCAATTTTTATTTGATATTATAAAAAAATAATTGAAATAATTTAAAATCAGAAGACAATTTATGTTCTTTGAATAAGATAATTGATTTTTAACTCAAAAATAAATTTTAATAGCTTTTTGATAGAAAATAGTTTTTAAAGAAATTTATTATGAAGATTCGTTTTTTTTTTTTTTGGATCAAATTCATTTCCCTTAAATATTAAAACATTTGTTGATTTATTTGAAGAAAGGAAAACTATTGATATTTATAATAAAAAAAATGTCAATTTATATTTTATCCCCTAAAAATAATAGCTACTAGACGTTAGTTGCTATCAGACAAATGCATAATTTAATGGAAGAATTACCCGATAGGGTGGCTGAACAGAATAATTATTAAAAAAATGTGATCTCTTCTAATAATTATTGGGGAGGATTTTAATAGGTTTAATTTACCAAAACTATCCTTCAACTAAAACTTTTAAAATTTAAAGCATTTAAAGCACTTCACTTGATTTGTCAATACATTTATGGTACATGGGTCCCACATTTATTGTAATTATTGATATTCAAATTTTAAATCAAAATTTTGGGTTTAACCCTTACAATTATATATAATTTGTTATTTAAATTTACTATTTAAAACAAAAATACTTTTAAAAAATATTTTCAAAATATCATTTATTGTTTTTTTACATTTTTTATTTTTATTCTAATTTTTAATTTTATTAAGAAAAAAAATAAGTTTTATAATTATATAATAAAAATGATGATTTTTTCATATATATATATATATATATATATATATATATATATATATATATATTAAATTGATAAATTATGTTTTTGTATTAAATTCAAGGAAGATAAAATGTTTAATTTTTTATTCAAATTCTCAAGAAAATGATAGAGAAAGTTTAATCATTTTTTATTTTTGTAATAAAATAATTTTAAAAATTTTATATGATTTTTTTTCCTTTGCATAGTGTTTTTTTTATATTTAATTTTCATATAAATTTTTTTTTTCTGAATGCATCGAGTGGATGATGTTAATATATTTGATATGTTGAATATTAATAAGGTATAAAAGGTAATCCTCAATATTATTACTTTTATTACAAAATATAGGTACAACAAAAATATGTTATAATTACAATATAAATACACTTACATTACAATAAAATCTAATTAGAAATTTTTTGAAAGTTTTTATAAAAATGATAATTTTGTATGATCATATCATATTTTACAACATACCTATATCATAAATAATTTCTGAAATCAAATAAAATACTAATTTAAATTCACGAGACTCGTAGGTTTTATATATATACAAAAATTATTAAATAATTTCAAAACACTAAATAAATGTTGTTAATATATTGATACGATGTGTTAATACCAATAGGGTATGAATAAACATTTTTAAAATTATTACATTTGTAATGAAACATAGGTACGACATAAATGCATTATACTTACAATATAAATACACTATCATTACAATATATTACAACATAATTTAATTTTTTCACGTGTTATATTACCCAATGAATAATTGTGAGTTATTCCATTTAATAGGTGTGTGTTAGTCAATTGAATATTTATATATTATTCAATTGATGAGTGCTCGTAAAAAATAATTATTCATTATATTATGATAACAAAGTTTTTAATTGTATGTTTTATATATAAAACGATATAATAACTTGGGAGAATTGTGTTTTGGACCCAATTGGGTCAAAAAATTAACATTTGGTCCATATATCATACATATTTAAGCTCAAAATCCAAACAAAGTATGAAAATTAAGATGAATGATATTGTCTTTCATTAATTACTAAAATACCTTTAACCCTTACATAGGCACAAGTAAGTGTGAATTTCAAATTTTGTGTTTTTTTTCCCTTTTCTATTCCCTATTAAGTATTACTCATTTCTAACTTTTTCTTTTCTTTTTATTCCAATCTATATTTCTATTTTATGTCAAATAAAAAGCAATAATGTTTTTTTTTTGTTTTAAATTTTTAAATATATTGAATCCTTTTGCTCTTATTATAAGCAATGACAAAATTTTTGGGATTTTTCATCCAAATATTTTTTATCTTTTTATATTTATCTTTTAGTTTAATTTTTCATTTTTTATTTTAAATTTATATTACCCTTTCATTTATATTTTTCTCTTATTTTTAATTATTTTTTATATTTTCTACATTAACAATATTTAAAAAAATTTAAAAATTGACTATCACTTCACTTTATTATATATATATCCTTTTAGCTTTTTAATTTTTAATGTTTTTATTTTAAAATTTTTAAAAAGATAAATTTATTGAAAAAAATAACTAAGATATGGAGTTCTAATATTATATTAATAGTTTTTCTTATCTAGATAAACTAATGCAAAGTATTTTGATTCACAATAAGAAAATTGTCAATACAATTTTTTAGTGAAACTTTAGAAATAAAATTTCAAATAAATTATATTATATAAAATTTTATCTAAAAATTATTGAAAGTGGTATTTAATTTTTTTTATTGACTTTCAAACTTATCTAATTTTTTACTTGAAAGGTAATAGAACATGTTTATAAAAAAAATTAGTTTTTCATTTTTTAAATAAATGAGTATAAATATATTTAAAGAATTAAATATAATCTTAGTAAAATTTTTGATAAATATGATTATAATTTTAAATATAAATTCATTTGGATAAAATTTCACCAAAAAAAAAAATAGTGGAAAAAAGGAACATTGCTAAAACTACAAAAACAAAATATGCAATTACAAAAATTTGATGATAAAATTTAAAAATAAAATTCGAAACAATTCTTGAGTGAGAGAATTTGAGTGGGGAAAAAATCTTTTGAATGGAAAAAAATGGGAAAGTTTTTCAAAATCACTTGAAATCTTTAACAAAAAGTAATCTTGTACACCTTTGTACAATTAGTAAATTTGTCTTGTACAGTTAGTGTAATACCTTTGTACAATAACTCAAATTTCATACATCATCTCATAAATATCTGACAATAGGTCGGTTAACCATATTTGCATTGGTTTGGTTTTAAAAAAGAAGAAAAATTGTTATATAATTTTGTTTTATAATCATCATAAGTGAGGTACCTATTCAAATGACCATATACAAGTGTGGACCCCGCATTTCGGGCTCATGCGTTTCCCACTCGATGGCGAGCTCGATTTTTATTTGAAAAATTGATTTTATTGATTAAGAAAAAAGACTTGGAGTCGCCACTTATTTTTGTTTTATTTTTAAAGGGTAAACAAAATAAGAAAGAAAAACCCTAAGTGTGACTCCTTACTTTGAAAAAGATGGTCTGTGAAAAACCGGATCGGGTTCGGGGGTTAGGTTACTTATCAGGAAGGTACAGTAAAGACCGTAGCACCCCTCTAAGTCCCTAAAATGGGGTATCTACTAATAAAATAAAGCAATCGTGGCAATTGATGAGGGAATCAATGAATATTCAGAGTGATCATGCACATGTGAGAATCTAAACATGCATACAGAAAATGACCCAAGTGGGTGTGGATGCGTATCTGGGTAGTAATCCATAAAGCGCTATCAAGAAGTGAAGTTAGCGCACAATTAAGGAATAATTTCGAGCATGTCATAGAGCAGAATAAAATCGATCATATATGGCAATTAAATCAAACAAACAATCAATCAATTATAAGGAAATCACATATGTTGGGCCCCCCACCAAAGCCCGATTGATCTTGCATGAATTAATCTCACAAATTCCATTATTTTGGAATTATGAAAATTCATTATTCTTGCTTATGTAAAACCAAGAAAAACATAAGGTTTGAGAATCGGAGTAGAATTAAAATTGTTCAAGTGAAAATTTGATTTTTGGGAATTTATTTGAAAATTGGAGCTTTGAGAATTAAATTTGAAAATTGGAATTTTGAGAATTAAATTTAAGAATTGGAATTTTGGGAATTAAATTTGAAAGAAATTAGAATTTTGGAAATTGGAAATTAAGTTCAAAAATTGGAATTTTGAAGAATTGTTTAAAGATGAAATTTTAAAAATAAACAAATAAATAAATGAATAAAGCGATACTAATTAAATAAATTGATATAAAAATTGGAATTTCGAAAATTGGAATTAAATTTAAAAATCGGAATTTTGAAGAATTGTTTAAAGATGAAATTTTTAAGAATAAATAAATGAATAAATAAAAAGAATAATAATAAAAACGAAAATAATAATAAATAATAATGCGAATATTGGGATTTTTTTAAATTGGAACTTCAATTATGAAAATTGTTTAAAAGATGGAATTTAAAAATAAATAAATAAATAAAATTTGAGAATGGAATTTAAAAATAAATAAATGGATAAAATAAAGACAATAACAGTAACAATAGTAATAATTACAATA
The DNA here is from genome assembly GCF_030704535.1 of Vitis vinifera. Taxonomy (NCBI): domain Eukaryota; kingdom Viridiplantae; phylum Streptophyta; class Magnoliopsida; order Vitales; family Vitaceae; genus Vitis; species Vitis vinifera. Next base: position 1,452,049 of record NC_081808.1, on the reverse strand, counting down.
ATAATGGTAATTAAACAAATAAATGTGGAAGTTGAATTTTGGGAATTAAATGAAAATTGAGATTTTGAAAATTAGATTTAGAATTGAGATTTTCGGTTGGATATTAAAATATGGAGACATAAGTAATAATATTAAAATATAAGTTGTGGCTTTGTTATTAGGAGTGGTTAGATGGCTAAGAAAAGAAAATCACTCGGGACCACCATATATTTAAGAGATTTGAGAGCAAAACATGTGGTCCCCACATATTAAATAGGTTTGGGAGCAAAACATGTGGCTGCATGCATAAGAGAGAGGATGGAAGGATATTTGAGCGGGGGAAAAGTCAAGGAAAAATATGGGTATTACGCATGAGAGAGAATAAGAAGACGTTTGAGTGGTAAAAGAAAAAAAAACGCCTTGGTGACAATGCAAAGGACAGCTTCTTCTCTTTCTTCAACCTTTCTACCTCAAGCCTTGCCTCTGCAACACTGTCTCACATCCCATCTGTAGCATACAAGTTTGATAATAATACACAAGGGGAAGTAGTCACAGGCTGAAGTTTTAGAAGCCATTTAGCCATGATAGCTTCACCATGAGTAACAGTCATCAGGAGGCTTCCTTGGTAGACCATTTAGTCCTCCAGATTGGACTTGTCTTCACATAACCACCACCCAAAGAGGTCCTCATCAACATGATGCAGAGAACCCGTCAAAGCAAGAGCACCAACCTGACAGAATATTTGCCCTGCATGGGATTCAGCACCAGCAACATATAACCTATTCACCACTGAATATATATCCTCTGTAACTCTTTGCTCCCATGGACGGAAATAGGAGTAATGATGCACTCCATGACCAGATACCCGAAACAGGGGAAGATGGAAAAGAGAAACAGAGCACAAAGTGTAGGAGTAAAAGAAACCCATACAAGCCTCATTTCATATAACGATCAATGAGCTCATATGAGGGTGGATGAAATCAAATGAGCACCAAATAAAAGGTAAAACAGAGGTACAAAACATCTCATGCAGAAATCAGAATAGGGCAAACTAAACTTCGGCAAAGACCCATTAGCAAAATATGAACATACTCACTCCCAAGCAACAAATATCATCTGAGCATCAACAAAAGAGATAACAGAAAAGCATGAAGAATGAAAATATACGTGAAAAACATGGTAACCAAACCTGAAAATCTCTCCCTCAGCTGGGCGTTTTTAGGCTGCAACCCTCAGTTCCTTCCCTTTTTTAGCCGTTGCCTGCCTTCCCTCTTCCTTGGCAAGCCCCTGCCTTTTTTTATCTTCCACAGCAAGCCACTATCGGCTCCACTATTGCTCCCTTCAGCAAGTATGACACCTCTGACCACCAGCATGGCCGGCCATCTTGACTTGCTGCCTCCACCAGCTCGTTTCATGTGTCGGGAAGGGGTCCCCCCATTTGCCTAGGGTGCTGCCAGCTGCTGGTGATGAGAAGGCACCCTTCCAATGTTATAAAATCCTTAAAAAAAAACTTAAAAGTCCCCGGCTCTTGAAAGGGGTCTACAACAAGTTAGATGAAGTACATGATATGAATGTATGTTTATCCAATATGTGTAAGGAATGTCATTTATCCTCGGTTAAAGGAAATAAACAAATAAGTTTTTCAGAATTACTTAAAATCCTTCACAAATAAGTGAATAACAGTCTTGTACACCCTTATATAAGTAGTATATTTATCATGTACACTTAGTGTAAATACCTTGTATGGTAACTCAAATAAAACGTTATTTTATTTTATTTTATTTTCAATGCAAATGTAATTAAAAATAAGACAAAGAAATTACTTAAAAATTATTATTTAAGCCAATTTTATTTATTTATTTCCTTTTATTTTTGAAAATAAAGAAAAAAGAATAAAAAATTTATTTAACCATAAGAAATATGAATATAAGATCAATTGGAAAATACTAAATTTATTTATTTATTTCATTTTATTTTTGGAATTAAAGAAATAAAAAATAAAAAAATTATTTAACCATAAAAAATATTGATATAAGATATGTTAAAAAATAGAAATAACCTCAAATTTATTTACTTATTTCATTTTATTTATTTAATTTAGAAAGTAATTTATTTTAATAGATTAAAATGTGCACAATTGATTTATTACTTTGTTAATATGGATATATTAAAATTTTCTATTACACAAAAAATAATTAAAGAAAATAAAATTAAAAAGAGTAATAAATATATATAATTTAGTTATTTAATTATTTTTCATGTAAAAGATAGTCCCACAAAAAACACATAATTGATCAATTTCTTTGTTTAATTGTAAACATACTATATTTTTTTATTTATTATTAAAATAACTAATGGAAAAAAATAAAAATGGATAATCAATGAATGAAATTTAATTCTTTTTATTATTTTCATATAAAAAATAGTACTAAACAAGGTTTTCAATTTTTATTTTTAAAAATAGTTTTCATTTTTTAATTAAATGTTTTTTCAAAAAGAAAATATAAAAAATATAAATTATATTACCATTTTTTTAGAAATTATTTTTTAAAATAGTTTTTGAACGTAATTTTTCTTTATTTATAATTTAAAATAGAAAATAATGCTGATTTTCAATTATTTATTAAAAAAATTACAACAATGAAAAATCCAAATTGTTAAAATAGAATTATTATGGATCCATGAATAGTGGTGCAATAAAGACAAAAAAAACTTATGTGAAAGGTCATTGGGTATTTTAGTTCATCACTATTTTATATCCTTAAAAGGTAATATATAGAAATTTGAAGGATATATTGGTCTTTTAATATCTTATATCATTTCCATTAATTATGGAAGTTATATGGACTAAATGTTAATTTTTGGGCCCAATTGGCCCCAAAACATAATTCTCCCCATTTTTTATTGAATTATTCAAGTCATATTGGTGAATTTCTTTAAGGGGAGAGAAATTAAAGGTAAAAAAAAAAAAAAAAAAGGTAGGGGATTAAGGGTTGGGTTGATACCGTAAAATTTAAGGTTATGTTAGGTTATGTTTTATTATTTGAAAAGTTGAGGGAAAGAAAATAGGAAAAAAAAAAAGTAGAATAAAAAAAAATAAAAAAAGATTTAAAGTTAATAAATTATTTTTTTATAATTTTTCAACTTATTTCGTTTATTTTCCTCCATTATATATAGATTAAATAATTTTAAAATGCATAAATTTTTAATCGATTTTAACTATATTTGATTTTATTTAATATTTTTTTATACTGAAACTAATTATAAGATAATTATTTTTTTTAGCATTTTTTTTCTTTAATATTTTTGAAACCAAATATAACCTAAATAAAAAAGGGTAAAGAAAAAAATATTAAAATAAGTTAACATTTATAAATTTTTTATATATTTTTGTTAACCAAACCATTTGCATACAAATAGAAAATAAAGAAAAAGATAAAGATTTTTAACGTGGTTCAATAATCAATATAATCCCTATATCCACAAAATGCATCTGACACTTAATAATTCATTAATAAAAAAAAAATGAGAAGGGTTATAATGATGAAGTTCTCAAAAAGCCCTCTCGATTATGGTTAAACTCTTTAAAAAATAAAATCTTAAATATAAAATAATTAAATATATAATAAAGATAAACTAAGTCAATAACCGCATAAAAATTTTCTCATACTGTCCCATTCAACAAGCTTAGCAGGAGCTTGAACCCTGGGAGCTAACTTGACAACTCCAATCCCAACATCTTAGACGAAGCATAATAAAATTGAACAATTTGACGATGTTTCGCTCCCGTGCATCAAAAGCTCATCCTCATTTTCTTTTACATAAAAACCAACTTTTATAATGTTCTCTTCTTTCCCTTTTCTCTTGTAGATAAAAACTGAGAGAATATGAACAGACGCATGCTTTAAATGGGAAAGCGCTGTGGCCATGAAGATAATAAAACAGTACCCCTTCAAGGGAAAAAAAGGGGGAAAGTTTTTCTCTTTCTTTCTATAATTAGAGTGGGTCAGAGCTTGTAGTTCTTGACCAGTGAGTCAGTGCCCACTCATGGCTGCAGTCACATCTATGGAAAAACGTGGATAAACGGAGCAATATAAAATAAGTTCAAATTTAATAAAATTTTTATATACTTTTATGCTATTTATATTCTTTTCATAGATATATATATATATAATCAAAAAATTAAAATTTTGGAAGAATATATAAATTTTAAATAATTAAAATTAAAACACATGTATGAAATTATTAACAATTTTATACAATTTGTCAAACTAAATAATAAAATTAATTTTTATTTAATCCTCGTCTATTTTCCCGCACATTCAAACAAGCCCTCTACCTCAAACAATTGATGAGGAGAGGATACTGACTAAATTATTATTAAATTTCAATTAATTAATTACAATGGCAAAATCAAACAACATTTACATCATCATCTCCAACCCACCCCTCAGACTCAAAGAGAAAGGCCAATGGTGAAAAATCTGAACCCATGTAATACTGAGCTTGATCAAGGCAGTCACTGGCCGCCCAGTTTTCAGCAATTTCCTGCACTTGAGTATTGCACCTATTATCGATATTTCTCATTTCAGATGCTTCAAAATCATTAAAATTTATAAAGTCATCGTTAAAAATCTCTGACACACTAATTTCCCCGGGGTTTAAATCCATTATGATGTCTGGTGAATTGTCAGTGAATTGGGGCTCTGATGCAGTAGTTTTGGAGAAGTTTTGATCCATGGGTGGTGGCAGTGCTTCGAATTCAAGTTCAGGCTGCAGTGGAGTGGCCCAAACATTGGTGAATTGCTGTTGCTGTAGATTTGGAGGAAGCAAATCTGATGGAGGAGAAGTTATCATGATGGGATTTTTCTCTGAGCTTGAGGTTTGTCTTGCTGGAGCTTTCTTGGCGAAGTTGGTGTTCCAGTAGTTCTTGATTTCATTGTCTGTTCGCCCTGGAATTCTTCCAGCTATCAGAGACCACCTACAAATTCAAAGCATGAATATTGCTATTTATTTATGAATTCTTAAGAATGAAAACTAAGAAATGAGAAAGAATTATCAGTATATACCTGTTGCCCAAGAGCTTGTGGAGCCTAATGATGAGGTCTTCTTCTTCAGGAGACATGTTACCTCTCTTGATATCAGGTCTCAGATAATTCAACCACCTCAATCTGCAGCTCTTACCACATCTTTTAAGGCCTGCAACCAAGCAACTCATCAACATCAGTTCAATTCTTCTTCCCTAAAACCTTTTTCTTCATTTCTTTGATACATTTTCTGTTCAATATATTTATTACAGTTACCTGATTTTTTTGGAATGCCACTCCACTTTCCTTCACCATGGACCTTGATATACTCTACAAGAAGCTCATCTTCAATGGCCGTCCAGGCTCCTTTATTCATTCCCTCCTTACTACAGCAAGGACCTCTCCCCATTTTCACCACCCACTACTCTCTTTACAACTGCACCCACTTCAATTCTTGTAGAAGATAATGGTTAATTTCCCACATATGGAGAGGGAGTTCCACATACTTATAAGAGGGAAAGAACCCAAAAAAGCTTAGAGAATTAACAAGGGTTTAAGGTTAATAAGTATATTAATTAAGAATATTCATGTTGTTCCCTGTTGCATGTGAAGTAGAGGGGCCTAGGGCTTTGTCCATATTGATGAAGCAATGGATTTAGTATTCAAAGTGGTTTCATTGGTTTCAGATGGGGGCAGGGAGGAGCCCCCACACTGGCAAAGCTGGTGGTGATGACTACCTACCAACTGGGTCAGTTCTTGGAGGCTTGTGGAAATGATTCACATGTAGGGTTTGTTTTTTTTTTTTTGGAGAAATATGTTGTGGGTTTTGTAATATTATGGTGGTCATGTGGTTGGATGTTCATGTAATGATAACTTTGTGTAGTCTTTTTGTGATACACGTTCATCTTCAACCACCATTCCGAATTATTCTTAGACTAACTAACTTTCCTTTGAATTTTTGAAAGTTGGTTTTCAAAGTTCAACAAAGGAGTGAGGTATACCAAACCACCCATTCACAAGTACAGGTACTGATCACCACATGGCCAAATCCCTTTTCTTTTTCTTTTTTTGTCTTTCTGCAATTTATTTGTCAGGATTCTTTGATTTTTCTCCGAGGCGGGCAATGAAGGCTGGTTACATCCTATGACTAGTTTGATTGGCTACCCGGATAATCTTTATTTTTGTAATATGACATGATATACTAAAATCATATATTTAATAATAATAAAATATTATATCATCATATATTATATTTAGGGGGTGTTTAACGGCGATCGGGGAATCGGAACAAACATCTTATTCTTTTCCTCTCTTTTTTCTATGTTTAGATAAATTTTATTAAAGCAGGAATAGAATAAAAAATAATTATGATAGAAATTAAATCTCATTTAATTATAAGTAGAATTTTAATTCATCGTAAGTAGATGGTATTATGATGTTTTTTCATCTCATAATAAAACTATTTTTTTTAGTCTTATTATTTAATAAAAAAAACTCTCAAAAGTTATTTATTTTTAAAATAAAAAATTTATTTTAAATTATATGTAAGGGTATTATTATTGATTTATTTCTTTTTCATTCTCATTTCTATTATTATCAAACATTATAACGTAAATAAATAATAATTCAAATCTTGAATTCTTAGTTTCATTCAAATACTAAAAATTGGATCACCAAATTCATTTCTATTAATAAAAAAATAAGAATGAAAACAAAATATTTATTTTTATTCCTTATCTTTGTGTACCAAACACCCCGTTAAAGAAATATTGTCTTGATATAATATATGTTATGTTATGTTATGATTATATTTGATTAAAAAAAATTGAATGATAACAAATTTATGGTCAAAATATTTAAAATAAAAATATTATATTGCTTTATTAAATATAGAATATAAATTGTATATATTAAAATTGTATTAAATAATATATTTGTTAGTATTATTTTACATTATATTTTATACATTTTCAAGTTTTTTTAACTACAAACTTATCTTCTCTTTTCTTTTTCTAATCAAAATCATGTGTATTATAATATGAGCAATATAGAAAATTGAAAAATAAAAAGAGGAAAATTCATGAGAAATGTAAATTTATGATTAGTAGGAAAGAAATATCTCATATCTCAACTCGTGATTATTATATCCCTTGGATAGGAAATGCAAAAAAGAGACGGGATAATTAATTTCATCACTTATTTTTTTTATATTTGATTAAAAATAAAGATGATAAATGATGAGATAATTTATTAAATTCAATAATAATTAAATATATTATATGATATATTATTTTATTTCTTATTTTATTATATGTTATATTCAAGTGATCATATATGGCCTAAAGATAAATCCTATTTGTCAAAAGTAATCTTATAAATCCTATTTGTCAAAAGTAATTATCAAAGTACAACTTTGATTAAAATTAAACAATCGAGCTTGCTCTATAAGTGCAAGTAGATGCAATAGGATTCTCCCCCCAAAATTTCTTCCTTTGAATCTTATTATCATGCGGTAATTGCGGGCATGGTAGTGACGAATGTCTCAAACCCATACTAATCTTCATAGGTCAAAAACGAAAAAAGACTGATCAACATGAGCCTTACTAGTCACTCATCCATCTTATTACATCACGTCACACCTACTAAACCTTGGACATAGCTACGTAGAAGCTAAAAAAGAATGATCAATATGAGTTTTGAGAGTCATTCATCTACCCCATTGTGTCACATATATTTCACAACACTAAACCTTAAACATAATTGTTTATAAATAAAGACTATGTTTAATTAGTTGAATATGATATGATAAGATATGTATATATCCTAAGATATCATATCATTATGTATATTTTAGGATATCAAATGAATATTATTTTTATATATGCAATGGAAATTATATATTAAAGTATTGATATAGAAAATTATTCAAAAAATAAACAAATTTGATAGTAAACATAAATTTTGTAACTCATGGGATATGTGTATCTCATATCTTAACTTCGGATTATTATATCCCATAGATAAATATGTTAAGGAAAATATATCATAATATATCTTATTAATGATCTAATATTTGGTTGAAGATTAAATAAGGTAAGTAATTTTTAAGGTTATCTAATTAAAAATGATCAAATTATCCCTATTTTGTAAAACTAATCCTTCACCTTTTTTCAACCTAAAAAATACTCATTTTGGACCAAAATATTATCATATTTTTATTGCAAAAATAGTATTTTCTTTTAAAATACACATGTAAATAATAAAAGTGTCGAAAGGTATTTATGTCAAAATTGGGTTATAGTTCAAGTTTAAAAATGGGATATGTTAGTTTTACAAATTTGGAATCTTTTCATCATTTCTAGTCAATTAATCCTAATTTTTACTACTTATCATATTTCATTTTCAACTAAACATTTCATATTATGTCCAACAAACCAAATTTATCTCTTAATATAAAGTTAAGATGCCAAAGAAGCTAACCACTTGAATCCTATAAAGGGGAGCCTAAATGCAACTTTTTTTTTTTTTTTTTAATGGACCCCAAATCGGATGATCCATCTTTTTTAGAACTCCTTATTTATAATTTTAATCTCACACTTGATTGTATCATTATGGAAGAGAACACATCATCTTTCGTAAAGCTAGAAAAGGGGAGAATACCTTTTCTATTGCCCAGTTGTCTGCCAGCCGGTAAAGGTGAATCCGGCCTCCTTGATCCTCGCCCCAAAATCGACGCGTGAGTTTGGTGCTTTCCATTAACCGCTCAAATCTTGTACTCAATGAGTTTCCGATTAAAGTAAGCAAGCATACATTTGAGAATTAATATTTGGGTAGAGTTAGAATCTCTAGTTCTATAAAGAAAATAATTTTTTAACTAAAAAATATATATTTAGCAAACTTCCAATAGAAATTCATTTTTAAGAACTTATTCTAAAAATATTTCTTTAAAAAAAACATTTTCGCACTTAATAATTGAAAATACAGATAATACCCTCACCAGGAAAAGATTATTAGACGTCAATAAATCTAAATTTAATAAATGGAAATGATCACTTTTTATTACACTTAATTATCACTTATATTATAATCAAATAATAAACTCAACAGTAAAAATGATTATGTAATTGAGACCATTTTTTTTTCTTTAAACAAATTACAATTTTCTTTAATACAATTAGAATCAGTTTTATTAGTACGTAATAGTTTCTGCATCACCCTGCAGGCTCGTTCGTCTTGCACTTGCCTGTTTGGTCATTGGTAAAATGGTGGGAGCAAAGCGCGGTGGCTAAACCCACTACCCACATGGGCATGGGCATGGGCATGGGCATGTAAAAACTAGAGTAATTAAAGTCAGTAGACACCATTTCCCATACCCTGACACCAGAATAGCCGGAGAAGAAGAAGAAGGAGAAGACCCATGTGCTCTGTTTGGATTAGAAAAATCATAGAATTTATGACTAAGTGGACGGTGGATTTTTTCGTTTCATTTACAAAGGACAAGCTGCGGGACCTGAAATATGAAATGTGAAGTGTGAGTTGTGAATGTGGTGTCTTTAAAGGAAGGTAATGGCTGAAAGAGGAAAGTGTGGCAGTGACTGTAGACTGTGGAGGAGAGTAATGGGTGGATCTGAGCTACCCACGTGTGTGGACTTTTCACTTCACATCACCCTTTTTTTAAAAACTTTTCTTTTTCTGAATGAAAGCCGAAAGGGACTATATATCACATTTGGAAACACACGAGACAGCTTTTGTGGTTTGTGGGGGCAATTGGAAATCTTATCTATCAAAGAAAGCAGCACGGACTACGAGAAATTAAGCTAAATTAAGCTACGTATTTGGAATTTGTTATAACTAAAGTAATTAATTTCACCATATTAATTGTAATAAATATTAATTAAATAATATTTATTACTTCCATTAATATTCATTAATGAAAATCATTAATATTATTTACAAGTTTCATTAATATTTATTAATAAGAATATTAATGGAAGTTATTTGAAAAGCTTGTAAAAGTGTTTCCCATCCCCTGTAATATACACATCCAAACAAGAAATAAAATTTTCTCTTTCTTTCATTCTCTTAGGTTATGTTTGGTTCCTGAAAAATACTAAGGAAAGAAAAAAAATACAAAGGAAAATGATTTTTTTATGTTTGGTTGTTCTATGAAAAATATCAAAGAAAATCAAATATGATTAAAACTAATTAAAAACTTATGTATTTTTAAATTATTTAATCTTTATATTGATGAGTTAAAATAAATAAAATGAGTTTGAAGTAACAAAAAAAAATAATTTATCAACTTTTAATCTATTTTTTTTTTCCTTCACTTTTTATTTTCCTCTTCTTTTCCTTTGTATTTTTTTTCCTTCAAATTTTCTGGGAACCAAACATAGCCTTAACTTTCTTAATTGATTTCTTTTTCCCATTATATATATTCTCAAAGTAACATATAATTTATCCATACTACTTTATTTGTGTCGTATTTATCTTTATTTTACAATATGAATTATTTTTTATGACGATATTTTATTCATTGGGAAAAAATATATTTAATAATCAAAAAATTATTTTTTATTTTTTATTTTTTAAAAATAATATTTTTAAATAGCATCTTTCAACTATTTTCTATTGTTTTTATTTATTTAAAAAATACTTATAAAATATAAAATATAAAATATAAAAATTGATTATAAATAAAGCACTTAGATATAAAATTTATTTTTAAAAGCATTAAAAATAAGTTTAAAATATTTCAAATTTTTAAATAAAGATTTATTTTTTAAAAACATTATAGAATAATTTTAAAAACATATCCTATGTTTTTTTTCTTAAAAAAAAATAAGGAACTAAGATAGAGTTATGTTTTCATCCTAGTCTAATTGAATATTGACTTTTCAATCATATATGAGAAAGAAAGACTTAGGGCCTGTTTGGTTGCTGTTTTTTAAAACTATTATGAAAAATAGCTTTTGAGAACAGTTTTCTGTATTTTTAGAAGAAAAAAAAAATTGTGTTTGGGAACTGAATTCTGGAAAATAGTTTTTGTTATAAAAAAACATATTTGATTGAGTTAATAAAAAGGTTTTTTAGAATAAATAAAACAAAAAACATATTTGAAAGTTATTTTTTTAATTAATAAAGTGTTTTATTCCATTAATTTTATATTATAAATTATAAATAATTTTCATATGCATAATTCATTTAAATTAAAAAAAAATCATTTTGAAATTTTTACACCAGTTATAATTTTCTTAAATAAATAATAACTTTGTAACCATATATAATTATATTAGTTTCAATAATTTAAGGAAGAAGAAATGGTTTGTGGGTGAGGGTGTGATGGTTGGATGGAGCTCACTTTTGTAGAAACAGAAAAAACAATTAATAAAACACAAGAAAAAAAATAATAAAAAGAATATTTTATTATTTGAACAGTGAAAAAATAATAAAAATATCATTTTTATTGTTCTCCAAAAAATAATTTTTGAGAATACGAAAAATATAAAAAATAAAAACACATCCCCTTACCCAAACAACCTTTTTGTGTTTTTCATTTTTAAAAATGGAAAACGGTTCTCGAAAACAAGAACCAATTAAGGAGCCCCTTTCCACCTACTCCTCAAAACTTGTACCTCAAAATCAAAATAAGTGAAAATCAATCTTAAATGTGATTGGTGGAAATTCTCAATCATGTTATTGAAAGTGACTTTATTTTTAGCTTTTACATCCTTTCAAATCTGCAATGATATCAAAAGAAAATTTTCAACAATGATTGTGGTTTGGTCTGGTCTGATTTTATTTTATTTTTTTAATTTCGTTTTTGTTTTTTTAGTTTTTTTCATTTTTTTATGCAAAACAAATAATAATGATATTTTTTAAAAGAAAAAAGGAGAAAAATATTACAACTAAAAGATTTTCATGTCTGGTAGGCACATCATCATCATAGAGAATCTCAATCATTCTTGTAGTGGGCCTACTCATGGTGTCATTGATATGTGAAGTAGGTTCATAGATCATTGAATCATCTAGTTTGCCAACCACACAAAGGAACATGATTTCCAAGAGATTTGAGAAGTGCAAACAATAAGAGATAATTTAATGAAATAGTTAAAAATAATCATACACTTGAGAAGTGCAAGGGGGGGATAGTTTAGTGGAATAGTTAAAAAAATAATCATATTAAAACTTGGAGGCATTTTCCCGTAATGTATATAAAAGTGTGTTTGATAGTGATTTTAGACAACGTTTTTAGTATTTTTAATATTTAAATGATAAAATTTTTTAAGTGTTAAAAAGATTAAAAATGATTCCTAAAACTATTGTTAAACATGTTTTAAATATTATCATCTTTTATAAAAAGAAAAACTATGTACATAAATTAATCACTTTTATAATCTAATGTTGTTTGTTGTAATAGAGAAGAATGTTCGATACTCTCAAAGAGAATGAGTCATGTTGTAGTAGTTAAAAGAGTAGATGGAGAAGCAACAAAAACAATTGGATTAGTGGATCCAACTTAAGAGCATTATCACTCGAACACCAATCCCCAACTCACTATATAATGGTACTACCATTGCTTTTGCCAACTTGACAACCTTCAATGGAAGAAGATAAATTGATTAAAAATGAAACAGCATGATCTTACAAGGTGAAAGGGGCTTTAGAACTTCAATTAAATGAATTGAAAGCTATTATAGACTCGATAAAAGAACAAACTCCATAGCATATAGTCAACAAAATCATTTATAGACTAGTCTTACCCGTTTGCCTCACACATCATCCAAGGTGAAATCCTTGCTAGGTTAATTTCCTAATGCCATATTTGGTTTCGAAAAATATTAGGAAAAAAAAAACTTGTTGAGGAAAATGATTTTTTTCATATTTGATATTTTTATAAATATGCTTGAATATTGTTACCTGAGTGGGCCATTTGAAACCACTGTTTAATTATTTATTAATTAAAATGTGTTTGAATATTGTTATTTGGCCATGGAAAATTCAATATCTTAATTATTTTCTAGTTAAATATGCCTAAACTTTGATTAAATCACGGTCATTAAGCTAGTAATACTAAGGCAAAATTTTGGCGGATCCGCTGACAGATTTTTCAGTCTAATAATTTGACTAGATTGTTACTAATTAATTATATAATTAAGAGAAAAGTTGACAGCATGGCTTCATTTTATTACAAGGAAAAAATAGAAATAAAAATTGAAAAATTGAAAAATAAAAATAAGTTTATACTTAATAAAATTTTCCCATATATTTTTAAAATTTTATGTGCTTTTTTATTCACGGTTTAGAAAATGAAATTTTTGAAAATCTACAAAATTTAAAATTATTTTTAGTATATTAATTTTATTTGTATTTTTCAAGATAAATCAAATAAGCGATTTACAATTTTTTTTCTTGCTTTAAAGAAAAAAAAAAACTATTTCTAGTACTATTCTGATACAAAAATTCCAAACAATCTTCCCAGATGTTTCTTGGGGAGATATATTTTATTCGAAATTAATTATATCCTAACCATCAGGGTCCCAGTGTACAAATCTTATGCGACAAAATCTAAAATTGTGATGTCAATGTTGCTGATTTTGAATGATTTGATTTGGTGGCATTTTTGTACTAATCTGAATTGAACAATTCAATTTTCATTTGTTGGAATATTTAAAAATAAAATAATTTATATAATATCCCATTAAATAAATGCAAGGAATAGTACTTTAATATTTGGACATGCATTTCTTTTTTGTAAAATATAATTTTTAGATAAATAAATTAAGTTTTTCTTGAATTTTTACATAAAAAATAAATAAATGTTTAATAAATCAACTTAATAACTGAATGTGATTTAATAACATAATTTAATTTGTTAAGTAAATTAACTATATTTAGTGAAATAATTTAATAATATGACTTAAAATTAAAAATAATTTTAAATAATAAATAAAAATAATTAACTTATTCTGAAATCTATATTTTTATTTTATTTTTTTATTTCTTATTTGTTTCTAATTATTTCCACGATCTTTTTTTGTTATTTTACAATTTTCATTGTTATTCGATCTCATTTATCATAATTATAATTTATGATGATAAATATATTAATTTTATGATTTAAAATAAATTTTAAGTTAATTTTATCAAACAATCTTAATTCATAAAATAAAAATTAAATAATAAATTTTAAGTCAATAATTTAAATATAATTTATTTTAAACTTAATTTAAATTATTAAATAATAATTTTTACTAAATTCCACCGTCAAAAACCTACATTTTGTAGATATGTTTGAAAAAATTATTAAAATAAATTAAACTTTATTTTACTCATTTCAATTCCTTGGTAATCACTATTAATCATATCTAAAATGAAAATCTCTTTCAATACTTTCATCAATATATTTATAATTTAGTAGTGTCGATGTCAAAAAGGGTATCGATGTTTTATCAATATTTAATTATTCTTCTAGAAAAAAAAAATCTACCCATAATAAATTGCTAAAAAAATTCAAAATATGCATACAGAGTCGTACCAACTCATTTTTATGATATCGACCTAATATACATCTTTTGTTATAATTTCCTTTTGATATTTTCATAAAGTCCAATCATCCATATCATATTTTCATAAAGTCCAAAAATAATTCAAATGATAATTCTATACTATCATAATCAAATCAACAAATAAATATTTCAAATTTTATAAATACCCATTTCTTGTACAATTAAATTTTTGAGAGATTTTATGAAAGATTATTAAATAAAATAAAATAAAATAAAAACAAACAGATTTTGGGGAAACTTCAACGCAGCTCGAAGGAGCATTTTCCAAACACGGGTGAGAAAACCGATACACACAATTTAAGGCAAGTAGGTAGAACGGGAACAAGTCGGGCCTAAAAATCAATTGAAAATCCCATGAATAAATGCCTGGCCCAAGTTCAGATCTAGAAGCACCAACCAGAATTGGCGAACCACGTGGCCTCGTGTTTCGTACAAAATAATTGTCAACTTATGGCCCAATGAAATTCAAACAACAAATTTGATTCTAAATATTTTCTCCACTAATTTAACCAAATTTATTACCAAGAAGTAGCAATGGGGACAAATCTTATCTCTAGTGTCCATTCCACTGAAATGAAATATAAATTTGAATTTGAATAAAATATATAAATTTTCAGATCCATAAGTTTTTAAATTTTTAATATTAATTTTTTTAGGTAGATAAGTTGATAGCCACCGTTGGAAAAATACATGATGATATTAGATAAAAAAGAAAAAGAAAATATTAAGAAAAATGATTATTTTATATTTCATATAAATTTAAAATTATTTAATTTTTACTTTAAAAATCAAATAAATTATAAATAATTTATTAATTTTAATTTTTTTCTCTCGTATTTTTTTCTCAAATTTTTTAAAAATCAAACATAACCTAAAATTCTTTATTTATTTATTTTAATAATTTCAAAAGAAGAGTTTAACAAAACTATAATATATATATATATATATATATATATATATATATATATATATATATAATAAAAATATTTATAATATTAATATTATTTTTTAAAAATTAGTGCTCTAATTTTGGGTCAACCATCAATTAAAGCCCAGAAAGAAAAACTATCGCAGGGTCCTATTATAAACTAAACCCATTAACATGATATTATTATTTTTATTTTTTAATCATTTATCACTATTGTAGATAATAATATTAAAAATAAGCACCTCAATCTCCACTTGGGCTTCTAATTAAAGTCAACAATGGAGTATCATTTGCCTAAAAAGGGCTTATAATTGAAAGCTGAAAAAACATTATCGTTTCTATTTTTTAAAATTATTTATTAGCATCGTGGAAGTCCTCTTTTCCTCACTGTTTCCCAAACGCAAACACAGAATTGCTAAACAAGTATAAAAATCACTGGCCACTGACCTACATTTGCTTTTAGGCTTAAACAAAAGGTGGGTTGGAGACGAAACGTGATTGTTGGAACGAGAGAAGCACCTAACCCCCATAAAAGTCTCAAAAGCGCTTTTGGGCTTGAACGTTAGCTGAGACCCATCAAATATTTACTAAATATTAAAGTAAAATAAAATAAACCTCCATGAAAGCGACCGCAAAATTCAAATAGTGAGTTACGTCAATTGATAGCGTGTTGACAGCTGAGATTAAGACTGTCACCTAAACCTTATATATATATTTTGTCTCTCTTCATCGGATCACTGAAGAGTCCTAAAATATTGGCCTCTTGTCACCTCGCCCAGTACATCGGTGTATGAAATATGAAGGGTTTTTTGAAGATTTAGCGGAGGAGGAATGGGTTTGGGAGGAAAGTTAAAAGATGATAATAACAAAGCAAAGAAATTTGGTTGCTTGATAGAAAGTCATCTTGGAATGGTCTTGAAAGCTAACACAAAAGTGATTTTATTTTCATTTTCTGTTTGACAAAGTTAGATTCTTTTCACAATTCCAGGTGGCTTACTTCGTCACAATCAAGAAATTGGATTGAAATGCTTCATAATAAAAATATTAAATATGATTTGATTGAAAGTTAATTATTCAAGATAGAGATAGGAGTCATGTAAATTCAAATCATGTTATTTACTTTTAATTATTTCAGATAGTGATGGCAACATGATTAATTGAGAAAAGTTATCTTCATCTTCACCCATCATTTATAAAAAAAAATCTCAAAGGAGGGCTTAGCCCTATTTATTTTATTTTTTAAAATTTTAATTATATTAAAAGATAAAAATATATCTTGGGTATAAATAAGTATTATAAATTTTTATTATTTATTTTAAAAAAAATACGAATATATATAATCAAGGTGAGATGAGACGAGATAAGATAATACTATCCTTTTAAGTTTAAAAAAAAAATCAAACCAACTCCTAATTTGTTCATTTTCATCTTAAATCCGTTTTACTAAGAACTAGGTTGGCTGCATGCCTAAAAAAAATAAAAAATTGTCTCCTTGTCATCCTTTTTCTAATTTATTCATTTTAAATTGTCACCCTAAATTTGATATAATTTGTAGTGATTTCTTCATTCCGTATAAATATTATCTACTCTAAATTCAATAGATTTTTACAATTTTCAAACTTATTTACATAATTAGAAAAATATTCATCATCTATAGATTACTAGAAACTTGTTTCATCCGATTAATATTAAAAGGTTATGATATTGGTTCATGAAACTAGTAAGAAGGATGTGAATAGGTAGTCATTCTTTTTTAGCTCAACAATTACATATTTTGAAACTTTATTTATTCTTTGGGTAAATATACTTAATAATGGAACAAGGAACAATCAATCACATATTGAACATAGGATGTAAGTAGAAAACCATTTATAAAATCTTTCAAGAGTTAAGTATACAAATTTATTTGGACTTAGACATTATTGTGGGGACTCTTTTCCACGTGTCACTCCCCTCGGTGATGCTCGGATAATTGCCACAGTATCTAAATCATTCATCCGAACCACACGAGCATGCGATAAATGACACAGAACTCCCTAAGCGGATGACACCTTCCAACCAACCTTCAAGGCCCTCTTGTTACAAATAATCATTTACACTTGACATGGAAGTGGCTGATGGGATCTCCCCCGATTCTCACGTTCATGTCAATTAATTATCAATTGGAGGATCTGACTCCAATTGACTCCGCATCAACAATTACTTTTCTCGTGAGTCTAATCAATAATTATATTTATCTTCGCATTTATGACATGACACCTTACATACTTCTTAGTGAATTTTTTGATGAAATGATGAAGGGAGATCAACTACCACCACGAAATAACAATAATAAGCTATAGGACATCGGGTCACTAAATAGCATACCTAATGGATATATATTTTTTTTTTAAAAAAAACTCTGATATTTGGAAATCAAACATCTGAAAAAAGCGTAGAGAGAGAGAGAGAGAGAGGGCTACTCTTATATTTTTATTATAATTAAATTGCATCTATTTTTACTGCAAATGAAATAAAAGATTTTAAATCATTTTTTTGCACTTCCTTTCTTTTAATTCGAACCAAAATGGGACACTGAAAAACATGCATGGCCCACGGCAAGTAAGTAAAACTAAAGAGAAAAAAAGAGACAAAATTTACATACCATTTAAAAAAAAGCGTAGATAAGCCTGTTGAGCTGTACAAAAGCATCAGGCTTCAGTGCTTCACAGCCTGACACAGAAAGTACAAAATGGAACTACGCGGTGAAATTTCTTCCACACGAAAAGTTACCATCAATGGTGAGTGGTGAGTGGTGAGAGACAAATTTTTTGGAGCTCACTTTACCAGACGCAGCTCAGTAGTTGTACTGACAAAAGAAATTTATTCCACGGCAGCCTTTGCCATTGATACATTATGTAAAAGACGTTGAACCTGAATCATTACCTTGTAGAAAACCTGCTCTCATTAATTCATATTAAATCAAAGTCCTGTCCCAAAAAGCACTTTGCAAACATAATGCATCCAACTACTCCTTTCCTTCCAACTTAGGCATGCTCGAATTGGCTTCTCGGCAACTAAAGTTCAAAGTTAAGTTCAAACTGCTTTTTCTAAATTCAATTAAAGGAAAACAAAAAGAGCTTTATAGTCATGTTTGGTTTTGAAATGTATTAAGAAAGGGGAAAAAAAATATTAAAACAATGATTTTTTTGTTTATTATTAAAAAAAATTAAAATCTAAAAATTCACATATTTTTTCATTATTTAATTTTTATCAAAAAATAAATGAAAAACAAAGAAAAATAATGTGTTAATTTTAAATTTTATTTTTCAATTACCTTCACTTTTTTTCCCTTTTTTTTTCTCCAATTTTGCTTTAAATTTAAGTAATGAAATTGATCTATTAAGATTACTATTAACTTTAAGTTATAATATTAAGTTAATTTATTATATTAAACAATTTTGATATTTATGATTGTTGTGTAATTAAAAATTGTGTTTGGGAATTATATTTTATAAATATTTTTACTAAAAATAAAATATAATTTTGATATTTTAAAATTGTTTAATTAATTAAAAATCCCATTTGATGCCTAGGAAGCTTTTTTAAAATAGCATTCAACTTAACAAGGAGAATAATATGAAAGTTAAGAAGTATCAATTTCCATAAAAAAATTCATGAAGTTTTACTTCACTTTCAATTTCTAGGTAAAGTAAAAAAAAAAAACATAGAAAATGTTAGGAAAATTCTACAATTTAAAAAAAAAGAAGTATCCTACCAAAATTTTATATTCTAATCACATTATTTGCATTTCGATCTTTTGTTTAGTTCTTAGAAAATTCAAAAAAAAAAAATTAGAAAGAAAAAATTTTGAAAGAAAAAATAATATATTTGCATTTCGATGTCTTGTTTAGTTCTTAGAAAATTAAAAAAAAAAATTAGAAAGAAAAAGTTTTGAAAGAAAAAATAATAAATTATTTTTACATATTTCTTTTAGTTGATTTTCACTTTTTTTTTGTATAAATATTAAATAATTTAAATATGTATAAGTTTTTAACAATTTTTTGTGTTAAGCAAAATATAAGAATTTTTTTTTTAAAGTTTTTTTCTAATATTTTTCTAGAACCAAATATAGTATAATTATCATTTTTGTACAATAATATTTTTTGTAAATTGACAAGTTTTTTTAATACTTTTTTTACATTCTTTGTATTTTTTTTTGTCATATTCGTTCTAATAGTCTCACTTAGTGATGCATCAAAAGTGCTTTTAGATACTAAAATTGGCTTTTGCATCAAAGATGCTTTTAGATCCTAAAATTGGACATATTATAAGATAGGATCTTTTACCGTGACAAACAAGTAGTTTTTTCGATAGGTGTTCGATTCTATTACAGTATTAAAGGGTGTTTTTTTCAATAGCCATGGAGAAGGTGCATGAATCAACTAGTGGTAGGTATATAACTTGGATTTTTCCTTTTTTAAAAAATATTATTAAAATATAGTTGTTTAAAAAATATATATAAAAATTCAATTTTGAATCAATGAATTAATTTTTTTTATTAAATTTACCTTTTAAAAAAATTCATTTTTTTTATTGAATCCGTCTTTTCAAAATATAAGAGTCATTTTTATGTTAAAAATTTTAAAAATATTTTTAAGAGAATCATATATTAAATATTTTTTTAGAAAATATTATAAGTGATTTTTAAAAAATAAATTTAAAATTTTTAAAAAATATTTTCTAAAATTTATCAAATATTTTATTTTATTTTATTTAAAAAAAATATTTTTAAGCTTAAAATATTTTTTAAAAATACAGACATTAATTTATTTTTCATCGTTTTTTTTTATTTGAGAAATATATTCATCACATAACCTTTAAGAAGAAAAAGACGGACAAGCTTGATAGAGCCAAACTCATGGCGGCTGGTGCACTATCTGTCAACGACTACACAGAGTCACAGACAGGATTCGATGGCTCTCATAAAGAATGTGGTCCCTTTATAGGAATATTCCAAATGGACAAACAATATCTACCTAAAAAAATGTTGATAATTTATAAATTTGATTTGATCTCAGAGTATACACCAGCTTCTTATAAAAAAATAAAAAAAAAAGTTGTATGGGAAATGCTAAAGAGAAAAAAAAAATTAAAAATGATTTTTTATATTTATTATATTAAAAAAAAAAATAAAAAATAAATATGATTAAAATTAGTTAAAATTTTATATATTTTAAAATTATTTAATATTTATATAAAAATTAAAATAAATGAAATGAATTTAAAATAATACATAAAAATATTTTAAAATATATATTTTTTTTCCATATTTTTTAATTTATAAATTATGAAGATCCATTGAACCGAGACTGGATGATATATATATATATATATGGGTAAAAGGAGGGGAGTCACGAGGGTTCTTGTCTTTGTGGTCCATAAAAACCATTAATGATCTTGTTAAAACTTATTTGTCTTTAGTTTATTTAATTTATTTTTTATTTTCTTTAATTTAGGTGGCCTTTGCCGCCCAGCCACGTATAATATGTGTCAGTATATTTTCATGCAGCCAAGCATGCTCTAATATATTCCATTTCACGTCAACTGTTTGTGATGGTTATGTATCACCACCTATAAATAAATAATAAATATCATAAATTATTATAAATTTTGGGATTCAATGTATGACGTGTCATCTACATGTACTTTTAATTTGACTATTTTTCAAAAAAAAAAAAACTTAATTATGTTACTAATTTTTAAATTTGACAATTATATAACAAAAGATAAAATAAAAAATGGACTTTTTAATGGCTTTGAACCACACAAACAAGAGAAAGTTGAACATTGGGTATTAATTTCTCTTCAAAATTTATATAAATAAATTGAAAATCAAACATTTTTTTAATATCTCTATTTAAAAAAAAAAAATATACCAAAAAACAAACTCCTTGATAAACATGATTTTCAAAAATTTAATTTTAAAAATGAAAATTGAAAAAGAAATTGAAATTATTATATAAAAATAAAAGAAAATTCACTTATGAATTATATTTTGATGAAAAAAAAATAATATTGGTCAAATCAAAATTTCAACTTAGGATAGATTGTAATCCAACTTGGATGTTATTGGATCAGAAAGTTAAAGTAGATAACCCATCTAAGTGATGGGAGGACTAGTACTATTAGTGGGTGAAGTTCAACCAAAGCATGCCACTAAAAATGTGTAACTTTAAAATATAATATGATTTATTTAAAAGTAAAAAATAAAAGCACAAAATTTGTTTAGTTGGATTCATTCTAACCTTAGTCATCACCCAAAGGACATTTTCTAAACTAAGGTACAAAATTATGATGATTATTATCAAGAAATTGTGACCGATTTGCAATATTACAAGAGAAAAAAATTATAATAAGGGTTAATATATGAAAAAATAAACTTTATTCTACATCCCGAATTGACAAAAATTATTTATAATCTTATCATTTCAAAAAGATGAGACCATTGTGGTAAAAGTTCCATTTTTCCTTTATTTTTCCCCTTTCGTCTTTGGAATAATGTCACTATGAGATCACACAAAGTTAATTTTGATGGCTATTATTTGCCTTTGGCTTTAGATCCTTTTCTTTGGAGGAATGATGGAGGAAAAAAGGTAGTTGAGTTCTAAAGCTTTTTCATGGCTGCTAAGCCTTTCGTGTGGGCAATAGTGGTGGCAAGAAGGAAAATTATGGAAGAAATTTGCAAGATTGTGATGTTCATCTACCTTTGAAATAAAATGGACGAATTTTTTAATTATTGATTTCGACAGTAAGTTTAGAAAATATTTTAATTTTAAAAATAATTTTTTTTTAAAATTAAAAATTAGATGTCGGATAATATTTAAATAATATTTTAAAATTTTTTTTAAATCACTTATAATATTTTCTAAAAAAACACTTGATATTTATATAAAAGGAAATTGATTAGACAATTAGATACGAAATTTAATAAGATATATATAGAATGAAATTAGACGTATTTTTTTATTGTATCATGCTCAACAATCTACCCCAAAACTGAAAATTTCAGTAAACCTGCAAATACGAGAAGCTAATCTTGAGATGCCACAATTGTATTTCCACTATTTTGGGTATGTTTTGAGTTGGGTTTCCTAATAGAATGGTTAAGATTGTTAGAGAGAATTTCACAGGTGTTTGGTTTCTGAGAAAAAGCTTGTAGTTGACACTGGTTTATGTATTTGTTTACAAAAGATTAGGTACTTTGGAAGAGTTAAGGTGGGGAGAGATGATAAGATAGGATTAGGTATTGACGTTAAAGAAAAGAGAAAATCCGCCTTAAAGGGCCCGTATATGCCCTTCTCAATACACAAATGAGATGTACTGGTTTGAAAAATCAAACAGTGTAGTAGAGTCCAACTTGTGTTCACATCTTACCACAATCCCATGTCGTATTTCTAGAATATCTGCATTTCTTTCCATTCACCTTTCCTTTTTTTCTACATGAAATGCTAAGACAATGTTTGTTTTGTAAATATATAGGTAAGAAAAAATTATTTAAGGAAAAAGGGAAGAAAAGGGCAGAAATACTTTTGTTCCCATTTTCCTTAAGAAAAATATATTTTTTAATTATTTTATTTTCCTCAACTTTTGCATAAAAAAAATTCTTAAGACTATTGATACGAGTTCCTCAAATTATGAGATCATTTGAATTTAAAACGGACAATATTTATAATGATTATTATAATTTTATTAAATTAAAACTTATTATTTATTTATTTTTCCATTTTGTCCTCCTATCTTCTCCTTTCTTTGTTGTTTATGTGGGTACCGGAGTGTGAGTTGTTCGAATGGATGCTTTGACTAGTTTGGCACCCGGCTATGTATGCCACCCTGAGCAGTGTCTGCCTAGATAATTGATCATAAGATGAGTCCGTCCAACACAGGAGTTTTGGATATTGCTTGGAGGGAGAATTGTTGTCCAAGTAACAATGGTTTTCATAATTCAAACAAGTTAGGAAATGTTTGTAATAATAAGTCCAATTCAATTTTAAAATTTTAACTTTTAATTAAAATCTAAATAAAATACGACAAGACCTGACAAATTTCAGTTAAGTACAATATTCCAATGATAAAAATGATTCTAACACGTCTCTTATCCATACCATCAAAATAATAATAATAATAATAACATCCATTAAATGACATATTTTAATTTTATTTTATTTTTGCTATAATGTGAAATGACATAAAATTTTAATATGAATTGAAGAATTAAAAATTTGAAATGGGAGGATTGAAAGTGACATGTGTTTCCACTTGGCGCGGAAGTGACATACATGATATATGCATGGAAACTAAATTTCCCGGAATTGAAACGCTTACCGTCCATTCAATGGGAAACGTGCTGCTTAACCCTGAAGCAAAAGACATTGAGCTACTCCACACTTGGAAAAAGTCCTCCATTACTGCAATGTTCCATGACCTCACCAAGAAAAGTTTCCAATTCAACTATTTTTGTTTCATTTTTTTGAAATGAAAGGTACTATTAAGAATTTTAAATTTTATTATGTTCATATTTAGTTTGGAATGGATTTTGAAAATTTCCTTCTATTTGATTCAAAACACTTTCTTAAAAATTTAGTTTGAAAACATTATTTTTTAAAGCAATGTCAAAGTGTTTTCAAGTGTTCCATGTAAATTATTATTTAAAAAAATAATTAAAAATATGAAAAATATTTTAGGACTCAAATAGGTGATAAGCTTTCGATATTTTTAGTAAATTTGACTAATAATTAAATGGAAGCGAATATATATATAAAAGCTTTTCAATTATAGGGCTTTTGATATTTTAGTAAAATAATTTAAGAAATATGCTCAAATTTAGAGGATCTCTTCGATGATAGAAATAATGTAAATATTTTTTCGAGTATTTTCATTTTTAAAACCTAAAAATAATGTCAATAGATTTTCTAAAAATAATTTTTTTTTTCAGATTAAAACAAAAAATACTTCTGTATAAGACAAGAAGTTCTAAATCATTGTCCCAACTATACAACAATAATCAAGCATGAGTTAGTATTTTCCAAGCCATGAAACACTCTCCAACCTATTTGAAATAACACTTTTCTTGTAGGACTTTACTTGCATACACTGAATGCCTAACCAAACAAAAGGTTACAGATGTATAAAAGTCATCTGTTTCTTCTTCGCTGCATTTGTGTCATTTGACTGGATGGCCTATAAAAAGGGCCATAGATCTCTCAAATGTGAAAGAAAGGGAAAGAGACAGAGAGAGTCACAAAGAGAGAGAGAGAGAGAGAGAGATGGGGAGGAGTCCATGTTGCTCCAAGGAAGGACTCAATAGAGGAGCATGGACGGCCCTTGAAGATAAGATACTCACGGCTTACATTAAAGCCCATGGAGAAGGGAAATGGAGAAACCTCCCCAAGAGAGCTGGTAAAAGAAAGCATTGACCAAAACATAGTCTGTTAGTGTTTTTTGTTTTGTTTTTTTGTTTTTTTGTTTTTTTTAGTATGCATCTCCTCTCTTTTCTGAAAACCCATTAGAGAACAATTCTTTTTGGCAGTGTTTTCATAATCAAAATTGAGTTGGGGTTGATGGGTTTGTGAGATCTTTTTGGTTTGCTTTCAGTTCCCCACCTCTGTTTTCTCTGGTTTCTCAAAACCCATGAAAGAAAAATGCTTTCCGGAAGTGTTTTCCAAATCCAAAGTTGAGTTGAGATTGATGGCTTGCTGGCCAAACTTTTCTGTTTTTTAGTGTGTTCTCAGTTACCCACTTTTTGTTTTCTCTGTTTTCTTTCAACCCATGTGGGAAAATGCTTTCTAAAAGTGTTGTCCAAGTCTAACTCTACTTATTTTTAATGGAAAATGGTTTTGGAAGTGTTGTCCAAGTCCTAATTGAACTCTTCTGTGTTCTTTCAGTTACCCTCCTCTGTTTTCTCTGTTTTCTCTGAACTCATCAGAGGAAAAAGAAATCTTAAAACTTCTAAGAAACCGCTGTCCAAATCCAAAATTAAATTAAAATTGGACCCCATATTGATAAAATGCAGGTTTGAAGAGATGTGGCAAGAGTTGTAGACTGAGATGGCTGAACTATCTGAGACCAGATATCAAGAGAGGAAACATCTCTCATGACGAAGAGGAGCTCATCATCAGACTCCACAAACTTCTTGGTAACAGGTTGGTTTTCTCCCTCCCCTCCCTCTCTCACTCCCACTGAATTTTTCTTTGACTTTCCTGCAGATGCCCTCCCTCCATCTTTTCTTTGATTGTCACTAAGTATTTTCCTCCAAATTTTCATGCAGATGGTCTTTAATAGCCGGAAGGCTTCCGGGGCGAACAGACAATGAAATCAAGAACTACTGGAACACCACTCTTGGCAAGAAAATTGGAGCTCAACCAACAAACCAGTCTAGGCTGAAAAGCAAGCCACCCATCGACCACAAGCCCACCGCAATCGAGCCAGAGGCTGCACCAGCTCAGCCCCAAGTGATCCGAACCAAGGCCACAAGATGCACCAAGGTGCTTGTGCCAACAGACCCACCACCACGACTTAGTGAGCCTCGACCCATTGACTCAACCACCCCACAAAATCCTCTTCAGGCTCAGCCTCAACAAACCCACTCGGTGGCTCCTTGGGGCCCAACGGATTTCACTCCTGACTATGGCACCATAACAAACTCTAATCTCTTTAATGAAGACTACAGTTACAGCAACCTTTTGGAGAATGTCACTCCTTTCAAGTTTGAGGATTGGGCTTCAAATGACTGTCTCGAGAACAATGCCGCTTTGGATCTTGACTCTTTGGCATTTTTACTTAACTCTGAGGAATGGCCATGAGAAGAATATGACACAACAACAATCAACAACGACATCGACAAAAGCAAAAAAAATGTGAATAGTTTAGAAAAGCCACGAGTTTGTGCAAAAAAAACAATGTTGTTTCATCCATTATAAACGTCCTCGTGCCTTATAAATATGTTTGCCACTTGTATTGTGTTGAGCGTATAATAAGACATACATTTTGATGTCATTTTGTATGTTTATAGTATAATGGTGGCAAGATCTTACTAACAATGGAGAAAAAGCCTTTGGTGTGGTTTGGTAAGATAGAGTGATACGAGGATCTGAACATTTATAAAATCATTAACATATGTATCATGGGTTTCTAGCATGGTTCGGGAAGATTCAATAATATGATATGTAATTATTTATAAAATCTATAGCATTTATATCACTTAGTTCAAATAACACGATGATTGTGATATTTATGACTATTTCAAACCATATTACTTGTGTTTAGCATGGTTGGAAAATTCAATAATGTGATAGTAAACATTTTTGAATCATCGTTGCGATTTAAACAATATAATGATTATGATATTTTACAACTATGTTAAACTATAGCACGTGACTTTTAATAAAGGTATGGATTATTGCACATTAATTTATATTTATATTTTAGTTTTTTTAAAGGTTTTTACAAATTTTAAATCAACTTGAATAATACACGTAAATGTACCATATGCTATCTTATACATATTTCAAGTCATTACATGTATGTTTTTATAATAATAGAAATTATACTCAATGTAATTGTTCTTCACCTACTCCTACGATTCATTTGGATCTTTTTGTTTATCCTTTCTCATTCCATTCTTCCTTTTCACTTGTTGCTTTTGATTTATATAATTTTTTATTAATTAGATTAATATAAATTATCATAAAGATTCAATGATATGACCAAAATATTTATAAAATTAG
Source organism: Vitis vinifera (assembly GCF_030704535.1). Taxonomy (NCBI): domain Eukaryota; kingdom Viridiplantae; phylum Streptophyta; class Magnoliopsida; order Vitales; family Vitaceae; genus Vitis; species Vitis vinifera. The sequence continues at coordinate 1,424,781 of NC_081808.1, read as the reverse complement.
TAGCTCCAAATTCTCATCTAGATAGCACATGAGCACTTATGAAGTTATCAATTATAATATAATATCTTCCTTGTTTTTTTGCCTTCATGCTTAGTTTTTCTATGAATTTTATTCTGACATTTCATTTGGATTTTTCCCTTAGGCCCATGTCATCCGATCCTTCCCTTCTCACTTTTAGTTTTTGGAGTTCATATAAATTATTGTTTAGTTAGATTAATATAAGATATCGTAACGATTCATATATATTTATAGAACTAATAGAATTCATATCACATGAATAGTAATAAAACTATAGATGATAATATTTTCCATTTTTTTTTTCCGTTGATGCTTAGTTTTCACAAGGATTTTCCTCCAATCTTTTCTTGTTTGTTTCTCTACGGATCTTAGTTTAGTTTCGAATTAAAATCCCCGGACTAGATGTTGAATCATTTGACTGAATTGCTTTAATTTGATGATCCAAAGCTGGGGCCGAAGCTTCGTGGCACAAGAAGTGATTGGCAGCAGAGAATTAGTAGTTGAATTTGGACGGTATCCTTAGCTACTAACTTGTTTCTTTTCAACAATGATGCCCCTAAGCATGTGCAGAGATTTTTTCTAATTATTTAGCTAACTTTGAATTGTAGGTACAAATCAGCCCTCCCACCTTACCTTAACTTCGATTCCCCACCACGGAAATTGTCGCAGTAGATGTCCGAAAATCCTGATTTTGAATTGGATTATTGGAGTGGAATTCAACTCACGCGTCCGGGAAAATTTGATTACAGTCCCTCTGGTACACTCTTGTGCCGATAAATTCAAGCATTTTCCGTACGGATTCCTACAGATTCCTTCCCCAAGAAATTAAACATAAACTTGCAAAAAATAACACCTTTTTCTTTTTGCTTTTGCCTTTTTTTAGAAGAGATGATTTAATATTATGTGTCATGAGGTTCGATGTAAACATATTTAATTATCATTGGCTCCAAAAATGGTTTTTTTTTTTTGAGGAAAATATTAAGGAAGACCAACCTTATATTTCCAAATTTTTTTATTAAAAAAATGAAACTTTGGAGCGTTCTATTTGATTCAAAAGGTATTAAGAAAAGAAAAAAGAAAAAAAAATTTATACTTGATTTTATTTGAAAAATAGTTAGACGTAATTAAAATTAATTATAACAAAACCTAAGATAACCAATCTCATAAATCCACTTATAACAAAATAAGTTCTTATAAGATTTCTAGTATAATTAGAAAACATTAAGTACAGACTAAATACGAGTGACACCCTTGAAGAGTATCAAAGGAATGTTACTAATAAACATGTGAGAATAATAAGACCCCTTATTTCTTTTGTTTCCGGTATTAATGAAAAGCATAAAAATATAGAATCAAGATAGGTCACTATTTACTATTACATACCTCTATTTCCCATTTAATCTAACCTTATTGCCTTCCAATTGTTTGATAGAGATAATTGGGAGATGGTCTATCATAAACTAGGGATTACCAAAAAGAAAGAATTTCTTTTTGCACTTTTCTATTTTATATAAAATTATACGGTCAATCTAATATTGATTGAATGTTGGAAAACTCAAAAACTCTCATGAATCTGTATACGAAGTATTTTTTATCCTTTTCACAACTATTAATTAGATTACCCCTATAACTATCCAATACAATTCAAGATTGGGCCAATAGACAAATTAGTAGTCGAAGGACTATCAAGACTTCCCGATTGTCTTCCACTACTATAATAAAAAGAATCTTTCTTTGAATCCTAAACAACTTATAGCCCTTTAGATTAGAGAACCCCTAAATGCTTAAAATGAAGCAAGTATCAACAATTCTTTTTTGACTTTCTATTAGGAAATAATTTAGTGAATTATATTAGTAGAACATGATATACTTCCTACTAATGTCTAAGGTTACTTTTGGTTCTTGAAAAATACTAAGAAAATAATAATAATAATAATAATAATGTTTTCCTATTTGATTTTATTATAAAAATATTAAAAAATATTAAATATAATTAAAATTAATTAAAAATTTATATATTTTAAAATTATTTAATCTTTATATAAAAAAAGGATCATAAGTGAAATGAATTTGAAGAAATATATAAAAATAATTTATTAATTTTAAATCTATTTTTTATTTTTTATCTTTTTCTTTTCCTCCTATTTTTCCTTTTTATTTTCTTTTTCTCACTTTTTCTCAAATCTTTTGAGAACTAAATATAGCTTAAAAGAATATGGAGATTTGGAAAATAATTTTTCAACTGTGATATTTTTTTTTAAATACTATGGGTTTTTTCTTTTTCAAAACTTAAGTGATTATATAAGCAAGAGTTACCAGTCTTTGAAAACGACTATGAGGAGAGTCAGTTCCGTGGCTCCCTTTGTGGGGTAAAGGGAGGAGATCGAAAGGAAGAACATTTTTTCCACGCTCTGGAAAGGGGCTGGTGAGCCATGATGAGATTTGAGAGAAGATGAAGCCACGTTTTGTAGAAAGCTTAGTGACAAATTGACAGTGAAGTTCATATTTGATAGACACCCATTTTTCTTTTCGCTAAATCATTCGCAGTTAACCCATTTTTTTTCTCACTTTGCCTACAAACTTTGCAGCTAGCTAACACCATGATATTTCATTTCATTCGTCACAACACGGAAACAAACAATCTGTCTTGTGGCTTTTTATTCCCCCATATATTTATCCTCGTAGGACAGTTTTCAGCTAGAGAACGAATAATATAAATGATTATGTATATGATAAGACGATCGTTGAACTATGATTTAGGTCGACCAATAAGGGAGGAGAGGGCAGAGGCATACAGCTAAGATGGCGATGTCACCTGTCCGTGACAGATTTCTGTGCTGCCACGAGAAGGTTTCAACGATCCCCAGAAATGATTGGCTGTGTCGGCTTTGAATAATAATTGATCAGCATAATAGCATTAGATGGAAGACTTTTTCTGAGTGCCTCCTCCCTTCTCAGTCAATAAACAAAACAAAATACAAGGAAACAAAGCATAAAATGCCTTAGAGATTAAAGAAAGTTCAACCAACTTCTATTTAATTACAACTCTAATGTTGGTGATCAGCACTGAGTGTGTAACGACCTGCACCCAACCATATAGATATTATCCGTTTTGTTCCCAAATGAGCCCTTACAACTTTAAAACACGTTTGATTGTGTTTACATGGAGGTGTTTGTAATATCTCATATCGGATAAGGGAGAAAGTTCCTAACGACATATATGTAAAGACTTCTCTTAATCAAGTAGACGCATTTTAAAGCCGTGAGGGTTCTTTTAGGTTCAAAGCAGACAAGTTTATGCTTGAAACATCTTGAAAGCATCAAAATAGATTTGGAAACCGTCCATTACAGAATAGAGTGTATTTGTAGTTGGAACATGTACCATGACAACAGGATATCATAGCTCACTTAAATGTGATGTTCCACATCAACGAGGGGAAAAAGTTATTGACACTATATATGTATGAATTTTCCTTAATTATATAGACTTGTTTTAAGCTATGAGGGTCCCTTGGCATCAAAGCCTAGAGCGTTTCTTGGTACTATATACGTTTTTTAAGACCATTAAGGTTCTGTGAGTTCAAAATAGATAATATTTATTCGGTTGGAAATAATTTTTAACACTAAAGAATAAAAAAATCAAATATAGTAAATAATTGCATAAATTAGTTGAGTATCTGATTCAATGCTTGGAAAATTATGAAACCCGCAACAAAAAACCGGGTTTGATGGAAATCAGGCTTGACATAGTAAGAAGAATCCCATGAAGCTTATAATTCTATAAAGTAAACAGGGTTTAAGCAAAGTTGTAATAATCTTCAGAATGAAAATTGAAATAGAGTGTATTGATTTGACTAAAGGTGCCAAACTACCTAACCTTCCAGCCAGCAAGGGTGCATTTCCTACTAATGGAAGGGCAGATATGACACAGACATGCTTCATGTCGTATTTACTCTCTGTTCCTCTTGCCTTGGAGAGAAAACATAAATACAAAAGCAAATATCTTGGCATCGGATACAGGTTCTCATGATCTCACCATGAAAAGAAAAAAATTAAAACTGCCGAGGTATGCATCAAGAATGCTTCAAACCACGTGAACGGACAATTATTTAATGGTGGAAGTACTGTATCTCCAAAACACCCTGTTCTTCTCTTTATCTCAGTTCATTTTCAACAAAGTTCTTTCTAAGACAAAAGACAACCAAGTAGGGTAAGGTTCCAGTTACATCAAACATGGTTTGTGTTAAGTGAGCTTGCTGCTCTTCATACAACAACTAGGCTGAGTCTCATAACAAATTAATCACTGAACAAACTTATGGACATCAGAACAAAAATGGGACAGAGAGATCAGAAAATAAGAAAGATCCAAATCAATAGCAGGAAGAATGAAATGAAAAAAAAATAAAAAGGAAGTGAGTACAACCATACAATGAAATTTGCGAGATAATCTATTGTATAAAGCAAAGAAATTCAGGCAAACAAACCATAATCCAAGGTACAAAATTGGTTTAGAGAAGAGAGAATTAATCATCAGGTCAAGAATTAAACTAGTGTCTCTACCTAACAAATATGACTTTAGAAAAGAAGGGGAAGACTGTTTGGTACCATGAGGTAATAGTGTAATACTGCAGTACTGCAACTTGGCTTTCATATTATGTCATTTACAACGAAAGAAGGGACAGCTGAGCTACCTTATTTAATATTCTGAGGTTTCCATTTCACTGGTCATCTTTCCCACAAGAGTATGGCACAGAACACCCACTAAGCTCTTTTATTTTCCTCGCCTTGATTTGTATTTTCAACAAAGCTTTTAAGTACAAGCACAGTTGAACTGTTTCAGACATAAAAGACTATCAACATTAACATGAGTTGATTTGCACTAAGTGGGTTAGCTTTTCGTTGTACAACGACTTGGCTAGAGTCCCATAGGCATCACTTCTTTCCGACAGATGAATGGATTTTGTATAAGAGTACGATAGTTTTTAAAAATAATTCCTAAATTTCCATAGTAGGAAAAATTCCACGTTTATCGTAGTTTTATCCAGCAGCTAGGAGAGAGAAAAGAAATTGTAAGTGAGAAATCATCTCTTAAATAGACGATTTTCACAAAAAAAAAAATGAAGTGAGAAAGTAGGAAATCGTCTCTTAAAAGAGATGATTTCCACAAAAAATAAAAATAAAAATAAATTCTCACTTTAAAATTTAGAAGAAAAAAAAAACCATTGGAAAATCGTTTCTTAAAGAGACGGTTTTCACAAAAAAAAAAAAAAATTAAAATTCTCACTTTATAAAAAAAACACAAAAAAAGAGAGTAAATTTTCACTTTTTTTTAAAAAAAAGGAAAAAAGAAAAAAACATGTGTCCACATTTTCACTTAAAAAAAAAAACAAAAAACAAAACCTTTAAAAATCTTTTTTTTAATTTTTTATTCTATTTATATAATAATACAATTATTATAAATATGTATTATAAAAATAATTAATTTTATTTACTAAATTTAATTTATAAATAATATAATAAATTTAATATAAGATAAATAATATTTATATGTGGTTTTTTTCCTTCACTTTGGAATTTAAAAAAACTATTATCAATTTGATGTGAAAATTGAATTTAAAAAAACTGTTATTAATTTATTAAATAAAAAATAAAAAAACAAAAATGGTAGAAACTATTCTTTTTTTTTAAAAACTTTAAAAATCCATTTTTCTATTCCATATTAAAAAAAATTAATTTTATAATATATATTTTTAATAATTATATTACTGTATAAGTATAATATAGAATAAAAAAAATGTTTTTGTTTTTTTATTTTTATTTAATAAATTAATAATAATTTTTTTAAACTCAATTTTCACAAAAAATTGATAATAATTTTTTTTAATTCCAAAATGAAAGAAAAAAAACAACATATAATTATTATTTATCTTATATTAAATTTAGTATATTATTTATAAATTAAATTAATTAATTTTATAATACATATTTATAATAATTGTATTATTGTATAAATAGAATAAAGAATGAAAAAAAGGATTTTTAAAGGTTTTTTTTTATTTTTTTATTTTTAAGTGAGAATTTTATTTTTTTTTTGTGGAAATCGTCTCTTAAAAGAGACGATTTCCCACATGGTTTTTTTTTTCTTTTTTTATTTAATTTTATAGTGAAAATTTAATTTAATATTTTTTTTGTGGAAATCTTCTCTTTAAGAGACGATTTCCCACTTAGGTGGTTTTTTTTTTTAAAAAAAAAAAATTTAAAGTGAGAATTAAATTTTTTTTTTTAAATCGTTTCTTTAAGAGACGATTTTTCACTTAATTCTCACTTTGTATTTTTTGAAATTGTCTTTTGAAGAAACGATTTCTCGCTTACAATTTTTTTTCTCTTTTCTAACTGGACAAAACTACGGTAGACTTAGAATTATTTTTTTTATTACGGTAATTTAGGAATTATTTTAAAAAACTACCGTACTCTCATCAAAAATCCACAAATGAATCTCCAAGCTCACCTATGCACATCTGAACACAAACATGGAAAGAGAGAGAGAAGGATTAGATAATAAAAAAGATCGACATCAACTAGCAGAAAGTAAAAAAAATAGTGCAACTATATCATGAAATAGACAAAATAATCTATTACATTAAGCAAATAAATTTTGATAAACACACCACAATCCAAGATTCAAACTTGATTTACAGGAAACAAGGAATGATTCCATAGGATTGAGAATTAAAATTAGTCTCGACCGACTAAATATGAATTTAAAAACCAAAGGAAGATGGTTTGGTGTCATGAAGTAATATATTGCAACACTGCTACTTAGGTTGTAAATGGATGAAGAATTTAATCCTCATATTTCTTTATGCCCTTTGAAATTATGTTATTTATACCTGAAGGATGTATAGCCCAGCAAACTTCATTTGATATAAATTATTTCTGACAGACCATATTCTGAGATTGCCTTTTCAATGGTCAACTTTCCAAGAAGTTTCATTTCATTAGCCTCTGAATATTATGGTCATAATCAATAAATGTTTTCCATTTTGATAATCAATTCTAGACACCACTAAAGGCCTTGACATCTCTCCTGACCTATTACATATTGCAACTTGTTCCATTGTCAAGTTTCAAACACAGCAGAAACTTGAAGGGAGAATTACCCAAAAGGGTGGGTTAGAAAAAATAATGACTAGGAAAGCTCACTCTTTTAGAAGACAATTTTACCCTTTAATATGTTTTTTATATTATTTATAAATAAATTGAGATTGTCAATGATGTGGGGCTCATACATAATGATAAGTACAAGTTGATAAATGATGTGGGACCCATACATGATAATAAATACATGTTGATAGGCAATCAACGGTACATTTTTCAATTTGAAAAAATTGTTATGACTTTTGAACAATTAACATTTTAAAAATTTGTTATTTTTTTTTAAATTGAGATTTTTTAAAGAACCTTATAAAAAAATAATTTTTAATATCTCATAAATAAAAACCATATCCTAAAGTTATTATATCATTTTATATATAAAACATACAATTAAAAACTTTGTTATCATAATATAATAAATAATTATTCTTTACGAGCACTCATCAATTGAATAATATATAAATATTCAATTGACTAACACACACCTATTAAATGGAATAACTCACAATTATTCATTGGTTAATATAGCACGTGAAAAAATTAAATAAAAATAAATTAAATTATGTTATAATATATTGTAATGATAGTGTATTTATATTGTAAGTATAATGCATTTATGTCATACCTATATTTTATTATAAAAGTAATAATTTTAAAAATGTTTATTCATACCCTATTGGTATTAACACATCGTATTAATATATTAACAACATTTATTTAGTGTTTTGAAATTATTTAATAATTTTTATATATATATATATAAACTACGTGAATTCAAATTAGTATTTCATTTGATTTCAAAAATTATTTATGATATAGGTATGTTGTGAAATATGGTATGATCATACAAAATTATCATTTTTATAAAAAAATTCATAAATTTCTTAATTAGGTTTTATTGTAATGTAAGTGTATTTATATTGTAATTATAACATATTTTTGTTGTACTTGTATTGTATAATAAAAGTAATAATCTTAAGGATCACCTTTTATACCTTATTAATATTCAACATATCAAATATATTAACATCATCCACTGGATACATTGAGAAAAAAAATTTATATGAAAATTAAAAAAAAAAAAAAAAACACTATGCAAAGGAAAAAAAATCATATAAATTTTTTAAAATTATTTTATTATAAAAATAAAAAATGATTAAACATTTTCTATCATTTTCTTATTATTTTTAGAGAATTTGAATGAAAAATTAAACATTTTATCTTCCTTAAATTTAATACAAAAACATAATTTATCAATTTAAACTTATAATATATATATGAAAAAATCATCATTTTTATTATATAATTATAAAACTTATTTTTTTCTTCATAAAATTAAAAATTAGAATAAAAATAAAAAAGGTAAAAAAACAATAAATGATATTTTGAAAATATTTTTTAAAAATATTTTTGTTTTAAATAGTAAATTTAAATAACAAATTATATATAATTATAAGGGTTAAACCCAAAATTTTGATTTAAAATTTAAATATCAATAATTACAATAAATGTGGGACCCATGTACCATAAATGTATTGACAAATAAAGTGAAGTGCTTTAAATGCTTTGAATTTTAAAAGTTTTAATTAAAGGGCAGTTTTGGTATATTAAACTTACTAAAGTCCTCCCCAATAATTATTAAAAGATACCACCCTTTTTAGTAATTGTTTTGCTCAGCCTACCCTTTTGGATAATTCTCCCAAACTTGAATGTGTTGAACCCAACACTATCCGTCAAAAGGCCAAGCTTTGTTTCACAAATCCCAAACCAACTAAAATGGGCTTGGGCTTGGGCTTGGGCTTGGGTTGACTTATCAGGAAAACCAGAACCAACATGATTCAAATTAATATATACAGAGTATTACATAAACATTAATATTTCTAATTAGAAACTAAGAAGGAAATAATCATTAGAGAAATTACCCATATTATTTAATATTTTTAATAGTTATAAACAAGGTAAGAAACCCAATTCTAATTTATTTCAGCTGTTTCTACATAACTTTGCAGCAGACATGCAAAGTTATAAAATATTCACTGACATTTAAAGTCATAAAATTTTGACTAATCGACTACATGATGGGGCACTAAGTAATACAAACTGTATAAGTTGGGAGAATAATTAAGTAGACGTCAACCAGACCGGCCTCACCAAACCTGGATTAAATACGTCCACCCTGAGGTTAGGTGAGCTGACCTTCAACCCAAACTGCCAGAGTTGCAGTCCAAGTTTAGTAAAATATCTACTGAATGAGGTATCAACATATAACAGCAAGTTTTTATTGCTGCTATGTTCACTCATAGACTGATGGTATATTACAAAAGATTATTTTCATTTAATGAAGAACACAGACAATAAAGAACATTTGGTATATGACATGACCCCGGATAGAGCTGGAAGGAAAAAATAGGATTCACATTGCTGATGAAGGATTTCAGTTGAGCTAAGTAGATCAACACAATAATGATCCAACGGAAGATGACTAAAAGTTTATTTGGGGGAAGAAAATGAACGAAGAAGGCTAGTAAGAGTGCAAGACCTGACATTTTTAGATATCTGACTTGTACTTCTTGTCAAAGGCGGGAAGTTGGCCAAATTCAAAATGAAATTGTATGAATATAATAATTGTGCTCCATTTCTACTTTATGATTCTTAATTCATAATTCTTAAGACTCTAAAATACAGACTTCTAATTGAGAAACAGCACCTTTCCCTGATATATGGCAGTGTGTTGTAGTTCATTCCAAATTTCTGGACAAGGACTTCATTTCGCCTCATGCCTGGGTACCCTGTAAAATAGGAGGATAGAACAGCAAGTGAGGGAAGCTTCTTATAAGAATATCTTCTTTTATTCTAACATTAAATACATGATTGCATGATAGACATGAAGCTACAGATTACATATAATTCTCCATTCAAGACGTTCAACATCACAGCAATTTCATTTAGAATTACCCTTGTTCAACCAGAGTAATGTACAGAATTTTGGACCATTAGCTAAATGGATAGCCAAAGAACAAGTCCAAGTCAAATAGCGATGTTATGAAGCACTCCTTTTTACATTATTTTAGACACATGATAATTCAATTGTAAAGATAAATAAAATAGATGATTTTCAACCATGGCAAGGGAGACAGAGGCATGGGCACACAGTTCAAAGTGAGTAAACAGAATTCCATACTCAATCTGAAAGCCACATTTGATAGAACTCGCATACATTTCTTGCAAGGTGCAACTTCCACGTTTTCAAGATTCAACCGGAATAAATTATTTCAGTTCTTATAAATGCTTGAACACTTGAAACCAAGACCAATAGGTCAGGATTATATCCAGTAGTAGATTTCCTGTTAAGTAGATTATTAGAGCAGGAGTTCATTCATATAATGAGCCCCGGCATCTCAGTACGGGGGCTTGAGTCCCAAAACAGGTAACAAGCCCTGCCTTCTTACTATTCTAACCTGAGTAACTGCGGTAAATATTATGGTACCAGTACATGAATATTATAGAAAGTTAGAAACTAGAAGGGAATGCCAGAAAACAGATGTGGTTCACACTCATAAATAAACAATCTCAATAGACAGATTCATAGAACTAACCTAGCAGATAAAACGTAATATGAACAAATGCTGTATTTGTGCTCTGCATTGATCACTGATCCCATGTGAGAAGATATACAGGATATTTTCAATCATCCAATATCCAATAAAATGATTGTATTGGAAACTGACATTTGAGTGACCTACAATCTTGAACTCTCATTATCTTCTAAATTTGGTAACGGATCCACAAGTGTTAGCAAAAATTATAATTTTTTTTAATAGGCAAATTAACTCTCAATTGTATAATGCAGTGCAGTCAGCTGCTTATGTAAAGAATGAAATTTCATTCAACTATGCACCAAAATATGAACCAACTTGTACCATGATTTGAGAAGGCTTAGCGTCACTATTCTCCATAGAATAAAAATAATTAATTGCCTTAATTGGTGAGCTCAGACTAACATTTCATAGAAGCACTAAAACAGTACCAGATAAACTAATTTTCCGACCTTATAGGAAAACCTATGGTCAAAATTGAGGACAAGATAAGAGAATTGAGAAAATAAAAGCTAATCTTAATAGAGAAAACACCCAAGAGGGGGAGGGTGAATTGGGGTTTAAAAAATTCTTTTTCAAACACAATAAATTGAAGCAAAAGAAGCACAAATATAAAGAGATGAGGTTAGCGAAAGCAAACTTAGATTTTATAGTGGTTCGGCACTTCTTTGCCTACGTCCACTCTCCTCAAGCTCCTAACTGAGTGAGGGTTCTACTATACTTGAAATTTCAACCAAACTTCTAATCACCTTTACACTTAGATTCCACCTCCAATGGGCTCTTACACAATCCCTTTAAGTCTCTACTCACTTGAAGCTTTTAACACTCAAATAATAAGCTTAAATCCCTCAACCTAACTCAACAAGGGTTCAAATACAACTTAAAAGCTAGGAAGAATCACAAGGGTGCACTAAGGAATATGCAAATGGAGGTTTAATGCACCAAAGAGAGAATGAGAGCTTTTGAGGCAAGAACAAGTAGGTAAATAAATAAATGCAGGTGTTTTTTTACTCATAAATGAAGTGAAGCTCTTAATTTATAGGTTTCTAGCCTTGAGAGCCAAAATGCCAAAAAATAGCCTCGACCGGTCGAGCTGGGGGTTGATCGGTTCACTAGCTATTGGGCATTAAATGCATGGCAGACGATCGTTAGGCCTCGACCGGACCTTGACCGGACCTCGACCGGGAAGACATATCCCTCGACTTGGAAGACATATCCCTCAGCTGGGAAGACATATCCCTCGATTGGGAAAGAAAGGTTATTGGAAGAGAGAGAAGATTTTTTGCCTTTCTTGATCGGACCTCGACCGAGAAAGTGTAACCGATTGACTGGTATCCTAGCTGGTTGAGCCGATTGGCCCAAAAACCTATCTTTTTTTGTTCTTTTCTTTTCTAACACTTAGGCAACGTCTTTAGGTAAATTAATATGTCAATTTTGAAACGATTTGCCTAAGCTTCATTTGATAAAACTAGGGTTTTAATGGAAATGTAACTTTAATGTATAAATCGAGTTTTTAAAGATGCATGAAAAGATACGAAAATCCTAAGTGCACCCATGCATTCATCTTACATATGTTTTTTATGATTAAAGGTCTTCCAAATGTCTTGATCTTGCATCCATTGGGTCCTTTGATGAATTTCTAGACTAACACCTGAAATTCTTTATAATTCAAACCAATTAGTCACTTAACCATGGTTTGTTATCATCAAAACGCAATTAGCAGAACCCTTGGGCTAACAAGAATGTCAGTTGAGATAGTCGGGTCACATGCAACATATACCATTAACATATATAGCAACCTACCCAATTCACGTTGAGGATGTTGAAACAAGTGAATAATGAGAAATGCCATGTCAACCTTAATGTTCTCAACCAAAGAGGCCTAGATAGAGCAAATAGGCTAAAAACAAAATTTGTACACTCAACCCCAAACAGTTGAGAAAAAGCATTCTTAAGTCAATCCATTTTCCAACTTCTTTCAATAACAAGCAACCTAGAGGGAGTGTACACCTTGCTGAGATAACCAAAGAGACTTACCATTAAGTGCATAAACATAAAATCTAAAGTCTATACTGGCACCATAGTCTCAAATAGGGGAGGAAAAATAGAATTACAGTCAAAGATCAATAGATAAGCAAAGATATGGGCTTGTATGAGTAAAAAATAAAAGCTCTACCATTAGCGACGGGTTCAAAGCTAAGCGAAATTCTAGAGAATATTTGCTATCCTAAGATTTTCTTGTAATTCTTGTACGATGAGGAGAAAAAAGTAATTAGGTCAAAAGAAGGTGCCATTTCGAAGTTCCATCAATAACTTGCTAGTGTAGGTGGAGTTCCGGGATTTTCTAAATGACTATCTAAGGAATCACAAAAGAAATTCTTTCAACAAAGATGTGAATTAAAAAGGTTTGGTTGACAAAACATAAAGCAGAGATGAAACTTGATATAGCTCATAACAATACATATTTTTGTTAATAAAATAACTTGTAACCACTACTCAGGGAAATTGTTTTAACTTGTTTTCCTATCCCCATATCCTCTCCAAATCAGCCTAATTACAATTGCCCATTGTGGCCCTTTTACACAACCTTTTAATAAAATTTTTATGATTCATTATTTGTTATTTCTATATTTCATGAAATCTTCTTCTTTGGTTCAGAATTTCAGTTTGAAAAGCTAGAAAAGTAACATGCAAGAGAATTCAATTCAATATATAAAAAGCCAAAAGCAGTGACAACTTCAAAACCCAGTGCATTTACATCAATCTCTAAAACACCAAATTCATTCTCGTAAACTCGTGAAAACATCAAATGGGTGGGTGATGTAATGAATTTCTGAGCAAATTTCAAGTCAGTGTTCTTCTCAAACCACCATTTCAACTAAAACCCACGAAATTCAACTCTCCATTTTCTAATACAACGTGTAAAACTGCATCAAATTCAAAGACCTATCTCGAATTTTCTATAAAATTAACATTGATCTTGGTTCTTTACAGAGCAAGCTTGGGAGCGAACCTCGTCCTTTGATAGGAAAAACTAGTCTTTACCTGCGAAAACCACTGCCGTTGATCGGACAAGAAGCATAGTGGGTGCTCCAGTTGGGGATTCGACTTCCAATCTCTCCCGCTCGCGCCCTCTCTTAAACCTGTACACTGTCGTTGCAGTGGCCGGCTTCGAGTTCCCAGCTCTGTTTTGCAGTGAAACGGTGTCGTTCTTCATCGGCAAAGACGAAAACCCCGTCCAAAACGGTGCGTTTTGTGACACCCATTCTCAAAAACATGCTTTTGGAGACCGTGTTATAATAAAAATATTTGAAAATCCATAGTTTTTTAAAAATAATAATAATAATTTAACATATTTCAAAATATCTCAAAACATCAAAATTTACCACTAATTAATTATACTATTAATTGAAAAATTGATGATTGAATAATAATCCATGGTTTTTACTTATGATTGTTAGGAGGAAAAGTTAGAATTTTTTATAATCCAATTTTATTAGTCACTCACTTGTTTTTTAAACAATCTATCCATTAACACCAATTTATTAATTTTTTTATTTTTTAACTTGAGGAAGAGCATCAAATTGTGAAAATAAAGGTTATAAAAATATGTCTATAACTTACTAAACTGTTTTCAAAAACTACTTTGTGAAAGTAATTTTCAAAAATAATTCTCACTTACTATTGGAAGTAAAATTATGTTTCTCAAATTAAATATAAAAAATAAAATTTTAATCTATTTTTCATAATACTTTATATATTTATTTAAAATACCAAAACTTTGATTCATTTATCGTATTTTCAATCATTTCAGGTAACATTTTACAAAAATAATAATAAATTTAGAATAAATTATTATCTTATTTTAAATTAAATTCTAAAAAAAAACCCTTTAATTAAAAATTTGTGAATTATATTTTCTAAGAACAACTTTCAAATTGATTAATCTAAACCAGTTTAGTTGATCTATCTTTGTAACATTTATTATTGCAAAACAAATTTATTGGTCCAAACCTTCGGTCCAAGTTCCGGCCCAAAACTATCGGCGTCACGCGCACGACACGTGACTTTCTTCTCCTTTATAACCGCTTCGATCCCACGCCCACGTTATTAGGTTTCTTCTTTGTAGCTTCACCTCTCATGACAAAGCCTTCGTAAAATCTGCGAAACTCTCTGCAATTCCCGGCTGTTCTCCACCGAGTCCACTCAGCCATGTCCGTACGTTTCAAATTCAGAAGCGCTGTGAGCTTCGACTCGGTCGACATAGAAGGTCGGCCCTCCATATCAGTTCGAGATCTCAGGTCGAAGATCGTTCGCCACAAGAATCTCGATATCTGCCATGACTTCGATCTCGTGTTCTCTGATGCCGTCACCGGTCAAGGTCAACTCTCCCTTTCTGTTCCTTATGTGCCAGTGATTTGTTCTTTGTTCTTTGTTCTTTTATTTCTCTGGTTTTGAATTGAATTTTTATTTGTTTTGGAATCGTTTGGATTCGTCTTTATATCAATATTGAGTCTCATTACATTTTTAACAGAAGAAAATAGGAAGAAGAATAAGAAGAGGCACGAATTCGGTCTCAGATGGCTTGCTACCTCGTCCTTGTCCTTTGATTGAATTTTTAGCTCGTTTTGAATCCATTGGATTTGTCTTTGTTTCAATATTGAATTTCTTGCGTTTTGCGTGGAGTTTTTTTTTTCTGGATTTGCTTCTTCTTTTTGTTTTGAATTTGATTTCGGTTTCTAATTTGATTGTTCCTCCCTTGAAATATGCTTTTGCTGAGAAATGAAAGATTCGAGCTCTGTGTTGCCTAGAATAGTTAATTTTCAGTCATCTTCCGTTTGTGATTTTGCTGGTTTTGAGAAATCATTGGAGTTCATTTTTCGAATCTTTGAGTTTCATCTGTTCTATATGGTAAGTGTTGGCTTCGTTTTTGTTTCAATTTTTGGTTTCGTCAAAAAACGTAGAGAAAGAAGGGAAAATAAGGTAAAGGAAAGATTTGAGCTCTAGGTTATCTGATTTAATCTCTAATTCATATTTCTTTTGTGATTTGGTTGGTTTTTAATTGAATATGTGCTCTGGTTGGTTGCCAAGGGACTGTTGGAAAAGAATGTTAGAAGAAAAAGAAGAGAAATATGGCCCTGTGTTCTCTGCGTTCCTTGTTTTTTAATTAGTTTTTCTTGTCGGCTTGCTGTCCATGTGTGGATTTATTTTCTGTTTGAAGAGGAAAAAAGAAAAACTAGCTTCTGTTTGCATTGAATTTAACTTGATTTCAGGTGTACTTGTATATGTGGACTTTCTGCCATCACTAATTCCTTTGCTAAAATGAAGAAAAAACAGAACAAAACAACATCTTTGCAGGAGGTCTTGACCACCTGTTTCATGTCGCCGTGCTGTCTCTGTGTTGATTTATTTTCTGTTTGAAGGGGGAAAAGAAAAACTAGCTCCTTTTTGTATTGAATTTAACTAGATTTCCAGTGTACTAGTATCTGTGGGCTTTGGGCTTTTTTTTTAGTTTTTTTTTTATAGGTAAATTTTTGTCCCCATTGGGGCTTGAACCTAGAACCTCTCACAAACCCTCCTTATCCCTCTACCACTTGAGCCAAGCCTCAAGCGCTAGTATCTGTGGGCTTTGTTGGATGGACAAAGCATCTGTCTCAGGACTGGTAATGGCTGGGAAAATTGAAGGATGGATTGGATTTGCAGGTGGTCAAGACCTCCTGCAAAGGTGTTGTTTTGTTCTGTTTTCTCTTCATTTTAGCATAGGAATTTGTGATGGCAAGAAAACATTTAATTTTCAAATATGCTACTAGCAGTTGTAACTATTGATAAGTATTAAAAGAAAAAAAATCTTGAATTTTCTTTACTAAAGCCTATAGTATGATAAAAAAAATTTCCCATTGATTGATGTGTATTATTTGCATATTTTGTGTGTGTATTTAATTGTTTTTTTAATTTAGTTATACATTATTTTGGTTGACCAAAAAATGAAAGAAAACTCAAATTCAATGAAGTCAAATGGTTGATAGGCACAATAAAGTGAGAAGGCCTTGTTTTCTCAAGTTCCAAATGATGAAAAATCTAAGATTCAAAATTTTGCTTTCCTTTTTCCTTTTCTGTATCCCATGAGCAGACAAGGGAAGCTTGGATTACAATTTACAAAATTTTTTGTACTTAAAATGATTTGAGTATGACTATTAATGCTACGCTTGAATCTATAAGTAACTTTTGCATTCTTTGTTGTTGTTGTTGTTGTTATTATTTGTTAATGTTTTTTTTGTTAATTTTCTTTTGGGTTTGGATGCAGAATACGTTGATGAAAATTTTCAAATTCCAAGTGGTTCAAGTATAATTATTAAGAGAATACCTGCGGGATCAGTGCCTTCAGCAGCAAAGTGAGATTTCTCACCTTTTAAATTAATTTCTTAGAATAAATTTGTTTTCTACTGAAAAATTTTCATAGATGGTTTTGATTCAAGATTTTGTTATTTTATGATTAGGAGAATTATGAATTTAGGAATGGTGGAGCTATTTGGATTGGGAAACCTTATTACAAAATGTAGGAATGAACTATGGCAAGATATTTGAAATGGACCATCAATTATCCTCTACATATTTTGCCCCATCAAAGATATCTTTTAATTGATAGGCTAGCAAAGATATTCTGTTTATCATTTCTTATATAATGCTTTACATCAAATCCATTCAAAAGGGAAATTTACTGATTTTTGATCTGAGGCATCCAAGGTAGTGTCAGTTTATGCTTTTGGTGACATTAATCTCTTTTAATGTTAACTATTTTTTGGAATAGATATTGCAGTTTCCTCTTAAAAGAAAATAAATCTGCTAGTATTAATGGATTTCCTCCTGGGAAGATAATAGATAGTAGGGAAGAAAATCTAATAGGGTTATATAGATAAAGAGGGAGTAAGTACATATTTTAGTGTAATCAATCAGCAACCCTCTGTCTATGTGGACTGGTATTTACAATCTCTCTCTGTTTCTTTTTCCCCCTTTTTTGATAGGCAGATAAAAATTATATTAAACAAGCCCTAATAAGAGGGGGGCTACACCCTTGTATGGAAAACATAAAGGGAGCACCTGAACCCTAAATAGAAAAAAGAAAAGAATGCAAGCTTGGTCAGAGATATTGCATGGCTTTAGGTAGGGTTGGGTATTTGCCTTCTAATTATTTGGTTTTGTTGTTGAGTGCTCCATTCAAGTTGAGGGTGGTGCAAGATTGAGTTGACCAATGGTTTTGTGGGAGGTTTGTTTGTTGTAAAAGGTAATATGTATTTAAAGAAGGAATATGCTTTGTGGCTTTTTGCCTCGTTTATATATATGCGCACATTTATCAAAAAAAAAAAAATGTATTTAAAGAAGGAAGATTGATTTCGATTACAAACACTCTTTATACCTTGCCTATTTATTTCATGTCAGGGTTTGTGATTTATAGAGTAGTAAGGATTTGTCTTGAGAAGATTTAGGGAGAATTTCTATGGTATGGGGGTTGCCAGGAGAGAAAGATGCACCTGGTTATGTGGATGACCATCCTTTGTGAGAAGACAAAGGAAGGACTAGGTATTAGAAAATAAAATATTTCTTAAATAAGGCTTTCTATTAAGTGAAATGGTTTTCTATAGCTGAGTCATCTTTGGTAAATTTGGGAAAGTAGAGGATGGGTGGTGCACCGAGGGTATGACATAGTTATTAATAGTGCGCCTAGGCCCAAGGCACAACCGCTTCCTAGCTATAGGGCCTTACTTGCCAAGGCTTGTACCTTGTTGGAGAGGCATGCCTCATCTATTTTCTTTTTCTTTTATAAAATTCTTATTCTTGAAATTTCTATATGAATATTAAAACTCTATATACTTTCTTTAGGTTTTTTTTGTTGGATGATTCTTTTAAATGCCTAGAATCTTGAATTTGTTGTTTTGATTGAATATTGGATCATATTTTATGAAATTGACATGCACCTTAGGTTGCGTTTCATTTCAACTAGGCATGCACATTTTGTTGTGGCTTGCACCTAAGCCTTAAAGGATTTTTAGGCCTTAGGTGCTCCTTGTGCTCTTTTAAAACTATGGAGTACGGAACATATGGTTTGGTGCTTTTGAAAAGGGATTGGAAAGCTTGGGATTCCTTCTAGTATTTCTTTAGGGAATGGGTGCAATATGAGGTTTTGGGATGATATTTGATGTAGGGACATCGTTCCAATAGAATCGTTCCCTTAGTTGTTTGTTTTGTTTCTTATATAGGGGTTTGGGTGGTGTTCTGTCATTGGAAAGCTTTCCTTCAGAAGCAATAGTTCTATCCTTTCAAAAACCCTTTTGATTCTGCTTCTCCCATCATGGTTCAAAGTTGCAATATCGATCATGACTTGGAAAATATCGAGGCACATCAGTCTCAGTAACTCAAATCAGTATTGAACGATACACAAAATATGTTAATTTACTAACTCAAAAAATTTCAAAAATAAAAATAATTAATCAATATGGTAAAATAATTATATTTTTATTCATTAATTATTAAACTATATTAAATGATATTCTTTTATATGAACTTTATCATTTTTTAATTATTTTTCTCAATTTGTAAGTATAATAAACTTAATTATAAATCAATTAATTTATCAAATGTTTATATTTATAATCGTATAAATATGTATGTTTTTACCTTTATGCCATAGCCATATAAACATCCTCATTTACCTTCCATATATATTTTTAAAATCCCATCTTCAGCTCATACATATAATCAGAAATCCATAATGTCAGATAATACTATAATATAATACCATATATATTATTGGTATGTAAAAAAAATACCCAATAAAAAATATCTAATACCCATTCTTTCCAAAATCTAAATACTAAGTAAGGGTGATTCTTCGTTCTCAAGCTTTCGAGGTTTGTGAAGTATCACCACTAAGACATAGTCCCTAACAAAAAATCCACATCACTGTTCAAGATGTCACCAATAGCAAAAATATTTCAAGTCGATGATTGGAGGAAGAAAGAACATCATCGTTGCTTCTAAACTTTCAGTTGCCACAATAGCAGTAGCAGGCAACCAAGAGGGGTGATTTTATGGATGAAGAAGAAGAGGGATTTGTGACATAGCTTGGGGCATTGTGGTCGAATCCGAAACTTGGTTTGAGTCAAATGAGTTTTTTTGTTCCAAAAAATCAGCCGAGTTAGACAATTCAAGGTGAGTTAACACGGAGTTGGTGTTCAATGTTGTGAATCGTAACTCAGTTATCGGAATCATCTTGAACCTAGTCGAGGCAGATATGACTTGACCAAGTCCAGTACTTTGAACTTTGTCCCCCATAAACATCAAAAGAGGCTTTTTGTATGTCGATTGTTGTATATCTCCTGTATGCTTTAGGTGTACTTTCTTTCTTATTCAATATAATATTTTTTACCTGTAAAAAAAAAAAAAATCAGAAGAGGCTTAAAGCAATTGTCTTCCACAGTTTCTTCTCGAACTTCCCATTAAAATATCATGCCAAATCAACATGGTCTCATTTATTGAAAGAAAGAAAAATAGAAAAGATCAAAGCCCATACGCTGTGCTACCTCTACATGAGAAGGCTATTACCTCACTCATTTTGATTGCAACCAACACCATTTAACCAGTCTATTCCCTTCGTATGAATTGTCCGGTAGCAAGGATCTTCTACCATGGTGTTTTCCCAGTATTTGAGCACATCATATTTTGTTTGGAAATCAAAGAAATATATAATTGTGGATATATGTTATGACCTGTTTTAATGGCTTCCACTATTTTTTCATATAATCATATTTGCATGCTGAGACATGGATGGTTAAGACTTTTCATTTTCAGTCACTAGTGCAATGGTGCAATTGCTGCTCTGTGTCAAGGAATTGAAAACTAGCCTAACGAACCCCACCTGAACAAGCCTTATCCCATAGATCTAAGGCTTGTTTGTCTGGGTGGTTATTTTTATGGTATAAGCTAGTGTTTTTTCTTTTTGTGATTTCTCTTATATAATGTTACTTTGGTGCAGGGCTTGCATTGATTCAATTAAGCATGTTGGGAGCAAGGACGCCAATCTTGTTCCTAAAGTATGTTAAAAAACCTCTTTTTTGTCATGTGATCTTAAATAAATGAGTGATTTTTGCTGGAGATAAAAGGCTTTAGTGCAATTCTGGCACTAGGAGAAGTAGTTTGGGATGTTATAACATAGCTCTACACTGCCCCTAGTTCTTTCAAATTAGAACACTACTAGTTCTATAATTCTATGTTGAGGCCTCTTGCACTCCTGTGAAACGCCTTATCTATGTCCTTTGCTTTTTATTTTTGTTAAGTCTGTTGAGTCATGGGTAAAATGGTGATTCACTTTTGCACTCTGTTGTTTATCCTAATCTTTCTATCATTTTCCTCCTTGATGTCACCCTTCTTATTTTACAGATTGTGGAGATTGATGACTTTGATGACTTTGGGATTGACTTATGTCCCGTTCCTCAGCCATCCTTTTGTGACTCTGATCTTGATATTGATAAGATGAATTGCAGTGGTAGTGAGATCAAACCAAGTACAGTACCAAGGTATAGTTGTTTTCTCAGCATTTTGATCTCTTTGGGTGCTCAGTTGCAATTGGTGTTGAGGATTTGTTAGTGGAAATATCAGTTGGACTTATCTTTTTGAGATATCTGATCTTGCAACATGGACATTTTAAGCAAGTGTTGTTCCTTTGTAAGACACACATTGGACACTTCTAACTGTCATGAATTCTCGTTATTTTGACATTATTAATTGAGATCTACATCCAATATGAACTATACCACACCTACATGCAGTTGCTGAGATAATAGTGTGCCCTTAAGAAGCTCATTAGGCATTTTGTATTCATATGATGCACATTTCATCAGACATGATATTATTTAGTCTAAATGTGGTTGACATGATTTAATATTTTGATGAGGAAAATGCTAAACCTCATTATCTTTGTTTCCGAATTTTCCAAATCTGAAATATATATATGTATCTTGGAATCTGATTATCATAGCACAAACACCACAAATTTCTGTTGGATTTTTAGTTTAGTGCATCTTTGATTTTCTTCTTTCTTTGTTGAAATCTTTCTGCACACATTAATAATATACTTGGTATTGACTTAGATGCTCAAAGCCACCTGTGATAGTATGTCAAAAGCTTGAATCAAGTGACCTTAGTGAGGCTAGTCCAAGAGGTATGTAATGTTGCTGATTGGATGTGTGGTTTTTGACTAATCATTCTGGTGCATAGTTCTAATCTTCCAATGCTCTGCTTTTGGTGTCAGGTTCTACTCACAAAGTTCAAGGGAATGCTCCTCAGACAAAATCAAAACCTAAAGTTGAAGAACAGACAAAGTTAGAAAAGTAAGTTTCTTCTTGTTTGTTTCTTTCATTCTATTTATAGTCATTAATCTCACACATGTTATTTTTGTGTTACAATGTAAATTTAAAGAGTGGCTCATGCCAATCCTCAAGCCATTCAGAATGTTGATTTACCATCAGAGATGAAATGCTCTCTTTGCAACACATATTTCAAGAAGGCTGTGATGATACCATGCTGCCAGCATAGCTTTTGTGAGAAATGTAAGTTTTTAAAGCAATAGTTAGCTGTATTCTGCACTGATACATTAGGTACATGTTTTGGTTGCTTAAAATAGATAGAGGTATCACAATAACTACAGGATACACCCATAAATACAATTTTATTTAACAATATTGAACATGATATGTAGTTCCCCTCGATTGTATATGATCTGGAAGAATCTCACCACCATGTTCCCTCAATATTCATGGTCTGGTGCCTTGATATGTGCTTGCTTGTTATAAGATTTTGTGAAATTTGGCATTTCCACATTGAGTCAGCTAATTGTTGCCTTCGTAGATGGTGTGTTATGACCTTAAACTACCACATTGCTTTGTGATACTTTTTAGTGACACACCCACATATATTTTCTTAATACTTGATTTCCTAGGACCATACACTACTATGTTATCTCAGTTTATGTTTGATAGGGCCTTAAATATGGTGTTGCCTCGAGATATTCTTCCTTGATGTATGGTCTCCTAGGATATTAGGCTGCCTCATTGCTTAATCGATGCTGGCCTTAATATAAGGTTTTACCATCATGTCTCTACATATAGTTTCTTGGGACCTTAGATTACCATGCCGCCTTGATATGCTTCTCTATGGTTTAATAGAACCTTGCATTAATGTGTTCCATAATTGATGTGTCACTATGGTCACAAAATTCTACAGTTAATTCATCTTCACAAAATTTTCACAAATTGCAGTTACTGCTGTATGTTTCCCATTTGTGTCTAACATTGTCATATCTTACTGGTTGAGTTCTGTTGCAGGCATTCATCTAGTGCTGGTTGAGAAGGCACAATGTCCCAAGTGCTCTTCTACAAAATGCAGAGTAGAAGATCTGCTGCCAAATTTGTCCCTTAGGCAAGCAATAGACCATTTTCTTGAGTCTCAAATTCTGCTGAGTGGTTCTGATGATGCCTTTCATAGATATGCCCCAGGTGAGAGAATAAATCAGTGCTTGATTGTCCAAAAAAAAAAAAAAAAGGAAACTCTTCATGATGCTTGACTAATTGAATTACCCAAATGCAGATGGAGAATCTGGAATTCAAGCAAATGATTTTTCTTTTGCTGGGACTATTCTTCAAAAAGATTTGGACTTGCCTCATTCTCCCTCTGCCACAGGGAAGGGGTCCAATTATATTATGACGGAATCTGCCTATGATTCAACATCTAGAAATAATGCATCCATGGGTATTGGTGGTTCTCATAGATTTGATTCAGCTGCTGGTAAATCTTTGAAGTCAGCTCCTTTGTCACAAAAGATCAAGCAAATAGTTGGTGAGAACGATGATTTCCAAGGGGAAAACATACCTACAAATTTGTGTAAAAGTCGTGTGCCTGAGGAAGGTATTGAGCAACTTCTCTCTGCCTGTAATCTTTTATTGAGGTTCTCTTCTCTGGCTGTATCGGATTGCATTAAAGAGGTCTAGCTGTTAATTGTAGGCATGATTCAGGGCACTCCTTTCTCATGGAACTATAGTTCCAAGGTCTGCCTCACTTTAGTTAATTGTAGACATCATTTTTATTTTCTGACCTTAATGTTTCTGTTGTTTCTTATGTCACTCCAGCTGATTCCACTCTGAAGAAGAAGAAGGAATTGTGGGTTAATGCATCAGGTGCAATCTACATCTTTCAGTTTTATATTACTTCAGCTGAAACCTCTTCTAGGGATCATCTCTCTCTGTATCTCCTTTCCATTTTAATAACGCTGATGGATTTTCCAGGTGGAGGCCAGAGTGTTATTCCTAATAATGGTAGAAACAAAAAGGTAAACATTTTGACCAAGTCTGTTTTCATATTTCTAATAAATTTACTGTTACAGTTTATGTTAATACAATAATTATCATTAGAGAGTATATGGTGTTCAACTACTTAAGACATTTGTAAGCATGCATTTTATTATATTAGCCTTGCTGGCATTCTGAGGATGTGCACAGGCATGTGGGGAGAACACCTTATTGTCTTTTAAAATTTCTTTTATGGACTTGACCAATAGAAGATATCGAACATGTCTACATGAGAACTTTTCCAAGGATTGTGATAAGCACCCGGATTTTTGGGACTGAATCCTGAGACTACATATGTTTTCCTTATTCCTGGTATTATCATTGAAAATTTCTTGTTGCTGATTATGTCAAATTTCCCCAGTCTAATTCAAATCTAAGTTTTTCTTTTTATTTATTTATTTATTTTTTATTTTGCACCTAAATGGTTGTTCAGCACCATACAATTCATGATGCCTAATTTTTCAGGTTTATCTCCTGCATGTCATATATCATACCTGTAGTGACACAAACTTGAAAAATTGTTTTATCAAGTAACTTTCTTGCTTCAATTAGTGGTCATGTCAAACATGGCAAAACCAAAAATGAAAATAATTTTAAGAAATTTTTGGAAGGGAATTTTTTTCTTCTAGCTATTCTAAGTTAGTTCGTTGAAAATTCAGGGGGACAGGGCCTGTTACACTTGTGGTTCTCCAGATCATTTAATGAGAGACTGCCCCACTGCTCTCAGTCAAAATGCTATGCTTCAAACAGGTAAAGATTATAATCCTCATTTGCATTTGATATGAGTGGATATGCTTTGGAAGGCTCTGTTCACAATACCTAATCTTGTGATTTGGCAGGTGCCATGTTCCCTGGAGTTATGCCCGGTTTATCACCTTACTGGAATGGGACTCCATCACCGTACGGCAGGTCCTCTGTGAATATGTATGGAAACCCAGGGATGATGGCCTTCAATGCTACCATGGTTCCGGTTACACCTTTTGCCGTTCCTGCATATGTTCCATCTATGTATTGTGGTCTGCCTGTTAATGGGTAAGTTTGTTTTCTTATTTATTAGATGCTGTTTGTTATGGATTGTGTCCAAATAGTTTTCTTATACATGGGGTTTTATTAACTTGCAGTGGATATATGGGGATGGGAGGTTTGGCACCACCAGTAGGGACCAGTGCTGAACGGCCCTTAAGCCATCCAGAGTTTTCAGAGCTTCACGATTGTAGAAAGAAACAGAAACTTTTAAATCGCAATATGACGAGGTAACTTATGTGCATGGAAGGCATTTACTCGATAATTTTGGTACCTTGGTTTGTGCTTTTTGTTTTTATTTTTTGTACACATGCTAAGTACCTCATGCCATCCCACTGATGCTTCAACTACGTTCAAGTTGTTATGAATCAATGCCATTTACTTTGTAGCCATTAATCAATCAAGGGTTTTTCCATTAATATTTTCCTAGAGCCTAAAAATATGAAATTGGGTGATGATGCCTGTGACTGTGCTTCATGGCGTGCTGTTTTAGACTCAGTTTCTTCAACCAAAAACAATTTCCAAAGATTTAATTTTGGTGTATAAATTTTTTTTCTCATATTTGGTTGTTTTGACATCTCTAGAAAAATGATTGTGTTCCTTAATCCTTAATATACTATTACTCCAGATATCTAATAAAAATATCTGCTTGACAGAGATGAAGATGAGGATCTGAATAAGTGGTATCGGTACAATGATGCAGAAAGGTCACATGGGCATAAACCACATATAGAAAGGGAAAAGAGTATAAGCGACTCTGAAGACAGCTCTACTCAAAGGTTAAAGAGAAAAAATCGCCATGACAAACGCTTTGATGATGACATCCACTATGGTGATGAAAGACATGAGAAGAGTTCTCGTCCCATTGTTGGAAGAGATAGGAAGCCATATCACACAGAGAGATCAAGCTTAGAAATAGATGACATGCCTTATAGCTCCAGCTGGCATAGCGAAGATAGGCATAAAAACCATCATGAAAGCTCAAAAAAACACAATGACCAAAGAGGGCAGTGCAGCAACGATTCTAGTCGCAGCCGCCATCATACCAAACACCAAAAAGATGATGAAAGAAACATAAAAAAACAGAGTGAGAAACATTACAGTCATTCACAATCTGGTTCAGAGCAAGGTTTGGCCACCCAACAAATAAAGCAGGTAAAAGAGAGAGACTCCAGGCACGGGTTGGGACATGATAGGCACAATGCAAAGTCCATGAACAACGATAATGAACATGACAGGTGGCAGATGGCCATTGGCTCAGACCACGACCACAGAGACGAGCATCCTCGTCATAAGCGGAAAAGAGTCCACTAAAACAAGCAACAGGCATGTCTTCTGAGGAGGTAACAGTGTATATAAAAGTCACATCTCGACCATAGGTGACCCATCTGGTATTGTCTCTTTTCCAGTTAGGTTTTCTGTACCAATTTGTTTGATTACTTGTAGTCTGTTTAATTGGTTTTTAATCAGTTTAGAAGTGATGGATATATTATTAGGATGTGCAGAGTCTGTTTAATCATCTTTAATCAGTTTAGAAGTGATGGGTATATAAATATTTTTAGGATTTGCACAAAATTTTGGATACAGACTTATTCAGCTCCTAATATGAATTCTGTGTTGGTTTTGTTGATACAGATCTAGTAGAGTGATGGGCTTTTGGACCGTATCAAGTGATTGATATTAATTTTTTATTAGTTTTCCACTTAACTGACCCCTCTTCATTTTCTAGCTTTTGAAGTCTGGAAGCTACCAAACAATAGGGCTTGGATGCTTTATGCTGTGCCCACAGGCATCTTTCCCCAGAGATTGCTAAAGCTGGTGAAGAAGGTATGTTTTCCCTTCTGCGTATCTGAATGCTTTAAAATAAAAATAAATACAAATAAAATAAAAGAGGAGGGTGCAGAAGAACAAGGAGGTTTCACCGGCAAAAAAGTACTGGTAACGTGTGCTTATATATATATATATATATATATGAAGTCCTGGTCCCTCAAGCCTTCACGAAAGTGCTTGGTTTTGAAAGTGATTGAATCCTAAAATTTTTGGATACGAAGGTATGAAAAACGATAATGCTTCTCGCTCTTCTTAACATGTTAAAAGTGAGTCTTGGAAACGGTTTCCGACACAAATCATTTCATACCATGATCTGTTGCTTTATTAAAAAATGGAGCTATCTTTATTTGAAAAGTTAATTTCAAATGATATATTTGTACTTTTTATTTTTGAAATGGAAATAAAATTTCTAATTTTTGAAAAACTCTTTAAATTAAAAATAAAAATAGAATAATTATATGGCCAATACAATTTTTTTGGTTTTATTTTAAAAATAAAAGTAGAATATTTTGTATAAAAAAGTATGGATTCATTTTATGTCATTAAAAATCACTTTCAAGAATAATTTTTTAAAATAAATTTGTATCTATTATATTTTTTCAATTTAAATCTTGGTTTTCGAAATTTATTAAGAAAAGAAAAAAAGTTAAAAGAAAATGATTTTTTCATAATTCTAAAAAATATTAAAGAAAATTAAATTTAATTAAAATTTATATATTTTAAAATTATTTAATTTTTATATTGAATAGTTAAATGAATTTAAAGTAATATATCAAAATATATTTTAAAATCTATTTTTTATTTTTCTTTATTTTATTTATTTTTTACTCAGTTTTTTTGGAAATCAAATATAATTTTAAGAATTTTTGTATCTTATATAGTAATTATTACTATATTTAATTTTAAAAATAGAAATATTAGATATTTTTTATTTTAAGAACTAAAAACTTCAATATAAAATGTCGTATTTTCTTTTTTAAAAAATAGAAATTTATTTGTGTTCTTAAAGCTCTTTTTCAAAATTTTAAAATTTTGTTGAAAGTTAGAAGTTTTATAATTTTTTACAAGGCTCTTTATTTTTATTTTTGAAAAGAAAAAAAAATGTATATATATATTGAAATATGACTAACTAATTCAAAATTTTAAAAATAAAAAAATAGAAAATATATTGAAATATGCACTAATCTCTATTTACATGTTTTTCTTGATTTTTATAATTTGTTTTTTATATCAAACCGATGGAAATATTGTTTAAACATAAATAAATGTCAAATATAATTTATTTTTTTTACATTTTCGCACAAGCACGAGACACTTGTGTTAAACATACGAGACAACATTTATATTAGGTGTACCTATAAAAAAAAAAGTTATATTAGGCGTGCAAGGCTTTTACCAGTCAAGTCTACCAAGAATATATTTAAATGTTTTTTTATTTATTGTTTTTTATTTATTATTCATATTATTGGAAACTTTATTTACACGTATAAATATCAAATATAATTATATATATATATTTTCACATATATACAAGACACTTGTATTAATTGTACAAGTATTTGTACTAGTTGTACTAGACTTATAGAAGTGTGTTTATCATGAATATATTTGTGTTTTTATGAAAATTATTAAAAATGTGAAAATGTCTTGTATATGTGTTAATATAGAAAAAAAAAAAATTATATTCAATATTTATGCATGTATGTGAATAAAGTTTTTAGTAATTTGGTATGGAAAACAAACAAAGAAAATGAAACAAAATATATACATAAATTCATGATTTATAAATTAGTACGTGCATTATAAAATTGTTATTTAATTAAATTTCAAAAATAAATAATAAACAATGACAATAATAATCAATCATTACGTTAATGAAAAATAAATTAAGATAAACATGTTTTATAGAGTTGTTATTTAATTAAATTTAATATAAATTTAAAATAAATAATAATAATAATATTCATGTATTAAATTAATGAAAAATAAATTAACATAAACATGTGTTATATAGGTGTTGTTTAATTAAATTTTATAAAAATAAAAAATTCAAAATAAAAAATAATAATAATTAAACATTAAATTAATGAAAAATAATTAATATAAACATGTTTTATACATTTTTTATTTGATTAAGTTTCAAAAACAAAAAATTTTAAATTTTCTAAATAAAAAATAATAATAAGTGAACGTGAAATTAATGAAAAGTAAATTGATATAAACATGTCTTATACAATTCTTATTAATTTAAATTTTAAAAATAAAAAATAAAAATAATTATAAGCAAGTTAAATTAATGAAAAATTAATCAATATAAATTTTTATTTAATCACATTTAAAAAAAATACAAAATTTAAATATAACAAATAATAATAATCAAATATTAAATTAATAAGATTAAATTAAGATAATAGTTGCAACTTTAAAAAAATAAAAACTATATTAATGTTAAATAAATTTTGAAAAAAATATTTTATTTGTTATTTTAATTTTTTTTTAAATTTAATATATTAATTATCATGGGTACTTAATTGTCCTTTTTAAAAAAATACATGAGTACTTAATTGAACATTTTCTAAAGAAAATGCTTTAAGGGTATTTTGGGCATTTATTACTAATAAACTAAGGCTTATATCCTTCATAACAATTTTATAACTTCTTGTAACTTTCCACACTAATTATATAAAGTGTAATCCTTTACAACAATTTTTAAGCCTGAATAAACATAATTCTTAATAATTCTTAATGCTCCATTTATTTTAAAAGAAGCATGTTATTCAATAGAACTTAGAAAGTTAAATAATCCCTTTGTGGTACTCCTTTCACTTTTGATTATGTCAATGTAGACCAAGGTTATGTTCTTTTTTTTTCTTCCTAACTCTTCCCTCCATCTTTTCCTCCTTCGAATAGAAATGGTTTCTTTAGTACAATCTCACACTATCTATTCAAATAATCCCTTACTTGAACCTTTATAAGGAACAAATGCTTCTAAAAGATTTGGAGTCATTTGTATGTCCCTAATTCTATTAAAGGAAAAGTGTAGAGAATTTTAGAGAAATTTGAAGACATTCACGCATCTTCACAAATAAATGGAAGAAGATGGAGAATGTAGAAATTTCTAGTGAAATATACAATCTCTTGGACATAACTTGGATATAGAATTTGTGTAAGGAATTCTAAATTAATAGAAAAAACTTTCGGATTTCGGAGAGTTTATCGAGTGTATAAATAGAAAACAACCTCATTTAGTCAAGATACCATGCATTTGAGAGGTTACAAGCTTTGTAAAGTGTTCTAGTGTAATACAAGCTTTCATCCTTTCGATGTTCCTAGCTTCTGAGTTGCATGGCATTGTTGTGTATAACAAGTTAAGTTTGGGAAAAGATTGACTTAGGTGGTGTCTTTTTTTTAGCTAAATAAAAAAAGTCAAAATATTTAGATTTTTTCATTAAGTTAAAAGTAACCTATTGACATCATTCAATATAATTAAATTAAACTTATTAATAACAAGTTCATTTTAACTATGTTGAATGATGTCAACATGTTACTTTTAGTTGAATAGAAAAAGCCAAAATATTTGGTTTTTTCTATTCAGCCAAAAAACAAACAATACGTTAGTAACATCAAATGACTTGAGTTATTTAAGTATCATAAATGATATTAGGAAATTACTAAGTCCATTATAAATAAAGTATTTTTTTGGAATTTTTTTTCTTTGTCATGTCTTAGAAGCATAAAATCATAGTGACTTGTGAGAATAGAAATCCAGTTCTCTTTGAAAGAGATTTTTGTTAATAAAAATGCATCGTTTAATAAATTTTTTTTTCTCAAAATTTTTTATTGAAAATCAAACCAGTGAAAAGGTTTATTGAATCAGAAAAATTATTGCTTCATTGGTTGTGGTCAAATTACAGTCAAATTACAGTCGAATAAATGATATTATAAATATATGATTTATATTATATAAAATTAATAATAATTATAAAAAAATTATTATTATTAAGCTATTTAAGATGTAGGTAGTCATTTTGGACTTGTTGGAACTGAATGATTTATCCGGCTTGAACGATTCAATATCAATTTGATGGCAAATCAATTCACTTAGGCCAACTAGGATCGGTCGGTTCATTCTGGGTTTCAAAACATTGGTTGTGATAGGCTGATAGCCCAAAAGGAAAGTGAATATGGGTATAAAATTCCAAAGTCTGACCCCTTCCTAGTTGCTTTATACATACAATGAAAAACTTTAAGACTAATCTCCTACCACTTTTTCTTTTTTATACAATTGTGCATGTTTCAAATATTATTATTATTACTATTACTACTTTTTTTTTAGTGTTATTAAGGATTATCACATTCATGTATTTAGGTTTTTGAGTTGAGATGGTTTTACTTGAATTGGGGTTTGACTATTTCATATGAAAATTAATTAATGTCCTTCTAGATAAAAGGAAAACCTTTTTATGAAATTCAACACCACCATCATTTAGGTGAGTGCATTTTTGCTTCCTTGGGAAGTTGTTTGGGGATATTTGAGGCTTCTAGGAAGTTCATTTGTCTTGATGTGAAAAATAACATCAATTGAAAAATTAAATGGATAAAATAATTCTAAATGAGGAAAAATAATCTTTACTTTAAAAATATGGAATATGTTTTTTAATAGGATAAAATATATAACTTTTTATATCTATTCTTATATTATTGTATTTAAAAAAAAAAATAGTAAAGGATGATCCATATATTCATCCTAACATAAACTCCTTTTTCGGTGGACCTAAAATTTGAAACCTTATAAGAAACTTAACCATCCAAAATGTTATATACCTAAAATATTCATTTCCTTTTCCACCTCTTCTAATTCCTTCGAAAATATATAGATATAAATATAAATAAATTAAAAGAAATCTAAGCTTGATCTAGAGATCATTTGGCATGAAAATAGTGAATAATAGAGGTTTTGATTATTAAGAAATTAACCAACAAAAAAAAAATCGATGTTCAGAGGTTTAGTGCCTTGTTTGGAACTATACTATTGGACATCTCTTATATATATATATAAAGAAGTTTTTTCTAGAATTTGGATGGGGATAAATGAAAGACGAGGAAGGCATATGTATATGAATTAGAAAAGGCCAAACAATCTTTGCACCTGAGGAATTTTGTCAAAAAAAAAGGGCAAGTAGCCTCTGGTTAGGTCAAAATATATTCCACTTAGTTTTCTTTGTAAAACCATTTTCGTTGGTACTGTTTATATTCTTTAAAAATAAGATTTAGGTTTAAAAAAACAATTTATACTAAAATATTTTCATCCCTTATTATTTATATAACTGGGTTTTTTATTATCTGTATATTTTTATTTTTTTATGAAGTGTATCTTTTGACATTTTTGTTAATGTTTTTTTAATTATTTATTTTTTATGTTATAGTATATTTTATATAATTGATAATATTTTACTATAAGCTCACTTGAAATGTGATATTAGAAATCAGTAATTTGAAAGCATCAACCAGTCATGTTACATGTTCTAAGCCCAGTTCATTTTGTACCCAAACGTGGCCCAATTAAGGGCAACTGCTACAACAATCTAAGGCCATGACAGTTTGCTACCGTTCAAGAGGAAAAATGATTAATTTATCAAAATTCCTTCTTTATTTGTTAATGCAAATACTTACACGGAGTGTGGGGCATTTATCTTGTGTATGTATTATTTTTAGAACTTTGTAAGGGATGGCAATGGTCATAAACAATTTTACCAAATTCTTGAATGGTTTTATTTTTATAATTTTTATTATCTTTTAAAATTGTTTTAATTAGTACTATGTCATTTTTTTTCCTAATTTTTGGTTAAGCTAAGGATATGTCCAAAAATGGTTCTTGAAAACCACAGAAAACTATTTTTTGTAATTTAAAAAAATAACAAACTTTCAATAAAAATAGTTTTTTAAGAATTTGTTTTGAAAATAATTATTTTTTCGATAAAATTTGAAGTATTTTTAATTATTTATTTAGATAATTTTGAGTAAAAATATAAAATATGATAAACATTTAAATATATATATATATGTTGCATGTAGGTGCTCTATATTTATAGAGAATAATTTGAGAAAAATATTTTTCATCTTATGCAAAATTTTATTTTTTAAAATAATTAAGAACTAATATTAAGAATTACAATTTTTTTTAGAATTAGTGTAGAAAGATTGTAAGTTACAAACTGCCCTTCGTGGATAGTTTTAAAATATTAAAACAATGGAAAATTGTAATGGTGGAAGAGATGAATTTTACATCTTCATTTTAAAATTTTCCAAAATAGAAACTCCAATACAAAATTTTTCCTATCTATTGAGAGCGATAGATAACGTGAAGGATAAAATCAACCAAGCAAACAAGAAGTATCCCACTAAAATAGTAGGCCTCACATCTTCCGGTTCCTGCAATGAAATGTATTAAAGGTTTTGAGAATTTCGATTTCTACTGTGTTTTCTATTTTTCCATTTTTCCATTGAGTATAAATTAATATTCAATTTCGATTTCCCTAATTTTGGATGACTGGATTTGTGATAAATGCAAGGGAAATTGTGTTTTGTAGAAAAATATATATCTAATATAACATAACTTTTCACCAGTGGAACGTTATATAACATATCTAATATAAAAATTGTTTTTGAAAACAATATTTTATTTTATTTTATTTTAAGCAGAAAGATAGTTTTTAAATTGGAAAATAGGTTTGACAAATTTTTGATAAAAATTAAATTTTAAAAATTTGTTATGAGGGCAAATTTAATGTACTTTTAGCTGGTTTTTATACAATGTTTCAAGGAATCATTGAAAATATTGCGTATACTACGAGTTTTAGAATTTTCTGTAAGTGAATAAAATTTTTGTGAAAAAATAAGTTGAGAAAACTTATTTTTATAAAAAAATATTATTTTTGAAAATAAATAAGAACTTTTTTATAATTATTCTTAAAACATGTTTTTTTTTAGGCCATTCTTTTTTTGTTGAAATTTATTTTTAAGAAAATTGCGGATGAAGATATTGTCAAATAGACCATAAAACACTATTTCTTTAAGGTCAAATTTTAAATTACCAATTAAATTTCCTTTCATTAAAATGTGAGACATGCATAAAAGTTTAAGAACGAAAAAAGTTAAAACTTCCAATTTTTCTAACCTGATTGTATGAAAAACATTTGAAGAGAAAAATTGACAGGACATGAACCAAAAAAACGACTTAGAAATTACCTAAACATCATTCCTCTCTTAAATTTAAAATCAAATCTAGGGCTATCTAATTAAAAAGAAATATAATAGTAATTAAAATAAATAAATAAATAAATAAGAAGGTAGAGAAGGAATTGATTTTGGCCATACCTGAGCAGGAGGCTCCTCTGTGGGAGTTTTTGCTTTCTCGACCTCGAAAGGCCAGGCATATCTGTCTCGTTTCTCACTTCTGGCCAAGCTCCAATCGTATAATCTTCTCTCTTTCGGAGATGACAAAATCGAATATGATTCCTACGCACAGAATGAAAATGTGATTCTTATCAACAAATTCAAATTCAAAAAATATTCAATGCTGTGTGTTTCCTACACGAATTTCAAAATCAGAAGTTCAAGGAATAGCGCTTTATGCAAAACCAGAGGCTAGAAGGCCACAAGCCTACAACTAACCTTTAGGAGGCCAAGCTTGTTGTTAGCTTCCTCTTCATCCAATTCCTGACTCTTCAGTTCTTCAACCTTTCTCTTATATGCAACTGTAACCTGAGTAATGAAAAACAATATGAGAGAAAGAACCAAAACAATAGACCAACATATGAGATTTTTGCGCTCTGACTTGATCGTATGAGCATTCTCTCTGAAGTCCAAGTCTGCCGTAGTGATCTGCATCAGTAATCGCTGCATTCTAAAGAAAAACTTCATCAATTAAATGCACAATCATCAAAAGGCTGATTAGAAACTACCGATCCCGATCCATCAATCCGATGCAGATGTTGTAGACTCAAATCAAAAATTAAATTCAGAATCAACGTAAATTTTAAGATCCGGAAACGAGAAAAAAAGGAACAAAAGTTTGAAGTTCATGTAATTTTCTGTCTTACCAATGCCGCGAAGAGCTTTTTCAACATTCAAAGCCGAGATCAAAGACGGAGGTCCCTTCGGAGTCTCAACAGGACTGTTTGAGTCTGATTCATCTGTAGTTTCCAGCGGAGCATCACCGGAGCTCCTTATCCGGAATCTTCGCGGCTTGAACGCGATCGCAATTGAATTTGAGAATTGGCCGCCGTGTCGTGGCGGCGACGTTCTGAAATTTGGCCGGAGAAGGGAGGCGGTGGCGGAAGTGGAAGTCACAGCCATCGGCTCTGGTAACCGGTTTGTGTTAAAGCTTTGGAGTTTGTTTTGGGGGGTTTTATTGGTCTGGCACTCTCACTTGGCTCATTTGGCTCTTTGGTGGAGATAGGAGAGCCTTTTTCACCAGTGGAACGTTATCCAATAAACGAAGTGCTCACCAGAGCGAGGATTTTATATCTAAAGCTATTTTTGCTTCAAAAAACTGATTAACAGAAGACTGTTTTTTATTTATTTTTTATTTTATTATTATTATTATTTTCAATTATTTTCAGAACAGTTTAGTAGAATAAAAATTTATTTAAAAACTTGAAATATTTTTAACTTATTTTTTATATTTTTAAATATATTTTAACAATAAATTTTATTGATAATGTTTTATTTTTAATCATTCATATTTTTAACCGCTTACATTCCATTACAATAATGAGGGGAAAAATGATAAGTGTATGCCAAACAATTGCTAAAAGTCTATTTTTTTTCGCAGTTATTTGGTTTCCCACATACATAATTAAAGCCTCCAAGCTACAATAACTAGGTAATATCATTTTAAGAAGATTCCAGTTTTCTAAAACGACGTCGTCCTGCATCTCGATTTCATGCCTTCTTGCGTTTGGGTTTATCTATTGAACACCCGCAAAACTATTTTCTAAGTTCTGTGTTTCATACGATCTTCTCCAGAGTTAGTGAGGAGAGTAGCCTTGTGAAGGCAGACAGAGATGGGGTTGGGACGGCCCGAGACATCCGGTTCGGTCGACCCAAGAGACACAACCGGAGAAGTGGGCCGGACCACAGCTGCAGAACCGTCCGGTTCACGGCGATTCCCGCTGGCGGCTCAGCCGGAAATAATGAGAGCTGCCGAGAAGGATGACCAGTACGCCTCCCACGTCTACGAAGCCTGTCGCGACGCTTTTCGCCATCTCTTTGGTCTCTTCTATTCAGTCCCAAAATTTAGGGTTTTTTTTAATATATATATTTTTTTGTTTAAATTTTCACTTCACTTCCATTTTCTGGTTCCGTTTATTTCGCGGAAATATTTCGGAAATATTTTCATCACTTTTGAGACTCCATATAGGTAGATTTTCTAGAACATTTTTTTTCTTGGAGAAAATTTTCCTGGAGATAAATCTCTATGATCGGTGAAGCTTTATCCTTTTTCAGAATTTATAAGAATATTGATTCAGTTATCCTTGGTTTCATTTTTCCTTCAAACAGACAGAACTTATTGAATAATCTATTTATTTTTTGTTCTTGCACTGGATTTTCTTTTAAACTTTAAAAAAAAAACACTAATTTCTCATTCTCTAATTTGTGCTACATTCAGGGACAAGAGTTGCTGTAGCTTACCAGAGCGAGGTATGTCCTTCCAACTTGGAATTTTGGTTGCCCTCATGTATGATTGAACATTATTTCCCTTTTCTCCTCTTACCTTTTTCCTGGGTTTTAAATTTGCATTATACTTTACAATCTTTATCAACCCGTTTGTAGCTCTTGTAACAATTTAAATTTAGATTTGTAAGATCCATTTGTTATGCTCTTGTCCGTATGTAGGTGAACAAAAATGAAATAGAGATGCGAGTAATTATGTTCAATCTTATATTGAAGTCATGCCCTGGAATAAGTGACTTCAATACTGCAATCATAATTTTGGTGATATAGGACAAACTATAAGTTTTAGGACCTGTTTGATAGCAAGAACGAGAGCATTTTTCTGTTTAGAGGAAAATGAAAATGACAGAAAAATGTTTCATAACATGAGTTCAAAAACTGTTTTAAAAACGTCTCCTGAAATTTTCAGGAAATAGCGTATTGTTGTCTTCCATCTTATTGAAAATTTCAAGTACTGAAGTGTTGAAAATATTGCAAAACTGAACAGGTTTATTGTTCTCATTTTTCAAAAAATATACATGTCTGAAAAGCCCGTTTTCACCTCTGGGAGGCCTTCACTTTCTGGTTGGTTCTTGGAAAGAATGAGGAAAAAATAAACAAAAACTGCTAAAAAAAGGAATGATGGAATGTCATTTTGCTTGCTGTGGTGCACCTTTGGTAATTTTCTGTAAGACAAGTGTAGACCGTCACTTGGAGAGTCCATTTTAAATGATTCATATTACTTCTGTGATATAGAAATAAATGCTTTTGAGTGATTCTATTTCTTCTGATTTTCTTTTTTCTTTTTTTCTTGTTTTATATTTTTTATTTTTAAAATTTTCAACTTTAAAACCAAGCCCTGTTTCTGGTCTATATTTTTGGTATTTTTTTACCACTGGCCATGCATACGTTGTCAATTTGGATGTTCAATTATTATATTTCTGGCTATCATTTTGCAGACAAAACTTTTGGGACAGATGCTTTATTATATCTTAACAACAGGTTCAGGGCAGCAGACACTGGGTGAAGAATATTGTGACATCACTCAGGTATGCAAGCCTTAGTTTCTTTTATCAGTTATGACTTGGGACTTAAAGAGTAGCTCATCCACTTAAGTTGTTACAGCACAGACTTATAATAATGTCAAAAAATGAAACCTGTATCAACACCATGATTTTTGTACATTAAATAACATAGTTATCCCTTATAATTTGCTTGTCAAAAGATATTTTTTCATTTGGAAATGCTAGTTCAGGTATGACTAAAGAAATCTTATGTGATTTATAGGGTCAATGAGTAAACCTATCAAAAAATAAAAAATAGGGTCAATGAGTAAAACTTCACCGACCCAGAACACACAATTTGATAGGTTTATATTTTTTGCTCCTTATCGAACAATTAAATATGATTGTGATATGCACTGAACTATGGAACTCAAAAGCATAGGCAATTTAATGAAAACTTAAAATGTTAAATGGAATTTGTGTAATTTGAGCAAAAATGTACTTTTTTCCATCCTTGTTTGAATGAAAAATATTAATCGTACTTTATGAATGGTCTTTGAACTCCCATCATGAATATTGTATTGTTTGATCTATTTCCAACGTTTTCATTGTGGGTTTTGTAGGTTGCGGGACCTTATGGACTTTCGCCAACACCAGCCAGGCGTGCTCTTTTCATTTTATACCAGACTGCAGTTCCTTATATTGCAGAAAGAGTCAGGTTCAATTGATATTTCCTTTTGGTTCTTCATTTTAGATACTTCTAGTTTTGATGTAGTTTTATTTCACAGTAATCTATGAAGCATATGTGGTTGTTATTCACTGGGAAAACACAAACTATTTGTTTTGCAGCTCTAGAGTTGCGGCCCGTGGCATAGCCATTGCTGATGCACAGGCTGATGAGCTTTATGGAAACAATGTTCCTGGGAGCAGTCAAGTTCAGTCTTCTGCAATTACTGAAATTCCATCTTCTTCGGCATCAGGGGCATCTCTTTCAGTTCTTTCAAGGTTGAAGGAGAAATTCAATCAATCATGGTTGTATGCAGTTCAGAGGTGGCCTGTGGTATACTTATCTTCCTAATGGATTGGGGATATGATTTGGTGTCATGTTTTCTGAATTATAATTTAAATTTCTTCTTTCAAGCATCCTTCAAAACAAACCTCATAGATATTTTCACGCTTTGGGTTAACAGTTCTATAAACTTTTGCAGAGTGCACTCAACTTTTTCTTTCATTCTTATTTGAACTTAAAGAACCACTTCACTACCTGTTTTATCGTCTGAAAATGCCTGATTTCTTAGGTACTATTTCTGCTGTTGTATTCAGGTACTTCCCTTAGCTCGTGAGTTCTTGCAATTGGTTCTTCGTACTAATCTAATGTTCTTCTACTTTGAAGGTTCTTACTATGCCTCAAAGACCCATATATTCAATGGAAGTTTTAGTGAAGGTCTTGGGAGAATTCTAATTGTTTTGTGCAATGTATTTCTGCAGGCTTATATTATCATATCTCGAAACGTGCAGCAGGCATTCGTTATGTCTTCATTGGAAAATCATTGAATCAAAGGCCTAGGTTAGGAGTTAAATTATATATATATATATGTAAAAGATTTTTAAGAATTTTTCTCATAGAAGATTTTTGCCAAAGGGGGCAAGAAAAATGACATCAGTTTTTGGTTTGATGCATTTTTTTGAAGCATTTTTTTGAAGAGCTCTTTCAACAGTACTCCTTGTTCCTGTGTGTTGTATTTTCTTGGCTTTGGAAACTTGAACATGTAAAGTTTGTCTTATGTTCCATGCTTCACTCTGTGGGAACATATTGAGTGTTAGTTGAAGGTTCTAGTGTGCAATCTAGTTGATTGTGCTGGGCTCTTTTTTGGGTGATTTCTCTTATTTTCCATGTTTAAAAAATTAATATTATGTAAGTGCTGGATTTTTATACAAACACTGAATTATCCATGGCTGCTAAACATTCCATGCTGCTGTAAACTAAAATATTCCAACTCATCATATTGGCTTTGGGTGCAGATATCAAATATTGGGAGTATTCCTTTTAATTCAGCTATGTATCATTGCCGCTGAAGGATTACGGCGCAGGAATTTATCTTCTATTGCAAGTTCAGTTCATCGTACCCCCTTAGGGGCTCACCAAACTGCAACAGGTTTCTTGATTATACACTCGTTTTACTTTATCTTCTTCATTTACTGGAGTTTTACTTCACATTTCTATACAAATGACCCTAGTGATGCTATTTCTTCTTGAAAAAAAAACCTCTGTTTTTGTGCATCATCACTAGTTCTCCCTTGTTATTTTGATTATTATGAACTTCTGTGGATTTTCCGTCTCATCATGACAGTGTCTCATTCTGATCCTTGTACTTTTCCATTAACTTCATATAAAAAGTTGTCTGACACAATAACTGCACAGTTTAGACATATCAGCTCCACTACCAGAACTAGGAATACCAAATATAAGTCTCTTACATTTATAGCAAAGCCTAATGGAGAACCTGAAATAGCCAACAAAGAATTTGAGTTCCGGATGTTGGGAAGTATATTAGCTATCCTCTTCATTGCACTGCAGCCCCAAAGGAGATTTTCCTGGCATGTGTACTGTTGTGTCATTATTTTACTATAATTATAATTTGCCTTTTCATCCATTGGTCTGTAGGGCAAGGTTTGCCTGTTTTAAATGAAGAAGGCAATTTGATAGCAGCTGATGCTGATAAGGGAAGTTGGGTCTCTGATTCCACATATGTAGAGGTAGATTTTCCAACTCTCTCATAAAAACTGTATCATATACTTTATTTCATTATGTTGTGCCTGCTCAATCATTAAGGTGTATAGTGCCATTTCCCTTTGCGCAGATTACAAAAAAGCTTCACTATATTGAAAATAACATGGGCAGTAGTTCTTCTAGTTAAGTAAAAAAAAAGGGCATGAATATCGGGTTTTTAAATATGAATTCCACATAGCAAAGAAACTTTTGAGAGCTCTAGCCTGGATCTGGTATCTTTTGTTTTGGGAACTTAGGAAAGTTCTATCCTTAAAACCGATTTCACTTAAATGCTTAACACCTTTATGGCCTCACAAAATGTCATTCTATCTAAACACCCATGCTCATTCTAGAAATGGCTCAATGTCCATATTGAGATTGGCAATCTGGATTCTTATCAGAGCACATGATCAGAATCCCACTAATTTGATTTTGCAACTGTATTTATTGTATTTGTGCAGTCTCAAGCAAGTGGGGTCAGCAAATGCACGCTCTGCCTGAGTAATCGCCAACACCCAACAGCCACACCTTGTGGTCATGTATTCTGTTGGTACTAACTCTCGACACCCTGAAAAATATGTGCACGTGTGTGTTTGTGTTTTGTGTGTTTGACATTGCTCTGTTTGTAGGAGTTGCATTATGGAATGGTGCAATGAAAAGCCTGAATGTCCACTCTGCCGCACACCCTTGACTCATTCAAGCCTAGTTTGTTTATATCATTCAGACTTCTAGTATTTGACTATGGCGATCTCACTAGCTAATAAGCACAATTGGAGAGCAAAGGGTTGGAGCCAAGCAGCTGTTCTCTCTTGTACAAACATATGATGCATTTTTAAGCAATCACTTACTCATCTCAGAATAAAGCTGAGCGGAAGCTGTAATCCCCAGCAGGGTGGCAATAATTATTGTCATTTTAGCCATCATCAAGCATCGCGATCTCATAAAGTGGTGGAGAGTAGAGACATTTTTTCGTTAGAGCTTCTGGGGAAGGGAAATGGGAGTGCCTCTTCCATGATTGGTTGGGTGGGTGCAAGTTCACTCCACATCAAAGTCTACATACTGGGCAATGCTTTCTTGAGCACGTTGTTGTTGCAGGCTCCTCGGATTTCATCCATGGCAATCTTCATCAGATGTTTGGAAACTCAACTACGCCACGTGAAATAATTAACTTACGGGCACCCTTTGGATCCAGTGCATTGCTGGATGGTTCTCTGGACAGGTTACTGATGATGATCTCTGCCACGGGTTCGAGCCTGTTACAAGATATTTTTCTTCGGGCTCCCTCTGATTTGAGCAGCTTGTATCACTCTCCCCTGTTAAGTTTTGGCTAGAGGTTTGACATAGATTTGGCCACTTTCCCTTCCTGGTTCTAGCTATCCTTTTTTCTGTGCTTGTCCACATACTGGAAGAGAAAATTTTCTTAGTCAAATACCCATTTGGGTTGCAATTGAACAAACATTCTGTGCGACTCTCCTTTCGAATTTATGCCTTGCGAGAGTGATGGGTATTCATCGGATGGGCTTCTGTTAAATCCCTAAGCTTCTTGGACATTAAAATCCTATTTGTATAGAACTTTTAAACTCGAGATTTGCATTTTTGAAATTCTATTTTGAAAAATAGAAGATTTTGTTTCTCGGTCTTATTTCAAAGTTATTCATATTTTTAACAAATGCATTTTTTATTTACGGATAAATTAGTTTCCTATTATGGCTCTTGTAATCCCATATTTCGTGACATGGTATCAGAGTAGTAAGTTTTTAAAACCTTGGCATCATTCTGGCCTTCATCACCATTTTTTTTGCCTTCATAGCTAGATTTTTTATATTCATGTTTTCTTTCTCTGCATTATTTTGCTCTATTTCTGAAGGCAAAACAGAGTATTTCACATGTTCTTTTACCAGTTTCATTACTGCTGGTTTTTTGTTTTGCGATCTGCCTTAATTCCCAAGAGATCAGATTTTTCAGACGACTACTACAACACAACCGGAGGAGATTGTTCGATCTCAACAACCTAGGGAATTGCAAAACATTCAGGCTGTGTATAGGTTGGATCGAAAAAATTACCTTAAATGGTCTCAACTTGTTCGCACTGTGCTGAAAGGGAAAAGGAAGATCAACCATCTTATGGGTATAAGGTCAAAACCAGGAGATCCCCGTTTTAAAGCATGGGATGAAGAAGATTCTATTATTATGGCGTGGCTATGGAATTCTATGACTCCTGAGA
The DNA here is from genome assembly GCF_030704535.1 of Vitis vinifera. Taxonomy (NCBI): domain Eukaryota; kingdom Viridiplantae; phylum Streptophyta; class Magnoliopsida; order Vitales; family Vitaceae; genus Vitis; species Vitis vinifera. Next base: position 1,382,047 of record NC_081808.1, on the reverse strand, counting down.
TTAGTAACACATGTATGTTCTTGGCTACGACTAAGGATATTTGGGACGCAATCCAACAGACGTATTCAAAAGCTAGAGATGTGGCTCAAGTATATGAGGTTAAGGTGAAGACGATTGCTGCAAAATAAGGAAGTAAAACAGTTACTGAATATGTCAATCAATCAAAAGCTTTGTGGCAAGAACTTGATCATTATAGGGTGATAAAAACCAAATGTCCTGAGGATGCCACTGTTCTAAAGGATTTTATTGAACAAGATAGAGTTTATTATTTTCTTGTTAGGCTTAACCCATAATTTGATCAAGTGAGAATCCAGATACTTGGCAAGCAGGAGGTTCCGTGCTTTAATGAGGTGGCGGCACGGATTCGAGGCGAGGAAAGCCGAAAGAGTGTTATGCTTGAACCACAAACCTTGGATGGATCAGCCCTACTTGCAAAAACAAAATATTCAGAGCAAGGAAAGAATGATTTGCCTAAACATTTAGGTAAAGACAATCAGTGGAAGGATAACAAGAACAATCTCTAGTGCTCCTATTGCAAGAAACCAAGGCACACAAAAAAGAAGTGTTGGAAGTTGAATGGTAAGCCACTAAGTCGTGAATAGGGAAACCGTGGAGAGCAACAAAGGCCTCAAGCACACATGGCAAAGCAACCCAAAACTGAGGAAAATTCAGCAACAGGTGGGTTCAATAGTGAAGAAATGGAGAAGTTGAGAAGTTTGTTGGGATCCCTTGACAAACCTATTGAAACTTGTTATTTGGCTTTTTCAGGTACACCTTCATTCTCTTTTTGCATAAATGTCTCACATAGGGTTTATGATGACTCTTGGATAATAAACTCCGATGCCACAGACCATATGACCTCCAAATCTCAACTTTTCCATACCTATACCCTAAGCCCAAGAAACAAGAAAATTGCAGTGGCCAATGACTTTTTAGCTACCGTTGCAGGTTTTAGAGACATATACATCATACCTACCCTTATTTTTAAAAATGTCCTCCATGTACCAAAATTGTCGGCCAACCTTGTTTCCATTCAAAAACTTACCCATGATCTTAAATATTATGCTATTTTTTTCCCTTCTTATTGTGTTTTTCATGAACAAGGCTCGAGGAGGAGGATTAGACTTGCTAAGGAAAGGAGTGGTCTTTACTACCTTGAATCATCTCAGAAAACTTGTAATAATTTGTCGTTGTCTTTTCTCAATTCCTCAAATAAAGATACCATTTGGTTGTATCACCTACGTTTAGGTCATCCATCTTTTAGGGTTTTAAAGGTTATGTTTCCTCGTTTGTTCCAAGGATTAGATATTTATGAGTTTCATTGTGAAACTTGTGAATTGACAAAACATACTCATGTATCTTTTCCTATTAGCAATAAAAGAAGTTTTCATCCTTTTCATTTTATTCATAGTGACATATGGGGTCCTTCGACTATACCTAATGTTTCTAGGGCTCGTTGGTTTATATCCTTAATTGATGATTGCACTCGAGTTACATGGATCTTTCTTCTTAAACAAAAATTTGATGTTAGCATTGTTATACATAATTTCCACTCAATGGTTCAAAACCAATTTGGGGTTAAAATAAAAAACTTTAGGATAGACAATGCTAAAGATTACTTCAACCAGATTTTGTCACCCTATTTTCAATCACAAGGCATTCTCCATGACTCATCATGTGTTAACACACCCCAACAAAATGGGGTAGCCGAGAGGAAAAATAGGCATTTACTCAACACAACCCAAGTCTTACTCTTTCAAGGGAATGTTCTTAAGTCTTATAAGGGGAAGCTGTTCTTATTGCCATATACATGATAAATAGAAATCCCTCATGAGTGTTAGACAACAAAAACCCCGTAGAGATACTTAAGAGTTTCTATCCACACTTCAGAACCTTAAATGGGTTCACTCCTAAGGTATTTGGGCGCACTGTATTTGTTCATGTCCATAACCAACATAGAGACAAGCTAGACTCTTGAGCCATAAAATGTGTCTTTTTTTGTTACTCATCCACTTAAAAGGGATACAAGTGTTACAATCCCTCAGCCATAAAATTTTACATCTCTGTAGATGTCACCTTCATAGAAAATAAACATTTTTTATCCAAGACATCTCTTTAGGGGGAGATTTCAATGATGAAAGATAGTCCTTGTGAGTCATTTGAACCTCTTGACCTTCCTCATGTCTCAATCCATGGTGATGAAGAACCTAAGTCATACGAGCCAATCACACATGAGTCACCCAATTTTACCACTAAACCCGTGTCATCCCCTGTTCCAACTAGTGTCACTCCTCGCAATTTTCCATAGTTTCCTAAGGTGTACTCAAGGGAAAAGGTCATTCCAGAACAAAAGCATGTCCAAGAATCCAACTCAGACCCTGAGAATGAAATCACGGTAAGATCAGACCCACTTTTACATACACAACCTGGTGAAACTTCCACTAACTCAACATACAACTTAGACCTAGACATTCCCATTGCTTTCAGAAAAGGCACCAAAGAATGCACTAACCAACCACTCTATCCACTATCACACTATGTGTCTCTTAAGCACCTATCACTAGCCCACAAGAATTTCATTGTGAGTCTAAACACCATTATCATCCCTAACACTATTTCTGAGGCATTGACAAAAAGAGAATGGAAGGATGCTATGAGAGAGGAAATGAGTGCATTAGAAAATAATAAAATATGGGAGATTGTTGAAAGACTGAAAGGTGAAAACATTATTGATTAAAAATGGATTTTCACACTGAAATATAAGGTTGATGGATCTCTTGAGAGACATAAAGCAAGATTGGTAGCCAAAGGGTACACTCAAATTTATGGAGTTGATTATCAGGAGACTTTTGCTCCAATTGCAGAAATGAACACTGTAAGAATCCTGTTGTCACTGGTTGCCCATTACAATTGGCAACTCTTATGGTATGATGTTAAGAATGCATTTCTTCATGGTGATTTAGATAAAGAGATTTACATGAACATCCCACTGAGATTTAAGGGAAGCACAAGTAACAAAGTGTGCAAATTGAAAAAGGCCTTTTATGGGCTAAAACAATCTCCTAGGGCTTGGTTTGGGAGATTTGCAAAAGTTATGAAAGAGTTTGGGTACAAACAAAGTCAAGGTGACCACACTCTCTTCATTAAGCACTCGGTTGCAGGGGGAGTAACTGCTCTTCTAGTCTATGTTGACGACATCATAGTGACTGGAAATGATGAGAGAGAAAAACATGAAGTGAAGTAGAGATTAGCAATAGAGTTTGAGATAAAGAAACTAGGGAAACTGAAGTACTTCCTCGGTATTGAGGTGGCATATTCCACATAAGAGATCTTCATCCTCAACAAAAGTATGTGACTGATATATTAGCAGAAACAGGGAAGATTGAGTGTAAATCAATCTCTACCCCAATGGATTCAAACCACAAGTTGGGAGAAGTTAAAGAAGAACCAATGATGGATAAAAGAATGTACCAAAGGTTGGTTGGTAGGCTCATATATCTTGCTCACACTCGGCCAAACATCGCCTACTCGGTGAGCATGATCCAAGAGAACCTCATCTTCAAGCTGCTTACAGGGTGTTGCATTACTTGAAAGACAACCCCGAGAAAGGAATTTTGTTCAAGAAGAACAATGCTCTTGCTCTAGAAGCATACACCGATGTTGACTATGCAGGTTCCCTAGTGGATCGAAGATCAACTATAGGGTATTGTACTTTTCTTGGAGATAATCTGGTAGCATGGAGAAGCAAAAAGCAGAATGTGGTAACAAGGTCGTCTGCAGAATTAGAGTTTAGGACCATTATGTGAACTACTTTGGCTGAAGATTATTTTAGATGATTTGAGAATCAAGTGGGATGGTCCTATGAAGCTCTATTATGACAACAAGTCAGCTATCAATATTGTTCATAACCCTATACAACACGATAGGACAAAACATATTGAGATTGATAGACATTTCATCAAAGAAAAATTGGAGAAAGGAGTAGTGTGTATGTCATATGTTCCATCAGAATATCAATTAGCTAATATCCTAACAAAAAGGTTGAACAATTCAATGTTTCATGATTTTGTATTCAAGCTGGGAATGAAAGACATCTATTCCTCAGCTTAAGGGGGAGTGTCAAGTTGTAAATAGGTTGTAATTGAGTTGTAAATAGAATAGGAGAATTAATTTAAAATCCCTTAAATTGAGGGATTCAGTTAGATAGTTTTCTGATTTAGGAATAAGTTAGTTTCATATTATATCTCTTGTAATCTTCAATATAACCTATGTGTATAATAAATCTAATATGCAAAACTTATTATTTTTCATCCCATATTTCGTGACATAAAACATAAATTCAAAGCAAAATTTGTTATGTTTTTGCTTCTATTTCCTTTACTGCTTTTTGGGACAATTATGGTTAAGGGGTTGTTTGGCTGAAAATTAGTCTCAAGGGGTTATAATAATTAGTGTGAAGGGATATAAAAAGTGGGAGATAATTTTTGTCATGTCAAAGAACACATCACTAGTTGAGAGTGTACAAGTTAGGGAAAGGTTCTCCCAAAATTGCTAACCAAACACGCCCTAACCTCACATTAAAACCAAAAAGAAAAGTGTTTTACATTTGGAACCTCTAATCTCCCATTTATTCATCATTTAGGGTTTATCACACTAATTATGCAAAGTATAACATCTGGAGACTAATTTTCAGACCCGACAATCCCTTAAGCATAATTGTCTCTAATTTTTAAAAGTGTATTAGGGAATTAATTTGGAAAAATGTTTAATAAATTTATACTACAAATAATTTTCAGAGAATTTTTTTCAATAAAAGCTATTTTATAATAAATTTAAGATGTTTCAAATATTTTTAAAATAATATTTTAAAAAATAATTAAAAATATAAAGAATATTTTAAAACATTTTATATTGTACATGTAATATCTTCGTACACATTTCAGTTTTCAATGAAAGTCTATTTATAAAAATAAGTAATAACCATTTTTAACTACTATCGTCAAAATTTATTTTTTGAAAGGAGTGTGACAAATAGTGAAATAGGTAATTAATTTTCGATCAAGTTTTAATTAACCCAAGTTGTCCGCTAGAATTCCAAAACCTTCATCTTATCCGTCCAAACATTATACCATTTTTCTGACCGTCCGATGCACTCACTTATACGCTTCCTTCTATACTATTTCAATCATGCGCCAACGTTACCACGCAGAGCTAGGGTTTGGTGAGTAACACTCCCAAAGCGCCGAAGCTCAGTTTCTGCAAACATGGCGACGCAGATGAGCAAGAAGCGAAAGGTCAGTAACTATTTCCATCCATTTGGTTCCCGAGAAAACTAGGAACAGAAAAACGAAGAAAATTTTAGAGTACTCTCTCATTTACTTATATTACAACTGATGGAAAGAATCTGATTCAAAACCTTTTGAATTAAAGAGGTGAGGAACTCATCTCTAGCCAAATCCGGTTAATGATGGGCAATTAATGATTCAAAGTTTTTTTTTCCCTCGTTTGTTTGGCGGTGTCCTAACAGGACAAAGATTGTTATTTTTGGAAGGTGTTTGATCTCGCTGTTTTGGCATTGACTTTTTTTCAACAGTTTGTGGCTGATGGAGTCTTCTTCGCGGAGCTGAATGAGGTGTTGACCAGAGAACTTGCTGAGGATGGATACTCGGGCGTCGAAGTTAGGGTTACTCCGATGCGCACGGAGATTATCATTCGTGCCACTCGCACTCAGAATGTTCTCGGTAATTTTGCTTTTCAATTTATTATTATTATTATTATTATTCAATTTATCATTATTATTATTATTATATTCTTTGTTTCATTGCTGGGAAAACGTTGGAACGAAGAGGAAAACATATCTGAAGTTTAGTTAAAGAAATTTATTATTATTATTATTATTATTATTATTATATTCTTTGTTGATTGCTGGCAAAACGTTGGAATAAAGGGGAAAACATATCTGAAGTTTAGTTAAAAAAATTTTAGAATTGGATTGTTGTCTGTAATTATGCTTCGATTTTGATTGCTTAGAAAATTACAGAAAAGGGGAAAATATTTCCAGTGTTCTACAAAATCGGCTAGCCAGACTCCACTTGTTGCTGATAAAATATAGGGCGTGAGAGTGTATTAAAATTTTGACTTTTGATTTTTCATTTCTTTAGGGACCTTTTGCTTTTAGTTCTGTGATTGTTTGGAAACCAAAGTGGCATAATATATAGATCTAAATTCTCATATTTTTTCTTCCTGGCAATTTTCTTTGCAACAAAATTGAGCATTAGTTTCTAAATAAATTAGAATACTGAACACAGGCAAATTCATTGTAGAAAACATGGAATTGAACGTTTTTTTCTTTTGGGGGGAGTTATGTAGGCTTCAATTTTGCATTTTGTTTACTTGTCACTTGTTTCTCGGCATTGAAGAAATGTGGTTTCATGCTGTTAACCATAGGGTTTTATTGGTTGAATGGGTTGATTTTTTATTTTTTATTTTTCAGGTGAAAAGGGAAAAAGGATCAGGGAGCTGACTTCAGTGGTTCAGAAGAGGTTTAAATTTCCTGAAAACAGTGTGGAGCTTTATGCTGAGAAAGTTAACAATAGGGGCCTCTGTGCCATTGCTCAGGCAGAGTCACTGCGATACAAGCTTCTTGGAGGACTTGCTGTTCGGAGGTAAATCAAGTTCTTGTTATCTGATGTTAATTTGGTTGCTCTACCATGCTACTAGATACAGTATTTTCAAATCGGTTTGAATCATTAATGGACCTATGAAGCAGCTAGTGCAACTAATAAAATTTTATTGATATGCTTACCCAAATGAAATGAAGTCCCATCATGATTTGGTGCTTTGAATTCAGGCAAACCTGAGATTGGCCACTATTACTGTCACATAAGAAGCTATCTTAAGTTCTCATTGTGATCATTGCTCTCACAGTTTATCTTCCTTATCATCTTTACTTGTTTTGTGTTCTGCTCTGTTATCCATTGCATACTTACGCACTACACTATCCCATAAAGAAAAGTCTCAGCAAGTTTTTTCATACCCGACCCAACTTGTGTAAAGTCTATAGAAGCCTCTCCTTTTTTTCTTTTGGCCTGTGTGGCTAGTTCTTTGAGAAGCAACGTAGCATATGTGGCAAGAAAGGACAGAATAAGAAGGGATATGGTAGGCAAGAGAAGAAAGAAGAGGAAGATGAATGGCAGGAGCAATAATCACTCTCCTCCAGACATTTCATAGTTCCGATGCACCAATACCTGGTTATGCTGTAGTTATCTGGTTTTATAAATTTAGAACCTGATGTGTCCATGTAAGGTTGGTATAGCATGACATCTTGGACTTCTTTTAAGTCATCTTTACAGCGAGTTGGTCATTCACAAATACCTGCTCGTGTCTGAGGATGACTATATTCATCGATTCCATCCCTGCTACAAAGCCCAAGGAAAGGAATAATGCTCATTTTCCTTGTGACAAAAGTTAGGATGGAAAATGTCTGTTACTGCTGCTGACCAGCATGTAACCTGGCGCTTATTCTTTTGTCTCATGCAGCGGGGGAATTATTCTGTATTCATTGCCCTTCCCCTTAGTTAATAATTAGTGTTGCTTTTAGTAGTTATGTATTAGAATCTATGGGCATTGCTTGAAGACAGGTTGTTTTCTACTCTTCTCTGCCTTATATTTGTTTGGTTTATGGTTTATATTTTCCAAAAATAAACAACAATCCGCAATTTTCCGTATCTGTTAAATGATGGCATTTATTGTCATTATATGTGTAGAATTATCCCTAGGATATATCTTTAGGTCCTATGTTGTCCATTTTTTGAAATATCATCTTTATTAACAAGCAATGGAGGACAATTTTCTGTTTAATGCTAACATTTTAGTAGAATCGTCTTGATATGCCCATAGAAGTACTTTTTAGGTTAGCAATTAGATTTTTTTTTCTCTTTTTGAAATATGGTTTTAATACTTGGAACTGCATTCTGATTCTGATTTTAGGGCTTGCTATGGTGTTCTGAGGTTTGTTATGGAAAGTGGGGCGAAAGGATGTGAGGTTTGTCTATAGAGCTTTCCATGTTTTCATCTACCATTTCATGTGAGCAGTTGGAAAATCTAATCTCTCTTCTGCAGGTTATTGTGAGTGGGAAGCTCCGTGCTCAGCGTGCCAAGTCAATGAAGTTTAAGGATGGGTACATGATCTCCTCTGGTCAACCTGTTAAGGATTACATTGACTCAGCTGTGAGGCATGTTCTCCTCAGACAGGTACATGCTATAATGTCTCCTGGTTTTGGTTGAATTGTTAGCTGCCACATCTTGATTTCATCATTTTATTTGTTGAATCCCGGCTGATTTTCCTTTTCTATGGTGTATAGGGCGTCCTTGGTATCAAGGTCAAGATCATGCTCGACTGGGATCCCAAGGGCAAGCAGGGCCCCACAACTCCATTGCCTGATCTGGTGACTATTCACACACCCAAGGAAGAAGAAGAGTATGTTCCCCCAGTGCTCACAACCAATATTGAGGTTCCCCCAATCGTAGTATAAAATCCGAGTTGGGTTCTTTCAAGTCCGGAATGATAGGTTGCTTTATCTTTTAGTGTAGTAGCCTAACCTTCCGTTTTCCGAGCAATAGAACAATAGCCACCCCCTTTTTGAGACTTAAAACCTTTCGGATATCTTCAGTACACCACTTGTTCTCCATGCTATTTAAGCTTCTTTTTTTCTTACATTACAGAATTTGATGAAAAAAATGTTTGGTTTGAATCTGATGGTGCCAGATCAGCACTGAGGTTTCTGGGTTAGTTTATCACAACTTGTTGCATTACCTATAATAGCAAACACAAGTGGCAAATTATTGGATGTTGTCAGTTGTTTTATTATCACCATTGAGTCATTGAGTCATGCTCCAGTGATATATATTCTAATATGGCGATTTGAACAGCCAATATTGCATGTGCATGCTCCGATTATGAAGCTCAAAATGCGTGATGTGCTCATTCTTTGTAAAAGGGAAAATAATAGTTGAGAGGATCAATCCCACCCACCACTGAATTGGTGGTATTGTGGTGCCACCAAGGGACTGTTGCCCAGACAAAGTTGTGTTATGGGCATCGTTTGAAGTGATGTCGACTCACATTTGTGGTAAACGCACAATCTATTGTGGTGAACATGATTGTAATGAATTCTTGGGATAATGCTTCCCTGTTATTATAGTATTGGAACTATTGACAGCTGTTAGGTCTTTTGAATTGGTTGTTGGAATGGAGCTTATTATGTTACTAAATCCATGGGAGGTGGAATTTAATGTATGTTTTTTCGTGGGACGTTGTGGTTATAAGAATCCTTTTGACTTTCTTTGAGACGAAAAGTAGAAAAAATAAAAAATAGGTTAATAAATTATATTTAAATGTTATTTTAAGTTTATTTTACTTATTTTAACATTTAGATGTAAAAATTAAATAATTTAAAAATATACGAGTTTTTTTAATTAATTTTAAATATATTTTATTTTTTTTGGTATTGTTCATAATAATAACCAAATATGAGGAAATTATTTTTTTTTAAAGTAATTTTTCTTTTTTAAGTGCTTTTGGGTAAATTTATAATTGTATTTGTTCGTGAAAATAATAGAGAGAAAATATAGAGGAAAAAGTGAAAGAAGAAGAAATAAAAAAATATAGGAAAATAAATAATAAATTTAAAGTTAATATATTATTTTTATATCTTATTTTAAATTTATTTTATTTATTTAATTTTTACATATGAATATTAAATAATTTAAAATTTTATAATTTTTTTATTTATTTTAATTATATTAAAAGAATTTATAGTAAAATCAAATACTATAAAAACCAAATACTATAAAATCAAATATTAAAATTTAATTACATGTAAATATTTTACCTATTTGACTTTTACATATAAATATTATATTTAAATATTTAATTTAAAGTTAATTTTTTATTTATAAATATTAAATCATTTATATATATATATATATATATATATATATATTTTATTTTTTTAGTATTTTTCAAAAACCAAACATAACTTAATTTATTACAACCATATGACTCCTCGGTACCATTAATTAAATGAATTATAGAGTACTAAAGTAAAATATAACATGTTCATCATATAAAATTTCCAGAAAATTTTTTTTGACTTAACCATTACAGTTAAATTTCAGTTATTATAAAATTTATAAAAATAAATAATAATTAGATATGTTTAAAAATTCTCTAAAAAGAATAATTTTAAAAAAAATTATATATGAAACATATCTATAGATAAAAGCAATCTTCCTTCATAACATTTAAAACAGGAAAATTTTATAGATCAAGTTGCTCAACCTTTAGTTGGCATTGTTGAAGTCAAGGCAAAACTCAAGCCCGTAAAGGTCCAAGTAAAATTCATGCTAAAGTTTCGTAAAAATTTAAATCATATCAAATCATAAGTCAAGTCAAAACTCAAATCATGCTAAGGTTTAAATCATATGGAGATTTAACTCATGTTAAGATTCAAATTATATTAATGTATAAGTTACATCAAAACTCATATTAAATTAAATTTCAAGATAAGATTCAAGTGGTATCAAGATATAAAATTCAAGTAATTTTAACATCTAAATCATATGAAAAAAATGGATAATTTTATTGAAACTTCATAAGGTTAGGTGTACATTCCATTGGTTTTAAATTTCATCAATTAGTATTCTTAGAAATTTATTTTATTTATAATATTTATTTTTTTAAAGAGATTTCAAAATAAAAATGTTTTAGATTGGAATGTTTAATAATTCTCTAAAAATTAAATTTTACTCTTTAAAAAATAAAATTTGTATATAAAGTACATTTATAAGGACGATAAAATTTGAAACTTATGATGACTTAGGCTATGTTTGGTCCCAGAAAATTTGAAAGAAAATACAAAGGAAAAGCAGAAGAAAAGAAAAAGTGAAGGAAAATAAAAAAATAGATTAAAAGTTGATAAATTATTTTTTTTGTTACTTCAAACTCATTTTATTTATTTTAACTCATCAATATAAAAATTAAATAATTTAAAAATACATAAGTTTTTAATTAGTTTTAATCATATTTGATTTTCTTTGATATTTTTCATTAAATAACCAAACATAAAAAAATCATTTTCCTTTGCATTTTTTTTCTTTCCTTAGTATTTTCCGGAACCAAACATAACCTTAATGTATTTACACTAAACTTCAAAAGGTCTTAATAAAATTAATCCTAAAAAAATAAATCCATAGTCAACTTAACACTTAAAGCTGAAGTAAGTTCAAAATATATGAAATCAACCTATTTTAAACTTTTGGTTAACAACTAAAAAGAGAAAATTGGGTGATAAAACAGAAATTATACCCATACCATTTTTCAAATCAATGAAATCTAATTTGACCACACTTTTCTTTTTCCTTTTTCCCTTTTCCCTTTGTTTTGTTTTTTTTTTTTTTTTTTTTTTGAGAAAAATTGTGCGTACACGCATCTACTTACCCGATTCAAAGAAACAATAAAAAAGCACAAAAAAAAGAGAGTAGAATTCATATATAAATTTTGTTGGTTGAGTTTGATGTATGGGCATGTGAATGTGGGGGTGTTGAGGAGGATTTATGGCATCACAAACACATTTTAAAAGTGAAAGGCAAATGCAGACGCCAACCTTATCACGTATGAGATGATGGAATTGGTCATCTTCCAAGCACTCACAGCACGTGTGCAGACAAATTGACGGCATGTCACTCCTCAGCCCCACACTTTGACACATAGAATGAGAGAGATCTATTAAAGTAGAAGATTTTGAGCACCCAACAGCCCACCCTCCACATACCCTCAAAAATAATAATAATAATAAAGGGAAAATTGACATGAGTTTGTCCCCAACTCCCTTCTTATATCATTTTTCTCAACCCCACCACATTCACTCCATCTTATGATAATTAGTGGGCTGCCATGAAATAATTTTGTTATAATTTAGAGTTTTTTTTAATTCTTTTTATGACTCAAATTTTAAATTTTTTCTTATTAAGAACTTACCAATTCTATGAAGTACTTATAACTTTTTTAAAGATTAAAAAATTTAATTAAAAATTTGTTTTTAAATATTAATAAAACAAAAAACACTTTCTAAAATTACTATTAAATAAACTTTAATTTAAATTAAATTTTTTTTTTCTAAGCTCAATTAGATATATAGACGCTCTGTAACATGTCAATTATATGATATATGGCCTAAATGTCTCTATTCATCTATCAATTAACATCTCATTACTTCTACATAGAGTCCAAAATTTTGATTGATACATAAACACTCATCTCCTATGAACTTCATTTATTTTAATTATTTTGGGTAAAAATACAATATATTACATAAATAGTTTTAATTTCACAAATTTTTTAAGAGGGTATCATTCTTTTTAATTAAAATAATTTAACCAAAAAGGTACTAATTTTAATTTTCAACCTTAGTGTTCTTAATCATGCAATGTAATTTGAGATAATGAATGAAGATAAGTCAGGCGTTATGTTTAATATTTGCATAAGACTATTTTAAACACGCTTCACAAAAGTCGGTGACATTTTCAATAAATGAATACACATAATAATTAAGTTGATGAATCATTTTTATTTGGCTTAAAAGTTAATATAGAATAAAATCATATATGATTATAAGCCATTGAAATCTATATAAACCTAAGTCAGGGTTGACCCTTTGAGGAGGAAAATGAAAAATTGGAAAGGGATATGGAAAAAGCTTTGACTTGTTGCGGGAGGTCACCCTCTTTGGATTATTATTAAGCTATTGACTTGAAGATTAGGGAGAAAAGTGAAAAAAAGGTTTTTTAAATTTTGCAAAGGCCTGAAAATGATTGTTTGTGAGCCGCCCTTGCTATCGAGGAAATGTCCAAAAAACAGCTTGTGGATTCATTAAAAAAATTCTTGTTCCCCCTTGTCTCCCCATTACAAGAAAAGCTGGCAACCCAACTAAGCACTTCTTGGTGCTCTGCACTTTTTTCTTTTAATTTACCACATTGCCCTTTTCAAATGCATAGACCACTCATTTGCTCTTCAACAATGAGATTTTTTTATTTTTTATTTTTTTTTCTTATATGGGTTTTGTTTTGTAGTGGAAAATAATCATCAAGGGCAAGGGCACACCTAAAGCAAAAATTGTGTGAGGTTGGATGTAAGATGCGATTCAAAATATTTTTAAATAAAACATTGGATCCAAAGAATTAATTAAATAAATAAATAAAATAAGTAACTAATAGGAAATTGATATTTTTATATAAAATTATTGAAAAATATCTCAAATACAAATTGTTTTTTTAAAGAGTATTTTCTAAATTTTATGTTATTATAATATTAGAGTATTGGTATTATTTTTTGTAAATATTACAAGTTATGAAGGAAAAAAGTTATAAAATAAGGATCAACTTATGAAAATTATATATGTGGTGATTATAAAAAAGAATAAAAGATAATCGATAAAGTAAGAAGATTTACAATTCAATTAATATATACAAAGAATAGGGTAAACATGATTGATTGAACCACTTATACTTTTGTGTGTGAATTATTTGATCTTTGTGTTCTTACATTAATATATCTGTATTGAAAATTTCATTGTTATAATAAATAATTTTAAAATAAAAATACTAAAAGGAGAGAGAGAAAAAAAAAACACTTTTATAACATGCACGTATGTTTGGAACTTAATGTTATAATTAAGAATTGTAATATTTCATATCGATTATGAGAAAAAATTTCTGATACAATAAATATGATGAACTTTTATTAGTTTTATAAATATATTTTCATGTTGTGATGATTTATTGAATTTAAAGTGTATAATATTTACACGACATACCATTTTGATTTTAAAATAAGAAGATTTTTAGCTACAAAAAAAAAAATTATACATACTAATATATACCAAAACATATAATTGAAATATTAAATTAATATACGAATAAAATCATTCTTTTTCTTCTCATTACAATTGACAAAAAGTGACCAATTGTTGTGACCATGTTCTAATCCATTAATGACAATGAGACAAAGCCAAAGTCTTTCATTATCCCCAATTTATTATTCGTACATAATTCTAATTATGAAAAAAGGGGGAATTATATAACTTTAGGCATTCATTGAACCTACGAACCAAAAATAAATAGATGAAAAGGGCATTTTGGTCATTGGACAAGTAACAGACAGATGAACTGCACGCAAAGGCACGGTGATATGATGGAGGTTATAGTGTTAGAGTGGGCTCTCCACAAACTAGTGGAGTCAGCCCACGCTCGACAGGCCGCCCCATCGCACAGTAATGGGCCCCACTCCACCCAAGCCCAACTTGATTTGTGATGTCGGGCCAGTGGGCCCCATCTTAACATTTTCCCCCTGTTATATCCAACCAGACCTACTCTTTATCTACCACGTGTTCTCCCTCCTTTTATTTATATTATTTTTTATAATTGCCTTCCATAATTTCCAGGTCACGCAAATGCGCATGCTCCTTGGGTAATCCTTGCGTTACCTACAGTCTCTTAAAATTTCTATCCAATCAATGTCATGTGCCGACATGTACGACAACAGGTTTCATTAGTATATAATACCATATTTAATTAAAATTTATATTTTCATACCATAATTTTTCCTTAATATAATATTTATATACTATATTTCCAAAAATTTAAGATCATAATTATTTTCAAATATAAATTTATATCTTATTTGTTCAAAGTCTTTTGTAAATATTATTATGTAATTAAATATTTTAAAAATATTAAAATTCAGTTTTTTAAACATAAATTTATTGTATAAGATCAATAATTATTTTTTATCTTAGTTTTTTTTAATTAATAAAGGCAAAAATAAAATAAAAACTATGTGAAAATGTGAAAAGATTTTTGTATGAAAATTATAACATTATTTTATTAGGACATTTAGAATCCGTTTGATAACTATTTTAGAAATCGTTTTTAACATTTTAAATACTTAAAATTTTTTATCATTTAACTGTTAAAAAAATTAGAAACATTGTCTATAATCACTATCAAATACAATCTTAAAGTGCATGAGAGTGCGTTTGATAGTAATTTTAGAAAGTGTTTTTAATCTTTTTAACACTTGAAGTTTTTTATTTTTTATATTTTAAAGATATTAAAAACACTTTGTAAAATTACTACTAAACACACATGTTGGGCTACTTCTATAAAAGGCTCAAGTAGCTCAACACAAACTTCCATCGCTACTCATATAAAGAAAGTTGCTTCTTCTTCTTCTTCTTCTTCTACTCACATAAAGAAAGTTGCTTCTTCTTTTTCATTCTTCTCTTCTCTTTTTCTATTCATTGAAGATGGGTGAAGCTGTTGAATTCTACCACTCCAATGGCGTCTCCGGGATTAATCACAATGAATCCGGGAAAAAAATCGATGAAAATCACATGTGTTGCTGGTATGAAGAAGTCATTGACGATAATCTCAAGTGGTCCTTTGCCTTGAATAGGTGGGGTATCCCTTGTTCATCATCTTCATATTACTTTCTTCTTTCATGGCCATGCATGCATGCTTAAACGGTTCTTGTAGGTTCTTTTTCATCTCCTTTTATTTTTTATTTTGCTAAATAGGATGTTGAATTCAAATCTTACAAGATTGAACTGTTAAAAAAATTTATAATTTACATGGGAATAAAAAAAAATTGGTAGTTTAACATGAGAGCTTCCACGAGAGGTCATATGTTGCTCGCAATTTTCATGTTTGTTTCCTTAGGTAAAAAAAAATTATTTGCATTTGTTTACCCTTGGCTAGCTATCAACTATTTATCTCTGTAAGTGTTAACATGAGAATTTTGATAAGAGGTCACGTCTACCCGTGTTAACATGAGAATTTTGATAAGAGATCACGTGTTACTCAAAATTTGCATATTTGTTTCCTTATTATAACAAGAATTATTTGCATTTATTTACATATGACCGACTCTCTCTCCATAGGCACCTACGATGATTTAAAACGTAATATGAATTTTTCATTTAGGAAAATTGGTAATTTAACAATTTTTTATTTATTTAGAAAACATGTTTTCATTTATTTTATTGAGTTTTCCCCATTTCTTTTATGGTTTTCCTTCATCTTTAGTAAGAATAATGGAAAGGAAATCAACTGAAAACCTCCATAACCATTGTCTCTCCGCAGTGTGCTGCATAAGGGTACAAGCCAGTACCAGGACATAGTTCTTTTGGACACAAAACACTTTGGAAAGGTAATTTTTTTTTTTTTTTTTTTTTTTTTAATTTTCTATATATAGTATCTCCCATATTCATTTCTCTTGGATTTTGGATTTAGGCCCTGGTGATTGATGGGAAGATGCAAAGTGCTGAAGTCGACGAGTTTATCTACCATGAATGCTTGATTCATCCAGCTCTCCTTTGCCACCCAAAGTCAGTTTCCCTTTTTTTTTTTTCTTTTTTTCTTTTTTGATATTATAAGAAGGTATTAGTATGGTGAATATTTTAGAAAAATATCTGAATTTTTTTTTTCAGAAAATATTATTTTTGTGACAAACTGAGGAATGGATGGAATTTGGATTGATGGAATATTCTGATGGGATTATGTTGTAAGATAAATTTGATCGTGTAAAAGAGTATTCAATAAATTTCATTGCATATATTTTTTTATAAATAAATAAATGGGTGCTATTAAATTAATATATCCTTTTACTTTTTGAAAGCACTTTTAAGATTTTTGAGATCACATTATTTATTTTTTTATTTACAGCCCAAAAACTATCTTCATAATGGGAGGTGGTGAAGGGTCTGCTGCGAGAGAAGCACTGAGGCATAATTCCATAGAAAAAGTGGTTATGTGTGATATCGACCAGGTAATTAGTATAGTCCACAGTCCACGTGGTTCAATCTTCATCGTTGTTCACACTGACCCCCTATCTTTGGCTTTGATTGTAAACTTCATACTAAGATAATACAAATCTTCTCCTTTCCACAAGGACTCAGTCTTGTTTGGTTATCGAGAAAATTTGAGGAATGGAAGGAAACAGAAAAATTTTTGAGACACGTGTTATGATCTCTTGCCGTTGATTGCAGGAGGTGGTTGATTTTTGCCGTAGATATCTCACAGTAAATCAAGAGGCATTCCGAAACAAGAAGCTCAATCTGGTTATCAATGATGCCAAGTAAGCAATTTGCCCTTTTGATTTTAAAGGCTATTTAATTAACTTTAAGGCTTGCGCCTGTTTAGATCAGTGTTCAAAACACTCATCAAATTTGCACCACGGCCCAGACCTTAATAAGGTCAGGTTGCACATTGACCTACTCAGCCCAACCCAAATGTAGGTCCATTTGGGTTAATGTTTCAGCGGGTTGGGCCGTTTTGATCAATCAATGGGCCATTACAAGCCCATTGGCCCATATGAGCATATACAAGTATAGAATAATAATAAATAAATAAAAAATTGCATGGCATATGACTGTAATTGAACATGTTTTTGATAAAACTTGAAATTGTTCATGAAGGGCCGAGTTAGAAAGGAGGAACGAGAAATTCGACATCATTGTCGGAGATTTAGCAGACCCAGTTGAAGGAGGGCCTTGTTATCAACTCTATACAAAATCCTTCTATGAGCGAATCCTCAAGCCTAAGCTCAATGTCAATGGCATCTTTGTTACTCAAGTGGGTTTTTCTTTGCATTTTATTTTGCTCATGTTTTCTTTTGCCAATCATCAAGAACTACTTCTCTTGTTCTCATGGCCATAATGACATTGTATTTTTCTCTTTTGCTTCATAAAATTAAGACCAAAATTCTGAGAATTTTGCCACTTTATAGGCTGGACCTGCAGGCATTTTTACCCACAAGGAGGTCTTCTCATCCATATACAACACAATTAAGCAGGTCTTCAAGTGTAAGTTTCTTATCTCTACACAAAATTCAAAAGCTTCGGGTCTTGTCATTCATAAGCTCTAGACCATGGAAAGGGTCCATTTCGATACCAAATTAGTACTTCTTAGAAATCGAACCAATCACAACATACCACATGTATAATTTGATTTTATTACTTTGAATCTGCCTCGTTACTTATACATTGATACCATTCATTTGTGCCATAATATCACATATTTGTATGCCTGCTCAATAATTTAAATTTTACTATATGCTTTTAATGATTGAGATTGCAAGTTCAATGAGTTGATAACTTAGAATTTTTCTTATGGAAAGCCCCATAAGGGAAGATGGAAATCAAAATCCCTAAAGTTATGTGTGGTTAGTAGAAATTGTGAAGGAAAATATAAAGGAAAAAAAATAAAAAAAGAAAGTAAAAGAAATGAAAAAATAGAAATAAATTTAGAGTTAATAAATTATTTATATATATTATTTTAAAGTCATTTCATTTATTTACACTTTTTTATATAAAAATTAAATAATTTTAAAATATATAATTTTTTATTAATTATAATTATATTCGAGTTTCTTTGATACTTTCCATGGTACAACCAAATACAAGAAAATCATTTTCCTGACTCTTTTTCTCTCTAGTACTTTCTAGGACCAAATATAATCTTAAAGTCTGTTTAACCATAATTTTAGAACACATTTATAACATAAAAAGAGTTTTTAGAAAAATAAAAATGATATGAATTTGACAAAATTTAGAAAATATTTTTAAAACTTTGAAAAATAATTTCTAGTGTTTCTTAAATAAGTATTTAATAAGTGATTATTCCAAAAATATTTTTGGAGAAAATACTTTGGTTAAAAACATTTCAAATAAATACTCTTGGTAATTTCATTTTTTAAATAAATTAATTGTAGATTAAAGGCTTGGTTCTTCTATGTTTGTGCAGATGTGGTTGCATATGCAGCTCATGTTCCGTCTTTTGCAGATACATGGGGTTGGGTGATGGTGAGTAGACACAAGCTTATCTTAAATCCATTGGATTGAATGAATATCAGCGTCAGTATCAGTATTTGATTATATTCATTCATATATTTCCATCGATTCAGGCCTCAGACCAGCCATTCTGTATAAACGCTGAAGAAATAGACAAGAAAATCGACAAAAGAATAGACGGGGAATTGCTATATTTGAATGGTGCCTCCTTCATCTCCTCCACCACCATGAACAAGAGTGTTTCCTTATCGTAAGTTCACAAACCTTTCAGATTATAAGATCAAGAATGTGTTTGATTCTAGAAAAGTATTAAGGGGAAAAAAAAACTAAAGGATTGTAATATGAAAAAAAAAAAAAAAATCAAATTATTAACTTTAAATTTATTTGTTAATTTTTTTTCCTTTTTAATTTGTTTTTTCTACTGTCTTTTCTTTACATTTTCCCTTTTATTTTCCCGGGAACCAAACATAGCATAAGTTTTTTGAGTTTCTAACCCAGCTGTTGTTTCAGGCTGTTGCATGAAACTCATATCTACACTGAAGAGGATGCGAGGTTCATTCATGGACACGGGGTGGCTTACCGCGATTGAAGAAGAAAGGTTTTCGGGTTGTGGGGAATTGCTGTACAGAAAGATATGTTGAAGGGTTGAAGATGAAAATAGAAGTTAAAAAGGAAGAAAATCAATCAAACAACAATTCATAGAAGCTTTTGTTTTTATACAGTAAACGTTGTTAGCTTTCTCTTGTGGGTGTTGTAGGACTCCAGATAACAAAACTGTATGAAAAGCTTTATCTATATATTTGAATAAATCATGAGGCATTCCTCCATTGAATCTGGCTTTGATCCAGTGTTCTAAGAACAACGAGTCTTTGAATTCAAATCATGAGATCCATATACATATGGGTAAAAGTTTTGCAGATTGCTAAATTAGGCAACAGAAACCAATGACAAGATGAGAGAGAGAAAGAAGAAAATTCACAGAAATTCGGGATTCATCTTCTCAGGTTCGCTTGACGGGATCGAAGTTGGCGACGCCGATAACAGCTCCGACGATTGCACCAAGGACGACGCCGCCGGCCACAATGCTGAGCAGGAAGTTCTTGAGAGATGGGGAGACGCCGGAGGCTGCTTCAGCCGCCTCAGGCAGCACCATGGAAGCTGTCAATGCGGCGGCTGTCAGACCTGTGATTGCCTTCTCTTTGAGAGAAGCCTTCACTTCAAGCCGACTGCCCCTGGACTTCGGCTTCACTGCCACAGCCTTCTTTGATGGCTTCACTTGCAGTGGCTGGAAAAAGGCTTCAGAGGTTGGCCTCTGGAGCAGCCTATTCTGGCTTGCAGAAGTCAGTCGCATAGCCATAGAAACACTAGCCATTGTCTCCAATTCTTCTTTGTTGATATGCTCTAGTGGTTGCTGTTGGGAAGAGATTGGGGCTTGGTGCTTAGATAGATGGACAAAGATTGGAGAGAAGGAAATGAGAGGTGGAAATAAGAGATTTTCTGCTGATGTGTCACCCAACTGTTATCCTACGTGGCATATTCTCGACCCGGTGTTGGTGGATAAGGTTATCCTTGTAGATTGATCTTGTTTGAATGGACCTCTCTTCAAATGCCACATAGGCCCCTTTGGGAAGCGCATGGTCACAAATCATCCCCCATTGGCCACTGTAATATCCCATGCCATGCTCCTAAAAGATTAGAATCCCATAATAAATCCAAGAATCCATAGCATGAGAAGGGTTTTTCAAATGGATTTTTGCTCTGGGTTCCCTTAAAGAATAAAGACTCCTGTGTTTATCACAAAAAGAAACCCAGTCTCCGCAAAACATATACTTTTGAGGCACAAAAATTAGAATTTAATGAGAGGAAACACTAGTCAGGGACTTGAAAGTCTGATACAAGTTCGTCTCGAGGGAGAACATTGGAAGAAGTACACACTAGTAGCTAATCAACAGCAACCAAAAAAAAGAGGAAAATGGAGTCTATTGAGCCATGAGCAACAATCATCTAGTGGGTCACAGATGTTTGGTGGCATGCCCGTGTATTGTGGCTGGCGTGGTGGTATTAGAGATCTGAATTTCTTGGGGCAGGAGGTAGTATGTGATATCTAGGTCTTCAAATATTTTCTTCAGCTCTAACACCAGTTCGGTTCTCCGATTAGTCTTCTCTGGATAGTCTTGGAAGTTGATGGTGTGATTGACAAATAGAGTCATCTTGATCTTGTTGACATTCTCAATCTCCTTTACTACCAGAGTGTGGGCAGGAAACCAGTATTGGGGATTTCTCTCCAGGTACCTGGCAAAAGAAATTGATAAGAAAATTTCCAAATTGAGTAGTATAATTACATCAAAATGTATTCAGAATGCATAGCACTCCTTTTGTGGATCCATTGGCTGCTCCTGTCAAGGCTGGTATTCCTCATTTTGATGGATACTAGGCCAGTATCCAGAGTCTTAGATCAATCTTTCAGATTGCACATACATAGGAGTCTAGGAATCAATTGTAAAAACAAGGTAAATTTTGCGATTTTTCAGACATACTACCTCTTTCAAAGATGTTTTCCTAGATGAGAAAAAGAGTAGGGCAACCACAATGTTAGTAGTTCAATTTCCCTAGGCCGAATTTGAATTTTATACAAGGGCAAATAAGTAGAATGAACCATATCGGGTCTAGCTTGGATGAAGGTGGTGGAACTGATTTGTTTGGAAGGGAAAAAAAAAACTCATGTTGTTTCAAAGTTATTAGCTCAATCAATTTTTTTGGCAGGATGTCTATCAGAAAAAAATAAAAATAAAAAAATTCATGTTGCATTACACCCCAGAATGAGAGAAAAATACCAACAAACCTAAATTTGATACCCTAGTCAATAGGAGAAAAGACTTACTTTGCTATTCTTTCTTTTAGAGCCCCGATCTTTTCTGCTGTGGTTGCAAATGCAATAGAGAACTCCACATTATCACCCATAGGCGAGCTTCTGTAGAAGTTGCTGATGGGCTTGGTAGCCAAAACAGAATTTGGATAGTACACCTTTTCGCGATCAATTTTCAAGAAGACTGTTGTTAAGATGTTCATCTCATCAACTATCAACTGTCAGGATACAATGTGTCAAACAGAGCTAATGATCAAGAAGTAGCCCCAACAATACCAAATAAGACATGTCTTGTGAGAGTTACCTGGACACCATCAACGAGACAACGGTCACCAACATCAAATGGATGCATCACAAAGACAAATATGATAGCTTCAAAAATTGTCTTGCAGGTGTTTCCAAACATAAAAGCAGCCACTACAAGCTGGGACGAGAGGAGGACAAGAACTTTTGTAGTTGCAATTTCCATCAAAAGAAGCCACACAATGAGGACGACAACAATTACAACCCCTGACACAACCTTGTTCAATTGCTTTACAGCTGTTTTGGTGTCATTTAGAGCATGTGCTAGTGCTTTCCTGTCGTTGTAAGCCTTCACCTGCAGGAATAAGAAGGTAATAAATTTTGGGTGCGGGCCTTTCTCCCACCAAACAAAGCTTCCTCTACCGTATGTGGTCTCAATGAATCAAAACTACAACAATTTAATATCATACTACTGAAAATACTACATGATTACGACTCAGAACTGAAACAGGATTAAGCTAAGAATTCGCTTTTCCGACTTTCCCAAATAGTTCAAATTGTCTGAATCTTGTTTCTTCTCAGCTTTTCAGAAATTCAATGGAGTATTATGTATGCATCTATAAATAAAAAAGGCTGAAGAAATTGCATAGATTCATAATATTTTTTTCCTAAGTTACATGTCAATCTGAAAATGAGATGCAAGGATTCAGTGGCTGAATGAACACATTTTTTGTCATTACATAGCGTTAAGAGATGAGGAAACCAGTAAGAAATTGAATTTCAAGGTGGAATTCAACAGGCCTTACCACCCAGTTGGTGAGTACTTTTCTTTCGATTCGTCCATTCTCCATTCCTTCAAACAGTGGCAACACATGATCCACCTCCTCTTTAATCATGAATCTCAAAAGGTCCTCCTCCTCAATGTACCTAATCACAAAGATAAAGGTGCTTCAAGAAAGGCCACATTAGGGGAAAAATAACCAGAACATCAAAAGAGTGAAAGGAGGAATTTCTTACGAGAAACCAGGCTGACAAACATTCCTGAATATGTGATATGAAGCTGCGATCGCTTCCATCTCATTAGTAATCTCCTTATCCGCCTGTTCACCTTCTTTAGCAATGCTTTCAAGGGTATCCGATATTGTGGGAAGCCCAGAACTCAATATCACATCAACCAATTCCTTCATGACCGAAGCAGAGACCTTTTCTCGCTTCATCCTATGAATCTCTCCCATATCAATCAACTTTTTTTCTTTGGATTTTTTACCTTTCTTTATACTCCTAAAACTCAATCGACCAGCACTGGGTTCTTTCCCAACCATCTGGGCTAACTCCATAAGTGGAGGCCCTGAAAGGGTTTGAAGAACATACTGGTGGAAAACCGAGACCTGAATCCTATCGAAAAATGTAGTGACATGGAAAGCAGACGCCAATATCTTTAGCAATAGATTCTTCAGCAGCCAAAAGAAACTCCCAATGAGCAGAGTAACTAGAGTCCATGTCACAGAATTCAGAATCTTGGTGGTAGTGTATGATCGTTTAACCC
Source organism: Vitis vinifera (assembly GCF_030704535.1). NCBI lineage: Eukaryota > Viridiplantae > Streptophyta > Magnoliopsida > Vitales > Vitaceae > Vitis > Vitis vinifera. The sequence goes on along the minus strand of NC_081808.1, from coordinate 1,358,484 downwards.
CTCGATCGAACAACAAAACCCATGTAACAAGAATCAAGGCCAACCAAATAAAGACCTGAACACTCTTCTTCAAACCATGAACAAAATACAGAACTTTCTTCTTCAGCAAAAAGTTCCTTTCAATCAGGAAAACAATAAAGTTCATAATCCATTTGGTAACCAACATACCTGAGAAGATCACCATTACAAGCACACACCATTTCCAGAGCTCCAAGCCCCAAATCATAGTTTTCTCCAACTTGTCAATGGTTAAACTAGCCACCAAGAACCCCAAAATCACCAAAGATGCAATCCACTCAACCAAAACCTTAACCTTCACTCTCCTATGCTTCTCCTTATTCCATTCAGTACTATTCACTCTCTTGTATATCTCCTCATCATCATCCTCAACCCCACCTGGAGACGCCATCAACGGAGTTCTCTGATTGATGGAAACTGCTCTACTACCGGGTTTGCTACCGGGTGACGCCCTATAAGACCTGTAAGACGAAGACCCACCAATCTGTTCTTGCAGTATCCCATTGTTATTCTCAAAATAGTTGATATCAACTGGGGGGTCTCCAAATCTCGATTTAGACCTCGAGTACACCGATTTTGCCACTGATCGCCGGCGAGCTAGGGCTTCCGAAGTGGGGATTTTCGGAGGCTTGTGCGGGCTCCCGGTGAATCCAGCAATCTCCGGCGAAGGGCAGTGAGGCTGTGTTTTCGCCTCCGTCACCCCCTGACCGCTCCGTCTTGGAGCTGAAGTCTCCGAATCCATAGGCGAAGACCCTTTTGTGTTGGCATTAGCCTCTTTACTCTCAGCTGAAATCGTCACGACAACTTCAGCTCCGCCCGTTTCCTTCTTCTCCGACATTGAGCCTCCAAACCCTAGTACATTCAACACTATTTCTTTTCTCTACCCAGCTGCAAAAACACCACATAAACACTTCCCTCCTGGCAGAAAACGTTACCCCGATTCTTTACATTAAAAGAAAAGTCACTTCTCAGGCAAAGTTGAGATCAAATACAGTATATATTCAACAGGTGATGTAGGAAGAAAGTGACAAAATAGGGGACCCTTAATAGAAAGAAAGATTCTTCAAGAAAATCAACAAAAATAGTAGAAGACACTGAAAGTACAGACAAGCACGCCAGGTTGTAGGACAGCGTCAGTTTTCCGGCAACTGTCCAAGAAAAAACAGAATATTCCGGCCAGATTCCGGGGATACCCGTGTGAAAACGATGATACTGAAGAAGAAAGATGGCAGAAAGAGAAAGAGATCGGTGAGTGAGACGGGCGGTGGGCGTATTGAGGATCAATGCTTCGGTTTTTCAATGTTGGCCAGCAGAAGTGTGAAGCTCATGGAGCATTATAGTCTATGGTGTTTGGCTGTTGAGTCATGAGTTATTTAATTTATATTATGAGTTGAATCATTGGCTTCATTCAAAGACAGAGATGCCGAAGCTGCAATGATCATAAATAATAATAATAATAATAATAATAATAATAATAAAATAAAATAAAAGTGACTAATGAAATTACAAGCCTTTCCCAAACTAGTTCTCAAACAAAATTCTATCTCAAAATTTTAAATATGAAAAATAATTTATTTTTTTGGATGTTACATGCTTATATATAATACAAAAATCATCAAAATATTTTTCATATTTTTAATTAATTTTTAGAATATTATATAAAAATAATTAAAAATACCTTAAATTTATTCTAAAAGTAATATATTTTGGAAATAAAATTTAAAAATATTATTAATACATCTAAGTTAGAAATTTATTTTTTATTTAAAAATAATAATTTCAAAAATAATTTCCCCACAAAAAAAAAGTATATTTATTAAATTAATATATAAGTGAATAATATTGCTATGTAAAAGAAATTAAGGCTCAAAATTATTTTATTAATCAAGTATTATTTTTGTAAAATTCAACTTTTAACTAAAAAAAATATAGAGGTAGATTATTGAGAGTGGATAATTTTGAAAATTATTGTACAATTATCTCTTACATAAAAGGCAAAAAGAATTCTATTTCTCATGCCCAAAGATGTTTCCCCTTGCTAAGTACTTGTACCACAATGTCAGTCTATTATTTGAGTTTGATTAAGGACAAGGTTTGGAAATTTCTTCTGCAAGTACCAACAACTCCTTCATTTTCTTCCATCATTTGGTTCCATTTGTAGCTCTTTAATTTTTTGTATTTTCTAAAACTTAGAAGTTGAAGCAAAATATTATTTTCATATAATATAACAATGAGCTTTTGAAAGGAACAAATATTATCTTAGATTCATATTCACCTTTTTAGAATAAATAAAAAAAATAAAAAATGCCTTTAATAAAATTATTTTTAAAAAAAACTTTTGACTTGTTAAAAGTTAATTTGATTTTGAATTCAACTTTATTACTTTTAATACCTTGCTTTCTTTTTTCTTTTTCTTTTTTGAAATATAATGTCTTTTTCCACGTGAAGTCACTAATCCTAAGGTATGAATATGAAAAATATTTTAAAATTTTTTTTATTATAATATTTTATAAAACAAAAGTTTATTTAAAATTTTTGAATGTTTTTAACTTATTTTCTCTATTTGTTGTGTATGCATAAACTTTAATGTAAATAATGTTAGATAAAGTACACAATATAGAGTTTTAATGTAGTTCAACTAATAATGTCTATATCTATAGACAAGAAAAAATAATTTGATTATACAATAAAAAACATTACAAAAGATAAAATTATTAAATTCTCAAAAATCCCATATTTTCTCGTTATTGTATTCATATCCCACCACGAATCCTCTTGCTCTATCGGATATCTCATGTTTTTCGTCACATTTCTATTATTTAGTATTGTTTTTATCGTTCATTTCTATCTCATGACTTTTTTGCATTATGACTTAAAATATTTATAACAATTTTCTTTATTATATAAGGAAATCTAATATTAAGATAATATATTAGGAAATACTCTATATTATTCTTTACAAAAAGAAATCTTTATTAACTATAAATTTGGGATACTTTCCAATAATATTTTTAAATATATTTTAAAAGTAATTTTTATTTTTATATATAATATTTTATTTTTAATTAATTTTATATTTATTTTTTTAAACATATTTTAAAAAAATAAGTAAAAACAAATCAAAAGAACTAAAATATATTATTTGAAAATATCATATTTCATATTTTTAAAAATAAAAATTATTTTATATTTCTTAATTATTATATATATCGTACCATTCCTTATTTTGAAAAATGAAAAAATTATTTAAAAATGTTACCAAATAGAACTCGCATTTTAAGGATTATTCGAGTATTATATTTGCATGAGCTCTTTTCCCAAATTCTCATCCTATAGAAATTTCACAAGACAATAATTAAAGGACTCAAGAAAATGATAATGGTAGGTGATTAAAAAAATTATAATCGAAATTTCTAATTAATAAGCAAATACAAAAACACAAGCATAAAGCTCATGGGGCACAATGGTCTATGCTCTCGTGTCATTCATTTCAACCCTCGTTGCATTTTGAGGTTTATTTATTTATTTATTATTATTTTATTATATTCTCTATCACTGTGTGTAAGGAAAATTCTCCGTGAGAACATGAACAGCAACAACCTCCGAAGTCTGCTCTGAAGTCTCGCTTGCTTTATTTTATGAGGGTCCTGCACCTGCATTAATGCCTTGTCCTTTGCCTCGTGAGTAAATGAATAAAAGGCACGTGGCAGTAGTGGATTAAAATCTTATTCAAAAAAATCATCACTGAACTATCTAGAAAACAGATAGAGCTGTGGAGATTTTTTTTTTATTATTATATTTGATAATCGTGATCTCGACTAATCTACGAAGCCATGAAGTTAACGATCGGATAAAACCTTTAGTGGCCTTAAGAGGACTCGAACTGATAACCATTGGGGAGTAAACCCAAGACCGGATCAATTGAGCTATCCCTTAGGATTAGCTATGGAGATTATTAAATTTGAAAATAATACATATTAAAAATCATTATATTTTTAATAAAAAATTATTTTATCAAAATTATAACTTCATTTAAAAATATTTAATAAAATATAATACTTATTACTTAATGATTTAAATTAACTTTAAATTAAATTATACTTTAAATTATTTACTTAAAACTTATTACTTAATTTTTATTTTAAGTGTTAAGATTATTTGATAAGATTAATTTAAAATTTATTTTAAATCATTAAATTGACATGCTTATTATCATAAGTTATAACTACAACAAAGAAGATCGAATAATAATAAAGGTATTGTGAGTAGTAAAAAAGATCATAGAGATAATTAAGATAGATATAGGTAAAAAGATAAAATAAATATATAGTCTTAAGAATAAATTAATTTTTTTTTACTTATTACTTTAAGTTATTCCATTATGTCATTAAGTCACTTTTAAGTTATTAAGTTGATTTTACCGAACACCAACTTAATTATTAACTTTTAATTAAGCTAGAAAATAAAAAAACAATTAATAGTATATAGTGTGATTTTATTTCAACATCGAAGCAAAGAGGCTATTCAAAGTGAATGATTTTTTAAATTATTGTATAATTGTCCTTTGGTGAAGGAACAAGACAATTCCATATTTGATTACCAAAAGCATGACAGTTGTTTTTGCCACTAACGGTCCAATAATGGCCTTCTAATAATAGAGTTTCATCAAGGATAATGCTTGGAAATTTCTCTCACAAGATAATTTGATCACTCCCAAGACAGCTACATTTTGGTTCCCAACATTCATTTAGATTCTTTTGTCATAGTTGTAACTGAAATTGAAGTTAATCATGATCTTAGAGAAATAATTTTTTAGATAAGTTAATAAAGAGCTTTTGAAAAAGGAAAAATTATTATTTTCTAATAGTTAAAATAGTATTTAAAAATCAAAAATACTTTTTAAGAATCTTTAACTCTCAATTATGAGTGTTACTATTTTCAAAATAATTTATCTATATTTTAAATAATTACGATGCTTTCAAAGAAACAACTCAATTATAATTTTCGTAGTTTTCAATGTAATTTATCTATATTATGAAGAATTAGAAAAACGTTTTTTCTTTCTCTCAAATATCATTTATAAAACATGTTTTTATTTTATTATAACTTTGAAAAATATATTACCATTCTCTTTAATGAAAATGTTCTTAAAATTTAGTTTCTAAATATAATAATTAATTTTACTTCCATTTCTTATTCTCTTCTTCCTCCATTAAACTTAGGTAATTTTAAATTAATTAATTAATCTTTATAGAGATAAGAAAAAACATGTAAAAATAATTTTTAATTTTTATTATTTTTATTTTATTTATTTCGTATTTTTTTCTTAAATTTTCCAAGAACCATTCAAGGAGATAAAGACATGTTTGAATTTTGTATTATTTAATTCATATCTTAGTTAAATCTTCCATTTCATTTTTATTATATTTTCTATTAATATTGCACATGGTGGAATATTTTTCACTCAAAAGTGATTAACCTTTGGGCTATGTTTGGATTGTAGAAAATTTAAGGGAAAAAAAATACAAATGAAAATAGAAGAAAAGAATGAGTAAAAGAAAATATAAAAAAAGATTAAAAATTGATTAATTATTTTTATTTGCTACTTCAAACTTATTTTAACTTATCAATATAAAAATTAAATAATTTAAAAATATATAAGTTTTTAACTAGTTTAAATTATATTTGACTTTTTTTTATATTTTTACTAAACATGATAAAATCATTTTCCTTTATAATTTTTTTTCTTTCTTTAGTATTTTCCGATAATCAAATATAATCTAAGTCAATAATCCAAGAAGGGATTTAAAAAGAAAGTCTCAACCCCCTTTATGTTCAAAAAGTTTTGCTTTGCAAGTATAATTCTAGTATTTGCATGAGCTTTTTTTCCTAAATTCTTTGATCCATTTGCCATATCAAAATGTCCTTGCCTTAAATCCATGAATTTTAATCATTTTCTTTATGATTCTAAGTACAATAAAAATGATAAATATTAGGTGATTCAAAACCTCAATTTTAATTTCTAATTAATTAATAAGCAAATGAAAAAAATACAAACATTTAGCTCATGGAGCATTGTGACTACTTCAACTCCTTCAAAAAGCGCTTTAATCATCTTCTATTCTAGACTTTAAAAACTATAAAAAATAAAAATAAAAGTCGGTTTAATAAATGAGGTTAGTGGAACACCCTCGAGCATCATCCTAAAAATAAAAATAGTAACGTGTTCAAATGACTCAATCTCGTAACTTTAAGGAAAGTGCTTAGGTATCAATAGTGTATCGTAGATTTTAAAAACTATCAAAAAAGTTAATTTAATAAATAAAATCAATGGAACTCACTCAACCAACACTTAAGCGCTTTAAACCATTAAGTTATCCAAATTGAATAATATTCTTATTTTTAGGGCAACGCTCCAACGTGTTCCACCGACCTCATTTATTAAAAATAATCCGATAAAATGAACCAAGGTAAAAGAGTATAGAAGAATGAGATTCATATAAAAAATCATGAGATCTAAAATGTATATATAGCAATGCATGATGATGATGGCTTCATGATACCTACAAACACACAAAAAAAAAAAAGATCATTTTGTGATAGAGTAAGACCATAACTTAAATTGACGTATGAGTGGCATATTCAATGAATCACGTCTTATAAAAGTTGGGGCCTTAAATGGATATGCAACTCTCTATTAGAAAAATGAAGCTATAACAAAAGACTGAGAACTCTAATTATTGTCTATCTTACCCTTCAAAAACTATCAAAAAAGTCGGTTTAATAAATGAGGTCTATGGAACACACTCGAGCATTGCCTTAAGAATAAAAAAATTATTTAGATTGTATGACTCAACTCACAACTTTAAGAAAAAAGCATAGATATCAATCATCTATCTTAGACTTCAAAAACCACTAAAAAAGTTAGTTCAATAAATGTTATCGGTTGGTGGAACACACGTGATTAATAGCTAAGCACGTTAGGAGATTGAGTAGTTTAAACTGATTGATATTTTTATTTTGAGGCAATGTTCAATGTATTCGACCAACCTCATTTATTAAAGATAACACAATTAAATGAAACTAAGTTACAAAAGTACAGACAAATAAGATTTGGTTATAAAATTAGGAGATTGGAAATCTACATGTATTAATACATGATTGATGATGACTTTTATTAGACAATTCCGTGATAAAGTAGTACTTTAATTTTAAATTTCAACTTATAAGTATCATACAATGAATCATGTCTTATAAAAGACCTTATGCGGATACCTGTTATCAATGCAATTCTCCATTGGAAAATACGAAATTATAAATTAAGACTCTCATCTGCCCCTTTCTCTCTTTGGGCCCTGTGTTGATTCGCTGTCTCAGGATTGAATCAAAGTCACATGTGCTTATAATTAAAGGAATTAAAACAAGTGAAGGTGAAAGATGATCCAAAGTAGCTCTGAAAAATAAAATAAAATTTAAATTTAAATTTAAATTTAAAAATAGGTGTTTATAGAATATATGGTCCAATTTGAATTTGCTTTTGAGAAGTAAAATATGCGTCTTTTTTCTTTTCTTTTTTGCCATATATAAATACTCTGGTGTTTAACAAAATAACTTAATTGCATGACTTAAGATAAGATGATTAAATTATTCTAAATTTCAAAGCACTTTTACCTTTATTTTATGTATTTATGAGGCTTGTATTATAAATATTTAATAAATGATAAATTCATTGTTTAAAATTAATGAAGGTAAAAAATATTAAAAATTGATATAAATAAATGTGTTAATATGTTAAAATCAACTTAAATAATTAGTTTTTAAATAATATGTCTTTAAAAAAAAATATTTTTTGTTCTTAATTTATATGAGAAGGTTTTTAAAAAAAAATATATATATATTCAAACTTTTATTAAAAAAATTATCATTTTAAAATTATAATCTTGACTTTTAAATTAAATTCAAAAATATAAAATTATCTAAAATACAACTATAAAATAATAATATAACTTTACTTTTAAATATTTAAGTAAGGGAGACTATAAAAAGCGAATAATTTTTCTATTTGAATTTAACCATATATTCTTTTTTAATAAATATTTAAAATATATCATCAATCAAATAATATTATGTATATATTTTTAAATCTTAATGATTTGTATTCGATTTATTTATTTATTTATATTATTATTGAACAATTTAGATTTCATCACTTTAAGGATTTGGATGGAGTTGAATATATGCTAAATAACTTAGTATTTTCTTCATTATTTTTCAATTATTGGACAAATGTCTATTACCAAAACAACAAAAGAGTTGAGAATCTCACTCACATCTTTTGTCAAAAGCATAATATTTGTCTTCGCCAGTACTAAAATGGCCCTCAATTATTGAAGTTTCATTACTGATAAGGATAAGATTTTTTTATTTTTTATTTATTTTTACCAATAAAGGGAAAAGATAGACCTCTTTTTTTTTTCTTTCCCTTTAATTCTTTTTGTTATCTAGTCACCACCAGCCAACTCAGTCAATATTACAAGAAGGATGAAAGAATGTGACCGAAGGACATTGTTATTGACTTATTATTTCTACGTTGCTTTAAATTTATTTTAATAATTTAAAAATGAATAAGTTTTTAATTACGATATCATTTAAAATAAGAGGGTAATTAATTGAGAGGAACACTAATCCAGAGATTGGACATGTGATGTGGCAGTGATAAGGAAAATACAGAAAGAAAGATGAGACATGACATGTTATTTTCATTTCTTTTACCTTTCTGACATCATTAATTAGATTTTTATTTTTTTTACGCATAAAAGGGGACTAAGAAGATTTTACTTTGTGAGTGTTATTCTAGTGTATATATATAGTTTGGATATGATGGAACAAAAAAAGGTATGAAAATAAAATAGCTAAGGGGTTGTTCGGTAAAATTTAATATTTTTATATTTAAGGACTTAAGTTTAGTTTAAGTTTTTTATTTAAAACTTATTATATAATTCTTATTTTAAGTACTAAAATTGTTTGATAAAATTAACTTAAAACTTAATTCTAAATCATTGAATTAACATATTTATTATTATAAATTATAATTAAGACAAAAAAAATCGAATAACGATAGAAATTATGGAGTAGTAAAAAATTCATAAAGACAATTAAGGTAAATAAGAATAAAAATGTAAAATAAAGATATGAGCTTGAAAATCACTCAACCATTTTTATTTATTATTACTTTAAGTCATATAATTAAATTATTTTATCAAATATATTTAATTTACTTAATAACTTGAATTAAGTTTTAAGTCACTTTAAGTTATTAACTTCATTTACCAAACACCCACTAAGCAAAATAATAAGAAAAAAATTAAAAGATTTTTTTGATAATTTTATTTAAGAAAATGCAAGGAAAATTCATGGAAATTACAATCTTCATGAATTCAATATTTTTATGAATAATTAGATAAGATTAAGATTTTACAAAATTTTCCTTTTCTTTTGTTATTGACTTTTGCCCTTTATTTTCTTTTCCTTAAATTACTAGAAAGTAAATGTGCCCAATTTATGTTCTATTAAAGGAAAATGTGAGAGAAAGATGAATTAATAATAAAAAAATATATTTGATTTTACCATAAAAAATATAATTAAAACTAATTGAAAACTTATATATTTGCATATTATTTTAATCTTATAAATGAGTTAAAATAAGTAAGATAAATTATAATAAAGGCTTTAAATTTATTTTTTATTTTTTTATTGTTTTTAATTTCATTTTACCTTTTCTCTTCATTTTTCTTTCTTTTTATATTTTCTTTCAAAATTTTCGAGAGCAAACGAAGTCTAGAAAAATCAGGGAAAAGATTACAGTAAATAATAAGTATTATTTATAATAAGTAAATTGCAATTTTCTTTCTTGAGAGTAATTGATTTAAACTTGCAACTAGCTTGAGAAAATCATAAAATGTGTTTCCACATAAACTAAAAAAGAAATTTTTTTTTTATTTTACCAAAATTACTATCAAATCTGATATAATTTTTCAACTTCACTTTAATTCAATTTACTACAAATAAAAATTAGAATTTTATTGCAATATCAAAAAATAATTTTTATAATTATTATAGAGATAATATTAACACTGCCACGTGTATATTTTTAGATTTTATAATATTATATTTCAATATCATTTGTTTATATTTGTTATATTTTATTGTTTTTCGTGAAAGGAAAAAATTAAACCAATTTTTGAAAGCTTATCAGCATGGTCGACAAAGAATCAAAGAACCACTATCAAACTACAAAACGACAACCGACAAAAGGCTTGAAAACAATAAAAAATAAAATAAAAATGGAGAAAATGTGAAAGTGAAATGGCTTTCGTATTAAAGCCGCCTTTGCCTTGTTGATTTTTGAGTTTGATGGAGAAGGATAGAAAAGGAGAGGCAACTTATTTCAGAGAGACCCACCCTCCTCTCCTCCTTCTTCTTCGTCCTCCTCTTTTATTTATTTATTTTTCGAGTAGTGTGCAGTTATTGACTGTGGGTTTGGTTGATTGATTGAGATACCTCACTTTCCAGCTTTGTCCTATAAAGAAGGACAATATTAATTATTAAATAAAGACTTCTCTAGTCTTTACCTTGTATAGTAAGTTAGTAACAGGTAAAAGGGATGTGAAATTTACTATATATAAATTTTTGGGTTATTTAATTAAAAGGAATGAAATCATTTCCAATTTATATATCCAGCCTACCTTTCTCTTTTTTTTTTTTTCACCCTAAAAAATGCCAATTTTGAGAAAGAATACCCTCATTTTCTTTTAATAAAAATAATATTTATTTTTAAAACACCTATGTAAATAATCTTAAAATATTAAAGGGTATTTATATAAAAATGAGTCAATATATATAAACTTTCGACTTATTTGATTATAAGGGATGTGAAAGGTTTTAATATATATAAACTTTCAGGGTATTTGATTTAAATGGATGAAATCATCTCTATGCATAAATCCAACATTTCATTCTTTTTGTACCCTAAAAAATACATATTTTATACAAATATATCCTCACTTTTTTCTTAAAAAATATTATTTTATTTTATAACACACATATAAAAAATCGAAAATATTGGGAGGTATTTATATAAAAAAATAGGTTACTATTTAAATTCACAAACAAGAGAGGTTGGTTTTACAAATTTGGTATCTATTCATTCATTTTAATCTATTAATCCTAAACTTTTAGATTATTCTATTAATTTTGTTTTAAGAAATGGTTATTTGATTAAAGGGCTTTTTGGAAACCCAATTTTTAAAATTTGATCTTCTACCATTTTTTGGCCTTGTTTAGATAAAAACGTCTTCATTATTTTCTTGTAAAAATTACTCTATTTTAAAATTTACTTATAAATACTTAAAATGGTAAATGATATTTATATTAAAACTGAGTTACTTTTCAACAAAAAAAATATATGAGAAGAGTTAGATTTACAATTTAAGAATTATTTCATATTTTTTAACCAAATATTCATAAAAAAAATAAAATTTTATATACTAAACAAGATTTTATAAATTATATTTTTTATTAAAAAATTATTTTTAATAAAAAAATTAAATAAAAAAGAGAGATGTACCATACCTATATTTATTAAAAAATAAATAAATTAATTAATTAAAGAGAATGAGCGAAACAACACATTCTATAATTTTTCCTTACCCCTTTTGAATTCAAGCCATATTCTAATTAATTTAACACATTATTTTAAACAATTTTTTTTAAAAAAATCTCTATTTTTTCAAATTTTTGTACAATGAGAACCAATTGGATTATTTAAAAAATAGTAATATTAATATATAAGCTCAAATTTATCAAAGATGTAAGATGATTATTTATAAACCAAAAACACTAGTGTGACACTGAATCTCAATCTTTTTTAATTGCCAATAGTGCTTTGACTTTATCACAAAGTAAGAAAAATCTTAGGATTATGACGGTCGCATCAGGCCAAAGCTTTCAAAATCATACCCACCTCATTATTTTCATGCATCGAATTTTTTTATCAATAAATTTGAAATTTCTAACAATGCTTTTGCTGTCCGTCTATCACTTCCATCACTTCTCGACTTTATTTTTATGTGTTGACCAGTTGAAATAATGGATATGTTATTTTCAGAAGATATTTTCTGAGGTGCCCATGTTATAAGATTTGGGGCATGATCAAGGGCCCAAGTTTATTTTAGATTTGGGCCAAAATCTTTTGTGGCCCAAGATTGAAGGCCTTGGGTTGTCACATGGACCTCTATGTTTGGCCCGAATTCAGTGGATAATTGGGCTTTCAGGCTAGGATAGATTATCAGCGTTGCCCGTTTGTCAATTCATTTGATTCGTTAACTCAAACCTATGACTTTTGGCTTTGATACCATTTGTTGGATCGAACCTTGATCATCTCCTTTAAAAATCAATTGATATTCAATAAGAATAAACCAAATCTTTTATAGCATTCGACATCACACGTCACAACCCTATTCTAAGAGCCATCATTTAGGTGAGTTATCTTTAGGTTTAAGACCGACATTATTGCACCCCAATTGATAGATATAGAAAACGTGGTAAAAACAAGAAAATGGATGAATTAAGATAATATGTGAAATACAGAAATCAAAATCATAGAATAGGTTGGTTTATATAAGTTACTTTAGTTGAACAATTTTTATAGGATTAAACTTTTTTATTCTTATCTTTGTTTTTAATAAATAAAGCACATGAATGAACAAGAAATATAATTTATTTTTTATTTTCATTCATGTGCAATGCAAATTTTCCAAACATGCCCTTATTATGTATATTTGATGTATTTGTTGAATAAAGAAAATGTGATGCATACAAACAAAATAAGAAAAATGCCACATAGATTTTTATTTATTCACTCTTTGTCATTGTTTTGAACAATTTTAGGTATCTTTATAGGTAACATATTTCAATTTATATTTGGTTTTCTTAAAATTTGAAGAAAATAGTAAATATATATATATATATCTTATATGCTATTTTAAACTCATTTAATCATTTTTACATCAAATTAAGTAATTTTAAAATACATAAATTTTTAACAAATTTTAATTATATTCAATCTTCTTTCATATTTTTTTTAATACTAAAACTAAATATAATGATTTACTCTTACTCTAATGATTCTCAGAATTTTAAAATATATTTATATAATTAATAAAATATATTTATATAATTAATAAAATATATTTATATAATTAATAAAAGACTATTACACGTACGGTGATAACAACATCTTCTCTTAATCAATGTAGGATGTCACGATACAACTATAAATTTTATAATTCACCATAATTCTTTCACGAGGCTCTTAATTATCAATCCATTATCGGGTTTTCCGTAGTAATCATATGGGAATGGATTCAAAGGGTTGGCTCTGAATCCTCTTCAAAGTGGAGGCGATTTTTGCAAAAGATGGTCTAATCGAAGGATTTTCATTCCATGAAAGGAGAATAAGATGGATGAGCTCTTTCATTATTTGCCCATCTTTCTTTGGAAGTGCAGGCCTTAGCTTCTCCTGTCCACACACCCCGGATGCAATCTGTTTGGGTACCAGGAAAATAAAGTTGAATATTAATTAGAAATGCGATTAATGCCCATTTTGAAAGATAGATTTAGTTTTTATACCTGGAAAGGTCCGTACTCGGTCTCAACGTACGGATATTCCCCGGTGATGAGCTCATTGAGGATGATCCCGAAACTGAACACATCACACTTTTCGTTATAAGGCTGAGACCGAGTCACTTCGGGTGCCATGTATACGAAAGTCCCTAAAAAAACCAAAACATTAATACTGAGCAATAAGGTATAGGGCGGAAAGGTGTGGATTAAAAAGAAGATGATTAATAAGGTTAAGTGCATGGATAGAGGAAATGTATTTTTATAAAATAAAATAAAAGATAATTATTAAACACTTGTCAAAATCTTTTATTACTTTTAATTTTTAAAATAAATTTTAAATGTGAAATAACAAAAATATCCTTTTTAATCTTTGGGTCAATAACCCTAACCTTATTTCTTTATTTTATTTCTTCTTCCTTTAATTCCATCTCTATCCCTTCAAAAATAATGTAACGGCATGCATGCCTCGCAACGGATGCAAGCGTCTGTTTTGTTTTTGTTTTCTTTGTTTTATAAAAATATAAAATATAAAAGAAAAAGAAAAGGAAATAAAGGAAAAAAAATGAAGAAAAAGAACACTTTAAATTAGAAAGTTTTTCACGAGTATAATTTTGTTAGACAAAAAAATGGTGACTGAACTCAAATAAAAAAATTGACTACTCATGTATCCTAGGGGTATAAGCAAGTTTTAAAAATAAAGGGTTATAATTAAGAAGTCAAGATATATCTTAAAGAGTAATAAAGTTTGATACGATTCATTAATATAATACGAACTGAACACGTTTTTACTTATTTGAGTCGAGTATAAATGAGTTTGAGTTTAACTCATTTAATAAATAAGTAATTTTTGGATTAACGCACATATACGAATTTGATTTAAATTGACTAATTTAATAATCCCATTATTTACTTAATTATATTTTTAATCTTATTTTAAATTTATTTTTAAATAATTAGATTAATTGAATCATAAATATATGTGATTGATACATTAATCATATATATAAGAGATAACTCAATTTGATTATTAAATAAGTTACACGATGTTACCTGTTTAATAATTAAATAGTATTTAAGCTTACACTTTTTGACATAATTATTATTCAGGTTTGGATTGAGCTATGTATTAGAATGCTCGGACTTTGTCACTACACGAAAATGACTCCCTAACCCGAATTGTAACCCCTATATGTGTGATAATAATAATATTTCTTGCCTGTTTCACCACTGAGGGCCTTTTCTCCGTCGCACAGGAACCGAGCATTGCCGAAGTCTGCAACCCTTACGTGCTTGGCATCGTCCAAAAATATATTACTTGGCTTTAAATCGCGATGAATCACCATAGGCCTTTGGTCATGCAGGTACTGCATCGCTTCCGCAATCTCCAGGGCCTTCGCCAACCTCTCCCAAAACGGTGGAAGAGGGGCTGTCCTCTCTTCTCCTCTCTCCCCCCTCCCGTGCAGCCACTCCTTCAGTGTCGTGCTCAAGAACTCCGTCACCAGCCACCCATGGTCTGGTGGACGAAGGCAGGCGCCCATGAGTTGGAGCACGGATCTGTGGCGCTGCCGCGATAAGGTGTCGAGCTCCTGGGTGAAGAAGAGGACAGCTCCTTCATTGTTGTGGAAGTATTCGGGGAATATGCATTTGACTGCAACGTCCAGGCCTCGCCATGTTCCTTTGTAGACACGTGCGGTGCTTCCTTCGGCTACTAGCTCTTGAAATTCAATCTGTTTTTACCAAGGCCTCAGTCAAAATCAAGGTGAAAAAACTTTAGTGGATAAGCAATAACACATTTGTTGGGGCAGACCTCATGGGGCTCAATGTACCATCCGCTGTTCTTGGCTTCATCGATGAGAGTTTCTAGTTGGTGGTGAACAGGTGTGGGGGTCCGAGGACTGGCATTGACATTGAGATTATTGGGAGGAAAGTGGATATTGTCCTTAAATTATTTTTCTTGTCAAATATTTCAAGGGAAATATCCTATTTTCAAGACCGTACCTTGGACGATTCTGAGGCTTTTCCGTGCTTTTCCCATTCTTGCTGCTCTGCTCTCCATGCCGCTGAATTCCCCATTTTGAAACCCACAAAAAAAAAAACCCACATGATTTGCAGTATGATTTTAGGAGATGTACGTAGAAATAGTTGATGATAATGCCAAGAGATAGATATATGTAAAAGTATTTTATCAGATATATATGTAGCTTCTATTTATGCTCTAACAAACATGCTAAGTCGATCAAAGACTTGATACGTAGCACAAGTGATAAAGACAATTGAAGAAAAAAAATTTGTTTCTCCTACAAACCCTATTTTAATTTAAAACTTCAGAAAAATCTTTAACTTTATTTTTAATTTCTAACTAAAATTTAAAAAAAATGTAGTAAATGACTCTGCCTAAGCGCACCAACCGCCTCAAGAAATAAGGCGCACACAAGGCCCTACATGGCAGGACGCCCACAAGCACACCTATTGGGGGCCAACCTAGTCTGCCAAACTGAAACCCAACGTGGCCTAGGCCCAAACATGCTGGCAACTAGAACCCATGTCTGTCCAGCCCTGAACCACTTCTTTCACAGCCAGGGCCCAAACCATCTGCCAAGCAAAACTACTCCAATGGCCCTACCTCCTGCTGCTGCTCAACTTTGGCTGTAGCCTGCTGGTTTTGTTGGTGGGGTTGTGAAACACTGGAACCCATTTTCACACACTTCCCAAAGCAACACGTCTGGACCTGGGCTGTGCCATGCTTTCCTTGCTTGCCTGAGGAAGAGGCAGACGCGGGAGACGTTATGCGTGGGCTGAAAATGGTGGTCTTCTTGTTGGTATTGCCATTAGTATACATGGTGATGCGGCCGGAACCCGAGTAGTTATATTATTGGAGTTGGGCGGGAGGGAAAGGAATACCAAGCCTGCAGGGGCTTTTAAATGTTTTGTTGTTGTGTATGATGGGAAATGGACAGATGAGGGCGGAGCTTGTGAGGAGGCCAAGTCTCATTATTTATCAAATGTGGATGACCATAAGGGTTCAAGCGTGCAGATTCTTTGTAGTTTTGTTGGGGTACCCTATACTTACAAAAGATTTGACGGACTGTTTTATGGATTCTCAAACCTTTGGTTTGGACAAGGGAGGTGAGAATGACAATTGGGCGGCAAGGTTTTGTACCAATCTATGGTTCACAAATGTCTTAAATGGTCCATATCAAATTGTTTTCTTGAAGCTATTTTGAACAGTTCGAATTTATGGTGGGTTTTGATAGATCAAAACGAGAATGAGGGTGAATTGTGATATTAGGTTGGGAAAAAAAAAAAATCAAAACCCTAGAGTTGGAATATATGACTCCTGACCCCCAACTAATGACCTTATTATGAATCGGGGGAGCGCCCACCTACCCCGTACCCCCTTTATCAGGGGAGTTCCTCTAGACCCCCTATTATTGCTTCTTGTTTTATTTGTTAAATTTTCAATCCGACCTATAATTCGAGAGGAATAGACCTACCTATCATGCTTGGGGAGAATCCCGGAACTCAAAAGTTTTGATAGGTGTTCCAGGAGCTCTTAAGATTGTTTTATTGACCTCTTGAATACAACTTACGTGTACGAAAGGCCTTATTCAATTCCTTCATTTCGAAAGGAATTACTGTCTCTTCTTTTTAAAAGTAGGTGAGGAAATTGGACACAAATCACAAAAATATCCTTTTATTTAGCCTCATGCAATTAAAAAAGAGGAATTTAAGGATATGTTTTGTTTTCTTTAATCTATTTTTATTATAAATAATTTAAATGAAATTGTTGTAAAAAACTGATGAAAACAAATAAAACACGTAATGATTTATGTAATTTGACCTAAAATAAATGAGATTAAGACGAGCTTTCACTATTATTGAAGTGTATTATAATCCCGGAATTTTCATATCCTAAAACCCTAATTACTTAAAAAAAATATTAATTGTTTCGATGAAATTAATTGCATAAGAATATTCAATATAACAAACTAATAATCTATCATCTAATTATCGAAGATACATATTCTTATAAAAAAAAATTTATAATAAGTTTTTTCCTTTTATAATAATAGAAATGTCCCTCTTAAAAAAATTTATTCCAATGGTAAAATAGATTGAAAAGAGAATTTTGACTCCATATGGTACAATTTCTTATGTATTTATTTAGCTAAGAAATTTCAAAAGGTTTTATTGCTTTGTTGAATTCATTTAGCTATTTGGTACGTCATTTTGAATTGGGGCAGTGCCTCTTTGAAAATTTTGGTACTCTACAATAATGAAGCCGGTGGTTGAACCAACCAAGCTCTAAAGGAAATTCAAGCATCAGAAGGTGTGGGAAAACCATGGGCAAATGAATATAGTAGTTGAATTCAATATTAACTTACTCCCAATTTATGTGCACCAGTATCAATTGAATGCAATGGCCTTAACTGGTGATGACCAAGGTCAGTTTTCATCATGGGAAGTACTATAACAAGACGAAGATGTACCAAAAACAAAGACAAATTTTTTATTTTTTATTTTTTTTTTATAATCTGTTTTAAATTTTAAATTATTTATATACATAATAAAAAATATATTTTGTGTTTTTGGTTATTTTTAAAAAATATTTTTTGAAATAATTGAAAATATAAAAACTATTTTACAAACTTTTTATTTGGAGTATAAATCTAAAAATTATTTTTTATATTTGAGTTATCAAATAGAATTTTATTATTAAAAATAAAAATTATTTTTAAAAAGGGTAATGAAAACCCATTTTTTGAAACTGATTTAATAACGTAATGTTATTTACCGTTAAAAAAAATTGGAATCAAATAAAGCAATAGGCTTGTGTGGAGCCTGAACTTGAAAACAGATAAAAAAACATAAAACACTAATAAATTGGAAAATTTTTTTATGGGAAATAGTTTTCTGAAAATTTGTTTTGAAAGTATGTTATTTTCAAAAATAAGTTTTAGGCGTTTTTATTTTTTTTAGAATATTTTGCATAATATTTGAAAACATGAGAAATACTTTATCAACTTTTACGTTGCACTGAACTGTACAATACCTTAGTGGAACATAGAGAAAATTTTCTTACTGAAAGTAATTGAAAACAGTTTTTTAAAACTGTTGTGAAAAAACATTTTTTGAAAACATAATGAAACGTAGGCATAATAGCTACTTTTGTTTGAATGTGATGGATGATGGAGTGTGATCTCCTCCTCCTCCTCGGCTTTATATGAGAAAAGAAAAGCTCTAACAGCGATGGAAACTCTCTGTCTCGGGATCGCCAAGGAGATAGATTTGTCTTTTACCCACACTTGTAAAGCAATTAAAAGTGAAAAATAGTGGCAGTGGTCCATTTCTTAAGGCCCCATCTTTTCCAACTTTTTCATGTTCTACTTGGAATTGTAAGAGATTCAGATATGTACCAACAATTTATATTTTATTTTTAATTTTTTGCTTCATGGCCATGGGCATCTTTTATAGAATTTGATTGGAATATGATAAGAATTTGGTTAGGTGACTTGTAAGTTGTAACCACCTCTTAACACAAGTTGGTGGTGCCATTTTAATTGCTAGATTAGAACAATTAAATAATTGTAAAAGGAAAAAATTATACCATCATTAATGTTCTAATAAGAAGATAATCTCATTGTTTTGATTTTCTTGGTATGGTATTGGTTCTTGTAAGATTAAATTTGTAAGTTTACGAGCTAATTCTAACTTAAAATCCATATTAAAAATAAAAGAAAATTTATAAATCAAACAAGTATGGTATTGAAGAAATCGTTAATAGTACAAATAACGTATTATTTATGTATATTTGAGTAACCCAACTCTAATATTATTTGTCATGATAGTTTTATAAATAATATTTGATAAATATTATTTATTTCGGGTTCATGATATTAATAATTTTAAATTGTATTTATTCTGAAAAACATCAATTTTTAATTTTTTAGGAATATTGGATTTTTTATTTTATTTTTTTTTTGTATTATGAACCAAAGGATGTGATAAAAAAAAATTGGGAGTTTTCTATGTTAATATCATTGAGTAAAAATTTACATAATAAGAGGGTAAATATTTTTTAAGAAAATGGTGGGAAATATGATGAGAATTTGTTATAAGAATGGGGGTAATAGCTAGGAGTGAAGAAGGGTCAACGCCTAGAAGTTAGGTTGTCTCTTCAAACCCCTCCACCCCACAAGCATTATTCTTCTCATCATTGCTGGCAACTTCCCCACTCCACCAACTGTACGGAATCTTCAAGGAAACATCAGAGGAATAATCCCTGCAAGATTTTTAATCCCAACCACAATATTGAGTTCATGTTTATCTAACACAGACCTCTTTGAATAATTGAGCATCAAACGGGCATTACAAATTTGGAATATTTATCTACCCTGCTGTACTATTCGATTAAGTTATAACTCCACTACCTCCTTAAACAAATACAATTTAAATCTTGTTTTTAGCTTCTAATCATATGATCACGTTACATTTTGACTATAAATAGCACTTTAAATGATTTCATATTAGTAGCCTTTGCATGACATGTTGGTTACTTAGTACTGTTGTATTCGTAGGTCATTATTAAGTCTAATACCGACGAACCCATACTTGAGCATGTTTAATTTAAAACTAGTTCTCATCGATTATAAATCATTATATCTCGAACATTTCACTTAAGTTCTAAATGGTAAACTTAAAAATTTATTGGAACTTCACTCGTATCATTATTTTATATTCTAGAACTCAAATTTTGTCATCATGGTAATTCGAACATTATTTCAGAACTAGGTTATGTAACGAGATTTTAAATAACATTATTCGATATATATCGAAACTAGACTATTTATTAAGAGTGTATCATAATTATCATGATAATAATATAATTATTTTGTTTGGTTAGGTTATTCAATCATCATGCCCGTGTTGATAAAGATTCCTGGACTTTTCTCCTGCTTTTATCTAAAATTTAGATGATCCCAAAACTTGGAATTCTAAGGGTTAATGTCCTATATTTTAAAGGGATGTCTTTCAATCCATAGCAGGCTTATAGTTCCCCAAGTTTGAACATGGTTCTATTAAAGTTTAAGGATGATTTGCCAACACATCTAAAAGTATTTTCATTTGGGTAGCCTTTAGTTAGGAATGAGTAAAAGCAAACCATGGTAGTCATGGTCACATTTTTTTTTTTTAATTTTACTTGAGGGGCACTATACTTGCCCTTTGTGCCAAAGCTTCGGCCAATTTTGTGAAGAATATTTAAAATAGATAGCTTTTTTACTTTTTAATTTGGATAAAGATAAAAAATATTGTAAGATTTTTTATAAGCTTGTATGATATGTTTGAGGGAGAAATGTGGGAGAGGAGCAAAAATATTGGAATAGGGAGGTTTTCAAACTTTTCATTCCTATATATTTTTATTTAAAAATAAATAAATTTCTTTCAACATTCCAAATGTTTTATGGAACTTAGAAAAGGCTTTTAGGTGTAATTGAAAAAAAAAATTATTTTCTCCCAAAACTTTACACTTTTGAGATTTTCCTTAATTTCTTTTTCTTTCCCATTAAGGTTTCTACCAAATGGAAAGATGAATTGTTATAAAGATAAATTTAGCTTTCCTTTGCTTTCCCACTCTTTCTTGAGTTCCAAACAGAGTCCAGCGGTCAATAGCATCTAGGCATCCCTTTGCGTTGGAGGGAGAGGTCCCAAAATTTAACCAGTGTGCACTTTACTTGGTCTTTGAAGGGGTTGGAATTGGAGATAGATGCTATAACGCTATCTCCAAGTAAGGACCAATCCAGTTCTTGTGAAAGAAAGCAAAAGCTCTCACTTTCTCTATTCCCATGGGCGAAGATCTGCCTTTCTCTTTACCATCACCCTCACATTTTGCTTCTGATTACGATCTCGAATCTTCATTTTCCCTTCTTCTCTTTCCTTTTCCCCCTTTTTTTTTCGCCTACTTGTAATCAAAATCATCTGATCATCACCCCTCGGTTCATGCTTTTCAGAGTTTTCGCCATCACTCTCTTCTCTCCCACTTTTTTCTTCTTTTTGTTCCGTTTGCAAAAAATAAAATAAAAAAACTGTCTAGAAACTGAAAGCAAGAACAAACTGTACTAATTCAAAAGATGATATTCACGGAAATATATAATAACAATCTTTTTTTTTTTTTTTTTTTTGTGAAATATTTTTGGGAAACTACACAAGCAAGCCATTAGCTATGGCGCGATTAGTATCTATATGAGTGGTTTCATACACTGGAAGCTCTTCTTGATACCTGTCATTACCGATTAATGCGAGGTGATCGAGCTCGAATAGATCAGAGCTTGAACAACTTGCAGCATCATCATCTTCGTCTTCTTCGTCATAATTGACATGAAATTTATTGAAAATGTTATCGTTTTTCTTCTGATGAAAGTTTCTGTGTAATTCTCTGGCAGCTGCTTCGACTCGTCTGGTTTGGTCCTGGAATTTGAGGTCTTCTTCATTTCTTTTGGTAATTTTTCTGGATGCCGACATTTGAGTTGAGCCTTCTTCTCCATAAACGCATTTACGGCCACATGGCCGACAGTCTTCGTCCACAATAATGCTAACCGGGAAGAATCTGACTGTCCTCTTCGCGTCATTGCGGGATTTCTCCTTTACGGAAGGAGAATTCTTGTTTAAACATGATCTTGCAAATGAGGAGGCTGAAGAACAAGTTGATGGCTGCGAATTAAGCTTCCTCTCGGAACTCCAATCCTCGCAACCTCCAGCTGATGATGTGGTCTTCGTCGACTTCTTAGTGTTTCCTGCAGTGAAAAGTGAATTAAGAAACGTCGCGAGTCGGCCTCCCGGTGAGATTGGCTGCTTCACCTTCTTGAGGTTGCCATACATCTTCAAAGCTCTCGATTTCGACTTGATAATCTCTTCTTCGCTCTTTGACGGTTCTCTTGTGATCGCAGAGTGATGGCGATAGTCATCAAACATGTGAAATTCGCTCTGTCCATAGGACAAAGCCTGCTCCGACCTCTCCAAACGAGAGGTTCGAATCGGTCTAGGCCTTGGTGGCGGAGCGAAGAAGGACTTCATCGATTCCGTCTCCGACGACGAAAATCCTCCATAACTGGAATCAGAAGAGCTAGAACTCGAGCTGAAGAACAGAGGATCCTGATAGTACTGCCATTTTTTATCAATTTCCGGCAACGACCGCCGTTGATGTCGCGAAACAACCTTCTCACTACCTTTCTTCTCCATCCATTTGTCCGTCACGCCCGCTCCACGAACCCTCGCCATTTCCTCCTCTCCAACGCCTCTGCTGCCTCTCAAACTATGCTTCTTCGCCATTGTTTCTCTGTAAAAATGCAGTTCTTTGTGATCCTCGTCACCATCGGTAATCGAACGATAAATTTCATCCAGAAGACTCGAAGAGAAAGATGGATTCTTCCTCTCGTGACTGGATTTATCTTCTCTCAATGATTTTTCCCACTTGTTCATCTCCGAATGAGATCAATTCCAAAAATAAATAAAAATCAAAAGTAAGCAATAAATCGGAAACTAGATCAACTTGCTTGAAATTGAAGAAAGATTGAATACAGGGAAGTGAGAAAGAAAGCAGAAAGAGAGTAATGAGAGCAAAACTACACGCCTTGAACGTGAAGCTTGAAGAGAAGGGAAACGACTGGAGAAGCTTTATAACGGGAACTTGCGCGTGCATGTCCCTCCTCATAGGAGCCGCTGACAGCGTGGCATTTGATGACTTGGCATCCGACTGACCTTTTCAATTCCGAAATTACCCCTCCTTTAACGGGCAAATGACATCATGTATCCTTTACGCGTTCACCTCCCGAATTCGAATTTGAAGCCTTTGATGGTGTGAACGTATGGGTGATGCTAGTGTATGGTAAAGTGTATAAAAAGTACTGTGCACAACAGTGTTATCGTCAAATGTTGACCGTCCTTTAGAGCAGAACTATCTGAGGGGTCCACCTGCTGATGTGGGGCAGGATCCAGTGTATCGCTACTCATTTTAGCTGCTGTGTTCGTACCTTCTTTTGGAAAGAAAAGCAAAGGAATGTGAACAGATGAAGTGAATTTAGGTGAATTATTAATTCTAAAGGCTGGCTGAACTGGAATTTCTGATCCAATGTGGAGATGACCATCATTTTATCCTATACCCCCCATAGACCCATCATTCATCTTGGCCATTCATCACATCTGCCTTCAAGATTGACTTTCAGATGGACGGCCCGAGATTTTTATTACATAAAATAATAATAATAATACTTTATAGGTTGTGAAATACTAATGAGCTGTCAAAATTATAATATACGTATTAAAGGATAACATAATAAGGCCAAGACATAATAATAAATTTGAAAAGGGCAAAAAGGAATAAGATTCTTTTCTTTTCTTTTTAATCTTGTTAGTATTCTATTTTTGGTTATGGGAAATAATTTTTGTTTTTATAATATGGTTTTGCTTTGATTTATTTTGTTGCACCTATTCATATGGTAACGCAGCCAAATCAAATCATTATAAGCTGTCATTTAAATTGAAAATTATACATTTCATGCTAGGAATCAAAACATGGATTATTGTGCAATGTACAATTAATTATAAACATTGCACATGCATGTTTGACCCACTATAAAGAGGATATTGAGTGACTCCACGGGTGTGAATTTGGACAATTTTAATTAAAATAAAAATATTTTTAAAAAACGTTTTCAATCTTCCAAGTCACGAAATGATTGGAATACAAAAATTAATTTATTATAAAATTTTATAATATATTACATCAAATTTTTACATACTGTCAAATTATTTGGATACTTATCATAGTAACCATATTTTTTATACTTTAATCACATTTTTCGTACTTTTAATTTTATATGTAGTGATTCTCATGGTAAAATTTGAGGGTTTGAATTTCAAAATGGTAAAAACTATATGGTAAATATTAATGATGAGAAAATAATTAGAGGAGCCTTGAAGATTACCTTTAATCATAAAAGATTAAGGGGGGAGCGTGCAAAAATTTACCATTTAACCTCTCTCAAAGGTAATTAATGGTCCTCAAGTTTGACACTAGGGAATTTTACCGTTTGTATTTTGACTTTTGGGATTTCAAAACCATGAAACAAAAAGAGAAGACTCATGAATGCAAAAGAAAATGGGTAAGTGGATAGAGATGAAGTTTAATAATGGAAACTAGGATTTAATCATGGGAAATTTATTGGAGGAGCTCGAAGGCCATTAATTATTATGGAAGATTATCATTTTTTTTAATCATACCAACCCACTTAATCAATTTGATTTCAAGTTTATCCATCTCATCTTAAATGTGGAGGTTTTAATTAAGCCCTCATCAATGCCATATTAAAAGTCACCAAATACATAATAATAATAATAATAATAATAATAAATCATATCAAACCCAAGGCCTAATGGAAGCCATGTGTCAATGTATATAAGGTCATTTTTATTATGTAACTTGATAATCAATTATTAAAATCAGTCAAATCGATTTTTTATCTTATCTTTCTTATTCTAAGTTATGTGTTTTGAGCATATTTTGCTAATTCACATATAAATAAGTTATTCAACAAAATTGATAATGAATATCAAGTTTCACATATAGCTTTCTTTAGATTTTCAGCTAAGCTTGATAAAAGAAAAAAAAATCTTATAGAATAAGACTATAATATTAGGATTAACTATCAATTTGACCAAAAATTTTGAATTGTTGGACAATAACCCGACCCTGAGTATCAAGTCAATTTCGATTAAAGCCTCCAATAAAATTGACAAATAAAGAAAGCTCGGGAAGAGTTGTGAAAGAATGATAATAGAATATATCAATTCTATAAACCAAACCTAATTGTTAATTCAAGGTTTGATTCTCAAAGCATTTAGAAAACTTAATGCTCACATTAAGATAAGTTGAAAAGGATGCCTTGGAGTGAAGCCAATACCCAACAAACCCTACCTTTGCATATGGGGGGTGCAAGGATGCTAGGGATTTGCCCCCATAATCCTTGCCAATGTCACATGGCTTCCTCCAATTTGTTCTCATCATGCTTATACTTCACTGGACATCACTTATTATACCATTACTCACACATCACCTTCTTTGCTCCCTCTCTAGTGCTGATAAAAATAAGTTGACATTGAAAGCTCATTCATCTTCTCTCCATCATTGCCTTCTCAACCTACTTTGGTCTTGGAGGTAATATTAGGGTTCAAGCAATGTGGGTTCTACCTTATACCAATATGTAGACAAATGATTTATGTACTTTCACATATTTGATATTGATCGATCTTTAGGAGATTGATATTCAAGTAGGGTCTATTCATCCAAATGCATTTAAAGTTTGAAACCGATGTATCTAGCTAAGAATTTTGATTTCTTTAGAGATCTTGAATGATATTTATTTGTTTTCATCCTTTTGTAATGATACAATATAAATTGAATGTATCTAACTAAAAATTTGGTGTTCAAATGATATTTTTTGTCGTTATGTGTAATTAAACTTGTAATGTCTACTTCATACTAGTATAATGTTGTATATTTGATTCCAAGAAAGCATTAAAAGAAATGTGAAGGACAAATTTTATTATTTTAGGTTTATCACAAAAAATATAAAAGAAAATAAAAAATAATTAAAATTTGTTTAAAAATTATATATTTTTAATATTTTTATAGAAAAATAAAATTTTATATTATTAATCTTTGTATAGAAAAAGAAAAACAAGTGAAATCACTTTATAGAAATATCTAAAAATAATTCATTACCATTAAACATTCATTTTTTCTTTATATATTATTTCCCTCAATTTTTGGGGAATTAAACATACCCTAAAAATTGAAATATTTCTCATTAAAATATTTTAATTTAGAAATTGTTTTAGCACATTTAATTTACTAAATATGCATTATAAATAATAATAATAATAAATATTCAAGGAGCATGTCATAAATAAATAAATAATCGTACACTTCCCAAGAAATTACTTTGAATATTCCAAAAAAAAAAAACATTATATTGTTTTTAATCTTTCCCACTTGTAAATACAACTAAATTTCTTTTATTATTTACCCTTTGATTACAATAATGTACGGACACTATTAATTGTGTTGGGTCCCACGTGAATGGAACAACAGCTAATCTATATCGAGACTTGCACGAGGGCCAATAATGAACGGTGATCTTCGTCACGCGCATCCCATTCTTATGGGCCCCGCGTTCCACTGAGGGCGGGACCACAGTCCGCCACGTGAACAGTCACACTCCATGCTTCTGAGTTTTGTGACATGCACCTGTGACACGTGCGTTTAGTGGGTCTCAATGCCCACGTCATACCATCATATAACTCGCGTTTCGGAAACAATTGATCCAATTGTCATGTGACGCGTCCAAAAGTTTATATCCATATTTGTGTTCCATATTCTTGTTTTACATATATTTTACGCACATTTGGAAAATATTTGATATATTATAAAAATTAATATAAAAAAAATCAGTTGTTATTACAAGATTTTTAAAAAATGATTTATAAAAACTTTCCGTAGCCAAATATAAGCTTAAGTCTTTTTCTTCTTTAAATTGAGAGAGGGCACGTGCTTGCCAGGTGCCAAACTATACATAGCTGATGCTCGTTTTCCGGGGAACGAACGCAACTAATTGAAGCGGTGTCGTTTGACTACGTAGCCATATCCAACGACGTCGTTTTCGTTGTCGCTGGTTGTGTTTCCTTGTCTCCGGCGATCCCTGTCCCAGTCCCATGCATCTCCTCAAGCGGCGTGGCACGTGATAAAAGCATGGGTACTCACCTGAATGCCACCTCATCATTGACCAGTGTAACATCATTCATGCTCCACGTCATCGTCCACTGGGATTTTCCACCTCCTCTTAACAAATAATATCTAATACTTTATTAGTTTTTTTTTAACTAAAATCAGAAGAAAAATATCTCACTATTATTATTATTATTATTTAAAAAAAGATCATTTTACTTGACATATTTTTCACTTGATATTTCAAAAGTGTTATAAAAAAAATGAATGGAGAGTTGTAAAATTAAAATTTGAGGAAAAGGAAAAAAAAAGAAAATATTTTAATATTTTTTGTTTTATTTTTCATAGTATGTATTTACTTTGTTTCTCCTATTCAAATATAAAATAATCATTTTTATTTCTATGGAAAAAATGAGAGAAAAAAATAAAAGGGAAAATTAGAATAAAAGAAAAAATTGAAGAAAAATAAGAAATATATTTAAAATAAATAAATTATTATTGTATATTTTTTAACTCATTTTGTTTATTTGAACTCTTTTATAAAAATGATAAATAATTAAAAAGTAAATAAAATTTTAATTAATTTTAATTGTATTTCATTTTTTTTACAGTAAAATTAGAAATATTTTTTTTATAGATTTAATAATAATAATAATAATTTCTTATATTTGAATGTAATTTCAAAAAAAAAATTGCTAAGAAAAAAAGGGAAAATGCTAAGAATTTTATTTTTCTATTTTCCTTGAAAAATAGTATACAAATAAAATTTGGAAAAAAATGTATTCCTCATAAATTCAATTTGTTATGTTATAATTTCTTTTTAAAATCTAAATTTGTAAAAATTAAGTTAAGAATGTATCTTAAATGGACTAACCCATGTCTCCACGATGCTTAAAATTTATGAAATAGTGTGTCAAATTGCTCTTCCTACACACTTAGGATGTAAACATGATCAGACATCAAACAGGCATGGGACTTCTCAATTAGGAAAGCGGATGAAAATTTTGAGGAGTAAAATATTTTTGGGCATCATAAAGAAAATTGTATTGAAGTTATTTAATGAAACTTGATGGTATGTTTATTGAATGAAAAGTAAAAAGACTTTGTTAATGGTTGTGTGGATGGGGGGGGGGGGGAGGAGTGTCGGTTGATATAGGTATAACAAATGCTTTCACTTTCCACTAAAAGCATGGTATGCAATTGATCAATGCTTTAACAAAGAGTGGCTATTAAATTCATCTCTCTCCGAAAGTCATGTATGCCTTCAACCACCACAACAAAGACCCTGCAAATCAGCCCTTGTGCATGCCACCAACCCATGGTGGATCGAGTCTTCATTGGATATGTTTCATTAGCTAGGATGTAAAGTTGGGAGAGAGAGAAGGCATCTAAGGGTGAGGATTTAAAGGAGATGGATAGGGATGACAATAGGCTCATAAGCCTACATGTGGGAGGGAGAGAGGATCGGGACACGGACAGTGACTGTTGAGAAAGAGAGAGAGGGAGAGAGAGAGAAAGGGAGGGAGAGAGATAGAGAGAGAGAGAGAGGGAGAGAGAGAAAGAGAGGCATGTAGTGGTGGAGATCCCAAGAAGAAGAGGGTTGTTGAAGAGATGATGTGAGCAGTGGTCTTCTCTTCTCCACAAAAGCATGCACCACCACCCATATTCCCTTCTCAGTGACAGTGATCTTCGCTGATCAGCATCTGCTTTCTTCTCTTTTCCTCCCTAACCTGACAAACCACCCTCTCTTATGTTTTTGTCTCTACCTTTGCTTGGTGCCACCACGTGCGCTTGCATGCTACTTTGTTGCTTTCATGGCATGCACTCTCTATCCTCCTTTAATTCCCTCCCTTTGGACTAACTTGAAATTAAACACTTCCTCTTCCTCTCCACCAAAAGTAATTTTTTTTTTGTTTTAAATTTCCACAATATCCAATATTTATACCACTTATTGAATTTATGTAAACTTGAACTCTATTTTTGAAAACAGTTTTGAGTTTTCTATTGAAAATTATTATTTTTTCTTTAAAATAGAAAATACCTTTATAATTTAAAAAACATGTTTAATAATTTTTCTATTTAAAAAGATTATTTTAAAAGCAAGTCATTTTTTATGGATAAAATTAAGATATTTTTATATGATGTTTGGAGCAATAGCAAAATAAATGTGAATATTTAAAAAAAAATTGTATTATATGTAACAATATATTCATCAAGAATAATTAAACTTTTTTTTTTTATATTTAAGTTTTAAAATAAAATTTTATTTTTAAATATAATTAAAAATTATTTTTAAAATTATTATCAAACAGCGCCCAAACCTTTCATAATTATTATTATTATTATTATTTGTATTTGGTCATAGTTTTATTTTATATGCATGGAAGTCAAATTAGAGAGAGTATTCAAAAAGATTAAAAAAAAAAAAAGCAATTTGATGTTTGAGTTTATTTTAACGATATTTCTCACTTGAATAAGAAAATTCAAAATGATGATAAAAGTTGACATTGAGTGCCAAAGATGAGTTAATTTTTTTTAATGAAATTCGAAAATACTGATGAAGAGATGTTATTAGAAGAAGAAAAAAAAAAAAAAAAAAAAGAGAAAAAAAAGAGCAAGAGTTTTAATGGTGGGGAAGGCATGGTTGTTTGACACAAGGCAAGAACGTGAGGGAGTGGAGGTCATCTTCTTCTTCAATACTCCTGTCTCTAGATGGGGCAAGGTAGCTGTTGGGCAGAGGAGCATATGCATCTCGCATTTATCGGACCCACTGTTTCGTTCTTATCTCCACCATTCCTGAGTTTTCTACTTTGGGAAAATGAAGTAAAAAGAACGGGGGAGCCAAGAAGAAGGTAAAATAAAATAAAAGGGAAAACTGATAAAAAGGGACAAAAAGACCCTCAATATTGTAAAACTAACCCCCCACTTTTAATAGCCTCCAAAATGACCCGATCTGGACAAAAATACCCCTCAGCTACATCAACTCTTTTTTCCCTCCCATTCTAATTTTATTTCCCTCCATTCACCTAT
The DNA here is from genome assembly GCF_030704535.1 of Vitis vinifera. Taxonomy (NCBI): domain Eukaryota; kingdom Viridiplantae; phylum Streptophyta; class Magnoliopsida; order Vitales; family Vitaceae; genus Vitis; species Vitis vinifera. The sequence continues at coordinate 1,327,973 of NC_081808.1, read as the reverse complement.
TTTTTATTATTTCTTCCACTTTCTCCTTTTTTTCATTTTCTCCTGTTATTCCGTTTCTCTCTTTTCAGTGCATTTCTTCAAGTCTCACACAGTTTCTCTTCGGATTTCTTCAACTTAAAGCGCTTTAAGTTGTGGTTGGATAAACAGTGTACGTTTATTTTTATTTTTCCATATTTTTTTCTTTCATGTTTTATTTATTGAATATTTTCAAATATTTAATGAGATGTAGTAAATATTTAAATAAGTTTGAAATTGTTATAATTTTTTTAATATCATTTACAGCCATGAAAAAATGGATTAAAAGAAGGAAATCATCAGCTTAAAAAGTGTAGTGTGGAGAAACATTGTCTATATGAAAAAATCAAATGATGGTAAGTAATAAAACTTGTGGAATTTTATGATGGTTTTGGTATTGTTTGCATATTTGTTTTTTATATAGATGTAAATATGTGTGAGTAGGGTTTTGATATAATATATAAAGTTATCTTTTTTAGTTATATATCAAAATCTTACGGATATTAAGTTAAACTTGACGTAAATTAAGATTGTATATAGTTATTTTATAATAACATTATATTATTGTTATTTTATTTAATTATACTCAATTTGAGTTGAATCATTTGCAAATTACCCTTGACATTAAATGAATTATAACATAACCAATCTTTTAGTAAATAAATATATTTTTATTGTTTAAAATAGTTTAGAGTTACAATGTTTGAATTTATTTAATAACTATATACATTATATTTCTTTAGCATTATTGGTATTATTTGAGGTAGTAAAGATGATTAATAATGTTATTTATTAAAAAAATAAATATGTGTAATGAAATAATATGTATTTAATAATGAATGAGTTTTTTAAAATTAATACCTACTTATTGGTGCTAATGCTATGATGTAACTAAAAAATATTCTAATATTGTTTGTTGATGCCACTAATTGAATTATTTTGTTATTTTAGTGGTTGATGAAGTAGGAATAATGCTTTTATATGAAGGAGAATGGGTACGAGATGGAAATGTTTTCTATTTCGAAGGAAGTAAAGGTAAAGGCATTGAGATCCCGAAAACTATATCATATAAAGAGTTATTAGGGGTTGTCCATCAAATTCTGAAGCTAGATCTAACAAATTGTTTTCTTTCAATGAAGTATGTATTCAATGCCAACATACCCACAAGTCTTATACAACTAATTGATGATGGGGATGTGAAATTCTTTATTGATTTAAATTGTACAAATGGTAAGCTGTCTGTTCCATTGTGCATCATAGTTGAAAAGAGAATTGATAATCACAATTAGAAATCAATTTGCAATTTTTATTTTGAATGTCATATGCCTTCTGAGATTGATAAAGAATTGAATGGAGACTCAATGTTGATGCAAAAAAGTAGACACATTCATTGTGATTCAGTTGAAACTCTTACTATTGATGGTGAAAATGGACCAAGATTTCAAAATGAGTCACTTGAAGGGTATAAAGTTCATGATTGGAACATGAATGAGACTGCAATTAATGAGGAGGATTATAGGATGAATACTAACCCTACTAGTGATAAGCAAGTGACCCAAATTGGCTCATACAGAACTAGTTCAACTCAGAGTGCAGAAATCTTGACCATGATTGATACAAATGATGGTTTCATACATGACAATCCCACTATAATCGAAGATGTAGTAAATGAAAGACAAAACATGATGCAACAACCTATAGTTAGTGGAATTAGTGATGACCATCTAGAAGAGCACCAAATACACTCAAATAAGAAAGAATTATAAAGGAAGTTGTATATGATGGCTCTGAAAAGGAAGTTTGAGTTCAAAACAACTAAATCCACTACTAAGTTATTGCTTGTTGAATGTTTTGATAAAGAATGCAAGTGGCGAGTTCGTGCTACCAAGTTGGGGATTTCCAATATGTTTCAAATAATGAAATTCTATTCAACACACACTTGTCGGTTAGGTATGATGTCTCGTGACAATCGACATGCAAGTAGTTGGTTGATTGGTGAGAGTATAAAAGAAACATATCAAGGGGTTGGTTGTGAATTTTGACCAAAAGACATTGTAGCAGACATTCGAAAGCAGTATGGTGTTCAAATCAGTTATGATAAGGCGTGGAGAGCCAAATAACTTGCTCTAGGTTCTATTAGGGGATCACCTGAGGAGTCTTATAACACTTTATCATCCTATTGCTATGTTTTAGAGCAAAAAAATCTTGGTATCATTACTGATATAGTTACTGATTGTGATAATCAATTCAAATACTTTTTTATGTCGATTGGTGCATCTCTTGTTGGGTTTCACACATCAATAAGGCATGTGATTGCAGTTGATGGGACATTTTTGAAAGCAAAGTACTTAGGGACTTTATTTATTGCAGCGTGTAAAGATGGCAACAATCAGATATACCATTTAGCCTTTGGGATTGGTGATTCAGAAAATGATGCCTCATGGGAGTGGTTTTTACAAAAACTGCATGATGCACTTGGACACATTGATGATTTGTTTGTGATATCAGATCGACATGGTAGCATTGAAAAAGCAGTACATAAAGTATTTCCCCATGCGAGGCATGGTGTCTGCACTTATCACGTTGGACAAAATTTGAAGACAAAGTTCAAGAATCCTGCAATTCATAAGTTGTTCCATGATGCTGCCCATGCTTATCATGTTTCAGAGTTTAATTTTATATTTGGGCAACTAGAGATGATTGACCCAAGAGCAGCAAGATATTTGATGGATATAGGTGTTGATCGATAGGCACGTTCATATTTTACCGAAAAAAGATATAATATCATGACGACAGGGATCGTTGAAAGCCTTAATGTTGTGTTGAAAAATGCTAGAGATCTTCCAGTTTTGCAATTGGTTGAAGAATTGAGAAACTTACTTCAAAAATGGTTTGTGACTCGTCAACAACAAGCAATGTCAATGTCAACTGAACTTACCATGTGGGCTGATGGAGAACTTCATTCGAGGTATAATATGTCAGCAACATATCTAGTGGAACCTATCAACTCCAAGGAGTGTAATGTTAACTATGCTGGCATTAGTGCTCAAGTGAATTTAGACACTCGTTCATGCACATGTCGACAATTTGATCTTGATCATATTCCATGTGCACATGCTATTGCTGCTTGTAGATTTTACAACATTTCATGTTACACTTTGTGCTCCAAGTATTTTACTACTAAAGCATTGTTATCTTCATATTCAGAATGTATTTATCCAACTGGAAATGAAATAGATTGGGTAGTACCTAATCATATTCGTGACAAAGTTGTGTTACCACCTAAAACGAGACGTCCAATAGGAAGACCAAGGAAAGTAAGAATTTCTTCTGGTGGAGAGGGCAAGCACACATCTCGTTGTAGTCGATGTGGTCAATATGGGCATAATCGGAAAACATGCAAACGACCAATCCCTTGATATCATGATAGCTTTGGCACTCTATGAACTTACATGGAATGAAAATTGTAATAGTGAGCTTTTTTGTTTTTTTGGTACCCATGTGAACGGAAATGTAAGTTACTTTTTTTTGTATAAGGTGATAGGATAAGCACATAGATGAATATTGTAATAATGATCCCCTTTTTTTGCATACCCATAGAAATGGAGATATTTGTTACTTTTATACATATATGTTATGATGAGTTATGTATAAAGTATGAATGAAAATTACATTTTTATTCTCAAACTATGGACTCAACTATTCTCACGTTTATTGAGAAGGAACTTGATAATAGTTAAGTTTAGGTTTTGTCTGAAGACTATAGACTTAACTACCTTCAAGTTTGTACATAAAACAACTTGACAATGGTTAAGTTCAGGTTTTGTCTAAAGACCGTTGACTTAACTGCCTTCAAGTTGGTACATAAAACAACTTGACAATAGTTAAGTTCATGTTTTGTCTAAAGACTGTGGACTTAACTACCTTCAAGTTTATACATAAAACAACTTTACAATAGTTAAGTTCAGGTTTTGTTTAAAGACCGTGAACTTAACTACCTTCAAGTTTGTACATAAAACAACTTGACAATAGTTAAGTTCAGGTTTTGTCTGAAGACTGTGAACTTAACTACTTTCAAGTTTGTTCATAAAACAACTTGACAATAGTTAAGTTCAAGTTTTGTCTGAAGACTGTGGACTTAACTACCTTCAAATTTGTTCATAAAATAACTTGATAATAGTTAAGTTCAAGTTAAAATGGCAACTGTAGACACAACTTCCTATGAGTTTATAGAAGATCAACTTGATATCTGTTAAGTCCAGATTAAATATGTTATTCTAGAATAGATTTCGACTTAATATCTGTCAAATTTGTTCACAGTTAACTTGATAGTAGTTAAGTTCAGGTGTTCTATTAAGACTGTGGACTTAACTACCTTCAAGTTTGTACACATAACAACTTGACAACATTCAAGTTTAGTTTAAAAGGCCAATTGTATACATAACTATCGAACAACATTCATCAAAATATCCAAATAGATATATCAACCTGTCCAACTACATTTATTAAAATGTCTAACTACATATATGAAGCTATCCAATTACATATAACAAACCATCCAACTACATTATCAAAATGTGAAATATCAACATGAATTCATTACATAGGCAAGTATTTCATATAAAATAACTCTGTTGCAATCTTTTCCCGAAACCAGTCCATTCGAGCACTTGTTAATGACTTCAATGGATGGTTGTGCATTAAGTATTCAACATATTTGATAACAAACATGCCACAATCACCACTACATGGTACACAGATAATCAATGTTAGGGATATTATTAAGGATTAAGTGTATAAGTTATGAAAGTAAATTTAAGATCACTTACTCATTTTCCTGTTGAGGAATATCTTACAGTCGTTCAATTTCCCATTCCTGGTAGTTAACTTTTGTGTCACCATGAAACCCATAATATGCTATTGCATTCAATATATGCGGCAACAATTTGGCTAATGGTTTAATGGCAACTTGCAATCTTGCATTATTATTGATGCCCATCAATAAGTCATATACATATATAATCCTTCGATGAAGGTGGACAACTCCTAATACCCATTTTGAAATTGCAACCTGTTGACAATGAACTTGATAGCAGTTAAGTTCAATTTTTTCTTAACATATATATTTAAATCAAAATTCTAAATATTTGGATAAAATAATTTTATAAAAATTATATTCAAATACGTTATAAATTCATAACAAATAACTTCATTACACAAAATTTCAAAACCTTTTGATGGTAAACTTGATAGTAGTTAAGTTTAGTTTTTTCTAATCATTCAAATATTGCTTTAAACCTTGGACTATAACCTCACTGAGAAAATTTTCAACAATTACATTATCAATTCATGAAAAATAAATTCATAAAAAAAAAGGATAATCGATTAAAAATGATAAAATTAAAAATCAAAATTTCAAGTAGAAAATTAATGCTTACTGAATCAGTTGATTTCTTCTCATTTTTTGATGACGATGACGAGGTTTCAAAACCTGGCTTTCTTTCACTTATCTTTTTTCCCAAAATTTTATACCTCTTTTGTTTCGTATTTTTCATCACCGAATTTTTTTCTTCCTCCATTTTCATGAACTGAATCAACACACAATATCAGAAAGATGAAAAATAGGGTTTGATTGAAAAAAAAAAAAATGAACCAAAATAAGACACTTAGGGTTTTTTCTCATTTCATGGATGAAGATTCATATGTACAGTTCAAAAAACTAAAATCAAAGAATGAAATAGTGAAACTTACTTTCTGTTTTTACTTTGTGTTGTGTTGCCTTTTTGTTTTCTTGCAATAAACGGAAAAATCCTTCGTGATTTGTTTCTCGCAAGTTAACAGATGGAACAAATGGGTTTGCAGGGTAAGGAAGAGACACAACATAAGGGAAAATTGGAGTTGGAGGGAAAATGGGCTGAAAAGATAGTTGAGGGGGTATTTTTGTCCAAATTGGGTCATTTTTGAGACTTAAATAAGTGAGGGGTTAGTTCTGCAATATTGAGGGATATTTGTCCCTTTTAATCGGTTATCCCAAAATAAAATTACTTTTTATAACAATTTTAAAAAACGATTCTTAACAACTGTAATGTTTTGTAAAATAAAAATCAATTTAAAATCTTATCATATTTCTTTATGCTTTTAAATATTTTTTTTACATGTAATATTTTATTTTTAATTATTCTTTATATTTATATAATTATTTTTTAACTTAATTCTAAAAAAATAAATAAAAATTCCCTATTTTATGTTTTTAATAACAAAAAAACCATTTTATACTTTTTAATTATTAAACATGTTTTCTTTTTTTCTTTTTTTAATTTTTTTTTGCCTTAGATAACATAAAATAGTTTTAGAAAACACTTTCCCACATAAAATCTTAATTTAATTATGTTTTTAATAATAATTTTTAAAAATTAAAGAAAAAAAATCCATTTAGCATTTTAAATATTAAAAAGTATGTTTTATTTATTTATTTTTTATGATGGTATTACATTTATCTTCGATATAGAAACATTTAAAGTACTTTTCATATTTTCAATTAGTATCTATAAAAAAATCATTGAAAGTATTTAAAATTTATTTTCAAAACCAATATTTAAAAAATCGTTTTAGATTAAAAATTTGCCAAATATGTTTGTTAAGTTAAAACATTATTTTCAAAAACAATTATTTGATGAAAACAAAAACATATTTTAGGAAATATTTCCTTAAACAATTTTCAAAAGGTGTTAAATTGTTCTCAGTACTACAAAAAATGAATCAAACCCCATTTTCCCTTTTTCTTTTTTATTTTATTTTTCTCTAATTTCTATTATTAATTTTTTCTTGTATAAAGAGGCATTTATCCCAACAAACGACAAAGAAAACAGATCAAACCTAATTATACGGTGAATTTCACCTATTAAAATTAGGGATTTATTAACATTTTCCATCTGGGCATCTTGATATATTCAAACCAGATATTAATCATAATTGGACCTTGAAAACCATATGTCTCCAACAACTCAAACATGATCAACATCAATATAATATAGACCCAAGTAGATCTACTCCACATTTCACAATTTTCTTGTCCATCTCCATATGGCTGGTAGTATGAACTGCGACTTAGGGCAGTAATGTTTCTAGTTACAGAGTCTCTAGCTACTGATGGGATTAAATACCAACCCTACTGTTTGGCTCTGTTTGTCTTGATAGAAAGTGAATCAAGGAAAATGATTCTGTTGATGATGCTGGGTAAGGGATATGACACAAAAAAACGCTTCAATAATGCAATGGTGGTGATACATGCATATCGGCAGTTTCCTAGAAAAATTCCAACCAGAAAAAGAGTAAAACCATTGCCTTAATTTTAGAGAAATGGGGGCTGAAGATACAAGGTCTAGGGAATTATTTAGTACTTCATGTCACCAACCCTAGACATAAGATATATGCAAGGTTTGGACAGGCATAAATATCCTTTCTCCAAGAATGTCTTTCATGCACCATAAGAGTATTCTAGTGTTCCTTACATGGTTTATTGAGAATCCAACCTCTGAACATCTACCAATTGGTAAAGATCACCCCGCCGTTGATTCAGTAATGGGAGGTTCGTCCTGAGTACAAGAGATAAAAGTAAAATCAACATTAATCAGTAGAGCTAAAAGACACTAAGAAACAGAAACTATGTTTGGGGTTGGTGGGCATATCACCTCCTGAGCTCAATTAGAGAATAATCAATCTCTGATATGATTATTGCTTCCTCATGTTCTGTGGTAGCCAAAACTTCTCCAAACTGCCAAATTCATGGTTGTAGTAAGAACATTGTTTGGAGAAACTTATACTTTAAAAGCTTTAGGCTATGTTTGGTTCCCGAAAAATTTGAAGGAAAATAAGGGAAAGAAAATAGAGAGGAAAAGTAGAAGGAAAAAAAAATTGAAGTAAAATAAAAAAAAAAATTTAAGTTGATAAGTTATTTCTATGTGCAATTTCAAACTCATTTCACTTATTTTAACTTTTCCATGCAAAGATTAAATAATATGAAAACGCATAAGTTTTAAACAAATTTAATTATATTTGATTTTCTTTTGCATTTTTCATGGCACAATCACACATAAGAACATCATTTTCCTTAACATTTCTTTTCTTTCCTTGCTACTTTCCAGGACCAAACATAAACTTAATGACTACCAAAATGACTGCCTAGCTTTCCAATTTGAAAAGGGCCTGAAAAACTTCAGATACACAATCCACAAATCAACAATGATACATCTAAAGTTTACCAACAGCATATAAGAAAAGCTAAACATAAGCATCCACTTACTGGTCCAACAAGAGTCGAGTGGCCCCAAGCCACATAACCAGCACCAGCATCTCGAGCAGGTGAACAAGTCGCTACATATAGCTGTCATTTGGAATTTGGCACAAAATAAGCACCAAAGAGAAACTTCTCAGGGGTATTAGATGCAGAATACCAATTAACAAAAATAGACAGCATCAAGTTCTAAGGGAACATTTGGGTGTATTACTGTCTGTCTTGTCAAAATATTGGTGGTGCTTCAGTTACTAACTTACTAGTGAAGTAGAATTAAAAGATGCCTTGAGAAAAATAACTTGGAACACATCAAGAAATGCACATCTGGTACAATTTTAATCCCTTGGAATCTCTTTTTATTTATTTATTAAGGGGTAGTTAAAGTCCTTAAGAATTGACAGTCAGGATACCACATAGCTAAACCACTTCACCATTTTCTTACAATTGGGAACTTCTAAGCAAAAAATAAATTGGCAGGCTGAAATCAAGACGAGAACAAAATTTAGTCTTTCACTGGTTCTAGATGGAGGCCCAGAAACTCAGCTATGAAGGATAGATAAAGGACTTAATTAGAACTAATTTCCATTTAAAAATTGACTACAAAAAGCGAAGAGCTCTTGATGATCCAGAAATTCATTCTAAGATCTAACTATTTAACGACACAACTGAGAGTTTAATTTCTTCTTTTATTGATACCACTGTTCTTCTTTGTCAGCCTTCCACTTCACCTTATGCTAAGATCTAGTTTTGGATAAAGTCAAAAAATCATGAAGTTGGAATATGTTGGTTATATAAAGGAATAAATTTTAGGGAAGGAGATTTGATGGAACATGTTACATGAAAGGACTTTCCCCATTCAAATTACAAGAATCTTGTACCACAATGATAAAACTTTTTATTGTTTATATTATAAACCAAGTCATTCCATTCATCACAAACTTCTACAACAAACATAAGATAGAAACAGAGCACTTCTGGCTGTTGAATATTAAAGGAAATGATTGGAACAGTATAGGAGAGAAACATGATGAACAGACATTGGTACAAGTCCATGTGGAACTAGTAACTGTCTATGATTTTACAATATTTTGCAGATTAGCATTAAATCTTTCAGGAGACTTCCATTTGCATCAGTGAAATGATTTAAACATGACTAGAAACACAAACTTCCAAAACTAGTTAAAAGAAGACCTTGGTATTTATAATAAACAATAAGACAGTAGGATGTTTTAAGGTACCTGATTATCTGCAGCCCTGCATTTGGAAAAAAAAAAGGCATGTATCAGCAAGAATGAACACAACCATCAACTAAGCTGCTAATTGCATAGGCCACATGCTTTCACACTGATAAAGCTTTCATCTCTGAAGCACTAAGTGTAGGAGGAGGAAGAGAGGAGGTCATAGAATGGAGGAAAAGGGGAAAAAGAAATAAGCCTGGCCAAAGGGGAAACTTGAAGGAAAACAAGAAATAAAGGGCTCCGAAATGAACATTCATTCATGGGTCTGCCACTAATTAGACAGAGAAAAATGTAGATAAAATTTTTACATCTAACCACTGAATATGGAGCACTCATTTGGTCCATTCCGTGTTCATGTGTAGTTATTAGTGCAAGCATGCTTGAATAACAAATTAACACTAATCACATGTTTGAATTCATTTAAAAAGAGGTAGGCACAAGGCAACGGCATTTTCTCATCCTTCAAAGAAGACAAATTAAGGTAATCATTTATTTATTCAGAATATAGACAGACAACTACCAAAAGAATAATACACAGGAGAAGCATCTATTAGGTCTGCCTGACACAAGTTCCAGTTCAGTTGTTGCCTCTCAGGTGATTTGTTAGTATGACAAGGATATTGGTATGTCAAAAACTATTTAATATATCATAAACTAAAATATTTTATTACCTTGCCCTTTGCAATAACTCCCAATGCAATGGTCCAGTTGTCATGTTAAATGCCCCAGGATAGCAAATCAGGTGAGCGCCTGATGTTGAAAACTGGCACCATTACTCTCAGTAAAACTTATAACGTGAAAATCATGATTAATAGAGTGATGTCAAGTTGACAAGTAAATAAATGGCGAGGGACCAATTCATAAAGCTACTAGAAGCTAGAACCACAATCATGGGAGGAAAAGATTCTCAAACATAAAAAGTAACAACATACACTGCAGAAAGGAAACTAGGAAAACTTTAAAACAGTCATCATCCATAATTCGTTTTACATGAAATTTAAATGAAGGGACAGAAAAGGATAACAATTACTACATTAAGGATAGGATCCAAAATTTTACACTGAGAAAAGTACTAATCAGGTCAAAAGAAACATATAAACTTTGATCTAAGCGAACAAAAATTAACACTAAGAAGGATGAGAAAACCAGAACCACTGCCCCTTGAGAAGTTAAATTTAGAAAATTCATACAACATGTTACAACCATATAGCAATAAGATCATCTTTGGACACCTCTTTCAAAAAGTATCACCAATAAAATGGAAAGGAAGATGGATGGAGGGCTCAACAAATTGAAAAGCAGCCACCTTTGGAAATGAGGAGTTAAAGATTCCTACTTTGTAACCAAACATCAGCAGTTTCCCTTTGTCATGTGCAGTACTGCACGAATCTTCTAAATAAATATTTGCTTTTGAGTTAACGAAAAGGTGTTATAAGTAACATTGACTTTGATATTAAAGCACAGTAATTTCTGCATACATCATGATAGAGAGAGAGAATGTTTCTGACAACAAGTAAAAACAATCTTCACATTTTAACATATATACCTATATCAAGCTGCACAGCCATTGGCAATTAACAATGGGCAGACAAAAGCCAAATGTTAACACAAATTAACAAGTTCACAAGTCAATGTAAGGGAAAAATAAACCTCTTGCTGCATACAACATGGCCAGTTCTGAAAACCGAATGTCATAACAGATACCTATTCCAATACGCCCGACTTCTGCAGGAACAAGTTGATGGTTATTTCATATTGTGAGAAAAGTAAATACCACAATCCACCATGTTGTTACAGCAGAAATTGTCAAGCAGAAGAATCTGCAAGGAGTTATTTGATCATCCAGTTATGCATCAGATGATATGATCTAGATTGATGCTGTATATTAGGTTGTTGAAGTAGTACCGGTTTTAAAAGGGAAAAGTAACGTAAAACATCCAGAGGTTAATAAAAACATAACAAGAAACCATTTCCCTACAAAATGTACTTGATTATTGAGTACATTTCAACATGCATAAGGACAACAGAGAAACCCCAGGTCATCACAATAACAGCAATTAAAAGATGGAAGCATCATATAAAGACTTGCAGAAGTTGAGATGAATCACAGGGGACATCAACACCTAAATATGGCACATATGAATTGGTAGGTAAACCCAAAGATTGATAAATGCAGAAAGCAAAATATAGGCTTAGGTGAACCTCAAGGGAAAAGTTAGATTACAAGCAAGCACATCAGACCTGTGTCTACAATTGTGGGACTTCCTCCTGCTGTAAGAGTTTTTGATTCCATAAAGGTTATCTTCCCAGGAATGTTGATATCAAAAAGGTGTATCTGTAGTCAACCACACAGAACATATCAGAAACTATGGTCACTAAACTAGCATCAAAGAGATTATCCTCAAAAGGTTAGTGTTTGATGTTCAAAACATTCAAGCTGTGCCTTCAAGTTAGACTTCTACACCTCACACTCAAGGTAGAACAATGTTGGGAGACTCGCTTATTGATAAGCCCAACTTCAGGTTGGTTAATATGGATAGTCATTATCTGATGATTTAAACTCAAATTTCCAAACCCTGACCATTAGTTATACAAATAAAAATGAAATAACATGATAAAATCAGATGTCTTAGTGGCATCTAATCACCCAAGCTGGGTGGTCAAGGCAACTAATTGGATGCTTGAGACCACCTAATGAGACATAATAAAAATAAAGTGCGTCTAAGCATACTACCAGCCAGATTCATATTTGTCCATATAAGAGTGGCATATTTTATACAGTAACACATTGCATGGCAGGTAGGAAAACTACCTTCCTGTGTTTTGCTTTCAACTTTCCATCACTACCAAAGACGCAACAAGTATTGTACAATTGATCCCCACAGCGTTCCGGTATAGAGCCACCAACAATAGTAATTTTCAGGGCATGAGAAACTTCAGACAGCATGGCTGTTGAAGGAGATGCATCACTACCTGCATCAATGTCCTCAGCATAAACTGGGAAGCTATCATTTGAATAAGGACTATTCCATATTTCCTGAAATATGTAAAAGGAAATATTACAAATTCAAGCCATAGATATCATCATATTACAACCTAGGTCAACACAAAGAGTGGGAGGTAGCTTTTATCACAAATTCACAATAACCACCTATTCCTTGAGAGTAAATCTCCACTTTCCAGACAATATGGGTGCCACTCCCACTTGGCTAGGTTTTTTTCTTAGGATCAGAATAACGTTAAATATTTGATTTTCTTATCTCTTTTGGTTTTCCAAGCAACCAAACAGCATGTTAGGAAACTAGCCATGTTTTCCACAAACATTTCGAAGGCTTTCTCTTGCTTAATCACATTTCGCTCAGAAAGCAAGAAAATGTGCTCCCAAAATGCCAAGCAAACAGAGGAAAAAATAATTGAAATAGAGGAGGTTGAGAGTATAATCTCCAATCTTCGATAAAGTCCATGGAATCAAAATCATTATCAATTCTTTATTCTACTACAAAAAATTCACTAGATTGCTCGCATGTATTAGTGTGTGAATCATGAATCCCCTATACATAATGACACAAGGCATTGTTAAAAACTCACGGGCAGGAGAACAAGCTGAGCACCCTTTTCAACAGCCTCCTCAATCGCCTTTCGAGCATGAGCAATGTTCCTCTCCTTGTCCGCAGTCACAGACAATTGGCACAGACCAATCTTGAACTGAAACCCACAAATAAATCACAAATTATCCAAAACTTGAAGACCTAGAAAAGAAGACACAACACAAAATTGCAGTGGGCGAGAGGTGATCTTACTTTGCTGAGAGGAGGTGTGGGTGGTGGAATCGCAGGCGGAACCCTAGCTTGCTCGGGCTTGAAGGAAGAAGACATTGACGCAGAAATTTTGGCGGTACGGAGTTGAGTGTGGAAGGGATTGGGGGTGGAGGTGGGGAGAAGTGAGCGGCAGAGGACGGCGGTGGCAGGACGGAGGAGGTTGAGATGCGGTGGTGATGCGTAGGAGAGGGTTGAAGAGAGAAGTGCTGATAGTGCTGCTGATTTCATCTCACTCTCTCTGCATATTTGGTAGGCCCTCTCGATGGAGGATTTTCGATGGAGGGATTATTGTCGTTCTTGAGAAAACGACGACGTTTCAACCCATCAAACGTCGTCGTTTTTTGCCCCGTTTTTGGTTTGATCTGTTACTCCTTTCTATGAGAGGGATCTGAACGACGTCGTCCACATTTGGGGCCTCCATTTTATTGTACTTACATTCTATTCAAACGGCGTCGTTTTCCTGCCTCAGGTCAAATATCTGCCGCGAAGGATGTCGTTTTGCTGCTATCGTTCTGAAAACCGTCATTTTATGTCTGTCTTTGCGTGTAACTCGAAACGACGTCGTTTATGTTGGCGTCATTGCATGTTCTTAACAAGAGCATACGACGTCGTTTTACTGCCTATAAGTTTTTCAGTTTTTAACCATGAAAGTTGAAACTTAATTTAAACGACAGCGTGTATTTTCTCCATTTCATACGAGACTATAACATCATAAGCGACGTCGTGCTGGTACCAAAACTTGAAATGCATTTCCCAAAAATATTTTCCTAAAAAATTTTCGAATTTTTTTTACATTAAAACGATGTCGTTTAAAGGAAGGCCGTTTTGGAAAGGGCCATGCACCGATCCCAATTCACATTTTAAAACCACCAACCGTCAATCTCACAACGGTCGTAAACTACCTTTCCCGCCCTCCCCCTCTTCTTCCTACCCATATCTCCACCACTCTGACTCAAATCCCATATCCAATCCCTCAAGCACCGTGCTTTCACGGTGCTTGAGACCCTATCGCCGCCACCGCACACATACATTTGACAGCCACCATCATCAATGACTGACCCATTAGACGACGTCCCATATCACGATCCATTCTCATTCGATCTCCCTTTAGTACTAGTAGAAGACCTCAATTTCTCTGATCCTCCTAACCCAAACCTTTCTGACATACCTTCATTGGTGAAACCCGATTCGAATCCTTACTTGATTCCTCAATCCAGCGACGAACTTGCGGACAACACCATTGATCCCTTCAAGGACTCGTTTGCTTGGGAACTGTGTGACGATTCTAATGGGGATAATCCTCAACTGACTCCCATGGAAGTCCATGGCGAAACAAGCAGCCAAGCCGAAACGTCCCAACAGCAAATTCCAAGTTTTGAAAACTCAATTCCTCTCCCGGTCTGGCCTTTGCCACCGGTCCCTTATGGTTGCAGTTGTTGCCAAATTCTAAGAGAAATAATTCATACTAATGGTATGCTCATGTCATATCAAGATATTCCACTTTAATTAAGCCGATTATTTTTTTGTTTCAATGAAAAAAAAGGATCACTGTTCTATCAATTTTTGTGGGTATTATGTTAGGTACGTATACTACAAAGCTTGAGGTTCATGGAAGACCCGGACTGATCAGTCATGCTGTTCTCGAAAGTCACTACTGTGCCGTCGATGGAATCCCTCCAGATCATCATATGTTTGAGTAAGTTCTTGCAGTTATTCAATGAAATGCAATTTTTATTTTTTATTTTCTAAATCTAAGGGTTCTAATAATCCCATTACCATTCTGTATGTAAATTTCATAAACTGTTTCAAGCAGTTTCTGCAAGAAAAGCATAGAGGGTGTGAAGCAGTTTCTGCAGCAATACTGCAAGGAACGTCGACAGGCCGGGTTCGCTATGCTGCAGGATCCACTCTCCCTATTTTATGAAGCCATCTGCGTTGGATTGGACTACGAAGAATCTATGAATGCTGATGAGTTTTTCCAACGGTCTCCATCGCACTCTGGTCAGTGTGCTTCAAAAAAACAAAAACAAAAACACTAGTCTTTGTTATATTGTACAGTATAAGCTTTAATATACTTAGTTTTCAAACAGGAGGATGTCAAATAAATCACCCAGAGACCGAAGAGAATCGCTCAGAGAGAACTCAGAAAATCCCCCTTGCAGCACAGGTTGTGGTGACTCTTTTCACTCATTTATATTATTTTTTGTTTTAATTTTACTTATTTAGTTGCTTTGTATTACAATGAAGAATGGTGCAGAGGGAGAGAACAGGAAAGTTAACTATATATGACTTCACACGGTATTTTCATCTTCCCATAGACAAGGCAGCTGAGGGATTGAACATATGCCCTACTGTTGTGAAGAAGATATGCCGCAAACATGGAGTGGATCGATGGCCTTATAGAAAGGTCTCATTCTCTTTCCCCTTTTTCGAATTTATTTTCTTCTGATTTTTCTTGGTGATATTGATTGATGTTTTTGTATATAGGTCAAAAGCATACAAAGGCAGATGGTGAGATTGAAGCCAAGTTTAAGGTCAAAGGATGCAGCAGAAAGGGCACGCGCTCAAGCTGAGATGGAGAGGCTGAAACAGGAGATGACCAATGCTTGTGGAGGAATTGCCATTCCTATACCACGATATTCTGATCATGATAATTGATGTGGTTAGCTTAAAGTGGTGTTCTGATTCTTTGTAAGTGTTTTCAATACTAATAAATCCCCCATTTTTTATGGGAAAATTTGGAGATTGACAATATTCTATCTGTATCTTCAAGAAAATTAATGAAATTTCCACATGACACTGCATGCAGCCTTGGTCAGTTTGGTTTTTCCAATACTAATAAAATTCATCATTCATGGGAAAAAAAATGGAAATGAACAATATTCTATCTATATCTTCAAGAAAATTAATGAAATTTCTTCATGTCACTGCAGTCTTGATCAGTTTGGTTTTCCCAATTCTAATACAATTCATTATTTTTCATGGGAAAAAAAATTCTGAATTCAACAATATTCCACCTGTACCTTCAAGAAAAATTCCCCTTGATACTGCAGTCTTGATCAGTTTGGTTTTTTCAATACTAATAAAATTCATCATTTTTCATGGGTGCAGTCTTGATCAGTTTTGTTTTTTCAGTACTAATAAAATTCATCATTTTTCATGGGAAAAAAAAATTGAAATCAACAATATTCTATCTGTATCTTCAAGAAAATTAATGAAATTTCCCCATAACACTGTAGTCTTGATCAATTTGATTGAGGCCTTTGAAATGGAATCTGAGTCTATTCTCATAGATCCATAGAAAAATTCACAGTTGAAGCCGGAAAGCCGGCCATTTTGCCTTTATCATAGTACTGATATAGACAAGAAGACAATATATCACAATCAACTGGCGTGGGAAATCCTATCACAATGATCTGGACGAAGAGAACTAAAACTAAAAATTGACATCCCTTGAAACATCCGCATACTAGCATGAGTCTAAACTTCCACCAAACCTTTCATCCTAGAATATGAGCTGATGAGTTGAATGGAGAAGTACTGTCGTATGTTCAGGAAGAAGGAAATGGGCAGCGTCCAGACACTGGTTTGTGTCAAGCAGGTGAAGCAAGAGGCCTCCCACGAATGGAATGAGTACATGCCATTGCCTGGGGACATCATTAAAGGGTTTGCAATGGAGGACAAGGATGATGATGAACTGTTTGTACCAATCAATGCAAGGTCAGAATTCAGTTCGCAGCTCGGGAAAATTAGTCAACAAGTTGAGGCCATTTGGG